>NC_138502.1:11060629-12517219 GCF_964252035.2 Podarcis erhardii | reverse complement strand
CGTAGTCTGTTAGTTTTAACCTCCATTCCTCCAAAGTCGGAACCTCTTCTTGTTTCCACCTCTGGGCCAACAATATCCTTGCTGCGACGATAGCATATTGAAACAGTTTACAGTCTCTCCTACTTATATCCGTTCTTGTTATTCCCAGCAGGAAGAGTTCTGGTTTCTTAACAAAGCTATATTTTAGCATTTTCTTTAATTCATTGTGTATCATCTCCCAGAACCCCCTTACTTTTTTACAATCCCACCACATGTGCATAAATGTACCTTCCTTCTCCTTACACCTCCAACATTTATTACAGGTTTTGTACATTTTTGCTAGTTTTGCTGGTGTCATATACCACCTGTAAACCATCTTCATTACGTTTTCTTTTAATGTGACACATGCCGTAAATTTCAAGTTCTCATTCCATATTTTCTGCCAATCATCGAGGTCTGTGTTGTATCCTAAATCTTTGGCCCATTGAATCATAACTACTTTCACCTCCTCATCTATTGTGTGCCATTCTAACAAAATTTTATACATTTTAGAAATTGTTTTGGAGTCGTTATTCACTATCTCTGTTTGGTATCTCGAATCTTTTTCTTTATACCCCTTTTCTTTCACATCCTTTTTAAACATTTCATTTATTTGGTGGTAATGCAGCCAATCAAAGACATATTCTTTAACTTGTTCGTATGGTTTTAATCTCCACTTTCCTCCTTCTTTCTCCACCAAATCTCCATAGGTAATCCAATCGCTTCTCATATTTTCTTTTTTGACCCCCATGACCTCTAACGGGGATAGCCAATGTGGCACCCCCCCTTCCAATATATTTTTGTATCTGTCCCAAACTTCCCATAACGATTTCCGGAAGATGTGGTTTTCAAAAGTTTTATATCCCTTCTTCTTTTCTTTCCAAAGATACGCGTGCCACCCAAATCTGTTGTCGAATCCTTCCAGGTCTAGGAGTTTTGTATTTTTAAGTTTGATCCATTCTTTTAACCAGCAAAGACACGATGCTTCGTAGTATAACTTCAGATCTGGCAGGGCAAAGCCTCCCCTTTCCTTTGCATCTGTTAGTAATTTATACTTAATTCTCGGCTTTTTGCCCTGCCATATGTATCTGGAAATCGTCCTTTGCCATTCCTTAAAAATCGCCACTCCTTTTAATATTGGTAACATCTGGAATAAAAACAACATCTTTGGTAGCACTAACATCTTAATCATTGAGATTCTACCCCAGAAGGATAGTTTTAATCTATTCCATACTTCCAGATCCTTCTTAATTCCATTCCACACCGGGATATAATTGTTTTGGAACAGATCAATATTTTTTGGAGTTAGCCATATTCCCAGATATTTGACCTTTTTGACAATTTCAATACCAATTTGTTGCTGCAGTGCCTCCATTGTTGCTTTTTCCATGTTTTTAACTATAATTTTAGTTTTTTTCCTGTTTATAATTTTAGTTTTTTTCCTGCCACCGCTCCAAATGTTTCAATTTCCTTCAGTATCTCAGCTGCCGTCTCCAGCGGATCTTCTGTCATCAAGACTAGGTCGTCAGCAAAGGCTTTAACTTTGTATTGATTTTGGCCTACTGACACCCCCTTTATACTTTCCTTTTTCCTTATTGAGTCCAATAGCACCTCCAGGACCAGAATGAATAGTAGTGGTGACAATGGGCATCCCTGTCTGGTACCCTTAGAGATCTTTATTTCTTCTGTTATCACATTATTCACTATCAACTTCGCTTTTTGCTCCGTATATATTGCTTTAATTCCATTGAAGAAGTGACTTCCCATTTCTCTCTGTTCAATATTTTTCAACATGAAATCCCATGCGACATTGTCAAATGCTTTTTCAGCGTCCACGAACATCAGCATTGCTTGTTTCTCATTTCTTGCAGACAGATATTCTAAAATATTTATTACATTTCTCACATTGTCTCTCATCTGTCTGCTTGGGAGGAAACCCGCTTGGTCGTCGTGGATAATTCCTTGTAAAACCTTTTTTAATCTTTCTGCTATAATTCCTGTGAAAATTTTGTAGTCCGTATTTAATAATGAAATTGGTCTATAATTCTTTACTTGGGTTAAGTCCGCGTCTTCTTTTGGAATAAAAGTTATAAGTGCTTCCTTCCATGTCTCTGGAATTTCTTTCTCCTTCAATATGTTATTCATTACTTCTTTCAATGGTATCAACAGGGATATTCCCAATTCTTTGTAATATCTTGCTGTAAAGCCGTCTGGTCCTGGGGCCTTTCCATTTTTCAGTTTTTTTATCATCACTCTTATTTCCTCTATGTCTATCGGGGTGTTCAGCCTTTCTTGTGCTTCTGTCGGGATCTTTCGCACCTCTTTCTCTTTTAAGTATCTTTCTATTTTCCTCATATTATTCTTTTCTTTCTTTTTATATAATTGTCTGTAATATTCCAAGAATCCTTTCCTAATATCTTTGGGGTTAGTTATCTCCATTCCTCCCACTTCAATTTTATTTATTGTATTTTGCTCCTTCCTTTTCTTAGTCTGCCAGGCAAGCCATTTTCCTGACTTGTTTGCGAATTCGAAATTCTTTTGTCTCAGTTTTTTTATGTTCCATTCCACCTCCTTGTTAATCATCATTGCAAATTGAGTTTGTAAAACCTTGATACTTTGCTTAATTCTTTCATTGTTTGGTTTCCTGATTAGTTTTTGTTCGTTTTCCATAATTTGTTTTAAAATTTCTTTCTTTTCCTTCTCTCGATTTTTCTTCTTGATCGAATTCTGCTGTATAAAGAAGCCTCTCATCACCGCCTTGCTTGCGTCCCACACGGTATTCATCCTCGTTCCTTTGTTGCAATTGTCTTCAAAATATTCTTTCAGTTTCTTCTGTGCGTCTTGCACAATTTTTCGGTCATCCAATAAATAATCATTCAGTTTCCATCTGAAAGTTTTTTCTTCAAATCCTTTGATTTCTAGTTTAATAGGACTATGATCTGAGATAACTCTCGGTTGAATTTCTACTTGGAGGATTCTTGGCGTTAATTCATTTGATATCCAAATTTGATCGATTCTAGACATTGACTGGTTTGGTTCCGAATAAAAAGTAAACTGTTTCTCCATTGGGTGTCGTAGCCTCCAGATGTCTATTAAATTGCAGTTTTTGACCATTTCAAAGAAAGTTTTAGGTAGTTTTCCTTCTTTTGATCCATTATTTCTCAATCTGTCCATCTCTGCTGATACCACTCCGTTCATATCTCCCATCACAATTATCTTCTGGTCTGCGTATTCCAACAGTTTTTCTTCCAAATTCTTGTAAAAATCAGTTTTATTTCCATTAGGTGCGTAGATCCCGACAATCACTATTTTCTCGCCTTGCCAATTAATTTGAATTGCAATAACTCTTCCTTCCTCATCTTTGAAAATTTGTTGGGCTTCAATTTTACTCCTTACATACAATATCACTCCCCTCTTCTTCTCCTTGTCTGATGATATAAATTCGTTTCCAAGTCTCTTGTTGATCAGAATTTTCCTGTGTCTCTTTGCTACATGCGTCTCCTGCAAACAAATTATGTCTAAATTTTTCTTCTTTAAGAGTTGTTCCACCTTATTGCGTTTCTTTTTTTCGTTCAGTCCATTCACATTCCAATTCCATATGTTTAAAGCCATATTTTTCAGATTAATTAATTTAAATAATATATTTTCCTAAGTTTTATAATCTTTCCTCCTCTTCTTCCTCCTCTTCCTCTTCCTCCCCTTCCTCATCCCGTTGTTCTCCATTCTTCACCTTCACAGCGGTACCTCCAGTTGCTCCTTTCATTTCTTCTTCTTCCTCTGCCGTTAATTCTCTGTACTTTCTTTGGAACTTGCCTATCTCCGCTGGGCTGCTCAGCCGGTGTCTTTTATTCTTGTAGGTAAAGGAGATCCCCTCCGGGAACTCCCATCTGAATTCTATGTTGTTCTTTTTGAGAATTTGTACCAGTGATTTGTAAGGGTCTCTCCGCTTCAACAGTTTGATTGGGATGTCTTTAAAAATAATTATGTAAAAACCGTCTATAGACAATCTTTTTTCCCTATTTTTTTGGAGAACCAAATTTCTCATGTCTCTGTCCTTAAATGTTATCAAGCAGTCTCCGGGGGTTTCAGGTGGTGCTCCTTTGTGGACCTGTAGCCTAACTACTACTTTATAATTATTGAGTGCCAATGAAATTCCCTGTGTGATATTGAAGTGACATGGAGCCTTCCCCAGTGGCGGAGGAAGGGGGCGGGCCCCCCGGGTGCCATCTCTGAGGAGGTGTGACAAGAAGGCACACCTCAGGGGGATCGCCCTGCCACCCCGGGCGCGCACCATCATTGTGCTGCCGCAGACACGTGTGGAGGATCCTCTGCTTGTGGCTGCACTCTCCTCCACCATCAGTACAGCACTCGAGCAGTGCCGTCGGCAAACCGACCAGTGGTGCATGTGCAGTGCCGCTCAAGCGCCATACAGTGTACCCTAACCCTCCACCACCGCTGCAGCCGCGAGCGAAGGATTCCACTGACTCCGCTGCACATACGGTGCACACTCATGCATGGTACATAGCAGCGCACACGTGGTACGTAGCGGCACGTGCGTATGTGCCGACGGGCAGTTTGCCCCGCTCCATGCCCTGGGTGCCTGTTCCCCTTCCTTTGCCACTGGCTTCCCAAAGGCTTTAGGGATTGGTATCTCTGGTCCCTCCAGCAACCAGAACTCCCTTCATTTACTCAGTCTCCTCTAAAGGTAATGAAACACCTGCCAGGATGAGATCATGATGTGATCCAGAGGCAGGATCCCCATTCCCACCAGATTCTGAACTCATATGCAACATCTTCGGTTTGGAAGGGGCCCATGGGTGTCTTTGAGAACGCAGATGGGACTGGAAGGGGCCTCTGGGTAGGGGAAGGATTCAGCAACAGAGAAGCCAGAACTTCCTGGAACATTTCTTTTGGAAATAGTTTATAAAGTATAACTTATATTAGATACATCCATCCCGACCTCCAGATCTCTTTCAGAATGCAATCCTATACAAACTGAGTGTTTCTTGAATAGCAAGGTGTACGGCTACATATAGTCACCAGGAGACAATGGCTATCTCAATGCTTTGTGAAAATTTATTTCATAAGGGAGTTTTTCATTGTGTGGAAATGTATCTTCTTTTGCCTATCACTGACTCTGCTGTCAGGCTATTTTAATAGGACCTCTTGAGCTCTAGAGTTATGGCACCAGAAGAGGGAGAGAGGAATAGCCACTTCTTTAGTGTCACGCATAATCTTATAAACTTCTATTATGCCCCTATTTTTATATTCCTGAATCAAAAACACCCAAATTGTGGAGTTTAGTGGCTGATCAGACTACCAGCCCTTCTTGTGCAGAGTGAGGAAGAGACCCAACAACACAGGATCTATACCTCACTCTAAGGTTTTTTATTTAAGCAATAACAGTACAAGTTAAATGAAGTTCCTTTTAATAATATAACAACCATTCTACTAAAACAAACAACGTATTCCAGCAGCTGCGTTTGAATTTAAAAATGACATTCATGCATATTCAAGAACACTTTCCTCTGCCGAACTGTAGCAAGATCCCAAGGTGTTCCAGGGACTCACCCAGTGCTCCTTTGGAGAATTGAAGACATGGTAGAGCCTGTTGTAGCTTTAAGAAATAGGATTTATACACATATTTAAACCTTCAGTCTGCATGGAGGGGGTGCAGATCTTACAGCATGGCAATCCCAAGCAGGGATGCTCAGCTAGTCTTAACAATCTGCACCTCCTGGACACGTTGGTGTTAGAAGGAACAAATCAGACGCCACAAGAAAATACGAGGGGGAATAAAGAATTGGGAAATCTCTTCTCTTCCCCCACAGCCCCCATAGATGTGTCCTTCCATCCTCTCCTAGCTCTGAAGCTCAACAGTCTGGCACTATAGTACTATTGCTGTAGTTGCTGTACTGAGGTTGAGGGTAGGCAAGTAAGTTTATCTGTCCCTTCCAGTGCTGTATGGGAGAACGGGTGGTCGGTTCATGCACAAGTTTATCTGCCCCTTCCAGTGCTGTATGGTGAAAGGGTGGTGTCAGTTTATGCACACAATGAGATAAGCAGCTTCAGATCTGAATTTTGCTCCTCTTTCCAAGATATTCTGAGCTATTAGGCAGTCTCTTCCCAGGACAGCTGAGATAGGAATTAATTAGAACAGCAGTTACCAGCATGGCACTCATGAGTCCCTGGGTGTCCTCGTATGGTGCCCACAAAAGGCCTCAGTAAATATCCCCTCAAAATCCACTGGCTCTGTACAAAGTGTGTAACAAATGTTGGAAATGTAAAGAAAAAGAGGGAACATTTTATCATATGTGGTGGGAGTGTAAAAAGGTGAAATGCTTCTGGGAAATCATATATAATGAATTGAAAAAAAAGTTGAAATATACATTTGTAAAGAAATCAGAGGCATTTCTGTTAGGCATGGTTGGAAGTGAAATAAATAGAAAAGAACGTAAGCTTTTTTTATATGCGGTAACAGCTGCAAGGACATTATTGGCCCAAAAATGGAAACAAGAAGAGATACCAATGATGGAAGAATGGAGAATGAAATTAATGGACTATGCAGAACTCGACAAATTAACAGGAAAGATCCAAAACCGACGGAACCATAGGTTCACCGAGGACTGGAGTAAATTTGTAGATTATTTGAAAAGTAGATGCGATGAAGAAATAACGTTTGTTGGTTTGCAAGAGGCTCTGTGAAGAATTAATATTAAAAATATTGTAAAAAGGGGAGTAGGGAGGAGGAAGGTTATCATTATAAGACAATATAAAATTAGGAAATGCGTAAAAAAGAATCAAAATGGAGGATTGTCAGAAGAGCTGAGGGAAGTCCAAAAAAGAATGTATGTGAAAAAAATGTGTGTTATGTTCTTACTGGACTACTGCAATGCGCTCTACGTGGGGCTACCTTTGAAGGTGACCCGGAAACTGCAATTAATCCAGAATGCGGCAGCTAGACTGGTGACTGGGAGTGGCCGCCGGGACCACATAACACCGGTTCTGAGAGATCTGCATTGGCTCCCAGTACGTTTCCGAGCACGATTCAAAGTGTTGGTGCTGACCTTTAAAGCCCTAAACGGCCTCGGTCCTGTATACCTGAAGGAGCGTCTCCACCCCCATCGTTCAGCCCGGACACTGAGATCCAGCGCCGAGGGCCTTCTGGCGGTTCCCTCATTGCGAGAAGTGAGGCTACAGGGAACCAGACAGAGGGCCTTCTCGGTAGTGGTGCCCGCCCTGTGGAACGCCCTCCCATCAGATGTCAAAGAGATAAAGAATTACCTGATGTTCAGAAGACATCTTAAGGCAGCCCTGTTCAGGGATGTTTTTAATATGTAATGCTGTATTGTTTTTAATACTGATTGGGAGCCGCCCAGAGTGGCTGGGGAAACTCAGCCAGATGGGCGGGGTATAAATAATAAATTATTATTATTATAATTATTATAATTTTGTATTGTAAAATTAATAAAATATTATTAAACAAAACAAAACAAAAAACAAAATGCACTGGCTCAGCCTCTCCTTTTAATGGGGCTTCAGTATTGAAGGCCCACTCTTTAATATGTTCTGAACAAGGGAGAGTTGCAAAGAGCTTCTCTTTGTGAACAAGCACAGCAGTGATGGATGTTGGTGTTTTAGCCACACTGAGCCTTCAAAAAAGCATTGATTTCCAGCAAAATCTGGATCTTTCATTTCCTAAACAGCCATTCCCTAAAATCACAAGGCAAACTACTTTTAAAACTGGCCAGCCTGTCAAACGCAATTTATATTCCTTAGAAGGGGTGGGTGGGTCTCCTATCAAATGGAGAGAGAACTAGATAGAGAAATATGTCTTGACAATGAGAAGGTGTTTGCTTCGTCTTTAAAGCACCTCACAATTAATTAGTAATCATTTACCTTTGGAATTATATTTGGCACTGGAAGGTATATTGTGTTAAAGCTTTGAGACAGTTTTCCAAGACGTCAGCAAATTCTGCTAATTATTTCATTTTCATAAATAATAAAATAAGTAAATAGAGTAAATAAATGATCAATTTGTGAAATCTTCTGATCTAACTGAATACATTGCTTTCTTTTCCTAGAATCAAGCACCATGCCAGAGATAGTCCCTAAGAACAAAGCCCCAGGGGTTGATTTCTGTGGGGTAGATGAATATTACTACATTGTCCGCTCAGACCTGGGCTGCTACATGAGGTCCACCAATTTCCATGAGGGCAAAGACCTTGAAGTGTTTAGCCTGCACAGTTCCTGCACGGGAGGAGATCACTACTTAGCCCATGAGGATGACCTATTCTACATCATCAAAGGAGACAACTATCGCCGTGTCAGCAACATGAATAAAGACTTAGGTGCTGTAGTATACAGCCTCCATCCCAACTGCCGCGGAGGGGACCATTACCTCTCAGCCTTTGGATCCTTCTATATCATTTTCCATAAAAGAGGGGTTTACCGTCGGATCAGTAATATGCATGAAGATACAGATGCAGTTGAATACACACTTCACCCAGCTTGCAAGGATGGTCTCTATTACTGGGGCATCAAGAATTACTATTACTTTGTAAAGCCCCATGATGAATGGGGGGTCCAGTACTATAGATGCACCAACTTCCACGAAAATGTGGATGCTGAAACATACTCCTTCCATAGTGATGTTGTGAACATGCTCCCTGGAGGAATGGCTATTACCCATGGCTCAGCTTATGGTAGATGGGAACCTATCAAGACCATCTCCAATGAGTCCAGCACTCCCATTGTATGGAATAAGAAGATCACCAAGAAAGTGGGATACAACAAGCAGAAGATGAGCAGTGTGGAGCACAACTGGAAGGTTTCCATGACTGCCTCATATCAGTCAGGTGCGCTCACTGAAGCCATTGCCAAGTATCAGTTCTCTCTCACTGCTGAGTATGGTGGGAAGAGGGTCAACACAGAGCAGGAAGACTGGAATGAAGCCACTGAGATCGAAGAAGCTATTAGTGTAACCGTGCAGCCCAATCAGAAGATGTACATATGGCAATACCAGCTGGGTTTGGGCAAGGAAGCGGTTTTGTTCTGCCGTGATATGAAATTTACGAGTGATTCTACTCCACCTACAGATATTCCTTTGCCACCTTCCAATAAGTGAAAAGAAAAGTGTTAGGCCAAAAGGCACCCTCTCTATTATAAAATATGATTGATTACTATTGATTACTATATTTAGAAAATATAGAGCTCTCCTGAGCTAAGGGGGAATTCGCTGAGCATAGCTGTCAACCTTTCCCTTATTCCGAATAGGATTCCTCGCAAGAAAAGGGAAACGTTGACAGCTATGTCGCTGAGTGGTATATAGAGATGCAAAAGCTAAAGACCAAGTGAGATTAATGATTATTAGACATATTATATACTCTCATATAGACATATACATATTGATAGGCTACATAGATATACTTGTCCAAGTTTATGCAAAACTCCTTAGGCTACAGCTAGAAAAGCATATCCCAGTTCAGGGGTCAGCAACCTTTTTCAGCCATGGGGTGGTCCACCGTCCCTCAGACCATGTGGTGGGCAGGGCTACATTGGGGGGTGGTGAACGAATTCCTATGCCCCAGAAATAACCCAGAGATGCATTTTAAATAAAAGGACACATTCTATCCTTGTAAAAACACGCTGATTCCCGGACCGCCCGCCGGCCGGATTGAGAAGGTGATTGGGCCAGATCCGGCCGCCAGGCCTTAGTTTGCCTACCCCTGTCCTAGTTTGTGCACAATGCAGGTGACCCAGGCTGAATGACTTCCGGATGAGCTACTATTTATAAGCTATAAATCCCTTTGCTAAATTTGTTCCTTCATTTTGCTTTGTATTTGCTGAACTCTGCAACCTGTCCCACTGTTGTTATACAAATCAAATAAATTAAGAATCAATAGTTTTAAAATGTGTTCCGTGCAATTTTCACACTTGTGTACAAAATGATTTTCAACATATATTTTCCAGAAGACACAAATACCTTCTTCCTTTTCCAGAAGATTTGAGGGTTGGCCTAGGACAGAGGAGGGTCCAGGGCCCTGATCCAGCACCCCCTCAGCAACTTTTTATGTCCCCTTCCCAACCCCTTCCCAACCCAAGATCCCACTAATTCGGCAGCAGCAAAACCAATCTAAAGATCAGACACAGTGTTCAGGTGGTCAGAGAGATTTATGCATGTGTCCTGTGTTCACAGGCATGAGAGTGTGAGGTGACCACAGCCACTTTGGGTCACTCACCAATGATATGCTGGTCGTGGGAGGCTGCAAAAGGTGAATGTGCTCTTATTGTTAAAAGCAATAGCTCTTTTAGCCCTGCCCCCTCACTGTCCTAGAGGCACAAGAAGGAACATTTCTCTTTACGCTGGTTGCTATTTGATTACTAGCCCTAATTCAAATGCTGGTTTTGTCTTATGTGGTTCAGAATCTCAGTACCTCAAGGAACTCCTCTTCCCATAAAGACCTACCTGAGCTCTGCAGTGATCCCTTCAAGCCCTTCTCTGTGCACCCCCTCCAACAGAGGTGCCGAGGGGGGCTGCAAGAGAAGAGGCCTTGCCAGTGGTAGCCCCTGGTTGTGTAGTGCTCTCCCTCATCAGGCTTGCCCACCATTGATGCTATTAGCTTTTGAATGCCAGGCAAATACATTTTTCTCCAGGCTCCAGATTCTTTGAATGGATGCAATCTTTATCCATTCCTTTTATTTATTTATTTTAAGAAATAATATCCCACTTTCCACATAATAGGTCTCAGGTTGTATTTAACAATGAAATGTACCATGTACACAATTTAAAACATCACTTTAACTTCCAAAATTTTAAACCTCAAGAATTTAACATATCTCTCTCAGAAAAGAAAAACAACCACCAGCAGTTAGCGACAGCGCAACAGCACTTTCTCAACCTCACTTTGGGCCAGCCCTCAATTAAATATAGTGTGACCACCTGAAGGTACACCAGTTACACAAATTTCTACAATTTACCTCAGATTATCTAGTGGGGGACATGTATGAGGTAAAAATGATTTAGAGTCTCAGGTAGGAGTTGCTCAAACAAACAAGAAAAGTTTTATTAAACAAAGGAAGTTTTTGACACAAAGTGGGTTGGGAAACGAGTTCTTTCAAGTAGAATTTAACTTATTTACTTTAACTATAAAATGTCTCAGGTTTAAACATAACACTTTAGGCACAAGCCTTCTTAAACTTCAGTTACTAAACATCAGTTAGTTCACTTCAGGTAGATAAATATTCAGGTTTCAAGAAGAGATGGCAAAATGTTCAATTCAGTTTCTGTCACTTAGATAATACAGTGACTGCTCCCACAACAACTGGGGGGGGGCGCCTTTTGTGTGGTCGTGCACAGCCCCCCCCATCCCAGTGCGTCTCCCGGTAGTAGGGGCTGGCTTCACCCTCCCCAGGCTGGATACCTGGAGGTCTCTGCCTACTTCAGCCAATCGCTGGAGGATCAGCCAGGTAGGGGGAGGGACGGCCCTGCCCACAGAACAGAAGGTGAATCTTACCTGCGAATCAGTGTCAGTTGGCTCCAGAACTTCTCCCACCCTGCCCTCCCTCAGTTAAACCTCCTTTTGCAGGTTAACCTCTTCTCTACAGGTACTCAGGCACTGTTGAAGGACCGGAAAGGAATTTTCCTGCATTGGCAGGTTTTGCCTTGGGCAGAATCCTTTAGTCTAGCTTCCTAAATGGGGGCCCGGTTTTTATTTCAGCAATAACAGTACAAGTTAAATGAAGTTCCTTTTAATAATCCAACAACCAGTCTACTAAAACAGACCATGTATTCCAGCAACAGACCTTGAATCTAAAAACGACATTAATGCATACTCAAGCAGAATCTCTCTCTGCACAGCTGAAGCAAAATCCCAGGGGGTTCCAGGTGGTGCTTCTTTGCGGACCTGTAGTCTAACTACTTCTTTATACACAGATAGGTAGCAGTGTTGGTCTGCCATAGTAAAAAAAAATAAAAAATCCTTCCAGTAGCACCTTAAAGACCAACTATTACTCAGAAGGGTGGTGGGAAAACCATGGAGACACCTGGTCTGAACAAAGACCTTGGATTCTTATCTCATTATACATGACAAAGCCATTTTTCACCTTCTCACCCCTTGCTTTTTCCTGTAAGACCTATTGCAGTCGTTAAGAGTCGTCAACAGGCTCATCACAGCTATCTGCCAATCACCCATTCCCACCACCCTTCTGAGTAATACCCCTCCCCACCTTCTCACTATATAGAAGGGTCTGGTGACTTCTGTTTCAGTGTATCTGAAGAAGTGTGCATGCACACGAAAGCTCATACCTAGAACTAACTTAGTTGGTCTTTAAGGTGCTACTGGAAGGAATTTTTTTTGTTTTGACTATGGCAGACCAACACGGCTACCTATCTGTAATTCAGATTTCTTAAAATTGTGTGTCTTAGCATTTATTTATTTTTGGTTCTTCATAGGTCATTGTGTGTGTGTGTGTGTGTGTGTGTGTGTGTGTGTGTGTGTGTGTTATTATTACCGGTATTTTAACCTTGTCTTTTAAGCCCACCCTGCCCCTTACAGGATATCACTTCTACAAAGGTGTTACTACAGATCCAATGAAAAGGGGGAGGAGTTGAATTGCAAGGACATTTTCTTACTTTTGAACCTCAAGACTGTGCTCCGGCATTGAGAAGATACATGCATAAAAATATCACAATTGTCTCAAGATATGCAACTGATACTTAATTAGTTTGTTTTGTATTATGTGTTATTACGTAGGAATGTTAAAATGTGTCCGACAGTGTGTTATTTCCACAAATGGGGGGGGGGTGCTATTTCGTGGCTATTTTTGTGTGTAATTGTTTTTATGTATAATGTCTTATTCCTTACACCCCAGTGGAGGATCCTCATACATTTTATGCCTTTTAACAGATCAGGCTATTATGTAGTCCAATGTTTAGAATTAGATAAATTTATAACCACATTTAGTTGTTTCACCTGGCACTCTGCCAACTTCCCTACCCATTTTAAAATGTGCTAAAACTCACTTTACCAAGGAGAAGCTTCAGGAAGGTGTATATGCTTTGGTTTAGCAGGAATGATCCCTTATAGAGTTAAATTGACTTATTTGGACAAGTGCCCCTTAAGAATGGTTTTGCTTTAACAGATTGGTTTGAAAGTTGAGAACCATGGGGCAAGATAAATTCAAATTGGACTCAGTTTGAATTGGGCAAGTGTATCCAGGCTGCAATTAGCTTTTTGGTCCTTAAAGTGCAAGTGAGCAACTTCCCATGACTGCAAGACCAGAGCCTATAATAATAAAATCCCATGGAATGGCCAAGGCAAAGATATTTCTCTCATGACGTATCCAAACCTGTGCCAGCTGTGGTGGGTGCCAGGCAACATGGTTAATATGAAAGCCCTAAGTGGATTCACCAGGGATTGCCACTACTGTGACACCATGCCGGTGGGAGACCACAGAAGAGCTGAGAACACCTGAGAACACAAAAACGGTGGGGGGGGGGCTGCATTTTTTTTTCAGTCAGTAGTGGACCTTCCTGCTAAATGTAAAGCATAGACCACTATTGAACAAAATACAACAGGTGTTCTTTTATGTGATATCCTATATCCAGCTATCTGCACTACTATATTTGCAAATGACCTTAAGAGGCATGGCTTGCAAGTCCCCTTCAGGTTTGCATAAACCCACACATCTGGTACGGTAGATACCAAGTTATTATTTAGCGCACATCTATATAACATGCGCGTACATTGTATTGGTCCGTGTTGCTCCCTCCTTCGCTGCCCTGATCAACCCACCTCCTTTTCCATTAGATCCTATTCCCACTCACAGGGCACCCCTACCTTCACCGAGATTTAGGGGTGCGGAGAAAAGATTTGCAAGTTCTTACAGAACTTTAATGCAAATCTATCTCCGAATGGGGGACTGTTACGGAAGGGGGGGGCATGTCTTCGTCACCTTCTTCACTACAATATATCCATTTATTCCCAATTGTCAATGTCAAAGGGAACTAAAATCTATAAAATCCATATCCATAATCCCTCAAGTAAGGTGTCAAGACCCTAATCCTGTCAAAATCACTCTGCCAAACCTTTCCTCCGGGCAATGCCAGGTGACAGACTATGCATAAACTCAGGAAGCGCTTATCTGCGCATATCTCCAGCTCTGCATATTCCCCCCCTCCCTCCTCCTTACGTTAATCCGGTGTAACCCAACCTCTCCTTAATGTATTCATGATGTAATCTGTGTAACCCAACCTTTCCTTAATGTATTCATGATGTAACTGGGATGTATTTTGCACTGTATTCTGGGACATGGAGGGAGTTTCAAAAGTTCATGTCACCCCTTTCTCGCTGTTCAATCTCGTCTTATAATAATAATAATAATTTATTATTTATACCCCGCCCATCTGGCTGAATTTCCCCAGCCACTCTGGGCGGCTCCCAATCAGTATTAAAAACAATACAGCATTACATATTAAAAACATCCCTGAACAGGGCTGCCTTAAGATGTCTTCTGAACGTCAGGTAATTCTTTATCTCTTTGACATCTGATGGGAGGGCGTTCCACAGGGCGGGCACCACTACCGAGAAGGCCCTCTGTCTGGTTCCCTGTAGCCTCACTTCTCGCAATGAGGGAACCGCCAGAAGGCCCTCGGCGCTGGATCTCAGTGTCCGGGCTGAACGATGGGGGTGGAGACGCTCCTTCAGGTATACAGGACCGAGGCCGTTTAGGGCTTTAAAGGTCAGCACCAACACTTTGAATCGTGCTCGGAAACGTACTGGGAGCCAATGCAGATCTCTCAGAACCGGTGTTATGTGGTCCCGGTGGCCGCTCCCAGTCACCAGTCTAGCTGCCGCATTCTGGATTAATTGCAGTTTCCGGGTCACCTTCAAAGGTAGCCCCACGTAGAGCGCATTGCAGTAGTCCAAGCGCGAGATAACTAGAGCATGCACCACTCTGGCGAGACAGTCCGCGGGGAGGTAGTGTCTTAGCCTGCGTACCAGGTGGAGCTGGTAGACAGCTGCCCTGGACACAGAGTTAATCTGCGCCTCCATGGACAGCTGTGAGTCCAAAATGACTCCCAGGTTGCGCACCTGGTCCTTCAGGGGCACAGTTACCCCATTCAGGACCAGGGAATCCTCCACACCTGCCCGCCTCCTGTCCCCCCAAAACAGTACTTCTGTCTTGTCAGGATTCAACCTCAATCTGTTAGCCGCCATCCAACCTCCAACCGCCTCCAGGCACTCACACAGGACCTTCACCGCCTTCACTGGTTCTGATTTAAAGGAGAGGTGGTGCTGGGTGTCATCTGCATACTGATGAACACCCAGTCCAAACCCCCTGATGATCTCTCCCAGCGGCTTCATATAGATATTAAAAAGCATGGGGGAGAGGACAGAACCCTGAGGCACCCCACAAGTGAGAGCCCAGGGGTCTGAACACTCACCCCCCCCACCACCTTCTGGACACGGCCCAGGAGGAAGGAGCGGAACCACTGTATAGATAGATAGATAGATAGATAGATAGATAGATAGATAGATAGATTCTTTATTGTCATTACACAAGTGCAACATTGCACAAGTGCAACGAAATTAGATGCCATCCCTTAAAAACAACAAAAGCAAAACAACAACAACAACCAAACAAACCACATTCCAGCCACACCCACACCCACACCCATCAAACTCCCAGGTCGCACTATCGAGTTACAGCATTTAAGAAGGCCACAGCTCTTGGGTAGAAACTATTTTTCAGTCTGTTTGTCCTTGACTTGATGTTTCTGTATCTCCTGCCAGAAGGCAGTAGTACAAACAGACTGTATCCCGGGTGAGATACATCCTGCAGGATATTGTTTGCTTTCCTAAGACAACGGGAACCGTACAGTTCTTCCAAAGATGGGAGGGGATGACCAATAATCCTTTGGGCTGTGGTTATGACCTTCTGGAGCACCTTCCTCTTCCTAGCTGTACAACTGGAGAACCAGGCACAAATACAGTATGTAAGAACGCTCTCTATGGAACCTCGGTAGAAGGACACCAGCAGTCTCTCACTCAGATTGTTCTTCTTTAAAAGTCTGAGGAAATAAATTCTCTGCTGGGCCTTCTTCACCAGAGCAGTGGTATTTGCGCTCCAAGTCATGCCCTGATCGATAGTCACTCCCAAAAACCTGAATTCCGCCACCCTCTCCACCCGTTCCCCGTTGATATACAAGGGCTGAATGTCCGCCTTTTTTTTCCTGTAATCCACCACCAATTCCTTGGTCTTAGCCGTATTAAGAGCCAGATTGTTCTCTCCACACCAAGCACAAAGCCGCTCCACCTCGTCCCGATAGGCGGACTCATCCCCTCCTGAAATGAGCCCCACCACCGTAGTGTCATCAGCAAACTTGATGATTTTGTTGCTGGAATAAATGGCTGTACAATCATACGTATAGAGAGTATAGAGCAGGGGACTCAACACACAACCCTGTGGTGAGCCGGTGTTAAGGCTAAGGGCTGTGGACATATGTGACCCTACTCTAACCCTCTGAGAACGTTCTGACAAAAAGTCCAAAACCCAGAGACAGGTGGAGTTGGAGAATCCAATCGCCTCTAGCTTGGACACCAGTCTATGGGGGAGGATAGTGTTAAAAGCAGAGCTAAAATCCACAAACAGCAGCCTCACATAACTCCCCGGCTGCTCCAGATGGGACAGAGCAGCATGGAGAGTGGTAGTGATAGCGTCTTCCGTGGATCTATTTGCCCTGTATGCAAACTGGTAGTTGTCAAAAGTTGATGGAAGACAGGAAATAATGTGACGGCGCACCAGTTTCTCAAAACACTTCATGATGATTGGAGTCAGTGCAACTGGTCTGTAGTCGTTCAGACTACTGATTGTGGATTTTTTTTTTTTTTTATAACAGTGCCCCCAGCTCCCAGCCCCTCTAGACGGTCCAGAAGGATGTTATGGTCGATGGTGTCAAAGGCCGCTGAGAGATCCAGCAGAACTAGGAAACAGCTCTCACCTTTGTCCCTAGCCCGCCGGAGATCATCAACCAGCACGACCAAGGCAGTTTCAGTCCCATGGTGAGGCCTGAATCCCGATTGGAAGGGATCCAAATGGTCCGTTTCCTCCAGGCGTGCTTGGAGTTGTTCAGCAACCACCCGCTCAATCACCTTGCCCAAGAATGGCAGATTTGAGACTGGGCGATAGTTGGCCAAATTGGCCGGGTCTAAAGATGTTTTTTTAAGAAGCGGTTTAATGACCGCCTCTTTCAGCAGGTCTGGGAAGGCTCCCTCACAGAGGGAAGCATTCACCACCCCGCAGAGCCCATCGCCCAGCCCTTTCCGGCTCGCTTTTATCAGCCAGGATGGGCAAGGATCAAGGAGACAGGTGGTCGGTTTCACTCGTCTAAGCAGCCTGTCCACATCCTCGGAGGTAACAGATTGGAATTGATCCCATGTAACAGGACCAGACAGAACTCTAGCACTCTCCCGCCCTGGCCCTGCTCCCATGGTGCAGTCTACCTCCTTCTGAATCTGAGCGATTTTATCTGCAAAAAACTTTGCAAAAGCATTGCAGGAGATCTTGGGGTCCCTACCAGGCCCCGGTGGTACAGGTGGTTCTGATAGATTGCGAACCACCTGAAAAAGTCTCCTGCTGCTGTTTTCTGCAGATGCAATGGAGGCGGTGAAGAAGGCCCTCTTCGCCGTCGCCATTGCCACTTGGTAGGCTCGACGTTGAGCTCTAACCCGTGTCCGGTCTGATTCAGAATGAGTTTTTCGCCACCGGCGCTCTAGCCGTCTCAACGATTGTTTCATCACCCTCAGCTCCGGGGAAAACCACGGGGCTGTCCGGGCTCCATGCAATCGGAGAGGGCGCTTCGGAGCCAGACAGTCAATAGCCCTGGTTAACTCCGCATTCCAGCGGGCCACCAGGGAATCACCTGAAAGGCCATCAACTTGGGATAAAGCATCCCCTACCACTCTCTGGAAGCCAATTGGATCCATTAAGTGGCGGGGGCGGACCATCCGAATCGGTCCCACCTCCCTGCGGAGGGGATGGGTCACAGAGAAGTCCAGTTGCACCAGGAAGTGATCTGACCATGGCACTTCTTTTGTTTCGCTTTTAGTTAATGTCAGATCACCAGCATCCGTAGAGGTAAACACCAAGTCTAAGGCATGTCCGTGGCTATGAGTTGGGCCAGACTTATTCAGGGACAGCCCCATGGGCATGCTTTCCACGAAGTCCCGAGCGGCCCCTTGTAAGGTCGTGTCGGCATGGATGTTAAAATCCCCCAGGACAACCAAGCTAGGTGTCTCCAGGAGCATATCCGCCACGACCTGAAGCAGCTCGGGCAGGGAATCCTTGGTGCAGCGGGGAGGTCGGTACACCAGTAGGAATCCTGTACTGCCCCTATTGCCCAACTTCCAGAACATGCACTCAGAAAACTGGGTCTTCCCAATAGGACGCCTGGTGCAGACTAATGACTTCCTAAAAATCACTGCAACCCCCCCTCCCCGCCCACATGACCTGGGTTGCTGTGCGTAAGAGAAACCTGGTGGGCAAGCAGCGGCAAGGACAGGCCCATCTGCTTCATCCAACCAAGTCTCTGTTACACATGCCAGATCAAATCCTCCATCCATGATCAAGTCATGGATGGCAGTGGTCTTATGAATCATTGACCTGGCATTGCACAGCAACACTTTCAGGTCATGTGGGTATCCCTTGCTGATTCTAGTATCCATCCGGTCAGGACCAGACCCGGAGGCAGGAATAGTCCTCAGACAACGACTAAACCTGCCTCCTCTGTAATGACATGGTCTGGTCTTAGCGTAACTCCTCCTCCTACCCGTGATCACTGAGATCGGTTGTCCCAGTGCATTCCCCCCTGTGGAACATGCCCCAGCCATTTTGTGAGCTGGGGCCCACTCCCCGGCAGCCCTGACCCCTCCCCCTAAGAACAAAATAACAACTTATACAAACAAACAAAACCAATAAAACAATACAAACAAAAAAATGTAAAAATTACAAGAACATCAAAATAAAAAAATAATTCCCCAAACCCAACCAAACATCCATCCCACCCCCACCCCCCACATACAAAAAGTCCAAAAGAAATTTTTTAAAAACACTCTGTGCCCCTCCTGCAGTAACACTGTCCTAGTGAGGCCTGTCAGGCCCCGCCCTGGGCCAGATGGTAAGTGGCAAAAGCAGGGCCCTCAAGCACTCACTCAGGGGAGTCATCCTGGGCAGCAGGCAGCAAGCAGCACACAGTCCTTGTGAGGCCTGTCAGGCCCCGCCCCAGGCCAGATGGCAAGTGGCAAGAGCAGGGCCCTCAGGCACTCACTCAGGGGAGTCCTCCTGGGCAGCAGGCAGCAAGCAGCACGCAGTCCTTATGAGGCCTGTCAGGCCCCGCCCCAGGCCAGATGGTAAGTGGCAGGAAGGAGCAGGGCCCTCAAGCACTCACTCAGGGGAGTCCTCCTGGGCAGCAGGCAGCAAGCAGCACACAGTCCTTGTGAGGCTTCAGGCCCCGCCCCAGGCCAGATGGTAAGTGGCAGGAAGGAGCAGGGCCCTCAAGCACTCACTCAGGGGAGTCCTCCTGGGCAGCAGGCAGCAAGCAGCACACAGTCCTTGTGAGGCTTCAGGCCCCGCCCCAGGCCAGATGGTAAGTGGCAGGAAGGAGCAGGGCCCTCAAGCACTCACTCAGGGGAGTCCTCCTGGGCAGCAGGCAGCAAGCAGCACACAGTCCTTGTGAGGCCTGTCAGGCCCCGCCCCAGGCCAGATGGTAAGTGGCAGGAAGGAGCAGGGCCCTCAAGCACTCACTCAGGGGAGTCCTCCTGGGCAGCAGGCAGCAAGCAGCACACAGTCCTTGTGAGGCTTCAGGCCCCGCCCCAGGCCAGATGGCAAGTGGCAAGAGCAGGGCCCTCAAGCACTCACTCAGGGGAGTCCTCCTGGGCAGCAGGCAGCAAGCAGCACGCAGTCCTTGTGAGGCTTCAGGCCCCGCCCCAGGCCAGATGGCAAGTGGCAAGAGCAGGGCCCTCAGGCACTCACTCAGGGGAGTCCTCCTGGGCAGCAGGCAGCAAGCAGCACGCAGTCCTTATGAGGCCTGTCAGGCCCCGCCCCAGGCCAGATGGTAAGTGGCAGGAAGGAGCAGGGCCTTCAAGCACTCACTCAGGGGAGTCCTCCTGGGCAGCAGGCAGCAAGCAGCACGCAGTCCTTGTGAGGCCTGTCAGGCCCCGCCCCAGGCCAGATGGTAAGTGGCAGGAAGGAGCAGGGCCCTCAAGCACTCACTCAGGGGAGTCCTCACTCAGCGGAGTCTTGAACCTGTTGCACAATAAACCTTGGATCTCCGCATTTTGCTCCTGTCCGGCTGAGCTCATTTTCTTACGCAGGGACCCGCGGACACTTAGTCCGACGAGCTGGGTGGCAGTGTAGCCCCGCACCCAGATTTTAGCCGTAACAATCCCACAGCAGCAAGAATCATGAGAAAAGGAATGAGATCATACTTTTATATGATGAAAAGTGAGGTACGAGATGAGCAGTGGGACAAAGTGGAGGCCCAAAGTGATCAGAGTGGCCTTTTCACCCTCAAGAAGGAAGAAATCCTGGTGGCAATCCAATGGTGACTGTGAGCAAGGAAAACAGATATTTATTATGTAAAAGGACTTCTTCAACTCCTCCTTCTTGCAATCCTCTTGCCTTTGACCAAGAGGCTCCAAGGGATGGAGTCCAGGAGGGGGAAAGTGTAGGGGGGTGCTGAGTATCAGAGAGGATGGTAGCGGATTATTTGTTGCCTGCGCAGAAGTCTGCTAGTGCAATAATGGCATTCAAAATGTTAATTCAATTCTTACATGAAAGTTCAATTTACTTAGTAAATTCATAAGCGTGGTAGATGAAATAATATCTATAACACATGGTGATTGGAACAGGAGATGAGCTCGGCATTGGACCAGTTTCTGGTATGCCCAAACAGTGCAGATGTCTTTAAGATCTTGGTCTGAGACATGTACGATTCTATTGGGTAACCCAGGCCTCTTTTCCTGATTAAATAGTTGCAGTAATCTTTGACTTCAGTCTTCGGGTAATCAACATACTCGTGTTTGAAGGAATGGAAGTCCCAGGAGGCTTCAGTCCCCAGCAGCATCCAGGAGAGCAAAACCAAAAGCAGCCATAAAGGACAGGGCCCCTTGGCAGCCATGGCTCTCTGTGGCTCTTGGTCGCTGTTCTGCGCAGAAAAAGCAGGAAATAGTGTAAAGTTCAACAGGGCATTTTCATGCTCTCCCTTTTTTGATCAGATTTATTATATAACCCACTTCCTAGGACATATCAAGGGAGAATCTGAAAAGGGCTATGGCAACCTTGCTCAAATTGTAATCTTAATTCCCTCATTAGGTAGTTATGAGGCTGCAGTCAGACATTGGCCCATTTACTTCAGAACAGTGGTACATCAGAAGTCAAAGGGAATCTGTTCTGGAACTCCGTTCGACTTCCAAAACGTTCAGAAACCAAGGCAGGGCTTCTGATTGGCTGCCCTGTGCCTCCCTGCCCACCAGTCAGGGAAATATCTCCCGCAGAGACACCTCTGACCTTGGGGTTGGTGTTATATTGATGCCATTTGAAGATGTCAGACTTCCAAGTTGACTTGGAAGTATGAGTCCCATGTGGGTCTGAATATCCCCACACACTTTCAAGGGGAACATTTGTCAAGGGGAACATTACCTCAAGCTCAAACCTTAATGACCTTGCATCAGGTGCTGTTCCGACGTTTGTGATCTCATCATTTCCAGCACACGCCTGTACTTTATTCCAAATTAAGCTCTAATTAACAGGAGAACATGTGCTTCTTAATGGCAGTGTTGGAGGGTTTTTGGCAGGCAAAGTGCTTTTGCACAATCTATGAATGAAAATATTGCATCCACTGTGGATGTAGCAAGATAAATGTTGGTGTCTGTTCAGGTCTTCAAGCTAGTCTCGTGAGTCATGTGAGTGTTCCAGATATAGAATGAGCTTTTTCCTAACATGGAATTCAGCTCTTTGGACTGCTGCACTCTGGGTTGACATGGGATTGCCATATTTCAGAAATGAAAAACCAGCAGGACACCCTCAAATTATTGAGCTTTCTTTAGGAATACCCCATTTTTTCCAAAAGCACCATTTTTTGTTCTGCTTTTGAACACATTTTTAAAAGAAAAGCCTAACTAGTTTTTCAGATGCCTTTTAATTGAATAACTTTCTAAAGAGATGCCTGAAGCACCTGATATTATAGTTGAAGTCTTGTTTATTTTGTTATATTTCACTCCAATAAGACCCTTTTATCCTAAATAGAAACCAGTAAGGCAGACATGTATGTACAATGTATGTCCCTGGATGCTTATTAAAATCCAGCCTCATTTCTAACTCTTCCACCTTGTGACTCAGATAAGCAGACATGGAATACAGTGGAACCTCAGTTTTCAACCGTAATCCATTCCGGAAAACCGTTTGACTTCCAAAACATTTGAAAACCAAGGCGCAAAGGGCGGCCTGCAGATTTAATTTAAAAATTGAGTAACACTCAGTGGAAGCCTTTTGACTTCCAAGGTGCATTCGAAAATAGAAGCATTTACTTCCGGGTTTTCAGCGTTCCAAAGCCAAAACATTTGACTTCCGAGACGGTCGAAAACCAAGTTTCCACTGTCCTTTGGTTATGGGCATTGCTTTGATTTATTGCTGCACGCCATAAACTTACTTGGTTTATGTTGACAGGATTATACTCAGAAAAAGAACCACTTCATTAGGAAACAAGGGACACCTCTCAACATCCTTTTTGAAACTCCAACTTATACAAATGTACAAAAAGAAATCTTAGTTGGGGAAACCACAGCCTAAGATGTAAAAGCAAAATTCAAGATGTTCCCACAGACTGGCATGGGAGCAAAACGGAGTAGGAGAATGTAACAACTGGTTGCCTAGATCAATGAGCAAAAGCACTCCACAGTGCAACAGTTTATTGCAGGATGAGTTCCAGAAGACGCAGGATGGCTCCATCAAAGGCTGTTTTCCTAATCTAGGACCTGCAACTGGCAGGGTCCAGAAACCAGGGGAAATATCAAGATTTCACTTGAACTGGACCCACCATCTTGGCCAAGTCCTTAAATCCCCTTTGCAACATTCATGTTAACTAGTTTCTACATAGCTTTTGTATTTTGTGGCCTATTGTCCTCAATGTGTGAGTTTACAACTGGACTTCTCCGCGACCCTTCCCCTCTGCAGGGAGGTGGGACCAATTCGGATGGTCCGCCCCCGCCACTTAATGGATCCAAATGGTTTCCAGAGAGTGGTAGGGGATGCCTTATCCCATGTTGATGGCCTTTCAGCTGATTCCCTGGTGGCCCGCTGGAATGCGGAGTTAACCAGGGCTATCGACTGTCTGGCTCCGAAGCGCCCTCTCCGATTGCATGGAGCCCGGACAGCTCCGTGGTTTTCTTCGGAGCTGAGGGCGATGAAACAATCGCTGAGACGGCTAGAGCGTCGGTGGCAAAAAACTCACTCCGAATCTGACCGGACACAGGTTAGAGCTCAACGTCGAGCCTACCAAGTGGCGATAGCGACGGCGAAGAAGACTTTCTTCACCGCCTCTATTGCATCTGCAGAAAATAGTAGCAGGAGACTTTTTCAGGTGGTTCGTAATTTAACGGAACCACCTTTACCACCGGGGCTTTGTAAAGACCCCAAGATCTCCTGCAACGATTTTGCAAAGTTTTTTGCAGAGAAAATCACTCATATTCGGAAGGAGCTAGACACCACCGTGGGAGCAGGGCTGGGGCGGGAGAGTGCTAGAGCTCTGTCTGGTCAAGTTGCATGGAATCGATTTCAATCCATTACCCCCGAGGATGTGGACAGGCTGCTTGGACGCGTGAAACCAACCACCTGTCTCCTGGATCCTTGCCCATCCTGGCTAATAAAAGCAAGCCGGGAAGGGCTGGGCGATGGGCTCTGCGGGGTGGTGAATGCTTCCCTCTGTGAGGGAGCATTCCCAGATCCGCTGAAAGAGGCGGTCATCAAACCGCTTCTTAAAAAACCATCTTTAGACCCGGCCAGTATGGCCAACTATCGCCCAGTCTCAAATCTTCCATTCTTGGGCAAGGTGATTGAGCGCGTGGTTGCTGAACAACTCCAGGCACGCCTGGAGGATGCGGACCATTTGGATCCCTTCCAATCGGGATTCAGGCCTCATCATGGGACTGAAACTGCCTTGGTCGCGCTGGTTGATGATCTCCGGCGAGCTAGGGACAAAGGTGAGAGCTGTTTCCTAGTTCTGCTGGATCTCTCAGCGGCCTTTGATACAATCGACCATAACATCCTTCTGGACCGTCTAGAGGGGCTGGGAGCTGGGGGCACTGTTATACAGTGGTTTCGCTCCTTCCTCCTGGGCCGTGTTCAGAAAGTGGTGGTGGGGGATGAGTGTTCAGACCCCTGGGCCCTCACTTGTGGGGTGCCTCAGGGTTCCGTCCTCTCCCCCATGCTTTTTAACATCTATATGAAGCCGCTGGGAGAGATCATCAGGGGGTTTGGACTGGGTGTCCATCAATATGCAGATGATACCCAGCTCTACCTCTCTTTCAAATCAGAACCAGTGAAGGCGGTGAAGGTCCTGTGTGAGTGCCTGGAGGCGGTTGGAGGATGGATGGCGGCTAATGGATTGAGGTTGAATCCTGACAAGACAGAAGTACTGTTTTTGGGGGACAGGGGGCGGGCTGGTGTGGAGGACTCCCTGGTCCTGAATGGGGTAACTGTGCCCCTGAAGGACCAGGTGCGCAGCCTGGGAGTCATTTTGGACTCACAGCTGTCCATGGAGGCGCAGGTCAATTCTGTATCCAGGGCAGCTGTCTACCAACTCCACCTGGTACGCAGGCTGAGACCCTACCTGCCCGCGGACTGTCTCGCCAGAGTGGTGCATGCTCTAGTTATCTCCCGCTTGGACTACTGCAATGCGCTCTACGTGGGGCTACCTTTGAAGGTGACTCGGAAACTACAACTAATCCAGAATGCGGCAGCTAGACTGGTGACTGGGGGCAGCCGCCGAGACCACATAACACCGGTCTTGAAAGACCTACATTGGCTCCCAGTACGTTTCCGAGCACAATTCAAAGTGCTGGTGTTGACCTTTAAAGCCCTAAACGGCCTCGGCCCAGTATACCTGAAGGAGCGTCTCCACCCCCATCGTTCTGCCCGGACGCTGAGGTCCAGCACCGAGGGCCTTCTGGCGGTTCCCTCATTACGAGAAGCAAAGCTACAGGGAACCAGGCAGAGGGCCTTCTCGGTAGTGGCACCCGCCTTGTGGAACGCCCTCCCATCAGATGTCAAAGCGATAAATAACTACCTGACATTCAGAAGACATCTTAAGGCAGCCCTGTTCAGGGAAGTTTTTAATCTGTGATATTTTAGTGTATTTCTGGTTTTTATGGAAGCCGCCCAGAGTGGCTGGGGAAACCCAGCCAGATGGGCGGGGTACAAATAATAAATTATTATTATTATTATTATTATTCTGACTTTGCTAAAATAAACATTTTCCCTGCATAAACAGGACAGTGTGTTTTATTCTTGTTTGTTCAGAAAACTCTGGCTTAAGTATACAAAGTCTCACAGTCAGGAGTGGGGCAAACATGAGTGGGAGATTCCTTTCTGCAAAATTCCATTTTCCTTGCTCCCATCGAAAGGGGGAGAAAGGGGGTCCTAATAGGTCCCAGCACATCTTTTAAAATGTTTTGGGGAGAGTAAGCTTAACTTCCATGAGTCATCAGTTTTCTGTTTTGCCAGCATGGCTATTTTTATTAATAATTATTAATTGATTGATTAATTAATTCATTAAATTCATATACCACCCTTCATCCAAAGATCTCAGGGCAGGTCATTGCACAAAAATGCAAAAGAAAACTATGAAATACATAATAAAAACAACAACAAAATAAGCCTATAACCTCCCCTCCCGCAAACATATTTTGTGTGTGTCTGTTTTGGGTTTGTTTGTTTGTGTACTTACTTACATTCCACCTTCCCCACAGAATTGGGACACTCTGGGGCTCACCATAAATAAAACAAACACAGAAAAAACCCACGGATACCTATACCTTGGTTTTTATTACTTCAAGCACTGGCATACCCCCAACAAACTCTTTCTCCATTCATTCATTCATTCATTCATTCATTCCCAGTTATCTGCAAAATCCCATACCTTCACTGTAAGTAGTGGTGTAGCATGGGCAGGGCCACAGGGCTGGTTGCCCTGGTTGCCATATTCTTAGGGGTGAATAAGAAAATATACATAAATGAAGAATGAAGAAATGCTAGCTGAAGACCATAGCTCAACAATGATTACAAAATATATGCAGAAATCATGGCCAATAGATTAAAAGTAGTACTGAAGCATATCATCAATGAAGATCAGGCCGGATTTTTGCCAGGTAGACGAATGAATAATAATACAAGAACACTTAAAATTGAATATCTGGACTTGAAACCAAGCAAAAAAGCAGCCTTCATATTTGTAGAAGCTGAGAAGGCATTTGACAAGTTATAATGGAAATTCCTGGAAAAAGTTATGGAACTGATGGCAATGTGGGAGTGTTTTACCATGGTTTTGGAACTACTTAATCAGAACATTAAAAAGGACCAGGGAATAAAAGGGATAAAATTAGGCAATAATTTTTTTAAAGTGAAGGCATTTGTGGATGACTTAATATTAATGGTGGAAGATCCAGAATAAAGTATCTTTAAAACCCTTGGGAAAATGTTAGATTTTGGCAAAGTCTCCAGTTTTAAACTTAATAAATCTGAAACAAAATTAATGCTTAAAAATATACGGCATCAGGAGAAAAAGGAATTACAAGAAAAAATGAGCTTACAAATAGTAAAGAAATATTTAGGAATTTATGTCACAATGAAAATTTTTAATTTATTTGAAGATAATGACAACAAAATTTGGAAAGATCTTTTTAAAAAAATATGGAAATTTGGTCTAGATTCCATGGGGAAGAATTTCAGCCATAAAATGAATATTCTTCTAAAATTCTTTTTCCTCTTCCAGATGATCCCTATCATAGGAAAAATGGAATGCTTCAGTATATGGAAAAAAGACCTAACCAAGTTGATATGGCAGGGGAAGAAGCCCCGTATTAAATATACATTGTTAACAGATAAAAAGGAAAGCAGGAAGGAGTAAAAGTCCCAGTCCCTGAGTTACGTAGAGGGAATGGAAAAGCTGCTCTTCAAGAAAAGAAGAGGTGCTTGATGCGGCAAGACTTTGCCAAGAATGGAGCAACTGATTTCTTAGCTACGGAGGGAGGAAATTCCTCAATGCTGCCTAAAAGCAGACAAGGCAATCAGCCTGAAAAGAAAGGGAAATGGGGGAGCAGTTGTTTACGTTCCCGAAGCTGCAAAAAGCAGTTTGAGACACTGGCTGTGTCTGATGCCAACAGGCAGTGTGTGTGTATTCAGCAGGAATTAAAGCTGCGTCACACTTGGACACTTCAAGATGGCGGGGGAAGCTGATGCAGTATCCCAGACGGCCGTGCTAAGCTCTGGAGGCGTCTTGGGTGTGAAGACACAGAGCTGTTTTCCTGACACCAAGAGTTCCCCATGCGGTGGGAGGCATTTGGAGGGAAAATGCACAAGGGTGATGTTTCCTGTTCTGGGGGAGGAATCTCCAGCACAGGAGGAGCAAGGGGGCTTTACTGCCAAGGCATCCCAACCATCATTGCAACCACCAGGTGGCAGCGCTGAGTTCGAAGCAGTGGAAAGTTTTTCCTGTGGGAAGTTTGAACAAAGTCCAAAGGCCAGGAAGATCTGCAGCGTTTTCCAAAGGCAACATGAAGCAAGGCTAGTGATGCTAGACTTCAGCAAGGATACCTTTACACCACAGAAGGGTCTGATCCACCAGTGTGGGGGAAACTCCTTGGAGGTGCAAGATTTTTAATCTCCCAAATAACCAACCAAGAGGGAAAGAACATGCCAGTCAGACATGTGTCTCTGCCAGACTCCTACATGTGTGTAGGACCTCCTGACAGGCTTTGCTCTCCCAGACCTAATATTATACTACGAGGCAGCATGCCTATGTTGGATTAGAGAATGGATACTGTTAGACAATACAGGCATACTAGTTATAGGGGGATGGAATAATCTGTATGGATGGCATTCATATCCTGTATATACAGTGGTACTTTGGTTTAAGAACAGCTTAGTTTATGAACAACTTGGAATAAGAACACTGCAAACCCGAAAGTAGGTGCTTTTGGTTTGTGTACTTTGCCTTGGAAGCAGAACATGTTTTGCTTCCTGTTGAGTGTGTTCCGTTTGTAAATTGAGGCCCCTACTACTATGGGAAAGCACGCCCTGGTTTAAAAATGCTTTGGTTTAAGAACGGACTTCTGGAACGGATTAAGTTCGTAAACCAAGGTACCACCATAAGAAAGTTAAGGTACACAAAGGGCACACAAAGGGTTTTTAAATCATAGACTAGCCAAAATATACAAATTAAAATCAAATGTCTGCTGGAGATGTCATGAGGTAGAGGAAATGATGTATCAAGTATGGTAGTGATGTGAGAAAATTAAAAAAATTCTGTAGCAATATTCATGAGGAATTAAAAAAAAGGTGTTTAAAATGAAATTGCAGAAAAAGAAGATTTTACCAAGAAGCCCAAAATCGGGAGGGAGGTGAACATGTACATATAGGAGGAATACAAATAAGATGATGTAGGATTGTAATGGAAATTTATGTTATTTTTTGTTGTTTTTTGATGTTTGGGCACTTTTGATGTTTGTTTGTTTACTTTTGGTTTTTCAAATGAAAATTAATAAAAAATAAATTAAAAATAAATAAAAATAAAACATCTTTTGACAAAAAGCCTGAAGCATTTCTATTAGATATATTTTCAAGAGACATCCAGGTGATAAGAAAAAAGTGTTCTTATGGGCCACAGCTGCAGCCAGAGTAGTGATAGATAGGAATTGGAAAGGGGATGCTGTCCCCTCAGTAGCAGAGTGGCAAAATAAGCTTTGTGAATTTATAGAATTGGCCAAAATGAGAGCAGCTATTAGGCTGAAAAGTGACTAATAGAGAATATGTATTTAACTTCTTTAACACAATATTAAAGGGATGGAAAACATTGGAAGCTGAGCAGAGGTGGAGGGAAGTCACAATGATACAAATACATTACAACATTATAAATAAGGAAAGTAGACAGATAGATATAGACATATATATACAGTATGTATTGTAAAGAATGACAAAAGGTGTAATTGATAATATTATGGCAAAATTATATATATATGGATAATGCAGACATCCTAGACTTAAAATTGGGCAGGAAGGCATGTCTTTAGTATGGGAAGGTGTAAATTTATAAAAGTTTTATGAACCATATTCTTAGGAAGAAAATGTATAGAGCTTGGGAGAAATGTAAAAATCTGCTGGAAAGGAAAACACCTTTATGGCTATCTCTTATCAAGGCTATTACAATTAAGAGAGTTAATATGGATCGACAGTGGGCAATTTACAGGGAATTGCTGTTCCCAAACAGTTTGGGAACCAGAATTTTAGATTTCAAGTTGTATTGGCTACTATACTAAAACCCCAAATTTCAGAACCTACAGAAGTCTCAGGTCCTTCTTCTCCCTACTTGTCAGGGATGTGACTGAATCAAACGCCTGGGAAGACTCTGACTCTGGAGAGGAGGGACTGCAGCCACAGACAGAGCAGGAATGGGTTAGTTCAGCACCCCTTCATCAAGAGTTCCCAGATTGAGATAGAGCAGCACACTTGGAAAGCTTGAAGGCAGCAGTAGAGGAGGAGATAGATGACACAGAGGAGGTTGCTATGCAACCAGGAAGGAGGCAGGATTTAAAGGGCTCTTTTTGTTTCATGGTGTGTGGGGGGGAGGTCACCCACCTTCTCCCCAAACCAAAAGAGCTGAAAGGGTTAAAATGCAACAGAAATACAAGAGAGGACGGACTGGACTTTGGCACCTTTATGCAGTGAAAGGGGCGGGGACTCAAAGTGACCAGCTCATAGCTAAGAGTGGCAGGCTCGGAGCTGCTCTCTGGATGGTAATTGTCAATAAACATGTCATATAACTGCCAGACTCATTAATTCTTATCGTGGTTTGCTTGCCTGCCTGAATTCATTACACTATTTGATGCAAATCATGCAATCGCATGTCAACCCAGGGTGCAGCAGTCAAAAGAGCTGGATTCCATGTTTCCATGTTAGGAAAAGGCTCCTTCTATATCTGGAAATACTCGTGCTTGGATTTACCAATCAATGCACTAAGTTCCCAAACATGGATGCGTACCAATAAAAAAACAGCAGCCATATTTACCTGAAGGAAATCTACAGTGATACCTCGGGTTACATATGCTTCAAGTTACATACGCTTCAGGTTACAGACTCTGCTAACCCAGAAATAGTGCTTCAGGTTAAGAACTTAGCTTAAGGATGAGAACAGAAATCGTATTCAGGCGGCGCGGCGGCAGCAGGAGGCCCCATTAGCTAAAGTGGTGCTTCAGGTTAAGAACAGTTTCAGGTTAAGAACGGACCTCTGAAACGAATTAAGTACTTAACCCGAGGTACCACTTTATTTGCATTTTGTACTGGCAGCTAATTCCTGTCATTGGTTTCCCAGAACAGTCACATGACTAACGAAACAAGCTTGAAGACCTGAACAGACACCAACGTTTATCTTGCTACATCCACATTGGATGCCAAAATGTCTGAGGTTACAAACTTTAATTTTCAGAATTAATGCTTTTGTTTAGCCCATACTTAATTAATAATAACACCACTTGTAGAACTTAGGTAAGACAGCAAAAAACCTCGTGTTCTGCAGGGGAACCAAGCAATATTTTCATTCACAGATTGTGCAAATACACTTCGCCTGCCAAAAACCCTCCAATGCCGCCATTAAGAAGCACATGTTCTCCTGTTAATTAGAACTTAATTTGGATTAATGTGCTGGAACAGACCCAGCTGCAAGGTCATTAAGGTTTGAACTTGAGTTAACACTTCATTCTATGCAAAAGACAGTGTGGGAGTAGGGGAGACTACAGTTTCTTTATATCAAGTTTTCTTCTCTACATTTATGATTCAGCAATCATAATTCAGAACTAATGTTTTCATTTAGCTACAGCCCATCCATAATTAAAAATGAGATAACCTGTACAACTTAGGTAAGACCACAGAAAAACCTACTTTATAGCTGGCAGCCAGTAATATTTTCATTCATAGATTGTTGCCGACATGCTATTAAAGCAAATGTTGTTACGGTCTGCTACATTTATGTATTTACTATTTGTTACCCATAGTGGGTAAAACATAGCCACATTTATTTTATTTTTTATTGATGCCAATCATTATAGAGGTTGATGCTGGCATAGGAAAAGCATTCCGGTAACCATATTGTCAGAAGAGCAATATTTATGGTCTGGATAAAATATAAAGACTTATTAGAGGGTAAGACCCCGAGGTGGCTATCACCGGTGGAGGCTAAGGCTCGAAAAAGACTCAACATGGAGGCCTATTGGCCGAAATATTGGGAAATAATTGAAAAAACTGGAGACAATTGGAGGTTGCAGAGCTTAGAAAAATTAAAAAATAAGGTGCGAGATTGGCTACATTATGCTCAAATTCAAGAGGTTTTTAAAATAGACAAAAAGGTTGGGTTCCAGGTGGAAAAATCGAAATTAGAGATGGAATTGTTAGAACCAAAAACTAAGATACTCTCGAGAATGTATAACTTGCTGCTTAAGTGGAATACACAGGATGAGATAGTTAAATCTGCCATGATAAAATGGGCACAGGACATTGGGCACAACATCATGTTTGAGGACTGGGAAAGGTTATGGAACACCGGAATGAAATTTACGGCATGTAATGCCTTGAAGGAAAACATTATGAAAATGATATACCGGTGGTACATGACCCCAGTCAAGCTTGCTAAGATATATCACCTGTCTGACAATAAATGTTGGAAATGCAAGGAGGCTGAAGGGACATTCTTTCACCTCTGGTGGACTTGTCCAAAAGTGAAGGCCTTCTGGGAGGTGATTTACAATGAGTTAAAAAAGGTATTTAGGTATACCTTTCCCAAGAAACCAGAGGCCTTCCTTCTGGGCATTGTGGACCAGAAAGTGTTAAAGAAGGATAGAATCTTCTTTATGTACGCTACTACAGCAGCAAGAATTCTCATTGCAAAGTATTGGAAGACACAAGATTTACCCACGCTGGAGGAATGGCAGACGCAGTTGATGGACTATATGGAACTGGCTGAAATGACTGGCAGAATCCGAGACTTGGGAGAGGAAACAATGGAAGAGGACTGGAAAAAATTTAAGGACTATTTGCAAAAATATTATAAGTTGTATGAATGTTAAGAAAATGCACGATTAGGAAACTTTAGCTTCTGCAATTTGATTAGGTGAATTGAAAACTAAGGTACAAGAAATAAGAGGTGGAACCATGAAATAATTTTATTATGTTTATTTTAAATATATAAGAATTGGGACATAACATTGTGAATCTAGAAACATGATAAATTGAAAGATACAGTAAGTTATGAAACAAGGTAACAAATTGCACACACACACACACACACACACACACAAAACCTGTGCATAGTCCCTAATGGTAGGATTGGGACCCCAGGGGAAAAGGTCTGGGGCAAGGGAGAGAGGATGTCAGGTGTACCTCCCTACATTAATGGGGATGAAATGTTCATACAGATCCACATTGGGCTCTGGAGCTGAACCACAGGGTCAAAACATCAAGAGAGGAGGCCATGTCTATAATCCACATAGCACAGCTTTCAAAATCTGAACAGACATCTCTTTAAAAAGTTAGTGTTTTGTCTTCCAGGGAGACACCTTTCATCAAGTAGGAGCAGGAGGACCTGATACTTCTGCTGGTGCTCAAATGTGGGTTGCTATTTTTTTAGTAATGGTAGCGAATTCAACTCAAAATCTAAATATCTGGTACTTGGAAGGAATTTGGAAACATTATTTTGGTGAGTGAGAAAAGCACAGAACTGGTAGTGCTGTGAGAAACACAAATGGAAGTGGACCAGAAAGTCACAGACAGTTTCATGGATTTTTAATGTTCATATTTTATTGACATAATTTCAGTTATAAAGAAATAGAGTGATACAGAGGAAAAAAGGGGGAAAGAACAAAGCTGTATATAAGAAATATATATTCCATGTCTGCTTATCTGAGTCACAAGGTGGAAGAGTGAGAAAAGAGGCCGGGTTTTAATAAGCAACCAGGGATACCACAAATAACTGCTTGATCCCACAGCAGCAAGAATCATGAGAAAAGGAATGAGATGATACTTTTATATTATGAAAAGCAAGGTAGGAGATGAGCAGTGGGACACAGTGGAGGCCCAAAGTGAGCAGAGTGGCCTTTTCACCCTCAGGAAGGAAGAAACCATGGTGGCAATCCAATGGTAACTTGTGAGCAGGTAAAACAGATATTTGCTTATGTAAAAGGACTTCTTCAACTCCTCCTTCATGCAATCCTCTTGCCTTTACTCAGACCTGCCCTGGAAGATTGGGGGACTACCTTGAGAGGTTTCTTGAGGGGGATGGAGTGCAGGAGGGGGAAAGTGTAGGGGGCTGCTGAGTGTTGGAGAGGATGGTAGCGGAGGTTTGTTGCCTGAGCAGAAGTCTCCTTGGGAAACAATGGCATTCCAAATCTTAAGTCAATTGGGATTCCGTTCTTACATGAAAGGGAAATTTCCCCATTATAATCAGCCTCGTAGTAGATGACAACAAATTTATAACAAATGGTGATTGGAACAGGAGATAAGTTCGACATGGGACCAGTTATTGGTTGGCCAAAGAAAGTGCAGATTTTTTTAAGATCCTTGTCTGAGAGATGAATGAAAGTGTGTGCTCTATCGTAATTCAGGCTTCTTTTGCTTCTTAAATAGTTGCAGTAATCTTCAACTTCAGTCTTCGGGTAATCAACATACTCGTGTTTGAAGGATTTGAAATCCCAGGAGGCTTCAGTCCCCAGCACCATCCAGGAGAGCAAAACCAAGAGCAGCCATGCAGGACAGGGCCCCTTGGCAGCCATGGCTTGCTGTGGCTCTTGGTGGTTGTTCTGCGCAGAAAAAACAGGAAACGGTGTTAAGTTCAACAGAGCATTTTCATGTTTTCCCTTTTTCCATCAGATTTTTTATATAACCCACTTCCCAGGAAATATCAAGTGAAAATCTGAAAAGGGCCATGACAACCTTGTTCAAATTGTAATCCTAATTCCCTCATTAGCTAGTTATGAGGCTGCCTAATACTGCCGTCAAACACTGCCCCATCTACTTCAGTACTGTGGTATCTCAGAAGTCAAACGGAATCCGTTCCAGAACTCCGTTTGACTTGCAAAATGTTCAGAATACAAGGCACAGCTTCCGATTGGTTGCATGAAACTCCTGCAGCCAATCGGAAGGTGGGAAGTTGCATCAGACATTTGGGTTCCAAAGTACATTCGAAAACTGAAACACTCCCTTCCAGGTTTACAGCATTCAGGAGCCAAAGTGTTTGAGTCGCAAGGCGTTGGGATCCAAGGTACGCCTTTATTGTCTAGCATTGAGTTGTGGCCATTCCCCATTCCCATCTCTCTTCCTCCACCCCATTACAACTATGAAACTATAGTTTAGTTAACAGGCAGATTGAAGAAATGAATAAAACTAAGTTCCAGATACTAATCAGCACCTCAAAAATCACACAAAAATTAGCCTCTGCAAAGACAATGAATGACACCATTATTCTTCATGTCACAACAGCAGAAATAAACAGACGTGAGTTTTCCAAATTAGCATACTGAGATTCCCAAAGTGCCAAACTCTTAACCTTAGTCAGAGTGTGGTAGCCTCCTCAGGGAGCTAATTCAGGTTGTCATGAAATAATAGCAATTTATTGATTTTATTGCCAGTGTATTTTTATTGCCAGAAAGAAGGAACAGTCTTTGACTCCCAGGGCAACATAAGTACAACCAACTGAAAAAAAGGTAGTCCCTACTCGCAGGCTGAAGATTGTAATGATACAAAAGGAGAAAGGGATGAGTGAAGAAGAAAAAGACAGACCTCTGAGCCCATCCTTAAAGTCAAACAGACGGACTAAGAAATTCATAAAATTTATTCATGTGAAACCCTGCTTTCTCTTTGAGACATCCCAATGATGACTTGGCATCTACTTTCATTTCTAGAGAAATGTAAACACCTTTGAAATGGGCACCCTTCATGACTGTAAAATTATCCTAAATCTAGGAAAGTAGCTTTTTCCAATGAAGCTTCATTTCTATGTACGTAGAGCTTTACTTCCTACTTTCTGCTATTCACACCTTCTCAAAATGGACATTTGTATATAAGCATACTGGGCTTCCTTGTACAGGGGTGGTGGTACTTACATGACTTAATCTTCCTCCAAAAATTAAACAAATTCTGCATATAGCAATATTTAAATTCAAGATAAAGCATTGTAACCAATATTTCAACATGGCTGTTATCATCAGCCTTCTTTACTCTGAACTGATGCAGCCAATCCACAGCTCAGCCACCACATCTATTCTCAGAGAGCTTGTGCTCAAAGATGATTGGCTGCCAGTGAAATGCAGGTAAAGAATAGGGCTGCCATGATTAATACTTAGGAGAAGGAGTCACACAAAGGTTAAATATTTATTCACAAAAATGAATATATGCATACAGAAATAAAATTCGGGGGGGGGGATACAAGGAGAAAAGTGTTGTTAAACATGGAAAAGGTTTATTCTATCAAAGATGGGGGGGAACTGAAATCAAGCATGGAAGAAAAGAAATGACAGATAAAGTTTAGCTATTCAAAAGCTGGCTGATTTAAAACCCGCCTGCAGTGTGCCTTCTAGGCCACCTTTCCCACTCCTGAACAAAACAATGAACATAGCTTCCTAGAGGAGCATGTCAAGACCTTTTTCTTACCTAGTGTAGTAGAAATTGGTCTCCCAAAGAGTGGATCGAAATATCTTCTTTCGCTCGTATGCGCCTCTGAGCATCCTTCAGGAAGAGACACCTTATATAGAGAGAATTCAGCTATGGTGGATGATGATACGTGGAAAATTGTTACTGGATGTCCTGGGACAAAGGCTGGAAGCCTATTTACACCCTGTAGGAGATGGAATTGAAGCATCATTAGTAGAAAAACATGAAGGTCTACTTGCTAATTGGTCTTGAATGTTATAGTAGTTCCCATATATTGTTTTTCTGGTAGGATGCATTCTGTACCCAAAAGGTTGATGGCATAGCTGATGTCTATATTCCCACATGAATATTTTTACTCACTCCAGATAGGCATATTACATAATGCAATGCATGGGAAAGTGTTCATCCACCCATATTTATCAGGGCTGATCCTGATTCTCTACAGTGGATACAGTGCTTATAGCATGAATGTTCCCCCTTGTTATTAAAGACTCACTGGAAGACCCAAGAGGCAGATATCTTCTACTTAGGGGTATGTCTGGATCCTTTGCTGTCGCTTGAGGCTAAGGTGGCATCAGTGGCACAGAGTACCTTCCATCGACTTCAGCTGATGACCTAGCTCTATGCCTATCTGGACACAGACATCCTAACTACTATTGTCTATGCTCTGGGAACCTCTAGGTTAGATTACTGTCAGGTGTTCTACTCAGAGCTCTGAAGACAATTGAGGAACTTCAGTTAGTGCAGAACTCGGTGGCCAGGGCAAGATTCTTCGGTCATATTAGACCAAGCCCAACTGCACTCATTTCCAGGCGCAACTCGTGGGATGGGGGATTATTGATTATGCATTTATTTTTGGTTCTTATTTTCACTATGTGTTTTTTTATATATACTGTATTGTTATGCATTATTATTGTATTAAAATATTATTTCTAGAGGTAAAAGCTCTATCCACCACCCAAATCATAAGTTGTACTACAAGGCTTTCCAATTAAAACAGTTGACGCACATGATTAACTCATCTTCAACTCTGTGGGCCAAAATGGAACTGGAACCCTCACAAATCTCTCCTAATGCTTTATCCTTCCTGAAAACTTCACGTACTTGCATTAGCAAAATAAGGTTGCAATGTACCTCGGGTTACAGATGCTTCAAGATACAAACTCTGCTAACCCAGAAATAATGCTTTAGGTTAAGAAGTTTGCTTCAGGATGAGAACAGAAATCGTGTGGTAGCGGTGTGGCGGCAGTGGGAGGCCTCATTAGCTAAAGTGGTACCTCAGGTTAAGAACAGTTTCAGGTTAAGAACGTACCTCTGGAACGAATTAAGTTAACCTGAGGTACCACTGTATATCCTTTCGAATTCTTATTTGCAAATGTTGTGGTGGATGTACTTCTATCTACATTTACAAGGGACAGTCCTCATGATATGCAAATTCCTGTGCTTAGTATTTCATTTGCATTTCAGAAAAAAAATGTATGTGTTGGAGATTTTGTGGGGGTGAAATAATGCCTTTGGGGGGGTGTTTTCTGAAGTTGCCATATTCAGGATTGGGTGCTCCCACCTCAGTGTCCATGGAAGTTAAATCTCTGGGGGCTGGTGATTGTGGGGGGAGGGAGGCATATTCACTCTAACATGTAGGCATGCAAACTTTTACTAAATTTGCCTGCAATCATCAATTTTTTCACATAGCCTTTTCAATAAACGGAACTTTGAAACATACAGTTTAACAAATTTCCCCTTGCCTAGTAGCATTTAATGAGACCAAAATCGGAGTCTCACTTTGGGACTACAACTCCCATCATCCCTAGCTAACAGGACCAGAAACAAAAGCAATCACCTGCCTTCCCCTTCAACAAGGAAGCCTTGTCTCGCAGTGACGGAGTACACCTTTCCGATGTCGGCAATGATACCCTGTTGAATGACACTTCAGAGTGCATCAGGGATTGGTTGCAGGTGTGAGGGTGTTGGATGCAAGTGCTTTGGGCTCGAGTGGCAGTTAGCCTTTGTTTGTATGGAGGGGAGGTTGTGGCCTCCGACTGCCCCTCCTCAGTAAGGGTATCCTGTTAAAGGGATCCGGGGTTATGAATTCTGTCCAAAGCCAGGATGTGGGCTAGGGCCATGTCACAACCCTTACGGGGACCCCTTGGGGTGTCCCGAATTGATGTAAGTCATAGGGCGCCCCCTAATTGTGGTTTACCCTTAGATGGACTCCCAGCAGACAGGCAGGAGTCAAGATATAGCCTGGCTTCACCCAATGCCTAAGCCAAACCACTGACATCTGTAACCAATAAAGTTGTGGCCTCTTGGAACCCATAAACCAAAACACTCATGTCCGTGTGTTTATTGTCCATTAGGTGGACAATAATGGGGGCCTTGGAACACAACAACATGTTTTACATTCTACTTATGCTTCCCAAGCATGAAGGCTATTTTTCTAGAAAAAGAGGTGCCAGAACTCATCATGAACCCCTCTTTTTCTTCTCTTTAAATGGCAATGGTGCCCTCATGAGAGGTGCCAGTTCTGGCTGAGTAAAGCCCTACAAGCATGTAATGTTCTCTGACATTTTCCTTTACCCAATATTAGGGTCTCCATACACCTGGCATTTCCCGGACACAGCTGGGATTTGGCAGTGTCTGAGTGGGATTTGCTGAAATGTCCAGGAAAATCTGGACACATGACAACCCATGTCAGAAATGTTGATTTGCGTGAATTTCCTTAAAAACAGCTCAAAAACTTAATTTGTAAAAAATGCCAACAAAGCGTGTTCTCCCTAACAGAGAGCACGTGTTGCGGTTGGGGGAACAAGCCACCTTGCCATGACTAGGCAGATTTGGAGAAACCCAAGCTTCTTAAGGGGTTAAGATTGGGTTGCTGGGGAGTTTTGATTGTAGCCAATTTGGAGGAGGGGTCAGAGTATATAAATACAGAGGCCAGACGTTGGGCCTTCCTCTTGGCCGTTTTGCATTGGATCACCCGCCCTCCCTCCCTTTAATAGGGTGGTTTTCTTGATCGCTTGACCTTGCTATGCCTGTCATGGGGTCGTCTGCCTTGGTGCAGGGGCCTGGTAGGAATTTTGCCATATGGCTGATTGGCTGGTGCCATTTGGTTTTTGCCTACTGCGTAGCAAATCGTCACAACTTGTAAGGTTGGCGGTTAGGCATTGGTTAAATTGGTGCTTGGAGGGGTAAGTGCCTATCCCTCCAAATGATGCGGAAAGGGAATTCCGTTAAAGGAATCCAGGGGCTTGCCATTCTTTTCGTCCTTGTCCCCGGAGTCGGACTTGGGCCGTGCAAGCCCCACAGGAACATGAGGGTGAGAAGTGAGGGACTGTTGCCCAGCTTCATTCTTTCACCCAATACTTGTTTCCCCACACTGGCTTCTGTTGGTGTCCGGTATGCCAGCTCTGTCCCTGAGGGCATGAACAGATAGTCATAACCAATGCCTAAGCAACCACTCACATTTTTGTATCTGAATAAAGTTGTGGCCAAAATTATGCCAAAAACCTAAACAAAAAATTATGTGTGAATTTTGTGGGGGTGGCAATTGTGGGACTCAACACGCAACTTTTGTTTCTGGATATGGCAGTCCTACCCAAGATTCATTTATGTATAATGTGCTTAAAGTTTGCAGTGTTAATTCTGTATAGATTTTTACTCCCACCTCTCATAAACTGAAATAGATCCATGTTGCTGTCAACTTTCAATAACTGTTACGCTCCTATGCAACAACAATCAAACCCAATAAATTACTTTTTCCTTTATATAGCTTCCAGTCTTCCCTCTTGTTCCTCTCTGTCTGCCTGCAGCTCCAGATGACACCCTGTCAATGCTTTGCCTGGCCTTTTATTCTATGGGGGACACCGCTTCTGACCTATGGCACATGGCCAGCTTGGAGGACCCCATTCTATTTGACTTTTCCCCAAGGTCCAAATGGAATTCTCAGGACACCAATCAGATTAGTCCCTGCCCTGACGGTGCTAGTAGAAACCAGTGGAGGCTGGTCCTTTAGGATCAAAGGATCACTGCCCCAACAAATGCAACCTGACTCCAGTCAGCCATCACCTGCCTCCTTTCTTATGCAACAGCCAGTCCAGGGGGTTTCCCTGGTTGTCAACTTCCTTCTCAGATTCAGGGTTGGCCTTGCAGAATTCAGGGTGGGGAGTGAGTGCATGGGAAATGGGACAAAACTAGAAGTAGTTGGTTCTACTGTCTCTGGCTCCAGTTCCACAAACTGTTTTGCCTAGGTTTTACAAATTGCCTTATTTTTAAGGATGGGCTGTAGGTAAACAAACAAACAAAATCTCTCTAAAAAGTTAGTGTTTTGTCATCTAAGGAAACACCTTTCATCAAGTAGTGTAATGCTCTCAGGCAGGCAAGCAAGCTAGCCCCATTAAGAATTAATGAGTCTCTGGCATTTTTAAGACATGTTTATTTACAATTAACATACAGAGAGCAGCTCCGAGCCTGTCGCTCTTAGCTACGAGTTGGTCACTCTGATTCCCTGCCCCTTTCGCAGCACGAAGGGTGCCAAAGTCCTGTCCTCCTTCTCTTGTATATCTTTTGCATTTTAGCCTTTTAGCTTTTCTGGTTTGGGGAGAAGGTGGGTGAGCAACCCCCCCCCCACTATCAAACGAAGAACCCTCTAAACGCTGCCTCCCTCCTGGTTTCATAGCAACCCCCTCAATGTCATCTATCTCCCCTCCTCCCTCTGCCTGTGAGCTTTCCAAGTCTGCTGCTCTATCTGAGTCTGGGAATTTTTGATGTAGGGGTGCTGAGCTAACCCACTCCTGCTCTGTCTGTGGCTGCAGTCCCTCCTTTCCAGAGTCAGACTCTGGCTGCCTCTGTACTGGCATCTCCAGTGTCAGACTCCAGTGTCAGACTCTTCCCAGGTGTTCTATCCAGCCACATCCCTGACATTATTATGGTGAGTGAAAAATGTACAAAACTGGCAGTGCTGCGAGAAAGACAAATGGAAGTGGACCAGAAGCCATAGACAGTTTCAGGCATTTTTGATGTTCATATTTTATAGACATAATTTCAGTTTTAAAAGAAATAGAGTGATACAGAGAAATAAAGGGGGAACAACCTTGCTCAAATTGTAATCTTAATTCCCTCATTAGGTAGTTATGAGGCTGCAGTCAGGCATTGGCCCATCTACTTCAGTACAGTGGTACATCAGAAGTCAAAGGGAATCTGTTCCGGAACTCCGTTCAACTTCCAAATCTTTCGGAAACCAAGGCATGGCTTCTGATTGGCTGCCCTGTGCCTCCCTGCCAACCAGTCAGGGAAATATCTCCCGCAGAGACACCTCTGACCTTGGGGTTGATGTTATATTGATGCCATTTGAAGATTTCTCTCTCTCTCTTAGTTTCCAAAAGACTTCCAAGCTGACTTGGAAGTGTGAGTCTCATGTGGGTTTGAATACCCCAACACACTTTCAAGGGGAACATTTGTCTCCCAAAGAACGGAGTTTACATTCTCCATTATATTTACTTCTAGGCCTCCAGGCTCCCACAGAGACACAAATGGCAATTTAAAGATATAGTATCCAAAAAACAGCACAGTGAATGCAAACAGAAGCCATGTGTCAGAAACCTTCAATGAAACAGCTGAAATCTAATTCCGTGTTCAAACCCCCTGGGGGTAGAGATTTAAATCAATCATTCAATCAAGTTTCTTGTTGGTAGAATAATCTAACGTGATCTTTCCTCATCCCAAGTTTTCTCTGATTAACCCAAAATGAGATCTGAGGACGGGACTCATTGCTATGAATCTGAGCCCCCAACTAGCACTGAGAGACCAGGGTTCAAATCCCCACTCAGACGTGAAGCTCATTGGGAAACCAATTTCTTCCCTCCTCTCTTATATAAATAAGATTTGAACTAGCATTCAAAGGAGGATTGCAGAATCCTAAATGTAGAGAAGAAAACTTTATATGAAGAAACTGTAGGATCCCCTCTGTACACCTCGTCCTTTTGCGCCGAATGAAGTGTTACCTCAAGCTCAAACCTCAAAGACCTTGCAGCAGGTTCTGTTTCTGACGTTTGTGATCTCAACATTTTCAGCACATGCTTGTACTTTATTTCAATTAAGCTCTAATTAACAGGAGAACATGTGCTTCTTAATGGAAGCGTTGGAGGGTTTTTGGCAGGCAAAGTGCTTTTGCACAATCTATGAATGAAAATATTGCTGGTGTTTTTTTTCGTGGACATGCAGAGTCCCCCCAACCCTCGGCAGCCCCTGAGTGGAATAATGACTCAAGACATCGTGCTATGGGATTAAAATTGTCCAAAACTTTATTATGTTTCAGATGATGGTAGACTTTGGCTTAGGCATTGGGCGTTATCCCTCCCAGTCTGGGGAACTGAGGAACATAAGGGTTATCCAGAGTGTGTGGGGGATGGGCTGGCTCTAGAGAACATATGTTCAAGCAGAGAGCCCACCCCCTCCCGCCGGTTACGCCACCGTTGCAGGGGAGAGCAATGACAACCTGTACGTGTGCGGCCAATGCCTCCCGTCAAACAACCCCTTTATCAGGGATCCCTGTGTTCGCCACCCCAAAGAGGAAGGGAGCGTGGGTCACTGCTACACGCCCACTCCTATCTAGGGAAGATAGACTAAAGGATTCCGCCCAAGGCCTGAAACTGCCAACGTTGTGATGTTTTGCTACGGGAAAGGCAAAACCTGCCAATGCAGGGAAATTCTTTTCTTGCCCTTCAACAACGACTTTGATGTAGCAGCGCCCATGTACCTGTGGAGAAAAGGTTAACCTGAAAAAGAAGGCTTAATTGAGGGTGGCTAGGGTGGGAGAAGCTCTGGAGACAACTGACGGCTCCCAGGTAAGTTCCTCCCCCTATTGTGTGGACAGGGTGGTCCCTCCCCCTATCTGGCCTGATCACCTTGGCAACGCCTCCCCAGGCGGGATTGGGCAACTGGCAGAGGTTCTACAAGTGGCCTTATTTTTAATTAAGTCTGGTCTATAGCTAAACAAAAACATTAATTCTGGAAATTAAAGCCTGTAACCTCAGACGTCTGGGCATCCACTGCGGCTGTAGCAAGATAAACGTTGGTGTCTGTTCAGGTATTCAAGCTAGTTTCGTGAGTCATGTAGAATCATAGAATCATAGAGTTGGAAGAGAACTCAATGGCCATCGAGTCGAACCCCCTGCCAAGCAGGAAACATGTGAGTGTTCCAGATATAGAATGAGCCTTTTCCTAACATGGATTTCAGCTCCTTTGACTGCTGCACTCTGGGTTGACATGGGATTGCCATATTTCAGAAAGGAAAAACCAGCAGGACACCCTCAAAGTGTTGAGCTTTCTTTAGGAAGACCCCATTTTTTCCAAAAGCACCCTTTTTTGATTGACCATCAATCTGCTTTCGAACCCATTTTTAAAAGAAAAGCCTGAGTAGTTTTTCAGATGCCTTTTAATTGAATAACTTTCTAAAGAGATGCCAGAAGGAACTGATATTATAATTGAAGTCTTGTTTATTTTGTTATATTTCACTCTAATAAGACCCTTTTATCCTAAATAGAACCCAGTAAGTTGGACATGTATGTACAATGTATGTCCCTGGTTGCTTATTAAAATCCAGCCTCATTTCTAACTCTTCCACCTTGTGACTCAGATAAGCAGACATGGAATACAGTGGAACCTCAGTTTTCGACCGAAATCCATTCCAGGAAACCGTTCGACTTCCAAAACATTTGAAAACCAAGGCGCAAAGGGCGGCCTGCATTTTTAATTGAAAAACTGAGAAAGACTCAGTTTAAGCCTTTTGACTTCCAAGGTGCATTCAAAAACAGAAGCATTTACTTCCGGGTTTTCGGCGTTCCAAAGCTGAAACATTTGACTTCCAAGAGGGTCAGAAACCAAGTTTCCAATGTCCTTTGGTTATGGGCATTGCTCTGAATTATTGCTGCATGCAATAATATTACTTGATTTATGTTGACAGGATTGTACTCAGAAAATGAGCCACTTCATTGGGAAACAAGGGACACTTCTCAACATCCTTTATGAAACTCCAACATCTACAGATGTACAAAAAGAAATCTTAGGCGGGGAAAACCACAGCCTAAGATGTAAAAGCAAAATTCAAGACTTTCCCACAGACTGGCCCGGGAGCAAAATGGAGTAGGAGAATGTAACAACTGGTTGCCTAGATCAATGAACGAGAGCACTCCACAATGCAACAGTTTATTGCAGGATGAGTTCCAGAAGACACAGGATGGGTCCAACAAAGGTTGTGTTCCTAATCTAGGACCAGCAACTGTCAGGATCCAGAAACCCCGGGAAATGTCAAGAGTTCACTAGAGTTGGGCCCGCCATCTTGGCCAAGTCCTCAAGTCCCTTTTGCAACATTCTTGTTAACTAGTTTCTACATAGTTTTTGTGTGTTGTGGCTTGTTTTCCTCAATGTGTGAGTTTAGAGGCCTTTCTGACATTGCTAAAATAAACATTTTCCCTGCATAAACAGTACAGTGTTTTATTCTTGTTTGGTCAGAGGGAAGTCACAATGGTACAAAGTACAACAGTATAAGTAAGGAAAGTAGATAGATAGATAGATAGATATAGACATGTTTATACAGTATGTATGGTAAAGAGTGACAAAAGTTGTAATTGATCATATTATGGCAAAATTATATATATATGGATAATGCAGACATCCTAGACTTAAAATTGGGCAGGCAGGCATGTCTTTAGTATGGGAAGGTGAAAATTTATAAAAGTTTTATGAACCATATTGTTAGGAAGAAACTATATAGAGCTTGGGAGAAATGTAAAAAGCTGCTGGAAAGGAAAACACCTTTATGGCTATCTCCTATCAAGGCTATTACAATTAAGACAGTTAATATGGATCGACAGTGGGCAGTTTACTGGGAATTCCTGTTCCCAAACAGTTTGGGAACCAGAATTTTAGATTTCAAGTTGTATTGGCTACTCTACTAAAACCCCCAAATTTCAGAACCTACAAAAGTCTCATGTCCTTCTTCTCCCTACTTGTCCGGGATGTGGCTGAATCAAACGCCTGGGAAGACTCTGACTTTGGAGATGAGGGACTGCAGCCACAGACAGAGCAGGAGTGGGTTAGTTCAGCACCCCTTCATCAAGAGTTCCCAGATTGAGATAGAGCAGCACACTTGGAAAGCTCGAAGGCAGCAGTAGAGGAGGAGATAGATGACATGGAGGAGGTTGCTATGCAACCAGGAAGGAGGCAGGATTTAAAGGGCTCTTTTTGTTTCATGGTGTGGGGGGGAGGTCACCCACCTCCTCCCAAAACCAAAAGAGCTGAAAGGGTTAAAATGCAACAGAAATACAAGAGAGGACGGACTGGACTTTGGCGCCCTTCATGCTGTGAAAGGGGCGGGGACTCAAAGTAACCAGCTCATAGCTAAGAGTGGCAGGCTTGTAGCTGCTCTCTGGATGTTAATTGTCAATAAACATGTCATATATATATATATTGAATAGATATTTAAGTTTCAAAAATTATATAAAAACAAAACAACAATACAAACAAACACAAACAAAAACAAGTATAATTTCAATCCCTTATTTTCTTATAACTTACTTCCCCGACTTCCTCATACCTCCCCTTTCTGCATTCCAATTTCTAATTATTAATTCAGCAAATTCTCTCCCTTATTTTTCATTTAGTTTTTAACCTTTCTTTTCTTTTTACTTAACCATTGCAGCTGGAAACCACATGTTTAAACCAACGTCATTCTAACATTCATTAATTTTACAATGTTTCCTAAGATAGTCCTTAAATTTCTTCCAATCTTCTTCCGCTGTCTCTCTTCCCTGGTCTCCGATTCTGCCAGTCATTTCTGCCAGTCCCATATAGTCTATCACCTTCATCTGCCATTCTTCCAAGGTGGGTAGATCTTGTGTCTTCCAATACTTTGCGATGAGTATTCTTGCTGCTGTTGTAGCATACATAAAGAATGTTCTATCCTTCTTTGGCACCAATTGGCCGACCATACCCAGGAGAAAGGCCTCTGGTTTCTTCAGGAAGGTATATTTAAATACCTTTTTCATTTCATTATATATCATTTCCCAGAAAGCCTTAATCTTTGGGCATGTCCACCAAAGGTGAAAGAATGTACCTTCAGTCTCTTTACATTTCCAACATTTATTATCAGGTAAGTGGTAAATTTTTGCAAGCTTGACTGGGGTCATGTACCACCTATAAATCATTTTCATAATATTCTCTCTTAGGGCATTACATGCCGTAAATTTTATACCGGTGGTCCACAACTTTTCCCAGTCAGCGAACATAATGTTATGACCAATATCTTGTGCCCACTTAATCATGGCTGATTTCACCGTTTCATCCTGCGTATTCCATTTCAACAGCAAGTTATACATTTTTGACAAATTCTTAGTATTGGGTTCTAACAATTCTGTTTCCAATTTTGATTTTTCCACCTGGAAGCCAATTTTCCTGTCCAACTTGTAAGCCTCCATTATTTGATAATAGTGAAGCCAGTCTCGCACTTTATCTTTTAATTTCTCAAAACTTTGCAATTTCAATTTGTCCCCTTCTTGTTCCAAAATTTCCCAATATTTTGGCCATTTGGACTCCATATTGAGCCTTTTCACAGCCTTTGCCTCCATTGGCGACAACCACCTTGGAGTTTTATTTTCCAGCAAATCTTTATATTTAATCCAGACATTATATAATGCTTTCCTGACGATATGATTTTTAAAACATGTCATCTAACTACCAGACTCATTAATTCTTATCGGGGTTTGCTTGCCTGCCTGAGATCATTACACTATTTGATGCAAATCATGCAATCGCATGTCAACCCAGGGTGCAGCAGTCAAAAGAGCTGGATTCCATGTTAGGAAAAGGCTCCTTCTATATCTGGAAATACTCATGCTTGGACTTAACAATTAATGCACTGAGTTCCAAAATATGGATATGTACCAATAAAAAAACCGCAGCCATATTTACCTGAAGGAAATCTATTTGCATTTTGTACTAGGAGCTAATTCCTATCAGTGGTTTCCCAGAACAGTCACATGACTCACGAAACTAGCTTGAAGACCTGAACAGACACCAACGTTTATTTTGCTACATCCACATTGGATGCCAAAATGTATTAGCTTACAGGCTTTAATTTTCGGAATTAATGCTTTTGTTTAGCCCATACTTACCGTATTTTTCCCTCTATAACACGCAGATTTTTTCTCCTAAAAAGGAAGGGGAAATGTCTGTGCGTCTTATAGAGCGAATGTGTGGTCCCTGGAGCCGAAAAACCAGGCAAAAATCAAATCGCGACGCTTCAAGGAAAAGGGAAAACTGAAAAGAGGAAGCGGCTGCTTTCCTGCATTCTGCCTCAGGGTCTTACTGCCCACCCTACTCTGTTTCGTTGCTGTGTTTGCTGAAACGGAACAAAGAGCAGGGAAAGCCCCTCCCCTCCAGGCAAGCTCCGGTGCTGCTGGGGGAGAGGGAGAGAGAGGGGGAAAGGGAGAGAGAGGGGGGGAGGGAGAGAGAGGGAGGGAGGGAGGGAGAGAGAGAGAGAAAGAGAGAGAGAGAGAGAGAGAGAGATATGGCTGGCTTGGGTGGGGGGAAACTTTTGCCTTTCTTTCCTCCAACCAGTTAAATCCCTCTCCTGCATTCTTAGCCAGCTGCTTCTCTGCACACCCCTCTAATGTCCCTTCTTTGTTTTTCCTTCGCTCCCCACTTAAAATGTGGTTACAAAGCATAGATCCACATGGATCCTCAGGATCTTTGCATTGGGTCACCCCAAATTCACCATCAGATCACATAGCATGTCCATGGCTACAGCCTGCCCCCCCAAAATCACGCACCCACTGTTGCCTGGGGCTGCAATGGTGCAAAAATGTGGTTAAAAAGCATGGATCCACATGGATCCTCAGGATCTTTGCATTGGGTCACCCCAAATTCACCATCAGATCACATAGCATGTCCATGGCTACAGCCTGCACCAAAAAAATCACGCACCCACTGTTGCCTGGGGCTGCAATGGTGCAAAAATGTGGTTAAAAAGCATGGATCCACAGGGATTCTCAGGATCCTTGCATTGGGTCACCCCAAATTCACCATCAGATCACATAGCATGTCCATGGCTACAGCCTGCACCAAAAAAATCACGCACCCACTGTTGCCTGGGGCTGCAATGGTGCAAAAACGTGGTTACAAAGCAAGGATCCACAGGGATTCTCAGGATCTTTGCATTGGGTCACCCCAAATTCACCATCAGATCACATAGCATGTCCATGGCTACAGCCTGCACCAAAAAAATCACGCACCGACTGTTGCCTGGGGCTGCAATGGTGCAAAAATGTGGTTACAAAGCATGGATCCACAGGAATTCTCAGGATTTTGGCATTGGGTCACCCCAAATTCACCATCAGATCACATGTCTGTGGCCACAGCATGAAGCCCAAAAATGATACATCCACTGTTTCATTCAGAATGTTTTTTCCCTTGTTTTCCTCCTCTAAAAACAATGTGCGTGTTATGGTCAGGTGCGTGTTATAGAGCGAAAAATACGGTAATTAAAATTAAGGCCACTTGTAGAACTTAGGTAAGACCACAGAAAACCTCGTGTTCTCCTGGGGAAACCAAGCAATATTTTCATTCACATATTGTGCAAAAGCACTTTGCCTGCCAAAAACCCTCCAACGCCGCCATTAAGAAGCAGGTGTTCTCCTGTTAATTAGAGCTTAATTTGGTGTGAGAGCAGGGGAGCCTACAGTTTCTGCATATAAAGTTTACTTCTCTACATTTATGATTCAGCAATCATTATTCAGAATTAATGTTTTCATTTACCTACAGACCATACATAATTAAAAATGAGGCAACTTGTAGAACTTAGGTAAGACCGCAGAAAAACTGAGTTTATGGGCTGGCAGCCAGTATTAGTTTCATTTATAGACTGTTCCCGACATGCTTTCTAAAGCAAATGTCGTTACGCTCTGCTACATTAATGTATTTACTATGTGTGACCCATAGTGGGTAAAACATAGCCACATTTATTTTATTTTTAATTGATGCCAATCATTATAGAGGTTGATGCTGGCACAGGAAAAGCATTCCGGTAACAGGTAGGCTGCCTTCTGGTCCATATCTCATCTTCTTCCCATTGGCCACAGGCTGGAAGGGAGTTACCAGGCATCAAGGAGCACAAGCCATTTCTGCAAAGCCCATTTTGCAGCGGCCATTTCCCCCAATTGTGAATTAATACCTTTCTGTGTTCCTGGCCCTCTCTCTTGTGATTCAGATGAGCTAGCTGTGAATACTTCTGAACCCCACTTGAATGTCCCACCATTATCTCCAGCTTGCACTGGATGGCACATCCTCCTCATTCATCATTTGCATGGGACATAGCCACCAACGCCCCATCAAATGAAGCCACACTAGGCTCAATCCCTGCCTTCCTTCTGTAGTTTTGTAAGGCTTGATCACACAGGAGCAAAGTCCAGATTTCCATTGGCCGGTCTTGTGGCATCCCCGTGACATCATCCCTATCTCAGGGTTGCCCTGAACATTTCCTAGTAGGAGTGTTTAAAACACACACACACACACACACACACACACACACACACACACATTTGCATAGTCCCTAATGGTAGGATTGGGACCCCAGGGGAAAAGGTCTGGGGCAAGGTAGAGAGGATGCCAGGTGTACCACCCTACATTAATGGGGATGAAATGTTCATACAGATCCACATTGGGCTCTGGAGCTGAACCACAGGGTCAAAACATCAAGAGAGGAGGCCATGTCTACAATCCACATAGTACAGCTTTCAAAATCTGAACAGACATCTCTTTAAAAAGTTAGTGTTTTGTCTTCCAGGGAGACACCTTTCATCAAGTAGGGAGCAGGAGGACGTGATACTTCTGCTGGTGCTCAAATCTGGGTTGTTATTTTTTTAGTAACAGTGGCCAATACAACTTGAAATCTAAAATTCTGGTACTTGGAAGGAATTTGTAAACATTATTTTGGTGAGTGAGAAGAGCACAGAACTGGTAGTGCTGTGAGAAAGACAAATGGAAGTGCACCAGAAAGTCACAGACAGTTTCATGGATTTTTAATGTTCCTTTTTTATTGACTTAATTTCAGTTATAAAGAAATAGAGTGATGCAGAGGAAAAAAGGGTTAAAGAACAAAGCTGTATATAAGAAATATATTTTCCATGTTTGCTTATCTGAGTCACAAGGTGGAAGAGTTAGAAAAGCGGCCGGGTTTTAATAAGCAACCAGGGATACCACAAATAACTGCTTGATCCCACAGCAGCAAGAATCATGAGAAAAGGAATGAGATCATACTTTTATATTATGAAAAGCAAGGTAGGAGATGAGCAGTGGGTCACAGTGGAGGCCCAAAGTGATCAGAGTGGCCTTTTCACCCTCAAGAAGGAAGGAATCCTGGTGGCAATCCAATGGTGACTTGTGAGCAGGTAAAACAGATATTTGCTTATGTAAAAGGACTTCTCCAACTCCTCCGCCTTGCAATCCTCTTGCCTTTGACCAGACCTGCCCTGGAAGATTGGGGGACTACCTTGAGAGGTTTCTTGAGAGGGATGCAGTGCAGACGGGGGGGAAGTGTAGGGGGCTGCTGAGTGTCGAAGAGGATGGTAGTGGAGGTTTGTTGCCTGAGCAGAAGTCTGCTTGGGAAACAATGGCATTCATTATCTTAATCGCATTGGGATTCCGTTGTCACATGTAAGGGAAATTTGCTCAGTTGTGTTCCAAGTAAAGTAGCCGTTTTCATATTTTATACATGTGGTGACTCGAACTGGAGATGAGCTCTGCAAGGGACCAGTGTATGGGTGGCCATAAAAAGTGCAGATTTTTTTAAGATCCTGGTCTGAGACATGAATGAAATTGCGTACGGCATGGGGAACCAGGCCTCTTTTCTTGATTATATAGTTGCAGTAATCTTTGACTTCAGTCCTCGGGTAATCGACATGCTCGTGTTTGAAGGATTGGAAATCCCAGGCGGCTTCAGTCCCCAGCACCATCCAGGAGAGCAAAACCAAGAGCAGCCATAAAGGACAGGGCCCCTTGGCAGCCATGGCTCGCTGTGGCTCTTGGTGGTTGTTCTGCGCAGAAAAAACAGGAAACAATGTAACAGAACATTTTTATGCTTTTCCTTTTCCCATCAGATTTATTATATAACCCCTTTCCCAGGAAATACCAAGGGAAAATCTGAAAAGGGCTATGACAGTCTTGCTCAAGTTGTAATCCTAATTCCCTCGTTAGGTAGTTATGAGGCTGCCTAATACTGCCGTCAGACACTGCCCCATCTACTTCGGTACTGTTGTACCTCAGAAGTCAAACAGAATCCCTTCCTTTTTTTTTTAATAAATATTTATTAAGGTTTTTTTATAAAAGAAATGCACAGATAATAGACAACATTAGTTATGTCATAACAAAATCTCATAACTTCTTTGGATTTCCTCACGTCTCCTGCTCCCACTTACATCGTTGAATAATTTTTTCAAGCAAATTATCATCTTATTTACCATCTTATTTCCACTCATTTAAAAATAGTCTAACAATTCTCCAAAGGGTTTATATTTTCCTTAATCTCAATTATCGTCAAATTCCGGTCTAATTTAGTGGTGGCCAATTATTTTATGATCAAGCATCCTTCTTAACATTCAACCAAATTACAATATTTTTGTAGATAAATCTTAAATTTCTTCCAATCCTCTTCAATCCTTTCTTCTCCCAGGTCTCGGATTCTGCCAGTCATCTCCGCCAGTTGCATATAGTCCATCAGCTGCATCTGCCACTCTTCCAGTGTGGGTAGATCTTGAGTTTTCCAGTTCTTAGCGATGAGTATCCTTGCTGCCGTTGTTGCATATATAAAAAATGTTCGGTCCTTCTTTAACACCTTCTGGTCGACAATACCCAGGAGGAAGGCTTCTGGTTTCTTAGTGAAGGTATACTTAAATACCTTTTTCAGCTCATTATATATCATTTCCCAGAAGGCCTTCACTTTAGGGCAGGTCCACCAGAGGTGAAAGAATGTTCCTTCATTTTCTTTACATTTCCAACATTTATTATCAGGCAAATGGTATATTTTGGCAAGTTTAACTGGGGTCATGTACCATCTGTATATCATTTTCATTACATTTTCCTTCAAAGCATTACATGCAGTGAAGTTCAGCCCATTGGTCCACAACCTTTCCCAGTCCTCAAACATAATGTTATGCCCAATGTCCTGTGCCCACTTTATCATAGCCGATTTAACCATTTCGTCTTCTGTGTTCCATTTTAACAGCAAGTTATACATTCTAGATAATACCTTAGTCTTTGGTTCTAACAATTCTGTTTCCAACTTCGATTTCTCCACCTGGAACCCTAACTTTTTGTCATTTTTAAAAACTTCTTTAATCTGAGCGTAATGTAACCAGTCTCGCACTTTATCCTTCATTTTCTCCAAACTCTGCAATTTCCAATTGTCTCCATCTTTATCTAATATTTCCCAATATTTTGGCCATTTGGCCTCCATATTGGGTCTTTTTCGGGCCTTAGCTTCCAGAGGGGAAAGCCACCTCGGAGTTTTGTTTTCCAATAAATCTTTGTATTTTGTCCAGACATTAAATACTGCTTTCCTGACAATATGGTTTTTAAAGGCCTTGTTGATCTTGACTTTGTCATACCATAGGTATGCGTGCCAACCGAAAGCATTGTTAAAACCTTCCAGATCCAATACATCAGTGTCTTTGAGAAGTAGCCAGTCTTTTAGCCAGCAGAAAGCTGCGGCTTCATAGTACAACTTTAAGTCTGGCAGGGCAAAGCCCCCTCTTTCTTTCGCGTCAGTTAATATCTTAAACTTAATTCTGGGCTTTTTGCCCTGCCAGACAAATTTAGAGATATCTCTCTGCCACTTCCGGAAGCACTCCGTCTTGTCCACAATTTGCAATGTTTGAAACAAAAACAACATCTTTGGCAATACATTCATCTTAATAGCCGCAATTCGGCCTAACAAAGAAAGCTTCAATCTGGTCCAACTGTCCAAGTCTCTCTTAATTTCAGACCAACATTTTTCATAATTATCCTTAAATAGACTCAGATTTTTTGCTGTCATCTTTACTTTTTTTACCATAGCTAATTCTGTTTCTCTCTGAAACCGTTCTGACTCTGTGTCTGTCAGATTTTTTCCCAGCACCTTAGTTTTCTGTTTATTTAGTTTAAATCCCGCCACCCAACCAAAGTCTTGAATCAATTGCAATACTCTTTCCGTACTAGGTTCTGGCTCCTGCAGGGTCAAAACTAGGTCATCTGCAAAAGCTTTAAGTTTGTATTGTTTCGCTCCGCCCTGAATCCCTTGCACCAACCGGTCCCCTCTTATCAAATTCAGGAGCACCTCCAGAACCGAAATAAATAACAGAGTTCCCTTCCGGAACTCCATTTGACTTCCAAAATGTTCAGAATCCAAGGCAAAGCTTCTGATTGGTTGCAGGAAGGTGGGAAGTTTCACCAGAAGTTTGGGTTCAAAAGAACATTCGAAAACTGAAACACTCACTTCCAGGTTTACATCATTCAGGAGGAAAATGTTTGACTCGCAAGGCGTTGGGATCCAAGGTACGCCTTTATTGTCTAGCATTGAGTTGTGGCCCTTCCCCATTCCCATCTCTCTTCCTCCACCCCATTACAACTATGAAACTATAGTTTAGTTAACAGGCAGATTGAAGAAATGAATAAAACTAAGTTTCAGAGACTAATAAGCGCCTCAAAAATCACACAAAAATTAGCCTCTGCAAAGACAATGAATGACACCATTATTCTTCATGTCACCACAGCAGCAATAAACACGAGTGAGTTCCCCAAATTAGCATAATGAGATTCAAGACGTTACTTCCCAAAGCGCCCAACTCTTAACCTTAGTCAGAGTGTGGTGGCCTCCTCAGATAGCTAATTCAGGTTGTCATGAAATAATAGCAATTTATTGATTATTGCCAATGTATTTTTACTGCCAGAAAGAAGGAACAGTGTTTGACTCCCAGGGTAGCATAAGTACAACCAACTGAAAAAAAGGTAGTCCCTACTCGCAGGCTGCAGATTGTAATGATACAAAAGGACAAAGGGATGAGTGAAGAAGAAAAAGACAGACCTCTGAGCCCATCCTTAAAGTCAAACAGACGGACTAAGAAATTCATAAACTTTATTCATGTGAAACCCTGCTTTTCTCTTTGAGACATCTCAATGATGACTTGGTATCTACTTTCATTTCTAGAGAAATGTAAACACCTTTGAAATGGGCACCCTTCATGACTGTAAAATTATCCTAAATCTAGGAATGTAGCTTTTCCCAATGAAGCTACATTTACCTGTACGTAGAGCTTTACTTCCTACTTTCTGCTGTTCATGCCTTCTCAAAATGTACATTTGTATATAAGCATACTGGGCTTCCTTCTACAGGGGTGGTGGTACTTACATGACTTAATCTTCCTCCAAAAATTAAACAAATCCTGCATATAGAAATATTTAAATTCCGGAGAAAGCATTGTAACCTAAATTTCAGCATGGCTGTTACATACAGTCATCTCATCAGCCTTCTGTACTCTGAACTGATGCAGCCAGTCCACAGCTCAGCCACCACATCTATTGTCAGAGAGCTTGTGCTCAAAGATGATTGGCTGCCAGTGAAATGCAGGTAAAGAATATGGCTGGCATGACTAGAACTTAGGAGAAGGAGTCACACAGAGGTTAAATATTTATTCACAAAAATGAATATCTTCATCCAGAAATAAAATTCCGTGGGGGTGGGAATACATGGAGAAAAGTGTTGTTAAACATGGAAAAGGTTTATTCTATCAAAGACGGGGGGAAACTGAAATCAAGTATGGAGGAAAAGAAATGACAGACAAAGATTAGCTATTCAAAAGCTGGCTGATTTAAAACCCGCCTGCAGTGTGCCTTCTAGGCCACCTTTCCCACTCCTGAACAAAACAATGAACATAGCTTCGTAGATGAGCATGTCAAGGCCTTTTTCTTACCTAGTGTAATAGAAACTGGTCTCCCAAAGAGTGGATCAAAATATCTTCTTTCGCTCGTATGTGCCTCTGAGCATCCTTCAGGAAGAGGCACCTTATATAGAGAGAATTCTGCTATGGTGGATGATGATACGTGGAAAATTGTTACTGGATGTACTGGAAGAAACACTGGAAGCCTATTTACCCCCTGTGGGAGGTGGAATTGAAGGATCATTAGTAGAAAAACATGAAGGTCTACTTGCTAATTGGTCTTGAATGTTATAGTAGTTCCCATATATTGTTTTACTGGAAGGATGCATTCTGTACCCAACAAGTTGATTGCATAGCTGATGTCTATATTCCCACATGAATATTTTTACTCACTCCAGACAGGCATATTACATCATGCAATGCATGGGAAAGTGTTCATCCACCCATATTTATCAGGGCTGATCCTGATTCTCTACAGTGGATACAGTGTTTATAGCATGAATGTTCCCCCTTGTTATTAAAGACTCACTGGAAGACCCAAGAGGCAGATATCTTCTACTTAGGGGTATGTCTGGATCCTTTGCTGTCGCTTGAGGCTAAGGTGGCATCAGTGGCACAGAGAACCTTCCATTGACTTCAGCTGATGGCCCAGCTCTATGCCTATCTGGACACAGACAGCCTAACTACTATTGTCTATGCTCTGGGAACCTCTAGGTTAGACTACTGTCAGGTGTTCTACTCAGAGCTCTGAAGACAGTTGAGGAACTTCAGTTAGTGCAGAAATCGGTGGCCAGGGCAAGATTCTTCGGTCATATTACACCAAGCCCAACTGCACTGATTTCCAGGCCCAACTCATGGGATGGGGGATTATTGATTATGCATTTATTTTTCGTTCTTATTTTCAGTATGTGTTTTTTGTTTTTTATACTGTATTCTTATGCATTATTATTGTATTAAAATATTATTTATAGAGGTAAAAGCTCTATCCACCACCCAAATCATAAGTTGTACTCCAAGGCTTTCCAATTAAAACAGTTGACGCACATGATTAACTCATCTTCAACTCTGTGGGCCAAAATGGAACTGGAACCCTCACAAATCTCTCCTAATGCTTTATCCTTCCTGGAAACTTCACATACATGCATTAGCAAAATAAGGTTGCAATGTACCTCGGGTTACAGACGGTTCAGGTTACAGACTCCACTAATCCAGAAATAGTACCTCGGGTTAAGAACTTTGCTTCAGGATGAGAACAGAAATCGTGTGGTGGTGGTGTGGCGGTAGCGGAAAGCCCCATTAGCTAAAGTGGTACCTCAGGTTAAGAACAGTTTCAGGTTAAGAATGGACCTCTGGAACGAATTAAGTTCTTAACCTGAGGTACCACTGTATATCCTTTCGAATTCTCATGTGCAAATGTGGTGGTGGATGTTGTCTAGTCATGATCACATATCCCTGTGAATATTGACACTTGCCAGTCAGTACTTGATAAACGACAATGTGGTGAATGTCGTGCAACAACAGTCTACGGAGGACAGTATCCACACAGTGTATTTTATAGAGCATGACCACTCCATTTGTGTACACCCTTCACAAGTGGGTAGAATTTTGGATATTATGTTTTTGACAACGGGATAAATTTCAAGTGCAGGTGGTGAAATAATTAACATCATCCACCTTACTGATGTTGGCTACTGTATTAATTACCCACCATGCCTCTGGCATTATGCTACATAAGACAAGAAGCTTAGACCTTTGTTGAGGGTCAGGGAGATGAGGCCAAGAGATATTTGTATAAACCGTGTAAGTTTCTCGCTGAAGCGAGATCTGAGCAAGGGACTGAATGAATGAATCTGAGCTCCACCTATGAGCCTAAACCATAGAGAGGGGAGACAGATATAGCAGATTTGATGTAGGATGACGAAAAAGAGGGTCTCTTGGTTCTATCCTCCTCTGGCCAGAGACAGAGAAAATGTACATTTACCTACATATACAAATGACAGATATGTAAATTCCTGTGCTTAGTATTTCATTTGCATTTTAGAAAAAAAAATCACTCAAACATGTTAACATGTTCACTCTAACATGTAAGCATGCAAACTTTTATTAAATTTTCCTTCAATCATCAATTTTTTCACATAGCCTTTTCAATAAACGGAACTTTGAAACATGCAGTTTAAGTAATTTCCCCTTGCCTAGTAGCATTTAATGAGACCTAAATCGGAGTCACTTTTGAATGTTGCAATTCGGACACACAACAGCTCCCTCATCTAGTGGTTTAATGCTGTATTTTCACCCCTCTTTTAAAAAAAGTATTCCCCTTATAATAAGTCTGCTCACCTTTCCCGGTTGGCAGCTTTAACAAAGCTTAAACAATGGTCTAAGCCAGGCATCCCCAAACTCGGCCCTCCAGAGGTTTTGGGACTACAACTCCCATCATTCCTAGCTAACAGGACTAGTGGTCTGGGATGATGGGAATTGTAGTCCCTGAAGACCTGGAGGGCCGAGTTTGTGGGTGCCTTGTCTAAGCTTTCCTTTCTGGCCATTAATAGAGCCAGAAAGAAAGCAATCACCTGTCTTCCCCTTTGACAAGGAAGTCTTGTCTCGCAGTGATGGGGTACACCTTTCCGATGTCGGCAATGATAGCCTGTTGAATGACACTTCAGAGTGTGTCAGGGATTGGTTGCAGGTGTGAGGGTGTTGGCGGCAAGCCCTTTGGGCTTGAGTGGCAGTAAGCCTTTGTTTGAATGGAGGGGAGGTTGTAGCCTCCGCCTGCCCCTCCTCAGTAAGGGTGTCCTGTTAAAGGGATCCGGGGTTGTGAATTCTGTCCAAAGCTGGGATGTGGGCTAGGGCCATGTCACAACCCTTACGGGGACCCCTCAGCGTGTCCCTAATTGATGTCATAGGGCACCCCCTAATGGTGGTTTACCCTTAGATGGACTCCCAGCAGACAGGCAGGAGTCAAGATATAGCCTGGCTTCAGGGGATGCCTTCAGGGGGAAAGAACAAAGCTGTATATCAGAAATGTATATACTATGTCTGCTTATCTGGAAGAGTTAGAAAAGAGGCTGGGTTTCAATAGGCAACCGGGGATACCACAAATAACTGCTTGATCCTGTTACGGAAGGGGGGGGCATGTCTTCTTCACTACAATATATCCATTTATTCCCAATTGTCAATGTCAAAGGGAACTAAAATCTATAAAATCCATATCCATAATCCCTCAAGTAAGGTGTCAAGACCCTAATCCTGTCAAAATCACTCTGCCAAACCTTTCCTCCGGGCAATGCCAGGTGACAGACTATGCATACACTCAGGAAGCGCTTATCTGCGCATATCTCCAGCTCTGCATATCCCCCCTCCCTCCTCCTTATGTTAATCCGGTGTAGCTCTGCATATTCCCCCCTCCCTCCTTACGTTAATCCGGTGTAACCCAACCTCTCCTTAATGTATTCAAGAGGCAAGGAGGCTCTTAAAACCATGTGGGACCTTCCTACTAATTTCACTTAATGAAGGCAAAGGGAGCAGCCCAACTCCTTGCAATAACCAACTAAAGAATGAGAATATATATGTTTACATGTTGTCTGTTATGTGTGTTGTCTTGTAATACATATATGAAAATATGTATGTTTACATGTTGTCTGTTATGTGTGTTGTCTGTTCCTTCTGTCTCTGACAGACTGCCTTTCTTAAGTGCGCATAGTTTAAACTGCAAGCTTGCTTCAAAATTTAAATGTAGGGAAGCCATGCTGGACCTTATCAATCTTAAAAACAGAAAAAACAAAACAAAATGAGAATGAAGGGTGCAAATGTTTGTTATTTGAGAGAGGCTCCGAAGAGTCTTTCTCCGAGTAGCTTAAGTGAGGAGTATGATTTTAAGTTGATGGTAGATAATGTTATGTTGCAACCTTTGAGTTTGTGATTCTACATCCGTGTTCCAGTCTTTTTTCCAGTATTTTGAAATATGCTGTGAAGAAACTAATGTTTCTGCTGCAAAAGCCTAGTTGAGCCAACTGCTCTCTCAAGCTAAAATGCAGTGTATGTATTTCATGAAGCACATGCCTATGAAATTAGGTGTTCCTTCTAAGAAAATTGTTAATAAAAGGTAGAAGCTTTGATAGACAACAATTGTGTTGGTTTCTGCTTCCTTCTTCACTGTGCAGCGAAGTGCTTGTCACGAGACAGGTGTTTACATTCCACAGTCAGTTGCTGTTGGGTTTTCCCACGGGAAAGGGAGACTGGATGTGACGTACACTGGTTTCCTGTTTTTCACAGTTCTCTCGGTGTTTCCGAGGAGAGAGGAATTGCTTCTCTGCTCTCGCAGAGGCAAGATGCCTGCTTGTAAACTCTCAGCATTGAAGTGTAAATAAACTGAAGTTAAGCATGTGGCATGTACTGCTCATTCTTCTGCTGTGTACGGGACTCTGCAAAAACAACATTTTTGGTCCTGGGCCCAGAAAAACACGATCAATCTGACGGATGGGCTCCGGAGGTCGAGTCGGAATGCGGAGGAACAGAGAAACGGACCGGTCTTATCTTCTCTGCGTCAAGTTGACTGATGAGAGGTATGTGCTCATGCTCCGGGCAGCCTGCCAGCTCCTAATTAATGGCTTTAAGGCTGGACTTTGAACTTTTAAAGCTGTTTGCCACGGCACAAGCGTAGAGGCTTGGATGGCTGGGAAACCGAAAGTAACTTTTAAAAGTGCCTTTGGAATGAGGTTTGAAGCAGCAGTGACGCAGCTTGATTTAAAGCAGCAGAGATGATGCAGAAGGCTAATGCCAGAGTCATGATGGCTAGCTGCAGAAGGCTGGCTGATGCCAGTGGGGAATCTGATGCCAATCAGCCACATGCTCAGCTCAGAGTAGCCTGTGATACTGCCATGATTCAGAATGAAGCAGACCGCCGGGGTGCTAGCTGCATGGGTAAGGGGGAGTCTTCACAGACGTCATCCCAGGGTGCAGTGGAACCACCAGATGGTGCCAAAGCTTTGAAGGCAGTGAAATGCTACTCATGTGGACGTCTAGGCTATATGAAGAGGGAATGCAGATATCCCAGGGCCAAGACAGAGCAGTGCAGCGAAAGCTCATCGCGTGGGAAAGGCCAAAGCAAAGGCAAAGGTCCGGTGTCCAGAACAACGCAGCACAAGGCAATGGTCTCACGCTTCACTCCAAAGGTTGCAAAGGTCCAGAAGACGTCTAGATCTTTCTTCGTTGTTGATTCAGCAGCGACCCACCACATGTGCAACGATAAGCGACTGTTCGTGTCTTTTACACCGCAGGAAGGTGCGATTCACCAGGCGGATGGCCACACGATCCCCAGTCGAGGCTACGGAACTGTTGTTCTTCACAGTTTGGACTTATCGATACAGGATGTGCTTTATGTACCAGATGCCAAATATAGTCTACTCAGCATTGCGCAGCTGAATGAACGGAACATTGACGTTTCCTTCAAGAACAAGAAATGCACCATCACAAAGAAAAACGATTATGTATTGCATGCTGAATATGTTGATCGTTTGTTTGTTTTGTATTATGATGATGTTGTGCAGGATGAAACTTGTTGCATTGCAGGTTCAAACAAAAGTTTGCATGCAGAATGTATTCATGATTTTCACCGGAAATTTGGTCATTTGAATTTTGAGGCAGTATCTAAAATGCCTGCCTTGGTTGAAGGTATGACTATTAAACCCTGCAGGTACCACATGAAGTGCAAGGCATGCACAGCAAACAAGGTGAAAATGGCTGCGAAAGGTAAGGTGTCTAGTAGGCAAGCTACAGAACCATACCAGGTTGTTCATGCTGATTTGGTTGGACCACTAGCGCCCTCTTTGGGTGGAAACAGGTACTTCATGGTTCTCATTGATGCATTTTCCAGGTATATTTATGTGTACAATCTCAAGCAGAAATCAGAGGCTTTTCCTAGGTTCAAGGAATTCTGTGCTTGGTTGGAAAATGTGCATGGTAAGAAGATAAAAACTTTTTCCACTGATCGCGGGGGGAATTCACTTCTCAGCAGTTTGAAGCTTTTCTGACTGAGAAAGGAATTCAACACGATTTGTCTAGTCCTCGCTCGCCATGGCAGAATGGACTTTGCGAGAGGGCAAATCAAACATTGCTTCAAGGGTTAAAAACCTTGCTGCATGATGCCAATCTTCCAGAGTTATTGGGCCGAATCTCTCTCATGTTTTGTTTACAGTTACAATCGCAGGTTATCTTCAGCGATTGGTTGTACCCCCTATGAGAAGATGTTTGGCAAGAAACCATACATCAAACACATGAAAATTTTTGGTTCTGACATGTGGGTTCACTCACCACAAAGCTCCAAGTTAGACAAGCGTGCATTGCATGGTATCTTTCTAGGTTATCAGAAAGGTTCTTACAGAATAATGATGTCTGACTCTAAGACAATTAAGCTCACAAGAAGTGTTGAGTACAATGCAAAGTGGGGGGAGAATGTGGGAATTTTCCAATGTTATCCTGATGACAGTGATGAGACTGAGGATAGTCAACAGCAAAAGCTGCCACAACAACCCACACCCACTGATGAAGGTTCTGATTCTGAGTCTGAAACTGAATCGGATGATTCAGAGGATTTCAAGAGTGCGAAAGCCTCTATGCAACCCTCTGAAAGCTCTGATCAAGAAATGGAAGAACCATTGTTCACAATAGGTCACTTTTCTCCTAAGAAGGAAGAGGAGAGTGTTGAGGACTTAAGGCTAATTCGCAGGTCACAGAGAGCCACAAAAGGCAGACCTCCAAAGAGATTTGCTGATGAATTTGCTAAGACAGCAGTAGCAGCTGTTAAAAGCTCCAAGAAGGTATTTGAACCTTCAAGTTTCCAAGAAATCCAGGATTTGGATTCAAAGGAAGCTGAGCCATGGTTAAATGCCATGAAGGCTGAGCTTGATTCCTTAGAAAGGAACAAAACATGGGAGCTAGTTCCAGTAGTTCCAGGAATGAAACTGCTTGGAAGCAAATGGGTCTTCAAAGCGAAGACTGATCAAAATGGCAAGGTAGTCAGACACAAAGCCAGATTGGTAGCCAGAGGTTTTGCACAGGTACCAGGTGAAGACTATCATGAGACCTACTCACCCACAGTGAGGTATGAGAGCATTAGGCTTATGCTCAAGCTAGCTGCAGAGGAAAATCTACACGTTAGTCACCACGATGTGAATACAGCGTTTTTGTACGGATCTCTAGGTGAATCACTTTATATGCTTCCACCTGATGGCGTACAGGTAAAACAGGGATTTGTTTGTGCTCTGAAGAAGTCCCTTTATGGTCTCAAACAAAGTGCACGGTGTTGGCACACAAAACTCACTGAAGTATTGTTTTCTCTAGGTTTTCAGCAAGGGAAAGCTGATCCATGTGTATTTGTCAAAGAGGAGGGGCAAAAGAAACTGTATTGTTTGTTTTATGTTGATGATATCTTATTCTTTTGGGAAGATGTCACAATGTACAATAACGCCCTAGCTCAACTGAAAGAGCACTTTGACATGAAAGATCTTGGTGAGGTAAACAACTACCTATCTCTGGAAATAGAGAGAGATCAAGATGGTAATATTCTAGTACACCAGTCACGAAAATGACACACCGATGACAACAGGTTATCAGGTAGAAGACACTGAAGAAGCATTTTCTGACACTACACCCTACAGAAGTGTGTTAGGCAAGCTAAACTTCATTGCCAGATGTTCAAGACCTGGCATTGCTGTTAGCTGTAATTTGCTAAGCAGACAAGTCAACAATCCTACTGTTAAGGATTGGAAAGCTCTGAAACGCATAGCGCGCTATTTGAAAGGCACTATGTATTACAGACTGAGATTTAACAATCAGAAGTCTGGTGGTCTTGAGATATTTGCAGATGCAAGTTTTGGAAGTGACACTACAGACAGGAAAAGTACGTCTGGAGTTTGCTACGTGTACAATCAGGGTCTATTTGATTGGTCATGCAAGAAGCAAACAACAGTTAGCTTAAGTACTTGTGAAGCTGAACTGAATGCACTGTCTTATTCACTTAAGGATTGTGAATGGTTGTTACAATTGTGCAAAGACATGAAAATTCCTGTCAAATGTCCAATCCAGGTTTACCAGGACAACAAAGCATGTTTGGCTTTGCTAAATTCTGAAGGTTGTAAGCAAAGCACGAAGCACTTGCAATTGAAGTTGCAGCATGCTAGGGAATGTATTCAGAAGGGACTCGTAACGGTGTCCTATATGCCAGGTAATGAAATTCCTGCTGATGTATTGTCCAAGGTTGTATCAAGGGATCAACACTGTACCTATGTGCAGAAGTTGGGTTTGTACTGATATTGTACAAACACGCTGCCCAGTGATGTTCACAGAAAGGGGGAGGATGTTGGTTTCTGCTTCCTTCTTCACTGTGCAGCGAAGTGCTTGTCACGAGACAGGTGTTTACATTCCACAGTCAGTTGCTGTTGGGTTTTCCCACGGGAAAGGGAGACTGGATGTGACGTACACTGGTTTCCTGTTTTTCACAGTTCTCTCGGTGTTTCCGAGGAGAGAGGAATTGCTTCTCTGCTCTCGCAGAGGCAAGATGCCTGCTTGTAAACTCTCAGCATTGAAGTGTAAATAAACTGAAGTTAAGCATGTGGCATGTACTGCTCATTCTTCTGCTGTGTACGGGACTCTGCAAAAACAACAAATTGTCTATCTATAGAGTCCAGTCCTGATACCAGTCTCTAAGATCAACCAGGGTTTCCTGGCTTCTTATTGGAAAATACCTCCCCCACTTGTTTCAGTCTCTTTCTGGTTCCCCCCTTCTTACTTCTGTGCCAAGTGAATTTACTCCTGAGTAAGCTTCCTTCAACAAGGGAGGGGGCACATTCTTTGGTAAAAGTACCCGACATCTCACTTTCCTATGTATCGTTATTTAAAAATCGTAGTTAGGCGTACTATTCCTGTGCAAGTTCAGAGACATTATTAACTTTTGTATCCCGTTTAAATCAAATCCAGGACTGGTTTTATTATTTGAGTGGGTATATCAACTGAAATAACCCTATGCTTATAAAATATTCTCTCCCAGATTCTCTTCCTATCTTATCTTAGGAAAACTGTTCTTTGTTAGAGGGTTCTGTATAAAGCTGGGTAATTTTATTTTCCTCTTCCTTAGTACATGATAGGAGCATTGATTGTGCTCTATTCCCCAGTAGTGCCTGTGTACATAAGTATGTGTGTGTCTCTTTGGTAGTACAAATCTTGCTGTGAAATCTTGCTGTGAACCCTATATTTTGCACCTGTGATGTTTTGAAGCACAACTGGTAATATCAAGCATTTGAGTGATTAGAGTGTTTATCATTTTGTCTACTATTTAAAATCAGACTTCAAAGTCAATTCAAAGTTTAAGCACATACAAATACATATGGGCCTTCACCAATCCTGTAAATAAAGGGCAGGAAAAATTTTGTCTGCAAATGGTAAGGCTGGAATGACTTAGAATGTTAAAAAATCCTATGAATTCTGACTCTCTGGCCATTTTTTCCGTATATAAGGGCGTGGCATTGTTCCGCGAATGGCCAGAGGGATATTAGCCCTTTCCTGTACATAAAGGAAGCAGTCCTTTTGCTTGGGCTGAAATTGCTAGCTTTGGTTGGTGAATACTTCAATTGCTGAGTTTATCTTTTTTGTTTTAAAATCTAACCCTATTTTTAAAATCTACTCCTTACCCTTCCCTTATTCAAATTCTAATTTAGCCAAAAGATGCAACATTTTCAATAGTAGAAAAGGTTTGCTGAGACATGAACTCCGCACATGCACAGAGGCTAGATCAGTAAAAAAAAAAAGAAGGATAGGAAAAGAAAAGAGAGAGAGGAAGGAGGGGGAACTGTAAGGGGGGGGGAGAGGAGGTTTATGTAAAACTTGGAACCATTGAGAGAAATCACCCTTAATGTGTCCCAAGTTTGAAATCTTAACATGCCAAATTCTTTTCACAGGTAAATATCAAAGCATTCCACCCCTCAATGGGATTAAAATCACAGACTTTGTTTTGTGTGCATTTTAACAGGATATGCGAACCCCGATAACAAAGTGTTTGTCCCCTTTTCCTCCCACAGCAACTTTCTTTCTGTTCTGTGAAACAAGTCTGAATCCCTACTATATTAGTGACTTCCATCTCTTTGTGGCTTTGACACTTTTAGAGTTACAAATAATCTGTTTTCACTTATTTAATCCGTTTTTCCATGATGTCTATGAAGTTAATCGAAGCACAACCAAACATTGTTTGTGGAATGGTATTTGTTTACCTTTTGCCTGAGCATTTCTTATTAATTCTGTCATTTTGGCTAGTTCAAGGTACTTGCACAACTTAAATTGCCATTAAGTCATTTCCCAGTATTTTGCTATTAACATTCTAGCCGATGTTGTCACATCAAGAAACACTCTTTTATTTTCATTGTTACTTCAGATTTCTTAAAACAAAAAAAATTACTTCCAGTAGCACCTTAAAGACCTACTAAGTCAGTTCTTGGTATGAGCTTTCGTGTGCATGCACACTTCTTCAGATATCTGAAGAAGTATACTAAGAAGTATGAGCACACGAAAGCTCATACCAAGAACTGACATAGTTGGTCTTTAAGGTGCTACTGGAAGGAATTTTTTTTGTTTTGACTATGGCAGACCAACACGGCTACCTATCTGTAATTCAGATTTCTTAAAATTGTGTGTCTTAGCATTTATTTATTTTTGGTTCCTCATAGGTCATTTTGTGTGTGTGTGTGTGTGTGTGTGTGTGTTATTATTACCGGTATTTTAACCTTGTCTTTTAAGCCCACCCTGCCCCTTACAGGATATCACTTCTACAAAGGTGTTACTACAGATCCAATGAAAAGGGGGAGGAGTTGAATTGCAAGGACATTTTCTTACTTTTGAACCTCAAGACTGTGCTCCGGCATTGAGAAGATACATGCATAAAAATATCACAATTGTCTCAAGATATGCAACTGATACTTAATTAGTTTGTTTTGTATTATGTGTTATTACGTAGGAATGTTAAAATGTGTCCGACAGTGTGTTATTTCCACAAATGGGGGGGGGGGGCTATTTCGTGGCTATTTTTGTGTGTAATTGTTTTTATGTTTAATGTCTTATTCCTTACACCCCAGTGGAGGATCTTCATACATTTTATGCCTTTTAACAGATCAGGCTATTATGTAGTCCAATGTTTAGAATTAGATAAATTTATAACCACATTTAGTTGTTTCACCTGGCACTCTGCCAACTTCCCTACCCATTTTAAAATGTGCTAAAACTCACTTTACCAAGGAGAAGCTTCAGGAAGGTGTATATGCTTTGGTTTAGCAGGAATGATCCCTTATAGAGTTAAATTGACTTATTTGGACAAGTGCCCCTTAAGAATGGTTTTGCTTTAACAGATTGGTTTGAAAGTTGAGAACCATGGGGCAAGATAAATTCAAATTGGACTCAGTTTGAATTGGGCAAGTGTATCCAGGCTGCAATTAGCTTTTTGGTCCTTAAAGTGCAAGTGAGCAACTTCCCATGACTGCAAGACCAGAGCCTATAATAATAAAATCCCATGGAATGGCCAAGGCAAAGATATTTCTCTCATGATGTATCCAAACCTGTGCCAGCTGTGGTGGGTGCCAGGCAACATGGTTAATATGAAAGCCCTAAGTGGATTCACCAGGGATTGCCACTACTGTGACACCATGCCGGTGGGAGACCACAGAAGAGCTACCTTCGCACCTGAGAACACAAAAACGGTGGGGGGGGGCTGCATTTTTTCCCCAGTCAGTAGTGGACCTTCCTGCTAAATGTAAAGCATAGACCACTATTGAACAAAATACAACAGGTGTTCTTTTATGTGATATCCTATATCCAGCTATCTGCACTACTATATTTGCAAATGACCTTAAGAGGCATGGCTTGCAAGTCCCCTTCAGGTTTGCATAAACCCACACATCTGGTACGGTAGATACCAAGTTATTATTTAGCGCACATCTATATAACACGCGCGTACATTGTATTGGTCCGTGTTGCTCCCTCCTTCGCTGCCCTGATCAACCCACCTCCTTTTCCATTAGATCCTATTCCCACTCACAGGGCACCCCTACCTTCACCGAGATTTAGGGGTGCGGAGAAAAGATTTGCAAGTTCTTACAGAACTTTAATGCAAATCTATCTCCGAATGGGGGACTGTTACGGAGGGGGGGGCATGTCTTCTTCACCTTCTTCACTACAATATATCCATTTATTCCCAATTGTCAATGTCAAAGGGAACTAAAATCTATAAAATCCATATCCATAATCCCTCAAGTAAGGTGTCAAGACCCTAATCCTGTCAAAATCACTCTGCCAAACCTTTCCTCCGGGCAATGCCAGGTGACAGACTATGCATACACTCAGGAAGCGCTTATCTGCGCATATCTCCAGCTCTGCATATCCCCCCCTCCCTCCTCCTTATGTTAATCCGGTGTAGCTCTGCATATTCCCCCCTCCCTCCTCCTTACGTTAATCCGGTGTAACCCAACCTCTCCTTAATGTATTCATGATGTAATCTGTGTAACCCAACCTTTCCTTAATGTATTCATGATGTAACTGGGATGTATTTTGCACTGTATTCTGGGACATGGAGGGAGTTTCAAAAGTTCATGTCACCCCTTTCTCACTGTTCAATCTCGTCTTGAACCTGTTGCGCAATAAACCTTGGATCTCCGCATTTTGCTCCTGTCCGGCTGAGCTCATTTTCTTACGCAGGGACCCGCGGACACTTAGTCCGACGAGCTGGGTGGCAGTGTAGCCCCGCACCCAGATTTTAGCCATAACAATCCCACAGCAGCAAGAATCATGAGAAAAGGAATGAGATCATACTTTTATATGATGAAAAGTGAGGTAGGAGATGAGCAGTGGGACAAAGTGGAGGCCCAAAGTGATCAGAGTGGCCTTTTCACCCTCAAGAAGGAAGAAATCCTGGTGGCAATCCAATGGTGACTGTGAGCAAGGAAAACAGATATTTATTATGTAAAAGGACTTCTTCAACTCCTCCTTCTTGCAATCCTCTTGCCTTTGACCAAGAGGCTCCAAGGGATGGAGTCCAGGAGGGGGAAAGTGTAGGGGGGTGCTGAGTATCAGAGAGGATGGTAGCGGATTATTTGTTGCCTGCGCAGAAGTCTGCTAGTGCAATAATGGCATTCAAAATGTTAATTCAATTCTTACATGAAAGTTCAATTTACTTAGTAAATTCATAAGCGTGGTAGATGAAATAATATCTATAACACATGGTGATTGGAACAGGAGATGAGCTCGGCATTGGACCAGTTTCTGGTATGCCCAAACAGTGCAGATGTCTTTAAGATCTTGGTCTGAGACATGTACGATTCTATTGGGTAACCCAGGCCTCTTTTCCTGATTAAATAGTTGCAGTAATCTTTGACTTCAGTCTTCGGGTAATCAACATACTCGTGTTTGAAGGAATGGAAGTCCCAGGAGGCTTCAGTCCCCAGCAGCATCCAGGAGAGCAAAACCAAAAGCAGCCATAAAGGACAGGGCCCCTTGGCAGCCATGGCTCTCTGTGGCTCTTGGTCGTTGTTCTGCGCAGAAAAAGCAGGAAATAGTGTAAAGTTCAACAGGGCATTTTCATGCTCTCCCTTTTTTGATCAGATTTATTATATAACCCACTTCCTAGGACATATCAAGGGAGAATCTGAAAAGGGCTATGGCAACCTTGCTCAAATTGTAATCTTAATTCCCTCATTAGGTAGTTATGAGGCTGCAGTCAGACATTGGCCCATTTACTTCAGAACAGTGGTACATCAGAAGTCAAAGGGAATCTGTTCTGGAACTCCGTTCGACTTCCAAAACGTTCAGAAACCAAGGCAGGGCTTCTGATTGGCTGCCCTGTGCCTCCCTGCCCACCAGTCAGGGAAATATCTCCCGCAGAGACACCTCTGACCTTGGGGTTGGTGTTATATTGATGCCATTTGAAGATGTCAGACTTCCAAGTTGACTTGGAAGTATGAGTCCCATGTGGGTCTGAATATCCCCACACACTTTCAAGGGGAACATTTGTCAAGGGGAACATTACCTCAAGCTCAAACCTTAATGACCTTGCATCAGGTGCTGTTCCGACGTTTGTGATCTCATCATTTCCAGCACACGCCTGTACTTTATTCCAAATTAAGCTCTAATTAACAGGAGAACATGTGCTTCTTAATGGCAGTGTTGGAGGGTTTTTGGCAGGCAAAGTGCTTTTGCACAATCTATGAATGAAAATATTGCATCCACTGTGGATGTAGCAAGATAAATGTTGGTGTCTGTTCAGGTCTTCAAGCTAGTCTCGTGAGTCATGTGAGTGTTCCAGATATAGAATGAGCTTTTTCCTAACATGGAATTCAGCTCTTTGGACTGCTGCACTCTGGGTTGACATGGGATTGCCATATTTCAGAAATGAAAAACCAGCAGGACACCCTCAAATTATTGAGCTTTCTTTAGGAATACCCCATTTTTTCCAAAAGCACCATTTTTTGTTCTGCTTTTGAACACATTTTTAAAAGAAAAGCCTAACTAGTTTTTCAGATGCCTTTTAATTGAATAACTTTCTAAAGAGATGCCTGAAGCACCTGATATTATAGTTGAAGTCTTGTTTATTTTGTTATATTTCACTCCAATAAGACCCTTTTATCCTAAATAGAAACCAGTAAGGCAGACATGTATGTACAATGTATGTCCCTGGATGCTTATTAAAATCCAGCCTCATTTCTAACTCTTCCACCTTGTGACTCAGATAAGCAGACATGGAATACAGTGGAACCTCAGTTTTCAACCGTAATCCATTCCGGAAAACCGTTTGACTTCCAAAACATTTGAAAACCAAGGCGCAAAGGGCGGCCTGCAGATTTAATTTAAAAATTGAGTAACACTCAGTGGAAGCCTTTTGACTTCCAAGGTGCATTCGAAAATAGAAGCATTTACTTCCGGGTTTTCAGCGTTCCAAAGCCAAAACATTTGACTTCCGAGACGGTCGAAAACCAAGTTTCCACTGTCCTTTGGTTATGGGCATTGCTTTGATTTATTGCTGCACGCCATAAACTTACTTGGTTTATGTTGACAGGATTATACTCAGAAAAAGAACCACTTCATTAGGAAACAAGGGACACCTCTCAACATCCTTTTTGAAACTCCAACTTATACAAATGTACAAAAAGAAATCTTAGTTGGGGAAACCACAGCCTAAGATGTAAAAGCAAAATTCAAGATGTTCCCACAGACTGGCATGGGAGCAAAACGGAGTAGGAGAATGTAACAACTGGTTGCCTAGATCAATGAGCAAAAGCACTCCACAGTGCAACAGTTTATTGCAGGATGAGTTCCAGAAGACGCAGGATGGCTCCATCAAAGGCTGTTTTCCTAATCTAGGACCTGCAACTGGCAGGGTCCAGAAACCAGGGGAAATATCAAGATTTCACTTGAACTGGACCCACCATCTTGGCCAAGTCCTTAAATCCCCTTTGCAACATTCATGTTAACTAGTTTCTACATAGCTTTTGTATTTTGTGGCCTATTGTCCTCAATGTGTGAGTTTACAGGTCTTTCTGACTTTGCTAAAATAAACATTTTCCCTGCATAAACAGGACAGTGTGTTTTATTCTTGTTTGTTCAGAAAACTCTGGCTTAAGTATACAAAGTCTCACAGTCAGGAGTGGGGCAAACATGAGTGGGAGATTCCTTTCTGCAAAATTCCATTTTCCTTGCTCCCATCGAAAGGGGGAGAAAGGGGGTCCTAATAGGTCCCAGCACATCTTTTAAAATGTTTTGGGGAGAGTAAGCTTAACTTCCATGAGTCATCAGTTTTCTGTTTTGCCAGCATGGCTATTTTTATTAATAATTATTAATTGATTGATTAATTAATTCATTAAATTCATATACCACCCTTCATCCAAAGATCTCAGGGCAGGTCATTGCACAAAAATGCAAAAGAAAACTATGAAATACATAATAAAAACAACAACAAAATAAGCCTATAACCTCCCCTCCCGCAAACATATTTTGTGTGTGTCTGTTTTGGGTTTGTTTGTTTGTGTACTTACTTACATTCCACCTTCCCCACAGAATTGGGACACTCTGGGGCTCACCATAAATAAAACAAACACAGAAAAAACCCACGGATACCTATACCTTGGTTTTTATTACTTCAAGCACTGGCATACCCCCAACAAACTCTTTCTCCATTCATTCATTCATTCATTCATTCATTCATTCCCAGTTATCTGCAAAATCCCATACCTTCACTGTAAGTAGTGGTGTAGCATGGGCAGGGCCACAGGGCTGGTTGCCCTGGTTGCCATATTCTTAGGGGTGAATAAGAAAATATACATAAATGAAGAATGAAGAAATGCTAGCTGAAGACCATAGCTCAACAATGATTACAAAATATATGCAGAAATCATGGCCAATAGATTAAAAGTAGTACTGAAGCATATCATCAATGAAGATCAGGCCGGATTTTTGCCAGGTAGACGAATGAATAATAATACAAGAACACTTAAAATTGAATATCTGGACTTGAAACCAAGCAAAAAAGCAGCCTTCATATTTGTAGAAGCTGAGAAGGCATTTGACAAGTTATAATGGAAATTCCTGGAAAAAGTTATGGAACTGATGGCAATGTGGGAGTGTTTTACCATGGTTTTGGAACTACTTAATCAGAACATTAAAAAGGACCAGGGAATAAAAGGGATAAAATTAGGCAATAATTTTTTTAAAGTGAAGGCATTTGTGGATGACTTAATATTAATGGTGGAAGATCCAGAATAAAGTATCTTTAAAACCCTTGGGAAAATGTTAGATTTTGGCAAAGTCTCCAGTTTTAAACTTAATAAATCTGAAACAAAATTAATGCTTAAAAATATACGGCATCAGGAGAAAAAGGAATTACAAGAAAAAATGAGCTTACAAATAGTAAAGAAATATTTAGGAATTTATGTCACAATGAAAATTTTTAATTTATTTGAAGATAATGACAACAAAATTTGGAAAGATCTTTTTAAAAAAATATGGAAATTTGGTCTAGATTCCATGGGGAAGAATTTCAGCCATAAAATGAATATTCTTCTAAAATTCTTTTTCCTCTTCCAGATGATCCCTATCATAGGAAAAATGGAATGCTTCAGTATATGGAAAAAAGACCTAACCAAGTTGATATGGCAGGGGAAGAAGCCCCGTATTAAATATACATTGTTAACAGATAAAAAGGAAAGCAGGAAGGAGTAAAAGTCCCAGTCCCTGAGTGACGTAGAGGGAATGGAAAAGCTGCTCTTCGAGAAAAGAAGAGGTGCTCGATGCGGCAAGACTTTGCCAAGAATGGAGCTACTGCTTTCTTAGTTACAGAGGGAGGAAATTCCTCAATGCTGCCTAAAAGCAGACAAGGCAATCAGCCTGAAAAGAAAGGGAAATGGGGGAGCAGTTGTTTACGTTCCCGAAGCTGCAAAAAGCAGTTTGACACACAGGCTGTGTCTGATGCCAACAGGCAGTGTGTGTGTATTCAGCAGGAATTAAAGCTGCGTCACACTTGGACACTTCAAGATGGCGGGGGAAGCTGATGCAGTATCCCAGACGGCCGTGCTAAGCTCTGGAGGCGTCTTGGGTGTGAAGACACAGAGCTGTTTTCCTGACACCAAGAGTTCCCCATGCGGTGGGAGGCATTTGGAGGGAAAATGCACAAGGGTGGTGTTTCCTGTTCCGGGGGAGGAATCTCCAGCACAGGAGGAGCAAGGGGGCTTTACTGCCAAGGCATCCCAACCATCATTGCAACCACCAGGTGGCAGCGCTGAGTTCGAAGCAGTGGAAAGTTTTTCCTGTGGGAAGTTTGAACAAAGTCCAAAGGCCAGGAAGATCTGCAGCGTTTTCCAAAGGCAACATGAAGCAAGGCTAGAGATGCTAGACTTCAGAAGGATACCTTTACACCACAGAAGGGTCTGATCCACCAGTGTGGGGGAAACTCCTTGGAGGTGCAAGATTTTTAATCTCCCAAATAACCAACCAAGAGGGAAAGAACATGCCAGTGAGGCATGTGTCTCTGCCAGACTCCTACTTGTGTGTAGGACCTCCTGACAGGCTTTGCTCTCCCAGACCTAATATTATACTACGAGGCAGCATGCCTATGTTGGATTAGAGAATGGATACTGTTAGACAATACAGGCATACTAGTTATAGGGGGATGGAATAATCTGTATGGATGGCATTCATATCCTGTATATACAGTGGTACTTTGGTTTAAGAACAGCTTAGTTTATGAACAACTTGGAATAAGAACACTGCAAACCCGAAAGTAGGTGCTTTTGGTTTGTGTACTTTGCCTTGGAAGCAGAACATGTTTCGCTTCCTGTTGAGTGTGTTCCGTTTGTAAATTGAGGCCCCTACTACTATGGGAAAGCACGCCCTGGTTTAAAAATGCTTTGGTTTAAGAACGGACCTCTGGAACGGATTCAGTTCATAAACCAAGGTACCACCATAAGAAAGTTTAGGTACACAAATCATATAATTAAATCATATAATTAGGAACTCAAATATCAAGATTTATTGGAAAAAATATCAAGATTTATTGGAACCCAAGATACCGTGGTGGGTATCACCTTTGGAGGGATTTTCGGTAAAGAACAAATATATGGAGAAATGTTGGGCTACATATCAGCAACTTCATGGTCAATTAAAATTGAAAACCTTTAAGGAAATTAAACAACACTGTACTGGCTGGTTGCAATACCACCAATTACATGACATATTTAATTGGAATTAAAAAAGGAATCTAAACTACAAATATAATTATTACAAAATACAAAGAAAGTACTATCAAAAATTTATAAATTATTGTTATAGTGGGAATTGAAGGATAAGAAAGTAAAGGAGGTGATGATCAGGTGGGCCCAGGACATTGGCTATAATATTCAGCTGGTGCAATAGGAAAAATTGTTGAAGCAGGATATTAAATTTACTGCATGCTATACAATTAGAGAAAACCTGATGAAGATGTTGTATAGGTTGTATTTGACCCCTGTCAGACTAGCCAAAATATACAAATTACAATCAAATATGTGCCGGAGATGTCATGGGGTAGAGGGAATGAAGTATCAAGTATAGTGGTGTGTGGGAAAATTTAAAAAATTCTGGAGTAATATTGGTTTGGAATTAAAAAAAAAATGTTTAAAAGATATTTTGAGAAAAAGCCTTAAGCATTTCTATTAGGTATAGTTTCAAGAGACAGCCCGGTGATAAGAAAAAAGTGTTCTTATGGGCCACAGCTGCAGCCAGAATACTGATAGCTAGAAATTCGAAAGGGGATGCTGTCCCCTCAGTAGCAGAGTGGCAAAATAAGCTTTGTGAATTTATAGAATTGGCCAAAATGAGAGCAGCTATTCGGTTGAAAAGTGACTAATAGGGGATATGTATTTAACTTCTTTAACACAATATTAAAGGAATGGAAAACATTGGAAGCTGAGTACAGGTGGAGAGAAGTCACAATGATACAAATAAAGTACAACAGTATAAATAAGGAAAGTAGATAGATAGATATAGACATATATATACAGTATGTATTGTACCGAATGACAAAAGTTGTAATTGATTATATTATGGCAAAATTATATATATATGGATAATGCAGACATTCTAGACTTAAAATTGGGCAGAAAGTCATGACTTTAGTATGGGAAGATGAAAATTTATAAAAGTTTTATGAACCATATTCTGAGAGACTTCAGAGAAGTGTGACTAGACCAAGGTCACCCAGCAGCTGCATGTGGAGGAGTGGGGAAGCTAATCCAGTTCACCAGATTACGAGTCCACCACTCTAAATCACTACACCTTGCTGACTCACCTTCTACCCGAACCAAAAGAGCTGAAAGGGTTAAAATGCAACAGAAATACAAGAGAGGAAGGACTGGACTTTGGCACCCTTCATACTGTGAAATGGGCGGGGACTCAAAGTGACCAACTCATAGCTAAGAGTGGCAGGCTCGGAGCTGCTCTCTGGATGTTAATTGTGAATAAATGTGTCATATAACTGCCAGAGACCCATTAATTCTTATCGGGGTTTGCTTGCCTGCCTGAGATCATTACACTATTTGATGCAAATCATGCAATATCATGTCAACCCTGGGTGCAGCAGTCAAAAGAGCTGGATTCCATGTTAGGAAAAGGCTCCTTCTATATCTGGAAATACTCATGCTTGGACTTACCAATCAATGTACTGAGTTCCAAAACATGGATGTATAGCAATAAAAAACAGCAGCCATATTTACCTGAAGGAAATCTATTTACATTTTGTACTGGGAGCTAATTCCTGTCAGTGGTTTCCCAGAACAGTCACATGACTCACGAAACAAGCTTGAAGACCTGAACAGACACCAACGTTTATCTTGCTACATCCACATTGGATGCCAAAATGTCTTAGGTTACAGGCTTTAATTTTCAGAATTAATGCTTTTGTTTAGCCCATACCTAATTAAAAATAAGGCCACTTATAGAACTTAGGTAAGACAGCAGAAAACCTCGTGTTCTGCAGGGGAACCAAGCAATATTTTCATTCACATATTGTGCAAAAGCACTTTGCCTGCCAAAAACCCTCCAACGCTGCCATTAAGAAGCACATGTTCTCCTGTTAATTAGAGCTTAATTTGGATTAAGGTGCTAAAAGTGATGAGATCACAAACTGTGGAACAGAACCAGCTGCAAGGTCATTAAGGTTTGAACTTGAGTTAACACTTCATTCTATGCAAAAGACAGTGTGGGAGTAGGGGAGCCTACAGTTTCTTTATATAAAGTTTTCTTCTCTACATTTATGATTCAGCAATCATAATTCAGAATTAATGTTTTCATTTAGCTACAGCCCATACATAATTAAAAATGGGGCAACTTGTAGAACGTAGATAAGACCACAGAAAAACCAAGTTTATGGGCTGGCAGCCAGTAATATTTTCATTCATAGATTGTTGCCGACATGCTGTTAAAGCAAATGTTGTTACGGTCTGCTACATTAATGTATTTACTATGTGTGACCCATAGTGGGTAAAACATAGCCACATATTTCAAATAGTCAAAACTACTTGGTTTCCTTTAGGGGAACAAAATAAGTTTTATTAGAGGATTACGTTTGGGGTTGTTTTTTTGTTTTTGCTTTGTTTCGTGGGAAATATCTTTAATTCAAATCCTAAAGTTTCTAATGCTGTGCGTCCGGACTAAAATATAATCTATATAAGGTGACCTAAGGTAATTGTGGATTCAGAGAAGAAATTATGGAACATTCTGTGTTTATATGATGTTTATTATTTAGATTGGATTGGGCTTGGTCTGTACTTTTGGGCTTGGTCTGTACTTTTAGTAACAAAGACTCTACTTGGGTCTGGAATCCTGGGAAGATATTGGAAGGTACAGGATTTAGACAGAGCAAGAGAGAGAGATTGTGCGCACTCTAAGGGAGAGATTAGGTAATAAAACTGACAATCTGGGAAAATAACGTAAAATGTTGGGGGAAAATAGGAAAAAGGTAGGAGGGACCCCTGGGGAAAGGAAAGCATCTTGACAAGAGGAAATCAAAGATTTAGATATCTTGTGGCTAAAGATCAAAGAGGAATTTAAACAAAGTGAGGTGCATATGGAAAATAAATTAATAGAGGTGCAGGAGAGGATAGACAAGAAAATAGAAGGGGCCGTAGGAGAACTCTCTAGTAAAATTCAAGATCTGACAGTTAGGTCAAAATCAATTGAAGAAACAAACAGGAAAATTCAAAAGGAGATGAAAGAACAAAAGAAAGAGACAGAAAAAATAAAGGAGGAAATAAGAGAATGGAACAATAGACAAGACCAACTGTGGGACAGCTTAGCCATGGTAGAAATGTGGCAGAAACAGCTCAATTTAAAATTTAGAGGAGTCGGTGAAGAAGTAAATGAGAACGTGAAAGGAAAAATGATTAGAGAGCTATCTAAATGGCTAGAATTAAAAGAGGAAGAGGTAGTGGCTTACACGATAGATAAGGCATTCAGAATTAGAGGGAAAACGCAGCAAGCTAAATCAAAAAAACTTGCTGGTGACTGTCTAGTGGTCTTCAATTCAATTGAGATGAAAAATATGATTCTAAGAATGAGCTATAAAAAAACCCTAATAATTGAAGGAAGACCTATTGTTATATATAAAGAAATTCCTTTATATATAACAATATATACAAGGACAAGAGATTTAGATTGATGAATACCCAAGAAGTGGAATTTTTTTTGAGAAGATACGAGAAGGAACTCGGGAAAGCGGAAGAAAGGTTGGAAGAGGGAGAGATTCACAGAGAGAGAGAGAGAGAAAGAGAAGGAAAGAGAAGGAAAAAGAGAAAGGAGAGAAAGGGATAGAAGAGGAAGAAGAGGAAGAAAAAGAGGAAGAAGGTGCAGCGGGAGGAGAAGAAGAGGAAGAAAAGGAGGAAGAAATTACAAGGAACAGGAAAACTAGATTATAAGCCTGAGTACGAGCACAGTACGAATTAAAAAATAATAACACATATGATAATGACTCTTAAAATTTTATCTTGGAACGTGAATGGACTAAATGACAAATCTAAAAGGAATAAAATTTCGAAGGTTTTGATGAAAAAGAATGCTGATGTGATATGCTGTCAGGAAACACACGTGGCCAAAAAACACAAACATATTTTGATAAACAAAAGGTTGGGGGTTGAATTTATCAATTCAGATATAAACAAAAAAAGAAGAGTGGTGATATATGCAAAAGAAAAAGGGGACCCTAAATTAATATGCAAAGATGAGGGAGACTTGTGGGGATACAAATTAACCATCAGGGAGAAAAATTAAATGTGGTAACTGTCTATGCCCCAAATACGAATAAAACAGAATTTTTCAAAAAACTGGAACAAATTCTACTGGATTTAGAGCCTCATAAACTGATTCTACTTGGTGACTTAAATGGAGTTCCAATACCAGAGTTAGATAGAAGTGCAAAAAAGAAAAAATTGAGCCAAGGGAAATTACCAAGATCGTTTAAAAACCTTGAAGAAAATTTAGACTTGATGGACATTTGGAGACACAAAAACCCACTGATAAAACAATTCACATATTTTTCAGAGCCGCACCAGAGCTGGGGTAGAATAGACCAGATTTGGGTATCAAGAGAACTAGTAACAAGAGTTGAAAAATGTGAAATACAACCCAGAACTCTTTCTGCTCACAATTCAATATCCCTGGAAATCAAGTGTGGAGTCCAGGGTGTGTATAGATGGAGAATGAATGAATATCTATTTGAAAATGAGGAGGTAATTGAGAAGGCCAAAAACACCTTAAAAGACTTTTTTGACTTAAACCTTAATAAAGAGACAAATATTGTTATAGTCTGGGATGCCAGTAAGGCGGTGCTAAGAGGCTTTCTAATCCAACAAAATAGCCATAGGAAAAAAATAAGAGAACAAAAGAAAGATGGAATCCTGACCCAATTAAGAGAATGTGAGAAAAAAATAATAACAAATCCTAGTGATGAACAGATTAAACAAACATCCAAATTGTTACAATCACAATATTCAGTGCTAATTAACCAAGAAGTCGAATGGAGAATTAAATTGATGAGGCAAAAAATTTTCGAATCCGCAAACAAAACAGGGAAATTTTTGGCCTGGCAACTACGAAAAAGCAAAAAGCAAAATGTGATTAATAAGATAAAAATAGAAGAAAGGCTTGTGGAAGAGCCAAATGAAATAAAGAAAAAATTCCTAAAATTCTTTGAAAAACTTTACCAAAAAGAAGAAGACATAATAGCAATAGGATAATACTTAGAAAATAACAGAATAACAGCCATAACTGAGGAAGAGAAAATCCAATTGAACAAGTGCATAACAATAGATGAAGTTCAGGAAGCAATAAAGAGAACGAAACTAGGGAAAGCACCAGGCCCAGACGGCTTATCGGCCAAATATTATAAAGTTCTCAAAGAATATTTAGCCCCGGTGTTATGTGAAGTAATGAATAATATCCTGCAAGGAGGGAAGATACCGGACTCCTGGAAAGATGCTCACATAACACTGATACCTAAAGCGGACTCAGACAAATTGAATATAAACACTATAGACCGATATCGCTTCTTAATAATGATTATAAAATATTTGCTGAAATAATGGCAAACAGACTTAAGAATTATCTAAAAAATGTAATACACACGGATCAAGCTGGCTTCCTTCCTAATAGACAATTAAAAGACAATGTTAGGCATATAATAAATATCATCGAATACCTGGAAAAGAAGAATGAAATTCCTGCAGCATTAATTTTTATCGATGCAGAAAAAGCATTCGATAATGTATCATGGTGATTCCTATTAAAGTGTATGGAGACAGCAGGGATAGAAGGTGCTTTCATGGAGGGAATCAAAACAATTTATTCAAATCAAAGAGCCAAACTGATTATTAATAACAATTTATCTGACACATTCGAAATTTCAAAGGGTACGAGACAAGGCTGCCCCCTGTCACCGCTTCTATTCATAATGGTATTGGAAGTAATCGCAAATAAGATAAGGAAAACACCAGAGATACGAGGAATTAGAATTGGGGGAGAAAGAATTCAAACTGAAAGCATGCGCTGATGACTTGGTAATATCAGTGGAGGACCCAAAACAGAGTATTGAAAAAGTCCTGGCATTTCTAGAGGAATTTGGGAAAGTTGTGGGCTTTAAGTTAAATAAAACTAAAACTAAAATGATGGTTAAGAACATGGGAGAAGATCTAAGGAGGCAGTTCGAATTTCAATCGGGAATCAAAGAAGCCAAAAAGGTAAAATACTTAGGAGTCAAAACAAAATAAAAAAAATTTTTCCAGTAGCACCTTAAAGACCAACTGAGTTAGTTCTAGGTATGAGCTTTCGTGTGCATGCACACGGCTACCTATCTGTAACTGATACTTAGGAGTGTGGCTAACGATGAAAAATATAAATTTAATGGCTGATAACTACATAAATACCTGGAAGGAAATCCAAAAGGAACTAGATATTTGGAATAGGATAAAACTTTCCAGGTCAGGTAGAATGGCAGCAATTAAGATGTGCATACTGCCGAAACTATTATTCTTATTTCAAAATGTCCCGGTGATTAGAGGAAGTGTAATATTCAAAAACTGGCAAAAAATTCTCTCTAAATTCATATGGCAAGGCAAAAGACCGAGAATTAGACTTAAATTGTTAACAGATAGAAAAGACAGAGGAGGATTCTCGGTCCCGAATCTGAGATTGTATTATGAAGCTTCGTGCTTTTGCTGGCTTAGAAAATGGATTACCTTAAAAAATACAGATCTGATAGATTTAGAAGGCTTCGATTTAAGATTCTGTTGGCAAGCTTATCTCTGGCAGAATAAGGAAAAGGTGCATAAAGGCTTCTCAAACCACATTATCAGAGGAACACTGTTAGAAGCGTGGGAAAAGAATAGAAAATTATTGGGGGGGAAATACCCCCTGGTGGCTATCGCCTATTGATATATTAACTATTAAAAAAACAAACATGGAAGGTGAGAGATTGACCTATGAAGATCTCCTGGAAAGATCGGAAAGAGGATGGAAAATTAAACCATACGAAAAGTTAAAAAGCAAATTAACAGGTTGGCTGCAGTATCATCAAATTAACGCCTTATGGAAGGAAGACAAAAAGATTGGAATGAATGAGAAAAAATCTAAGTTCCAGGTAGAGATAATAGAAAGTAAAATTAAACTGCTATCTAAAATGTATAATCAGCTACTAGATTGGGACACCAAGGACGAAGAGGTCAAGGAGGTTATGGTAAAATGGGCAATAGACATCGGATATAATTTGGATTTTGACAAATGGATGAGGTTGTGGACTAAAGGAATGAAATTTACAGCCTGTACTACCCTTAGAGAAAATATGGAAAAGATGATGTACCGTTGGTACATTACCTCTGTGAAATTGCAAAAAAATGTATAAGACTGGCGATAAAAGGTGTTGGAAGTGTAAATCTAAAGAGGGAAGTTTCTACCACATGTGGTGGAAATGTGAAGAAGTTAAAAAAAATTGGGAATCCATATAAAATGAACTGAAAAAAATATTTAAATACACTTTTGTTAAAAAGCCCGAAGCCTTCCTTCTGGGAATGATCGGAGATGAGATTAAGAAAGAAGATCATATAATGTTTCAATACGCAACTGTAGCTGCCAGGATTCTGTTAGCACAAAATTGGAAAACCCCAAATATCCCGAGCGTTAAAGATTGGCAAATTAAATTATTTGAATATATGGATTTGGCAAAAATGATGCAGAACATCAGACAGCAAAAAGGTACAAAGTTTATTGACGATTGGACCACATTCATAACATATATGGAAACAAATTCTAGAGATATAAAAATCACAATAGGTTTAATATAACCCTTGCGATGTGTAGATGATATAAAATGAAAAACTGCAGAATGGATTTAATATTTACATAACCCAAAACCGAGATGGAGGGAAGTCAACCGTTATTTGTTGTTAATTAATGTTTGTTTTCTGGTTTGTTCATGTGTTTTGTTTTGGTTGATGTTTTCTTTTTTCTTTGGTGTGTGTTGTTTGTTTTTGTTTTTTGTGGTTTGGTTATAGAAAATGAATAAAAAGAAGTTAAAAAACCCAAAAAAACAAAGCCACATTTATTTTATTTTTTATTGATGCCAATCATTATGGAGGTTGATTCTGGCATAGGGAAAGCATTCCGGTAACAGGTAGGCTGCCTTCTGGTCCATATCTCATCTTCTTCCCATTGGCCACAGGCTGGAAGGGAGTTACCAGGCATCAAGGTCCACCCTGGTAGAAACCATTTCTGCAAAGCCCATCTTGCAGCGGCCATGTTTCCCAGTTGTAAATTAATACCTTTCTGTGTTCCTTGCCCTCTCTCTTGTGATTCAGATAAGCTAGCTGTGAATACTTCTGAACCCCACCTTAATGTCCCACCATTATCTCCAGCTTACACTGGATGGCACATCCTCCTCATTCATCATTTGCCTGGGGCATATCCACCAACGCCCCATCAAATGAAGCCACACTAGGCTCAATCCCTGCCTTCCTTCTGTAGTTTTATAAGGCTTGTTCACACAGGAGCAAAATTTAGATTTCCATTGGCCGGACTTGTGGCATCCCTGTGACATCTTCCCCATCTCTGGGTTGCCCTGGACATTTCCTCCTAGGAGTGTTTAAAACACACACACACACACAAACACCTTTGCATAGTCTCTAATGGTAGGATTGGGACCCCAAGAGAAAAGGTCTGGGGCAAGGTAGAGAGGATGCCAGGTGTAGCTCCCTACATTAATGGGGATGAAATGTTCATACAGATCCACATTGGGCTCTGGAGCTGAACCACAGGGTCAAAACATCAAGAGAGGAGGCCATGTCTACAATCCACATAGCACAGCTTTCAAAATCTGAACAGACATGGTTCAAAACCATGACAGACTTCAATTTGGCCCCACAATTTGGACACCAGAAGTGGTATCAAGCTCTTGAACATTGATCTAAATCTCCCACAATTCCCTATCCAGAGCCATTCACCTGCTCTGGGCTTCTGAGCCACTCACTGTGAGTCGGAAGCTACTTTCAAGTATTGCACATCCATAGTCGTGTTTTCTTCTCAGTCAGTCAATGGAATAAATCCAGTTCTCACCTACAGGTCAATGAGGTCTTCCCCTTTGCTTATGTCTGAAACTGCATGATTCTGTCTGCCCCGTCGGCCTTTTATAATAATAATAATGATAATGATAATTTATTATTTGTACCCCGCCCATCTGGCTGGGTTTCCCCAGCCACTCTGGGCGGCTTCCATAGAAACCAAAAATGCACTAAAATATCATACATTAAAAACTTCCCTGAACAGGGCTGCCTTAAGATGTTTTCTGAATGGGACTTCCCGGTTAGCGCCATCGGCAATGGCGGAAACCCGCTCTGTGAAAATTGGGTCTTGCCGCCGCAGCGAAGGCGGAGACCCCCTAAAAATCCCAGGCGGAGGAAGCCTGGGAACATGGGATTCGGCTGACACTAGGAGCGCCCCCCCTACTCGCAGGGAAACCCCTTTTGGGGGGATCCGAAGCGACGTGGGGTGAGCGGCGCGGTGTTTTGAATCGACTGCTATCTTTACGGAGTGAAGCCGCACAGCCGTTGCCGGAGAGCGCTGACTTTTTCTTGTGGACAATTGGATTCCAAACAACAACCCGTGAGTAGAACAGGAAAATTGGACTTTTAAAATAACTTAATTTGGTATTGAACGGGGAAGGTCTAAACAGGAAGTCCACCTTCCCTTTTTGTAAATAGATTGAAGCAAAGAACTTGTTAACTAAGGTCTTGGAAAGTCCTACGTAAAGGATTAAAACTCCACTGATTGAAAATATTATTAATATCGTTTTTGGAAGCAGGGGAATCCTGCAGGAGAAGGTGAAAATTTAGGAATTGAAGTGCCACGTCTCTAAACCTGGGAGCGGTCCGCGAGGAGCCCATCGACGGTGAATAGATAAATTTGACAGCTAGCTGTCAAGATACAAAAGATAGACTTTGTTTCCATTGTCCGCTTCTGCGCTTAAAAAGAAGGAAAGGTAATTGGAATTGTTACTAACTTACTTTTGGGACTTTGGGGACTGTGCTGGAAGGATTGATAAATGGAGACTGTTTCCCTCTAGAGGGAGTTTTGGGACATTGTTACAAGAATGTAGCTGGGAAATTGGTTTTAAAAATAAAGGCTCTGAGAAACCAGCTTTGACCTTGAACACTTCAAGGATGTCTGTTGGGAAGGATCAGTTACAGATAGGTAGCCGTGTTGGTCTGCCATGGTCAAAACAAAATAAAAAAATTCCTTCCAGTAGCACCTTAAAGACCAACTGAGTTAGTTCTAGGTATGAGCTTTCGTGTGCATGCACACTTCTGTGTATCTGAAGAAGTGTGCATGCACACGAAAGCTCATACCTAGAACTAACTCAGTTGGTCTTTAAGGTGCTACTGGAAGGAATTTTTTTATTTTGTTGGGAAGGAAGTAGCCTCTGTACTGAATAGGACATTTTATCTGCTGGGAAAGCTGCACGAACAGATAGATGTCATGGCTACCAGTGTTGATATTTTGGGAACAAAAGTGGGCATCAGCAAAGAAGTTTACAAGAATCCGGCACAGGAATCCTTTTCAATGGAACACATTGAAGAACCAGAGAAGGAGAGAGTTGTTGTGAAAGTGAAGCAAGGGGGAGCCTTAACCCTACAGAGGCAAATGGAGGATTATAAGTTGAGGCCTTATATAATAATAATAATAATAATAATAATAATAATAATAATAATAATAATTTATTATTTATACCCCGCCCATCTGGCTGGGCCTCCCCAGCTACTCTGGGCGGCTTCCATAAAAACCAAAAATACAATAAAATATCACACGTTAAAAACTTCCCTGAACAGGGCTGCCTTAAGATGTCTTCTGAATGTCAGGTAGCTGTTTATCGCTTTGACATCTGCTGGAAGGGCGTTCCACAGGGCGGGCGCCACTACCGAGAAGGCCCTCTGCCTGGTTCCCTGTAGCTTTGCTTCTCGCAATGAGGGAACCGCCAGAAGGCCCTTGGCGCTGCACCTCAGCGTCCGGGCAGAACGATAGGGGTGGAGACACTCCTTCAGGTATACTGGGCTGAGGCTGTTTAGGGCTTTAAAGGTCAGCACGAACACTTTGAATTGTGCTCGGAAACGTACTGGGAGCCAATGTAGGTCTTTCAAGACCAGTGTTATGTGGTCTCGGCTGCCGCCCCCAGTCACCAGTCTAGCTGTCGCATTCTGGATTAGTTGTAATTTCCGAGTCACTTTCAAAGGTAGCCCCACGTAGAGCACATTGCAGTAGTCCAAGCGGGAGATAACCAGAGCATGCACCACTCTGGCGAGACAGTCGCCGGGCAGGTAGGGTGGAGTTGGTAGATAGCTGCCCTGGATACAGAATTGACCTGCGCCTCCATGGACAGCTGTGAGTCCAAAATGACTCCCAGGCTGCGCACCTGGTCCTTCAGGGGCACAGTTACCCTATTCAGGACCAGGGAGTCCTCCACACCAGCCCGCCCCCTGTCCCCCAAAAACAGTACTTCTGTCTTGTCAGGATTCAACCTCAATCCATTAACCACCATCCATCCTCCAACCGCCTCCAGGCACTCACACAGGACCTTCACCGCCTTCACTGGTTCTGATTTGAAAGAGAGGTAGAGCTGGGTATCATCTGCATATTGATGGACACCCAGTCCAAACCCCCTGATGATCTCTCCCAGTGGCTTCATATAGATGTTAAAAAGCATGGGGGAGAGGACGGAACCCTGAGGCACCCCACAAGTGAGGGCCCAGGGGTCTGAACACTCATCCCCCACCACCACTTTCTGAACACGGCCCAGGAGGAAGGAGCGAAACCACTGTATAACAGTGCCCCCAGCTCCCAGCCCCTCTAGACGGTCCAGAAGGATGTTATGGTCGATTGTATCAAAGGCCACTGAGAGATCCAGCAGAACTAGGAAACAACTCTCACCTTTGTCCCTAGCTCGCCGGAGATCATCAACCAGTGCGACCAAGGCAGTTTCAGTCCCATGCTGAGGCCTGAATCCCAATTGGAAGGGATGCAAATGGTCCGCATCCTCCAGGCATGCCTGGAGTTGTTCAGCAACCACGCGCTCAATCACCTTGCCCCAGAATGAAAGATTTGAGACTGGGCGATAGTTGGCCATACTGGCCGGGTCTAAAGATGGTTTTTTAAGAAGCAGTTTAATGACCGCCTCTTTCAGCGGATCTGGGAATGTTCCCTCACAGAGGGAAGCATTCACCACCCCGCAGACCCCATCTCCCAGCCCTTCCCGGCTTGCTTTTATTAGCCAGGATGGGCAAGGATCAAGGAGACAGGTGGTTGGTTTCACACGTCCAAGCAGCCTGTCCACATCCTCGGGGGTAATGGATTGAAGTTGATTCCATGCAACTTGACCAGACAGAGCTCTAGCACTCTCTCGCCCCAGCCCTGCTCCCACGGTAATGTCTAGCTCCTTCCGAATATGAGTGATTTTATCTGCAAAAAACTTTGTGAAATCAGCTATGCTTAAGTGGGCACAAGACATTGGTCATAACATTATGTTTGCTGACTGGGAAAAGTTGTGGACCACCGGTATGAAATTTACGGCATGTAATGCCTTAAGAGAAAACATTATGAAAATTATTTACAGGTGGTACATGACCCCAGTCAAGCTTGCAAAAATTTACCACTTGCCTGATAATAAATGTTGGAAATGTAAAGAAAATGAAGGTACCTTTTTTCACCTTTGGTGGACGTGCCCTAAGATTAAGGCGTTCTGGGAAATGATATATAATGAATTGAAAAAGGTATTTAAATATACCTTTCTGAAGAAACCAGAGGCCTTTCTCTTGGGTATTGTCGGCCAAACGGTGTCAAAGAAGGATAGAACATTCTTTATGTATGCTACAACAGCAGCAAGAATACTCATCGCAAAGTATTGGAAGACACAAGATCTACCCACCTTGGAAGAATGGCAGATGAAGGTGATAGACTATATGGGACTGGCAGAAATGACGGGCAGAATTCGAGACCAGGGGAGAGAGACAGCGGAAGAAGATTGGAAGAAATTTAAGGACTATCTTAAGAAATATTGCAAAATTAATGAATGTTAGAATGGCGTTGGCTTAGAAATTGCGTGGTTTTCAGCTGAATTGGATAAGTAACAAGAAAAGAAGGGTTAAAAGTTTAAATGAAATTAAGGGGAAGGATTTGCTGAACTAACATAATAGAAATTGGAATACAGAGAGGGGAGGTATGGGGAAGTCGGGAAAGTAAGGTATAAGAAAAGAAAGGGAATGAAATTATACTTGTTCTTTTTTGTTGTTGTTTTTTGTCTGTGTTATATTATTGTTTTATTTTGCTTTTATACAATTATTGGAAAACTCAATAAAATTCTTTAAAAAAAAAACTTTGCAAAATTGTTGCAGGAGATCTTGGGGTCTTTACAAGGCCCCGATCGTAAAGGTGGTTCCGTTAAATTGTGAACCACCTGAAAGAGTCTTCTGCTACTATTTTCTGCAGATGCAATACAGGCGGCGAAGTAAGTATTCTTCGCCGTCGCTATCGCCACTTGGTAGGCTCGACGTTGAGCTCTAACCTGTGTCCGGTCAGATTCGGAGTGAGTTTTCTGCCACCGACGCTCTAGCCGTCTCAGCGATTGTTTCATCGCCCTCAGCTCCGAAGAAAACCACAGGGCTGTCCAGGCTCCATGCAAACGGAGAGGGCGCTTCGGAGCCAGACAGTCGATAGCCCTGGTTAACTCCGCATTCCAGCGGGCTACCAGGGAATCAGCTGAAAGGCCATCAACATGGGATAAAGCATCCCCTACCACTCTCTGGAAACCATTTGGATCCATTAAGTGGTGGGGGCGGACCATCCGAATTGGTCCCACCTCCCTGCAGAGGGGAAGGGTCGCGGAGGAGTCCAGTTGCACCAGGAAGTGATCTGACTAGAATTACTAGAAGTTAATTACTAGAAGTTCTGGTTTTGGCATATTCTTTAAGTGTTTGACCATTTACATCATATGAGTAAATGGGGTCAGCTATAGAAACGGAAACCTTAATTTGCTAATGCAAGCATGTGACATTTTCATGAAGGATAAAGCATTAGGAGAGATTTGTGAGGGTTCCAGTTCCATTTTGGCCCACAGAGTTGAAGATGAGTTAATCATGTGCGTCAACTGTTTTAATTGGAAAGCCTTGGAGTACAACTTATGATTTGGGTGGTGGATACAGCTTTTACCTCTAGAAATAATATTTTAATACAATAATAATGCATAAGAATACAGTATAAAAAACAAAGAAAACATACTAAAAATAAGAACCAAAAATAAATGAATAATCAATAATCCCCCATCCCATGAGTTGGGCCTGGAAATGAGTGCAGTTGGGCTTGGTGTAATATGACAGAAGAATCTTGCCCTGACCACCAAGTTCTGCACTAACTGAAGTTCCTCAACTGTCTTCAGAGCTCTGAGTAGAACACCTGACAGTAATCTAACCTAGAGGTTCCCAGAGCATAGACAATAGTAGTTAGGATGTCTGTGTCCAGATAGGCGTAGAGCTGGGCCATCAGCTGAAGTCGATGGAAGGTACTCTGTGCCACTGATGCCACTTTAGCCTCAAGCGACAGCAAAGCATTCAGATGTACCCGTAAGTAGAAGATTCTGCCTCTTGGGTCTTCCAGTGAGTCTTTAACACATTTTTTTAGTGTGTTTGTTTTGGGCTTGTTTATTTGCTTGTTTATTTAGATCCCATTACATCCCATTTACAAACATTTATTAAAGTCCCAAATGAACCTGTTTATTTCCCACAGACTGGCACAGAGGCAAAATGGAGGAGGAAAAGGTAACAACTTATTTCCTAGATCAATGAAATAGAGTGCTCCGCAATGCAACAGTTTATTGCAGGATGAGCTCCAGAAGACGCAGGATGGCTCCAGCAATGGCTGTGTGTTCCTAATCTAGGACCAGCAACTGGTAGGGTCCATAAACCCCAGGGTTCACAAGAGTTGGGCCCGCCATCTTGGCCAAGCCTCAAGTCCCTTTTGCAACATCCATGTTAACTAGTTTCTACATAGCTTTTGTAAGTTGTGGCTTATTGTCCTCAATGTGTGAGTTTACAGACCTTTCTGACTTTGCTAAAATAAACATTTTCCCTGCATAAACAGGACAGTGTGTTTTATTCTTGTTTGTTCAGAAAACTCTGGCTTAAGTATACAAAGTCTCACAGTCAGGAGAGGGGCAAACATGAGTGGGAGTTTCCTTTCTGCAAAAGTCCATTTTCCTTGCTCCCATCGAAAGGGGGAGAAAGGGGGTCCTAATAGGTCCCAGCACATCTTTTAAAATGTTTTGGGGAGAGTAAGCTTAACTTCCATGAGTCATCAGTTTTCTGTTTTGCCAGCATGGCTATTTTTATTAATAATTATTAATTGATTAATTCATTAAATTCATATATCACCACCCTTCATCCAAAGATCTCAGACCACTCACAGCATAAAAATACAAAATAAAAGTATGAAATACAGAATAAAAACAAGAACAAAAGAAGCCTATATCCTCCCCTCCCACAAACATATTTTTACTGTGTTTGTTTTGGGCTTGTTTGTTTGTTTATTTACATCCCACTTTCCCCACAGAATTGGGACTCTCTGAAGCTCACAATAAATAAAACAAACATGGGGAAAACCCCCCAGCAAACTTCATTCATTTATTCATTCCTTCCCAGTTATCTGCAAAATCCCATACCTTCCCCGTAAGCAGTGTTGAGATAACGATCTTTGGAGCTTGATCGTTGAGCCGTGGCCTCTGATAGCTTTACGATCCCAATCAGTCATTTACAGCGTCCGGCACACTTCCTTCCTAGCTGCGCAACAAATTCTGCTGTCTCTTTAGCCACGGCTTAGCAGAGTAGCATACAGCGGTGTAAAGCAGTCTTTTTCTCCCTTTTTCTCCATGCAAGCATACACAGACAGGTTTGTCTATTTACAGCTCTTTATTGGAACATTTCAGCCCATCGCTGCTTGCAGCCATCTCTCTCTCAAACACAGAGAGAAAACATGTCCGTCTCTCTCAAGACACACAGAGAGAACAACAAGTACAGTCTCCTCCCAGACTCCTCCCAGCTTCGAAAGCTGACGTCAGAAAGTGACGCACATCTCAGAACACTTAACCAGTTAAGTTCTGAACTCTCACACCCCCCTTGCGTTGCTTTCTGACAAGACCTGTGTAACATCTTCAGCAACACCCTGTGGGAGCAATCCCTTCCCCAATGCCTTGTGCCCTACCTTGGCGTACCTGTTAGGCATCTGTGGAATCACCTCACAACTCTCAGAATCGCACTGTGCGAAACTTACCCACGCACCTGTGGCCTGGTACCTCTCAGGTGGAATACCCTTGGTTGTGCGACTGGATCGCCTAGGCACAAACTCTGGTGTTTCCTCTGGCTCACTGTCACCAGCAGATGTGTCCTCTGCATCACGGGATTCCCCCCTCTGACTTAAAGCGTCTTCGAATCCTCTCCATTACACTCACAGGAGAACTAGGCTCACTCTTGGGCTGTCCTTTCCTAACAACTCGTGGAGACGCCCCACCCTGCTCCTGACCTTGGTCAGTGACCTGATCGTCATCAGCAGACTCAGCCTCTTCTTCCTCCTCAACAGAACTGTCCTCTGGATCAGAGAGACATTCTGAAAGAACATCACGCTGTGCAGAAATCTTTGGCCTTTCATCCTGCTCAAAGAACTCAGCGTGTTTACTGATCAGCACCTTACTCTGATCACCTGACGGGTAAGCAAATCTCCATGCACGGGCATCTGGCTCATACCCACAGAAGATCATTTTCTGGACTTTGGCTCCATCTGGCCCTTGCAAAGCCTTAGGCACAGGGACAACCGCAGGAGATCCAAACTTGCGCAGAAAGTGAACCTGGGGTTTTCTGCCATTCAACAACGAGTACGGTGTGTCACCTACCAGTGAGTTGTAGACACGATTCCAGGTGAAGACACACATCGGACTGCCTCCAGCCAAAACTTTGGAGGTAACCTAGCTTCCGTTAGCATCACCTGTGCAGCTTTAACCAGAGCTTCACTCCTCAGCTCTGCCACCCCCCTCTTACTGGGTGAAGTAACTGTGTAACTTATCCCTCTCTTGTGAAAGAACTGCTGCAAAGCAGAACCAGTGTACTTAGCATTTCTGTCACTGACGATTGCTTTCACCTTGGTGGAGAACCTTAGTTCCACCCCCTCAATCCAGCTCCTGATCAGCTGTGCTGCATCCTCCCTGGATTTGAGACCGTGGGTCCAGGTGTTCTGCGAAAAATCATCCTGAAACGTTAGCAGATACCTGGCCCCCCCTAGACTCTGTTCCCTGACAGGACTGAACAGATCTATGTGTACCAGCTGAAAAGGTTTAGTGGTTACCCGTTCCACCTTTGGGTAACTGCACCCTTTCACCTTCGCTTGTCTGCAAGTGGCGCAACTAATGGCACGTCCACAATCTCTAATTTTACACCCTCTGGTAACCTCAGGAAGCACTTGCAGTTCTTCTACAGGACTATGATTGGTCCTCTGATGCCATGCACAAGCACAAGTAACATGAGCGGGAATTGTAGCACGCTGCGCCTGTGCTCTCTCAACCTTCCCCTCACCCCCAAGAGACGTTTTAAGAATGAAAAGATCATTCTGCCCCTTCTTAACCTTGGCAAGTACCCTCTCCCCTTTGGAGATTGTGCAGACATCATCCTGGAAACAAACCTGAAACCCTTTTTTCAACAAATAAGGCACAGATAACAAACAATGATGCACCTCTGGGACAATACAAAAATCCATCTGTTCCTGCAAAACAGAAAGATAAACATTAGCAAACTTAGAAATTTTAGTTCTTTGTCCATTTGCAAACTTGACAGTCTGTCCCTGTCCTTTTGGAACTGCCGTGCAATTCCACATCTCGACTGCAGGGGTCTCTGGAACCATGTTGCGGTTAGCTGCAGAGTCGATGACAAAACTAAGCTCGGAATTTTCCACACAGCTGTTCTCAAACAAGGCCATGCTGGCAGTTGTTTGAAAAGACTCTTCCTGTTGTTTACCACGACGCCCACCTGCACGTCTTCCTGCCTGGCCAGTCTTGTTGCCATGGAAACCCGCCTGATTCCCATGAGAAGTGTCCTTCACAACATCCTGCTGTGCCTGTGTGCTCCGGTGGGGGCAATTGCGACGCAGATGTTGAACTCCAGTGGAAAAACACTGCCCGGGGCTCCTCCCAGCTGGCCTGGCCTTCCTTCTCCTGGAACGGCGCCTCCCACCAGCCTCGCCCCCCCCTGAAGCTGCTCTTCGCTTCAGCACTTCCTGTGGAAAGTTTCTTAAACTTGCCTTTGGAACTCTTTGCCCCCCCGATCTGCTCACCAGCGCTCCTAGAGGCCGATACATCGGGAAATGGGTCTGCCAGTCCAGCGTCTCCAGGGCTCTGGCCTTCTGCTGAAGCTTCACACAAGCCCTTCAGCACATCCCAGGCAACCCTTGCTGACTGTACACCCTCCAAATGAGGCTTCAGCGATGCATGAACGCATGCTCTGAGCATATTCAGCTCTTGTTGCGTTTTCTGCTGGCCATCGTCCCAGCTAAGGGGTGGTGCTTTTGGCTCCCTCTGGCTTCCTTCCCAAAGCCCATGGACCAGGAACCAGCCCCTTATTCTTTTGCTCCAGGTTGCCCAACTTTTTAAAGTGAGCTTTTCCACCGGCATATCCTGGCTCTCTGCCATTTTCTCCCGTTCTCCCAAGGTGCCCCACAAGCTGTACTTACTCAGTACCAGCTGATTCCGGCTCCTGTACGTGGAGAAACGGCCCAGCTGCTCCGGCTCTCCCTTCCGTGGAGGAACGATTTCAGCTGCTCTCAACGTTTAGCTCTGTCTCTCAGCAGCTCTCTTGCCTCTCAGAAGCAGGCAAAAACTCCCTCTGCTTCCCGGCATCAGGCTAGACTCACGGAATGCAGCTTCCAACCTCCGGCTAGCTTCAAAGCATTCCAGTAGCTCAAAGCCGACTGTTTTACGAGCATTTACTGACCTCCATAACCTGTTGAGATAACGATCTTTGGAGCTTGATCGTTGAGCCATGGCCTCTGATAGCTTTACGATCCCAATCAGTCATTTACAGCGTCCGGCACACTTCCTTCCTAGCTGCGCAACAAATTCTGCTGTCTCTTTAGCCACGGCTTAGCAGAGTAGCATACAGCGGTGTAAAGCAGTCTTTTTCTCCCTTTTTCTCCATGCAAGCATACACAGACAGGTTTGTCTATTTACAGCTCTTTATTGGAACATTTCAGCCCATCGCTGCTTGCAGCCACCTCTCTCTCAAACACAGAGAGAAAACATGTCCGTCTCTCTCAAGACACACAGAGAGAACAACAAGTACAGTCTCCTCCCAGACTCCTCCCAGCTTCGAAAGCTGACGTCAGAAAGTGACGCACATCTCAGAACACTTAACCAGTTAAGTTCTGAACTCTCACAAGCAGTGGTGTAGCATGGGCAGGGCCACAGGGTTGGTTTCCCTGGTTGCCAAATTCTTAGGGGTGCAAAATTTCAAAAGAAAGAAAAGAAAACAGTAATAATAAATAATAAATAATAAATAGTTGTCAGACTAATAATAAGAAACCCCCTTGGGGGGCACTCAACTGTGTCACCAAGTGGGTGGGGCAGGAAATGGGGAAAGAGAATTAAGCAAAACCCTGGAGCGAAATAGCAACAAACGAGAAGAATGGAGCTGTAATATGTCATGGAGAGTGCTTAAAATGCACTCTACTAATAGTAATAGTAATAATAATAATATTTATACCCCACCCTCCCCAGCTCAGGGCAGCTAACACCAAATATATAATACATTAAAAACACAAATTCAAACAATTGGTTAAAATACAATTTAAAATCACATTTAAATTCAGAATAAAATTACCGTAATCTTCGCTCCAAAACACGCACTTTTTTTGCTCCTAGAAAGTAAGGGAAAATGCCTGTGCGTGTTACGGAGCGAATGCACTCGACCGGAGCCATGGCTGCCGTCAGTCAAGCAAAGCAGGAGCCGCTTGCAGGGCTTTGCACGGCTCTAGCTTTGCTTGCTTTACAGCCAGGAGGAGGGGGAGGAGCCGAGGAGGAGGGAGGGAAGGAAGGAGAGCCATGGCAGCAAAGCGGGCAGCAGCCGCTTACATGCGAGGAGGGACAGACGGGAACCATAGCGAGCCGGAAACAGCACCGCGTAGCCAGCAACAGCTGCTGCAGCCTCAGCCAGCAAAGGTCTGTGCACTCTCTAAATGGGGCAATGAGGCTGCAGAGGGACGGCAGGGCACAGGAGGGCTCTGAGCCATGAGCGCAGTGAAAACTAGTAAAAAAGTTTTTTAAAAGGCTGCTGGGGACCGGAGGGCATGGGATGAGGGAGAGGGGGAAATTACGATTCTCCCAGCGTCTCAGCTGATCCACTGAGCAGGACTTGGGTTGCAGGGGATTCGCCATTAGCTGCGTAAAGCAGCAAAGAGGGAGAGAAGGAGCAAAGTGGGAGAGGAAAGGAGCTGCTTACACTACTGTAAGTGGCTGCTGTCCGGTTGGCTCCTTTAAAGCAACAGTGCTCTTTCCCTCCCCCCTCCCCGCTCAGCTCACCGAAAAGCTCCTTTTCCACACACCCCACGCGTGTTCCTTCTCCCCTTTAACCCCTCTTCTGCATCATTAGCAGCATCCTTCTCCACCCACCCCACGCGTGTTCCTTCTCCCCTTTAACCCCTCTTCTGCATCATTAGCAGCATCCTTCTCCACCCACCCCACGCGTGTTCCTTCTCCCCTTTAACCCCTCTTCTGCATCATTAGCAGCATCCTTCTCCACACACCCCACGCATGTTCCTTGTCCCTTGAATGCTTTTCCTTCCCTCCCCACTTAAAATGTGGTTACAAAGCATGGATCCACATGGATCCTCAGGATTTTTGCACTGGGTCACCCCAAGTTCACCATCAGATCACATAGCATATCCATGGCTACAGCCTGCACCAAAACACACCCACACACCCACTGTTTCATGGGGCTGCAATGGCACAAAAACGTGGTTATAAAGCATGGATCCACGTGGATTCTCAGGATATTTGCATTGGGCTACCCCAAACTCACCGTCAGATCACGTCTGTGGCCACAGCATGAACCACAAAAATCATACATCCACTATTTCGTTTAGAATATTTTTTTCTTGTTTTCCTCCTCTAAAAACTACGTGCGTGTTATGGTCAGGTGCGTGTTATAGAGTGAAAAATACGGTAAGTGGGAACCCACAAATCACAGCCACAGGGGTAAGGAATATTAAATGTTCACCAGGCCCAGCCACGCGTGCTGGTATCCTATGGGCCGATAGAAAGAGCCAAGGAGGCCACTTACATACAGAGTCCCATAGAAAAAACGCCTGGCAGAACAGCTCCGTCTTGCAGGCCCTATGGAAAGATGTCAAGTCCCGCAGGGCCCTAGTTTCTTGCAACAAAGCGTTCCACCAGGACAGGGCCAGGGCCGAAAAGGTTCTGGCCCTGGTCGAGGTCAGTCTAACCTCCTTGAGGCGCGGGACCACCAAAGTATTATTGATTATTATACAATCAATTCCAATTGTAAATAATTCAGGCTGCTTCAAACACTGGAAGATGGATATTTCTAAATTCATCTGGGGGGGGGAGGAGCCAAGAATGAAACATAAAATTATGATAGTTATAAAGGAAAGAGGAGGCATTTCCCTGCCAGACCTGCAAATGTAGTATGAGGCAGCCTGTATGTGTTGGTTAAAAGAATGGATTACATGGGGGATTTCAATGGTGTCACCTCAGTAGAATTACACAGAACAGAAAGAGGGGGGAAATCAAAAGAAGGGAGTCTACCACAATGATTTTTTTTCAGATGGCAGAGATTTTAAAATAAAATAAAGAAGAGTTGAAGGGGGAGTCATTTTGTGTCAGTGTCTTGTGTCAGTTGTTGCTTATTGAAACCCATTTCTTTTTCTGACCCTGTCCCCTCCCACTGTGATTCAGTGTCAGACTTCAGTGAATCGGCATCTTTCCCCCTTTGGCCGTACATAAGCACATCAAAGGAAAAGGAATCTTCTTACCACTTAGAAAGTTTAATGATCACAGCGAGAGAACAAAGAATCCATTTCCTAGGAATGGTGGCACTCCCAATTCAGGGTTCCACCCACTTCCTCCCTAGTCACCCATGTCACTACCGTGTCTTGTAACTACTGTGCTTTCTGTGTTGCCACCTTATCAGATCTTCTTGACCTTAGGCTGAGCGGATGAATGCTTTCCAGAGACAGTGAATCCGTTAACCCTCTCTCTCCCAGTGCTTTTTCTCCTAGCTGTTCACCATCCAGTATTTCCCAGTTTCTGCCTTCTGAACTATGTCCCTCTGCAAACCACCATTCCAAATCTATACTGCTCTGGGAAGATTCAGGATCTGGATCAGGCAGAGGCTCCCACTGTTCCTCCTCAGTGCATCCCTCCTCAGCACGGTCCCCGACACTCAGATAAGCATAGAGGGAATACATTGACTTATGGCTTGTGCACAGGGTAAGCTTCCTGATCTGAAAGCCATTTCATAACCTGTTTCCTACTCATTATTTCACACTGTTTTATGAAATAGAGGGTCCACTCCTCCAAAACTTCCAATCTCCCCAGGTTTGTGTAATGTTCTGCCATGTTGCTGTCTGATACAGGTATGGATATGGGTGATTAAAGCAAATGATTTTTATTTCCACATGCATTAGAAACACACACACACTCCTGTACCCTCGAGCTTTCAGGGCTCAGACATGGGACAAATACATATGCAGGGAATCAACATGGTAATTAACAATTAGCAAAGACTCTTTTAAACATTTCTTCTTGATTCAGTTTTAGAACTCGAAGCTTCTAAAGAAATCAAACATTTTCAGTGAAGGTGTAGGAGATGACATAACATTTTTTATCTGGGCCTTGAAAATCCTATGGTACAATGAGGCTTTCATCAAAGTGCACAGGCTTCCCATCCTGATTACAGGCAATGACGATGTATCTGGAGGATTTGTTATCAGAGTACTTGCAAGGTGGGCGAGTTGAGCCGCCTTTGTGCTTGCAGGTGGTGACAGTGAAGGGGCGGAGACTGATCCTCAACCCCTTCCCATAATCCTTCCCTCCAGATGCAGTGCACACAGCTATGATGTTATTCTTGGTGCCATGGATGAAGGTGTTCACTTCCTTGCAAGCTGGTTTGTCCAGCCCGCGTCTTTTCATCATGACGTCACAATACTGCTTTCCAACGTTGCTCTTGGGATTATCGTAGTGCTGCCTTAGGAACTTCTCATAGGGGGTTTCACAATAGGCTCCCAGTGCCAGAATAGACACCAGAAAGGTGAGGAGCACAAGGCCAGATCCCTTGAAAGGCATCATTGTGGGCGACCGCTGCCTGAAAGAGATACCTGGGGGGAAAGTAAAGTGGGTGTATAAATGCTTTCTTTCAGGCTGCTTTGTGAAATGGCTTGGAATTCAAACGAATACTGTACAGTCGTACCTTGGATCCCAAACGCCCTGGAACTTGGAAGTTTTGACTCCTGAATGCCACAAGCCCAGAAGTGACTGTTCTGGTTTGCAAACGTTCTTTGGAACCCGAACATCCAGCGGGGCTTCTGTGGCTTCCGCTTGGCTACAGAACCTTCCTGCACCCAGTCAGAAGCCGTGCTTTGGTTTCTGAACATTTTGGAAGTCAAACGGACTTCCGGAATGGATTCCGTTCGACTCTCAATGTATGACTGTACAGTGGTACCTCGGGTTACAGATGCTTCAGGTTACAGACTCCACTAACCCAGAAATAGTACCTTGGGTAAAGAACTTTGCTTCAGGATGAGAACAGAAGTTGCAGAGTGGCGGCGCGGTGGCAGCGGCAGTGGGAGATCCCATTAGCTAAAGTGGTATCTCAGGTTAAGAACAGTTTCAGGTTAAGAATGGACCTCTGGAATGAATTATGTTCTTAACCCAAGGTACCACTGTATATCCTTTCAAATTCTCATCTGCAAATGTTTTGGTGGATGTTGTCTAGTCATGATCACATGTCTGTGTGAATATTGACACTTGCCAGTCAGTACTTGATAAACAACAATGTGTTGAGTCAGCATTTCAGAGTATGTGACCACTGTCATGCAACAACAGTCTACGGAGGACAGTATCCACACAATGTATTTTATAGAGCATGACCACTCCATTTGTGCACACCCTTCACAAGTGGGTAGAATTTTGGCTATTATTATGTTTTTGACAACGGGACAAATTTCAAGTGCAGGCAGTGAAATAATTAACATCATTCACCTTACGGATGTTGGCTACTGTATTAATTACCCACCATGCCTCTGGCATTATGCTACATAAGACAAGAAGCTTAGACCATTGTTGAGGGGCAGGGAGATGAGGCCAAGAGATATTTGTATAAACCGTGTAAGTTTCTCGCTGAAGCGAGATCTGAGCAAGGGACGGAATGAATCTGAGCTCCACCTCTGACCCAAAACCATAGAGAGGGGATACAGATATAGCAGATTTGAAGTAAGGTGACGAAAAAGAGGGTCTCTTGATTCTATCCTCCTCTGGCCAGAGACATCTATCACCATTTACAAGGGATAGTCCTCATGATATGCAAATTCCTGTGCTTAGTATTTCATTTGCATTTTAGGGGGGAATGTATGTGTTAGAGATTTTGTGGGGGTGAAATAATGCCTTGGGCGGGGGTGTATTCTGAAGTTGCCATATTCAGGATTGGGTGCTCCCACCTCAGTGCCCATGGAAGTTAAATCTTTGGGCGCAGGTGATTGTGGGGTGGAAGGCATATTCACTCTAACATTTAGGCATGCAAACTTTTACTAAATTTTCCTGCAATCATCAATTTTTTCACATAGCCTTTTCAATAAACGGAACTTTGAAACATACAGTTTAACTAATTCCCCCTTGCCTAGTAGCATTTAATGAGACCTAAATCGGAGTCACATTTGCATGTTGCAATTCGGACACACAACAGCTCCCCCATCTAGTGGTTTAAAGCTGTATTTTCACCCCTCTTTAAAAAAAAACGTATTCCCCTTATAATAAGTCTGCTTACCTTTCCCGGTTGCCAGCTTAAACAAAGCTTAAAGAATGGTCTAAGCCAGGCATCCCCAAACTCGGCCCTCCAGATGTTTTGGGACTACAACTCCCTTCATCCCTAGCTAACAGGACCAGTGGTCTGGGATGATGGGAATTGTAGTCCCTACACATATGGAAGTCCGAGTTTGGGGGTGCCTGGTCTTAGCTTTCCTTTCTGGCCATTAATAGAGCCAGGAAGAAAGCAATCACCTGTCTTCCCCTTTGACAAGGAAGCCTTGTCTCACGGTGACGGGGTACACCTTCATGATGTTGGCAAAGATACCCTGTTGAATGGCACCTCAGAGTGCATCAGGGACTGGTTGCAGGTGTGAGGGTGTTGAGGGCAAGCCCTTTGGGCTCGAGTGGCGGTCAGCCTTTGTTTGTATGGAGGGGAGGTTGTAGCCTCCGCCTGCCCCTCCTCAGTAAGGGTATCCTGTTAAAGGGATCCGGGGTTGTGAATTCTGTCCAATGCCGGGATGTGGGCTAGGGCCATGTCATAACCCTTACGGGGACCCCTCGGGGTGTCCCTAATTGATGTAAGTCATAGGGCGCCCCCTAATGGTGGTTTACCCTTAGATGGACTCCCAGCAGACAGACAGGAGTCAAGATGTAGCCTGGCTTCACCCAATGCCTAAGCCAAACCACTGACATCTGTAACCAATAAAGTTGTGGCCTATTGGAACCCATAAACCAAAACTCTCGTGTCCGTGTGTTTATTGTCCATTAGGTGGACAATAATGGGGGCCTTTCCTCTGGTCCATGGGGTCACAAAGAGTCGGACAGGACTAAACGACTAAACAAAAACAATATGGGGGCCTTGGCAAGCAACAACATGTTTTACATTCTACTTATGCTTCCCAAGCATAGAGGCTATTTTTCTAGGAAAAGAGCTGCCAGAACTCATCACAAACACCTCTCTCCTTCACTTTAAATGGCAATGGTGCCCTCATGAGAGATTCCAGGACCGAGTTCCAGGGACTTCTGGCTGAAAAAAGCACTACAAGCAAGTAATGTTCTCTGAAATGTTCCTTTACCCAACATTAGGGTCTCCATACATCTGGTATTTCCCGGACACAGCTGGGATTTGGCCAGTGTCTGAGTGGAATTTCCTGAAATGTCCAGGAAAATCTGGACACATGACAACCCATGTCAGAAATGTTGATTTAGGTGAATTTCCTTAAAAACAGTTCAAAATCTTAATTTGTAAAAAATGCCAAAAACTTTTGTTTCTGGATATGGCAGTCCTACCCAAGATTTCTTTATATATAATGTGCTTAAAGTTTGCAGTGTTAATTCTGTATAGATTTTTACTCCCACCTTCCATAAACTGAAATAGATCCACTGTTGCTGTCAACTTTCAATAACTGTTACGCTCTTCTGCAACAACAATCAAACCCAATAACTTTGTTGTTGTTGTTTAGTCGTTTAGTTGTGTCCGACTATTCGTGACCCCATGGACCAGAGCACGCCAGGCACTTCTGTCTTCCACTGCCTCCTGCATTTTGGTCAAACTCATGCTGGTAGCTTCAAGAACAATATTCAACCATCGCGTCCTCTGTCGTCCCCTTCTCCTTGTGCAGATGCTATTGAGATGCTACTTACAGTGCAGATGCTACTTACTGTTTCCTTTATATAGCTTCCAGTCTTCTCTCTTGCTCCTCTCTGTCTGCCTGCAGCTCCAGATGACACCCTGTCAATGCTTTGCCTGGCCTTTTATTCTATGGGGGACACCGCTTCTGCCCTATGGCACATGGCCAGCTTGCAGGACCCCATTCTATTTGACTTTTCCCCAAGGTCCAAATGGAATTCTCAGGACACCAATCAGATTAGTCACTGCCCTGACGGTGCTAGTAGAAACCAGTGGAGGCTGGTCCTTTAGGATCAAAGGATCACTGCCCCAAGAAATGCAACCTGACCCCAGTCAGCCATCACCTGCCTCCTTTCTTATGCCAGCCCAGGGGGTTTCCCTGGTTGTCAACTTCCTTCTCAGATTCAGGGTTGGTCTTGCAGAATTCAAGGCGGGGAGTGAGTGCATGGGAAATGGGACAAAACTAGAAGTAGTTGGTTCTACTGTCTTTGGCTCCATTTCCACAAACTGTTTTGCCTAGGTTTTACAAATTGCCTTATTTTAAAGGATGGGCTGTAGGTAAACAAACAAACAAAATCTCTCTAAAAAGTTAGTGTTTTGTCATCTAAGGATACACCTTTCATCAAGTAGTGTAATGCTCTCAGGCAGGCAAGCAAGCTAGCCCCATTAAGAATTGCCATATTTTTAAGAATGGGCTGTAGGTAAACAAAAAAAAAAATCTATTTGAAAAGGTTAGTGTTTTGTTTAGGGAGACACCTTTCATCAAGTAGTGTAATGATCTCAGACAGGCAACCAAGAAAGCCTCAATAAGAATTAATGAGTCCTTGTCAGTTTTATGACATGTTTATTTACAATTAACACCCAGACAGCGGCTCCGAGCCTGTCGCTCTTAGCTACGAGTTGGTCATTCTGAGTCCCTGCCCCTTTTGCACCAAGAAGGGTGCCAAATTCCAGAACTTCCTCTCTTATATATATCCATTGCATTTTAACACTTTCATCTCTTCTGGTTTGGGGAGAAGGTGGGTGAACTCCCCCCCCCCATCAAAGAGCCTTCTAAATGCTGCCTCGCCCTCAATGTCATCCATCTCCTCCCCTCCCTTCTCCTGCGAGCTTTCCAAGTCTGCTGCTCTATCTGAGTCTGGGAATTCTTGATGAAGGAGGGCTGAACAAACCCACTCCTGCTCTTTCTGTGGCTGCAATCCCTCCTCTCCAGAGTCAGACCCTTCCCAGGTGTTCTATTCAGCCGAATCCCTGACATTATTTTGGTGAGTGAGAAAAGCACAGAACTGGCAGTGCTGCAAGAAAGACAAATGGAAGTAGACCATAAAGCCACAGACGGTTTCATGGATTTCTAATGCTGCTATTTTATTGACATAATTTCAGTTTTAAAAGAAACAGAGTGATACAGAGAAAAAAGCCGGGAAAGAATAAAGCTGTATATAAGAAATATATATTCCATGTCTGCTTATCTGAGTCACAAGGTGGAAGAGTAAGAAAAGAGGCCGGGTTTTAATAAGCAACCAGGGATACCACAAATAACTGCTTGATCCCACAGCAGCAAGAATCATGAGAAAAGGCATGAGATCATACTTTTATATGATGAAAAGCGATGTAGGAGATGAGCGGTGGGAAAAAGTGGAGGCCCAAAGTGAGCAGAGTGGCCTTTTCACCCTCAGGAAGGAAGAAACCATGGTGACAATCCAATGGTAACTTGTGAGCAGGTAAAACAGATATTTGCTTAAGTAAAAGGACTTCTTCAACTCCTCCTTCATGCAATCCTCTTGCCTTTGCCCAGACCTGTCCTGCAAGATTGGGGGACTACCTTGAGAGATTTCTTAAGAGGGATGCAGTCCAGGAGGGGGAAAGTGTAGGGGGCTGCTGAGTGTCGGAGAGGGTGGTAGCGGAGGTTTTTTGCCTGAGCAGAAGTCTGCTTGTGCAACAATGGCATTCAATATCTTAATTCAATTGGGTATCCATTCCCACATGAAAGGGAAATTTCCCTAGTAAGGTCAAATGCGAAGTATCTCAAATAATATTTTAAACACATGGTGGTTGGAACAGGAGATGAGCTTGACATGGGACCAGTTACTGGTATCTCCGAAACAGTGCAGATGTTTTTAAGATCCTGGTCGGAGACATGAATGAAAGTGTGTGATTGTCCGTACGTCAGGCCTCTTTTGCTTCTTAAATAGTTGCAGTAATCTTCAACTTCAGTCTTCGGGTAATCGACATACTCGTGTTTGAAGGATTGGAAATCCCAGGAGGCATAAGTCCCCAGCACCATCCAGGAGAGCAAAACCAAGAGCACCCATACAGGACAGGGCCCCTTGGCAGCCATGGCTCGCTGTGGCTCTTGGTGGTTGTTCTGCGCAGAAAAAACAGGAAACGGTGAAAAGTTCAACAGGGCATTTTCATGCTCTCCCTTTTTCCATCAGATTTATTATATAACCCAGTTCCCAGGAAATATCGAGGGAAAATCTGAAAAGGGCTATGACTGCCTTGCTCAAATTGTAATCCTAATTCCCTCATTAGGTAGTTATGAGGCTGCCTAATACTGCTGTCAGACACTGCCCCATCTACTTCAGTACTGTGGTACCTCAGAAGTCAAACAGAATCAATTCCAGAACTCCGTTTGACTTCCAAAATGTTCAGAATCCAAGGCACAGCTTCCAATTGGCTACAGGAAGCTCCTGCAGCCAATCGGAAGCTGGGGAAGTTGTGTCAGATGTTTGGGTTCCAAAGAACGTTTGCAAACTGAAACAATCACTTCCAGGTTTACAGCATTCAGGAGCCAAAGTGTTTGAGTCGCAAGGCGTTGGGATCCAAGGTACGCCTTTATTGTCTAGCATTGAGTTGTGGTCCTCCCCCATTCCCATCTCTCTTCCTCCACCCCATTACAACTATGAAACTATAGTTTAGTTGACAGGCAGATTGAAGAAATGAATAAAACTATGTTTCAGAGACTAATAAGCACCTCAAAAATCACACCAAAATCAGCCTCTGCAAAGACAATGAATGACACCATTATTCTTCAGGTCACAACAGCAGAAATAAACAGGAGTGAGTTCCCCAAATTAGCATACTGAGATTCCCAAAGTGCCAAACTGTTAACCTTAGTCAGAGTGTGGTGGCCTCCTCAGGGAGCTAATTCAGGTTGTCATGAAATAATAGCAATTTATTGATTTTATTGCCAATGTATCTTTATTGCCAGAAAGAAGGAACAGTGTTTGACTCCCAGGGCAGCATAAGTACAACCAACTGAAAAAAAGGTAGTCCCTACATGCAGGCTGAAGATTGTAATAATACAAAAGGAAAAAAGGGATGAGTGAAGAAGAAAAAGACAGACCTCTGTGCCCATCCTTAAAGTCAAACAGACAAACTAAATATAAAATTCCGGGGGGGGGGGGGATACAAGGAGAAAAGTGTTGTTAAACATGGAAAAGGTTTATTCTATCAAAGACGGGGGGGAACTGAAATCAAGTATGGAAGAAAAGAAATGACAAAGTTTAGCTATTCAAAAGCTGGCTGATTTAAAACCCGCCTGCAGTGTGCCTTCTAGGTCACCTTTCCCACTCCTGAACAAAACAATGAACAAAGCTTCGTAGATGAGCATGTCCAAACCTTTTTCTTACCTAGTGTAATAGAAATTGGTCTCCTAAAGAGTCGATTGAAATATCTTCTTTCACTCGTATGCGCCTCTGAGCATCCTTCAGGAAGATACACCTTATATAGAGAGAATTCAGCTATGGTGGATGATGATACGTGGAAAATTGTTACTGGATGTACTGGAAGAAACACTGGAAGCCTATTTTCCCCCTGTGGGAGATGGAAATGAAGCATCATTAGTAGAAAAACATGAAGGTCTACTTTCTAAATGTTATTGTAGTTCCCATATATTGTTTTACTGGAAGGATGCATTCTGTACCAAACAGGTTGATGGTATAGCTGATGTCTATATTCTCACATGAATATTTTTACTCATTCCAGACAGGCAGATTACATCATGCAATGCATGGGAAAGTGTTCACCCACCCATATTCATCAGGGCTAATCCTGATTCTCTGCAGTGGATACAGTGCTTATAGCATGAATGTTCCCCCTTGTTATTAAAGACTCACTGGAAGACGCAAGAGGCAGATATCTTTTACTTAGGGGTATGTCTGGATCCTTTGCTGTCGCTTGAGGCTAAGGTGGCATCAGTGGCACAGAGTACCTTCCATCGACTTCAGCTGATGGCCCAGCTCTATGCCTATCTGGACATAGACAGCCTAACTACTATTGTCTATGCTCTGGGAACCTCTAGGTTAGATTACTGTCAGGTGTTCTACTCAGAGCTCTGAAGACAATTGAGTTACTTCAGTTAGTGCAGAACTCGGTGGCCAGGGCAAGACTGTTCGGTCATATTACACCAAGCCCAACTGCACTTATTTCCAGGCCCAACTCAAGAGATGGGGGATTATTGATTATTCATTTATTTTTGGTTCTTATTTTCAGTATGTGTTTTGTGTTTTTTATACTGTATTCCTATGCATTATTATTGTATTAAGATATTATTTCTAGAGGTAAAAGTTGTATCCACCACTCAAATCATAAGGTGTACTCCAAGGCTTTCCAATTAAAACAGTTGACGCACCTGATTAACTCATCTTCAACTCTGTGGGCCAAAATGGAACTGGAACCCTCTGAAATCTCTCCTAATGCTTTATCCTTCATGAAAATGTCACATGCTTGCATTAGCAAAATAAGGTTTCCGTTTCTATAGCTGACCCCATTTACTCATATGGTGTAAATGGTCAAACACTTCAAGAATATGTCAGAACCAGAACTTCTACTAATTCCAGGCCAATAGGGCAGACAGAAATATGCAGGTTCAGACATAAGCAAAGGAGAAGACCTCATTGACCTGTAGGTGAGAACTGGATTTATTCCATCGACTGATTGAGAAGAAAACACAAGTATGGAAGTGCAATACCTGAAAGTAGCTTCCGACTCACAGTGGGTGGATCAGAAGCCCAGAGCAGGTGAATTGCCCTGGGTAGAGAATTGTGGCAGATTTAGATGAATGCTCAAGAGCTTGATATCACTTCTGCAGTCCAAAATGTGTAGCCAAACTGAGGTCTGTCATGGTTCTTCTTTGATTAAACTCCATTAGCTCTATTGTAGGACAAGATAATTATTCTTTTGTTTCTTTGAGGTTCAGCAATATTCCTCCCAATTGTGAAAATTGCAATTAGGGCCTTGAACCACTTTCATGGTGGTGAGTGTTAGGTCGATGTATGGATACCTCTTTTATTAATGAACGGCATTGAAAGAATGGAAGTTTGTTTATTACTCTTGGGGAGTAATAAACTGCCTTGCAGTTATCATGTAAGGAAATGTTTTTTTCTTAAACAGAATCTTGTTTTGTGATAAATATTCAACAGTGACTGGAACACAGTTCCTTATCTGAGTGCTTCCAGAAACATTGTGATTTAATTTATCCAGCAACTAGACTAACTTGACATTGTGAAATAATTCCTGTCATTATGTTGCTGTTGCTTCTGTCATCACAGCTTTTTAGCCTAGCTTATCACAATCTAGAATACTTGATTAGACAGTAGCAAATTTGACCAGAATAAATTAATATATTCACATGTAATTTCATTAAGAAGAAGAAAAGGAAATTCTCGTAAGAGCTGCAGATGGGTGTGATCTTACAGTGCAGGAAACATTTATACTTATCTCAATGTTATAAGGCAATTTTCAGTGGTAAGTTTTGACACCCAGTCTTGCCTGTTGTGTGGCTGTCCTTCCTAATACAGTGGTAGCTCGGGTTAAGAACTTGGAGGTCTGTTCTTAACTTGAAACAGTTCTTAACCTGAGGTACCACTTTAGCTAATGGGGCCTCCCCCTGCCGCGGTGCCGCAGCCGCTCGATTTCTGTACTTATCCTGAAGCAAAGTTCTTAACCCGAGGTGCTACTTCTGGGTTAGCGGCATCTGTAACCTGAAGCATCTGTAACCCGAGGTACCACTGTAATGATTCAGAATATCCATAACAGTAAACAAAGTTTCAGATGAAAAGAATGCAACTGTGTTGGCCTCACTCCTTAGCCCATCAAAATTGAAGCTGAATCCCATAGACTGGCTATGAGTTCTTGTTCCAATGACATCACACGTGGGGATATTGTGCTACATTGTACTACTAGAGCTTCTGTTTTATTTTCTAATGTTCTTTTCACATCGCAGATGAAAAGAGGGCAGCTGTGTTAGTCTCGGCCCATACTCCATCATTGTTGATGATTGTTCAATTTCAGAAATTGAAACTGGGTAGGATTTCTTCTTCAAATGATGTCACAGACAGCACCATCAGAGATGTTACAAAAGCTTCAGAAAAAAACTTGAGACACATGAGGTACAAATGAAAGTAAGAGAGAGAGAGAGAGCAGTTCACTGATCTCAGGCATTTATCTGTCCTGGCTCAACATGACCTTGAGCTAGTCAAAACAATATTTGCATCAGGAGTGAACCTTCTAGAAGCTTCCAGAATCCTCTAGCACTTTCCAGTTTCTGCCCTCAAAGATTTTAGTCATGACAGTATCATCTGCTACATTCCCAGAACTGGCTTCTCCCTTGTGTGAAAGATCAAACATAATTCAGGAATGAACTGTTAACATTGGGGAAACTGGAGAAACTGCCTTCTCTACATAGCTGTCAACTTACACATTTGAAAATAAGGGGCCAGCAGCCTTGAAAATAAGGGACCAGCAGCCAAAATAAAGGACCTGCAGCCTCACCTGTTCCAGGCACTCCAGTCTTCCTGTCCTCCTGCAGTCTGGTCAAACTTATGCTGGTAGCTTCGAGAACACTGTCCAACCAACTTTGTAACCAGAGGTTCAACTGAATAGAATCTGAATCACATGCACCACAAGGCCTATGCAGCCTCAACTTAAGATGGCTCCCCGGCCTGGCTTTGCACTGCAAAGTTTGCAGCAGCATGTGCAACAAAACTAGCCACACACAAGGCATGCAAGCTCCACCCCACAGTCGTTCTTATACTTCTTATTGGGTGAGCAACACAGCCAAGCAACACAGTTGGAGCCTCCCTCCTCCCTGGCCGGCAGGGAGGGAGGGAGAGGAGCTGCTTCCTTTGAAATTTAAGGGACATCATTTAAGGGACATTTAAGGGACATCCATCAATAAGGGACAGCAGCGGGACATGGCACTAGAATAAGGGACTGTCCCTTCAAATAAGGGACACTTGACAGCTATGCTTCTCTATGCAGCTCTGGCCTATATGCCTATAATATCCAGTGTGAGGGTGAGATGAAAGGATGAGTTTTGCACTAACTGAAGTTTCCAAAATGCCTTCAGAGGCTGATGAGCTGATGGGTTTCAACTAACTGAAGTTTCTGAATTGTCTTCAGAGGAGAACATCTTACAGTAATCTAACCTAGAGGTTCCCAGAGCATAGACAACAGTAGTTAGGTTGTCTGTGTCCAGATAGGGGTAAAGCTGGGCCATCAGCCGAAGCTGATGAAAGTTACTCTTGGCCACTGAAGCCACCTGAGCCTCAAGAGACAGCAAAGCATCCAGACGTCCCCCCAAGCAGAAGATATCTGCCTCTTGGGTCTTCCAGTGAGTGTTTAATAACAAGGGGGAACATTCATGCTATAAGCACTTTATCCACCGTAGAGAATCAGGATCATCCCTGATAAATATGGGTGGATGGACACTTTCTCATGCATTGCACGATGTAATATTCCTGTCTGGAGTAAAATGTTCATGTGAGAATATAGACATCAGCTGTACTATCAACCTGTTGGCTACAGAAGACATCCTTCCAGTAAAACAGTATATGGGAACTACTGTAACATTCAAGACCAATTAGCAAGAAGACCTTCATTTTTTTTTCTACTAATGATGCTTCATTTCCATCACCTACAGGGGAAAAAATAGGCTTCCAGCGTTTCTTCCAGGACATCCTGTAACAATTTTCCACAATTTTCTGGAACGGATTCGCTTTGACTTCTGAGGTACCACTGTACAGAAGTCGATGGGGCAGTGTCTGACTGCATTAATAGACAGCCTCATAACTTCCTAATGAGGGAATTAGGATTGCAATTTGAGCAAGGCTGTTATAGCCCTTGTCAGATTTTCCCTTGGTATTTCCTAGGAAGTGGGTTATATAATCTGATAGAAAAAGGAAAAGCATGAAAATGTTCTGTTGAACTTTACTTCGTTTTCTGTTTTTTCTGCAAAGAACAACCACCAAGAGCCACAGAGAGCCATGGCTGCCAAGGGGCCTTGTCCTTTATGGCTAAATTTAATGAAAATGAGGAGGGATACCCAAATTTGCTAAGCTTTTTTAGGGGGAATTGCACATGCGCCATCACACCAGCAGGGCCATTGCTGGTGGTTGGCAAAGTGGGCAGCCGCTCCCCCCATGCCACTGCAGAAAATGCTCTCTAGAGCGTGCACCTCCCACAGCAACATGGTGGGGAGTTGTGTGCCTGCCAACCAGCTGGCTGGCGGCACACGGCTCCCCCCCCCCACTTATCCATGAATAGGATGATCACAGTTATTTGACATTATTTTTGAGTAAAAAAACCTTGTCTAATACATGGAAAAATACAGTATACTTATTCCGAGTTTCAGCCTTTGGAGATGTCTGGAGAGCTACAGCTTCTTCCCTGTGCTTCATCTAGACCTTGAGGGTAGGAGGTGACATTTGTTCAGTTGTGTGTCCGTCTATGTGTGTTTGTGCATATGTTGCCCATATCAAAGATTGGGATCAAGATGAATGCTGAAAAAGCTATGGCATTCCAATAACATCCCTCCATAAAAGTAAAGAGCCAGGTTTTCAGGTAACAAATGGGAGCTGGGGCAGTCTGATCATTGCAACGACAAGAGAATGTCATTTCCTTATTTGGGAGATCCAATCTTTAGCCTTTCCCAGAAACATTAAGAACATAAAATAAGCCCCACTAGATCAGCCTAAAGGGCCAACTAGTCCAAAATCCTGTTCTTTCTGCTCAGTGAGTTCCTGTGTCTTCCTTTATCTCTGTTCAGGTGCATTTCTCCCCAGTTCCATATAATGTTCCAAGAGGCCAACTGAAGCTGGCCCAGCAGTCTACTCCAGGCATAGGCAAGCTCCGGCCCTCCAGATGTTTGAGAAATGTGTGGTTGCATCAGTTCAGAGTACAGAAGGCTGATGAGATGACTGTATGTAACAGCCATGCTGAAATTTAGGTTACAATGCTTTCTCCGGAATTTAAATATTGCAATATGCAGAATTTGTTTAATTTTTGGAGGAAGATTAAGTCGTGTAAGCACACACACACACACACACCGCACCAGGGAAGCCCAGTATGCTCATATACAAATGTACATTTTGAGAAGGTATGAGCAGAAGAAATTAGGAAGTAAAGCTCTACGTACAGGGAAATGAAGCTTCATTGGAAAAAGCTACATTCCTAAATTTAGGATAATTTTACAGTCGTGAAAGGTGCCCATTTCAAAGGTCTTTACATTTATCTAGAAACGAAAGTAGATGCCAAGTCATCATTGGGATGTCTCAAAGAGAAAGCAGGGTCTGACTTGAATAAATTTTATGAATTTCTTAATTCATTTGTTTTACTTTAATGACGGGTCTGTCTTTTTCTTCTTCACTCATCCCTTTGTCCTTTTTTTAAATATATAAATATTTATTAAAATTTTTGAATACAAATGCATAAATAATAAACAACATTACTTATATCATAACATATTTTCATCACTTCTTTGGACTCCCTCACGTCTCCCACTCCCACTTACATCGTTAAAAAGTTTTTTCAAGCAAATTATCATCTTGTTTACAATCTTATATCCACTCATTTAAATACAATCTAACAGTTCTCCAAAAGGTTTATATTTTCCTTAGTCTCACTTATCATCAAATTCAAATCTAATTTAGTGGTGGGCAGTTATTTATGATCTAGCATCCTTCTTAAGATTCAACCAAATTACAATGTTTTTGTAGATAAATCTTAAATTTCTTCCAGTCTTCTTCAACCCTCTCTTCTCCCAGGTCTCGAATTCTGCCAGTCATCTCGGCCAATTGCATATAGTCCATCAGCTGCATCTGCCACTCTTCCAGTGTGGGTAGATCTTGAGTTTTCCAGTTCTTAGCGATGAGTGTCCTTGCTGCCGTTGTTGCATACATAAAAAATGTTCGGTCCTTCTTTAACACCTTCTGGCCAACAATACCCAGAAGGAAGGCCTCTGGTTTCTTGGTGAAGGTGTACTTGAATACCTTTTTCAGCTCATTATATATCATTTCCCTGAAGGCCTTCACTTTAGGGCAAGTCCACCAGAGGTGAAAGAATGTTCCTTCACTTTCTTTACATTTCCAACATTTATTTTCAGACAAATGGTATATTTTGGCAAGTTTAACTGGGGTCATGTACCATCTATATATCCTTTTCATTACATTTTCCTTCAGAGCATTACATGCAGTGAAGTTCAGCCCAGTGGTCCACAACCTTTCCCAGTCCTCAAACATAATGTTATGCCCAATGTCCTGTGCCCACTTTATCATAGCCGATTTAACCATTTCGTCTTGTGTATTCCATTTTAACAGCAAGTTATACATTCTTGATAGAATCTTAGTCTTTGGTTCTAACAATTCTGTTTCCAACTTCGATTTCTCCACCTGGAACCCTAACTTTTTATCATTTTTAAAGACTTCTTTAATCTGAGCATAATGTAACCAGTCTCGCACTTTATCCTTCATTTTCTCCAAACTCTGCAACTTCCAATTGTCTCCATCTTTTTCTAATATTTCCCAATATTTTGGCCATTTGGCCTCCATATTGGGTCTTTTTCAGGCCTTAGCTTCCAGAGGTGAAAGCCACCTCGGAGTTTTGTTTTCCAATAAGTCTTTATATTTTGTCCAGACATTAAATACCGCTTTCCTAACAATATGGTTCTTGAAGGCCTTATTGATCTTAACCTTATCATACCATAAGTATGCATGCCAACCAAAAGCATTGTTAAAACCTTCCAGGTCCAGTACATCAGTGTCTTCGAGAAGTAGCCAGTCTTTTAGCCAACAGAAAGCTGCGGCTTCATAGTACAACTTTAAGTCTGGCAGGGCAAAGCCCCCTCTTTCTTTCGCATCAGTTAATATCTTAAACTTAATTCTGGGCTTTTTGCCCTGCCAGACAAATTTAGAGATATCTCTCTGCCACCTCCGGAAGCACTCAGTCTTGTCCACAATCTGTAACGTTTGAAACAAAAACAACATTTTTGGCAATACATTCATCTTAATGGCAGCAATTCGGCCTAGCAAAGAAAGTTTCAGTTTTGTCCAACTGTCTAAGTCTCTCTTAATTTCAGACCAACACTTTTCATAGTTATCCTTAAATAGACTCAGATTTTTTGCTGTTATGTTTACCCCTAGGTATTTAACTTTTTTAACCACAGTTAGTTCTGTCTCTCTCTGAAACCGTTCCTACTCTGTATCTGTCAAGTTTTTTCCCAACACCTTAGTTTTCTGTTTATTTAGTTTAAATCCCGCCACCCGACCAAAGTCTTGAATCAATTGTAACACTCTTTTTGTACTAGATTCTGGCTCCTGCAGGGTCAGAACTAGGTCATCTGCAAAGGCTTTAAGTTTATATTGTTTCACTCTGACCTGAATCCCTTCCACCAACCGGTCCCCCCTAATCATATTCAAGAGCACCTCCAGAACCGAAATAAATAACAAAGGGGAAATCGGGCAGCCTTGTCGTGTTCCTTTTTCAATTTTGAACTCTTCTGTAACCACATTGTTAACTATCAATTTAGCCTTTTGTTCTGAATATATAGCGTCAATCCCATTTTCAAAACCCCGTCCCACTCCCATTTCTTTTAAGTTTCCCTTCATAAATTTCCAAGAGATATTATCAAAGGCCTTCTCTGCATCTATGAAGATTAGCACTGCTTTTGTATTTATATCTGTTTGCAAAAGTTCCAAGATATCAATAATGTTCCTTGTATTAGCAAACATGTGTCTACCTGGGAGAAAACCTGCCTGGTCTTTATGAATTACTTCATTTAAAACTTTTTTAAGTCTACTTGCCAAAACGTCTGCAAATATTTTGTAATCCACGTTTAAAAGGGAGATGGGACGGTAGTTCTTGAGTTGTGTCTTTTCAGATTCCGATTTAGGTATCAATGTGATGAAAGCTTCCTTCCACGATTCCGGCGCCCTCTTCCCCTCTATAATTTCGTTGCTGACCTCCATCAATGGTTGTATCAAATAGTCTTTTAATGTCTTATAATACTTGGAGGTCAGCCCATCTGGCCCTGGAGATTTGCCCAATTGCATGTTCTGAATGGCTTGTTCGATCTCTTGTGTTATTTTGCTGTTCAGGAGTGATCTATTTTCTTGTGACAGTTTTTTTAGTCCATTTTTTTCCCTTTGTCCTTTTGTTTATTTCTGCTGTTCTGACATGAAAAATAATGGTGTCATTCATTGTCTTGGCAGAGCCTAGTTTTTGTGTGATTTTTGAAGTGCTTATTCGTCTCTGAAACTTAGTTTTATTCATTTCTTCAATCTGCCTGTCAACTAAACTATAGTTTCATAGTTGTAATGGGGTGGAGGAAGAGAGATGGGAATGGGGAAGGGCCACAACTTGGATCCGTACGCCTTGGATCTGAACGCCTTGCGAGTCAAAAAGTTTGGCTCCTGAATGCTGTAAATCTGGAAGTGAGTGTTTCGGTTTGCTAACGTTCTTTGGAACCTAAATGTCTGACACAACTTCCCCAGCTTCTGATTGGCTGCAGGAGCTTCCTGCAACCAATCGGATGCTGTGCCTTGGATTCTGAACATTTTGGAAGTCAAACGGAATTTCAGAAGGGATTCTGTTTGACTTCTGAGGTACCACAGTACTGAAGTAGATGGGGCAGTGTCTGATGGCAGTATTAGACACCCTCATAACTACCTAATGAGGGAATTAGGATTACAATTTGAGCAAGGCTGTCATAGCTCTTTACATATTTACCCAAGGACTGAAGTCAAAGATTACTGCAACTATATAATCAAGAAAAGAGGCCTGGTTTACACAGCCGATCACACTTTTGTTCATGTCTCAGACCAAGATCTTAAAAACATCTGCACTTTTTATGGCTCACCAGTAACTGGTCCCATGTTGACCTCATCTCCAGTTCCAACTACCTTCTGTTTAAAATATGATTTCAGATACCACACGTCAGCCTTTCCTATTCAAATTTCCCTTTCATGTTAGAATGGATACCCAATTGAATTAAGATATTGAATGTCATTGTTGCATAAGCAGACTTCTGCTCAGGCAACCAACCTCCACTACCATCCTCTCCGACACTCAGGAGCCCCCTATACTTACCCCATCCTGCATTCCATCCCTCTCAAGAAACCTCTCAAGGTAGTCCCCCAATCTTGCAGGGCAGGTCTGGGCAAAGGCAAGAGGACTGCTTGAAGGCGGACTTGAAGAAGTCCTTTTACATAAGCAAATATCTGTTTTACCTGCTCACAAGTCACCATTGGATTGCCACCAGGATTTCTTCCTTCTTGAGGGTGAAAAGGCCACTCTGATCACTTTGGGCCTCCACTTTGTCCCACCGCTCATCTCCTACCTCGCTTTGCATGATATAAGTGTGATCTCATTCCTTTTCTCATGATTCTTGCTGCTGTGGGACAAAGAAGTTATTTGCAGTGTCCCTGGTAGCTTATTAAAACCCAGCCTCTTTTCTAACTCTTCCACCTTGTGACTCAGATAAGCAGACAGCTTATATACAGCTTTGTTCTTTCTTTCCTTTTTTCTCTGTATCAATCTAGTTCTTTTAAAACTGAAATTATGTCAATAAAATATGAACATTAAAAATCCATGAAACTGTCTGTGGCTTTCTGGTCCACTTCCATTTGTTTTTCTTGAAGAACTGCCAGCTTTGTGCTCTTCTCACATCACCAAAATGATGTTTCCGAATTCCTTCCAAGTACCAGAAGTTTAGATTTCAAGTTGTATTGGCTACCCTACTAAACCCCCCAAATTTCAGCACCTACAGATGTCTCAGGTCCTCCTGCTCCCTACTTTTCAGAGATGTGACTGAATCGAACGCCTGGGAAGAGTCTGACTCTGGAAAGGAAGGAATTGTGGGAACATTTATATAATTTAGCAGAGTTTAAACGATCCCCTGTTTGAATTTATGCAGTGACAAGCGGGTTGCTAACTTGTTTGAATCCTACCAATGATTATACCTTCCTGGTCAATAATCCCTTTCTGTCCCACTTAAAGAAAACACACATGAATCTGAATAATATTAACAGAAACTACTTTACTTTCAGATTCATTTTTGTTTACATAGTTGTTCCTGAAGGCAGGCTTAGGCTTAGGTTTTATAACAGATAAACTATATACTAGGTAGTAGTGAATCATGGGAAGACTGCATCCGAGCAGTTACCAGTTAACACTCCTAGCAGCAACTGACCAACCAACTGACAAAACTGCCTGCCACATAGAGGCAGTTAGTCCTCTCAGAATGTTGGGCTTGACTGACAGCTTTATATCCCACAGGAATGCCAGTACAGAGGGCGCCAGAGTCTGACTCTGGATAGGAGGGACTTCAGCCACAGGCAGAGCAGGAGTGAACCTTCTAGAAGCTTCCAGAATCATCTAACACTTTCCAGTTTATGCCCTCAGACTTTAGAGCTGAATTCCATGTTAGGAAAAGGCTCATTCTATATCTGGAAACACTATTACTTGGACTTATCAATCAATGTGCTGAGTTCCAAAACATGAATGTGTACCGGGGAGGGGGGGGGGAGCAGCCATATTTCCCTGAAGGAAATCTACTTTGCATTTTGTACTGGGAGCTAATTCCTGTCAGTGGCTTCTCAGAACACTCATATGACTCACGAAACTAGCTTGAGGACCTAAACGGACTCCAATGTTTATTTTGCTACATCCACAGTGGGTGCCAAGATGTTTGGAAACCAAGATGCAGCTTCCGATTGGCTTTGATTGCACAGGCGCACTGGAAACAATAGTGAAAGCCGCATCGGATGTCCGGCTTCCAAAAAAAGTCCAAAAACCGGAATGCTCACTTCGGGGTTTCAATCGTTTCAGAGCCAAAAGGTATGAGTACCAAGGCATTTGAAAACCTTGGTAAAACTGTACCATTTTGCTAATGCAAGCACATGAAGTTTTAAGAAGGTTAAAGCATTAGGAGAGATCTGTGAAGGTTTCAGTTCCATTTTGACCCATTGAAGATGAGTTAATGACGTGTGTCAACTGTTTATTTGGAAAGTCTTATGATTTGGGGCACCAAGACCACCCCTTCTTGGTGGATACAGCTTTTACATCTAGAAATAATATTTTAATAAAATAATCATGTGTAATAATACAGTAATAAGAAAACACAGAATATAAAATAAAAATAAGAACAAAAATAAATCAATAATCCCCCATCCCATGGCACAGTGTCATAGCTAGCACTTTAAGTTGGGTCTGGAAGTGACTGCAGTCAGTCCAGGATTGGTATAATACGAACAAACAGAGTTGAACTGGCCACCGAGTTCTGCACTGAACTGAAGTTTCTAAATTGTCTTCAGAGGCAGCCCTGAGGTGAGCGCCTTACAGTAATCTAACCTAGAGTTTGCGTAAGGTACAGGTAAAGGACCCCTGGATGGTTAAATCCAGTCAAAGGCGGCTATAGGGTTTGCGACGCCCATCTTGCTTTCAGGCCGAGGGAGCTGGTATTTGTCCACAGACAGCATCTGGATTATGTGGCCAGCATGACTAAACCGCTTCTGCTGCATTGGAACACGGTGATGGAAACCAGAGCACACAAAAACACCGTTTACCTTCCTACCTAACTCATCATGAACACCTCCCCTGTTCTCTTAGAATGGCAATGGCACACATCGGAGAGGTGCCAGAATTGAGTTCTGGCAAGTTCCAGATGAAAAAAAGCCCTGTATTCATATACAATGTTTGATGAGTTTATGGTGAAACCGTGCAAATCAACAAGTGTACACTCTTTCACACAAGCACTTGACAGCTTGTACCAGTGTTCATTATAAGTTGTGAACAAATAACCTTCACAGACGTCTGAGGCCTAATTAGGTAGTTTAACCTCCTGCTTCGTTTCAAGTAAAGGGTATTTCATCATGGTACAACAGTGGCGTAGCGTGGGTTATCAGCACCCGGGGCAAGGCAAGTAATTTGCGCCCCCTAACCCATGGATTTGCGCCCCCTAACCCGTGGATTTGCGCCCCCTAACCCGTGGATTTCCCTAACCCCCAGATGTTGCGCCCGGTGCGGCCGGCCCCCTCTGCACCCCCCACGCTACGCCACTGTGGTACAATACTTGACTAATTGATAGTACACCCATAACCACAAATACTTACCCTTTTACCTTGAGTTTCTTGGGTTTCTTTGCAAGGTTACCCTTCCGCTATTCATGCGATCTTCCTGCAGTAAATACCGTATTTTCCCATGTATAAGACGTCCCCCAGGTATAAGATGCCCCCTATTTTGGGGGACTAAATTTAATGAAGGGTGCCCAAATTTGTTGAGCTTTTTTTAGGGGGAATTGCACATGCGCCATCACCCCAGCAGGGCCATTGCTGGGGGCTGGCAAAGTAGGCAGCCGCTCCCCCTATGTCACTGCGGGAAATACTCCCTAGAGCACACACCTCCCACAGCGGCATGGGGGGGGGAGTTGTGAGCCTGCCAACCAGCTGGCTGGTGGCACACGGCTCCCCCACCCCCACTTATCCATGTATAGGATGACCACAGTTTTTTTACATGATTTTTGAGTAAAATAAACCTTGTCTAATACATGGAGAAATACAGCATATTTATTCCGAGTTTCAGCCTTTGGAGATGTCTGGAGAGCTACAGCTTCTTCCTTGTGCTTGATCGAGGCCTTGAGGGTAGGAGGTGACATTTGTTCAGTTGTGTGTCCATCTATGTGTGTTTGTGCAAATCAAAGATTGGGATCAAGATGAATGCTGAAAAAGCTATGGCATTCTAGTAACATCCCTCCATAAAAGTAAAGAGCCAGTTTTTCAGGTAACAAATGGGAGCTGGGGCAGTCTGATTGTTGCAACGACAAGAGAATGTCATTTCCTTATTTGGGAAATCCAATCTTTAGCCTTTCCCAGAAACATTAAGAACATAAAATAAGCCCCACTGGATCAGCCTAAAGGGCCAACTAGTCCAAAATCCTGTTCTTTCTGCTCAGTGAGTTCCTGTGTCTTCCTTTATCTCTGCTCAGGTGCATTTCTTCCCAGAGCCATATAATTTCCCAAGAGGCCAACTGAGGCTGGCCCAGCAGTCTACGCCAGGCATAGGCAAGCTCCGGCCCTCCAGATGTTTGGGACTACAATTCCTATACTCCCTGACCACTGGTCCTGTTAGCTAGGGATGATGGGAGTTGTAGTCCCAAACAACTGGAGGTCCAGAGTTTGCCTATGCCTGGTCTATGCCATTGCTTAGTGATCCAGCTTGAAGAGGAGAAATGTGTGTCTGTTGCTGAAGAGGCATCATGGAGTAATGTTTCCTGAAAAAGGCACCCACATAATTGATTCAGGAGGCTACAAGGGGATGCTGAAGTCTTTATACATCACAGTTGGTGGAAGGCATGGATGTGCTGAACAGATCGTGGTCAGCAGGTCTCCTCTACTCTTTCCTTCCAACTCCTTTTCTGGTTTGAGTGCCGAAAAAGGAGCGACAAGAGAAAGCAGCAATCATACCTGTTGTTCCCTATTGGCTCAAGAGATCATTGTTTTCTTAGATAGTATAGCTAGTCGTAGCCGCATCATGGACTCATTCTTGAAATGCCACCTGTGGGGATTCTAATCACAGCAGAGAAGGTCAGCATGGGGCAGGGAACCAATTGCACATTGCTTTGGGGTGGGTCTAACTACTCTTTGAGCATAGGCTGGATACTCAGAAATGCTATCCTGGGCTCCCTTTCAAGATCTGCCTTCAGGAAATTTTCATGTTTAACTAGGTGGCAGTAGCAGCTCTTGCCAACATGCACTGCCCAGTTTAGGCATTCATAGTCAGTGAATCAGATATTTACAGCGGCATCTGTCACTCTGCCCTAGCCCACCCACGCTCGACATAGACGGGGCTTTCCCCTCCCCCCTGCAGCAAGGGCTCATGGGACAGATTTTTCCCATGAGCCCATAACACAAAGAAGGGTATACTGGGCAAAACCTTGCCCAGCATTGTGCTGCAGTCTATGGGCCACAGAGCCCTTGGGAAAAGGCATCCTGTGCTTATTGGGCATGGAATGGGGCTTAACAGCATGTCAGCAATTTACGAATGAGTATGCTTCTGGCTCTCAGGCAGATAATTTGTCTTTCTGCTGTCTTACATCAGTTCTACTATAAAGGGGTACACTTGAAATTATGTCTGGCCTGCTGCTAAACAAATAAACAGTGCTAGCCCTCCAAAACTGAAGCCAGTTTTGTGACTTACATGAGTGTTCTGGGAAGCCATTGATGGGAATTAGTGCCCAATACAAAACACATGGTGGATTTCCTTCCAGTAAATATGGTTATGATTGGTATGAATCAATGATTTGGTACTCAGTGCCTTGATTGGTAAGTCCAATGATTTTCGAGACATGTTGTGAAGTTCCTAACATGAAATTCAGCTTTTATGGCTGCCATGTGCTGTGTCAACATCTTTATTGAGCTCTCCACCACAACCCCAAGCTCTTGTTCCAGATCAACCACCACCAGTTCAGAGCCCAATAGCACACATGTGAAATTAGGATATTTGAATCCAAAGTGCATCATTTCACGCTTGCTAACGGTGTATTGCAATTGCCATTACACTTGATCTTAGCCAAAAGGCCGAGAAGCAATTTTGTTGCCCATTCAACCAATTTGGAGGAATCCTTTGGAAGCTCCTTGCAATCAATCTTCCCGGATACATCAGTTTTCTTTGTATACCTTTCTTTGTATACATTAGTATACCTGAAGGAGCGCCTCCACCCCCATCGTTCTGCCCAAACACTGAGGTCCAGTGCCGAGGGCCTTCTGGTGGTTTCTTCGTTGTGAGAAGCCAAGTTACAGGGAACCAGACAGAGGGCCTTCTCGGTAGTGGCACCTGCCCTGTGGAACACCCTCCCACCAGATGTCAAAGAGAAAAACAACTACCAGACTTTTAGAAGACATCTGAAGGCAGCCCTGTTTAGGGAAGCTTTTAATGTTTAATAGAATATTTTATTTTAATATTTTGTTGGAAGCAGCCCAGAGTGGCTGGGGAAACCCAGCCAGATGGGCAGGGTATAAATATTAAATTCTTATTCTTATTCTTTGGGTAGTGATTTTAAAACAACAACAAAAAAAAAAAAAACATAGCAGAGAGGTGGAAAAAAATCAATGTAATACTGTCACTGTCACGGAAGAAAAATGTAGGTTCTCATCCATCCCTTAATTCCTTCCTTGCCCACCCAGCAACACAGGAGATCTTGTGTATACTTAGATTGAGCTTTCTAAATAACCAAGGACTCGGTTTCATGCTTGAATGAAGCCCAGTTTTATTTTAGCAAAGCTGTAAATTTAGGCATGGAAGAAGATAATCCAGAATATGTGCCTGTCACCTTATCAAGACCTAATTAAAAGCTAGCTGGCTAAAAAGTTTCAACAGAAGCCTGGAGAAGGGAAGAGAGCTATATTTAAACAACTGAAGAGCTGTCATATGGAAGATGCAGCAAGTTTGTTTTCTGCTGCTCCAGAGGGTAGAACCCAAACCAATGGATTCAAAGTACAAGAAAAGAGGTTCTGGTCAATCATTAGGTAGAACTTTCTGATAGTAAGAGCTATTTGATAGTGGAACAGACTACCTTGTAAGGTGATGGACAGTCCTTCACTGCAAGCTTTTAAACAGAGGTTGGATGGTCATCTGTCACGGATGCTTTAGTTGAGATTCCTTCATTGTTGAAGATGGACTGGATCCTCAAGGTTCTACAGTTCTATTATTCTATTAATCAAAGCATTAAGGGTTTGGCAAACGCTGGTGAACCCTTCAAATATTGAGCTCTTCCAAGCTTTGCTACATTCTGATACGGATTTATGAATATAGTGTCTTTTTCTCCTCTCTCTCTCTCTCTCTCTCTCTCTCTCTCTCTCTCTCTCGTTGTGTGTGTGTGTTTTCTCTCCTCTCCTCTCTTCTTTTCTGTTCCTTTTTTCCTCCATTCCTTCCTTCCTTCCTTCCTTCTTGAACCATCCTGCATAGGCAGGTGGCAGTGGAGGCTGCTTCCCTTGATTTGGAAACTAGTATAATGGAAACTAGCAAGCAAGCTGCAGACTGTTTTGGATCGAGACATTCTGGAGTTTTAAAGAAACACCACTGCCGTTGTTTTAAAGACAGAATGAAAGTTGTGTGACGTGCTGTGCAGAATAAAGAGAAACAGGACACATCAGGAAGGGTGTAATTTGCATAGCACGCAGGAGGGAGCAGCCAAGATGGGGCCCAGTTTTGTAAATTGCTCTGGGTAGATGAGCTTGAAGAGCAATGGCCAAGGCAAAGCAGGATTCTTTCAGCAGCCTGGCCTGTTCCAACTGCTAGGCTTAGGCATGAGAAATGTAGTGGACAGGGAGACCCTTCTCGCAGGTGACCCGGATCCTCTTGATTTTGCTTTTCCCCTTGTACCTGCAGAAGACTCTGCGGAGGCCTTTCCCCCGGGTGCAGATGGTGATCGGGAAGAGGGTCTTGCTGGTCTGGTTCCCATCTAGGATCTTCCCTCTGGAATTGCAGATGGAAGTCAGCTGCTGTTCGCTGGCATGAATGAAGGTGTTGCCTCGCTGGCAGTTCAGGTGTCTCCGTTGCATCATCAGGTTGCAGTAGGTGCTGTCACTCTGCAAGTCAGATTTCGGGTTGTCCTGGTGCCTCTTCAGGAAGTCAGTGTAAGATGTAGCCTGGCTCCATGGGAGAAGGGTGGTGGCCATGATGACGAGCAGCAGAAGAAGGGCCCTATGGTGAGGGCTCCTGGAAGACATGGCAGCGTCCTTTTGTGCTGGGTATCTGCAAAGGCAAGCGATAATAAAGCAACACACATGCTAAGCACTATATGCTAAAGCAGGAGTGAGGAACATTTTTTGCCTAGTGTGGACCAGATCCTGAGCAACCCCAGCCAAAGCTGGTCACTTTGACAGGTGGGCAGGGTAGCCCAGCTGTCAGTCACCTGACAATCCCTTTGCCAGGGATCTCCTTTGCTATCTGCCCCACATTGGATGGGGCACTACTTGTGGGGGAAATGGCAGGGCCTTTTTGGCTGTGGAATTGGCCATTGGAAAGATTTCCCCTGCAAGATTTGTTTTTAAAATAGGATTTTATATTCCATTGTGATCCTTGCCTGACAATAATATACCCATTTTTGGTCTGCCTTTGTGCATCTGTGACCGTTTGGAGAGTGGCAGGTTGTTCCTTTTAAACTTGTGAATTCCAGAAAAGAGATCACAGACATTATATTTTCTGTCAAGGTATTTTTCCACTGAGGATGACAGGAGTGTCCCAAGAAGTCTGTGTGACCATTATGATCACCACATTGAACTGTCACCAAGCTGTTGTCATCTTGTGTGTCTCCTAAACCTACAGTATACTAGCTGACTCGTTTATATAAAATGTTATTTTGTCGAAAGGCTGTGGGATGGAGGTTCCCCATCAGTGCACTAAAGGAAGTTGCCTTAGACCAAACGAGACCATCAGTCCATCTAGTTCAGTTCTGTCCACACTGACTAGTAACTGTACTCCAGTGCTTCAGGCAGGAGACTCCTGCAGCTGTAACTGGAGTATCTGATTCTGGGGACTAAGCACAGTTCCTTGAAGCACATGCTCTTGCATTGAGCTATGGCTCATGCTAGAAAGACAGGAAGGGGATGAGCCGAGACTGCAGAGTGGGCATCCTAACCCCATCCTGGCAAATGTCATATTGTTGCTGCTGAGAGACCACTGCTGCCATGTCCCTCTCACCCCATTGCTGTCTCTATCATCCCTCTCCATTTCCAATCCCCTCAAAGCACAGCAGAAACATGGACTATTTACTCCTAAATTGCTGGTGAATTTTATTTTATTTTATTTTATTTTATTTTATTTTATTTTATTAACCTACATTTATTTTATTTTATTAACCTCCTGCCTGGGAGTCATTTTGGACTCACAGCTGTCCATGGAGGCGCAGGTCAATTCTGTATCCAGAGCAGCTGTCTACCAACTCCACCTGGTACGCAGGCTGAGACCCTACCTGCCCGCGGACTGTCTCGCCAGAGTGGTGCATGCTCTAGTTATCTCCCGCTTGGACTACTGCAATGCGCTCTACGTGGGGCTACCTTTGAAGGTGACTTGGAAACTACAACTAATCCAGAATGCGGCAGCTAGACTGGTGACTGGGGGCAGCCGCCGAGACCACATAACACCGGTCTTGAAAGACCTACATTGGCTCCCAGTACGTTTCCGAGCACAATTCAAAGTGCTGGTGTTGACCTTTAAAGCCCTAAACGGCCTCGGCCCAGTATACCTGAAGGAGCGTCTCCACCCCCATCGTTCTGCCCGGACGCTGAGGTCCAGCGCCGAGGGCCTTCTGGCGGTTCCCTCATTACGAGAAGCAAAGCTACAGGGAACCAGGCAGAGGGCCTTCTCGGTAGTGGCACCCGCCTTGTGGAACGCCCTCCCATCAGATGTCAAAGCGATAAATAACTACCTGACATTCAGAAGACATCTTAAGGCAGCTCTGTTCAGGGAAGTTTTTAATCTGTGATATTTTAGTGTATTTCTGGTTTTTATGGAAGCCGCCCAGAGTGGCTGGGGAAACCCAGCCAGATGGGCGGGGTACAAATAATAAATTATTATTATTATTATTATTATTATTACAAATTGCTGTGGAAATGTGGAGAACTAAATTTAAGGTTAAAAAAATAAGAAACTGAGAGAACCAACACTGACAGATCCATCCATCTTTACCTCTTAACATTCATTCACTGCCCTTTCATAATCACATTTATAGTGCCTAAACTTGCAGTATTCTTCCCCCTAAACTTGCAGTATTCTTGTGGGTCCCTTGAGGATCCTGGTGATTCAGAATATGAATGCCTGCATAAGCGTTGCTAGCTTTATTCCTGGCAGGAACACCGAACCTTTAATGTGTGGAAATTTAGCAGGTGACAAGCTTCCTTGCGTGGAGATAATGTGCTGGAAAGAACTTGACTTACTAGATTTTGGCAAGTCGTGCTGTGAAGAAATGAATTTTCCAGCAATAAAAAGGTGAGCATACTAAACCAGAAGTGCTACCTTTTTAGGGACTGAGTAATTCATACAAAACAATATTTGCATCTAGTGACAAGTGAGCTTCCACAGGCTCAGTTCAGAGTGACTGAGGTGATTGAGCAGGACTATTTCTGTGAAAACATTAGGAAATAGCTTTGCTTAATCCAAGGCAAGCCAAATCAGCTCAGACCTTTTAATGTCCCTATTTTATATTTCAAACCAGATGACTCGAGTCCTTTGAGATCTTCAGTTGTGTTTCACCTCTGAGCACTACTCATGGGCAGAAACCAGGAGTTCTGGCTAGAGGGACACATGTGCATCTAAATCTAAAGGGCTTCCTCAGTCACACAGACTCATCCATTCCATTCCTAAACTCCATGCATCACTGATGGTTGTAGCCTTCTGGGGAAAAGAGGCACGATCCATTACTGCAAACTTACCCAACCTGTCAAGCGTCTCCCTTTTTGGCTTCCTCCTAGATGAATGAATGCAGCTGTCAACAGGGCTGAGGACTCCAGCAGGAACAACCTTCCTCTTCTCAGAGTTCCTGTTATATAGAGCTTGCAAGCCTGTTGTCATATGAAGAAGTTTAAGCTGTCCTATGAGTTCCCTGTTTAAGTAAATCCTGCACATAGCAACTTTCTGGCAGAAGGCTGCTGAGTTATATAGCATGAAATTAAGTGGACAACCTACACCGCCATCTTTGGAAACGAATGTGTTCAGCCCTTCTTCATTATGATCAGTGCCTGACTTCAGGCAATCACCACCCGGATTTAGACCCAGGATCTGTTTTCCTGGGAAGCCCATAAGCATGACTAAAATGCTTCTGGCACAACGGAACACCATGACAGAAACCAGAGCACATAAAAATGCCATTTACCTTCCCACTGCCTTGGTACATATTTATCTACTTGCACTGGTGTGCTTTCGAACTGCTAGGTTGGCACACGGGTGGCGCTGTGGTCTAAACCACTGAGCCTCTTGGGCTTGCCGATCAGAGGGTTGGCGGTTCGAATCCCTGTGATGGGGTGAGCTCCTGTTGCTCTGTCCCAGCTCCTGCCAACATAGCAGTTCGAAACCTAGCTGGCCACATGACCTGTAAAGCTGTCTGTGGACAAACGCCGGCTCCCTTGGCCTGAAAGTGAGATGAGCACTGCAACCCCATAGCTGCCTTTGATTGGGCTTAACCATCCAGGGGTCCTTTACCTTTTTTTTCTTTTTTTAAAGGTTGTATAGTTACTTATCTCCTTGGCTCAGGGGTCGTATAACTCCATATTCTCTGATGAAAATAGAGACATCCCAAAGAAAATTGGGACATTCTGGGGTCAAATCTGAAAATAGGGACATTTCGAGGGTCTGTGTAATGGTTCTAGGGGGTTGCTCATGCGTAGGTTGCCGCCACTCTTGGCTTGGTTGCCTGGTTGAACCCTTTCTGTCTGGACAGCCCTTACTTCGTGGCTGTCTCAGTCGCTTGCAGAATCGGTCAGTGGGCGTTTCTTAAACTTCTTCCAGCAAAAAAGTTCTTTGACGCCAAGTCTCCTCCTACTCTCCCTGCGCGGAAGTCTTCTGCACAGGGAGGGTGTGGGCAGCGGAGTACCCGTGCTCTCCCCACTACTCTCCGGTGAAGAGTCCTGGAGCCTTTTCTCTGATTCCCCCATCTGCCCCCCTTCTCTCCTGGTGTAACGTTGATTTCCTTTCCCAGCAGCTGGGCTGCCTCTCTCCCTGCTGGGACCCTCTCCGGCATCGCTCTGGAGCCTTCCCTCCGCCTCTGGCTCTGATGGCAGTTCCCTGACAGTCTGCATGAAAAAGAAATGAGATAAAGGTTGGGTGTTGCCTTACTGTGCAAGGTAAAAAAGGTAAAAGGTAAAGGACCCCTGGACGGATAGGTCCAGTCAAAGGCGACTATGGGGTTGCGGCGCTCATCTTGCTTTCAGGCCAAGGGAGCTGGTGCTTGTCCACAGACAGTTTCCCAGGTCATGTGACCAGCATGACTAAACTGCTACTGGTGCACGGAGAACTGTGGCAAGTGCCAGAGTGCACAGAAACACCGTTTACCTTCCTGCCACAGTGGTACCTATTTATCTACTTGCACTGGCGTGCTTTCAAACTGCTAGGTTGGCAGAAGCTGGGACAGAGCAACGGGAGCTCACCCCGTCACACAGATTCAAACTGCCAACCTTCCAATCAGCAAACCCAAGAGGCTTAGTGGTTTAGACCACAGCGCCACCCACATCCAACTGTGCAAGGTAGCATTCTGTGGGTGGGGGAGAAGATGAGAGAGGAGGGTTGGAGGCTGCCTTGCTGTTGTGCATGGCAACATTAGCTGAGGGAGGGAGGCAGAAAGCAACCTCAGTGCCATCTTTGTAGGTTGCCATGGCAGCTGCTGTGGCAGTGTAGCAGCCTCGGTAACTGGCAGGTTCAGTGGCAGGATTTACTGCTCCTAGACTCTACTGGGATCCTGCCACCTGAGGCAACCACCTCAGGCTGCCATCCCTGATGTTAATCTCCTCTTACTGTGCCCCTGATCTAATTCTACCTGCACACCGTTGCTGCTTCTTTTAAAAGAAAGACAAAGAGAGGGCTGGTGTGGTGAATTGGTTAGAGTTTCAGACTAGGATGTGGGAAGCCAAAATTCAGAAGTTAGACTGGCCATGCTTTTCTCCTCATTCCATGCCCACAAAATGTTCCACAGCTGAATTTCTTCCAGTCACAAAGTTTAGATTTCAAGTTGTATTGGCTACCCTACTAAACCCCCCTGGAGCAGCTACTGCCAGAGGTGGTGCTTGTAGCACTTGGCATTTGGCAGAAGTACAAACTGACTTTCTTTGGGCCCAATACCACATGGAGCAGGGGAAGCTAATAACGTATTGGCCTGAATATAAGCCTCACTATCCACCCAAATTCTGACCATAAAAAGTTCAAGTGTGGCTTATATTCGCGACCTTACGGTATGCAGCCAGGAGCGTGGGGCAAACAGTGCTAGGAGAGCGGCAAAGTGACGCCCGCCCCATGCATAGTCCCCCATCCTCTCCCCAAGGCCGGAAGGGGGAGAGCGAGGAAGGGGAATATGCTGTCAGCAATGCGGATCCCACCCCCCACCCCCACCCCAGTATGCAGCCAGGAGCAACGGCTAATATTTGCATATATTTTTTCTTTTTTTTCCTCTCCCTCCTCCAATTTTAAAGTTGCGACTTTTATTCAGGTGCAGCTTATACTCGGGCCAATACGGTATAATATAATATAATGCTGTTGAATGGGGTGGGTGAAGACAGTCTGAGTTTCTTCAACAGATCAAGGCTCTTGTTGGAACAAGCTTCCAAAAAAGGAGATGCACCAACTTGTCCGAAGCTCCTCCAGTTTCCCGATCTTTCCTGTTGAGCAAATGGCCATGATCTCCTTGGTCCTGCAATCGTGTTTTGTAACTGTCTTCTGTATGTGCTTCCAAACCACCAACTGACTAATAGATTGAGACATACATGTAGAGGGGATAATAACCTCAAAGACCTGTTACCACAGCACAGGAGAGGGGGCCTCATCCTGTAATGTTTCACCAGGGGAATTTCACAAACAAGGACAGAGACGGGGTGGCCTTATTTGTTGTATATGTATAGTTGAGCTTTTATGGCCCACCTTCATTTATTTATTTATTTATTTATTTATTTATTTATTTATTTAATCTAACAAAAAAGAAACTTTTTTGAAAACTGCTCTGAGGTTTTTTCTACAATCAAGTGGCGTGTAAATTTTATGAAATAAATAAATAAAATTCACAGACAGCCTACAGAGAGAGAGAGAGATAGACACAGAGAGAGAGTTAGAGAGAGAGAGAGAAAGCTCTCTGAACAGTTTACATAAAATAATATACTATTTTATATTTAAAGCTGCTGTGGAATGGTGGGTTATTAAGTGGTCAATCAATTTTGGCATTTTCTTACACATACCAATATAAAGAAGACCTGCCTACGATCAATGATGTAGAGTTCCAGAAAATACATAGGTGCCTCCACATTAAAAGCACCCAAACCTTGCAAATGTGAAATGAACTTTATGTGGCACTTCTAAATGTATCAGTTCTAAATGTAGCAGGCAGCAGACCAGGAGACTTCTCCAGCTCTTAATCGGTTGCCAAACATAAATGACGAGCTAGAAAAAAACCACAGCATGGTATACAAGCTTTTGGGTGATACAGTGCTCTTCTACTGGCTAGGAATTAAGGAAACAAAATGGCTCCAGGGAGGCAAGGCATTTTTTTCTGGTGGAGTGCATGCTTTCAAGTTGCCCATGCAAACTTCAGTTGACTAGAAATGCGACAGAAGTTCAATTCTGTACTCATTTAAAGACAAATCTATCAAGGTCCTTTGACTTTACATGGCTGCCGAAATGGGTGTGGGAGCAACCAGGTTGGATGTAGGGCTGTCGTCTTTTCAGCCAGGTGTTATAGCGATGCCTGCAAAAGATGCTTGTTCTATAGATATTTGCATGTGAACTGTTTCTCCCCAGACCATAAAACACTCCATGTGCAGATTTTGGGTTTTGAAAGAGCAGGTAAGTCCATTTCCACTCAGCATCCTCTGATCCTACCATGTCCAATTAGCAATATTTCATGGATGAGAGCCAAAGTAGTGATACATTGAGAAGAAATAGAAAAAGCTTGGGAAGCAGGAAGCAGGTAAGGTTGCTGCTGCTGATTCATTCTGAGTGAATTTATACCTCACTTTACAGTCCTAATGACACCTACATGCCTAGATGGTACAAACAAGCCCTCTCTGTTTTGTTTCCTGGGGTAATTTACAAGCTGACAGCCCCTCTGGAATGAAGGATCCCATCAGATCAATCATGTCCAAACAGTGCCTCTTCCTAGCAGCCTTCCTCCCATTTCTCTTCCAACTTCCTCCAACAACATCTAAGCCAATGCCATTGGTTCCACAGCTCTATCTGCAAGAAGCAGGACACTTTTGTGCCTGGCCATTATGGTACTTCATTGGCTAGGGAGTTCACATTAGTACCCTGAAGAGGAAAGGAGCATTTGTGGTGGACACCAGCCAATGGCAGCACCCAGACGGGATGTGCAAACTCTGCCAGAATCCCTTGAGAAAGGGTCAGCTGCAGAAACTCCTTTTAGCTGGCATGGACTGGCAAGTACTTCATATATATCATCAGGATGTCAGCAGTTCCACTGAGAATTTGGATATGGATGCCGCGAATTCAATGGCCAAGGAGGTGAAGAACAACTGAAAAGTAGGTTTGGAATTGGATAGGGTGGTGAACAAAACAGGGATGAAGCTGCCCAAGGTCTGGGTAGCCCTTGCAGGATCTCACTCCCAGATGACTATTTTTGCACATGAGAAATCTCAGAAGGACACTTATAGTTTTGTGAGGCAAGAGGTCTTCTGCGAATACTACAGGTGAGCAATATTAGCCCTCTACAGCCACAAGTGGCCACTCAGAGAAAGTAATGAGACGAGTACCCTTAATAGAGACATCCTTGTTCTTTGCGGCACAGTATATTATAAAGTCACCAGCATTTGGCAGAGAGAAATAGATAAGCATGCTTTAGGTGACGTGCTTTAGGTATGTGCTTCCCATTTTCTGAGTTGCAGGAAATTCAGGGAGGCCTTTACAAATGGAGGGAGCATATTTCAGAAGACAAAGAGCTGTGTACATACCATAGATTTAAAGCACATGATTTAAAGCGAATAATTCTGGGAGCTGTAGTTTACCCTACACAAAGCTATAATTCCCAGCACTCATAATAAACTATAATTCCCAGGATTCTTCAGAACAAAACCCTGTATAAGCAAAAATATGTTTTTGTTCTCCTGTGGCAAGACTGAAGCACATAATAGTTTCAGAGCAAGTTATTTCAAGGCAGGCAACTGTTTCACAAAACAGAGACACTGCTTGCTCAGGATTCGAAAATATTAAAAGGATGTTATTGGCAAATAAATTGATGGAATGTTCCACCCCCAAAATGCAGACCCCCTTGATATTAAAATTGGGTCTAATTTTATTCTACAAAGTTTCATTGTCCATTGCAAATGCAACAAGGGAGAGCCCTCCTTCATTCCTCTCTTAAGGTGTAGCCCCATAGAAAACAACCCATTCATCACTATTATTGCCAACAACTTCATGTATAGTGCAAAAATCATTTTCCAAATGCCATGTATTTAAACAACATTTTTAAAAATGCCCACAACACACCATTAAAAGTTTTGTCTGTGTCTAGAGATACCACATTTTTCTGAAGTCACAGTATATCATACTGAATGCCCTTTGGATCAAGTCAGCAATATTCCATTTGGGAATAAAGCCTGTCTGATCTAAGCAATAAATGCATTTAACATGCACAATGTAATTGGCAGTAACAATATACTGGCCGCATCCCTGACCATATATCTGAAGGAGCATCTCTACCCCCATCGTTCTACCCAGACTCCGTGGTCCAGCACCGAGGGCCTTCTGGCAGTTCCCTCACTGCGAGAAGCCAAGTTACAGTGAACCAGGCAGAGGGCCTTCTCAGTAGGAACACCCTCGCACCAGATGTCAAAGAAAACAACAACTACCAGACTTTTAGAAGACATCTTCTTCTTCTTCTTCTTATTGGCTATGCTGATGGGAGTCCAGTGACTTATGGACTCCACAAGCTTCTCTTCCCTCACACGAATGGAAGCCTGTGGGTGTGTGTCGTGTGGGCAACACTATAAACTTTGTTTATAGCCCTATAAACAGCGGGTGGCGCTGTGCTCTAAACCACTGAGCCTCTTGGGCTTGCCAATCGGAAGGTCTGCAGTTCGAATCCCTGCAACGGGGTGAGTTCCCATTGTTTTGCCCCAGCTCCTGCCAGCCTAGCAGTTCGAAAGCACATCAAAGTGCAAGTAGATAAATAGGTACCACTCTGGTAAATGGTGTTTCTGTGCACTCTGGCTCCCATCAAAAATTTATTGATTAAAATAAATCTACATTGAAATGCTGACGAATTTTCATGAGATGAAAAAGGCTAAGAAATGTGGGGAACGACATTAAAGAAGGAGAGAATGAGAACTGAAAGAACAAAAACTGACAGATCCTTCCTTCCTTAGTTGAAACAGAGTAAAAATGGGTTTGTTATGTAAGTGTGTGTGTGTGTGTGTGTGTGAGAGAGAGAGAGAGAGAGAGAGAGAGAGAGAGAGAGAGAGCGCGTGCCAAAAAAGCAATATGATAGCCAAAAGGGAGAGGCATGGTTTATATAAAACCCAGTCTGGCACAATCCATGGATTTCTTCCTAGGAAAAAGCTATGAAACTTTTGGCAAACTTTTCATTGGCTCCAAAGCACAACAGAGTGGTAAGTCAGCAGCTTGATCTGTGTGGAGCTGAATCCAATACGGTCCCCCTGGAAAAAGTGAGTCCTTTTTGCATTCCTTTCTCTCCTTCCCTCTGCTGTTTTGTCTTTTCCTCATTATCTGAAGGAACCTGATTTGCATTTTTCTTCCATTGTCGTGTGGACCAGTTCTTGGATTCCTGTCTACTGCCACACCCAGTTGCTGCTGTTTTCTTTCGTAACTGGTGAAAGAGAAAATGGAGTGTGAGACTGCCATAAGGATTCCAGGAACAGCGCTAACTTTTAACCCCTCTGCCTAATTTCATCAGAGCACCGGGAATACCATGTGATTCAATTTAAACACACCGTGTAGCAAGTAGACCAAAGCTGATCCCACTGTTTTCTAGTTTTCCTGCAATGGACTTCAAATTCACATTCCTAACCTACAGAAACGGGTGTGGGTCAGGCATGGAGCAACCAGGATGGCGGTAGGGCTGCCAATTTTTCAACCAGCTGCTGCAGCTGTGCCTGTAAGAAATATTTGCACGTGAACTGTTTAACCCCATGCCTAAAAACACTTCACATGCAGATTTTGGCTTTTGTTCAAATGTTGAAAGAGCAGATCAATCAATTTCCACTCACCAGCCTGTCATCCTGCCCGGTCCAATTAGCGATCCTTATGCGGTGATATGCAAAACATAATTTTGGTTGCCTCCAGAATGTCAGCACAATTAAATTCATACAAGGCACACTGCAACCATGGTGCTGCAAATGTACTTCAAACACAATAATGGACTTTATGGGAAGTTGTGAATTAGGGTGGATTCAGGAGGAATGCTCTTTGCCATATAACCCCCTCCAAATAAATCAGAACAAATGCTCAATAAAGTTCAGGCATAGTGTTCCCATTACCACCTTAGAGAACAGTGAAGTTATTTTTTTCACTACTACATTTCACAGTTCTGCCACCTCCTCCTTGATGTTCATATAGGCTGTTCATTTCTGTACTAACCAGGGGGTATTGATGGGGGTAGGGAGCGGGTGGCACTATGCTCAAAACCACGGGGCCTCTTGGGCTTGCTGATTGGAAGGTTGGCATTTCAAATCCATGCAATGTGAGCTCCCTTTGCTCTGTCCCAGCTCCTGCCAACCTAGCAGTTCAAAAGCATGCCAGTGCAAGTAGATAAATAGGTACCACTGCGGCGGGAAGGTAAACGGCATTTCCATGCGCTCTGGTTATTGTCAGGTGTCCCGTTGTGCCAGAAGGGGTTTAGTCCTGCTGGCCACATGACCCGGAAGGCTGTCTGTGGGCAAACGCCGGCTCTGCCGGCCTAAAGCGAGATGAGCAACCCCATAGTCACCTTAACCGTCCAGGGCTCCTTTACCTTTACCTTTTTTATTATTGATGGGGGTGAGGGATGTGATTCCCTTGGCAAACATGTTCACATTTTTGCTAGAGAAAAATTAGGAGTGACTTATGGACTCCTTTTGGCCTGAAGCTGGGTTGAGAAACAACACCTCAATTTATAACAAAGTGCAGAATACACAATGCATTTTGGGTAATGTCCTGTGAAAACACAATAAAAACATGACACTGGTAATACAGTGAATGCAGTGATTGGGAACGTGGCCACAGTCTTGGTCTAAGCATTGTGCCAGCAAATCAGGATGGATTCTCAATAAACAGCTCATCTGGAAGAGCCCATGGTGTGAGACTCCTATTCATATCTGAAACTCAGGGCTGCCATTGGAGCACCAGACTCCTTCCTCCTGCATCACATGCCCATCCTCCTCTGAATCACCTATAGCCTTACTGCAGGGGGAAGGGGAATGACGTGTTCAGCTATCAAAGCAGTACCCCTCTCTTCTCCATGTCTATGTCCGATTTATATGAATGCTTATTAGAATTTGCACATCACATCTGTTCTGGGCACAGAGGGAGAGGTTGTGTTCACTGTGCAAATGCCAGGTTAGCAATTCTGTCACCGCACTGCCCTCTCGTGGCAAAAATAAGGACACACAAATTGTTCTACTGAAAACTGTGTATACTGTATCCGCTGCGCTTGTGGGCTGTTATATGTAGGCAGTACCACTCGTGCAATTAGGACCAGAATCTCTGAGCATAGGTCCAAAATACATAACATATGTTTAGACGCCCCATTAGTCCAGCATTTCCAGCAAGCAGCCCATACAGAGAATAATCTGAGTTTTTTTAATCTTGTGGACCTTTAAAAAACAACCTTTTAGAACTGTAGATATACGAAGAGCCTTGTTACAGAAAGAGTATAAATTAATATTTCAATTAGGAACCTTATATGCAAAGGGTTTGAATACTGAATTCGATCTAGAATACTATGTATTAGTGTACTGTTGTTTGGTTGTAATAGAAAAGTGATACTGCAGCTTTTACCATGGAATCATGTGATGATTGACTCTATACTCCTGTATTGTATTTAACTGCTTGTTATGAGTCTGAACACTAGTTGTGCCTGTGAATACTTTCTTTATCCTGAGCAAACCGTTTTGTATGATTGGGTAAGGCATAGTATAAGACTGATCTTTTCTAATTTTTATGGTTTACCACACATTGTAATTGGAGTGCTATTTTGTATCATGCAGCTTTTCAGACTGATGAAGCGTGTAGCGAAACCTGTAATAAATCCGGAGAACAGGTCTCTTTTTGCCCACTTGCGTTATTCTCAACAGGGTGGTGGCTTTGATTTGCCTTCCTGTGATTGATCCATGTACCCGGCTTTGTGTTTCCAACTCAAGACCCATTGAAGAACATCTCATCCAGCCCAATCTTTGAAAAACTTTTTAATATTCTCCAGAGTGCTACCCTTGCCGTTGTGGCAGTATGGGGTTGCCGTTCTGTGACTGGACTTACGCTACTTGTTGAATGGTTCATTTATCCAGTCTGTATAACGTTTAGTGTACATGTAATTTGTTAAGATAGAGTTGTACACTTATCCACTCCATGTTTACATTATCTCCAGGCTTTGTCTTGCACATGGCACCTTAGTATGTTTGTTTTTTGAATGGTTATAAGTCTATCTCTATTCTAGCTATTATTCTAGTAAATTTGGTTTTATGCTTATAAGCCAGTTTGTGGTGTTGTTGTTGTTTTGTTGTTTCTTTATCTGCCGCCATAACTTATTTTATGCATTATAATATCTATTATGTATTATACTATGCATTATAATTTATATTACAATCCTAGGTGCTAGGAAGAATGAGGCTGTCCGAAGACGTCTGTTGCCTATTCCTTGCAGTCCTGCTGGTTGATCTACTCCCTGAGTCATCCTGCGGCAACAACCCCCGCTATGAGAAGTTCCTGAACCAGCACCGAGACGAGCCCAGGAGCCGCTTCCACGGCCGATACTGCAACACCCTCATGGGCAGCCGTGGCCTGACCAAACCCGAGTGCAAGGAGGTAAACACTTTCATCCACGGCTCCAAGCGGCAGATCCGGGCCGTGTGTGCCGAAGGAGGGCTTCCCTCGGGGGAGCTGCGGAAGAGCCGGCAGCACTTCAGAGTCACCACTTGCACGCTCCGGGGGGGCTCCACTCGCCCACCGTGCGAATACAAGGAGAACATTTCGCCCAGGTACATCGTCATTGGCTGTGAAGGCGGCTGGCCGGTGCACTATGACGAAAGCCAGATTGTGACTTCTCTTTGAAGCACCATTGGTAGACCTGAAGGAATCTCTCTTCCCTGTGTATTCATCAAATTCTGTATCCCAGTATCCCAGTCAAAACAAAGCCCAAGTACATGAAGTAGCTGTGTTCACATTAATCCATTGAAACCTTCCCTTGCCTCGACTTTTCCTTCCCTCTTTATTTCTCACCTCCCCCATTCTCAAATAGATTGTAAGCTCACTGGGGCAAGGAGTCGCCTTTAATGTTTGTTGCTCTGCAAAGTGCTGTGTATACAGATGACACTGTTTCAACGCTAATATTGTCATTGTTAATCATGGCCACCACCATGGGATCAAGATTGAATCATATGCAGATTAGGCCCACTGAAATCAATAGGGCTTCACTGAGTCATCACTGGTATTCCAAACAGTAAGGAGACTACCCTAAATATGAATGAGACTGAATCTGATCCAACAAGTTTACACAGTGGTACCTCGGTTTTTGAACGTCTCCATTGATGAACATTTCGATTTTCGAAATGCTTCAGTTTTCGGATATGTCTTGGAAGTCAAACATGCAACACAGCTTCCACTGAATGCAAGATCCTGTGGCCTAGCTGTCAGCTACTGAGTTTTTGGTTTTCGAACGTTTCCGAACTCAAACCCTCTTCCGGAACAGATGATGTTCGAAAACCGAGGTACCACTGTAATATCATTTTACAGAAATAAGTGACAATGTGCTGGAATATACTGTATTCAGCACATGTGATTGGGAAGTATCCTGGCAGCGCTATGAGTTACCATGACATTATTGAATCGTATCGCTTTGAAGAATTTCTTGCTGCTGTTTGCTTTATTTCTGTGCTTTTGTGTTTGGTGTTATAATGATTGTGATGTTTTATTTTCAATGCTGTTGTGATTATTGTGAGCCACTGCTCACAATATATATATATGCTACACATATATTGGCTGCACATGTAAAAAGAAAAGTAAGGACTATATAAATACACATTAAAAACCTTACAAACCTTTTTTATTCATTATCTTTAAATTAGAAGTGAATAAAACATTGCATATGAACAAATTAAAGGCTCTCAAGTTTGTTTCTTAATCATTCATTTTGTGGCATATATTTTCACCCAGATCTAGTTTTTCTTAGTTGATGACATTCAGGACAGGCATCAGTCAGGTTTCCAGTCTAAGAAATCTGCTATCATCAAATCCACTTTTTCTGTGCTGGAGAACTCTCGACCTTCTTCCCATCTTTCAATGTTCTTAAACACTCCTGCTCCCTCTCTGATTTAGGCATACTAGTTTAGGAAATCTTAATTTAAAAATTTTTCTATAACCAGGCTTTAGGCGGATTAACATTCTATGTCCTTTTAAATGTGTTTGTGGTAAGGGGGGTTATTGTTTTGTTTTGTTTGTTTTATTATGTATTTTGTGTTCTCATTTTGTATCTTTATGTTGTAAACCGCCCTGCGATCTTCAGATGAAGGGCAGTATACAAATAATAGTAATAGTAGTAATAATAATAATAATAATAATAATAATAATAATAATAATAATGCACAAATCCTTTTTAGCTTTTCTTTTCCATCCATTCATCTTAGTACAGATGGGACACAACTGGCCTTCCAGATACTGCAGGACTACAGCTCCCACAATCTTTGGCCATTGGTCATTCTGGCTGGGGCTGATGGGAGTTGGAGTCCAACAACATCCAAAGAGCAGCAAGTTAGGAGAAGGCTGACTTCGTGGAAAAGTGATGCAAACTTGGCAGATGGCTTGATTGCAGTCTCCTTGCTCCCAGGAAGCAGTTCTCCCTGAGGCTGACAAGCCAACAAAGCCAAACTGTGTTGGAATTCCCTATTCCTATTTGGAAGTTGCATCCAAGCATTCCAAGGAGGTTCAAAACAATTAGTCAGAGCCCTTGGGCACTGTTGCTATTGAAAGAATATTGATTCCCGGCCCCCTACTATATGAGAACATGGGACAAGCTAGCAGCACATCACTCAATGACGAATATTTGAACGAATGTGCTGCAAATTCCTCAAATTCACATCAAAGGGTTCAGAATTCCTGAATGACAGGGAGAAAGTGAGAAACCAAGAGGGATTTTGAAAAAATCCAGGGCTTAATAAGAGACAGGGCCCATCCCATAAAAAGCAACAACACCGGAAGTTGCATTAGGCTGAGTCAGAACTCTGTTCTATCTAGTTTAGTATTGTCTGCACCAAGTGGAAGTCGAGGGTTTCTGACAAAGGTTTCTCCCATCCATACAGTGAATCTAAGCAATTCAGTCTCTTAAGCTTAAGCCAAGAAATAGTATTCTCTATGAAATTCAATATCAATATACGTATCAAGGCTTTGAGTTTAGACCACTGAAGAAACCCAGAAAAATACCTTGGGAGTGTGTTACCTGCAAGCCCCAGTAAAAGGGCCCCATTGGGGGCGAACAGCGGCCTCTTGATTACTTGGACTGCCAGAGTGAAACAGGTGCAAAATGCCGGCACTTTGTCTACAACTTTATTAACATCCATCTACAACTTCACTAGCATCTCTCGGTATTGTGAACAACATTGAAATTACCTTTTGTTGGTATCTTCATGAACTTACCCAAAAAGATAAAGAAAACAAAAGACTGAGCTAAGTACTTGAAAAATCCATTGAAATAAGATATTATAAGTTCATCTTAGGTTGGGTAGTTTGTAAGTCTCTTTGGCTTTGCATAAGTTTTTGTATTTTTCTCAGAAGATTGATAAAGAATGGGGGGCCACCAGGGGGCGCATTGGAAGATGGCTGACAATAACATCTCTCCGACCCACACGAGGTAATTAAGAGGCTGCTATGGGAAGTATGCAGCCTTCCCGGGCCCCCCAAGGGGATGGGGGGGACTGCCTTGCCAGCGGTGTCCATAATTCACCCCTGGATTCGAAAGAAGGGGGTGCGGACACTTGGCACAAGCCCTCATGTGAAGTTGGCTCTTCCTGACGCTGTCTCCAATCAGCGCACTGGTTCGCTTTGGCTCGAAATATATAATTGGAAATACATAATTGGAAAGAAGCTAAAGCACATACATCAAGTGAAGATCGGGAGTAAAGACTGCTGATTAATGGATCTCTGTGAGCGGAGCGACGGGCGGGACAAATAAATCAAGTGATGAATCACCATTAAAAGACTGGTATGTTTGGAGTGAAACGGAAAGGGGGTGGAGGAAAAAACTTTTCTTTTTTTTGCCTTATGTGAGTATTAATAACCCTCCACCCCAGAGAAAAGAATCGTTGCAATTTATTAATCACAAGCAGGAATTCAAGAACTGTGTGGAGTGAATTATTGATCAAAGAGAGGATTGGTAAACATTGGAGAACAGAGGAAAGTTTTATGACACAGTTTCAAATGGCATCTCGCCAAGACAGGCTTGCTTAAGAAGGACGGGGGGAGGAGGACCAGGGTCATCGAAATGCGAATGGTTATCGGAATGTGATCTAGACCTGGCAGAGCCCTCTGAGATATGTTTGGCAAGCCTGGGGGAATCAACGGACAGACTGAGGGAAAGTTCTTTACGGAGGTGTGGAAATGGCGTCTGTCCTTATGTGATATGATTTTTGGAGAGTGTAAAACCCACACAGAGGATGTTTGTTTTCAACCCGCTTGTGAAGATTATCGGAGATTGCAAAGAAAGCAATATATTATAAGAACAAGAAGATGAGGAAAGTAACAAAAAGACTATCTGGACAGAACTGGATAGAACTGTCTAATTATAGCAGCAATATAAGTGATGTTTGGATCCCTTTTCGGAGCTTGAAGTATGGGTACCCCCAACAAAAATTTAAAAATCTGGCTGTATAATTTGGAACTAATGTGATTTGGAAATAATGTGATTTGATTGGCCTGTTAATAAAAATTATATTTTTTTTAAAAAAAGAAGATTGATAAAGAATGCATAATCATTTTGGTAATTACAGTGGTACCTCCATAATTGAGTTTGGGAGTGGATGAAACAGCCAGGTCGCCTGTCATTTGCTCACTGGGAAAATCTATATAGTGGTAACTCGGGTTACATATGCTTCAGGTTGCATACGCTTCAGGTTACAGACTCCGCTAACCCAGAAATAGTACCTCAGGTTAAGAACTTTGCTTCAGGATGAGAACAGAAATCGTGCGGTGGCGGCACAGCAGCGGGAGGCCCCATTAGCTAAAGTGGTGCTTCAGGTTAAGAACAGTTTCAGGTTAAGAACGGACCTCCGGAATGAATTAAGTACGTAACCAGAGGTACCACTGTATTGTGTGTATATTAGTCACCAATGTGTTGCATGAGTCGTACTACAAAAGGAAACACAGCTCTTTCTATCTGAGGCAACAATTAAGATGAGGCCACCATCTCATTGTGTTGTTTTGGAAAACACAGCTCTAAGACAATGGGATTTAAGTTTCAACATGCCCTACTACTTTGAATATGAGACTGTCGCTTGTCAGTAATTACTGGGAAGCACTGGGATAGGAATTGATTTCAACACAAATCACTTCCTGGTTTCTTCCCTCTGCCCTCTTTGCCCTGCCTAGCTGCTTACTGTATAGAAAGCTCCTTGTTGACCAGAGTCGGAGGCAACTAGCTCCTTCCAACCGGAGTGTGATCCATTTCTTTGACGTGGAGCTGAACCCAGTGGCAGGTAAGTGAAACCTTGCCCAGTGCTACATCCAGGGCTTTTTCCAGCCATAACTCAGTTCCGGCACCTTTCAGGTGGACACCAGAGGCGTAGCATGGACAGGGTGAGACTGGCAGGGTGGCAGGAAGACGCAACAGCATGCACCCTTCCAATCAGTCCAACTGGGCTGATTGGAAGGATGTTTGTCTGCCCTGCTGCATCCTCCTCGACTGCTGCTGGGCACCATTGCCATTGTAAGAGAATGAGGGAGGGACATCCATTAATATGTGCATGCAGCTGATGGGCATAGCATGAAATTTGAAGGAGGCAGGAATGTCTCAGGGTAAAGGCCAGATTGTAAGGTGATATAGGGTGAGAGGTGAACTACATGGGGCCAAATGAGATGTGGGAGATCTGTGATCAGGACCTCCCATGCATATTGTTGTGGCGACACAGGGTCCCCAGATGTTTCACCATCTATTGATCCCTGTGCCACCACTTTATTTCTCGCTGCCACCACCCAGGCCCTAGCTGGTATAATACTGAGTCCAGTCAGGGTTAAATTGGAACATAAACTTTTGTTTATTTATTGCAGTTTAACAAGCGTGTGGTTTCATAAACGGTATCAGTCAATTACAAACATGGGGTGCCTATCCAGACCTATAACTTCCACTACCTGCTCTCACTCACTAACCCACCTCTCAGATATTTACTTGTCTTCCTAGCCCCTAAATATTCCTGACTCAGCTTGTTTTGCTACACTTACTCAACCTACCCACAAACTCTTTCCCAATTCACTCCCACTCCAACCAACCACCCAACTCCCAACTAACTCCTCCCTTTACCCCTCCCAAAGCTGGTTTTATAGTCCCTCTGACTCCACCACTGGGTCCTGATTGGGTCACCTGTTTAACTATTTCACCTCCAGCACTCTCATATGTTAACATCACAGTTGCTCACTTGAAGGTAGCAGCAATCACTGCACCACATTGGCTCTGTAATTAGCAAATAAGAATAATAATTTATTATTTATACCCCACCCATCTGGCTGGGTTTCCTCAGCCACTTTGAGTGCCTCCCAACAGAATATTATTATTAATAATAATAAAAGCGATAAAACATCAAACATTAAAAACTTCCCTAAACAGGGCTGCCTTCAGATGTCTTCTAAAAGTCAGATAGTTGTTTATTTCCTTGACAGCTGATGGAAGGGTGTTCCACAGGGCAGGCACCACCACCGAGAAGGCCCTCTGCCTGGTTCCCTGTAACCTCACTTCTCACAGTGAGGGAACTGCCAGAAGGCCCTCGGAGCTGGACCTCAGTGAACGATGGGGATGGAGATGCTCCTTCAGGTATGCTGGGCCGAGGCCATTTAGGGCTTTAAAGGTCAGCACCAACATTTTGAATTGAGCTCAGAATCAAGTAAATTGGTTTATAAAAATTAGGCATTGAGGGGTATCTGGACTGTGATCATGGTAGCAGAGGCAGGGGGCTCTTTATCTCTCCCTCCTCCAGTCTGGTCCTGGTCCAAATCTCGCTCACATGCATAACAGGTCAGTGTTAGAGAAAAGCAAATGTTCTGACCTTTCTCTGGTCCTCGGACCCTAGTCAGCACAAAGAGTCCTTGAAAAAGAGTACTTTGCAGAATTCTGCTTTTATTCTTAAAAGTCTTTATCTGCAAAACGACCAACCAACTGTACACACATCAACACTACCAGCTTTCTCTAACCAACCAACCCACACCCAACACTAACATTGACCACTCTATATATACAGGTACAATTATGTCAAAGGTTGCATGAGTCATTGTAGGTCGCTTACTTAGTTCTTTTCGAATTAAAGAAACAGCAGCCAATTTTTAGCCGTGACATAACACACCTGATATTTGAGTCAAAGGGAGCAGGACCTCCCATTCGTGCCAATCATATTTAATTTTGTTTCCATAGAAGCTTCCCACAAACACTCCAGATTCTACCACTACATTATCTGTAAGGTGTATAAAGGTTCTTGTCATCCCTCCCTTAAGAAATAGGCATCTCTTTAACGTTTCCTTTTTTTCTTCCTCTTCCTTTTCCTCCCAGTAGATTCTTAGATGCCGCCATGCTGGTCTCTCACTGCCTGCTGGTTCGTCTGGCCATCCTTCTCAGCATCCTCCTGGTGCAGTCCTGTGAAGGGCAATCTTGGGAAGCTTTTCAAAACAAGCACATTGATTATCCCCAGACCCGAGCCCCCAACCCCAGTGCCTACTGCAACCTCATGATGGTGAAGAGGAATCTGAACCCAAGTAGATGCAAACCGAGGAATACTTTCATCAACCATGACAAGGAGTCTGTCCTACAGGTCTGTGGCAATGGTGGGAAGCATTGGCAAGGTAAATTCTATGACAGCAATGAGAACTTCCCCATGATTGACTGCAGCTACACCAATGGTAAACCTCCTAAGGACTGCAAATACAAAGGCACAGAGACCTCCAAACGCATTCGTGTGACCTGCGAAAACAAGAAGCCCGTTCACCTGGAGAAGGTGCTGTGATAGGCAGAAAACCACGCAAGCCATGCTCTGCCCATTGAAGCCGGAACGCTTCTATGGCCATTTCTCCCTGCAACGCAACCACATCATTGAATTTCCCCAGTTTAACAGTCATTTGCCCTTTTCAGGGGACCCTGGGAGCTGTGGCTCTAAGGGCAATGACGCCAGGCTTCTAACTACACATTCTGTTGCTTTCTCTCAATGGTTATTCACTCAATAAAGTTCATTCTATCAAAAGCAAAATGTGTGTCTCTGTGCCTACATTCTGCCTATGAAGAGCTCAGAAGCTCTTTACGAGTGAAAGCAGGACATCAGAGGAGGATATTCTGTTCAGAGTGAATTAGGCAAATCTTTAACGAACTCCTGCATAACAAAACACTTCCCCCCCCCCCACAAGAACCGGAATATTCAAAATTATGAACATAATAGACACTGTCTGTGATCAGATATTCTTTTTTTTTAAATAGTTTTTTGTTCTGTAAAACACAGCTTGGGTTGGGGGTTGGGGGTGGTTTTCATCAGGAAATTGGCTCATGTTCCTGTTGGGAGTAATGCACAAGGCTTGCAATATGCTACCTGAACACAGATAACACCCAAGAGTTTGAAAGAGACAAAAAGGAGAATGCATGGTCCAATTAGTGTCACCCCTCCAAAAATAGGTTCTTACTCAGTCCCCCTAAAAAAGCTCACACTACAAAGGGTGGGAGGATGGGTGTCTCAAAGAAAAGAGGGGAGAGTGTGGGGTGGAAGAAGCTTAAATATCCTGGTCTCCACTTCCCCCTATAGGGCAAAATGCCCTCACATGGTTGCCCACACGCCTCCATAATGGGAGAGACCATCTCTCCTCTTTTTCAAGGGGAGCTTAGTGTGGTAAATGTGCTACTCCAAAAGAGGGGGGAACATAAGTTTTAGACCAGAACCCTTCCCCTAGAAAAAGCTGTCTATAACTTCCAGTGCAGCCTGTGTAGGTCTCAGAATAATATGTGGGAAGGGAAGATACAGTGCTTATTGCGGCTATTCCTTGCCTACAAAGTTAATATAAAACTATTGAACATTCTCAGGCACATATCTCTCCTCAAAATCAAATGTTTCCAAATTCACAACAAACAATGAGTCTTTGGGAGCAGGGGAATGCAAATTCAAAGATCAACAGCTTTAGGCAATTTTAGAAGAAGACAATTCAACACTATTGGAGGGTTTCAAGACCTGCATACCGGAAGGAGTGTCTCCACCTGCATCATTCACCGCGGACACTGAGGTCCATCTCAGAAGGCCTTCTGGCAGTTTCCTTCACTGCAAAGTGAAGTTACGACTGTACTAACATCTAAAGTTAATAAAGCTCAAGTTGCATGGGAGAAAGACCCCTTTGATGTGCCATGGAGCATAAATGCTATTCAGAGTAGACAGTAATTGGATAGAAGGGCGAATGGTCTGAATCAGAAGAAGGGATATGTACATTATTTTATTATTATTATTTATTGAGTTTATATACCACCCTATACCCAGAGGTCTCAGGGCGGTTCACAGAAAACAAGCCTCTTTTTTACCCTGCACTTGTGTCAAATTCTCTCCATTCAGAAAGTTATGCCCACTGTCCAAGGCACTGCTTCACAAGGGAGAAGATCTTGGGCTATAGCATAAATCTCATTAGCATAATAACTTTGCTTGTTCTGAGACTTGAGGACCTTAGCAAAACAAATATCTTACCCTGTAATTTTTATAATTATTGATCAGCATCACTACTTTTAAATGTCCCATGGCAAATCGGAGACTTCCGGAGGCGGCGCAAAACGGCAATGGCGGTCCTCTTTACCCTGTGAAGAGGGGCTCCGCGAAAAAGGGTTGTCCGCTGCGGCAAAGCGGAGACCCGTCAAGAAAAACCACAGACAGAGCGAGCCTGTGACCGTGGGACTCGGCGGGCACCCAAAGCCCCCCCAGAAACGTAGAAGGAACCCCGTAAGGGGCTCCGGAACGGGAAAGGGGGAGCGGCGCTGTGAGTTCATCGCTCTTTTCGTGGATGCAAAGCCGCGCTGCTGCTGCCGATGAGCGCTGACCTTTCTTCTTGAAAACATCGAATTTGACAGCTACATACCCGTGAGTAAGGGGTACTAAATTTTGGACTAATTTTATGGATTTGGACTGAAAACGGGAGGCGAGTAACAGGAAGTCCGTCTTCCGATCCTGCTAACTAGATCAAAGAAAGGGCTGAAGTGCGCTGTAGCACCCAAAAAGGATCGTAAAAACAGAACAAAGGTGCATTGACAGACTTTGTTTCTAGAAGTTAAAAGGGAAACTTTTGTGAAGCTTGTGGACTTAATTCTTGGAACTTTCTTCCTATTTCTGAGATATACGGAGTTAAAAGGGATAACCTAGTCGTCGGGCTGCCAGAGTGCAACAGAGAACTGTCAAACTGCTGATACTGTTGCTGAAGTTCAAACTGTTACATAGACTGAGATACTAACGTTTAAACATTGTTTCTGGGACCATTCTTGACACCTTGTGGCTTTTAATCAAGAAATAGAAAGCTTTGGGAACCTTCCTTTTGTATTCAGGAATTACAAAGACTTAATACGGGATTATAGGAACTTCAATGGCGGAAAAGAGTTCTTTCCTTTCTTGAAATTTTGAAATACTCCCCCTAGAGGATTGTGGAGACATAGAGGCCTGGGAACTGTACTTTATTGAGACTTCTTGTGGTTTAATTGTTTATATTTTGAACTTGTCTCTCTCATGGAATAAAAGACAATTTGACCTTGAACTGAGGCAGGTGTGGAATGAGTGGCCCAGGGAAAACAAGAGCAGCCAAAGCTAAAGAAAAAGAAAAAGAAAAGAAGCCTGTGCAACTTGTTCAAACAACTTTAACTCATCAACGCAGATCATCTGTCCCAACTGTGCTAACAGCACAGGAGGTGGAAATTGAGCAGCCTGCTACAGAAGATATGGCAACTGGAGGATCTGAATCAGTCCTGAAACAAATTCTGGAGCAACTGGCAATTTTAAATCAAAAGGTGGACAATCAATCAACAAAAATTGACCAAGCCACATCCTCTATTGGTAAATTAACTGAGCAGGTTTCCCAGCATACTCAGGCAATTGACAATTTGCAAGGAGCTACGGCTGAAAATTATAAATTAGCTGTGGAAGCCAATCAAAAAGCAGAGCAGGCAAACCGAAAAGTTGATGAGATTAAAGGGGAAGTTAGGCCTTTGAAAAGACAAGTAGGGGAACAACAAGCCTACCTGTCACTGGTTGAATTGAAAAGTAAGGAAAATAATCTCAGGTTAAGGGCCATCCCAGAATTGGAGGCAGGCAACTTAGAGGGATTTCTGACACTTCTATTTTCTAAATTCTGGGGAATTGAGGAAGATAAAGACTTTAAAATCGTGACAGCCTTTAGACTGGGAAGATCGGTAAAGAAAGATAAGGCTAGAGACTGTTTGGTTATTTTGAGATCAAGAGAGGAAAGAGATAAGATATTAGGCCTACATTTCAAAAAATCCTTGGAGATAGAAGGTAAAAAGGCTGAAATCTACAGAGATATTCCCAAACATCTATTGGATCTTAGGACCACCTACACAGACCTGACCAAATTGTTAAGACATAACGCAATTCCTTATAGGTGGGAGTTTCCACAAGGACTATCATTTACTTATAAAGAAAGGAAAGTAAGAATTAAATCACCTGAGGATCAGCAGAAGTTCCTACACGACCACGAGGAGGATCTTCAAAAAGGAGCTGCAGCTTCTTGGCCACCACCACCACCGGGACCACCACCAAAACCTACACCGTCTGGATCTGGACCAGCACCACTACCTCCGGGACCGGAGGAAAACCTAGACACCCCATTGTAAGACCCACAAACTAAACCAGGATGTCTCTGCAGCTTCTTAGCTGGAATATAAATGGTGGAAACTCTCCGGAAAAAAGAAGAAAAGTATTTCATATTTTGAAAAAAGAACAATTGGACATTATTTGCCTGCAAGAAACACATGTGACAAGGCTCCATAGAAAAGTGTTAATCAATAAAAGATTAGGCCAAGAATTTATTTCTTCGGATAAAGTTAAGAAAAGAGGAGTGGTGATTTATGCAAAGGAGAGCCTGTCACCGAAATTTCTATTTAAAGATGAACATGGCAGAATTTTGGCGATTGAAATTCAGACGCAAGGAGAAAAATTTTTGATATTAGGAATATATGCTCCAAATGAAGGAAAATCGGAATTCTTCAGGAAGCTGCATGAGATTATGCTGGACTACTTAGACTACAACAACATTATTATGTTGGGCGATATGAATGGGGTCGTATCTGTAAACATGGATAAGTCGCAAAGTGCCAACATAACGAAAGATGGCAGACTACCTAAAACTTTTTTTGAAATGACTGACAATATGGACTTAATTGACATATGGAGGGTTAAGAACCCCTTAGGAAAAGAAGGAACTTTCTTTTCTGAAGCTCATCTGACATGGACACGAATCGACCAAATATGGACAACTAGAGGACTGGTACCTAAGACTAGAAAAGTGGAAATCTGCCCAAAAACTTGCTCCGACCATAATGCTTTGAAAGTGGAATTGAGACTAAACATAACCGGATCCTTTAGATGGAAAATGAATGACACCTTATTAAGGGATCAGGAGATTGTTAAGAAGGCCCAAAAAACTTTAAAGGACTATTTTGAAATAAATCTAAACACCACTGTGGAAAAAAGAACAATCTGGGACGCAAGTAAAGCAGTTATGAGAGGGTTTCTAATACAACAAAATACGATTAAGAAAAAGTTCTGGAATGAAAAGAAGGAGAAGATATTGGAGAAAATAAGAGAAGGAGAGAAAAAATTAAGATCTAGGCCCAAGTCGAAGGAAGTGCTGAGAGAGGTGAAATTTTTCCAGGCACAATACTCGAAATTAATAAATCAAGAGGTGGAATGGAAAATTAAACAAATGAAACAAAGATCCTTTGAATCAGCAAACAAGTGTGGGAAACTGCTAGCATGGCAGTTGAAAAAGAGACAAAAACTTAACACAGTTACAAATCTAGAGATTGAAGGGAGAACGGTTCAGAAACCCGAGGAAATTAGAAAGTGTTTCCAGAGATATTTTAAAGAACTTTATTCACAAGGGCCACAGAAAGACTTTGAGATGGATCAATTCCTTAAAACTAATGGATTACAAAAAATAACTCAGGAAATGAGAACTACCCTGAATAGTAATATCACCCAGCAAGAAACTGAAAGTGCCATTCAGAACCTTCAATTAGGCAAATCTCCAGGCCCTGGTGGACTTACCTCCAAATATTATAAGGTTTTGAAGGACTATTTGATACAACCTCTGTTGGAGGTCTGCAATCAGATTATGGAGGGGAGGAAGGCACTGGAGACGTGGAAAGAAGCTTTCATCACATTGATACCTAAACAAGAAACTGAAAAGACCCAGCTTAAGAACTACCGCCCCATCTCACTCCTAAACGTGGATTACAAAATTTTTGCGGATATTTTAGCAAGTGGGTTTAAAAAAGTACTTAATGAAGTGATCCATAAGGACCAGGCTGGCTTTCTCCCCGGTAGGCATTTGTTTGATAATACAAGAAACATCATTGACATTTTGGAACTTCTACAAACAAATCTTAATACTAGAGCGGTTTTAATCTTTATTGATGCGGAGAAAGCCTTTGACAACATTTCTTGGATGTTTATGAAGAAAAATTTGGAAGGGATGGGAGTCGGGCGGGGGTTTGAAAATGGAATAGAAGCAATTTACTCAGAGCAAAAAGCTAAATTGATTGTTAACAATGTGGTGACAGAGGAGTTCAAAATAGAAAAAGGGACACGACAGGGGTGCCCCCTATCCCCCCTATTGTTCATTTCAGTCCTGGAGGTGCTATTGAACATGATTAGAAAGGACCGGTCTGTACAAGGAATTGAGGTCGGAGTGAAACAATATAAACTGAAAGCTTTTGCAGATGACTTGGTATTAACATTACAGGAGCCAGTCTCTAGCACTAAAAGAGTGTTAGAATTAATTTCTGATTTTGGTCGGGTGGCGGGATTTAAGCTGAACAAGCAAAAAACTAAGGTTCTAGCAAAAAATTTGACAACTACAGAAACAGATGAGTTCCTGAAAGAAACAGAATTAAATGTGGTTAAAAAAGTAAAATATCTAGGGGTGTATTTGACCTCCAAAAATTTGAATTTGTTTAAAGATAATTATGAGAAATGTTGGTCAGAAATCAAAAGAGACTTGGAAATATGGTCAAGATTGAAACTTTCCTTGTTGGGCCGGATAGCAGCTATAAAGATGAATGTATTGCCGAAAATGTTATTTCTGTTTCAGGCCCTACAGATCGTGGACAAAGTGGAATGTTTTGGAAAGTGGCAGAAGGATATTTCCAAGTTTGTTTGGCAGGGCAAAAAGCCCCGAATAAAGTTTAAAATACTAACTGATGCGAAAGAAAGAGGGGGATTTGCCCTGCCAGACTTGAGGTTATATTATGAATCTGCAGCCTTCTGCTGGTTGAAAGATTGGATTTTATTGGAAAACACTGATGTCCTAGATCTGGAAGGGTTTGATAATGCTTTTGGGTGGCATGCATATTTGTGGTATGACAAGGTTAAAGTTCACAAATTGTTTAAAAACCATATTGTCAGAAGAGCAATTTTGATGGTCTGGACAAAATATAAGGACTTATTGGAGAGTAAGACTCCGAGATGGCTCTCACCGGTGGAGGCCAAGGCACGTAAGAGACTTAACATGGAAGCCTACTGGCCTAAATATTGGGAAATAATTGAAAAAATTGGAGACAATTGGAGGCTGCTGAGCTTGGAAAAATTGAAAAACAAGGTGCGAGATTGGTTGCATTATGCTCAAATCCAGGAGGTTTTTAAAGTGGATAAAAAGGTTGGATTCCAGGTGGAAAAATCGAAACTAGAGACAGAACTTTTAGAGCCAAAAAATAAATTACTTTCGAGAATGTATAATTTGCTGCTTAAATGGAATACACAGGACGAGACAGTCAAATCCTCCATGATAAAATGGGCACAGGACTTGGGGCACAACATTATGTTTAAAGACTGGGAAAGGTTATGGAACACCGGAATGAAATTTACGGCATGTAGTGCCTTGAAGGAAAATATTATGAAAATGATATACCGGTGGTACATGACCCCAGTCAAACTTGCTAAGATATATCACCTGTCTGATAACAAATGTTGGAAATGTAAAGAGGCGGAAGGGACATTCTTTCACCTCTGGTGGACTTGCCCGAAAGTGAAGGCCTTTTGGGAGATGATTCATAATGAACTAAAAAAGGTACTTAGACATACCTTACCTAAGAAACCGGAGGCCTTTCTTCTGGGCATTGTGGACCAGAGAGTACTTAAGAAAGATAGAACTTTTTTTATGTATGCTACCACAGCAGCAAGGATCCTGATTGCTAAGCATTGGAAGACACAAGATTTACCCACGCTGGAGGAATGGCAGACGCAGTTGATGGACTATATGGAACTGGCTGAAATGACTGGCAGAATCCGAGACTTGGGAGAAGAAACAATCGAGGAGGACTGGGAAAAATTTAAAGACTATTTGAAAAAACATTACAAGTTGTATGAATGTTAAAAAATGCTCTTTTTAGAAATTCTTGCTTCAGCATTGGTAAATTAATGAAATGGAAATTAAGGTACAAGAAGTCAAAGGTGGAATAATGAAATAACTTTATTATGTTTAAGTTAAAACATATAAGATTTGGGTTACAATAGTTTTGAAATTAGGCAACATGATAAAATGAAAGATACAATAAGCTTGGAAATAAGTTAACAAATTGCTGATATTTTGTATTACAGAGAATGCAGGGTTTGGAGGATGTGGGGAAGTCCAATAGATGTGTTGGAAAAACGGATTATGGAAATTTGTAATTTCTCTACTGTATTTTTCTATCTATGTCTTTATTTCTTTTTTCTGTATTTCATAAACTTAATAAAAATATTATTAAAAAAAAAAAAAAATGTCCCATGGCAAATCAGATGCCAGGCACAATATAAGCCACAGAAACAGCCCTTTCCAAATGTGATGGTCCTGTGTTGTTGTCTATATAGGTGCCTGTCCTATCAACTTACATGAATCCAGTTAGGGAGGTAGATTTGAGGCAGGTACATGCCTCCATCTATCCAAGTTTCCTTATAACTTCAGCCAAGACTGAAATGTTGTTAGTGACTATAGGTAAACATGATGGCTTCCAGTTCAGTCCAAGAATGGTTAGCACGCCACCTGCTTTTCCTGCTGTTGCTGATGCATTATTCTTCTAGCAAGATTTTGAGCTATTGCAGATTGGAAAAAACAATTCAAACCAATTCATATGGTCCTCCAGCAGACATGATCATCGGTGAATTCATATCCATTACCCTAGCAAACTTCAAAATGCAGAAATTTATGGAGAAGCCACAATCCTCTGCATTATCTGCTCAGTAAGTAGTTACTTAGTAAGTAGTTCTCAGTAAGTAGTTAGGGACGCAGGTGGTGCTGTGGTCTACACCACTGAGCCTAGGGCTTGCCAATTGAAAGGTCAGTCCTGATGCTCGGTCCCAGCTCCTGCCAACCTAGCAGTTCGAAAGCATGTCAAAGTGCAAGTAGATAATAGATAACACTCTGGCGGGAAGGTAAATGGTGTTTCCATGCGCTGCTCTGGTTTCGCCAGAAGCAGCTTAGTCATGCTGGCCACATGACCCGCAAAAACTGTCTGTGGACAAACGCCAGCCCCCTCGGTCAGTAAAGCGAGATAAGCGCTGCAACCCCAGAGTCGTTCACGACTGGACTTAACTGTCAGGGGTCCTTTATCTCAACCTACATTCTGTCTATGAACAGTTTACAACAGGGGTCAGCAAACTTTTTCAGCAGGGGGCTGGTCCACTGTCTCTCAGACCTTGTGGGGGGCTGGACTATATTTTTTGGGGGGGGATGAACGAATTCCTGTGCCCCCAAATAACCCAGAGATACATTTTAAATAAAAGGACACATTCTACTCATGTAAAAACACCAGGCAGGCCCCACAAATAACCCAGAGATTTTAAATAAAAGGACACATTCTACTCATGTAAAAACATGCTGATTCCCAGACTGTCCGCAGGCCGGATTTAGAAAGCGATTGGGCCAGATCCGGCACCCGGGCCTTAGTTTGCCTACCCATGGTTTACAAGCTATTTACGAGTAAAAGCAGGAAATCAGAAGAGCTTGTTCTGTTCAGAGAGAATAAGGCCAATCTTTAACGGATTTCTTCATAGCAAAACATTTTTCACAAGAACCGGCATATACAAAATGATGGATGTAATAGATCTGGCCTGTGACTAGATTTTCTTTCTTCATTTTGTAAAATGCAGCCTCGGCAGTGTGTGTGTGTGTGTGTGGGGGTGTTTCCTCAGGAGACTATATCGTATTCCTGTTGGGATTAAAGCAACAAGGCTTGCAATCTCCTCCATGATCCAATTTGAGGGGTATGTTTTATACTAAAGTTGTGTCATCTGTACTAATGCCATGCTCCACAAATATAAACCATCTAAAAAGGCCAGACTAGCACCCATCATTACAGGGACTCCCCAGTGCAGGTGCTATGCGCTAAAGGAATGGCGGAGATCAAAGATCAACACCAGAATAATCATGGCAATATGAAGAAAAAATGTCAGTTCTGTTTCTGGTACCAGATTTGAGTGTAGGTTTTTTGTAACTTATTTTGAGAGTGGCTTGGGACTTTGAAGTGGGGTGCAAGTGTTCTAAAGGAGTCACTAATTCTAAAGCACTACCTTTGAAGTGGGACGAGAGTTCTCTGGTGGTTTATTCACAGTGATCCCATTCAGACACACAAGACATCACATAGAATCAAAGAATTGTAGAGTTGGGAAGGACCCCAGTAGTCATCTAGTCCAAGCCCCTGCAATGCAGGAATCTCAACTAAAGCATCCATAGTGTTCAAATCATCCATGTGTGTGAACCAGCCTTGACAAGTCTTAGTTAAACTTTGACCAGTATTATTCAGGCTGGCCCAAAAAATGTTTTTATTTGTGAGTGCTGTCATTGAGGGAGTGTAACTAGAAGGGTTTGCTGACCCCTTAGAAAGCATGTATTGCTGCTAGTGCTATTAATAGCAATGAGCTCAAAGGTACTATCATGTCTCACACACCAAATATAATAAGGCATATTTTAATATTTGAACAGCACACCAATGCAAAGGTGGCCAGCAATGATGCTTCCCCCCACCCAGGAAGTTGCCTTGGTCCAGTATACCTATATCATTTTCCGGAAAAAGGTGTTTACCATCGGAACAAGAATATCAATACTGATGAAGATGCAACTGAATTAAACTTCAGCCAGTTTGCAAGGATGGTCTCTATTACTGAGGCATCAAGGATTACTATTACAGTGGTACCTTGGGTTAAGAACTTAATTCGTTCTGGAGGTCTGTTCTTAACCTGAAACTGTTCTTTACCTGAGGTACCACTTTAGCTAATGGGGCCTCCCGCTGCCGCCGCATGATTTCTGTTCTCATCCTGAAGCAAAGTTCTTAACCCGAGGTACTATTTCTGGGTTAGCGGAGTCTGTAACCTGAAGCGTATGTAACCTGAAGCATCTGTAACCCGAGGTACCACTGTACTTTGTAAAACCCATTAATGAGTGGAGCATCCAGTACTATAGATGCACTGACTTCTGCCAAAATATGGATGCTGAAACACTTTCTTTCCATAGTGCTGTTGTGAACATGCTCACTGGAGTAATGGCTATTAGCCGAGGCCCAGCTTATGGTAAGTGGGAAGCTATCAAGACCATCTCCAATGACTCCAGCACTCCCATTGCATAGAATAAGAAGATCACCAAGAAAGTGGGTTTAGGGATCTTTTATTAAATTTGGGTGATTACTGTGGGCTCAAGTTTAGAAAATATAGAGCTCTCATGAGCTAAGGGGGAATTAGCTGAGAGGTATTTAGAGAAGCCTAAAAAAAGCACCAAGTGAGATTAATGATTACTACACATATTATATACTTTTATATATACATACTCATCTTGCTAGGCTACATAGAGATATCTGTCCAAGTTTATGCAAATTTCCTTAGGCTACAGCTAGAGAAGCATATCAAAGTTTGTGGCTGGATGCCTTCTAGATATGCTACCATTTCTTGGTCCCCATAATTCCCTTTCCAGAAGATTTGTCTGAAGGGTATGGAGGAAGTGGAGAGCTCTGTGTACAATTTCATGCTGGTGTACAGTCAGAAACAATCACTTTTTTACATCATAATTTTAGCTAGCTCCATATGTGAGGGCTGGCCCAGGACAGTATGGGTCCAGGGCCTGATCCAGCCCCACAAGCAACTTTGTATGTCCCCTTCCCAAACAAAGATCCCACTCATTTGGTGACATAGAACAAATCTAAAGATCAGACACATTGTTCAGGTGGTCAGAGAGATTTATGCATGTGCCCTGTGTTCACAGGCATGAGAGTGTGAGGTGACCACAGCCACTTTGGGTCACTCACCAATGGCATGCTGGTCCTGGAGAGCTTCCTAAGGGTGAATGTGCCCTTATAGCTAAAAAGCAATAGCTCTTTTAGCCCTGCCCCCTCACTGTCCTAGAGGCACAAGAAGGAACATTTCTCTTTACTCTGGTTGCCATTTGATTACTAGCCCTAATTCAAATGCTGGTTTTGACTCATGTGGTTCAAAATCTCAGTACCTCAAGGACGTCTTATATCAACCTGCCTGAGCTCTGCAGTGATCACTTGAAGCCCTTGTCTGTGTACCCCTTCCAACAGAGGTGCCGAGGGGGGCAGCAAGAGAAGAGGCCTTGCCAGTGGTAGCCCCTGGTTGTGTAGTGCTCTCCCTCATCAGGCTTGCCCACCGCTGATGTTATTAGCTTTTGAATGCCAGGCAAATACATTTTTTCTCCAGGCTTCAGATTCTTTGTATGGATGCAATTTTTATCTATTCCTTCCATTGATTGATTGATTGATTGATTGATTGATTGATTGATTGAAATAATATCCCACTTTCCTCCTCCCAGGTCTCAGGTTGTCTTTAACAATAAAATGTACAATATACACAATTTAAAACATCACTTAAACTTCCAAAATTTAAAACCTCAAGAATTTTAAATCTCTCTCTCAGAAAAGAAAAACAACCAGCAGCAGTGACCATTTTAACCTTCTGAGAAGCATTCAGGAAGCAAAGGCCCTCTGAAATAAAACAGCTTTGACGACACCTCTGAAAGTCAGTAGGGAGAGTGTCTGCCTAACTTCTTGTGGCAGGATGTTCCATAGAGTTGGGCCCACAACACTGAAGGCACAATTCCTTGTTGACACGAGACATGTTTGTAGTCCATAGAGAAGCATTAACCATGCTTCCTCCACTGATCTCAGGGATACCTCAGGCTATTTCTGAGGTATCCTGGATGTAAAGTATTCAGGGATTTGTACACGAGTACAAGAACCTTGAGTACAATAACTCTGAACCAAGCCCATAGCTGATGCAAAGTCAGTGGAGGTCTTTTAACAGTGATGCCATGTGTTTGGAGTGTTCTTGGTGGTTTCAGGGCCTGAGACATTTTGGCATGTAAGATGCCCCCCAAAATAGCTCCCCCATTTCCACCAGGTAAGAATGGGTGAAGGAAGACTTGCATCAGGGACAAGGGTACTAGAAGGGAAGAAATGTTGACAGCTGCTGCCTCAGTGCATCCTGCCGCCTAAGGCAGTCGCCTCACCTCGCCTCGTGAGTGGACCAACTCTGTTCTGTCTTTGTGAACACTTTCAGTTGGGGAAGGATAGATTTCCTTATTGCATTGTGTGTAGACGAACACTTAAAATTTTTATGTTTGGCTTTGTTGCATCCGGTTGAGATTTATGGCGTTTTTCAATTACTACCTCCTGGGGCCAAAGAACATGAGATGCAAAATTAGAAAGCGCATCAGGATTTGTACTTATATAATAATGAAGTAATTTAAAATCAACATACAGACACTACCGCTTATTAGCCTTAGGAGGCAGGTTTTCCTTTGCGCCTCAGAGAAACCTAACTTACAGAGGTGTTGTGGGGAGAAAGCGGAATTGGGGATCTTCCTGGACAATGGAAGTTTAGATCAAAACTATGTTCTGCACATCCCAATCCCAAAATGGGGAGAGACTCCGGTGGTTCCTGTGTTTACCCAGGATTCACTTAATGAAATTCATTGAAAGTTGTAAATCACTGGTACATACACCCATTCAAATGTTATACAATTAATTGCAAAATTACTTCATTATGTCTCCCAATATCCTCTTTGTGAGATGAGGGGTTGAGAACTACGTATTCCCAATATGGCCACAGCATACATGTGTAAAAATGCATTCAGGTATTGTTATTATTTATTAAAACTCTATATCACCCTTCATCCTCAGATCACAGGACAGTTCACCTTATAAAAACATAAGAATACATGACATAAGTTACAGATAGGTAGCCGTGTTGGTCTGCCATAGTCAAAACAAAAAAAATTCCTTCCAGTAGCACCTTAAAGACCAACTAAGTTAGTTCTTGGTATGAGCTTTCGTGTGCATGCACACTTCTTCAAATACACTGAAACAGAAGTCACCAGTAGGAGAACACTTCAATCTCCCAGGACATTCTATACAAGATCTCAAAGTAGCTGTTTTACTACAAAGGAATTTCAGAAATAGACTGGAAAGAGAAGCTGCTGAATTGCAACTTATTACCAAACTTAAAACCATGGAGAGACCTGGTCTGAAAAAAGACATTGGATTCTTATCTCATTATACACGACAAAGCCATTTTTCACCTTCTCACCCCTTGCTTTTTCCTGTTAGACCTATTGCAGTCATTAAGAGTCGTCAACAGGCTCATCTCAGCTATCTGCCAATCACCCATTCCCACCACCCTTCTGAGTAATACCCCTCCCCACCTTCTCACTATATAGAAGGGTCTGGTGACTTCTGTTTCAGTGTATCTGAAGAAGTGTGCATGCACACGAAAGCTCATACCAAGAACTAACTTAGTTGGTCTTTAAGGTGCTACTGGAAGGAATTTTTTTTGTTTTGACATGACATAAGGTAAAGGTAAAGGTACCCCTGCCCGTACGGGCCAGTCGTGTCTGACTCTAGGGTTGTGTGCCTATCTCACTTAAGAGGCCGAGGGCCAGTGCTGTCCAGAGACACTTCCAGGTCACGTGGCCAGTGTGACGAAGCTGCTCTGGCGCGCCAGCACCAGCGCAGCACACGGAAATGCCGTTTACCTTCCCGCTATAAAGTGGTACCTATTTATCTACTTGCACTTAGGGGTGCTTTCGAACTGCTAGGTGGGCAGGAGCTGGGACCGAAAGACGGGAGCTCACCCCGCCGTGGGGATTCGAACCGCCGACCATGCGATCGGCAAGCCCTAGGCGCTGAGGTTTTACCCACAGTGCCACCCGCGTCCCACAATACATGACATACTAACAAGCAAAACAATACCCACCCCATTTTAAAAGGCTATAGATTGTTTAACTAGCCAAAGGTTTGGGAGAAGAAGAGCATTTAATTTGGATCTCTTTGAAGCATGGATTTTACAGACCTGGGATTTAAGCCTTATGGAAAAACTAACTGCAGTACAAGGAGAACATCATACCGAGGGGGAAGGGATATTCATTTCTTATGAAATGGTTTGATTTTATGGAATATGCACAATCCACTGAACATGCTTTCTGTCCACCAGGATCACATGGACTATTATGGAACGATTCATTTGTTTGACCACAACATTGGAAAATGGTAGATATTCTAAGTTCCGCTGATGCTATATTTTTGTTCCTGGAAGACTCTGCACTCTGAGAAGGGGAGTGGGAGGGTTTTCTTGTGGTTGTGTCTCTGCTTATCATCTGAAATTTTTTTTTTTTTTTATAGTTCCAATGTAGGAGGAGCGGTGCATAGTTTCTCATTAACCCATAGCCTCTTCTATCCTATTTAAGCAGCAAGTGTTCACACATTTCCTTCATTCTCCACCAAGAGAAGCAGCTGCCACCTACTACAAAACTTTCTGTCTGAATACCACAAATACCGGTAAGTCTTGGAGGGTTACTGGGAAGGAGCGAAGAGAAACTACTTTAGAATTTGGGGCATAAGGGAGGGAGTATTTTGGGGGACCTGTAGTCTAACTACCTCTTTATAATTATAAAGGATATAATCATAAACTCTAAGATTTTTATTTCAGCAATAACAGTACAAGTTAAATGAAGTTCCTTTTAATAATCAAACAACCAGTCTACTAAAACAGCAAAAAATCTTGAATCTAAAAATGGCATTAATGCATATTCAAGGAGAATCTCTCTCTGCACAGCTGAAGAAAAATCCCAGGGGGTTCCAGGGGCTGCTTCTTTGTGGACCTGTAGTCTAACTACTTGTTTATAATTATTGAGTGCCAATGAAATACCCTGTGTGATATTGAAGTGACATGGAGCCTTCCCCAGTGGCAGAGGAAGGGGGGCAGGCCCCCCGGGTGCCATCTCTGAGGAGGTGTGACAAGAAGGCACACCTCAGGGGTCTCTGCCACCCCCAGGCACGCACCGCCATCGTGCTGCCACAGACGCATGCGGAGGATCCTGTGCTCACGGCTGCACTCTCCTCCGCTCAAGCGGTGCCATCGGCAAACCGACCAGTGGCGCATGCGCAGCACTGCTCAAGCGCCATACAGTGTACCCTAACCCTCCACCACCGCTGCAGCCATGAGTGAAGGATCCCACTGACTCCGCTGCAGCTGCAAGCAGAGGATCCCGCTGCCATGCATGGTACATAGCAGCGCACACGTGGTACGTAGCAGCACGTGTGCATGCGCCAACGAGAGGTTGACATTAAAAATGACATTAATGCATATTCAAGCAGAATCTCTCTCTGCACAGCTGAAGCAAAATCCCAGGGGGTTTCAGGTGGTGCTTCTTTGTGGACCTGTAGCCTAACTACTACTTTATAATTATTGAGTGCCAATGAAATTCCCTGTGTGATATTGAAGTGACATGGAGCCTTCCCCAGTGGCGGAGGAAGGGGGCGGGGCCCCCGGGTGCCATCTCTGAGGAGGTGTGACAAGAAGGCACACCTCAGGGAGATTGCCCTGCCACCCCGGGCGCGCACCATCATTGTGCTGCCGCAGACACGTGTGGAGGATCCTCTGCTTGTGGCTGCACTCTCCTCCACCATCAGTACAGCACTCGAGCAGTACCGTCGGCAAACCGACCAGTGGTGCATGTGCAGTGCCGCTCAAGCGCCATACAGTGTACCCTAACCCTCCACCACCGCTGCAGCCGCGAGCGAAGGATTCCACTGACTCTGCTGCACATACGGTGCACACTCATGCATGGTACATAGCAGCGCACACGTGGTACGTAGCGGCACGTGCGTATGTGCCGACGGGCAGTTTGCCCCGCTCCATGCCCTGGGTGCCTGTTCCCCTTCCTTTGCCACTGGCTTCCCAAAGGCTTTAGGGATTGGTATCTCTGGTCCCTCCAGCAACCAGAACTTCCTTCATTTACTCAGTCTCCTCTAAAGGTAATGAAACACCTGCCAGGATGAGATCATGATGTGATCCAGAGGCAGGATCCCCATTCCCACCAGATTCTGAACTCATATTCAACATCTTGGGTTTGGAAGGGGCCCATGGGTGTCTTTGAGAACGTAGATGGGACTGGAAGGGGCCTCTGGGTAGGGGAAGGATTCAGCAACAGAGAAGCCAGAGCTCCCTGGAACATTTCTTTTGTAAATAGTTTATAAAGTATAACTTATATTAGATACATCCATCCCGACCTCCAGATCTCTTTCAGAATGCAATCCTATACAAACTGAGTGTTTCTTGAATAGCAAGGTGTACGGCTACATATAGTCACCAGGAGACAATGGCTATCTCAATGCTTTGTGAAAATTTATTTCATAAGGGAGTTTTTCATTGTGTGGAAATGTATCTTCTTTTGCCTATCACTGACTCTGCTGTCAGGCTATTTTAATAGGACCTCTTGAGCTCTAGAGTTATGGCACGAGAAGAGGGAGAGTGGAATAGCCACTTCTTTAGTGTCACGCAATATCTTATAAACTTCTATTATGCCCCTCTTTTTATATTCCTGAATCAAAAACACCCAAATGGTGGAGGTTAGTGGCTGATCAGACTACCAGCCCTTCTTGTGCAGAGTGAGGAAGAGACCCAACAACACAGGATCTATTCCTCACTCTAAGGTTTTTATTTAAGCAATAACAGTACAAGTTAAATGAAGTTCCTTTTAATAATACAACAACCATTCTACTAAAATAAACTACGTATTCCAGCAGCTGCGTTTGAATTTAAAAATGACATTCATGCATATTCAAGAACACTTTCCTCTGCCGAGCTGTAGCAAGATCCCAAGGTGTTCCAGGGACTCACCCAGTGCTCCTTTGGAGAATTGAAGACATGGTAGAGACTGTTGTAGCTTTAAGAAATAGGATTTATACACATATTTAAACCTTCAGTCTGCATGGAGGGGGTGCAGATCTTACAGCATGGCAATCCCAAGCAGGGATGCTCAGCTAGTCTTAACAATCTGCACCTCCTGGACACGTTGCTGTTAGAAGGAACAAATCAGACGCCACAAGAAAATACGAGGGGGAATAAAGAATTGGGAAATCTCTTCTCTTCCCCCACAGCCCCCATAGATGTGTCCTTCCATCCTCTCCTAGCTCTGAAGCTCAACAGTCTGGCACTATAGTACTATTGCTGTAGTTGCTGTACTGAGGTTGAGGGTAGGCAAGTAAGTTTATCTGTCCCTTCCAGTGCTGTATGGGAGAACGGGTGGTCGGTTCATGCACAAGTTTATCTGCCCCTTCCAGTGCTGTATGGTGAAAGGGTGGTGTCAGTTTATGCACACAATGAGATAAGCAGCTTCAGATCTGAATTTTGCTCCTCTTTCCAAGATATTCTGAGCTATTAGGCAGTCTCTTCCCAGGACAGCTGAGATAGGAATTAATTAGAACAGCAGTTACCAGCATGGCACTCATGAGTGCCTGGCTGCCCTCGGATGGTGCCCACAAAAGGCCTCAGTAAATATCCCCTCAAAATCCACTGGCTCTGTACAAAGTGTGTAACAAATGTTGGAAATGTAAAGAAAAAGAGGGAACATTTTATCATATGTGGTGGGAGTGTAAAAAGGTGAAATGCTTCTGGGAAATCATATATAATGAATTGAAAAAAAAGTTGAAATATACATTTGTAAAGAAACCAGAGGCATTTCTGTTAGGCATGGTTGGAAGTGAAATAAATAGAAAAGAACGTAAGCTTTTTTTATATGCGGTAACAGCTGCAAGGACATTATTGGCCCAAAAATGGAAACAAGAAGAGATACCAATGATGGAAGAATGGAGAATGAAATTAATGGACTATGCAGAACTCGACAAATTAACAGGAAAGATCCGAAACCGACAGAACCATAGGTTCACCGAGGACTGGAGTAAATTTGTAGATTATTTGAAAAGTAGATGCGATGAAGAAATAACGTTTGTTGGTTTGCAAGAGGCTCTGTGAAGAATTAATATTAAAAATATTGTAAAAAGGGGAGTAGGAAGGAGGAAGGTTATCATTATAAGACAATATAAAATTAGGAAATGTGTAAAAAAGAATCAAAATGGAGGATTGTCAGAAGAGCTGAGGGAAGTCCAAAAAAGAATGTATGTGAAAAAAATGTGTGTTATGTTCTTATAATTTTGTATTGTAAAATTAATAAAATATTATTAAACAAAACAAAACAAAAAACAAAATGCACTGGCTCAGCCTCTCCTTTTAATGGGGCTTCAGTATTGAAGGCCCACTCTTTAATATGTTCTGAACAAGGGAGAGTTGCAAAGAGCTTCTCTTTGTGAACAAGAACAGCAGTGATGGATGTTTGTGTTTTAGCCACACTGAGCCTTCAAAAAAGCATTGATTTCCAGCAAAATCTGGATCTTTCATTTCCTAAACAGCCATTCCCTAAAATCACAAGGCAAACTACTTTTAAAACTGGCCAGCCTGTCAAACGCAATTTATATTCCTTAGAAGGGGTGGGTGGGTCTCCTATCAAATGGAGAGAGAAATAGATAGATAAATATGTCTTGACAAGGAGAAGGTGTTTGCTTCGTCTTTAAAGCACCTCACAATTAATTAGTAATCATTTACCTTTGGAATTATATTTGGCACTGGAAGGTATATTGTGTTAAAGCATTGAGACAGTTTTCCAAGACGTCAGCAAATTCTGCTAATTATTTCATTTTCATAAATAATAAAATAAGTAAATAGAGTAAATAAATGATCAATTTGTGAAATCTTCTGATCTAACTGAATACATTGCTTTCTTTTCCTAGAATCAAGCACCATGCCAGAGATAGTCCCTAAGAACAAAGCCCCAGGGGTTGATTTCTGTGGGGTGGATGAATATTACTACATTGTCCGCTCAGACCTGGGCTGCTACATGAGGTCCACCAATTTCCATGAGGGCAAAGACCTTGAAGTGTTTAGCCTGCACAGTTCCTGCCAGGGAGGAGATCACTACTTAGCCCATCAGGACGGCCTATTCTACATCATCAAAGGAGACAACTATCGCCGTGTCAGCAACATGAATAAAGACTTAGGTGCTGTAGTATACAGCCTCCATCCCAACTGCCGCGGAGGGGACCATTACCTCTCAGCCTTTGGATCCTTCTATATCATTTTCCATAAAAGAGGGGTTTACCGTCGGATCAGTAATATGCATGAAGATACAGATGCAGTTGAATACACACTTCACCCAGCTTGCAAGGATGGTCTCTATTACTGGGGCATCAAGAATTACTATTACTTTGTAAAGCCCCATGATGAATGGGGGGTCCAGTACTATAGATGCACCAACTTCCACGAAAATGTGGATGCTGAAACATACTCCTTCCATAGTGATGCTGTGAACATGCTCCCTGGAGGAATGGCTATTACCCATGGCTCAGCTTATGGTAGATGGGAACCTATCAAGACCATCTCCAATGAGTCCAGCACTCCCATTGTATGGAATAAGAAGATCACCAAGAAAGTGGGATACAACAAGCAGAAGATGAGCAGTGTGGAGCACAACTGGAAGGTTTCCATGACTGCCTCATATCAGTCAGGTGCGCTCACTGAAGCCATTGCCAAGTATCAGTTCTCTCTCACTGCTGAGTATGGTGGGAAGAGGGTCAACACAGAGCAGGAAGACTGGAATGAAGCCACTGAGATCGAAGAAGCTATTAGTGTAACCGTGCAGCCCAATCAGAAGATGTACATATGGCAATACCAGCTGGGTTTGGGCAAGGAAGCGGTTTTGTTCTGCCGTGATATGAAATTTACGAGTGATTCTACTCCACCTACAGATATTCCTTTGCCACCTTCCAATAAGTGAAAAGAAAAGTGTTAGGCCAAAAGGCACCCTCTCTATTATAAAATATGATTGATTACTATTGATTACTATATTTAGAAAATATAGAGCTCTCCTGAGCTAAGGGGGAATTCGCTGAGCATAGCTGTCAACCTTTCCCTTATTCCGAATAGGATTCCTCGCAAGAAAAGGGAAACGTTGACAGCTATGTCGCTGAGTGGTATATAGAGATGCAAAAGCTAAAGACCAAGTGAGATTAATGATTATTAGACATATTATATACTCTCATATAGACATATACATCTTGATAGGCTACATAGATATACTTGTCCAAGTTTCTGCAAAACTCCTTAGGCTACAGCTAGAAAAGCATATCCCAGTTCAGGGGTCAGCAACCTTTTTCAGCCATGGGGTGGTCCACCATCCCTCAGACCATGTGGTGGGCAGGGCTACATTGGGGGGGGGTGAACGAATTCTTATGCCCCAGAAATAACCCAGAGATGCATTTTAAATAAAAGGACACATTCTATCCTTGTAAAAACACGCTGATTCCCAGACCGTCCATTGGCCGGATTGAGAAGGCGATTGGGCCAGATTCGGCCGCCTGGCCTTAGTTTGCCTACCCCCGTCCTAGTTTGTGCACAATGCAGGTGACCCAGGCTGAATGACTTCCGGATGAGCTACTATTTATAAGCTATAAATCCCTTTGCTAAATTTGTTCCTTCATTTTGCTTTGTATTTGCTGAACTCTGCAACCTGTCCCACTGTTGTTATACAAATCAAATAAAATGAAGAATCAATGGTTTAAAAATGTGTTCCATGCACTTTTTACACTTGTGTACAAAATGATTTTCAACATATATTTTGCAGAAGACACAAATACATTCTTCCTTTTCCAGAAGATTTGAGGGTTGGCCTAGGACAGGAGAGGGTCCAGGAGCCTGATCCAACCCCTCCTCAGCAACTTTTTATGTCCCCTTCCCAACCCAAGATCCCCCGAATTCAGCAGCAGCAAAACCAGTCTAAAGATCAGACACAGTGTTCAGGTGGTCAGAGAGATTTATGCATGTGTCCTGTGTTCACAGGCATGAGAGTGTGAGGTGACCACAGCCACTTTGGGTCCCTCACCAATGACATGCTGGTTCTGGGAGGCTGCCTAAGGTGAATGTGCCCTTATTGTTAAAAGCAATAGCTCTTTTAGCCCCGCCCCCTCCCTGTCCTAGAGGCACAAGAAGGAACATTTCTCTTTACTCTGGTTGCCATTTGATTACTAGCCCTAATTCAAATGCTGGTTTTGACTCATGTGGTTCAGAATCTCAGTACCTCAAGGACCTCCTCTTCCCATAAAGACCTGCCTGAGCTCTGCAGTGGTCACTTGAAGCCCTTGTCTGTGTGCCCCCTCCAACAGAGGTGCCAAGGGGGGCAGCAAGAGAAGAGGCCTTGCCAGTGGTAGCCCCTGGTTGTGTAGTGCTCTCCATCATCAGGCTTGCCCACCGCTGATGTTATTAGCTTTTGAATGCCAGGCAAATACATTTTTCTCCAACTTCTGTTTCTTTGAATGGATGCAATTTTTATCTATTCCATTTATTTATTTATTTATTTATTTATTTATTTATTTATTTATTTATCTATTTAGTTATTTATTGAAATAATATCCCACTTTCCACATCATAGGTCTCAGGTTGTCTTTAACAATGAAATGTACTATATACACAATTTAAACATCACTTTAACTTCCAAAATTTAAAACCTCAACAATTTAACATCTCTCTCTCAGTAAAGAAAAACAACCAGCAGCAGTGAGCGACAGCACAACAGCACTTTCTCAACCTCACATTGGGCCAGCCCTCAATTAAATATAGTGTGACCACCTCAAGGTACACCAGTTACAAGAATTTCTACAATTTACCTCAGATTATCTAGTGGGGGACTTGTGTGAGGTAAAACTTAATGATTTAGAGTCTCAGGAAGGAGTTGATCAAACAAACAAGAAAAGTTTTATTAAACAAAGGAAGTTTATGACACAAAGTGTGTCGGGAACGAGTTCTTTCAGGTAGAATTTAACTTATTTACTTTAACTATAAGATGTCTCAGGTTTAAACATAACACTTTAGGCACAACTCTTCTTAAACTTCAGTTACTAAACATCAGTTGGTTCACTTCAGGTAGATAAATATTCAGGTTTCCAGAAGAGATGGCAAAATGTTCAAATCAGTTTCTGTCACTTAGATAATACAGTGATCGCTCCCCACATCAACTGGGGGGGGGCACCTTTTGCGTGGTCATGCACAGCCCCCCCCCATCCCAGTGCGTCTCCCGGGAGTAGGGGCTGGCTTCACCCTCCCCAGGGTGGATACCTGGAGGTCTCCGCCTACTTCAGCCAATCGCCCAATCCCACCTGGGGAGGCGTTGCCAGAGGATCGGCCAGGTAGGGGGAGGGACCGCCCTGCCCACAGAACAGAAGATGAATCTTACCTTCAAAGCAGTGTCAGTTGGCTCCAGAACTTCTCCCACCCTGCCCTCCCTCAGTTAAGCCTCCTTTTGCAGGTTAACCTCTTCTCTACAGGTATGCAGGCGCTGTTGAAGGACCGGAAAGGCATTTTCCTGCATTGGCAGGTTTTGCCTTACCTTTAGTAAAACATCACAACTTTGGTGGTTTCAGGCCTTGGGCGGAATCCTTTAGTCTAGCTTCCTAAATGGGGGGCCGGTTTTTATTTCAGCAATAACAGTACAAGTTAAATGAAATTCCTTTTAAAAATCCAGCAATCAGTCTACTAAAACAGACCATGTATTCCAGCAACAGACCTTGAATCTAAAAATGGCATTAATGCATACTCAACCAGAATCTCTCTCTGCACAGCTGAGTAACCTCCTGATTGACCCCTGCTGCCTCAGTACATTCTGCCGCCTGAGGCAGTCACCTCACCTTGCCTCATGGGTGGACCAGCTCTATTCTGTCTTTGTGTTCCTCTTTCAGTTGGGGAAGGATAGATTTCCTTATTGCATTGTCAGTAGATGAACACTTTTACTTTTTATGTATTTTTAAATTGCATTTGGTTGATATTTAAGGTGTTTTTCAATTACCGTATTTTTCGCTGCATAGGACGCACCCGACCTTAGGATGCACCTTGTTTTAGTGGGCGAGAACAAGGGGAAAAAAATCTCCCCCTCTCTGCTCAGCACCCCTTCAGCGAAGTGGCAGGAGAAATGGAGCCCCTTCCATTTCTCCTTCCACTTGTCTGAAGGGGCGCTGCGCAACTCTCCCTTTCTGCTGAAGCCAGGAGAGTCTTGCTCTCCCGGCTTCACCAAAAGGAACCCGAAGCCTTCGGAGCACAGCACGAGGTGCTGGGAGGGTTGTCTTGTGGTTGTTGTCATTGTTCATTATCTGAAAAAAAAAAATCAATAAAGCATGTACTTTGGTTCCAATGTAAGTGGAGCAGTGTGTAGTTTCTCATTAACCCTTGGCCTCTTCTATCCTATATAAACAGCAACTGTTCACACATTTCCCACATTCTCCAAAAAGAGAAGCAGCTGCCACCTATTACAAACTTTCTCTGTGAATACCGTGGAAACCGGTAAGTCTTGGAGGGTTACTGGGTAGGAGCAGAGAGAGACTACTTTAGAATTTGGGGCACAAGGGAAGGGTTGCTTCTTTGTCGACATGTAGCCTAACTTTATAATTACTGAGTGCCAATGATATTCTCTGTGTGATATAGAAGTTATGTGGGCTTTCCAAAGGCTTTAGGGATTGGTATCTCTGGTCCCTCCAGCAATCAGAATTCCCTTCTTTACTCATTCTCCACTAAATGTCTTGAAACACCTTGCAGGATGAGATCATGATGTGATCCAGAGGCAGAATTCTCATTTCTACTAGATTCTGAACTCATTTGCAACATCTTGGGTTTGGAAGCGGGGCGTGGGTATCTGGGGAAATACTCTCCATTTCCGTGGGTTGGCTCAAAGGAACCAGATATGACTGGAAGGGGCCTCTGGGTAGAGGAAGGATTCAGCAACAGAGAAGCTTGAGCTTCCTTGCACATTCATTCTGTAAATAGTCTATAAAGTTTATCTTATATTATGAACATCCATCCCGACCTCCAGATCACTTTCAGAATGCAATCCTATACAAACTGAGTGTTGCTAAGTTCTCAAATAGCAATGAGTAGGGCTGCATAAAGTCACCAGAAGACCATGGCTATCTTAATGCTTTATGATCATGACTTTCATAAAAGAGTTTTTCACATTGTCTGACAGCTGAGTTAATTCCCCCCTCTCCTCACTCCCTACTCCAAGTGCAAATGTTAGTTTATAAATGTGGTAACTCCTGAGGATCTGAATGTATAATATTCAGTGTTTGAGTTAAAAGTTGTCAATCACCTAGTGGGATCATGTGATCGAATTACTGTACCCCATGCTTATATATATCTGAACAGTGAGGCTTTTGCTGGGTGTGTGGAGGGTGCATTTTATGGTTCAAAAAGATTTTTGATTATGTTTCCTTTTACAGCTTTGGTTTCTTGGGGAACGGGGTTTAAGAATGTGCTAAGCATTCTGATGGTGCTTTTTTTAAAAAAAAGAAGAAACTATTTTCAGCATTGGGAGATGAAATAAATGACACTTAAATAAAATAAAATAAAATAAAATAGGAGTTTTGCATTGTATGAAAAAGTATGTTCTTTTGCCTGTCCACTGACTCTACTTTCAAGCTATTTTAATGGGACCTCTTGAGCTCTACAGTTATGGCAGAAGAAGTAGGAGAGAGAAATAGCCACTTCTTGAATGCCATGCACAATCTTCTATTATGACCCTCTTTTTATATACCTGAATCAAAAACACCCAGAAGGTGGAGTTTAGTGGCTGATCAGACCACCAGCCCTAGTTTGGGGGAGGGGATTGTGCAGAGTGAGAAAGAGACCCAAGAAAATGACATTCATGCACACACTCTCCCTGCTGAGCAGGAGCAAGATCCCAGGGGGTTCCAGATATTCACCCAGGGGCTGTGCTCCCTTGGAGAGTTGAAGACATGGTAGGGACTGTTTTAGCTTTAAGAAATATGATTTATACACATATTTAAACCTTCAGTCCACATGGAGGGAGTACAGATCTTACAGCATGGCAATCCCAAGCAGGGATGATCATCTGGTATTAACCTCCTGAAGAACCATGAACAACGTTGGTGTTAGAGGGAACAAATCAGATGCCACTAGAAAATCCGTGGGGGAATAAAGAACTGGGAAATCTCTCCCCTCCCCCACCAACAACAATAGATGTGTACTGTCCTCTTCTCCTAGCTCTGAACCTCAACAGTCTGGCACTACAGTACTATTGCATTAACTACCGAGGTTGAAAGTAGGCAAGTAAGTTTATCTGCCCCTTCCAGGCTGAATGGGAGAAAGGATGGATGGTGTTGGTTTATGCACACTATGAGGAAAAAAACAGGTCCAGATCTGAATTTTGTTCCTCTTTCCAAGATATTCTGAGGTATTAGGCAGTTTCTTCCCATCACAGCTGAGATAGGAAATTAATTAGAACAGCAGTCACCAACATAGCACTGAGTGACCTCGTATGGTGCCCACAAAAGATCTCAGTAAATATCCGCTCAAAATCCACTGTCTTAGCCTCTCCTTAAGCTTGACCACATTTAATGGGGCTTGAGTACTGAATGCCCACTCTCTCAGGTTTTCTGAACACGGGAGTGGTGCAAAGAGCTTTTCTTTGTGAGCAAACACAACAGTGATGGATACAGGTGTTTAAGCCACACTGAGCCTTCAAACGAGCATTGATTTTCAGCAAAATCTTGGTCTTTCGTTTCTCAAACAGCCATACCCTAAAGTCACTGGGCAAACTGCTTTTAAAACTGATCAGCCTGTCAAATGCAATATTATATTCCTTGAAAGGGAGTGGGTCTCCTATCAAATGAAAAGAGAAATAGATAGAAAATATGTCTTGACAAGCAGAAGATTTTTGGTTCGTCTTTCAAAGCACCTCACAATTAATTAGTAATCACTTACCTTTGGAATTATATTTGGCTCTGGCAGGTATATTGTGTTAAAGCATTGAGACTGTTTTCCAAGACGTCAGCAATTTTTTTAAATTGTTTCATTGTCATAAATAATAAAATAAGTAAATAGAGTAAAGAAATGATCAATTTGTGAAATCTTCTGATCTAACTGAATACATTGCTTTCTTTTCCTAGAATCAAGCACCATGCCAGAGATAGTCCCTAAGAACAAAGCCCCAGGGGTTGATTTCTGTGGGGTAGATGAATATTACTACATTGTCCGCTCAGACCTGGGCTGCTACATGAGGTCCACCAATTTCCACAGGGGCAAAGACCTTGAAGTGTTTAGCCTGCACAGTTCCTGCCAGGGAGGAGATCACTACTTAGCCCATCAGGACGGCCTATTCTACATCATCAAAGGAGACAACTATCGCCGTGTCAGCAACATGAATAAAGACCTAGATGCTGTAGTATACAGCCTCCATCCCAACTGCCGCGGAGGGGACCATTACCTCTCAGCCTCTAGATACTTCTATATCATTTTCCAGAAAAGAGGTGTTTACCGTATGGTCACTAATATGAATGAAGACAAAGATGCAGTTGAATACACACTTCACCCTGCTTGCAAGGATGGTCTCTATTACTGGGGCGTCAGAAAATACTATTACTTTGTAAAACCTGTTGATGAATGGGGCATCCAGTACTATAAAAGCACCAACTTCCACGAAAATCTGAATGCTGAAACATTTTCCTTCCATAGTGATGTTGTGAATATGCTCCCTGGAGGAATGGCTGTTACCTATGGCTCAGCTTATGGTAGATGGGAACCTATCAAGACCATTTCCAACGACTCTAGCACTCCCATTGTATGGAATAAGAAGATCACCAAGAAAGTGGGATACAACAAGCAGAAGATGAGCAGTGTGGAGCACAACTGGAATGTTTCCATGACTGCCTCATATCAGTCAGGTGCGCTCACTGAAGCCATTGCCAAGTATCAGTTCTCTCTCACTGCTGAGTATGGTGGGAAGAGGGTCAACACAGAGCAGGAAAACTGGAATGAAGCCACTGAGATCGAAGAAGCTATTAGTGTAACCGTGCAGCCCAATGAGAAGATGTACATATGGCAATACCAGCTGGGTCTGGGCAAGGAAACGGTCTTGTTCTGCCGTGATATGAAATTTACGGGTGATTCTACTCCACCTACAGATATTCCTTTGCCACCTTCCAATAAGTGAAAAGAAAAGTGTTAGGCCAAAAGACACCCTCTCTATTATAAAATTTGATTGATTACTATGGGCTAATATTTAGACAATATAGCGCTTTCATGTGTTAAGAGGGAGTTAGATGAATAGTATATAGAGATGCATAAGCTAAACACGAAGTGAGATTAATGATTACTAGACATATTATATACTCTCATATAGACATACTAATCTCACTAGGCTACAGCTAGAAATGCATGTCCTAGTTTGTGCACGATGCAGGTGACCCAAGCTGAATGCTTTCTAGATAAGCTACTATTTCCTGGTCTCCATAAATCCCTTTGCCAAATTTATAACCTTCATTTTGCTTTGTACCTGCTGAACTTCTAATCCTGTTCCACTGTGGTTGTACAAATCAAATAAAATGAAGAATCAATGGTTTAAAAATATGTGCAATGCGTGTTTCACATTTGTGACAAAATGATTTACAACATATATAGTTTATAGTTTAGTTTATTATTTCTACCCTGCCCATCTGGCTGGGTTACCCCAGCCACTCTGGGTGGCTCTCAACAGCACATTAAAAATAGAATAAAACTTCAAAAATTAACAACTTCCCTAAACAGTGCTGCCTTCAGATGTCTTCTAAAGGTCGGATAGTTGTTTATTTCCTTGACATCTGATAGAAGGGCATTCCACAGGGCGGGTGCCATTACCGCGAAGGCCCTATGCCTCATTCCCTGGAACTTCGCTTCTCACAGTGAGGGAACTGCCAGTAGGCTTTGGCGCTGGACCTCAGTGTCTGAGCTGAACGATGGGGGTTGAGATGCTCCTTCAGGTATACTGGGCCGAGGCTGTTTAGGGCATTAAAGGTTAGCACCAACACTTTGACTTGTGCTTGGAAACATACTGAGAGTCAATGTAGGTCTTTCAAGACCAGTGTTATATAGTCTTGGCAGCCGCTCCCAGACACCAGTTTGGCTGCCACATTCTGGATTAGTTGCAGTTTCCGGGTCACCTTCAAGGAAATAAACAACTATCTGACTTTTCAAAGACATCTGAAGGCAGTCCTGTTTAGGGAAATTTTTAATGTTTGATGCTTTTTGTCCTTTTAATATTCTGTTGGGGGCCACCCAGAGTGGCTGGGGAAACCCAGTCAGATGGGCGGGGTATAAATAAATAATAACACTAACCATTGGCCATGTTGGCTGAGGGAGTTAGTATACACTTAAATCTGGAGGGCCATGTGTTTTAAGCATGCTGCTGGCCTGGCTAAGAAATGTGAGAGTAAGGCTCCTTCAGGAAGTTGGCTTGGAGGAGCAAGGAGTCAAGTGCTGTGCCAGAGCAGAGAGAAGGAAACCGCAGAAGCCCAAAGGTTGATCGTGATAAAGGCCTTTTGTCAAAAACCACATCAAACATTTATGCAAATACAAGGAAGAACATAGAAGTGTTTGCACTGTGTTTGAGTTGAAGGCTGGGTTTCTTTGGAAATGGAGCAGAGATTTCTGTAGAAGAAGTTTCAGTAAAGCCGGCCAATCATAGGTAATAAAACAGGAGAGCACTTTTGTGTGTGTTTTTAAAAGCCGAGAACCATTGGCTCAGAAAGTACAATCCAATGGCCCTTACATTTGTTGTTGCTGCCCCTATTTTCAGATGTATCTCCCTAGTAAAACGCTGTTCCCATTGTTACTGTTTGTCATTGGGGGCACTTTCCTGATAGCTGGAGGTGCCAACATTTAACTCCTTAAGCCTATTCAGAAAATTCACCTCCTGTACATCCACTCAGAAGAAAGATCCATGAAGTTCAATGGTACATACCCCTTGTCCACGATAGCAGGCTAATTTTTTCAGTGGCTAATGGATGCTTCTTGACTACGCCTTTTTTTCCTAGGGAAGGTTGGGCAGTCTGTGGCCCTCCAAGTTTTGTTTTTGGACTCCAGCTCCCATCAGCCCCAGCAAGCATAGCCAAAGATGATGGGATTTCTAGTCCAGCAACACTTGGAGGGCCACAGGTTCCTCATCACTGCTCAAATGCATACGCATGTGAAATATTCTTCAAGCGCACAAAGACACCGCCATATTTTACACACTGCAGCTTCCAGGATACATTTAAAGCCACCTAGAACATAGTACAATTTCAATTTTTCTACTATATCTTTGGCCCAAGATTTTGTAGCATAAAAAGTAGAAGGCTTCCTTCAGCAAGGCATAACCCCATTTTCACCTGAGAAAGTCGATCTCCTGGCTATTTGCTCGCCTCTTGCCATTAAGGCTCTTAACTTGGAGGCATTAGAGTTTCAGTGTGATGTGTTGGATACAGGATCAGACTTAGATGGGGAAATGCCAACTCAAATATTCTATGCCCTAAAATACAAATAAACAAGCCTCACCACCACCACTGCTTCCATAACACTGGAAGCCCAGATCACCCAATGAAGCTAGATGGTAGGAAATTCAGGACAGGCAAAAGCAAGCACTCTCTCATAGAGCACACACTGAAACTCTGGAATTTGCAGCCACTAACTTGGACACCTTTAAAAGGAGATGGGGCAAATTCAGGGAGAATAAGGCTGGTTGAGTGCTATGGTTAGCAGGATGCATGACTACACTGGCCTTTCAACCAACCCAGCATGGGTCTTTTGTGCTTCTTAGGATACTAACAATGGTTGATTCCAGTTCCACATTTCAGAGTTAAAGTTAATTGTGGCAAATCAGCTGTTATCTATCTCACAAGCTTCTGGTATCTGTAGTGGGTGGTTGGGGAATGTATGAGATGAAGTGGCTACTCAAAGAGTCTCTTGACCTAGGAATGAAGGTTCAAAAGTAAGGATTTCCTCATTCCAAACTGGGCTAGGGCACAGCTGTGTTGGAAGAGATCCATTTTTGTAGGAAGAAAGGAGTCACGGGGCCACTCAGAGGGAGATTGGGCAAGCCCTAGAATATAAAAATGACCTATCTAAGCCCAAGTGACCAGAGGAGAAAGGCAATTCCTGTCCAGCAGACTGGTCTTCTTATTGTCACACCTCCATTATTATATTTTATTCTGAGGGTAAGTAGGAAATCATTATATTCTATCTTGTGCTGTGATATTTGCTTCCATGTATTCATCTTTAATGGAGAGAACCCGGCAGAGGATGGAAACCTTGTCTCCTCTTGTGCCCTTTTTATAGCAACATAATTTTCAGAAATCAGCAATACCCCCATTTGTTCTACCTGCACCTCTCCCTGCTTTCCCTGCTTGTGGATGTATGTGCAATGGGGGCTTTGAGACCATACAGTCAGGTGTGCCATTTTTAGTTGAAACTTGTTGTGGAGATAAGGTAATGGAGATACAGTAGTACCTCGGGTAACATACGCTTCAGGTTACACATGCTTCAGGTTACAGACTCCGCTAACCCAGAAATAGTACCTCGGGTTAAGAACTTTGCTTCAGGATGAGAACAGAAATCGTGCTCCGACGGTGCAGCAGGAGGCCCCATTAGCTAAAGTGGTAGCTCAGTTAAGAACAGTTTCAGGTTAAGAACGGACCTCCAGAACGAATTAAGTACTTAACCCAAGGTACCACTGTATTTACCACATGTGGTGGACATGCAGGAAAATCAGAGAGTTTTGGAATCTTATTTATGATGAGCTGGAAAAGATCTTTAAGTTAACATTCTTTAAAAAGCCAGAGGCCTTCCTACCGGGTATTTTAGGTAAAGGCATTCCCAAAAATTTAAGAGAAATCTTTCTATACGCCACAGCTGCAGCCCGAACACTGGTTGCAATGAACTGGAAGGGGCAGGGGGAGTTCCAACTTTATCAGATTGGCAAGGCAAATTACAGGAATATGCAGAAATGGTGCAATTGACCAACAGACTGAGAGGCAATACAAGACAATCATTTATTTAAAAATGGGATATGTATCAGAGTTATTTACAGAAATAAAATAGTGGTATAATATCTTTGGCAGCATTTGAACGACCCTTGTTTAAAGTAATTGTTAAGAAATAAGTTAATGAGTACAAACTGTTGTAAGAAGGTATTAAAAAATACAGAAAGAGTAAGGTTATAACGTTAAGTACATTCAATACTAAAAAGAAAGTTTACATTGGGAAATGATAGGAAGTCTATTTTATGTTAGTAAAAAGATAGGGAAAAAGTGATTGCATAAATTTAAACTAAGTTAATTTTTTGTGAATCCAAAGAAGAGTATTAGTACATGGTTGTTTTCATTTTTGCTGAATTAAGAGTGTGTATAGTATGTATATTATGTACGTTATGTATTTCAATATGTATGTATATTATGAATTTCAATAAAGTTATGTTAAAAGAAAAGAAAAAAGAAAAAAGAGAGAAACTTATTGCGACAGATCTAGGGGTCTTTTCCTCATTGGAAGGTCATGTTTTTAAAACACCCCAAAAAAGAACCAGGATAGACAGTCAGCAAATAGGATGAACCTCCTCCTGTGCCTTAGTATCTCCAGGTGCCTGGAGGTGTCAAACCCAAATTTAGACTGGACCTCTCCTTTCAGGCCACATATAGGAAACACTTGAAGACAGGAGCTTTAGAAGTGAAGCAAGCAAGCTATTGTTAAGTTGGCTGAAAAACCTTCCTTTTCTCCAAAGTATTCCCACATTAATCTGTTTTATATTTGCAGTTTTTTAAAAAAAATATGCTGGTGGGAGGGCAGTTTAGTTTTTGTTATGACCACTTTTATGTTTTATATTTCATTTCTGTACAGTGGGACCTTGGTTCCCAAACTTAATTTGTTCTGGGAAGTCTGTTCCAAAACCAAAGCGTTCTAAAATCAAGGCGTGCTTTCCCACAGGAAGTAATGGAGAATGGATTAATCCGTTTCAGACTTTTAAAAACAACCCCTAAAATAGCAATTTAACATGAATTTTACTATCTAATGAGACCATTGATCCATAAAATGAAAGCAATAATCAATGTACTGAACTATAAAATAAACAAGACAGTATTGTAGATGATAAAAATTTAAATTATTTTGTTTTCTTATGTGCACTGATGATAGTCATTGTTTGGATGGGGGGCTTTCATCCATTTCTGAAGTCAAACAATCAATCAATCAGTAGCTGAACTGGGTTCCATGCATTCACAAAAACAAGGAGCAAAAATAAAGCCCCAAGCCACAGTCACAAGTCAATCCCATAAAATGAGGAACAAGTCACAGTCAAAAAAACGAAAAAGCCACACAAACAAAAACGCAAAAAAAATGCAAAAACAAAAGCTCCAAATATCACTTCTGTGTTGCTTGGGTGTTTGGGACTCAACAGGAAGCCTCTGATTAGCAGCGGGGAACTCGATTTACAAATGGAACACACTGAACAGCAATTGGAACATGTTTTGTTTCCAAGGCAAAGTTCACAAACCGGGACACCTACTTCTAGGTTTGCAGCACTCTATTTCCAAGTTGTTCATAAACTATGCTGTTCTAAAACCAAGGTACCACTGTACACCACTTAAAGGTAAAGGGTAAAGGGACCCCTGACCATTAGGTCCAGTCACGGACAACTCTGGGGCTGTGGTGCTCATCTCGCTTTATTGGCCGAGGGAGCCGGCATACAGCTTCTGGGTCATGTGGCCAGCATGACTAAGCCGCTTCTGGCGAAAACCACAGCAACGCACGGAAACGCCATTTACCTTCCCGGCAGAGCGGTACCTATTTATCTACTTGCACTTCGTGCTTTCAAACTGCTAGGTTGGCAGGAGCAGGGACCGAGCTCACCCTGTCGCGGGGATTCGAACCGCTGACCTTCTGATCGGCAAGCCCTAGGCTATGTGGTTTAACCCACAGTGCCACCAGTGTCCTTGTACACCACTTAGGTACTCCTTAAATGTAGAGCAGTTCATACATTATTAAATAAGGAAATAAACCCTACTTAATGACCTATTTCAGTGTTGGGAACATTCAACATATTGAACCACCAGCACCCCACCTACAGCCTGTCTTGATACACATCATCATCATTTATTATTTATACCCCACCCATCTGGCTGGGTTTCCCCAGCCACTCTGGGTGACTCCCAACAGAATTAAAAACAGAATAAAAAATCAAACATTAAAAACTCTGCCTGGTTCCCTGTAACCTCACTTCTCACAGTGAGGGAACTGCCAGAAGGCCCTCGGAGCTGGACCTCAGCGTCCAGGCTGAATGATGGGGGGAGATGCTCTTTCAGGTATACTGGGCCGAGGCTGTTTAGGGCTTTAAAGGTCCCTAAGAACTAGCTGGCACTTTAACATTTCCCTTTTTATGCCTCCTCTCTGTAGTTTGCAAGACCCCAGCATGCTGGTCTCCAAGATCTCCTGCTCATTACTGGCTATCCTTCTTGGGTTTCTGATGGTGCAGTCATGTGAAGGACAGTCCCGAGAAGATTTTGAGTGGAAGCACACTGATTATCCAAAAAGCTACTCAACTTCCCACCCTGACACCTACTGCAAGCGGATGATGCTTCAGAAAAGGTTGACTCGATATGTTTGCAAGGACGTAAATACCTTCATCAATGACCGCCCTGTAAATGTGGTACAAGTGTGCAGAGGCAGAGGGATTCCCCATGGTAGTGACACCGATAGCATAGACTCCTTCGATATGGTCATCTGCAGATACACAGGTGGTCCGGCTCCTTATGACTGCAGGTACAGCGGCACACCTGCACACTTGCGCATTCGTGTGACCTGCACCGGCATTTACCCAACACACTATGTGACTGAAATGCACTAGGTAATGTGTGATACAACTCACTCTCCGTTTACAGAAGCCAGAAGTCTGAGGATGTGTTGGCTAGAATTTTTTTTTCCTGTCATGCTTTCTCCTCAATGTATCTCTGCAACATGCCCACAATATAAGCTTTTACTGCTTTAATAGTTACTCACTTTCCCAGGGAATCCTGGCAACGTAGATCTTCAAGGAGCAGCTGTGGGAAATACCGTTGTATGACCTTTCTTTACCCCTGTTCCGTTATACCATGGGTAGGCAAACTAAGGCCTGGAGTCGGATCCGGCCCAATCGCCTTCTAAATCCAGCCCGCAGATGGTCCGGGAATCAGCATGTTTTTACATGAGTAGAATGTGTCCTCTTATTTAAAATGCATCTCTGGGTTATTTGTGGGGCATAGGAATTTGTTCATTTCCCCCCTTCAAAATATAGTCCAGTCCCACACAAGGTCTGAGGGACAGTGAACCGGCCCCCTGCTGAAAAAAGTTTGCTGATCCCTGTATTATACCTTCCCAGTTTCTCACCTTCTCAGTTCTCCCTTTCCCAACCAGAAATAGTGAACACACACACACACACACACACACACACACACACAATCTGAACCTCTTTTAACCTGGAGAGGCATTGCCCATGACCCCAGCCTCAACTCCAAACCCTGAAAGTGACACAACAATTCAAGAGACTTTGAAAAATGCCGAGCTGTTGCTGAACTAATTAAAGCAGCATAAAGATATTTATGGTTGGCTTTATGGTCCACACATTGCGCAAATCTGGTGCTGCCTGGTTGGGCCCTGGGACACCAAATCCCTATTCAGCCATGAAGCTCACCTTGAGGCAGTCACTATCTCTCAGTCTAACCCACAGAAACCCACATGTGAAATTACAGGCTTGCGTCGTGCCTTCAAGTTGTGTAGCAGGGCATAGAATTATATGTGCTACATTGATATCTGGGGTGGGGGGCACACAATAAATTGTAGATGGGGTGGGGAGATTGATCGACTAATGAGCTTCATACCAGAGACTGGTTTATACATCTGTTTCTAGAGAAGGGAGAGAGGGTGTTGTGTGGTGGTTAGTTTAGAGGGTCAGATAAGGATTGTGAAGACTTCGAATAATCACAAACATCCCCAGATGAGCTTTACACAGAATTGTTGTGAAAATATAAAGGAGGATGGGGGAACAACCAATGTCACCTTGGGCTCCCTGGAGGAAAACAGGCGATATAAATGCAATAAATAAATTAAATAAATGTGGGGTGGATATGGATGAAGCCAGCCTCCCATTCCTTCTAACTTGATGGTTCAATTTTACTTCCCCTCTCTCTTGTTTTTATCTGAGGACATTGCAGGAAACCCACCTGTGAAATTACAGGCTTGCACCATGCCTTCAGTTTCCTCACCTCAATAGAACTTACCTTGCCAAACTGGAGTCCAACGTTATTACTCAACCCTCAGCCAGAATTATAGGGGTTAGTTGTTGGGAAAGCAGTTGGCAGTTAAAGGGATTGAGACATCATTTCTAAGGGGGCCATTGAAGGGAGGCAGGAGAAGGCTGAGGAAGTATCTCAAAAGTCTTGATTAGAAAGCTGAGCCTTTCCATTATTTCACATTTGGCATATAGCACACTTACCTGTGTACCAGTGGGGGGGGGGGGGACAGCAACACAAACACTCTGGTTCTTTGCAGCAAAAGCCACTTTTCCTGAAGAAAGTCAGCATGATATAGTGTGTGGATATGACTTCATATCCCTGCACAGTTGTGAAGCAGACTATGATAGGAGGAGGCATCTAGATCTGGCATCTACAGGAAATCCAAAACTTCAGCCTGAATTTTGGGAGGGTTTAGGGGAACTTCTTCCTCCTTTGGGAAGCGGAGGGCTCCCATGCACACCAGCAGCCTCTTTGATGCTGCCAAAGAGCTGTGTGGTGCTCAGGTCAAGATGATCAGCAGAGCGCCCACCAGAGTGCTGGTAAGTTTGACCATCTTACCAAAATGCACCCTCCACACCAAAAATATCCCAAATGTTCCCATGAAACATGTGGCCATGAAAGTGTGATGACCAACACCCAGCCTTTTATTAACCCTAGATCATCCTGAGACCTCATACTACCTGTCAGTTGAAGGGGCTTATGTTATGCATCATGTTATGCACCTCAGGCCCAGGGCCAAATGTGGCCATCCACACCTCTGTATTTGGCCCTTGGGGGTATTTTCACACCATCCTCTCCCCAGCAACACACACTCTGTCATGGTCCGGTTCACAGGCGAGCAAAGTCCTGACAGGGGAGGTCAGGACCAGGGGCAAGATAGCGGGGTAGGAGCAGGAACGGGGGTCCAGAAGCCAGGATTCAGGAAGCCAAGGGTCCGAGAGTCAGGAAGCAGGGAGTCAAGAAGCCGAGGTTCAAGGATCAGAAAGCAAGAAGCCCAAGGCAGGAAGGGTGTTGCTGTGTCAAAGAGCTAAAGGGAAATGCTGACCTTATATCCCTTCCCAGCTCTTGCCACCAGGTGCAGTGAGTTACCAAGCGGCCTCACCTGTGAGGCCACACCTTGCCTCCTCAGAACAAATTTAGGAAGGCCCCAGTCCTGCAAAGTCCTATTGGTCACAGGGCCTGGCTCCTGCGCACACACACCTGACACACTCTCTCCATATGCTTACCCCCTCCCCAGGTTTACTTCACACCCAACTGGCTGCAGTGGTGGATTAGGGGCTCTCAAATTTCAGCAGCGCCCTGTGTGATGCTAAAATCATTCAAGATGACGCCGAGGTAAGACTCATTCAAGATGGCGCCGAGGTAAGACGCTCTTATCGGAGCTCAAAGAGATCTTTTAGCTAAATGTTGCTGGCTCTCCTTCCCCTTTTGGATTTTATTTCCTTTCACCATTTCGCTGTGCTTTTGAACATCTTATCTTATCCTCCTCGGTGCCGGGACTTAAAGAAGCTAATGAAGCTTTAACGAAGGCTCTCAGACATTCCCCTCCGGGCATTAAGGCACTCCCTCCCAGTTTCTCGTCGACTCCTTGTGATAAACTTATTCCAAGGATTCTTAAGGACTTTTAATCGGCTTTTAACCCTAAAAACTACAAATTTATAAAACCACAAATTTCTCCCACCACTTCTAACTTCGTGGACCCCCAAACATCTCAGTTGTTTTAACAAACTGGGAAGAAGAGGGGGGTACTTCAAAGGAGTTCAAAGGAGTGCTAAAATTGGCCCCAGTTTTAAACTCTTCGCAGCAGCCCAGCCAGGACTGAATGAAAATTGAACGAGATTGCGACCTGAGAACCTTAGCACTTTATCACTCTATTTAGAAGTCTGATCTCATCGACTTAAGAAGAATCTAGCAATGAGAAGAGCCAAAAGACTCAGGTGTCTTGATACAGAAACTGACACAGAGTCCTCTGGTTTCAAACAGAGTAATCTAGATAATTACCTGCTACCTCAAAAACAGCACGTATCTCCTCCCAAAACCTTCCTCAACTCTTCGCATGAAAAGACAATTGAAGAGATATCCCTAGGAATAAATGAGGACAAGGCTACTACTCCCATAACAGAGGCACAAGCACTAATTGATAGAAAGGTGGAGCTGCTAGAGGAATGCTGCCTACTGACTGCTCAAACAGTTCAAAAAATCTTTGAACAATTACAAAACATCTCCAAGAAGCTGGACAACCCAGATGAAAGGAGGCAACTCACTCCCTTTTTGCCATCCTTAACAAGCCCTGGAGATAAACAGAACAAATACAAATTTATGTCTCTAAACCAGCCAAAAACTAGAGGAAGCCCCCCTCACTCAATCAACCTGATACTGAGGCCATGTGAGATTGTTCTCCACATTTTTCCATATAGAGGGCCCCTACCTTATTGGGAGTCACCTTTCTGGGCCAGACATCATCTAAATTTGCTCCTTAGCCTTGAGGGTGGAAGTATTGACTTAAAAGCAGTCAAGAGGCTTACTAACGATGGATATTCCAAAAAAGTACTACTAAGATTTGGTAGCCATAGAATTCCAACCAAACTCTTAAGGGAAAAGGCTCATTTAGCCCAGAAAGGAATTATCCCGCGCCGACACTTTGAAGATATATCACCCAGACCATTGATTGCATCTAAAAGACAGAACAAGATGAACAAGGCCATTCCACCAGAAGCCGACATCTGCCCTACTCCCATGGAAGAACCCAGTAGATGGGAGAAACCGCAGCCAGCTACCCGGAAAATCACGCAAGAAAAATCCAAGCTCCCAAACCATGCGACTGTAGCATCAAATAACAACCTCGCCCTTGACACAATAGACTGGACAGTCCCAGAAGAAGAAGATCTGCTGAGTAACTTTACCAAGCTACCAGATAAAGAACAAATAAACATACTCAGTAAATTGACGAAACTACAGGCCAGATTGACCGAAATTCACCAACAGGGTCAACAAAATGCAGCAGAAACAACACACAATCAAACTTTACACTTACCAGCTTTTTCCCCAAAATGCATAGTCAAAAAGAGAGCTACTAATGGAACTTTCAAATGTATAGATGCAGAGCTTCAAATCCAGCCGCCTTTAGAATATGAAATGGCAAGGAAAAACTCCAGTAATGAAACCACAAATTCCTGGCTGAGATATCAAATATTAGCTTCAGACGAAATAGGTACCCCTACTTTAAGTACTACAAAGGACCTTAACATTGCCGAACAAAAGATGACCTCCAACAGACCTGACACACTGAGCTCAACACCAAATGAGGCCAAAGAAATGGAAGTAGAGACTAAAAACAGTCCAACTGTCCACAACAGCCCACCAGCCACAGAAATTTCTCAGGAACAAGGAACAGTTAAGGAAGAAAATCAAGAAAGGGAGGAAATTTCAATTTCCCGCACTTTAAAAAAGAATCTAAAAGATCCACCACTATGTTCCCCACCGAAAGCAGCGACAAATGGCTGTATCTGCACAAGACAAAATCCCTCGCTAGACTTAATAACAGAACTAGAATGACTAAATGCTGTCAACCAGCCACCAACTCAAAAACGGACCCTACGCTTGCTGTCCTGGAATATCGCAGGGTGGGGAAACAAAGGCGGAGACCCAGACCTAATGAACTTCTTTAAAGATTTTGAATTAATACTTCTACAAGAAACATGGTCAACTAGAGATATCAAAATCAATGGATTCACCTCCTATACGAAACCCGCATTGAAAACAAACACGAAAGGCCGGCCGAAAGCAGGGTTCTGTTGTATGATCAAAGACAACTTAGGGTTTGAAATCAAGCAACTAGAAGAATGCTTACCACTTGCACAAGCTCTACTTTTAACCCAAAACAAAGATCCCTTGCTACTTGTAAATGTCTATATCCCCCCAACTAAAAACAACAGCAGCAGTGAAAACTGGTCACAACTAACCTCTTATATAGAAAATTTGACCTATAAATACCCAAATGCCTCACTGATAATAGCAGGTGATTTTAATGCCAGAGTAGGAACCAACAATGAACAACTATGTAGCAAACTAAATTGGAATACTGATAATGATATCGCACATGCCCTGAAAATAGGACGATTCTCCAGAGACAGGGTTGTTAACAACGAAGGCTTATGCCTACTTGAATTATGTAACAACTTTAATTTGCAGATTGTGAATGGTTCAACAAAAGGCGATAGAAGCGGGGAGTTTACATACTTCTCCCCCCGAGGATGTAGTGTCATCGACTATATTCTTGTCCCTTATAATATTATAAATTCGATCATGGACTTCAAAATTGGAACGCGCACTGAAAGCGACCATCAGCCATTATCGTTGTCTATTAACTTAAAGGACGAAACCAAAATAACTAAGTACAATACCATAGAACCTTCTCAATACAAACAAATGACCCAATTAAAATGGTCCCAGGAAATGAGTGTAGCAGTGGGGCAAAAACTTACAGCCAACCTGAGAAAACAAGTATTATCCAACTTAAAGATCACTAATTTCTACAGTGATATTCCGAAAATTTATAATGAAATCTTCCAAATGTTTGTAGAGCTTAGTACTCCACCTAAAGTTTGGGTACCTAAACATACCGCTAGCCCTTGGTTTGATGATGAATGTTTCCAGCTAAAAAGAAAACTGCGCCAAACATTTAAAAATAATCGCACCAAACTAGAGCCCTCTTATCTTGATGAAAAAAGAAAATATCATTACATTCTGGCTGAAAAGAAACAGAAATACGCAACCCAAAAATGGCTACAATTATTTGACTCAATTCAGAGTAAAAACAACAAAGCGTTCTGGAACCTAGTGTATGGAGGATTGAAAGCCGAAAATCAACTAACTCTACCACCAATTGCAGAATCCAAATGGTCCCAATACTTTACATCTGTATTTAACAATCTACACAGTGAACTTAAAGGAAATGAAACCACTAAAAATAAAATTATTAAACTCCAGGAGTGGCCAAGGGTAGAGGAAGAGGAAATTAGAGAGATAGTTAAAAATTTCAAATCGGGGAAATCTCCTGGGCCAGACGGTCTACCAATAGAATTATTTAAAACCTATATAGATTGGTGGGCAGAACCCTTAGCCCAACTGTTTACGCTTATAGATAAATATGGGATCATACCCGAGACATGGCTAAGATCAATAATTATTCCAATCTTTAAAAATGGCGACCCAAAAGAACCAAGGAATTATAGACCGATAAGCCTTCTATCAGTGATAGGGAAAATCTACGCTAAGCACCTCTTATCTAAACTCCTTACCTGGATGAAAAATCTAAATTTACCAGGGAAAGAACAAATAGGTTTCTCCAAAGGTTGCTCCACACTAGACCACTGTCTTATACTTATGCATCTGGTTGAAAAATACAGATCCCAAAGGCAATCTAAGATATACGCTGCTTTTGTAGATTTTCGTGGTGCATTCGACTCAATTGACCGCCCAAAGTTGTGGAGGAAACTCGCAGAATTAAAAATTGATCAGCGCCTATTGATTCTAATGCAAAATCTACACTCTTCCAATACCTGTCAAGTCAAACTTAACATCAAAGGTCACCTTTCATCAGACATCCCAATCTCGAAAGGGGTAAAACAAGGGTGTATTCTTGCCCCCTTTCTATTTAATTTATTTTTATCAGACTTGCCAGATTACCTTCAAAAAATAGAATCACATGCCCCTAAACTTAATCAGAAACCAGTTCCTCTCTTACTATATGCAGACGATGCTGTCCTACTATCCTTAACGAGCTTGGGTCTGAAACGTCTTATATCTTCACTGATCCTCTATTGCGAATGTAACAAACTCTCTATAAACTATGAGAAGACAAAAATTTTGGTCTTCTCGAATGGTTGGAAATTAGAGAAATGGAAAATAAGAGGGCAAGAAATCCAACAAGTGAAAATCTATAGGTATCTGGGAATCTTATTCCAGAGCAATTTAGGGTGGGCAACCCATCGCACAAATGCCATAAAACAGGCAAAGTGCATCTCATCAGCAGTTGCCCGTTTTCATTATCAGAAAGGTAATCAATTTATTCCTGCGGCAAATCAGATATTTCAAACAAAAGTGCAATCCCAGATATTTTATGGAATCCCGCTATGGGTCCAAGCATATAACAATGATTTAAAAAAGATTCACTCTAGCTTTCTGAGACGTATTCTTGGACTCCCAGCTACGATCAAATATGAAACAATGTGTGCAGAAATAGGCATACACACAATGGAATATTGGGCATGGTCCACCTCAATAAAGTATTGGTTACGCTGCCACTTTCGCTGCCCTCCATCAAGTCTGCTCGCTGATTTGCTCAAAGACTCCTATAAATCAAGATGGTATCAGCACCTCGAAAAAAAGATTGAATCTTTAGGCATCGAGCTGGAGCCCCTGTACAATTCTAATGAGCAATATATTTCCCATAATATCCTAACTAGACTAAAGGATGTCGAGAGACAAAATATTATGGCAGCTGTAAACAAAATTTGCTCCCCCATATTCTATGAATTAAATATCTTAGATAGCAGAGCCAATTACGTCACTAAACTAATAATCCCAGCCCAACGTAGGGCTTTTATGCTGGCCCGTTTGAATGTTTTTCCCTCAGCATTTGTCAGGGGAAGATATCAAAACATTCCTAGAAACAAGAGACTCTGCAGATGCTCTATGAATGTCCCGGACACTGTAGAGCATATTCTCCTTCATTGCCCATTGTACAGTACGCTCCGTCAACGCGTGCTGTCCCCCCTTTTGGGTGGTCTGGAACCGCAGCAAGGTGAATGTGTGGGATTCTACCTATCCGACGTCGACCAAAGGGTAACGGCGGGGGTAGCCGAGTTTTTGGTAGCAGTCCTCCAAGGAGCAGGTTAACAAGGAAAACCACTGACTCTATATGTATATATATATATATGCATTTAGCAAACTGCTGCCTTTTTATATATACTTTAAGGCTTTTATATGTTATTTTCTCTTTTAAGGTTTTATTTCCATAATGCCTAATAAAGGTTTGATAAAGTAAAGTAAAGCTAAAATTGAGGGGACTCTTTGTGGGGGTACCACATTGTTTTGGTGCCCCCCTGCAGCTCAGTGCCCAGTGTGACCCTAAAACCACCTCTACTGGGTGGAATGTGCCCTCAAACTCTGACAATGCTGTTTGCTCACCTGAATAGAGGCAGGAAGGAAGGATCGGTGTATGTGTGCAGAAACTAGGCTAATGTACAAATATAAAATCCACATCTGTTGCTCTTTTGACATTGGCCTCTGGCCTCGCCCACCACTCAGGGCCGGATTTAGGTTCGATGAGGCCCTAAGCTACTGAAGGTAATGGGGCCTTTTATATGTTCAGCTGTCCTTTGTCAACAACAAATTGTCGCTGTTTTTTTGTGTTGAATATATGCTATATGGTAATTTATGGACCTATATAAAGCCATTTGCACTTAACAAACTATGTATTTTAATTATTTCTTTATTTTTTAAAAAGCTGAATCGAGACATTCCACCCATGCAAAAAGGACACAAATAATTAAATGCCTAGGTCCTGCTGAAAAAGTCCATTTTTGCCTGTCGCCTAAAGATATGTAAGGATCGCATCTGGTGAGTGCACTCTGTAAATGGGGACCCGCCACTCAAAAAGTCAATTCTTGTGTTGCCACCTTCTGGACTTCCCATGGAGTGGGAACACGAAGAAGGTCCACAGATACTGATTGCAGAGTCCAGGTCAGTTCAGAGAGACAGGCCTTGAGGTATTAAGGTCCTGAAGCACATTAGAATTTATAGGTCAGAACTAGCACTTTGAATTGGGCCCAGGAACTAATTGGTAGCCAGATGGCCAGGATTGGTATGATATACTCAGACCTCCTTGCAAAAACAGATCTAGGTGAGTGTGACCGATTCAAGGAGCTTCTGGGGTGTCACGGCAGATGCAAAAACTATGAAGTCCAACAAAAGCCAAGAGGCGGGGAACACGAGATTTTGGCATCACACAGGACACCACTTACATTTGAGATGCCAAGGTCCACCACTGCCATCTTGTCCCGGTTAGCAACCTGGTAGCCAAATTCTGCACCAGCTGCCATTTCTGAACCATCTTCAAAGGCAGGCCTATGTATAGTGAATTGCAGAAATCTAACCTAAAGGTTAACGTAGCATAGACAACAGAAGTTAGACCATCCCTGTCCTTGATTCAGACTCTGGAGTCTTCTTCATCAGTTGGGTGGCCTTGAGAAAAGTACCCTATTTCAGGTTAGCCCACTTCACTGGGTTGTCATAAACATAAAGCGACACAGCTCCATGTACACTGATGGTTGGGGACCAGGCTATCTGTGGAATAGACTGCACACATATGATCAGCATATGAGGCCTACCAGTAAAAGTTGCTATCTTCCCTCCCCCGGTAAATATATGTGGCCCTATCAAAACTAGTTTTTTAAGAAAAAACTGCAGACTGCTTCTTATTGTTGTTGCAGTCTTCAGGTAATCAGTTATTGTCCTATGCTTGAAGAATTTTTGCTGCTTCTGATTGTAAATTATTATAATTGCATTGATACCTTACTTGCCATTGTTTTCACCTTTATACGTGTTTAAAACATTTATTTCAGTGATGTCGCCTATCAGTAATGCCCACACAGTCACCTCAACATTTTGAAGGAGAGAGAAAGAAGGAAGGAAAGAAAGAAAGAAAGAAAGAAAGAAAGAGCTCTAACAGTTTATTCCTCATTCCACTGTATTTCTCATTTACGGGAAGCTTTGGAAACATGCAGCCAATGGTGCAATTTTCAGATGAAAGCCCTCTGTCCTCCTTTCACCATCTATATGTTGCAAGTGCTTGATTCCCCCCCCCTCTTTCCCCCCTCATCCTGGCCTAACTGAAACCTATATAATAATTCAGACAGCAGCTTGAGATACACTTGCTTCCATAGAAAGTGGCATCCCATACCTTGAGACTTCTCTGAACTTGGGTAAGTTGGAAGCGGATATTCACAAACTTGTGCCTGCTGTTTTACCCTTTAAGGAAACTGAACTTTGACTGTCCCATGTTAAGGAAGCTTTCTCTTCTTTCTTTAGTGGGTAGAGTTGAAAGGATTTTTTTTCTCCCCAACTTATTCTCTCTCTCTCTCTCTCTCTCTCATTTCTGAATTGCCTTTTGTATGGACCTCAAGCCTACCATAAAAGCAACTAAAAATATTTTTTAAAAAACAGTCCAGAAAACAAGGAAGCATATTTACTAAGGGATATATTCTGTTGGGGCTCCTGACAGTATTGCCAGGTTTATGACATCTGGCATCTTTATTGTGTGGTCTGTTATTTGGAAGGGCTGTGGCCCAGTGGCAGACCACATGCTATGCATGCAAAAGGTCTCAGATTCAATCTCTGGCGTTTTCATCTTGGACTGGGAAAAGACTCCTGCCTGAACCTCTGGAGAGCCACTGCCAATAACTGGAAAGAATACTGATCCAAATGGACAAATAGCCTGCCTCGTTATAAAGCTGCTCCCTGATGTACTGTCTTCCAGTGGCTGCCAGCACTGTGCTTGGCTTCTCTGAGAATTGCATCTTTAATGTTTTCTCCTCCCCTCCTTTTCCCCCCCTTTTTCTATATAAATATTACATACATGCCAAAAAAAGAGTAAAGTTACACAAATAATACAAGTTACCGAATACCAAAAAGCTACTAATAGGGAGAAAAAATACAAAAAATAAGAAAATGATACATATTGAAAAGAAAAAAGAAGAGAAAGAGAGAAATCAAAAGGAAAATAGAAAAAGTTGACTTCCTTCGACCACTATACAGTTTATATGATCCGATATCTTTAGTTGTTTGTAATCATTTTGCATTAATATAGAGACTATTTGCTTACCTGTGGAATCTCTAGAGACTAAGCCAATTACCGTATTTTTTGCTCTATAAGACTCACTTTTTCCCTCCTAAAGAGTAAGGGAAATGTGTGTGCGTCTTATGGAGCGAATGCAGGCTGCGCAGCTATCCCAAAAGCCAGAACAGCAAGAGGGATTACTGCTTTCACTGCGCAGCGATCCCTCTTGCTGTTCTGGCTTCTGGGATTCAGAATATTTTTTTCTTGTTTTCCTCCTCCCCAAACTAGGTGCGTCTTGTAGTCTGGTGCATCTTATAGAGCGAAAAATACGGTATAATTTTGGGAAACGACTTTCTTCATAAAATTTGTAAAGACATCCCATTCTCTCCTGTGTTTTTGTTGTTGTTGTTGTTGTTGTTGTTGTTTGTTTGTTTGTTTTGCATCTTTAATATTTTCTAGCAGTGAAGTCCATCCATTAGTTGCAGATCACACCGACAGTTGTGGCGTATGTCTTGGGGTGAAGCCACCCACCTGGCGCTAGTATCAATGCTGCTTTCCTGGACAGGGCTGGGATAGGGCAGTGGCACGGTTTGATCCACACAAGCGCATCAGCAGGAATACTAGATTGGTCCTGCCAGTGCCACCATGTGGCCAAAAACTCTTGCTGCCACCCTGCCCTGCTCCGAGCCCTTTTAGGTACGTAGCAGGAATGCAGGTGCCAGGATAGCTCCACCCCATCACACGTGCTGTGGCTACTGCACATTGAGCTGACAAGTCCTGTCTCTGGGTTATAACAAAGCTTATAAGATAAATGTCCAGGGCATCACATGACAGTCTGTTCCTAAAGATACAGAGAGAGAGAGAGAGAGAGAGAGAGAGAGAGAGAGTGTACCAGAGCTGAAACAATGAAAACAGAATAATGCCATTTGGATTTGAGGGTGGAAGATAATGTTTGTTTATAGAAAGTGGCTTTGTAGGGTATTATATTGAAGTGGCTGAAGTGAATACTATTTATATACAGTAGTCAGATGAAGAATCAGAAGTTCTTCCATTTCTGAACTTTATTCCCCCCCCTTCCTCCCTCTCTTTTTTACTCTCTTGTCTATTTCTTTTACTTTATTTCTCTCTCTCTATGTCCCCTGCTTTTCTCTCTCTCTCTTTTTTCTATGTTATTATTGTATTTAGATCAATGTTTTAGTTTTGGACAAAAAAAATGAGATATTTGATATTTCTCTTTATAAATCCTAATAAAATGTATTAGGAGCAATCTGGGTGAGTCTTAACCTCTTCTGACTAGAATTTACCCATGGGGAATTTTTTTCCGGTAGTATTCAACTAAGTACCACTCAGAGTTAGTCATACTCTTTAGTTTCATTGGGTCTACACTGAACAGGACAACTGTTGAATACCACCCTTTATTTGGCTAACATACAGTATAAATTTGCGCTTTTTAAAAGAATATGCAACTAGAAACACAGCTACCCCTTTGAAATTTATACTTCTCTGAATTTTGCAATACATTTCTCCAACCAGAAATGCTTATATTACAGAAATGCTCATATTAGGGTGAAGTGCACATATAAAGGCATATATTCATGAAAATAACATGTAAAAATTCATTATATTAGAGAAATGTGTTTTGAAAGAAATGTGCATTTTAGGTAAAACTGCTGACAAAAATGTGTATGTTAGGAGAAATTGGTGCTAAAATGCTGCTGAATGTTCTTGAGGACTTTCTAAATAAATAAATAAATTGCAAACAAATGTGGAAATGCGGAGAATGGAACTTAAAGTTGGGGAGGGGTGAGAAACATTCCTATCAGTGCCTCTTATTTTATTCCTGAAGAAATTCGCTCCTTGCTATAAAATATCCTCCTCTTCTTCCTTCTGCTCTATAGATTCAACAGCCCCACCATGATCACCACCAAAGGTTCTTGCTGGCTGCTGTTGCGTTTGGCTGTCCTCCTCGTGGTTCTGCTGGTGCAGTCCAGCGAAGGAGCAAGCTACCAGGATTTTGCGAGGAGACACATTGATTATCCGAAAACCGCAGCAAACAACCCCAATGCCTACTGCAACTTGATGATGGCTCGGAGAGGACTGAACAGGCCGGTCTGCAAACCCACCAACACCTTCATCAACGGCAATCCCCGCTCCGTCCAGGCAATCTGTGGCAGAGGGGGGACTCACTTCCGGGGCAATTTATATACCAGCAGGAGTCGCTTCCGTGTGGTCGTCTGCCGCAGCACAGGAAGATTCCCCAACTGTAATTATCGTGGCAGGGCGCAGTCCAAGCGAGTCCGTGTGGGCTGCAGAAATAGATTGCCTGTTCACCTTGACAGACTAGTGTGATGCAACCCACCATTCATCCACAGGAAGCAGAAGTCTGAGGACATTCTGGCAACCGTTGAATTTCCCTTTGTTTGCTGCTTTCTCTACCACTTAACTTTGAGGGCATATCCACACTGTAGGCTTAAAGTGGATTAGCAATAGTTCCTTCCTATGAAATGTAGACCTGAGAGGAGGGGGCAGGAGTCACCAACAAATATTTATGGGAGTCACTTCTTTGCTCATTCAGTTCTTTTTCTTTGCTTTCTGCTTTTCCTACAATGTACCTCTGCAGTGCAGGTTTAAACCCAGTTTAGAAATAGTTCCTTCTCCCCAGGGGCCCCTGGGGAACTGTAGGTCTGAGAAGCAGAACTAGGGGAATTAAACTGTTCCTTACTCAGATCTTTTTCTATGTGGTTTTCAGGGTTTTGCCAAAGGTGGACAGATGCCAAAGAGGCACAACTTTTGCACTTTTAGTGGTTGGGTACTAAAAAGAATAATCGCAGAATGTGTAGCTCATCATGAAAGCTAGATCTGCTGAAATTCCCTTTTCTACACAACTGTTCAAGGTGTAGGACAGCTGCCCTCTTTTACATCTGGTGACCCTGCTTTTATCTCATGATGATATCCCCTCTTCCCCTCCTCCAGCATCCCTCCCTCAGCACCCTCACCTGAGAAACATAATGCATTTCAAACGAGTCAATTTGTTCACTGAGAAACTGAAACAGGGGTGGAGAATCTGTGGCCCTCTAGTGGCCATTTGACCTTAACTCCCATCAGCCTAAGCTAGTATGATCAATGGTTATGGATGGTGGGAGTTGTGATCCTTCAATACCTTGAGGGCCGCAAAGTTCCCCAATGGCATTAACGCTCTGCTTCACCCAGGCATGTGTATTGCTTGATTTCTGTATGCATCGTCACTCCCTACCAGTGACTAGGAGCTGAAAGCATGACCTTCTCCTTCCATACAGATACACTAGGGAATGCTGCCTGAGAGAAGACATTCTCTGTGACAGTCCCTAAGGTGTTAAATTCCCCTTTCCCCACTGGGATGTTTCTGACACCTATATTACAAAGCTTTCACCTTTGCTGAAGACTCATCTCTTTGCCCTGGTTTTCGACACCTGAGATATTTGTTTTTAGGATTGTAAATTGTTTCAAATGGTTTTAATCCTTTATTGTTACATTGTGGGTAGTATTTTGGGACGATATGATGAACGGCAGGCAAGAAATCTATAATCAATGTTAATAAATAACACTTTCACCTACCTCCTCCAGTCTTAGCAAATATGTATCAACTTGTAGAGGCCTTTACTATCATAAGCACCCTTGCTTTAGCATGCAATAAAATGAATTTTTGCAAATGCAAATACTGAAACGGTGTTTCTGTGTCTAAGAAGTTCTTAAGTGTGAAGGCTCTGGCAAACTCTGTCGTGTGGGTAATGCACTCTGCGCATGCCCAGAGAATTCCTTCTTCATTCTATGGAAGTGGTTAGCTGTGGAAGAGAAATGAGTACTTGTGTCTATGAAGTAATTCATAAGTACTGGGGCCCTGCTTTCCTTCTCCTTAAAAATCCCTGGTCCTGAATGTGATAATCCCTGGTCCTGAATGTGTGCCCCTAAAGGACCAGGTATGTAGCCTTGTGGTCATTTTGGACTCACAGCTGTCCATGGAGGCACAGGTCAATTCTGTGTCCAGGGCCACTTTCTACCAGCTCCATCTGGTATGCTGACTGAGACCCTACCTACCCACCCACTGTCTTGCCAGAGTGGTTCATGCTCTGGTTATCTCCCACTTAGACTACTGCAATGCGCTCTACGTGGGGCTACCTTTGAGGGTGACTCAGAAACTACGACTAATCTTGAATGCAACTTCCAGACTGGTGACTGCGAGCAGATACCGGGAACATATAACACCAGTTCTAAAAGATTTACAGTGGCTCACAGTATATTTCCAAGCAAAATTCAAAGGGTTGGTGCTGACCTTTAAAGCCCTAAATGGTTTTGGCCCTGTATACCTGAAAGAGCATCTCCATCCCCATCATTCAGCCCAGATACCAGGTCCAGTCCTGAAGGCCTTCTGGTGGTTCCCTCGCTACAAGAAATGAAGTTACAGGGGGCCAGGGAGAGGGCCTTCTCAGTAGTGCTGCCCTCCCATCAGATGCTAAAGAGATAAATAATTATACAACTTTATAAAGACATCTGAAGTTAGCCCTATATTGAGGAGTTTCTAATATTTGATCTTTTATTATTATTATTTATATTCAGTTGGAAGCCTCCCAGAGTAGCTTAGGTAGGATATATCATGATGATGATGATGATGATATTTTGGCCCATTTGTACAATCTCTTAAAGTCATATTGAATCCCAATTCTGTATTCTGTGGCATTAGCTACCCCTCCCAGATGTGATGAGCATAATCTCAATTCCTTCATCCAAGTAATTCATAAACAATGGGCCCAGGAAATAACTGTGCAGCACCGCACTTGTCACTTTTTTCCAGGTTGATGAGGAACCATTAGTGAGCATTCTTTGGATTCAGTCAGTCAAATCCACCTATCCTTGTCCAGAAAAGAAAAGAAAAGAAAAGAAAAGGGCGGGGGGGGGGGGAGTTGCAGAATGGAATGGCAACAGAAAACCAGTATATCAAATTACAATCCTACATCACTAAGTATCAGATGATATTTAAATACCCCAGGCATTCTGTTGGTTTAGCTGAGAAGTGCTTGTACTCTGAACTCTTGGTTGTTGTCACTGTTTTTCAGGGCTGAACATCTCTGGAAATTGGGCAGATAATTCTGTGAAAGTAGATAAGAGCAGTCCCAGTGAAGCCTGCCAAGTGTGAAACCTGAACAAGCAGAGCACAGGAGTTTCTTTTTCTTTTTTCCTTTTAAAGGGCCAGGATCATTTGCTCAAATGATGGTGCCTACAGTTGTTCCAGCTGTCAATACATTCTGACACATCATCTCACTGATAAATTATTGTCTACAGGCTTCTTTCTTTCCTTTGGAGTTGTTGTGTTGTCAGCATTAATTTCCCTCTCTAGGCTCTCTAGAAGTCAACAGTGAAAGCTTATCCATATCTACCCAGAAGAAAACATTTGCTCCATATTTTCTGACCCATCATCACCCTGGTATATCCCCGTGCCTTGGTCTCCCCCCGTCATACTTTTGGGAGTGCCTTCTGGATAGTTGGAGGTGTTGAAGTTGTTGGGAGCATTTGGTTCCCTCTCTAGGCACTCCAGAAGGCAGCCTGATGCATATCTGACCCACCAGGGCTCATCTTACATTCAACACGCAGAAATATTAAGATTAAAATTGGTTGGGGCATCAGCTGCTATTTGTCCACCGTTGCTGCACCGTTAGTTGTGGAAACTCTCCAATAAGCTTCTGAGATCTGCACTGAGTGAGATAAACATCAGGTGGAGATATATACTCAAGAGTCCCTTGACCAATGAATGAAGTTGAAAAGTAAGAATTTCCCAATTCAGAGCTGGGAGAGTGCCTAACTACATTGGAAGAGATCCATATTTACAAGAAGAGAGCAGTCACATTGCCACTCAAAAGCTTGCGTGTTGGAGAGAAATTCTGCAACCTTCTGGAATATAAGTGGGATCTCACTAAAAGTAAGTGATCAGAGGAGACCAGGATAAAGTCATTTCCCACCTGAAAAGTTACTCTTGTTGCTGCCATTCTTTCTTATATATACGGTAAGTAGGAAATCATCCTAATCAGTCTTGCTCTGAGTCTGTTCTTTGCATATAGAGTCCTTTGGTACCTTTCAGTAGTAACAAGATTTGCAGAAATCAGCAGGTGAAGATAAACAATATTACAGTGGTACCTCGGGTTAAGTACTTAATTCATTCCGGAGGTCCGTTCTTAACCTGAAACTGTTCTTAACCTGAAGCACCACCTTAGCTAATGAGGCCTCCCACTGCCATTGTGCCGCCGTTGTGCGATTTCTGTTCTCATCCTGAAGCAAAGTTCTTAACCCGAGGTACTATTTCTGGGTTAGCGGAGTCTGTAACTTGAAGCGTCTGTAACCTGAAGTGTCTGTAACCTGAGGTACCACTGTACCTGCTAGGTTTTCTCCACCACTGGCTCTATCTACACCCCTCTCATTGGTGTTTCTTTCCCTGATTATGGAAATACGTTTAATGTTTGTTATTGTGGTATGTATTTTTGTGTCTTTATATTGTAAACCACCCGGTGATCTTTGGATGAAGGGTGGTATAGAATTTTTACTAACAACAACAACAGCTGCATTGCAAAATTCGGGAAAAATGTGAATTTCAAAGGACAGCAGCGTTTTTGTTTGTATTCTGTTTCAGACAGCCTAGAGTTCATGGATTCGCTTTTAAATGTGAACTGAATCTTATTTCTCCCTTATCCCTAATTTCAGCCCACCAGCACTACTACCTGAAGCCTGAAATGGTTCACTCTAGACTTCTACCACCTCATTTTGTATATAGCCTTGTTTTCATCTTACACAAATAGGCATCACTTTAACATTCTCCCATTTATTCCTCCTCCTCCTCCTCCTCCTCCTCCTCCTCCTCCTCCTCCTCCTCCTCCTCTCTGTAGATTCCAAGCCCCCACCATGTGGTCCTCCAAGGTCTCCTGCTCATTGCTGGTGCATCTGGCCATCCTTCTTGGGCTTCTGCTTGTGCGGTCCAGTGAAGGACAGTCCCGAGAAGCTTTTGTTTGGAAGCACATAGATTACCCCAAAAGCTACCCAACTTCCCACCCTGATACCTACTGCACGCTGATGATGATGCAGAGAGGGATGACTCGATATGTTTGCAAAGAGACAAGTACCTTCATCAACGACTTCCCCGTAAGTGTCGTGCAAGTGTGCAGAGGGAGAGGGACTCCTTCAAGTAACTACTTTGACAGCACAGACTCCTTCGATATGGTCCTCTGCAGATACACAGGTGGCCCACCTCCTTACAACTGCAGGTACAGTGGCAAACCCGCACACTTACGCATTCGTGTGACCTGCACCGGCAACCATCCGACTCACTATGTGACTCAAAGGACATAGGCAAATGGTGATGCAACTCATCCTCCATCTACAAAAGCCAGAAGCTGTTGAACATTTTGGCCCAAACTCGGTTCTATTATCCTGCATGCTTTCACCTCGATGTATCTCTGTAACATATCCACAATACAAACTTTTGCTGCTCTAAGAGTCATCTGCTTTCCCAGGGAACCCAGGTAACTGTAGTTCTTCAAGAAGCAGCTATGAGAAATACCTTTGGGTGACATTTCTTCATCCCTTTTCCTTTTGGCCTCTCTGGGTATCTTTTCCCTCTTTCCACCATGATAAGGAAAGCATCACCTGTTGCGTCCCCTCCTCAGCATTTTCACCAAACAACATGAAATTTCTAAGCAGAAGTATAAACGAGCCACATTTGTTGCACCAAAGGATGAGTGACAAATTCATTTTGATTCACGTTTTAATGTGGCGCTACCTAATTCACACCCTCCAAAACTGCATAGGAACCAAAACATTTGAAATACATCTCTGAATTTTGCAATACAGTTCTTCATCCGAGTTATGCTGACCAAAATGAGTATACTAAGGGAATGTGAGCATAAAAATGCACATATCTGTGAAAATTATATAAAGAAATGTATTGTATTCGGGGGTACTGCTTGCAAAAATTTGTATATTGAGGAAATATGTACTAAAATGCTGATTAACTGGAAAAAATAATAATAAACTGGAGCAGAATTTAAGACTGGAAGAATGAGAAACCGGGAGAAATTTATATGAACAGATTTGTCCATCCCTATTTGTGCCTTGGCACTAATTTTAATAGCTAGAGAAAGAAAGTGTTGCCTCCCTCCTTTCCTTATACAGTGGTACCTCAGGTTAAGTGCTTAATTCGTTCCGGAGGTCCGTTCTTAACCTGAAACTGTTCTTAACCTGAAGCACCACTTTAGCTAATGGGGCCTCCTGCTGCCATGCCGCCAGAGCACGATTTCTGTTCTCATCCTGAAGCAAAGTTCTTAACCTGAAGTAATATTTCTGGGTTAGTGGAGTCTGTAACCTGAAGCTTATGTAACCTGAGGCACCACTGTACTCCCTTCCTACCAATAACCTAATCTGTCTTTTGTCCTTTTGAGCTGACAAGATTAAAAAACCAAAAGAAAAAAAAAATCTCAGTACTGGAATGTTCATAAACTTTCCATGGCATTTCAGCAGCTGAGTCAATGGACTAGAGAGAACTCATTCCTACCAGATGAACCCAGATGTGGAGCATATTTGCAAAGAAATACGTGCTCCTTGGCATATTATAATCTGATGTGCCATATGCTTTAATTTGATACAATAGTTTCTCTATAATTAACACATTTCTGAGGTCAATTGCTTAAAAATTGCTTTAACTTTGAAAGGAGGATATATTGGTAGCTACACCTCTCACATAGGTGGCCCATTGCTGCTCTCCAGTGTTCATTATGTGGCATCATACTCCTCTTCTGTTCTCATAGGTAACAAGCAATAAGCTTAGTAAACATCATATGGCATACACCAGGCCGGGGCATATGAAGGGGGGCGGAGGGGGCGGGTTGCTAGGGCACCACTCTGGGGGGGTGACGAGATGGCCCGCTGCCTCCCCCAGCTGTAGAGTGGCCCAGGGCGGGTGCGCAGTTATTATGAGTGCCGCTCGCGTAGCGTCCGTACGGGATGCCGTGTGTGTGCAGTCTGTACAGACACTGCATGTGCGCCACTGGGCAGTTTGCCCTGTCCCTCGGCGCCCCTGGGTGCTGGAGATGGTTCCTCCGCCACTGACACAAGGCATGTCCCAAGTCCGTTTCGAGGGCCTAATCTCGTTGAATTAATCTGGCCCCTGTGGCAGTATATGTCCTGGGTTAAAATCCTTTTTAAAAGCTTCCAATTAAAAATTGGGGGGGGGGGGGAGCTCAACAACTTCAATCCTCAAAAAAGCTTCATCAAATCTGGCCCTCTTTGAAATACATTTGGGCACCCCTGGCATACACAGATCAGGTATCTACACTACTGTGAAGGGGGGGGCAAGTGTAGTGAAAAAAGTGGTTTTAAGAAGGAGGCTGCCGATTGGCAACCACTTGCAGAATTGTTAAATCATGTGCTACATGCTTAATCATGTACTATGCATGCTTTCACAGACAAGGCAGTGGTTTTTAACATGGAGACTGCACACCCTGCAAATGTCCTGAAAAAACTGGGGCATCCTGTTTTGTTTTGTTTTATCACGAGAAAATGGCAGCTTTTGGTTACCATGATCTCACAAGATTTTGTGGCACAATTTCCTCCAATCTTGTGTGGCTCCTCAAAATGAACATTTTTTGGGAGCCATGGGTGAAAAAAGGGCAGCAACTGTGGCATGGAAATGCGAGACATTGGAGCAATCAAAATGGCCATCATGCTTCTGCAATTAAAAAATGGGAAGATGGTGTCTGGGAAGATGGCACCCCAGATTTTGGCTTCCAAGTGCTAGAGGGCTGTGAAGTTGCCAACCACTTTTAGTACTGCTAAATCAAGTGCCGGTGAGTACTATACACATTTCCACTTTCTCATTTTTGATGGCTGACACCTACCGCTTTTCAAATTGGTTACATATTTGTTGTGCCATATAAAAGGAAGTTCTCTTCTGCAGAATAATTGTATGTACATAGGTAATAAACAATTAAGGAAGTTTGCACTAAAAATTAAATAGATTTGCATGCAAAAGTAAATTATTAACAACACAGAACTGCATACCTAAACTGCTCATAGTGCTGTTATAGAAGTTGTTTGCTTGCAGCAAATCTAAGAAAGGAACCAGTGAGACTGTCAATATGCAACAAACATTAGTAAAAATTACATAACATAAATTCAATGGTAAAAGGTAAAAAGGTAAAGGACCCCTGGACAGTTAAGTCCCGTCAAAAGCGACTATGGGGTTGTGGCGCTCATCTTGCTTTCAGACCGAGGGAGCCAGCGTTTGTCCACAGACAGCTTTCCAGGTCATGTGGCCAGCATGACTAAACTGCTCCTGGTGCAACTGGACACTATGTTGGAAACCAGAGTGCATGGAAACACCCTTTACCTTCCCGCTGTAGCGGTACCTATTTATCTTCTTGCACTGGTGTGCTTTCAAACTGCTAGGTTGTCAGGAACTGGGATGGAGCAACTGGAGCTCACTCCATTAGGGGGATTCAAACTGCCAACCTTCTGATCGGCAAACCCAAGAGGCTCAGTGGTTTAGACCACAGTGCAGGAACAAACCCACCCTAAAATGAACTATATTAAGTTTATTTTCTAAAGTTAGAAGTAAGGTAAAGGGAGCCCTGACCATTAGGTCCAGTCGCGGATGGCTCTGGGGTTGCAGCGCTCATCTCGCTTTATTGGCTGAGAGAGCTGGCGTACAGCTTCCGGGTCATGTGGCCAGCATGACTAAGCCACTTCTGGCGAACCAGAGCAGTGCACGGAAATGCCGTTTACCTTCCTGCCAGAGCGGTACCTATTTATTTACTTGCACTGGCGTGCTTTCGAACTTCTAGGTTGGCAGGAGCAGGGACTGAGCAACGGGAGCTCACTCCGTTGCAGGGATTCAAACTGTTGACCTTCTGATCGGCAAACCCTAGACTCTGTGGTTTAACCCACAGCACCATCCACGTCCCAAAAAGTGAGAAGTATAGACCTACAAATAAAAAGAACATATATTCACACATAATGGCAGCCAATGGCATTCCACAATACAGCAATGACCAAACATTTGCCAGCACATTTCAAAGCTACATTTGGTTGATGAACATTTGAGACACACTGAGGAAGTATTTTAGTTGTACTGTTGCACAGCTGCAGTTCCCACCAGTGTGTGTGTGTGTGTGTGTGTGTGTGTCCATTCCAGGACCAGATCACCAAAGAGGCAGCTGCCCAGAGGTGGCACCACTGCAGGTGTCCTGTTGCTGTGCCACCGGTGGAAATTGGTGGCGGTAGCAGTGCCAGCTTCTTCACAGGCACTGCTTCATAATATTTATATTTCATTAAGGTGATTTCAGTTAAAAGAAATAAAGTGATGGGGGGGGGACAACAAAGATACATATACAAATGAAAATATACCCCCCCAAAAAAGAGCAATAAACAATATTCCCATATATTCTTGTATTATTTGGTATAGTGTTATTGTCCTAGTGCTTATGTTAATGCTAATAGCCTACTACATTTTGTATAAGCTCATTCCAAATGTCATCATATTTATCCATACAGAGTCTGTGCCTGTAAGCAGTCAGTTCATAAATCGCCAATGATGTCATATCATCAATCCATTGACTGAAGGGTATCGTATCTTTATTTTTCCAATTCCTCGATATTCCTCCTCTTGGCCACCATCAGGGCATGGAAAATCTATTTCCATTGTCCCATTGATCGTTGCCATACTGCAGGTATATAGTTCAATAAAATATTCTCCGCTGAACAATTTAACTTTTTCCGCACAGTCATAGTCACACAGTCCAGCACTTTCTTCCAAAACTTGTTAAGTAAATAATACTGTACAAACATGTGTTTCAGAGAGGCATTGTTCTTGCCACATCTCCAACACTGAGCTATCTTAGCTAACCCTTTTTTTAATACAACCGTAAAGGGGTCCAATAAACTCTAAATATTATTTTCTGTTGTATTAGTCTTAATTTTAAATCTAATGACACCTTAGGTATTGAAGCTAGTACATTTTCCCAGTGTCTGGGTAATAATGGAAGTTCTAATTCTTTATTCCAATCATCTCTTACAGTCTGCATATTGAACGTCTGTATTGCTTAACAGATATCTATAAAAAGTAATTGCTGGCTTTTTATTTTTGAATGAGCTGTCCAATTGCTCCAATATCTCAGGTATCTTGGAAGCTGAAAGGGCTGATGATCCTAACACACTTGTTAGGAGATGCTGTAATTTAATAATAATAATAATAAATTTTATTTATATCCCGCCCTCCCCAGCCGAAGCCGGGCTCAGGGCGGCTAACAACAATCAACAATCAAACAATCAGATATTCACACATTCTAAAAATATTTCATTATAAAAATCAATTAAAATCAAATTAATGGCAACTAATTAAGCAAGATTCTAAGCAGGTTGCCAGAGGAGGGAGTCAGGCTGCGCCCTGACCAAAGGCCTGGTGGAACAACTCTCTCTTGCAGGCCCTGCGGAAGGATGTCAGGTCCCACAGGGCCCTAGTCTCTTGTGACAGAGCGTTCCACCAGATTGGAGCCGCAGCCGAAAAGGCCCTGGCTCTAGTTGAGACCAGCCTAACCTCTCTTATTGCCATTGGACTGCATCTGATAGAAGATATTTTTGTCATAAAATAGCAAAAGTATAAAATTCATCTTCCCCATCTATCAGTTGGTCCAATGTCAATACACCTGCTTCCATCCAATTTTTACCATATCACCGTATTAGAATGTGAAAATGGATAAAAATTGTTTTTATTAGCCAATATATTCCATATTCTTTTAAGTTAAGGTTACCAGACGTCCTCGATTCCCAGGAACAGTCCCTGGATTTACAAATCAGTCCCCATACGAAATCCATTGACGATGAAAAGTGTCCCTGGATTCATTGAAAAAAATCTGGTAACCTTATTCTAAGTGATTTGTTTCCAGAGTCACCTGAGATTTCAGATATTTTGATCCTAACCAGCCCAAGTTGCTATGTACATATATTCTAGGGTTGCCCACATTGGAAAATTAGGGCCAACAGTGGGATTCAAATTCAAATATTTAGAATATTTAGAATCTCGCGATGTTGTCTAAAGGCATGAGCCAGGGGCTCTAAACAAACATTAAAAAGCAAAGGTGAGTCTGGTTCATTGAGCCAACGGCTTCCAACCACAGAATGCAAACACAGCATGCATATATATATATATATATATATATATGCTTTCGTAGATTTTCACGGGTACAGGAATGCAGGTTTTGGTGTCCTCGGGTGTCTTCCCGTGTAAAAGTTGGGGTGTCTAGGCGACGTTTCGACGAGGTCTCACTCGTCATCTTCAGGCTGGTGCTTTCGGCTTCTTGTTACTGGAACAGAGCAGGATCTCAGTGTTTGAGTTCTTATAAATACTGTAGAGGGGGTGTGGTGTATAGCCTCCAATGTTCTGGGCAGAGAGGAAGTTCCCAGGCTAGTGTGCCTTTTCTTCTTTTGTTCCTTAATTACTTGAGAGATATCTTGAGTGATTTCTTGAGTGATATCCTGAGTACCACTTAGGTGGGTCATTAGGTGTGGATTAGTTGTTAAAGTCTTTGTGTCTTGACCTCTTGAACTTTGTGAAGAGTTTTCCTGAGAAGATGGCTGTACTGTACTTAGTTGTGCTCTGGCTTGGCTTCGTGTATAGGGGCGAGCTGTGGTTTTGTGGCTTGTGTCAGCCAGATCTGTGTAGGGATTGCAGGGGGGTGCAGCATCCGGAGGTGCCACCATGGATTGGCTACTGGATGGTGTCTGTAATTCATCTGAAGAAAAGGCACACTAGCCTGGGAACTTCCTCTCTGCCCAGAACATTGGAGGCTATACACCACACCCCCTCTACAGTATTTATAGGAACTCAAACACTGAGATCCTGCTCTGTTCCAGTAACAAGAAGCCGAAAGCACCAGCCTGAAGATGACGAGTGAGACCTCGTCGAAACGTCGCCTAGACACCCCAACTTTTACACGGGAAGACACCCGAGGACACCAAAACCTGCATATATATATATATATATATATATGGGTCTGGTGACTTCTGTTTATCTGAAGAATGTGCATGCACACGAAAGCTCATACCAATAACTAACTTAGTTGGTCTTTAAGGTGCTACTGGAAGGATTTTTATTTTATTTATTTTGTTTCGACTACAGCAGACCGACAGAGCTACCTACCTGTAGCTACAGCTATTATGCATCTTCTTAAGGCACATAGTGATAAGGCACATAGCAACAGCCTTTCTTAGCAATGAGGAACTACAACACAGCAATGAGGTACTGCAATATACTTTCCCTGAGCATGGTTGCCACAAGCACACCCATTCCACTGCCATTTCCTTTATATACCTTATATAAAGACCTATTTTCTCATGCTGTTTATGTATGTTGGTCATATCTACAGCATTTACTTTGCCAGCACCTGATAGAAAAAAATCCTTTGGACGCCAATACACAAATTTTATGGTTTTCTGGGAAATTGGTAATATCCCTTTTCTCTATTTATCCGTATTCCATAGAAGGACAACTGCCCCACCCCTCAAGGGCTATATAAGAATGTAGGCAGCAGCTGGGGAGACAGGCTTGCTTGTGCAAAAATATCCATCACTTGAAGGGAACGGAACTTGGGTAAGTTGGATATGACCACAAATTCACGTTTGACCCTGTGGTCACTGATTTATATTTTGTTTGGGGGCTATCACTAGCAGTACACCCACCCGTCTACACCTTTCTGCCAGCAAAGTCCCCCCAGGGGATTTCCCTCTTCTAGTTCAATCCTAAATGGGATGGGGTGGTGCAAATTAGTGAGTTTTCTTCCACCTCCAAACATGGCTCTAGCCATGGCAGAAGTTATTTGTGGTTGAGGTGACTTACTAGTCATTGGCTCCATTGGGATGGGGGTATTCAATACACCATCTCTAGGCAGGTGTTGAAGAGGACCAAATCCTGGCACCTCTTTGACAAACAGTGAAACCTTTGATCCAGTGGATTGAAAGCCACCTTCATCCTGAGGACATTCACTTTGGGGAATGAACAGTGGAGGTCTACCTCAGCTCACCAAACTATCCAAGCCCTTCTGCCATTAAAGTTCTAATTTGGCAGAAGATAGGTAACTCTGTTTCTTCTAAACTTCCTGCATGCACAGCAGAGATCAAACTGTTAGTATTACTCTGCTCATAATATAAAAGTGGATCAATATAAGTCCCCACAGATACAATTCACTTCAAGCAACTCTAGAAAGGTGGGTATTGAGGTAATATTATGCACACATAAGGTAAAGAGACCCCTGACCATTAGGTCCAGTCATGGCCGTCTCTGGGGTTGCAGCACTCATCTCGCTTTATTGGCCGAGGGAGCCAGCGCACAGCTTCCGGGTCATGTGGCCAGCATGACTAAGCAACTCTGGCGAACCAGAGCAGCGCACAGAAACACTGTTTACCTTCCTGCCAGAGCGGTACCTATTTATCTACTTGCACTTTGACGTGCTTTCGAACTGCTAGGTTGGCAGGAGCAGGGACCGAGCAACGGGAGCTCACCCCGTTGCGGGGATTCAAACCACCGACCTTCTGATTGGCAAGTCCTAGGCTCTGTGGTTTAACCCACAGCCCCACCTGCTTTTCTTTCTCTTTATCTCTTCTTCCTCTAATCTTTCTACTTTCTGGAAGCTCAAATAAAGAAGAATTGTGATTTAAAATATAGAAAATATTTAATCCTCCTTCCTTCCATCATCACTTTGAATGAATGACCATCAACAAATAGACCAGCTGCACTTATGGTCTGTTCCTCTTTCCCAAAGGTCAACAGGATGATAGGATTCACCATCAAGTTCAGCTTTTACCTTGGAATTCTGGTCTCCAGTTGTTTCTCAGGAGGTGAGCATAATACCAAATTACCCAGAAGTCTACTTGGAGTTAAGCAGTCATTAAAAAGTACTTCTTATATTTTCAACAGAGAGTAGCCCAGCTCATGCTTTTAAGACAAAGGAGCAGGATTTTCAAAACAGTACCTTTGAGTTTAAAATATTCAATGGAATCCCCAATTGTATTCACAAAGAGCAAGCTTCTTACTGCTTTGGTCCTCCCTTTCTACTTCTTTCTCCTCTCACTTTCCAGCCAAGGCCAACTCCTGCCCCAGGGACTGGATGCAAAACCAGGGCAACTGCTATGCATATTTCGATTATGAGATGTCATGGTATGAAGCTGAGGTAAGAAGCATGCCTCACCTACCAAACAATAATTGTATGTATGTTTGTGAGATTCCTATCAGATTTCTGGTTCCCTTGGAGCTGTGGCTTCCAATTAGCTAAGTACTGTGGACCCCCTGTTTTTCAAAAGTCAAGTCATGGACACCCTACTTTTGAAAAAAATGATCTCTCTATTGTAGTTTCTGTTATGGGATTTCTGTATTGAATTTCTCCCTGATCTGTACTGGTGGAATATGCTAATGCTGGCAAATCATCTTTATTTTCTTCTCCATTCTTAGATTGAGTGCCAAAGTTATGGCCGTGGGACTCATCTTGCCTCCATTCTCACTGAGAAAGAGGCAGCCTTGGTGGCCAAGCACATTGCCACATACCAGAAAAAACCAAGTCATGTCTGGATTGGGCTTCATGATCCCCGTGAGGTGAGTTGCCTTCACTTACTCAGGTCATTGTCACAGAGAAGTGAGCTCTTAGAATCATCATTCCATATGTATCTTGAAAAGGATGAATCTCATACACTACTTTTGGATTCTTTTCTATGGGGTTCCTCCTCTAATATCTCAACCATAACTGGCAATACCCATGATCTTGGCACTCCTCATTACAAATGATTGCACAATCTATTCCATCTCTTTCACGCAGAATGGGCGTTGGAGGTGGGCTGATGAATCAACCTACAATTATCAAAACTGGTATTCACATCAGCCAGACAACGCAGGCCGTGCAGAGTATTGTGTGGAACTACTATCTAGCACAGGTAAGGAAGCCATTTGCAGGTACTAATATAAAGAATTGACTATATTCTGCTCTCTTCATCAATTTCCAGGATTTCTATGGGGGGAATTGCTCAGTGGGTTAAGGCATGGTGCTGATAACCCCAAAGTTGCAGATTCAATCCCCGTATGGGACAGCTGCATATTCTTGTATTGCAGGGGGTTGGACTAGATGATCCACAGGGACCTTTCCATCTCTACAGTTCTATGATCTCACTTTAAAACTAGAACCATCAAAATCAATGCAATCTGGGTAGACTCTAGCAGCTCAAAAGCATACCAGTGCAAGTAGATAGGTACCACTGTGATGGGAAGCTAAATGGCATTTCTGTGCACTCTGGCTTCCATCACAGTGTCCCGTTGTGCCAGAAGCAGTTTAGACATGCTGCCTACATGACCCGGAAAGCTGTCTGTGGACAAACGTCAGCTCCCTCGGCCTGAAGAGAGATAAGCGCTACACCCCATAGTCACCTTTGACTGGGCTTAACCATCCAGGAGTCCTTTACCTTTACCTTTTACCTTTTGACTCCAAGTATGAGTTGGGTGGATGCAACCCTCAGCCTGGTGCTTCTCTGTTTCAAGGTTCACAATGTAATATATCTGTAGCCCAGGCCAGCAGTGGTCCCATTGCCAGTCATTTAGGGTCACTTTCAATCACACCACAAGGTGCATGGTTTTTCTACAGTCAGTCGTCATACTTTGACTGCATGTGATTATCATCACTTACATATTTTATCCAGAAAACAGTGGTTGCCACACATACTATGGTTTGGATCATCCCATCGTTTTTCTGCTATGTTTCTTTAAGAAATGGTTAGGCTTAAAGAGCACGTAACACTTTGAAGTGTTGTAGGTGAATGGCCTGTAAATTATTGGCCAGCTAGGGGTCAAGCCTGCAATCTGGTTCCAATTCCTTATTCCTACTCTAAGCTACATGCATTGAGGCAATAAACAACTGGGCAAGTAATTTTTGTTATGTCTTCAATTATATCTTTTGTCTTGAATTTTAGGTTTTCAGGAGTGGAATGATAGAGCCTGCGGCGTTCAGAACAACTTCATCTGCAAACAAGAACTCTGAAGGAGATGGTACTTCAGAACTATGTCTGCTAGGAAGTTGCCTTGGCATCAGATGCCTTTCTGATATCATTCCCTCCTCCCCCATCCCTCAACATAAATGTCCAGTTGTTAATCATCACTTTCAAAATAAACATCCCTATAGAGATTATCTTCAGTTCTTCCCTTAACCTCAATAAACTTGCTTCCATGCATGTATTTCCTGGTGCACTGCTGTCCTTCTCTGCCCATCCATGCTAACAGCTCCCCTTCTAAAACCACTAATCTCAAGCAGGGGCAATCCTTGAAACTCCCTCCCCAGGGAAGCGAGAGAACTATACCCAAACAGGGGCATCCTAGCACTAAAAATTGCAAGACCACACGCTACCTATATCGTGGGGTGCTAGACCAATTTACAGCATGCCAAAAGAAGGCTCGAGACAACAAGATGGGTAACAGCTAATCAATGTAATTAAAACAAATTAACAGAACCAAATAGTTCTGGCCAGATGAGCTGGATTAATGGATCTAAACATTCCCATTTCTTGAGCCAACTGCCAGAGTCATGCTTTGGTCATGCAGCAAGGTTCAAGGAAACTCTTCTGTCCCCCACGTGCCACTGTGTGCTCCCAGTGTATGGACCCAGCATTCACACTGTGGCTCACTGTGACTGACATTCATCCCAATGTGCCTTGCAAGCCAAACCCCACACTGGATCTGATAATAAACTGATTGTTTCCTAAATCTACTCATCCACCTGGACCAAATGCCAATGAACCCAATTCAAGCAAAACCCCCACTATACAGTCACACAGACAACACCCAAGAGTTTGAAAGAGACAAAAAGGAGAATGCATGGTCCAATTAGTGTCACCCCTCCAAAAATAGGTTCTTACTCAGTCCCCCTAAAAAGGCTCACACTACAAAGGGTGGGAGGATGGGTGTCTCAAAGGAAAGAGGGGAGAGTGTGGGGTGGAAGTAGCTTAAATATCCTGGTCTCCACTTTACCCTATAGGGCAAAATGCCCTCACATGGTTGCCCACACGCCTCCATAATGGGAGAGACCATCTCTCCTCTTTTTCAAGGGGAGCTTAGTGTGGTAAATGTGCTACTCCAAAAGAGGGGGGAACATAAGTTTTAGACCAGAACCCTTCCCCTAGAAAAAGCTGTCTATAACTTCCAGTGCAGCCTGTGTAGGTCTCGGAATAATATGTGGGAAGGGAAGATACAGTGCTTATTGCGGCTATTCCCTGCCTACAAAGTTAATATAAAACTATTGAACATTCTCAGGCACATATCTCTCCTCAAAATCAAATGTTTCCAGATTCACAACAAACAATGAGCCTTTGGGAACAGGGGAATGCAAATTCAAAGATCAACAGCTTTAGGCAATTTTAGAAGAAGACAATTCAACACTATTGGAGGGTTTCAAGACCTGCATACCGGAAGGAGTGTCTCCACCTGCATCATTCACCGTGGACACTGAGGTCCATCTTTGAAGGCCTTCTGGCAGTTCCCTCGCTGCAAAGTGAAGTTACAGGGAACCAGGCAGAAAGCATTCTTTGTAGTGGTGCCTGCCCTGTGGAATGCCCTCCCAAAATGGATCACTGTCTTTATGGGTGTCTTTTAAGGAAAATAACAGCATGTGAGTTGATTCTTGATTTGAGTCTTATATGTCATGCTCTCCAAGAGCTCTGTGAACTAAGTTTGGATTTTTAAAAGTGAAATACTGATTTGTATGCAGGAAGATAAAATAACACAGTTCAGCTTTTTGAAGAAAGAATCCCGGTCCAATTTCTCAACACTCATCACTATATTTGTCTTTCTAACTACCCAGGAGTTCAGAGCCTCTCCCTTTGTTTCCTTAATGGACCATTACCTAACCTGGTAATTCTAAAAATCTGGTTGCAACAAATTTAAGAATTTGCTTAAAAATTAAATCTAGTATATTAGATCTGGGTGTCTTCTGTTCACCCAACCCTAGTGACATTCAAATCCACCATCTGCAGTGACCATGTTCTGTCCCAATAGCTCTGATGGCATTGTACATCATACCTTTGGCTCAGGTTTAGTATCCTGAGCAGATGGGCCTGTCCTTGCCGCTGCTTGTCCACCAGGTTTCTCTTACGCACAGCAACCCAGGTCATGTGGGCGGGGAGGGGGGGTCGCAGTGATTTTTAGGAAGTCATTAGTTTGCACCAGGCGTCCTATTGGGAAGACCCAGTTTTCTGAGTGCATGTTCTGGAAGTTGGGCAATAGGGGCAGTACAGGATTCCTTTTGGTGTACCGACCTCCCCGCTGCACCAAGGATTCCCTGCCCGAGCTGCTTCAGGTCGTGGCGGATGTTCTCCTGGAGACACCTAGCTTGGTCGTCCTAGGGGATTTTAACATCCATGCCGACACGACCTTACAAGGGGCCGCTCGGGACTTCGTGGAAAGCATGGCCTCCATGGGGCTGTCCCTGAATAAGTCTGGCCCAACCCATAGCCGCGGACATGCCTTGGACCTGGTGTTTACCTCTACGGATGTTGGTGATCTGACACTAAGTAAAAGCGAAACGAAAGAAGTGCCATGGTCAGATCACTTCCTGGTGCAACTGGACTTCTCCGCGACCCTTCCCCTCTGCAGGGAGGTGGGACCGATTCGGATGGTCCGCCCCCGCCACTTAATGGATCCAAATGGTTTCCAGAGAGTGGTTGGGGATGCTTTATCCCATGTTGATGGCCTTTCAGCCGATTCCCTGGTGGCCCGCTGGAATGTGGAGTTAACCAGGGCTATTGACTGTTTGGCTCCGAAGCGCCCTCTCCGATTGCATGAAGCCCGGAGAGCCCCGTGGTTTTCCACGGATCTGAGGGCAATGAAACAATCGTTGAGACGGCTAGAGCGCCGGTGGCGGATAACTCATTCTGAATCTGACCGGACACGGGTTAGAGCTCAACGTCGAGCCTACCAAGTGGCGATAGCGACGGCGAAGAAGACTTTCTTCACCGCCTCTATTGCATCTGCAGAAAACAGCAGCAGGAGACTCTTTCAGGTGGTTCGCAATTTAGCGGAACCACCTGTAACATCGGGGCCCAGTACGGGCCACATGTTCTCCTGCAATGATTTTGCAAATTTTTTTGCAGATAAAATCGCTCAGATTCGGGAAGAAGTAGACTCCACCGTGGGAGCAGGGCCGGGGCGGGAGAGTGCTAGAGTCCTGTCTGGTCAAGTTGTGTGGGATCAATTTCAATCTGTTACCTCCGAGGATGTGGACAGGCTGCTTGGACGAGTGAAGCCAACCACCTGTCTCCTGGATCCTTGCCCATCCTGGCTTATAAAAGCTAGCCGGGAAGGACTGGGCGATGGGCTTCGTGGGGTGGTGAATGCTTCCCTCCGTGAGGGAGCCTTCCCAGACCCGCTGAAAGAGGCGGTTATTAAACCGCTTCTTAAAAAACCATCTTTAGATGCGGCCACGATGGCCAATTATCGCCCAGTCTCAAACCTCCCATTCTTGGGCAAGGTGATTGAGCGAGTGGTTGCTGAACAACTCCAGGCACGCCTGGAAGAAGCGGACCATTTGGATCCCTTCCAGTCGGGATTCAGGCCTCATCATGGGACTGAAACTGCCTTGGTCGCACTGGTTGATGATCTCCGGCGGGCTAGGGACAAAGGTGAGAGCTGTTTCCTAGTTCTGCTGGATCTCTCAGCGGCGTTTGATACCATCGACCATGACATCCTTCTGGACCGTCTTGAGGGGCTGGGAGCTGGGGGCACTGTCATACAGTGGTTCCGCTCCTTCCTCCTGGGCCGTGTTCAGAAAGTGGTGGTGGGGGATGAGTGTTCAGACCCCTGGCCGCTCACTTGTGGGGTGCCTCAGGGTTCTGTCCTCTCCCCCATGCTTTTCAACATCTACATGCAGCCGCTGGGAGCGATCATCAGGAGGTTTGGGCTGGGTGTTCATCAGTATGCAGATGATACCCAGCTCTACCTCTCTTTTAAATCAGAACCAGTGAAGGCAGTAAAGATCCTGTGTGAGTGTCTGGAGGCGGTTGGAGGATGGATGGCGGCTAACAGATTGAGGTTGAATCCTGACAAGACAGAAGTACTGTTTTTGGGGGACAGGAGGCGGGCAGGTGTGGAGGATTCCCTGGTCCTGAATGCGGTAACTGTGCCCCTGAAGGACCAGGTGCGCAGCCTGGGAGTCATTTTGGACTCACAGCTGTCCATGGAGGCACAGGTCAAATCTGTATCCAGGGCAGCTGTTTACCAGCTCCATCTGGTACGTAGGCTGAGACCCTATCTGCCTGTGGACTGTCTCGCCAGAGTGGTACATGCTCTGGTTATCTCCCGCTTGGACTACTGCAATGCGCTCTACGTGGGGCTACCTTTGAAGGTGACCCGGAAACTACAACTAATACAGAATGCGGCAGCTAGACTGGTGACTGGGAGCGGCCGCCGAGACCATATAACACCGGTCTTGAAAGACCTACATTGGCTCCCAGTACGTTTCCGAGCACAATTCAAAGTGTTGGTGCTGACCTTTAAAGCCCTAAATGGCCTCGGTCCAGTATATCTGAAGGAGCGTCTCCTCCCCCATCGTTCTGCCCGGACACTGAGGTCCAGCTCCGAGGGCCTTCTGGCGGTTCCCTCACTGCGAGAGGCCAAGTTGCAGGGAACCAGGCAGAGGGCCTTCTCGGTGGTGGCGCCCGCCCTGTGGAATGCCCTCCCATCGGAGGTCAAGGCGATGGACAACTACCTGACATTCAGAAGACATCTGAAGGCAGCCCTGTTCAGGGAAGTTTTTAATATGTGACATTTTAGTGTGTTTTTTATCTCTGTTGGAAGCCGCCCAGAGTGGCTGGGGAGACCCAGCCAGATGGGCGGGGTACAAATAATAAATTATTATTATTATTATTATTATTATTATCCTGAAATGAAAACAAGTAGAAGGTCCCAGGACAGTAGTATCCATGGAATAGATCATTGTTCTTCACCGTTTGCCCCAGAAGTTGTTGGAATACAATGCCCCTCATCCCCAGCAAGAATTGGCAGCAGCCAGAGAGGATGGGAGTTGCCATCCAATAATATCAGGAGACCTAATGCAAAAGATCCCTAGGCTTCTGTGGGGACAGACAAAAATAGCATGTGGGATAGCATCTGAGGGAGGCAGAAGAAGAAAAGAGATATCTGGTCTGCTGTTCTGACGGAGTGTTTAACCATCCAGGTTACAGTGAAGGGATATTGCTCAGTAGCAGAGCTCACAATAATAATAATTTATTATTTATATGACGCCCATCTGACTGGCTTGCCCCAACCACTCTCAGCTTCAGATACATAAGGACAAAGTTTAATTACAGTGGTACCTCTAGTTATGAACTTAATTCATCCTGGAAGTCCGTTCTTAACCTGAAACTGTTCTTAACTAGAGGTGTGCTTTCGCTAATGGGGCCTCTTGCTGCTTCGGCACTGCTGGCACATGATTTCTGTTCTCATACTGGGGGAAAGTTCTCAACTCGAGGTAACTCAACTCAACTCATACTGGGGAAAAGTTCTCAACTTGAGGTAGCAAAGTTTGTAACCTGAAGCATTTGTAACCTGAGGCACCACTGTAGTAACATCTGAAGTTAATAAAGCTCAAGTTGCATGGGAGAAAGACCCCTTTGGTGTGCCATGGAGCATAATGCTATGCTATTCAGAATAGACAGTAATTGGATAGAAGGGCGAATGGTCTGAATCAGAAGAAGGGATACGTACATTATTTTATTATTTTTATTTATTGAGTTTATATACCACCCTATACCCAGAGGTCTCAGGGCGGTTCACAGAAAACAAGCCTCTTTCTTTACCCTGCACTTGTGTCAAATTGTCTCCATTCAGAAAGTTATGCCCACTGTCCAAGGCACTGCTTCACAAGGGAGAAGATCTTGGGCTATAGCAGAAATCTCATTGGCATAAGAACTTTGCTTGTTCTGAGACTTGAGGACCTTAGCAAAACAAATATCTCACCCTGTAATTTTTATAATTATTGATCAGCATCACTACTTTTAAATGTCCCATGGCAAATCAGATGCCAGGCACAATATAAGCCACAGAAACAGCCCTTTCCAAATGTGATGGTCCTGTGTTGTAGTCTATATAGGTGCCTGTCCTATCAACTTACATGAATCCAGTTAGGGAGGTAGATTTGAGGCAGGTACATGCCTCCATGCAGCCAAGTTTCCTTATAACTTCAGCCAAGACTGAAATGCTGTTAGTGACTATAGGTAAACATGATGGCTTCCAGTTCAGCCCAAGAATGGTTAGCTCGCCACCTGCTTTTCCTGCTGTTGATGATGCATTATTCTTCTAGCAAGAGTTTGAGCTCTTGCAGATTGAGAGAAACAATTCAAACCAATTCATATGGTCCTCCAGCAGACATGATCATCGGTGAATTCATATCCATTACGCTAGCAAACTTCGGAATGCAGAAATTTATGGAGTACCCACAATCCTCTTCATTATCTGCTCAGTAAGTAGTTACTTAGTAAGTAGTTCTCAGTAAGTAGTTAGGGACATGGGTGGCACTGTGGTCTAAACCACTGAGCCTAGGGCTTGCCAATCAGAAGGTTGGTCCCGTTGCTCAGTCCCAGCTCCTGCCAACCTAGCAGTTCAAAAGTATGTCAAAGTTCAAGTAGATAAATAGGTACCAATCCAGCGGGAAGATAAACGGTGTTTCCGTGCACTGCTCTGGTTTCACCAGAAGCGGCTTAGTCATGCTGGCCACGTGACCCGGGAAAACTGTCTGCAGACAAACGCCAGCTCCCTCGGCCTGTAAAGCGTGATGAGCGCTGCAACCCCAGAGTCGTTCACGGCTGGACTTAACTGTCAGGGTTCCTTTATCTTTACCTTTTTAAGTAGTTTCTTATTTATTGGAAATTTTTCTGTTGGGTCCACTGATTACTCATGACTTGATGAAATACACAACTGTATCGGCTTCTGTCTTGGTTCTCCTGTCAGCCTTCACAGGGCACATTCAGATTTTTGTCCCACCACTTGAGTTAGCAAAAATAAACATCATCAGTCTAAGGCACCATAAGCAACCTAATCAAATCCCTCTACACCACAAGGTAAACAATATTCTTCAGAGTGTATTTCAGGTAGGATATTCATTCTTGTGAAAAGAATTAAGAAGTACATATTCATAGTCCTACAATACAAATTTGGACTTGCTTGAAATGCTATTCTACTCCCCCCCCTGCAGTTAATTGTGGTGTTTCTGTATTGCTACACGGAAGTGGAACTACCTACAACTTAATATTCTTTTAGATGATACCAAAAAATCACCTTTTCATTTTGAGTCTGATAAACTGCAGTTCCCTCCTTTTCCCTCAAAGCGCAAAGCCCAGCAGTAGGGACACATTAACTTGAAAACAAGTTCCTTGGTTGTGTTCAGTGGGAACAGGGCCAGAATCCTGTTGAAATCTATGGGGATTCCAAAGTGCTTAAGTGTGGCTACTAGATTGCCCCTGCTTTTTGCCCATATGAGCCCCATCCACAACCCAGCTGAAGTTTTCAAGCTACTTCAACCCATAGATGTTGCAACCCATTCCTATGCTAAAATTTTCTTGTAAGTAAGCCTTGTTCAGTTCTATGGGCTTTGCTCCACACGCCAAACATGCATCAGTTTTTAGCCTGACAGGACAAATCTATGCATACCTACTCGAAGTAATCACCACTGAGCTTAGTGGTGTTTATTCCCAGGTAAGTGGCTGCAGCCATATTGCAGCTTAAATTGGATTTGTGTGAAAGGCAGTTCCACAGAGCCCAATGGGATGCTTCCTCTCAAATATTTGGGATCAAGGAGAGCTTTCCTTAACACATGTTTACATGGGAATAAGCAATTTCCAATGGAAGGTTGTTTGATCACACCCTATAATCCCTTGCACGATTATATGGGAAGCAAATCCCATTGAATAAAAGAAGAGGAGGAAGGTTTTGCTTCCCAAGTAGTTTTTTTGGTTTTTTAAAAAAGGAAAGCATATCTATAAGGCTTAGATTCAAGGGCTGATAAAAAGACATTGTGTGTTAAAGCACACTGGTATACTAAAGAGTTGTATCCCAGGTTGAATTGCGAACACCTTCCCATGAATACTTCATGGTTCAGAAACGGAAGGGAGGTGGTGGACAAAGCAGCAGAACAAGAGGTAGGCATGAACATTGCATATAAGAAACAGGCATAGGTAGTGTTGGGAACATGCAATGATTTACTCAGTATTAAATCCCACTGTTTTGGTGATTTTTTTTTTTTTTTTTATAAATATTTATTAAAGTTTTTAAATATAAATGCACAAATAATAAACAGTCTTACTTCTATCACAGACATAATTTCATCACTTCTTTGGACTTCCTCACGTCTCCCGCTCCCATTTACATCGTTAAAAGTTTTTTCCAAACAAATTATCAACTTGTTTACAATCTCATGTCCACTCATTCAAATATAATCTAGCACTTCTTCCAAAAAATTTTATATTTTCTTTAGTCTCACTTATCATCAAATTTCAAATCTAATTTAGTGGTGGCCAGTTTTTTATAATCTAGCATCCTTCTTAGCATTCAACCAAATTACAATGTTTTTGTAGATACTTCTTGAATTTCTCCCAGTCTTCCTCCATCTTCTCTTCTCCCAGGTTACGGATTCTGCCTGTCATCTCGGCCAGTTGCATATAGTCCATCAGTTGCATCTGCCACTCTTCCAGTGTGGGTAGATCTTGAGTTTTCCAGTTTTTTGCGATGAGTATCCTTGCTGCCGTTGTTGCATACATAAAGAATGTTCGGTCCTTCTTTAACACCTTCTGGCCGACAATACCCAGAAGGAAGGCCTCTGGTTTCTTAGTGAAGGTATACTTAAATACCTTTTTCAGCTCATTATATATCATTTCCCAGAAGACCTTCACCTTAGGGCATGTCCACCAGAGGTGAAAGAATGTTCCTTCGTTTTCTTTACATTTCCAACATTTATTATCAGACGAATGGTATATTTTGGCAAGTTTAACTGGGGTCATGTACCATCTATATATCATTTTCATTACATTTTCCTTCAGAGCATTACATGCGGTGAAGTTCAGCCCAGTGGTCCACAACCTTTCCCAGTCCTCAAACATAATGTTATGCCCAATGTCCTGTGCCCATTTTATCATAACCGATTTAACCATTTCGTCTTGTGTATTCCATTTTAACAGCAAGTTATACATTCTAGATAATACCTTAGTCTTTGGTTCTAACAATTCAGTTTCTAACTTCGATTTCTCCACCTGGAACCCTAACTTTTTACTGTTTTGGTGATTTTGAACCTAGTTAAGTGGGTAAAGAATTAGAGCCTGACTGAACTTGGCAGGTTAACTGCTTTTTGTTTCTGGGTTTCATTCAGTGCGTTTCCGAGCACAATTCAAAGTGTTGGTGCTGACCTTTAAAGCCCTAAATGGCCTCTGTCCTGTATACCTGAAGGAGCGTCTCCACCCCCATCGTTCTGCCCAGACACCGAGGTCCAGCGCCAAGGGCCTTCTGGCGGTTCCCTCATTGCGAGAAGTGAGGCTACAGGAAACCAGACAGAGGGCCTTCTTGGTGGTGGCACCCACCCTGTGGAACACCCTCCCTTCAGATGTGAAGGAAATAAGTGGCTATCCTATCTTTAAAAGACATCTGAAGGCAGCCCTGTTCGGGGAAGTTTTTAATATTTAATGCTGTATTGAAACATCCAAGTGAAAGACATGCATGAATCAAAATGAAAACTTCAACACAGTTTCTTTTCTGTCATGTTTGCAGTCATTCTTTGTCTCATTGCAGTGTGATCCCGAAAAACTACCAGCATGTTCTTGCTTTCATCTTTGCCATGCAAGAGATCAACAAGAATGCCAAATTCTTATCCAACATCACACTGGGATCAACATTTTATGAGAATGCTTTTAATCCTTCGCAAACTTGTTGGAACACTCTTGCTCTTCTTTTCATGGGACAACGAAATCCCCCCAATTACCACTGTAATGGGGAAGATAAATTAATTGCTGTCATTGGAGGGCTCACCTCCCAAAACTCCCTTCAGATGGCCAATATATTAAACACCTACAAGATCCCACAGGTATGTGTGTAGATACATAGATACAACCACAAGGGCAGACATACACAGAAAACCCCAAAAGAGCATCCATGTTAGGTTTCAATCCTAATACAGTATGTTTTCTACACTTGTTTCCTACATTAGACTTGGTATGGGTACATGATTATGTTAAAGCCTCCTAGCTATGTGTTGCCTACACTGCCATCTCAATTACCATTGGGATTTCAGCGGGGGGGGGGGGATACCCATAATACTAATCATCCAATCTTTGATTCTTCCAAACCTGTTCATGCTGCAAAGCTTATAATCATGGGAGCATCCAGCTTCCTGCTTAGAAACTTCTCCTGGCCTTAATAACACCAGGGCTGTATACTTAGAAAAGTAAGAGCAGGTAGTCAACCACCACAATAATGAAGTATTCTTTCGTTGAAGAAATAGATGGCCTTTGGATTCTTAAAAATATAATGCCTTTCCCTTTAGCTCAGCTATGGCTCCTTGGATCCAGGGCTGAGTGACCAAAGGCGCTTCCCTTCCTTCTTCCAAATGGTCCCCAGTGAAGAAGCTCAGTATGATGGCATTGTCTGGCTACTCAGGAAGTTTGGGTGGAACTGGATTGGCCTCCTTGTTTCAGATGATGACAGTGGAGAAACCTTCCTTCGTACTCTCAGACCAAGGCTTTTCCAAAATAATCTTTGCATTTCTTGGACACTGGTGATCCCACTAGTGACAGTATTTTTACCTATTGAGCTACTTCAAGAAAAATTGAGACCAATTGTGTATGTTCTCACACGGCAGCAAATGAATGTGATTCTTGTCTATGGAGACAGTCAGTCTCTAGAGGCTTTGAGGCTGGTTTTGATCTCCTGCGAGGTTTTCTCTATGTACCCAGTGGAGAGGGTGTGGATTACAACAGCTCAATGGGATTTCACTGCAGTGCTGTTTGGAGGCAAATTCCCTTCCATATCCTTCAATGGCACCTTGTCATTTACACTCCATTCAAATCCAGTTCCAGGGTTTCAGGACTTTCTACAGACCATAAATCCATGGCAACCAAATCTTTATTTTATCCAGCAGTTCTGGGCCAGTGCATTCCTCTGTTCATTCCCAGATCACAATCTAATTGACACAACTCAGGAACACTGCACTGGGAGGGAGAAGCTGGAGAAACTAACTGGACCCGTGTTTGAAATGGAAATGTCCAGCCAGAGCTACACCATCTACAATGCCGTCCATGCAGTAGCACATGCTCTCCTTAGCATGTATTCCTCAAGAGCCAAACAGAAAGTACTGGGTGAGAGACGGACGCAGCCAAAAGTTAAGCCCTGGCAGGTACTGTCAACTAATCTCCCCAATGTTAGAAGCACAAGAGTTATTATTACTGATTCATATGGTGCACAGCTGAGCCCTGGCATGGAGGAGAGGCCTTGGGGATTTTCCCTGGTGAGTTCTATCATTGGGAGGGACTTTATCTCAGTGAAAGGCCACATGCTTTGCATGCTGCACATTCAAAGCTCTTTAATCCATCCCAGGATTCTCCTACTTGGGGATGCGCAAGGGGCAGGAGTGTCCTCTGGTATTAGAAATGGGTAGAAACCACAGATGTATGCCGTATAGAACTATGGCAATTCAGAGTAGACAGTTCTGGGCTACAGAGAACAATTGTTTGACTCAGCACAAGACAGTTTCATATGGTAATGGGGAGGTTTTCTTGAAGTACCCAGTATATATGATAAAATGTAGTAAGTACCTGGTTCCTATGCCAAGTTAAAAACATACCAAGTCATGTCTCTTAATATTGAAACTGGAAAGGCTTACAGCTCAGTGGCAGAGCATCTGCTTTCATTCAAAAAGTCCCATGTTCAACCCCCAGCATCTCAAGATCATGCTGGGAAAGACTCTGAAACCCTAGAGAGCCAATAACAATCAGTGACTGAGCTATTTAGGGCAATGATTTCACTCACTGTAAGGCAGCATTCAGTGTCCTATAACATACTGATGAATGGTAGTAAAAAGCCAAAGGTCCACTTGTCAAATGGAAAAGAGAGAGTGTATTAGCCTACAAGGTCTGTGTCTTTTTTCCTCTTGCAATCTAGCTTCACTCCTTCCTGAAGAACATCCACTTCAACAACAGTGCTGGGGAAGAAATCTCTTTGGATGAGAAGGGGCAGCAGGCAGGTGGCTATGATCTCCTCAATTTGGTCACATATCCCAATGAGTCCTTCCAGAGAGTCCGAGTGGGGAGGGTGGACCCTCAGGGCCCCCCAGGAAAAGAGTTCACAGTGGATGGAAGTGCCATTGCATGGAATCCCAAGTTCAAGAAGGTGGGTGTGACCATTTCTTTGTTTTGATCATCATCCATCATCATCATCTTTTATGAGAAGATCAGGAGATCCAGGAAAACAGAGATGGCTACAAAGGAGAAGTGTGAGGAGGCAAGCTCTGGTACTCACTGATGAAATACTATCTTTGTTATTTTGTTCACATTTGTTGATCCAGAGCTAGTTTGGAGCTAATTTGGAGCTCAGTGTTCAGAACAAGGTCTTTCTGAGTAAGGAATCTGCCAGTGTTTAAAGCTCTTGAAAAGGGACTGTTGTGCTCCAAAATGCGTTGTTAGGAACAATCCCTGCCAGGCGGAGCCCAAGTAGAAGGAAAATCATCTACCACCTGAAGTGTGTGGTCACTAATGTTGATGGATGGAGTGCCGGTGATATCCTGTCCCAGGATGTTGGTCTCCATCAGGCTGATAGTGAGGCCAAACTACATGCAGGCTTGGCCATAATTTTTATTTTTATTTTTGTTTAATAAATCTTTATTAATTTAAAATACAATCATACAGTAAAGGTAAGTATAACAAAATTATAGAAAGGTCCGGTGACTTCTGTTTCAGTGTATCTGAAGAAGTGTGCATGCACACGAAAGCTCATACCTAGAACTAACTCAGTTGGTCTTTAAGGTGCTACTGGAAGGATTTTTTTTATTTTGTTATAACAAAATTAAGCACAAAAAATAAAAAATAAGAAAAAAGGAGAAAAAAGTGATTCATCACCTCAGAAAGGGCGAAAAGGGGTTTAAAAGCAACAAGAAAAGAAAAAAGCACAATTAAAAGAACCAATTTTTATACAACATCATGTCTTTTCCAATAAAGTTTTCTGTAAAAGACTTCCAATCATTCTCATTATACTTTTTCTATTGTCTTGATTTTGTCGCACAGGTTTTTTTTTATATCTTTTTCCATATATTCCTCTAAGATGTTTAGTCCATTTATTTATTGTACACAAATATCATTCAATTCTGCTTTGATGGTATCATTTTTACAATATAATCTTATATATTCCTTAAATATTTTCCATTCTTCGTATACTTTTTGATTTAAGGCTCCCCTGATTTTTCCGGTCAGCTTTGCTTATTGGAAATACTCTGTCATGAGTGTTTGCCAATCAATGGTGAAACAACAACATGGTGTTGTTTCACATTTCCAACTTCTGGTTACAAGTATTCTTGCAGCCGTGATTGCGTACATAAACAGTGGTCTTGTGTTTTGCTTGATTTCTGTGGGCAATATTCCTAATAGGAAAATCTCTGGCCTTTTTTTGATTGTAAGTTTAAATAATTTCTTAAATTCATCATATATGTTATTCCAAAATTCTCTTAAAATTATGCAGGTCCACCACATGTGATAGTAGGACCCTATTTTTGGGATGAAAGCATCCATGCTAAGGAAAGGGCTAATGCTCAGAAGGCTACTGAACGCTGTGCTGTCATAGGCCTGAGGTAGTTGATGGATGGATTGAATTTATATACCGCCCTATACCCAGAGGTCTCAGGATGGTTCCCAGAATAAGATCAACGTATAAAACCACAAAATAAATAATGAATACATACATAATGCATAATGAAAATAAAAAACCCAATAGCCCCCCACAAAAAACCATGTACATTTTAAGAGGGAATAGTGATGTCAATTTCTACAGCTATGGCAGTTATGAGCAGTCTAAACTGTTAGAGCAGCAGGAATGTTCTCTTGTGCTGCTGTCAGTCTGTAACAGTATTTATCATAGATTAAAATCTGTCTCAGATGTATTAGCAATGTAAGTAACACCTACCTGCATTGTATATATTAATCTGCAAGTTCAAGTACATTTGGTGGTAAGGAGAAGGTTGGCACCAGCCTCTCTTTGCCATTCAGACATGTGCTGGGCTGGCCAAATGGTTAAGTGACAGCACAAAGCATCTTTATCAGGGGGCCTGATGCTTGCCCAGGGAGCACATGCTTGACAGCCATCCTCTAATTTCAGTCCTGTGACCTTTCTGCTGCAAAGCGGACATAGACAACAATAAGATTTATTCCATTCAAAATCCCTTGCTTGTCATTACCACTAGATGTTGCCCATTTCCACCTGTGTTGAGAGCTGCCACCCTGGACAGAGTATGTTTGCCCAGCAGGGAAAGCAAATCTGTTGCTATGACTGTGTTCAGTGCCCTAAAGGGAGGATTTCAGTCCAGAAGGGTAAGTGAAGGAACCCGAGTCAACTGGAATTCCCATCTTGCTCTCCAACATAGACATCCATGTCTTAGCCTTATTATGTCTGCTTATTTTCTGTCATAGTTGCCAAGCACATGTGTTTATGTTACTGATACATATTCTTCTTTAATCTCCCCTCCCCTTTCGACAGCCATTCTAGAGTATATTGTGTGCAATTACATCCACATGGGAGTAAGCACCATTGAAATCAGCATGACATACATCTGGGTAGAAATGTTTAAGATTGCATGCCATAGATTCCCTTTTCTCACCATTGAAACTGCAGCCAACACATTTTCATCTTCTGTTATTAACAAATAGTAAATTATCTCCTCTGTTGTATCCACACAGTTTCAATCATTTGGAACAGTTATTTCTTGTCAAATATAGATTTTCCTGATGACAGGCTACCTGGCTGTTTCATGCACTTCCAAGTTCCATTACGGAAAGTGTAAAAACGAAACAGTGAGCCACAAGCTTAGAAATGCAAAAACGTGGACCTGGATGCAGAGATAGACATGTTTAAAGGGGAAACACTGAAATCAATCTGTATACTGTAACGATGAAAAATAAATATGAATAGATTGATTAATACAGCTGAGATGTTCAGAGAGGAACCATCACTTAGTTGAAAAATTAGGCTTTGGTTCATCAGCTGAGTAATATGTTCCACGTACAGCATAATAGACAGTACCAATAATATTAATAATTATCGCTTCAAGAAATGCTAAAAGCATGCTTCTCACTTTCAGATGCAGATCAATGTGATAAATGCCCAGATGATCACTACCCAAATGCCTTTCAGGACCAATGTATTCCGAAAAAAATAAGCTACTTATCCTATGAGGAGCCCTTGGGGACAATGCTGGCCTCCTTGGCTCTCCTCCTTTCTCTGGTCACAGTTGTTGTGATGGGGACCTTCGGTCTGCACTGGAACACTCCCATTGTCAAAGCCAACAACTGGGGCATCACCTGCACCTTGCTCTCTTCTCTGCTTCTCTGCTTTCTCTGCTCCTTCTTATTCATTGGCAGGCCTACAAAGGTGACCTGTGTCTTGAGGCAAACCGTCTTTGGCATCGTCTTCTCCATTGCTGTGGCTTGTGTGTTAGCCAAAACCCTCACTGTGGTTCTGGCATTCATGGTGACCAAGCCTGGGAACAGCCTGAGGAAATGGCTTGGGAAGAGGCTGGCAGGATCCCTTATCACCTTCTGCTCTCTCATTCAATCTAGCATCTGTCTTGGGTGGCTGGCATCCTCTCCCCCATTCCCAGAGTTTGACCTGCACTCCCAGGATGGGCAGATCATAGTGCAGTGCAATGAAGGCTCCGACATCATGTTCCACCTTATTCTCGGCTACATGGGTCTTTTGGCCATTGTGAGCTTCTCTGTGGCTTTCTTTGCCAGGAAGTTGCCTGATACTTTCAATGAAGCCAAGTTGATTACCTTCAGCATGCTGGTCTTCTGCAGTGTTTGGCTGTCCTTTGTCCCCACTTATCTGAGCACCAAAGGGAAATACATGGTGGCTGTGGAGATCTTCTCCATCTTGGCCTCTACTGCTGGCTTACTGGGTTGCATCTTCCTCCCCAAAATCTACATCATTATACTTAAACCTGAGATGAACAGTAAAGAGAGATTAGTAAGGAAGAAGGATGACCATAGTTGAGAGGGTGAAAGAGATGCCATTAGCCAGGGACCTTATGCTGTGGCAAGAAGATGCTATTTCCTTTGCTTTTATCATTTTCTCCTCATGCCAGCAATTCCCAAACTTTGGTCTCCAGCTGTTTTTGGACTACAATTCCCACCATCCTTGACAACTAGCCTTGCTATCTATGGATGTTTGGAATTGTAGTCCAACAACAGCCGGAGACCCAAGTTTGGAAACCACTATTCTATGCCATCCAAGTGTTCATGGTGGCATACATGGCTCTCCTCTTGCTGTATTGCCTTCACAACAACTCTGTGAGGTAGGTTAGACGGAGAGATTTTTATGTATGTTTTTTTGTTGACTTAATCTTTGTTTTTTGGCCTACCATTCTATACCCCAGAACACGAACTAAGGAGAGCACAATGTGAAATACTGTTACTTACAGGGGTCTGCTTCACCAGGGTGTTGTCCAAATGGAATGTTATGTGGAAGCAATTTGCAGCAGGATTGGAAATGGAGTAGCTGCTGAGTGATTGAAAAATTGGACATCAAAATCATTTGAGCTCTTGTTAATTCATGCTAGTTTACCATTCTGCTTTCCAAAATAAATTAGAAGTTGGTGGGACATGACCTTGATCCCAGGAAGACCATAACCACACATTTCTTTATTAATAGAGATATCTTTTAAATGAATTTCATTGCTCAAAGTTAGGACATATGTGAGAGAGAACTTTATATTCACCTGGCTCTTTTTCTTCTTTCGTTTTGTTCTTTTCTTTTTATTATTTTCTGTTTAGAATAGTTTCTTTTTATTGTATTGTGAAAAATCTGAATAAAACCTTATACAAAAAAGACGTGTGACACCTCACATGAGGTGGCCAAAGTATTGGAGCCTCAGCTTCACGATCCAGTGAGCACTCAGGGCTGATTTCCTTAAGAATGGATAGGTTTAATCTTCTTGCAGTCCATGGGACTCTCAAGAGTCTCCTCCAGCACCATAATTCAAAAGCATACTCTTTATATATATAAAAAAATTATCTCTGCACAAGTGAGTGCCATCCTTCCATAAGGACCCAGATGTGGTGGGGGGTTGTGTGTGAGGAAATTGCTGTCACCAGAAAAATACAGCAGCCACAAAGTTTTAGTAGCTGATATCAGGGACTATCTACACAATCCTCTAGTAGCCGAGTCAACTGGATGCTAGTGGGTGGAGATGGGAGCTGAAACCCACCCTCACCCCTGTCTAGCTTTTCTCCCAGCCATAATAATCACAATCACATTCATAACAACATCCCAGCCAGAGTGGGTGGCTTATAGCATATCTAAAAACAAGTCTGGAAATTCTGGAATTGAACCAGTGAGGGGAAAAACCTAAAGCAAAAGAGCATGGACAGCAAAGAGATGGAAATCTCAGTTCCCCCTTCAGCATCTTTTATTTTCATGGGGGAAAATGTGTGTGTGTGTGTGTGTGTGTGTGTGTGTGTGTGTATATATATATATATATACACATACACATACACATACCTAGATTGAATTTACTCTTTAACACGGAACATCACCACAAGAGAATAATCATGGAAGCCATCGAGATAGAGAAACACCCTCACAACATGAACAAGCGTGACGACACATCCCGCTTGCCAGACATCTGGAAATTAGCCCTCCCCACAAAAACTGACACCAGATCCAGAGGCACACAGAACGCCAACACCAATCAACCACACCAGACCCAAACCCAGACCCTCTCCACAGATGAATTACAGACACCATCCAGTAGCCAATCCATGGTGGCACCTCCGGATGCTGCACCCCCCTGCAATCCCTACACAGATCTGGCTGACACAAGCCACAAAACCACAGCTCGCCCCTATACACGAAGCCAAGCCAGAGCACAACTAAGTACAGTACAGCCATCTTCTCAGGAAAACTCTTCACAAAGTTCAAGAGGTCAAGACACAAAGACTTTAACAACTAATCCACACCTAATGACCCACCTAAGTGGTACTCAGGATATCACTCAAGAAATCACTCAAGATATCTCTCAAGTAATTAAGGAACAAAAGAAGAAAAGGCACACTAGCCTGGGAACTTCCTCTCTGCCCAGAACATTGGAGGCTATACACCACACCCCCTCTACAGTATTTATAGGAACTCAAACACTGAGATCCTGCTCTGTTCCAGTAACAAGAAGCCGAAAGCACCAGCCTGAAGATGACGAGTGAGACCTCGTCGAAACGTCGCCTAGACACCCCAACTTTTACACGGGAAGACACCCGAGGACACCAAAACCTGCATTCCTGTACCCGTGAAAATCTACGAAAGCATATATATATATATATACACATACACATACACATACCTAGATTGAATTTACATAAGCTATTTTCACAGTTGTGGCTTCTTTGCTATGTGGATTTGCCTGTCACGGAATCCCTTCATGTTGCAGAGGATTCTGGGAAATGTTCCAGTGTAAACATTCCATTTTGAAGGAAGCTGGTCATTCTTGTTGGGTATCAACAATGCAAAGTGAGTCTGTGCCCTTGAGCAAAAGGTGCACTCTGTTCCCCTTTCATTTTAATATCAAACATATCAAACAAAGTACTCCACCTAGATATGGACTAAGCTCCAGAAGGTAGATGCATTATCTGATGTTAATTATGTGTGCTTATTTTTTATTTAGGGTATTTGCTTTCCAACCCATTGTCAGAAACATAACTGTATAGTGGCCATAACCATAAATTAAGTCCACACTGGAGGGAATTCCAGGGAAATTGAAACATATTTATCCTATCGATATCTACTCAACATGTAAATTAAGTCCACACTGGAGAGAATTCCAGGGAAATCGAAACATATTTCTCCTATCACTATCTACTCAACATATGGCAAGTGATTGAACTTTCATCCTTCCCCCTTCCCTGCCCCAACCCCCAACTTCACCAAGATCTATATAAGAATCGAGGTAGCAGCTTCAGAGACAAACTTGCCACTGCATAACGCGATATCCATTACCTCACAGGACGAAACTTGGGTAAGTTGGAGGCAATCACAAACTCACTTCTGATGCTATGGCTACTGATTTATATTTTGTATTGGGGGCTCTCACTAGCATTATACCCTATACCCAAATTTCTGTCCACATCCTTCTTCCAGCAAAATCCCATTCAGTTTTCACAGGTAAGTGAGTATACATATACTATGCGGGTTTGTGGGTTGAGAAGTTGTGGAGAAGAAAGCAAGACTGTCCTGGATCCTTCAGAAATGGAGAGACTACCTTGGAATATTTCCCCGAATCCTCTACCACATGCAAGACTGAGTCATAGCAGATGAGTCAATGTGGCAAGAATTCCATAAAACCGAAACTGTGGAAATCACTTGTGTTACTCATTTTTAAAAATTGGGGCTTGGCGAGGTCTAGATTTTAGAAGAAAATGGGAAATGACTGAGGGGAGCTAAACTCCTCCCTGCTCTTTGCCTCCTCATGCTTTTAACTTCTGCCTCCTTGGCTCAACTGGAATATAAGTAACTGTGGTGATGGAGGGTGGGGAACTTAAACTGGGGAGTGTTCTACTTCTTCTACTACACACATGCCCAGAAGAGTCAGTGGTCAGCACCAGGTCAACTGCACACTAACCTTATTTGACTCCATGATACTTCAACAATCGCCAACTTGAGGTTTTGGGTTCTCTCTTCTTTCTCTAATCTTCCCATTTATGATTTCAAGAACAGAAAATGCTGGTTTTCTTCTTCCTGCTATCACCACATTGGCAATAAGTAAGGATAGGTTTTTAATTTGTTGCACATTTCCTTCCACAAAAGGTCAACCAGAAGATGGGGGTTGTCACCTACCTTTGCCTTCTTGGTCTCCTGGTCTCCTATTCTTTCCCCAGAGGTGAGTGTTTTAACAATTACATGGGAATTTCCCAGAAATCTTAATAGGGGCTCAGCATTGATGTAAACAAAAGTACTTGTTAGATTTCCAAGTGATGGTAACCCAGCTAAGTCTGTTGGAATAAATAATCAGGCAATTGAAGCTGGTTCATTAGAGTGAATAGGGAATTGCCCTACCAACCTCAGTCTGCCCTGAACCACTCCTCAGATTCATATTTACAACCAATCAGGGACTGCCACTGCCTGTCATTGTCTCTGGATCCACCTTCTGTTGGTCTCCCTGCCTTCTGTCTCATCAAATCAACTGGACACTAACCACCTCTGAAAGCACAAAGGTTTAAATTACCTGTGCTTCCTCACTGGAATAAGCAAAAGTACAAGTAAAGTGAGATTTCACATTAAAATCAGTCTTCTTACAACTTTTGTCCCACTCTCTTTTTCTTCCTTTACTCTTCTTTCCATACAGCAAGGGCCAGATCCTGTCCCGGGGGTTGGCTGAGAGCGCTGGGCAACTGCTATGCATATTTTGATAGCCCAAAGTCATGGTCCGAAGCTGAGGTAAGAAGTTGTTTCTCACCAACTAAGCTGTAGCATAAGATATTGTTGTGGGTTGCGCATGAGATCTTTTTGAGGAGGGCTATGTATGTGAGTTGGCCTGAGACAATACCTGGCCAACATTTCAGATTGAGTTGATCACCCAACATGTTCAAGGGATGTGTTTCCATGGGAGCCAAGAAGGCTTAATTAACAGTCAAGACTCCTCAAGGGTGATAAGGGGCGGATCAGTGGCCAGGTAAGCCCTGCTCTGCACAATCGATCACAAGACATGGCACACACACACACACACACCCCATTGGAATGGCAATGCCCATCACCTTTGGGAACCCGCCCCCTCAAATATTTTATTGGGGGGCTAAAGGGACCTTGGCCCAAAAGAGTTGGATCCTGTGGTCAGGAGGGATGGCCTGGCCAGAATGTCTCCACTCAACATTAGGAAGAGGCAAGTCATCTCTCTTACTAAAAAGAATACTGGTCTACAGTGCCAAAATGGTAGGCGGTAGGTTTGTTTGTTTGGTGATTATCTGTGTTGCAGCAGAGGTCAAGCTAATATGAATTCAATATTACAAAGCAAATCCCTTCAGCTCAAAACTACTTGCATACATTTAAATGACTATTTTCCTTTTCTAAAACAAGCTCAACATTCTGTATGCAAAGGCATCTGAATTTGGAGTTGTGAGAAAACCAAATTTGGTCTCCCCCAGAGGACTTATTTCGTGAACCCTCATCCTGATTTGTTTGCACAAAGCTTACACAGAAGTTATGTGATATCCATTCTTCATTGAACACTCAGTCTGATTTGCCTGAGGAGAGATTAGTATTCATTCTTTCATTCATAAATTTTACAAGATTTGTAAACTGTTTATACACTGTTTTATTAAAACCCAAAGTGATTTACAAAAAATAACAATACAAAAACATTGTCAGTAACAACCACATTCCAAAATATAGAATAAATTAAGAACTTTGACATTACACATGATTGTTCACAGTTGGATAACTCCAACTGGGTGGGATATCACTTTTGAATTCTTACCTTAGTATGTTTCCGAGCACAATTCAAAGTGCCCCCATCGTTCAGCCCAGACACTGAGGTCCAGCTCCGAGGGCCTTCTGGCAGTTCCTTCACTGTGAGAAGTGAAGGTACAGGGAATATTTTGTTGGGAGTTGCCCAGAGTGGCTTGGGAGGCCTGGCCACATGGGCAGGATATATTTTTATTTATTTATTTATTTATTTATTTATCATCATCATCATCATCATCATCATCATCATCATCATCTTTTTGATACATTGTGAACCACTTTGGACACCATTTTGTGGGAAAGTGACTTACAGTTAAGCGAATGATGATCATGGTGGCAGAATGACTTTAGTGCCTTCTCTATTCTCAGATTGCATGCCAGAGCCAAGGACGTGGGACCCATCTCGCTTCTATACTCACAGAGCAAGAGTCAGCCTTGGTGGCCAATCATATCTCCTCAAAGCAGAAGAAAGAACATAATGTCTGGATTGGGCTCCATGATCGTGATCAGGTGAGTTCCCTTCAATTACTCTATTCCAGGTCATCATCACAGCACAGTGGCTCCTTAGCAATGCCATCCCATCCTTATCTCAGTCATCTCCTAGGCTGTATGCCATAATTACTTCTCCATTATTTTACATAGGGGCTAGGCGTGCTGGGTTCCACCCCACATAAGGGGTGCCCACACATGCAACACGTTGCCTCTCCCAGCCAGCCCCCCACAGAGAACATTTTGTGGGTGCCTCAGCACCCATGGCCCTGCATAGATGGTGCTTATGGTAGGGGCTTCTTCTCTAATGTCTCCATCATAGCTTGCAAGAGCTTCCTGCTGAGCAACCTCCGCTGATGATCCTTGCACTGAGCTACAACCCTCCTTGGTCAAATGAGCTGTTCCTTCTCTTTCCTGCAGAACCGAGATTGGAAGTGGCTTGATGATTCAGTCTTTAATTACAACAACTGGAACAGAGGGGAGCCAAACAACTATAAAGGCGGCAAGGAGTATTGTGTGGAGCTGCTGCGTAGGACAGGTAGGGAAACTATTTGCATGCCTGAGAAAAAAGGTGTTTTCACCTTGAATGCTACATTACCCTCCAATTCCCTCTAAATTCCCAACTTTTCTCAGGGTTGCATCTCACTAAATTGCACTGAAAATACAGTACATCTGTCAACCATCACTAATTTAAGTCTATTGATTTTAAGGGATCCAATTATGAGTCATGTTTAACCTTCAACCAGGAGTTCGCTTGTAGAAATGTTTACAGATCAATTACTCTGGCTAGCAGTGGTCCATTCATTCAGCATTTAGCGTCACTGTCCAACACACCAGGAGGCTTCAGCTGTAGCTCATCTGCATAGTTTAGTTGCATGTGTTTTATTACATGCATACTCATTTATATATTATATTCTGGAAATAGTGGTTTTTCAAGTGGGCCATGTCATATTATTTTCTACAGCATTTCTCTAAGAAGTGGTTAAAGTCAGATAAAGAAACAAAAGAAGGCGTCACTTTAAAAAAGACCTGATTTCAGCTGCAAATTTTGAATCAGGAGCACACTTATAAGGTTGAAGTCAGGCAACTGTTGGATGGGCAATCCACATGGGGTTGGTCAGTTCTGGATCAGTCCATCCTGCCCAATCTAGGGTTGCCATACGTCCAGATTTTCCCAGACATGTTCGGGAATCAGGGCCTGAAAATGGCATCTGGGCAGCAAAGCAGCAAAATGTCTGGGAAAACCTGGACATATGGCAACCAGGACTATTTTCAAAGGAAAATGTTTCAAACATGCTTTAAAAGCTGGAATTTTGGGGTGGGGGTGGAAGGGAGATTTTTGCAAAAAGAAAAAAGCTCAAAAAAAGAAAAAAGCTCAGGCCGGCCCTCACTTGTTCCTGGTGCACCTTGCAATTTCAATTTGAAGTGAGGCTGAAAGTTAACTGGGCATGACCTGCAGGCGCATTTGCCCAGATGGATGGCATGTGCGCAGAGCCAAGCACCCCGGGCTCAGTGCAAGTCAGGAGGAAGCCCAGTTGGTGAGTGTCCCAAAGCCACTTATCTTGAATAGGGGCCTGAATAGGGTTCGGGGTGGGTGGCGGTGCAAGGCCCAAGCAAAAAGAAAAGAAAAGAGCTCAACATGTTTGTCCGGATTTTTAGTATCTGAAATATACCCTAGTCAAATCCAAATCCTAACCCGTACTCCAAACCACATCCATTTGGTTATGTAATAATGGGGAAGAAATAGTAACTTTTGTCATGTCTTGAATTTTAGGTTTTCGAAAGTGGAATGATAAACCTTGTAACCGTTTGTGTACCTATATCTGCAAACAAGAGCTTTAAAGGAGACGAGTTCCCAACTCTGCCTGCTTAGTGGATCTCTGATCTCATTGCTTCTTTTCCCATCCCTCAAAGGGGAAAAAACAGCTCATCTTCATTTTCAAAATAACCTCCTCTATAAAGCTACCTCTTTGGTCTTCCCATTCACTTGGAAGTTTCCTTGTTACTTCTGCAAAATATAATCCTAATAAACTCACTTATGTGTATTCTCTTTTCACTGAATCCATCCTTATTGCTCCAGTTCCAATACCATATATCTGAAGACAGGGAAAAGAAGCACATTGTACCTCTGGGGCTCCAGTCCAGCACAGTCGCCGATACCTGACAAGGCACTCAGGGCAACATGTAGGTGAAACTTCCTATCTCAAACCCAACTTCTTTACTCAGAGATGCTCAGCAGAGCTGATACTAAAGCTGGGATTTTGAGAGCTGGGAACAGGGGAAAACGTAAGGGGATCCCAGACTACCTGACCAGTGCCAAATCCTAGGATGCTAAACCAGACACCCCTGCCCCAATTGCTCACCTGCAGGCCCTTCTCTGTGCCAGACATGAGTGATTTTGTCTGGCTGGAATCTGTACTTGAGCACTGGCCATGATTGTCTGGATGGTGGACAGAGAGATAGGCGTAAAGCAGCCTCTGACCTTTGCCTGGCTTGAAGGCAGTCTACTGTACAAAGGCAAGAGTCCCCATCATCATCATCATCATCATCATCATCAATATTATTTATACCCTGTCCATCTGGCTGGGTTTCCCCAGCCACCCTGGGAGGTTCCCAACAGTATATTAAAAACATGATAAAACATCAAACATTAAAAATTTCCCTAAACAGGGCTGCCTTCAGGTGTCTTCTAAAAGTCAGAGAGTTGTTTATTTCCTTGACATCTGATGGGAGGCCGTTCTGCAGAGAAGGCCCTCTGCCTGGTTCCCTGTAACTTTGCTTCTCACAGTTAGGGAACCACCAGAAGGCCCTAGGTGCTGGACCTCAGTGTCTGGGTTGGATGATGGGGGTGGAGACGCTTCTTCAGGTATACTAGGTGAGGCCATTTGGGTTTTAAAGGTCAGCACCAACACTTTGAATTGTGCTCGGAAACGCACTGGAAGCCAATGTAGGTCTTTCAGGACTGGTGTTATATGGTCTCGGTGGCCACTCCCAGTTACTAGTCTAGCTGCCACGTTCTAGATGAGTTGTAGTTTCCAGGTCACCTTCAAAGGCCCATGTAACCCCATGCAGAAAGCACTGCAGTAGTCCAAGTGGAACTATTCCATCCTCTTTCCCTTCTGGCCCCAGCAACCAATGGCATGTTCTACCCAGATAGTCATGTTCAGGACAATTGGTTAATGTACATTGCAATGGGCAGTGCTTTTTTCCTTAAAAATGTTTAGGAGTACTCTCATTTCCCTACTCATATTGAAATACTGCCCCTCAATTATGGATGAGAGTTGATCATTGAGGGACTGGAGAGGAGGTCTCTGGGTTCAAACTGAATAAAGGGAAATCCAAATTATTAACGAAAAATTTACATAAATCAGAACAAGAGGAACTGGAAATTACAACAGGTTTAAAGGTAGCCAATAAGGTAAATTATTTGGGGGTTTGGATCACCAATAAGAATATAAACTTATATAAGGACAATTATGAGAAGAAGTGGAAGGAAATAAAAAAAAATTAGAGACTTGGGGGAAATTGAATTTGTCCCTGTGGGGGAGAATATCCACAGTTAAAATGATTTTTATGATGATTTAAGTTAAGATGATTTTTATGTTCCACAGTTAAGATGATTTTTATGTTCTAAACAATACCTATAATTAGAGGCGTAAAGTGTTTTAAGGAATGGCAGAAAGACCTTGCCAAGTTTATTTGGCAAGGGAAAAAACCACGCATAAAATTCAAGCTACTAACAGAGATGAAAGAAAAAGGAGGCTTTGCAGTCCCTGATCTTAAACTGTACTTTGAGGCAGTGTGCTGGACATGGATTAAGGACTGGATATTAATTTAAAACACGGAAGTCCTAGATCTGGAGGGATGGGATATTGTGTACGGGTGGCATGGCTACATAGGCTATGACAAGGTTAAATCCCACAAAGGATTTTTAAATCATACTGTGAGAAGGGCACTATATAAAGTATGGGAGAGGAGTAAAAAATCAGTAGTAACCAAAACTCCATGGTGGCTGTCACCAATGGAATCTATGTCGGTTCACAGGATAAATATGAACAGCGATTGGCTAACATATAAGGATTTAGTAGAGGAAACAAGTAGTGATCCGAAAATAAAGGACCTAAGCGAATTGAAACAGAAGGGAATAACCTAGCTGGATTATTATCAACTAAAAGCTGCCCTTGAAAAGGATAAAAGAACCAAAGGATTTGACAAAAAAATATCCTATCTGGAGAAGGATATTTTATATAATAATCAAAAGACACTTTCAAAAATGTACAAACTACTTTTGAATTGGCAAAGAAAGGAGGAAGATATCAAAGAAATTACAGTAAATAGGGAGAGGGACCTGGGACATATGATCAAACCCAATATTTGGAATGAATTATAGACTAAAAATATATAATTCATGGCTTGTTTCCTTATAAGGGAAAATCTTATGAAAATGTACTATAGGTGGTACCTGACCCCTGTAAAACTTGCAAAAATAAATAAATCAAACAATAACAAGTGCTGGCGATGTAAGGAACAGATAGGAACATACTACCATATGTGGTGGTCCGGTCTAGAGATACAAAGATTTTGGAACATGATTTATGAAGAGATAAAGAGATTGATAAAAACTACATTTAGCAAGAAACCGGAAGAATTTTTACTAGGAAGGGTTTCAGATAATAGTCCCAGAAACAAAAATAGGCTATTTATGTATGCAACGTCAGCAGCAAGGGTTATAGTGGCAAAACACTGGAAAGATAAAAATGCACCCACTAAAGAGGAATGGGTAGTCAAATTGTGCTAGTACTTGGAGTTCGCAAAGCTGACAGAAGCAATAAGAGATAAACCTAAAAAATTGGTGAAAGAAGAATGGGAATGTTTAAATAATTATTTAGGGGACAAGGGCTCAACAAGAAAGACCAGGCTATGTTTAGAATGATACCGCATAGAGAAATGTTCCCTGATACCAAGATGAGGGATTACTTTGGAAGGCAGATAGATAGAATTGATAAGAATAATGATCTATTGTGAGCTTGACGGAAGGGTACAATAGATGAGCTTTCCTGCTTTGGCTCATCTTCCTTTTCTTTTTCTTTCTTTTTCTTTTTCCTTTTCCTTTTATTTTATTATTCCCATAGTTACTTATGTTCTGTGTCATGTACTTCGATATTTTTTGTAGTTTTTTAAAAAGTTTTTTTCCCCATTACTATTAAGGAATTTTCCTTTTTAATTTTGGTTGTCTATATTTATATGTACCTGTTTAAATCAAAATAAAAGTAAAAAGAAGAAGAAGAAAAGAAATCTCAGTTTCCCCTTCAGCATCTTTTATTTTCATGGGAAAAAATGGACCTCACCAAGCTCCATTTTTAAATGTAGATATATACCATTTTTTTCACTCTATAGACGCACTTTTTCCCCTCCAAAAATTAAGGGGAAATGTGTGTGCGTCCTATAGAACGAATGCAGGCTGCGCGGCTAAGCCCAAAGCCGGAAAAGGGAGACGGAGTGCTGCAGAGCGCTCCGTCTCGCTCTTCTAGCTTGGGGTTAGCTGCGCAAAGCCTCTGGGGGTTAGCTGCCTTCACCCCGCTGCACTGAAGAGGCTAGAAAGGCTGTTCCCAAGCCAGAACAGCAAGACGTAGGGCTCCGTCTCACTCTTCTAGCTTGGGGATGGCTGCGCAAAGCTATCCCTGAAGCCTTTGGAGCACAGCGGGACCTCACACTGCACTCCAAAGGCTTCAGGGATCTTTGAGGCTGGCGGTGCGGGAAAGCAGCACTTCCCCCCACTGCCAGCCCCAAAGAGCAGGTTGGGGAAAACCTGAAGCCTCCAGAGCCCAGCGGGAACTCCCCCCCTGCGCTCCAGAGGCTTTGGGTTGCCTTCACTGAAACCTGGAGAGCGAGAGGGGTCAGTATGTACCGACCCCTCTCGCTCTTCAGGCTTCCAAGGTAGCCACCTGAACCTCCCGCTGCGCTCTGGAGGCTTTGGGTGCATGCACCTTGAATGCACCTTGTTTTAGAGGGGGAGAACAAGAAAAAAAAAATCCCCTATTTTCCACCTCCTATGGTCCGGTGCGTCCTATGGTCCGGTGCATCCTATAGAGCGAAAAATATGGTCTATATACCTAGCTTGAATTTACAGAAGCTATTTTCACAGTTGCGGCTTCTTTGCCATGTGGATTTGCCTGTCACGGAATCCCTTCATGTAGCAGAGGATTCTGGAAAATGTTCCAGTGTAAACACACCATTTTGTTTTGTGTTTTTTGTGGGGGGGGGTGTTTGGTTTTTTTTATTTTCAATGCAGAATCATAACAAAAATTACAAACATTGAATCCAAAATAATACTATACAAACAAAAAAACCTGGAACATATAGGGGGGGAAAACAGAAAAGAAAAGGCGGAAAAATGCAAAGCAAACAAAACTAAACTAAACAAAAACGAAAAAGCACACATCTACAGAAAAAAACCATATCATTACGTACATAAACACAAATTGACTTCCTTTGTTCTAAGACCTCAAAAAATTTACTCTTACTGTATTGTTGTGTCTAGTTAGATTACTTCCACCTTGGTACTTTTTTTTTTTTACACCATTTTTCTTTTTCTTTAACCCTGTAAAGCATCATTCATTAAATACCAATATACTAACTCCAGAACAATGTTTTTTCATATACTCTTTAGCACAACCCCATTCTTTTAATAATTTCTGGTCCGATTGTCCCCTTATGTAAGCTGTGAGTCTTGCCAGATTTATGTATTCACAAAATTTAATTTGCCAATCTTTCACTGATGGAATTTTTCTGTCTTTCCAGTTTTTATCTATAAGCATCCTGGCAGCTGTTGTTGCATAAAGGAATACTTTCATTTGATTTTCGGGAATATCATTTGTAATTAAACCTAAAAGGAATGCCTCCGGTTTTTTACTGAAATATATTTTAAACATCTTTTTGAGTTCTTCATAGATTTCATTCCAGAATTGTTTAATAGGTCAGCATTCCCACCACATGTGAAACATTGTTCCTATTTCTTTTTTACACTCCATTTTGAAGGAAGCTGGCCATTCTTGTTGGGTATCAACAATGCGAAGTCTGTGCCCTTGAGCAGAACGTGCACTCTGTTCTCCCTTCATTTTAATATCAAACATATTGAACAAAGTACTCCGCCTAGATATGGACTAAGCTCCAGAAGGTAGATACATTATCTGATATTAATTATGTGTGCTTATTTTTATTTAGGGTATTTGCTTTCCAACCCATTGCCAGAAACATAACTGTATGCCAGAAACATAACCATAAATTAAGTCCACACTGGAGGGAATTCCAGGGAAATTGAAACATATTTATCCTATCAATATCTACTCAACATGTAAATTAAGTCCACATTGGAGGGAATTCCAGGGAAATTGAAACATATTTATCCTATCACTATCTACTCAACATATGGTGAGTGGCTGAACTTTCATCCTTCTCCCTTCCCTGCCCCAACTCCCAACTTCACCAAGATCTATATAAGAATTGAGGCAGCAGCTTCAGAGACAAACTTGCCCCTGCATAACGCGATATCCATCACCTCACAGGACAAAACTTGGGTAAGTTGGAGGCAATCACAAACTCACTTCTGATGCTATGGCTACTGATTTATATATTGTTTTGTTATACTTGATTTATACCAATATACTCTATACCCATATCTGTCCACATCCTTCTTCCAGCAAAGTCCCATTCAGTTTTCACAGGTAAGTGAGTATACATATACTATGTGGGTTTGTGGGTTGAGAAGTTAAGAAGAAGAAAGCAAGGGCATGGGTGTAGTAGAAGAAGTAGAACACTCCCCAGTTTAAGCGCCCCACCCTCCATCACCACAGTTACTTATATTCCAGTTGAGCCAAGGAGGGAGAAGTTAAATAGCATGAGGAGGCAGAGGGGGGAAGTGTTTAGCTCCCCTCAGTCATTTCCCATTTTCTTCTAAAATCTAGACCTCGTCAGCCCCCAATTTTAAAAAATGAATAATGCAAGTGATTTCCACAGTTTCAGTTTTATGGAATTCTTGCCACATTGACTCATCTGCTATGACTCAGTCTTGCATGTGGTAGAGGATTCTGGGAAATATTCCAGGGCAGTCTCTCGATTTCTGAAGGATGCAGGCCAATCTTGTTGCAGGCTAACTATGCACTACCTGAAGTGAGGGTGTGCCCTTGGAGCAGACTCAGCACCCCACTTCGCTGGGACCTTTCAGTTTCAAAATAGAAAGTGGTGAAGGAAGTGCCCCTCCTGGATTTGGTTTTACAGTATCTCCAGATGGTAGACCTGTTCTTTGATTCTAGACTTGTTCTTTGAGTTAAGTCTTTTTATTGTATTTAGAATATTTATTTTCCCATCACCTTCCATACAAATACATTCATGCAACCAAATCATGTGTTTTTATGAGTATTTGAAGTACATCCTTTCTTTCTTCATATGTACTCTGCATATATCTAAGAGGCTGAAATTCCTTCCTCCTTTCCCCTGTCTCTGACCTGACTAAGCTCCATATAAGAATTAAGGCAGCCAGAATTGGGAGACAGAGTTGTAGAAAGAGGAATCCATCACTTCAACAGTACTGCACCTGGGTAAGCTGGAGTTCGGGTTGGGGTTGGGGAGAAATTCAGTTCAGTTTCCATTTAAAGGCAATCTTACTGAACTTGCACCATCTGAAAAAATATGAGAGCTGAAACACAGCCACCCTTTGAAATTTGTCTCTCTTTGAATTTTTCAACACAGATGAATTTCCCATTGAATTTCTCCAGCTGTGTAAGATGGGTTAAGATCACTGGGGGGGATGGGACACACCCTGATAATTCCAGTGATTTTTATTCAGCACATGCCACGCCACCTCTATCCTGCCTCTGCCATCTCCATGTCTCCTTTTTTATATATATTGCTAGTGGGCTACCCAGGGGCAGAGCAAGGGGGTGCCAGCTATGAATGAGACAGAGGAGGATCTGCATGGAAAATAATATTGATGTAGCATGTGGGGTTCATTCTTGGATATTATTATATAAGGATGGAGGGGTGATGCTAGAAGCCACTACTCTATGACAACGACTTTGAATAGAGCAAGTGAAGGCAACTCACGTAATGAAGCCCAATCCACACCTTACTTTGTTCTTGCTGGGACGCAGAGATGTGCTTGGCAATCAGAGCTGTCTCATCCGCATTAAGGATTGAGGCAAGGTGGGCGGTGTGCCCATAGCTAACGCATGCATTCTGAGAATGGAGAAAAAAGAAAGACGTTTTGCCACAGCCGCCATCAGAACCTGTTTCTCTATATACCACATTTTCCAAAAAGTCATTCTCAAAGTGTCTCACAACACGTCAAATAACAAGAATTCAAAAACCATATCTCACTAAAAGGAATGATGTAGAGTTGGAGCTTTCCAAATGTGAACAAGTTTGTGGAATATCAACATTTTTATTTATTTCTCTGAAATTTGACTCTCAGGAGGCAAGTCGTACTGGTAGATTGTAAGGAATTAGTGTTACATACCAAGTTGCCAGGCTTAAACTTCTGTGCACTAATGGCACCTCCAGGTTGACAGCATTTCACACGAGGAATTCAAGCACATAACAGGAAGTGTAGGTTTGCACAATTAATCCACTTAAATAAATAAATGAACAAATTTAGGAGCATGTTCTTGCCTCCTCATCCAGGATGAATGCAGGGTGAGTGGTCAATTAAAAGGTCATTTGGAGAAACCCTAAGCTAGTCTTCCAACAAACCCATTTTTTTAATGTAGAACTTTTAGTTGGAAGCATTTTTATGTGGAATGTTGAAAAAGCTGCAAAAAGTTACAGAAAGGGAGTATTACATTTAAATAGAGGCAAGGAAATTTCAACTTGGGAGATTTGCTTTGCAATGCCTAATTTATTTTAACTTGAGCTCTGGAACCCAAATGATCAGCACTGCATCCGACCTGCTGCATTCCTTTCACAGCACTGCAGACCACACAGCATACACTGTTATGTCACCCTTGCACTGAAAAGTTGTGGGGGTGCAGTACATACGTAATGTTTGGTAAATTCCCTTTGGAATTAGGTCACTGGGTGCTTTTTGACATTTTAAAAATACTGTAGTCTCTCTGCAAATATATAGGCTGGGCATAGGCAGAGGATCAAACACTCCCATAGACTGCCAAAATCTGCAGTTCATACATGAATTCTCTAAGGAGACAGCCAGAGCCATGGAATGTTTTGCGAACCCAGTCTCAGATCTGTTTCAGAACTGCAGTCTATTCTACTTCCCTCTTCTCCTGGTGGGAGGGGAGGATTTGGCATAATTGTCACATTCTCAGCTCCGGAACATAAAGTGACCAACTCTCTTTTGTTAATCTGAGATGCTGGACAGGTATTGTTCCAGGGCAAGGATAGCCCTACTCAAAGAAATCTGATAGAAGCCCAAAAGATGTAAATTATAAACATTAGGGAGAACTTTCTGTCAGCAAGATCTGTTTGACAGTGGAAAGTTGTGGCCTCTCTTTCCTTGGAGGTTTTTAAGCCAAGGTTGGATGACCATCTGTCATGGATGCTTTAGTTAAGATTTCTACATTGCAAGGGTTTGGACTAGATGACCCTTGGAATACCCTCCAATTCCATGATTCCATGATTCTATTACATCTTGGTTGAGGAGGAATACTTCTTACCTCAGCATCTTTCCATGACAACTTGGCATCAAAATATCCATAGTAGTTGCCCTGGTTTTGCAGCCAACCATCAGGACAGGACAGGGCCTTGGCTCTAAGGAGAAAGGAACGAAGCAGTAAGAAGGCTGTTTTTCATATGAAATCTCATTTTAGTAGTACTGCTAAAAGGGTTGACTGCTTTGAGCAATCATAGATAATTTTGAAACCAATGAATCTGCATATGCATTTCTACACACTGTATCCTGGTCCTTGCATTTCCCCTTCACATTACTTGGCTGGTGAACTGCACTGCCAATCTGAAGAACTCCAAGCTGTTTCACAAAGCACCCTCTGGTGGCAAATGGAAAGAAAGCAGTTACACACCCACTTTATTTCCCCCCCAGGTATCTCTTTCAGGCAACGGTCGCCCACAATGATGCCTCTCAAGGGATTTGGCCTTGTGCTCCTCACCTTTCTGGTGTCTGTTCTGGCACTGGGAGCCTATTGTGAAACCCCCTATGAGAAGTTCCTAAGGCAGCACTACGATAATCCCAAGAGCAGCCATGGAAAGAAGTATTGTGACGACATGATGAGAAGACGCGGACTGGACAGACCATGCAAGGAAGTGAACACCTTCATCCACGGCACCAAGAATAACATCAAATCTGTGTGCACTGAATCTGGAGGGGAGGATTATGGGAACGGGCTGAGGATTGCTCTCCGCCCCATCACTGTCACCACCTGCAAGCACAAAGGCGGCTCAACTCGCCCACCTTGCGAGTACTCCGATAACAGATCGTCCAGATACATTGTCATTGCCTGTAATCAGAATAATGAGCCTGTGCACTTTGACGAAAGCATCATCGTCACAGCGTAAGATTTCCAACGCCCAGATCCAAATATTCAGCTTTTTAACAATTATGCCATCCCTTGCAACTCCACTGAAAACCCCCCTTTGCTGCCATTCTGTCCAGCTCTGCTTTACCGCAATTAAAACAAACAAACAAACAAACAAAGCACCCTTGAACCATAGTGGCAAAGAAACCTGCTTTGATTCTGTTAAACCAGCAATGTCTGTCACTATTAAACTGAGGAGAAAGTTGCATAACATTTGATGTGTGTTTAATTTCATTTCCTTTTCTTTATCTTATTGCATCCAAGGGAGGAAATGTGGAATGCAGTACTGCACTGTCCGAGATTTTCTTTCATGTTTCCGTCCACATGGGTGGTAGGCTACAACCAAATCAAATCTTTATTACATAGACCAGCGTAAGGAGGGAAGGGTACAATCATTTAAAATCAAAAAAACGTTTTTTAAAAGGAGTTAAAACAGAAAGTATATATAAAAGTCTATCAGAATCCAAAAGAAAATAAGAGAGTCTAAAAGAAGGGTTAGGAACCAAGAGTGAAAGAGAGTAAAAGGTTAGTATATATAAGACTATAGCTGTCAGTCTACAGAGCACTCTAATACGAGTGTTCATTATATCTAGTTTGTGACACAGGTCATCATCCGACTAATTTTGAGCAATGCTGTGCAGAATCCGGCAATGTATGTTGTAGCATGATTGGTATCTGAAAGTGGCAGGAAGGTATAGAATTGTCCTGTGCGCCCTGGGTACTTATGCAGTAGTGGTAAGATGAGGCTGGTACAAATGTCTCTATAATAAAGATAATGGAGAAGCACATGCTCTGTTGTTTCCATTTATCCAGAGTCACAGGCGCATTGTCTCTCCAGGTAAGCAATCTTCCTGTATTGGCCTTCAAGGACAGCTGAAGGGAGGGCATGACATCGAGCCAAGGTAAAGGCCTTCCGGCGCTTAGGGGCTTCAAGTTTAGCTAGATATACCATAGGGGAGGCAGAGTACCTGGAATATTCATTGGCAATAAAAGTTGAGGTCCTGGCTAGATCCAACTGGCGCTCAGTGTCTGCAACACGTTTTATGAGAGCAGGTAGGCTACAACCATTTCCTGCCAGGAATTATACTACACGGTGGCATATGGTTATTCCAAGTGAATCATCGGGGGGGGGGGAGACATGGTGTCAGGGGCTCAGGAGCAGAGGCACAGGGAAGAGAGGAGATGGAGAGCGAAGGGGAAGAATCTGAGGGGAGCGTAGGAGAAGAGGACAGTGGACCGAGGGATTCCATGAGCCTCTCCAGCGAATCGGAAGATTCACAGAAGGGGGCGCCAGTGGCCAGGGGTAGGGGGTTCCCAAGGGGAACGCCCCAGGAGCAAAGGGGCAGCAGGGACTCCCAGAGCAGTAGCTGGAAATCAGGACCAGCTTCCCCACCAGAGCAGAGTGGGGGGGAAGAGTCCCAAGGATCGGGGCCAGTGCATTCCCCACCAGGGAGAGAAGGTAAGGCAGGGCTGACCACGCCTCCATCAGAAAGTCGGACAACGGAGGAGAGGTCAGATCCGGCCAGTGTCCCGGAAGAGGGAAGCAGTGACCGAAGTAGTGTAACGGTTAGGAGAAAGGTCACTGGGTTGGTGCGAGAGGCAAGTTCAAATGTACAGGAGCGCGGGACAGCAGAGAATGAGGATTGGGAACCGGGTCCTAAAGCCCGCCGGAGGGAGGGGGAGGAGCTAAGCGACTCAGCTTCAGAGGAGTCCAGAAAGGGCAATGCCCCAGCGGGCAGGAGGACCCAGAGGAGGAGAGAGCAGCGTAAAAGGTGGAGCAGGGCTAGGATCTTAAACTGGTGACATAGGGGAGGGGACTCAGACGGGACTTCGCCGATCTAGCGTTTAAGACGTAGGGCTGCACGCTGTGGCTTTGAAATGGAAACTGAACTTCAATAAAGACTTTTGTACATAACGACAGCCTAGCGTTGGTCCTCTGTGAGCTGGGACCTAGAGGCAGCTTTGACACATGGTGTCTGCTGGGAGATAGATAGGAGGTTTTTTGATGCTCATGACTGCAGCAAAACCAGGTTTCAGCAAGAAAGGTATAGCAGTCAAATATTAGGGTGGGGAGCTGTCACCACTGCCTTTCTTCTTTTTTCCATTTCCCCATCCCTCAAATGTCTAGATTTTCTCCTTCCATTTAACCCCCACCCATAGGGTATGCACAATATAGAGCGCATATGGTTCAGCATTAATGTCTAGCAGCTTGGAATGCTCCCCCCAACACTTTCGCAACTCTGGTTCCCCACTCAGTTCTGTCCCAGTGTGCAGAGTTCATGTTTATGGACACAGCCAGTTGTCATCATGTGATCAGGCACCACAACTCCAGGGCTGCTTCTGAGCACATTCCACAGGATGCCTAATAAATAGTCATCTTGCCGTTTGTGGCTCTGTGGGTGCTTTGAGGCTGGGAGTAAATATAATGGACAATGTAAACTCCCTTCTTTGGGGGACAAATATACCCCTTGAAGGTTTATGGGGATATTTAGACCCACATGGGAATCAAGCTTCCAAGTCGGCCTGGAAGTTTGTTGGAAACAGAGTGAAATCTTCAAGTGGTATTGTTATCAAAAGAACATCAACCCAAAGGTCAGATGTGTCTCTGCAGGAGGTATCCCCCTGACCATTTTTTGAGACCCCTTTTGGCAACGGCCCCCTGACCGTAATTAGCTAATTGTTGAGGCTAGGCGGGAACCTCAAGGTATCCAGCTCAGTGGGGGGGGGGAGCAGTGAAGCCAAGCTACCTAGCCAAGAGACTCATAGTCCTGGGGGAGGCTGTGCGCGACCACGCAAAAGCCACCCCCCAGTTAATGTGGGGAGCAGTCATTGTGCCCTCCTGGACCCCCTTCTAAGAAGCCATTTCATTTCATTTATTGAATTTATATACCACCATATACCCAGAGGTTTCAGGGTGGTTCACAAAAAAGATCACAATATACAAAATCAAAATAAAAACAATACTGCAATAACGCCCCCACCCACCCCCAAAAGAGCCATATTTTAAAGGGTAAGAACTTTGCTTGTTCTGAGACCTGAGGACCTTAGCAAAACAAATACTTCACCCTGTAATTTTTATAATTATTGATCAGCATCACTACTTTTAAATGTCCCATGGCAAATCAGATGCCAGGCACAATATAAGCCACAGAAACAGCCCTTTCCAAATGTGATGGTCCTGTGTTGTAGTCTATATAGGCACCTGTCCTATCACATTACATAAATCCAGTAAGGGAGGTAGATTTGAGGCAGGTACATGCCTCCATCTATCCAAGTTTCCTTATAACTTCAGCCAAGACTGAAATGCTGTTAGTGACTATAGGTAAACATGATGGCTTCCAGTTCAGCCCAAGAATGGTTAGTGCGCCACCTGCTTTTCCTGCTGTTGCTGATGCATTATTCTTCTAGCAAGATTTTGAGCTCTTGCAGATTGGAAAAAACAATTCAAACCAATTCATATGGTCCTCCAGCAGACATGATCATCGGTGAATTCATATCCATTACCCTAGCAAACTTCAAAATGCAGAAATTTATGGAGCACCCACAAATCTCTTCATTATCTGCTCAGTAAGTAGTTACTTATTTACAGGGAATTTTCTGTTGGGTCCACAGATTACTCATGACTTGATGAAATAAACGACTGCATCGGCTTTTGTCCTCGGTTCTTCTGTCAGCCTTCACAGGGAACATTCAGATTTTTGTCCCACCACTTGAGTTAGCAGAAATAAACTCGACATCATCAGTCTAAGGCACCATATGTGACCTAATCAAATCCCTCTATACCACAGTGTTAAAAATGTTTTTCATAGTTGTCTTTCAAGTAAGATATTCATTCTTGTGGAAAGAATTAAGAAGTACTTCAATACAAATTTGGACGTGCTTGAAACGCTATTCTACTGCCCCCACCCCAGTTAATTGTGGTGTTTCTGTATTGCTACACGGAAGTGGAACTACCTACAACTTGATATTATTTTACATGATACCAAAAAATCACCTTTTCATTTTGAGTCTGATAAACTGCAGTTCCCTCCTTTTCCCTCAAAGAGCAAAGCCCAGCAGTAGGGACACATTAACTTGAAAACAAGTCCCTTCATTGTGTTCAGTGGGTACAGGGCCTGAATCCTGTTGAAATCTATGGGGATTCCAAAGTGCTTAAGTGTGGCTACTAGATTGCCCCTGCTTTTTGCCCATATGAGCCCCATCCACAACCCAGCTGAAGTTTTCAAGCTACTTCAACCCATAGATGTTGCAACCCATCCCTGTGCCAAAATTTTCTTGAAAGTAAGCCTTGTTCAGTTCCATGGGCTTTGCTCCACACCCCAAACATGCTTCAGCTTTTAGCCTGACAGGGCAAATCTAGGCTTACCTACTCGAAGTAATCACCACTGAGCTTAGTGGTGCTTACTCCCAGGTAAGTGGCTGCAGCCATATTGCAGCTTAAATCAGATTTGCGTGAAAGGCAGTTCCACAGAGCCCAATGGGATGCTTCCTCTCAAATATTTGGGATCAAGGAGAGCTTTCCTTAACACATGTTTACATGGGAATAAGCAATTTCCAATGGAAGGTTGTGTGATCACACCCTATAATCCCACGGACGATTATATGGGAAGTGAATCCCATTGAATAAAAAAGAAGAGGAAGGTTTTGCTTCCCAAGTTGTTCTTAGGTTTTTTTAAAAAAGGAAAGCATATTTATAAGGCTTAGATTCAAGGGCTGCTAAAAAAGACATTGTGTGTTAAAGCACATTGGTATACTAAAGAGTTGTTTCCCAGGTTGAATTAAGAACACATTCCCATGAATACTTCATGGTTCAGAAATGGAAGGGAGGTGGTGGACAAAGCAAAGCAAAGGGAGTGTTGGGAACATGCAATCTAATTTACTCAGTATTAAATCCCACTGTGTTGGTGATTTTGACACTAGTTAAGTGGGGAAAGGGACGCGGGTGGCTCTGTGGGTAAAACCTCAGTGCCTAGGGCTTGCCGATCGCATGGTCGGCGGTTCGAATCCCCGCGGTGGGGTGAGCTCCCGTCTTTTGTTCCCAGCTCCTGCCCACCTAGCAGTTCGAAAGCACGCTTAAGTGCAAGTAGATAAATAGGTACCGCTTTATAGCAGAAAAGTAAATGGAGTTTCCGTGTACTGCGCTGGTGCTGGCTCACCAGAGCAGCTTCGTCACACTGACCACGTGACCTGGAAGTGTCTCCGGACAGCGCTGGGCCCCAGCCTCCTAAGTGAGATGGGCGCACAACCCTAGAGTCGGACACGACTGGCCCATACGGGCAGGGGTACCTTTACCTTTACTTTAAGTGGGGAAAGAATTAGAGCCTGACTGAACTTGGCAGGTTAACTGCTTTTTGTTTCTGAGTTTCCAATATTCAACCCCACCAATTCATCCACAGCACAGCAATGGATCTCCTTGAATCTACTATTTCCATACTGAACATCTAATCATAATACCTTAGGAGACTGCTGTAGTATATTAGTTTGAATGGAATGTTCTTGTCGTGTAGGCTGAAACATCCAAGTGAAAGACATGCATGAATCAAAATGAAAACTTCAACACAGTTGTTTCTCTTCTGTCATGTTTGCAGTCATTCTTTGTCTCACTGCAGAGTCCTCCCGAAAAACTACCAGCATGTTCTTGCCTTCGTCTTTGCCATGCAAGAGATCAACAAGAATGCCAAATTCTTATCCAACATCACACTGGGATCAACATTTTATGAGAATGCTTTTAATCCTTCGCAAACTTGTTGGAACATTCTTGCTCTTCTTTTCATGGGACAACGAAATCCCCCCAATTACCACTGTAATGGGGAAGATAAATTAATTGCCGTCGTTGGAGGGCTCACCTCCCAAAACTCCATTCAGATGGCCAATATATTAAACACCTACAAGATTCCACAGGTATGTGTGTAGATACATAGATACAACCACAAGGCCAGACATACACGGAAAACCTCAAAAAGCATCCAGGTTAGCTTTCAATCCCATTACATTATGTTTTCTACACATATGTCCTACATTAGACTTGGTATGGGTACATGATTATGTTAAAGCCTCCTAGCTATATGTTGCCAACACTGCCGTCTCAATTTGCATTGGGATTTTGGGGGGGGGGTAAACCCATAATACTAATAATCCAAGCTCTGGTTCTTCCAAACCTGGCCATGCCACAAATCATGTAATCATAGGAGCATCCAGCTTCCTGCTTAGAAACTTCTCCTAGTTTGAGACTTAATAATGCCAGGGGTGTATACTTAGAAAAGTAAGACCAGGTGGTCAACCACCACATTAATGAAGTATTTTTTCTATGAACAAATGGATGGTTTTCGGATTCCTAAAAATATAATGCCTTTCCCTTTAGCTCAGCTATGGCTCCTTGGATCCAGGGCTGAGTGACCAAAGGCGCTTCCCTTCCTTCTTCCAAATGTCCCCAATGAAGAAGCTCAGTATGATGGCATTGTCTGGCTACTCAGGAAGTTTGGGTGGAACTGGATTGGCCTCCTTGTTTCAGATGATGACAGTGGAGAAACCTTCCTTCGTACTCTCAGAACAAGGCTTTCCCAGAATAATCTTTGTATTTCTTGGACACTGGTGATCCCACTAGTGACAGTATTTTTACCTTATGAGCTACTTCTAAAAAAATTGAATCCCATCATGTTTGCTCTCACAAGGAGGGAAATGAATGTGATTCTTGTCTACGGAGACAGTCAGTCTCTAGAGGCTTTGAGGCTGGTTTTAGTCTCCTGTGAGGTTTTCTCTATGTACCCAGTGGAGAGGGTGTGGATTACAACAGCTCAATGGGATTTCACTGCAGTGCTGGCTGGAGACAAATTTCCTTCAAAATCCTTCAGTGGCACTTTGTCATTTACACTCCATTCAAATCCAGTTCCTGGGTTTCAGGACTTTCTACAGACCATAAATCCATGGCAACCAAATCTTTATTTCATCCAGCAGTTCTGGGCCAGTGCATTCCTCTGTTCATTCCCAGATCACAATCGAATCGTGACAACTCAGGAACCCTGCACTGGGAGGGAGAAGCTGGAGAACCTCACTGGACCTGTGTTTGAAATGGAAATGTCCAGCCAGAGCTACACCATCTACAATGCCGTCCATGCAGTAGCACATGCTCTCCAAGGCATGTATTCCTCAAGAACCAAACAGAAAGTACTGGCTGAGAGATGGATGCAGCAGAAAGTTAAACCCTGGCAGGTACTGTCAACTAATCTCCCCAGTGTTAGAAGCACAGGAGTTATTATTACTGTTCATATGTTTCACAGCTGAGCCCTGGCATGGAGGAGAGGCCTTTGGGATTTTCAGTCGTGAGCTCTATCATTGGGAGGGACTTGATCTCAGTTAAAGTCCACATGCATTGCATGCTGTACATTCAAAGCTCTTGAAATTAATCCATCTCAGGATTCTCCTACTTGGGACTGTGCAAGGGCCAGGAGTGTCCTCTGGTATCAGAAATGGGTTGAAACCTCAGATGTATGCCATATAGAACTGTGGCAATTCAGATCAGACAGTTCTGGGCTTCAGAGAACAATGGTTTGACTCAGCACAAGGCAGTTGCATATGTTAATGGAGGAAGTTTTTGAATTACCCAGAATCTATGCCAAGTTAAAAACATACCAAGTTATGTCTCCTAATATTGAAACTGGAAAGGCTTACAGCTCAATGGCAGAGCATCTGCTTTCATTCAAAAAGTCCCATGTTCAACCCCCAGCATCTCAGGATCATGCTGGGAAAGACTCTGAAACCCTAGAGAGCCATTAACAATCAGTGACTGAGCTATTTAGGGCAATGATTTCACTCACTGTAAGGCAGCTTTCAGTGTCCTATGACATACTGATGAATGGTAGTAAAAAGCCAAAGGTCCACTTGTCAAAGGGAAAAGAGAGAGTGTATTAGCCTACAAGGTCTGTGTCTTTTTTCCTCTTGCAATCTAGCTTCACTCCTTCCTGAAGAACATCCACTTCAACAACAGTGCTGGGGAAGAAATCTCTTTGGATGAGAAGGGGCAGCAGGCAGGTGGCTATGATCTTCTCAACTTGGTCACATATCCCAATGAGTCCTTCCAGAGAGTCCGAGTGGGGAGGGTAGACCCTCAGGCCCCCCCAGGAAAAAAGTTTACAGTGGATGGAAGTGCCATTGCATGGAATCCCAAGTTCAATCAGGTGGGCGGGACTATTTCTTGTTTTGATCATCATCCACCATCATTATCTTTTATGAGTAGATCAGGGGATCCAGGAAAACAGAAATGGCTACAAAGGAGAAGTGTGAGGAGGCAAGCTCTGGTACTCACTGATGAAATACTGTTTTTGTTGCTTTGTTGATCCAGAGCTAGTCTGAAGCTAATTCAGAGATCACGATTAAAGAACAAGGTCTTTCTGAGTGAGGAATTGGCAAGTGTTTAAAGCTCTTGAAAAGGGACTGTTGTGCTCTAAAATGTGTTGTTGCCAACAATCTCTGCCATGTGGAGCCCAGGTAGAAAGAAAATTATCCACCACCTGAAGTGTGTGGTCACTAATGTTGATGGGTGGAGTGCTGGAGATATCCTGTCCCAGGATGTTCATCTACATCAGGCTGAGCCATAATGTGTGGGATGAAAGCATCCAAAATGCTAAGGAAAGTCCTGGTGCACAGAAGGTTATAAAACTCTGTGCTGTCATATGTCAGAGGCAATTAACTGATGGATTGATTGAATTTATATACTGCCCGATACCCAGAAGTCTCAGGGATGTTCAGAGATTAAAACCAACATATAAAAAACACATTTTAAAAGGGCATAGTTATGTCAATTTGTACAGTTATGGCAATTATGAGCAGTCTAAACAGTTAGAACAACAGGAATATTCTGTTGTGCTTCTGTCAGTCTGTAACAGTATTTATCTTAGATAAAAATCTATGTAAGATATCTTAGCAATGTAAGTAACACCTGCCTGCATTCAAAACAAAACAAATTCCTTCCAGTAGCACCTTAAAGACCAACTAAGTCAGTTCTTGGTATGAGCTTTCGTGTGCATGCACACTTCTTCAGATCAGATCTTCTGAAGAAGTGTGCATGCACACGAAAGCTCATACCAAGAACTGACTTAGTTGGTCTTTAAGGTGCTACTGGAAGGAATTTGTTTTGTTTTGACTATGGCAGACCAACACGGCTACCTATCTGTAACTGGAACCTGCCTGCATTGTATATATTAATCTGCAACTTCAAGTACACTAAATAAAAAAATATTCTTATTTAAACTTTAAAAGAGGGAGTCTCTAGGAGGAAATCAGCATTGGGTTATGAGGAATCAATCAATCAAGAGGGAGAAGGTTGGCACAAGCTTCTCTTTGCCATTCAGACATGTGCTGGACTGGCCAAATGGTTAAGTCACAGCACAAAACATCTTTATCAGGGGGCCTGATGCTTGCCCAGGGAGCAAATGCTTGACAGCCATCCTCTAATTTCAGTCCTGTGACTTTTCTGCTGCAAAGCAGACATAGATGGCAATAAGATTTATTCCATTCAAAATCCCTTGCTTGTCATTACCACTAGATGCTGCCCATTTCCACCTGTGTTGAGAGCTGCCACCCTGGACAGAGTATGTTTGCCCAGCAGGGAAAGCAAATCTGTTGCTATGACTGTGTTCAGTGCCCTAAAGGGAGGATTTCAGTCCAGAAGGGTAAGTGAAGGAACCCGAGTCAACTGGAATTCCCATCTTCCTCTCCAACACAGACATTCATGTTTCAGTCTTATTATGTCTGCTTATTTTCTGTCATGGATCCCAAGCACATGTGTTTATGTTATTGACACATATTCTCCTTTCCTCTCCCCTACCTTTTGCACACCTATTCAGGCATATCTTGTGTGCAATTACATCCACATGGGAGTAAGCACCATTGAAATCAGCATGACATACATCTGGGTAGAAATGGTTAAGATTGCATGCCATAGGTTCCCTTTTCTCACCATTGAAACTGCAGCCAACACATTTTCATCTTCTGTTATTAATAAATAGTAAATTATCTCCTCTATTGTATCCACACAGTTTCAATCATTAGGAACAGTTATTTCTTGTCAAATATAGATTTTCCTGATGACAGGCTACCTGGCTGTTTCATGCACTCCCAAGTTCCATTACGGAAAGTGTAAAAAAGAAACAGTGAGCCACAAGCTTAGAAATGCAAAAACATGGGGCTGGATGCAGAGATAGACATGTTTAAGGGGAAACACTGAAATCAATCTGTATACTGTAACGATGAAAAATAAATATGAATAGATTGATTAATACAGCTGAGATGTTCAGAGAGGAACCATCACTTAGTTGAAAAATTAGGCTTTGGTTCATCAGCTGAGTAATATGTTCCATGTACAGCATAATAGGCAGTACCAATAATATTAATAATTATTGCTTCAAGAAATGCTAAAAGCATGCTTCTCACTTTCAGATGCAGATCAGTGTGAGAAATGCCCCGATGATCACTACCCAAATGCCTTTCAGGACCAATGTGTTCCAAAAAAAATAAGCTACCTATCCTATGAGGAGCCCTTGGGGGCAATGCTGGCCTCCTTGGCTCTCCTGCTTTCTCTGGTCACAGTTGTTGTGATGGGGACCTTCGTTCTGCACTGGAACACTCCCATTGTCAAAGCCAACAACTGGGGCATCACCTGCACCTTGCTCTCTTCTCTGCTTCTCTGCTTTCTCTGCTCCTTCTTATTCATTGGCAGGCCTACAAAGGTGACCTGTGTCTTGAGGCAAACCGTCTTTGGCATCGTCTTCTCCATTGCTGTGGCTTGTGTGTTAGCCAAAACCCTCACTGTGGTTCTGGCATTCATGGTGACCAAGCCTGGGAACAGCCTGAGGAAATGGCTTGGGAAGAGGCTGGCAGGATCCCTTATCACCTTCTGTTCTCTCATTCAATCTAGCATCTGTCTTGGGTGGCTGGCATCCTCTCCCCCATTCCCAGAGTTTGACCTGCACTCCCAGGATGGGCAGATCATAGTGCAGTGCAATGAAGGCTCCGACATCATGTTCCACCTTATTCTCGGCTACATGGGTCTTTTGGCCATTGTGAGCTTCTCTGTGGCTTTCTTTGCCAGGAAGTTGCCTGATACTTTCAATGAAGCCAAGTTGATTACCTTCAGCATGCTGGTCTTCTGCAGTGTTTGGCTGTCCTTTGTCCCCACTTATCTGAGCACCAAAGGGAAATACATGGTGGCTGTGGAGATCTTCTCCATCTTGGCCTCTACTGCTGGCTTACTGGGTTGCATCTTCCTCCCCAAAATCTACATCATTATAGTTAGGCCTGAGATGAACAGTAAAGAGAAGCTAGTAAAGAAGAAGGGTGACCATAGCTGAGAAGGTGAAAGAGATGCCATTAGCCAGGGACCCTATGTTGTGGCAAGAGGATGTTATTTCCTTTGCTTTTATCTTTTTCTCCTTATGCCAGCAATTCCCAAACTTTGGTCTCCAGCTGTTTTTGGACTACAATTCCCACCATCCTTGAGAACTAGCCTTGCTATCTATGGATGTTTGGAATTGTAGTCCAACAACAGCCGGAGACCCAAGTTTGGAAACCCCTATTCTATGCCATCCAAGTGTTCATGGTGGCATACATGGCTCTCCTCTCTCTGTATTGCCTTCACAAGAACTCTGTGAGGTAGGTTAGACTGAGAGATTTTTATGTATGTTGTTTTGTTGACTTAATCTTTGTTTTTTGGCCTACCTTTCTATACCCCCAGAACACAAACTAACGAGAGCACAATGTGAAATACAGGGGTCTGCTTCACCAGGGTGTTGTCCAAATGGAATGTTATGTGGAAGCAATTTGCAGCAGGATTGACAATGGAGTAGCTGCTGAGTGATTGAAAAATAGGACATCAAAATCATTTGAGCTCTTGTTAATTCGTACTAGCTTACCATTCTGCTTACCAAAATAAATTAGAAGTTGGTGGGACATGACTTTGATCCCAGGAAGACCATAACCACACAGTTCTTAAATAATAGAGGTATCTTTTAAACGGATTTCATTGCTCAAAATTAGGATATATGTGTGAGAGAGCTTTGTATTCATCTACCTCTTTTTCTTCTTTTGTTTTCTTCTTTTCTTTTTATTATTTTCTGTTTAGAATAGTTTCTTTTTATTGTATTGTGAAATGTCGGAATAAAACCTTATACAAAAAAGACGTGTGTCACAGCCACCCAGGTGGGTCCCAGCTCACGAGAGACCTTACTCCGTTATAGTTTACTTACAGGAAAAGTTTATTGAAGATAATCGCTTCTTTCACAGTTCAGCATTGTGGCTGTACGTCTGTCACGTTAGACCGCCGAAGTCCCCCTCTGACTCCTCCCCTCCTCCACACCAACTTAATAGCCTGGCTCTAGACCACCTCTTCCTCTCCTTTCTTTTCCGCAGGGTCTTTCTGCCCCCCTGGGTTCTCTCTTTCCGGGATTCGCCTGAGGCTGAATCCTCTGCCGCCTCCTGCCCCCTCCTTCTGGCTTTGGGGCCGGGCTCCTCCTCTGAGCTTTCCCCACTTCCGCGCGCCTCTATGTTTGAACTTGGCGCGCGTACGTTGCTTTTGACCTTTCCTTCGTCCTCTATACTGCCCCCTGTTCCACTCTCTACCCTTTCCGGCTGAACACCTTGCTCCAACCCCCTCTCTCTGTTTTCTCCTGTTCCTCCTCCCTCCGAGAGGCTGACAACTCCACCCCCTTTACTCCGTTCCGGCTGAGACCCCTCTGACAGCGTCTGTGCTTCACTGGGCTTTCTCCCCTCCTTTCCTGACTTTTCACAGCTTCTCTCTTCTCCTGCTTTTCGCCTGATCATGCTAGCTCCCTTTTGGGAATCCTCTGACTCACTGCTTAGGCTCATAGATTCCCTTCGAATTCCGTCATCTTCTTCCTCGTCTCTCTCTCCCTCCTCCCACTCGCTTTCCGTCTCCTCTGCCATCTCCTCACTTCTCCCAGAAACCCTGACATCCATCCCCCCCTCGAAGCCCCCCCTTCCCCCCTCCCGGTCGCTGGGTGCAGGTTGAGGGAAATGTGGTTCTTCCTGGGTCGGTTCAGGATACCGGGTGTCCACGTCAATCTTCTCCTCTGACAGCTCCGTATACGTGTGTTCGAACTCGGGTTCCCCCCCTGAAGGCATCACAGTCTCTTCCTCCCTCACTGCTTCTCCTGGCGCTGCCTGCCAAGGACCTATCATCCACCTCTGACTCCATACCTCCCTTGGCTGATCCACCCACCAATAAGGGTTTGTCTCTCCCCCCCCCAGGCGGGGATCCCTGGTCGGGCTTGTTTTGGGCGTAGAGCCCTCGGGCGAGGAGAAACCCCCGAACGTGCTGCCCGACAAAGTGGGCGTGAAAAGCCAATCATCAAAATACTCCTCGGGCATGGGTTTGTGCGGAAAAATTGCATGAAACTCCTCCTTCAACAGGGGTTCGTCCAAAGCGTAACCCGGCACCCAGCTATTTGCAGAGACTGGAGTGCCTTCCCTGGCGAGAAAATATTCAACTCCCTCCTCCCCCCATCGTGAATCCAGTATCTCTGTGACCTCATTAAGAGGTTCTGGTCTTGGCGACTCCCCTCCCTCAGGCGCCCTTCTACGTGGCTCTGGAGGTGCTCCTGACTCTTGAAACCTGTGTGGGGCTTTGTAGGGAGTGAGCACCGACCTATGAAAGACCGGGTGCACCCTGGAGCCCTCCGGAAGGGCTAGGCGAAAAGCCACCGGATTGATCTTAGCCTCAACTTGATATGGTCCTAGCTGCCTGTGTTCTAACTTCTTTTTGGCCAACGACCTGGCCGGCATCGCGTGGGCTGCTAACCATACCCAGTCCCCAACCTGAATGTCTTCCCCCGCCCTTCTGTGTTTATCGGCTTGCACCTTATACGCCTGCTTTGCCAGCTCCAAATGTCTCCGCAGCTCCTCGTGCACCTCTTGCAACTCTGCTGCAAACTGGTCGGCATTTTGAGGTCCCCCCCCTTCAGGTGCTGTAAAGCTCGGGAAGGTTCTGGGATGACGTCCATAGTTCGCGAAGAAAGGCGTCACCCCGGTGGATGCGTGCTTCGTGTTGTTGTAGGCGAACTCAGCCATCGGCAGGTAGTCCACCCACGCCGCGGGTCGCTGGTTGGCGTAACACCGTAGGTACTGCTGCATGATCGCGTTGACCCTCTCCGCTTGACCGTTGGTCTGTGGATGCCTCGCCGACGTCAGGTTGATCTTGACGTGCAAGATGCCCAGAAGCTTCCGCCAGAAAGTGGAAACAAATTGGCGCCCCCTGTCGGACAAGACGGACTGCGGTAGTCCATGCACTCTGAAGACGTGATCGATGAAGAGCTTTGCGGTCTGTTCTGCCGTCGCCACCTTGGCACAAGGAATGAAGTGCGCCATCTTGGTGAACAAGTCCACAACCACTAACACCGCCGTCTTACCTCTGGAGCTGGGCAGGTCTGTAACAAAGTCCAACGCTACCCTCTCCCACGGTTGCTGCGGTGTCTCCAGCGGTTCTAACAATCCCGCCTGCTTCTGATGCACTGGTTTGGACCTCTGGCAGATATCGCACCTGGCTACGTAGTCCGCCACCTCTCCTCTCATCTGGGGCCACCAAAAGTCCCTTGCCACCAACTCCATCGTCTTCTCTTTGCCGAAATGGCCCGCACTCGGGGCATCGTGCAATTGTTGCAAAACCGTGGCGCGAAGCTCGTCGGTGGGCACGTAAAGGGCGCCCTTGCGAGTCAAAAGTCCATCCTGCAACTGAAACTCATTGTTGTCAGGCGACCCTCTGCGGAGCTCCTCCATCTTGGATTGTGCAAACTGATCCTCTTGCAGCGCGCGTCGCACCGCGTCCAGGTCGACTGCGATGGTAGCGCACGTCCACGCCTGCGGTGCGAAAATGTACTTTGCTGCGATTGGAGCTACTTCCTCCAGGTATTGAGGCTTTCGGGACAGCGCGTCTGCTATAACATTGGAGTCTCCAGGGATGTATTCTATTTTGAAATCGAAATCCGCAAAGAATTCCGCCCAGCGCATGTGTCGTTGGGTTTGCAATTTAGCCGTCCGCCAATACTCCAAGTTCTTGTGATCCGTGCGGACCTGCACCGTGTGCTTGGCTCCTATCAAGAAGTGTCGCCACGCTTTGAAAGCTGCATGAATGGCCAACAACTCCCTGTCCCATATGGTGTAGTTGCGCTCCGTCTTGCTGAGCTTCCGGGAGTAGAATGCACCCGGTCTCCAGTTGCCTTGCGAATCCTCTTGCAAGAGGACGGCCCCAACTGCTCTGTCTGATGCATCTGTCTCTACCCGCATGGGCCTGCCAGGATTCACGTGCAGCAGCTGCTCCTCGGAGGCGAAAAGGCTTTTAAGCTTCCGAAAGGATCGCTCTGCTTGTTCGGTCCAGACGAACTTCTTCTTCTTGGAACTGAGGGTGTCAGTGATTGCCGCCGTCGCGTTTGCAAAACCTTTAATAAACTTGCGATAAAAATTGGCAAAGCCGATGAACCTCTGGACCTCCTTCCGATTTCGAGGGCTCTTCCAGTCCAACAGCGCTTGGACTTTAGTCTTGTCCATGGCCAGTCCCTCGTCGGACAGCTTGTAGCCAAGGAAATCTACCTCTCTCACATCAAACTGGCACTTCTCCAACTTGGCGTACAGCCTGTGTTCCTTCAGCCTCTGCAGAACTTCCTTCACGTCCTTATCGTGATCCTCTGGCGATTCCGAGAAAATCAGGATATCGTCGAGAAAACAGACACACTTCTTGTAGAGGAGACCTGCCAGGACGTGATGCATGAATGCTTGGAAAACATGGCTGCCATTTTGTAGACCGAAGGGCATAACTCTGTATTCGTACGTGCCCAAAGGAGTGAACATGGCCGTCTTCCACTCGTCGCCCTTCCTGATGCGGATGAGGTTGTAAGCTCCACGTAAATCCAGCTTGGTAAAAATCTTCCCCCTCCTGACTGTAGCCAAAAGGTCGTCAATTTTGGGCATGGGGAAGGCCTTGGGCTTAGTTAGTCTGTTTATGAACCGGTAGTCCACAATGAGCCTCTTCTGGGGCGTGTCTTTCTTTTTCACAAAGAAAACAGGACTGCCTCCCGCTGCTTTAGATTCCTGGATGAATCCGCGCTTGAGGTTGTGTTCTATGAACTCCCGAAGCTCTTGCAGCTCGTCTTCCGACATGGAGTACAGCTTGGCAGTTGGCAACTGCGCGCCTGGCACTAAGTCAATCGCGCAGTCGTAAGGTCTGTGAGGCGGCAATTTGTCAGCTTCCTTTTCGCAGAAAACCTCCAAGAACTCCGCGTACTTGTGAGGAACCGCTTGCACCATACTCAGATGCAGCTGCTGTTCGGCTTCTCCTCCTTGATCGGTTTGGATGCAATTCTGGGCGCAATACGATGAACAAAAGGTGATCTGCCTCTGGTACCAAGCAACCGCGGGACTGTGCCTGTCCAGCCAACTCATGCCCAACACGATGGGCGTGTCCGATAAGTGGGTGACATTGAAACTAATAAGCTCTCGATGGTCTCCAATTTGCATCATCATGGGAGGGGTTTGCTGCACCACTTGCCCCCCCAGCAACTTCCTGCCGTCTACCGTGACCACGTTCAGAGGCGTCGTTGCAGGCAGGAGCGCTATGTTATGCTGCTTGACGAACTGTAATCCCACGAAATCGGCGTTGCTTCCCGAATCGATGGTTGTTGGAACCTCGAGAAGTCGCCCATCAGGCAGCTGGAGTGTTGCTGTGAGTAAAACTGCTGGTTTGGGAGGTAAAGGGTCCATGCGCTGCAAGGATGCTGGGGACTTCTCTACAGATCCGCCTGGCTGAGCCCCAGTAGCTCTGCTTCCAGCCAGGCACTGCAGTTTCCCTGAAGCTGCTCCTCTGATTGCACCTCTGCTGTCACAGTTGCTAGTGCTGCAGTGTGCTTCTGGAGCCTCTGGGGGCACTCTTTCGCCATATGGTGTGCACTGTCGCAGATGTAACACTTCCTGGTCCCTCTAGGAGGCTTCGCTTTGGCTGCAGCAGGGATGGGGCTCTGGGATGGCTTTTGAGCCCTAGCACCACCAATCTCCATTGGCTCCTCGCCTTCCTTCCCCATTGGTGAGGGGTGCGCACGGCTGAAATCCCTGTGCACAAAAGGGAGAGCTTTTGCTTGCGCGCGCGCTTGGGGCCCCCCCTCCTCGTGCCACGGACGTCCCTCATGTCGAATTCCTATAGCCAAAGCCCGTTGCACCACGTCTTCCAGGGTCTGGGGTCTGTCCCCCCTTGCGATCTCATCCTTGACGGAGGGGCTCAATCCCTCCCAAAAAAGATCCCTGACCGGTAGACTGTCCTTCGGCCAATCTAAGGCGGTGAGCAATGCAAAAAATTTAGAATGATATTGGCGTACAGTGGCTCTCCCCTGCCTCAGCCCGTGCATCTGCCGGCGCGCAATGTCCTTATCCACAGAGGATTGAAAACAAGCATCCATTGCCTTGATAAACGCATCTGCAGTGCGACGGGCTGGTCCATCTTCGCGCCACAGATTGCGTAGCCAAGCCCTGGCCTCCCCATGCAGGTGCGAAACAATAAATCCCACTCTCTCCTCCTCATCTCTAAAATCATGACGGAGTAAATGCAGTGCATACACGACATCTGCCCTGAAGTTGGGATAGTCTTGCAAGTTGCCATTAAAATGCGAAACTAGGGCACCCCCCCTCCTTCCAAGCGCAATGCCCTCCGCTCTGGAGCCCGGGGTCCCCGCCTTGTCCGCATTTTCCCACCTTGCTTGCAAATCCTGGCACGCTTTCTCCAAGTCAGCATTCTTCTTCTGCGAAGCAATGACTGCCGTTGTGAGAGTGGTAATCTGATCCCGGAGTGCAGCCAGCTGTTCCTCAGCACTCATGGCTGCCCCGTTCGTGAGCTTCGCAAAAAAAAATTTTTGCTTTCAGAGGGAGGGGGACTTTCTGTCACAGCCACCCAGGTGGGTCCCAGCTCACGAGAGACCTTACTCCGTTATAGTTTACTTACAGGAAAAGTTTATTGAAGATAATCGCTTCTTTCACAGTTCAGCATTGTGGCTGTACGTCTGTCACGTTAGACCGCCGAAGTCCCCCTCTGACTCCTCCCCTCCTCCACACCAACTTAATAGCCTGGCTCTAGACCACCTCTTCCTCTCCTTTCTTTTCCGCAGGGTCTTTCTGCCCCCCTGGGTTCTCTCTTTCCGGGATTCGCCTGAGGCTGAATCCTCTGCCGCCTCCTGCCCCCTCCTTCTGGCTTTGGGGCCGGGCTCCTCCTCTGAGCTTTCCCCACTTCCGCGCGCCTCTATGTTTGAACTTGGCGCGCGTACGTTGCTTTTGACCTTTCCTTCGTCCTCTATACTGCCCCCTGTTCCACTCTCTACCCTTTCCGGCTGAACACCTTGCTCCAACCCCCTCTCTCTGTTTTCTCCTGTTCCTCCTCCCTCCGAGAGGCTGACAACTCCACCCCCTTTACTCCGTTCCGGCTGAGACCCCTCTGACAGCGTCTGTGCTTCACTGGGCTTTCTCCCCTCCTTTCCTGACTTTTCACAGCTTCTCTCTTCTCCTGCTTTTCGCCTGATCATGCTAGCTCCCTTTTGGGAATCCTCTGACTCACTGCTTAGGCTCATAGATTCCCTTCGAATTCCGTCATCTTCTTCCTCGTCTCTCTCTCCCTCCTCCCACTCGCTTTCCGTCTCCTCTGCCATCTCCTCACTTCTCCCAGAAACCCTGACAACGTGTGACACGTGTGTGCGTATGTGTGTGTGTGTATATATTTCAAGAAAAAAATCCCTAATGGACCATACAAACATGCAAAGCATCAAGCGTAATATAAATCATCTGGCAGTGGACATACATGTTTAAACTCAGACTTCTGAATACTGAGAGAATATTTTCTGTGTTCCTGTAAAATAGATATTCAGACCAGCAACCCTACTTACACACACACTAGATACTCTTTTGTTGTTGTTGTTTAGTCATTTAGTCATGTCCGACTCTTCGTGACCCCATGGACCAGAGCACACCAGGCACTTCTGTTTTACACTGCCTCCCGCAGTTTGGTCAGACTCATGTTTGTAGCTTTGAGAACACCGTCCAACCATCTTGTCCTCTGTCGTCCCCTTCTCCTTGTGCCCTCCATCTTTCCCAACATCAGGGTCTTTTCCGGGGTGTCTTCTCTTCACATGAGGTGGCCAAAGTATTGGAGCCTCAGCTTCACGATCCAGTGAGCACTCAGGGCTGATTTCCTTAAGAATGGATAGGTTTGATCTTCTTGCAGTCCATGGGACTCTCAAGAGTCTCCTCCAGCACCATAATTCAAAAGCATACTCTTTATATATAAAAAAAACTATCTCTGCACAAGTGAGTGCCATCCTTCCATAAGGACCCAGATGTGGTGGGGGGTTGTGTGTGAGGAAATTGCTGTCACCAGAAAAATACAGCGGCCACAAAGTTTTAGTAGCTGATATCAGGGACTATCTACACAATCCTCTAGTAGCTGAGTCAACTGGATGCTAGTGGGTGGAGATGGGAGCTGAAACCCACCCTCACCCCTGTCTAGCTTTTCTCCCAGCCATAATAATCACAATCACAATCATAACAACATCCCAGCCAGAGTGGGTGGCTTATAGCATATCTAAAAACAAGTCTGTAAATTCTGGAATTGAACCAGTGGGGGGGGGACCTAAAGCAAAAGAGCATGGACAGCAAAGAGATTGAAATCTCAGTTCCCCCTTCAGCATCTTTTATTTTCATGGGGAAAAGTGTGTGTGTGTGTGTGTGTATACACAAACCTAGCTTGAATTTACAGAAGCTATTTTCACAGTTGTGGCTTCTTTGCTATGTGGATTTGCCTGTCACGGAATCCCTTCATGTTGCAGAGGATTCTGGGAAATGTTCCAGTGTAAACATTCCATTTTGAAGGAAGCTGGCCATTCTTGTTGGGTATCAACAATGCAAAGTGAGTCTGTGCCCTTGAGCAAAAGGTGCACTGTGTTCCCCTTTCATTTTAATATCAAACATATCGAACAAAGTACTCCGCCTAGATATGGACTAAGCTCCAGAAGGTAGATGCATTATCTGATGTTAATTATGTGTGCTTATTTTTTATTTAGGGTATTTGCTTTCCAACCCATTGCCAGAAACATAAGTGTATAGTGGTCATAACCATAAATTAAGTCCACACTGGAGGGAATTCCAGGGAAATTGAAACATATTTATCCTATCGATATCTACTCAACATGTAAATTAAGCCAACACTGGAGAGAATTCCAGGGAAATTGAAACATATTTCTCCTATCACTATCTACTCAACATATGGCAAGTGATTGAACTTTCATCCTTCCCCCTTCCCTGCCCCAACCCCCAACTTCACCAAGATCTATATAAGAATCGAGGTAGCAGCTTCAGAGACAAACTTGCCCCTGCATAACGCGATATCCATCACCTCACAGGACAAAACTTGGGTAAGTTGGAGGCAATCACAAACTCACTTCTGATGCTATGGCTACTGATTTATATTTTGTATTGGGGGCTCTCACTAGCATTATACCCTATACCCACATATCTGTCCACATCCTTCTTCCATCAAAATCCCATTCAGTTTTCACAGGTAAGTGAATATACATAGACTATGCGGGTTTGTGAGCTGAGAAGTTGTGGAGAAGAAAGCAAGACTGTCCTGCATCTTTCAGAAATGGAGAGACTACCTTGGAATATTTCCCAGAATCCTCTACCACATGCAAGACTGACTCATAGCAGATGAGTCAATGTGGCAAGAATTCCATAAAACCAAAGATCCAAAGCAATCTCTGTCCTTCCTTTGCCTGTTTCTGGGGCTACCACCAGGGAATTACCTTTTGCTCCCTGAGCTCCTTGTTCCCTTCTAACAACAAAGATCTTCTCTTCCAGAATAGAGTGTCAGGGACTGGGCAAAGGAGGAGGAGGGGTGGAGACCACCTTCCCATCCTGTCCCTTCCAGGGAGGAGGGGGAGGAGGAGGGAGACAATATAGATTTCCAATAGTGGTTTGTGGGACGTCAGAGCTCCGAGCCAGAGGGGAAAAGTTGGGAAATAATGGGAGAAGAGGAGCAGGCAGAGCCAGAGCAGAAGCTGGCTGACACGTTGTCATTAGACAGCAGTCCAGATCCACCATCTCCCAGACCCAGGCAGGCCTTAAAAGTGGGAGAACAAAGAGCTCAAAGGACAGAGGACACTTAGTGGCACCTGTAGAGAAGAAGATGATGATGATGATGAATGAGGAAGTGGGAGAGAAGGAGGTGGAGATTCATTCAGGACAACGCCATTATCCAAGAGGCAACTAGCTGGGAGCCACTGACAGCAGCCTGACATAGAGGCACCTCCACTCCTTCTTAACTTCTTAAGGCAGCCCACCAACCTGAGTGTTGTTACAGTGGTACCTCAGGTTACATACGCTTCAAATTACATACGCTTCAGGTTACAGACTCCGCTAACCCAGAAATCGTGCTTCAGGTTAAGAACTTTGCTTCAGGATGAGAACAGAAATCGTGCTCTGGCGGTGCAGCGGCAGTAGGAGGCCCCATTAGCTAAAGTGGTGCTTCAGGTTAAGAACAGTTTCAGGTTAAGAACAGACCTCCGGAACGAATTAAGTACTTAACTCGAGGTACCACTGTATTGTTCTTCCCATAAAACAAAAGAAGGACAAGAGCAACAGATTAACAACTAAAAGGCTTTCGATAAATGTTAATACTGCTTTAGTCTAGAACATTGGAGCCAACTGCTAGGAGCTGAGCCCCCTTCACTCCCCATAAAATATTTGAAGGGGCCAGCTCTCCCCCAGTTGATGGGCCCTGCCATTCAAATGGTGTCTGTGTGCTGCTTCTTGTGATCAATTATGGGAGAGGGGCTTACTTGCCTCAATATTTTATTCAAGTTAGCATCCCTGGTCTAGAAACAGTGGAGGCTGGTATGTTAGGAGGAATGGGGCACAGCCCCACAAAGCTCTACCTGCCCTCAGAAAGTCCCAGTGTTGTGTGTTCTTTCTTACATCTGGGTGGCACAGGCTGTCCCTTCCTTCTACTACCTGTTGTCCCTGGAGGGGAAAGAGAACAAAACCAGAATTGCTTGGCTCTGCCTGTCATTGACTCTGCCTCCACTTACCATTGGTTTTACTGCCTTCTGCCCTACAAATCCTACCAGTCCCAATGGACACCAGCCTCCACTGGTCCAGAATCCAGGATCTGTGATTCCTCAACAATGGCAAACTTTTAGGTTCTTCCTTCTTTCCCTAACCTTCTCATTTTTCTCAATTCTTTTCCTTCTCTTCTCATTTTTTAGAAATTCACATGAAGGAGAATTTTGATGTTAAGAGTATAAAATACTATTTTATTTCTTCCTGCCATCACCACATGGACGAAATGGCAATCAGTGGGGATAGGTTTTGACCTTCCATAAAAGGTCAAGCAGAAGATGGAACATGGTCAGCACTAGGTGCATCTGCACACTAAGCTTATTTGACTCCATGATACTTCAACAATCACCAACTTTAAGTTTTGGGTTCTCTCTTCTTTCTCTAATCTTCCCATTTATGATTTTAAGAACAGAAAATACTGATTTACTTCTTCCTGCTATCACCACATTGACAATGCCAATAAGTAAGGATAAGTTTTTAATTTGATGCACATTTCCTTCCACTGAAGGTCAACCAGAAGATGGGGGTTGTCACCTACCTTTGCCTTTTTGGTTTCCTGGTCTCCTATTCTTTCCCAGGAGGTGAGTGCTTTAACAATTATCTGGGAATTCCCCAGAAATTTTAATTGGGGTTAAGCTCATAAGAAGAGAAGACTCCCTAGAAAAGACCCTGGGGAGAGATTGAGAGCACAAGGAGAAGGGGATGACAGAGGACGAGGTGGTTGGACAGTGTTCTAGAAGCTACTAACATGAGTTTTACCAAACTGTGGGAGGCAGTGGAAGACAGGAGTGCCTGGTGTGCTCTGGTCCATGGGGTCACGAAGAGTCGGACATGACTAAATGACTGAACAACAAATATTTATAAAAACAAAACTACTTGTCAGATTTCCAGGTGATGGTAATCCACCCAAGGCTGTTGGAATAAATAACCAGGCAATGGAAGCAGGTCCATTAGGGTAAATAGGGAACTGCCCTACCAACCTCAGTCTGCCCTGAACCACTCCTCAGATTCATATTTACAACCAGTCAGGGAGTGGTGGTGCCTGTCATTGACTCTGGATCCACCTACTGTTTGCCTCCCTGCTTTCTGTTCCAATTTCCTATCGGTGCCATGGGGTACCAGTCACCAATGGAAGCAGGAATGTTTAAATTAGGTCTGCATTCATTAATCTTAAAATTATCTGTGCAAATTTGTAGGTGAAGTAGGATTCCACATTGAAAATTGCATTCTAACAGCTTTTGCCCACCCCTCTTTTTCTTCCTTTACTCCTCTCTCCATACAGTAAAGGCCAGATCCTGTCCCAGGAATTGGCTGAAAGCCCAGGGCAGCTGCTATGCATATTTTGACTCTCAGAAAACTTGGTCTGAAGCTGAGGTAAGAAGCTGTTTCTCACCAACCAAGCTGTAACATCAGGTGCTGTCATGGGTTTCAGATGACATTTTTGTGAGGAGGGCTATCAGTGTGAGCTGTTGGGAGACAATACCTGGCCAGCATCTTGGTATAATCAAAAGAGAGTTGCTCACCCATTGTGTTCAAGTAACCTGTTTCCACAGGAGCCAAGAAAGCTTAATTAACAGTCAGGAGAGATGGCCTGGCAAGAAGGTACCATTTCACAAGTGAAAAGATACAAGCTATCTCTGCCCCTTTGTCCCTCCAGCTTGCATGTGAGCAGGAGGGACCTCAGGGCTCACTCAGCTGGGGGGGGGGAGTGGAGCCTTCCCATCCCCAAGCCAAGAACCGTAAACAAGCTGTGTCATCCTCAGCTCTGCAGGGTGTTGGGATGAAAGTGCCTCATTTCTTGCAATGAGAGCTGTGGCCGTTTCACCCCATGACTTGAGGGCTGGGGCCAATACAGATTGTTGTTTCAACATCATGGTATATCGTCAGATTGTGATGTTTGGATGGTCATACATCATGGTGTTGAAAACCTGACATCACCCAGCTATATACAGTTAAGAACAACTATTTCAAACATTAAGATAATAGTTAAATTCAAGGATAAGCTACAAAACCAGATTAAAACACAGGTCAACATTCCACATGCCTGCATAAAGGTAAAGGGACCCCTGACCATTAGGTCCAGTCGTGACCGACTCTGGGGTTGCGCGCTCATCTCTCTCTATAGGCCGAGGGAGCCGGCGTTTGTCTGCAGACAGCCTCCGGGTCATGTGGCCAGCATGACTAAGAGCTTCTGGCGAACCAGAGCAGCGCACGGAAACCCCGTTTACCTTCCTGCCGGAGCGGTCCCTATTTATCTATTTGCACTTTGACGGGCTTTCGAACTGCTAGGTTGGCAGGAGCAGGGACCAAGCAACGGGAGCTCACCCCGTTGTGGGGATTCAAACCGCCGACCTTCTGATCGGCAAGTCCTAGGCTCTGTGGTTTAACCCACAGCGCCACCCGCTTCTGAAAAGAGTGCAGCCAAATCATGACTAAGAGCATTCTTCCTGCATTCATCCTAGTTTTTGTGTGTGAGCTTCAAGGCGGTTTTCTTCAACCAAGATTGAGTGCTTGAAGCACCTTTAATTGCACTCGTGTGCAGTAGGTCCAGCAGGTTTCTTTAGTTTCCCAGCAGGTCCAGAGGATGGAGAAAGGGGCCTGGCTTCACTCACAGCATTTTCTTCACCCCTTTTTCTCTCTTCCTTCCTCAGCTGCTTTAGTTCCCATTTGAAAAACTTCCAACTCTCCACCACTGGTGTTTTATGATTTTTAAATAATTGTTATTACTTATTTGACAAGCTGTGAACCCCTCTGGGAAAGCTTTGTGGGAAAGAGTCTTTGTGTGTGTGTGTGTGTGTGTGTGTGTGTGTGTGTGTTAGTAATAGTGGTGGAGCTTATTTACTTGCTTGGCTATTCTCAGAATGAGTGCCTGAGCTATGGCTGTGGGACCCATCTTGCCTCCATCCTCAATGAGAAAGAGTCAGATGCAGTGGCCAATTACATCTCTGCAAACCAGAAAAGGGAAAGTCAGGTTTGGATTGGGCTGCATGATCCCACTGAGGTGAGTTGCCTTTACTTTCTCTATTTCAGGCCATTGTCACTGAGTAATGGCTTCTTAGCATCACCATTCCATCCTTACCCAAATTGTCTCCCCAGATTACTCCAATATGTGACTTTTCCACAATTTTCTAATAGAATCCTCCTCTAATATTGTTGTGGAAGTGAGGAGATGATTAACATATTCAATCCTCCTGGCAAACTGAGGGGCAGTTGGTCCCTCTTAACTGATATTCTTAACGGAACACAGACACTGAAGGGAGGGGCTCTGGACTTGTCTCCGGAGCAAAACACACAAGTCCCGCCCACCAGATACCAAGCACTCTACTATTCAAATTAGGTCCCAGTGTTTTTCCTACAAATACAATCGTACCTTGGTTCTCGAACACCTTGTGACTCAAACGTTTTGGCTTCTAAACACCGTAAACCCGGAAGTGAGTTTTCCAGTTTGTAAACGTTCTTTGAAACCCTAACGTCTGATGTGACTTCCGTAGCTTCTGATTGAGTGCAGGAAGCTCCTGCAGCCTATTGGAAGCCACACTTTGGTTTTTGAATGTTTTCAGAAGCCAAACGGGCTTCTGCAAAGGATTCCATTAGAGAACCAAGGTACAACTATATCTCCATCATAACTGGCAATAGCTTCATAACTGGCCAACTCTCCACGTGATCTTTGCATTGGCCTCCTCGTTTCAAATGGATGTATGATCTGTTCTATCACATTGCTGCAGAAAGGGCATTGGAAGTGGTCGGACGATGAGATCTACAATTACAAACGCTGGGATTTTAATCGCCCAGACAACCACAACAATGAAGAATATTGTGTGCATCTGCGAAAGGGCACAGGTAAGCAAGCAATTTGTAGGGACTGATCAAAAAAAGGTTTCATGCCTATCACTCCATCAGTTTCAAGTATTTCAAAGGGTAGTATCTGACTTTAAAAATCAAAATGATCAAACTCAATATACTTTGGATAGTCATTGCTATTGATGGTCCATCCATTTGAAAGGTTTACTCTGGGTATTAGTTGAGTGAATACAGTGGCAGAGCTTCATGCTCTGGCACCAGGGGGGGCGGAGAGCAGGTGGGGGAGGGGCTGGTGCACATCTTGGGGGCAGGGGGCGCCGCTTACGGTGCTGGGGCACCCAGCACTGGTGGGGGGAAGCCACGATGGCACCCTGCCCGGATTGCCCTCCCCTCTCACTCCTCTTCCTCTGCCAGTGAGTGGATACACTCTAAGCCTGGTGCTTCTCTGTACTAAGGTTCACAAGTCAATATCTCTGGAGATCTGACCAGAAGTGGTCCAACTTATTGATCTTTAAGGACACTTCCAATCATACCATGAAGCAGAATCTTTTTCTGCAGTCAACCTTCATTCTTCGGTTGCATGTGATCACATATTTTTTTCAGAAAACAGCGAACAGTGGTTGCCAAACTAACGTCTGGGTTATGCCATCTTATATTCTATCATGTTTCTTAACAAAATGATTAGGCTCAAACAGCATTATTATTATTATTATTATTATTATTATTATTATTATTATTATTATTTATACCCCACTCATCTGACTGGGTTTCCCCAGCAACTCTGGGTGGCTCCCAACAGAATATTAAAAGCACAATATAACATTTAAGACTTTGAAGCCAGGTGATCAGTGAGTGACCTTCATATGTTTCGTTAGTTCTGGGTCACAGCCCTGCTGTGAGTCCTGAAAAGTCCAGACTTACTGGAACAAACTCTGGGGTTGGGGCAAATGTTGAAAATGCTTTTAAATGCTTTTAAATTTTTAATTTTTAATCTGTGGCATTTGAAATTTGGGTTTTTTGTTTTGTTTTTGCTCTGTCTGGGGGGGGGGTGGAATAAACGTTTAGTTGTGCCTGGGGATTAGTTTAACTTTAGTATAATTATAAATTGTTTGTTTGTTTGTTGTTGTTGTTGCTTTCTACTGCTTTATTGGTTTATTGGTTCATTGTATAGTTTGCATTCTGTTCTGAAGGGGAGAGGGTCAGGGCTGTCTGGGAGTGGGCCCCAGTCAACAGAATGGCTGGGGTGCACTTGGACACCTGATCTCAGTGATCATGGGTAGGAGGAGGAGTTACGCTAAGACCAGACCATGTCATTAACAAGGAGGCAGGTTTAGTTGTTGTTTGAAGACTATCCCTGCCTCTGGGTCTGGTCTTGACCACAAGGATACTGGAATCAACAAGGGAGACCCACATTACCTGAAGGTGCTGCTGTGCAGTGCCAGGTCAATGATTCACAAGACCACTGAGATCCACGACAGGATGGAGGACTTGACCTGGCATGTGTAACAGAGACTTGGCTGGATGAAGAAGATGGGCCTGTCCTTGCCACTGCTTGTCTACCAGGTTTCTCTTACACACAGCAACCCAGCTCATATGGGCGGGGAGGCGAGGTTGCAGTGAGTTTTAGGAAGTCAATAGCTTGCACCAGGCGTCCTATTGGGAAGACCCAGTTTTCTGAGCGTGTGTTCTGGAAGTTGGACAACAGGGGCAGTACCGGATTCCTTATGGTGTACTGACCTCACCGCTGTAACAAGGATTCCCTGCCTGAGCTGCTTCAGGTCGTGGCGGATGTTCTCCTGGAGACACCTAGTTTGGTTGTCCTAGGGGATTTAACATCCATGCTGACACGACCTTACAAGGCGCTGCTTGGGGCTTCGTGGGAAAGCATGACCTCCATGGGGATGTCCCTGAATGAATTTCGCCCAACTCATTGTTGCGGACATGCCTTAGACCTGGAGTTCACCTCTATGGATGTGGGTGATCTGACACTAAGTAAAAGCGCAACAAAAGAAGTGCCATGGTCAGATCACTTCCTGGTGCCGCAACCCTTTCCCTCTGCAGGGAGGTGGGACTGATTTGGACCCCCCTCCGACTTAATGGATTCAAATGGTTTCCAGAGTGTAGTAGGGGATGTTTTATCTCATGTTGATGGCCTTTCAGCTGATTCCCCAGTGGCCGCTGGAATGCGGAGTTAACCAGAGCTATCGACTGTCTGGCTCCAAAGCGCTCTCTCCAACTGCATGGAGCCTGGCAGCCTCATGGTTTTCCCCAGAGCTGAGGGTGATGAAACAATCACTGAGGTGGCAATAGCGCCAGTGGTAGAAATCGGACCAGAAACGGGTTAGAGCTCAACGTTGAGCCTACGAAGTGGCAATAGCGATAGTGAAGAGGTCCTTCTTCACTGCCTCTTTGCATCTGCAGAAAACAGCAGCAGGAGACTCTTTCAGGTGGTTCACAATCTTAACCTTCACCATTGGGGCCTGGTAAGGACCCCAAGATCTCCTGCAATGATTTTGCAACTTTTTTGCAAGCAAAGCCGCTCAGATTTGGAAAGAGGTAGACGCCATCATGGGAGCAGGGCTGGGGCAGGAGAGTGCTAGAGTCCTGTCTATTCCAGCTGCATGGGATCAGTTCCAATCTGTTACCTCCGAGGATGTGGACAGGCTGCTTGGATGAGTGAAACTGACCACCTGTCTCCTCGATCCTTGCCCGTCCTGGCTCATAAAAGTGAGCTGGGAAGGGCAGGGTGATGGGCTCCGGGGTGAATGCTTAGTCTGCTGAAGCTGAAGCTGAAGCCTTAGGTCAGGGGTCAGCAAACTTTTTCAGCAGGGCGCCGGTCCACTGTCCCTCAGACCTTGTGGGGGGCCGGACTATACTGTTTGGGAATGCTTCCCTCTGTGAGCAAGCTTTCCCGGAACCGCTGAAAGAGGCAGTTATTAAACCAGATGCGGATGCGGACCATTTGGATCCCTTCCAGTCGGAATTCAGGCCTCATCATAGGACTGAAACTGCCTTGGTCACGCTGGTCAATGATCTCTGGTGGGCTAGGGACAAAGGTGAAAGCTGTTTCCTAGTTCTGCTGGATCTCTCAGAGGCCTTTCATACCAACAACCATGACATCCTTCTGGACTGTCTAGAGGCGCTAGGAGCTGGGGGCACTGTTATATAGTGGTTCTGCTCCTTCCTCCTGGGCCATGTTCAGAAAGTGGTGATGGGGGATGAGTGTTCAGACCCCTGGGCTCTCACTTGTTGGGTGCCTCAGGGTTCTGTCCTCTCCCCCATGCTTTTCAACATCTACATGCAGCCGCTGGGAGAGATCATCAGCGGGTTTGGGCTGGGCGTTCATCAGTATGTGGATGATACCCAGCTCTACCTCTCTTTCAAATCAGAACCAGTGAAGGCGGTGAAGGTCCTTTTTGAGTGTCTGGAGGCAGTTGGAGGATGGATGGCAGCTAACAGATTGAGGCTGAATCCTGACAAGACAGAAGTACTGTTTTGGGGGGACAGGGGGATGGCAGGTGTGGAGGACTCTCTGGTTCTGAATGGGGTAACTGTGCACCTGAAGGACCAGATGTGCAGCCTGGGACTCATTTTAGACTCACAGCTGTCCATGGAGGCACAGGCCAATTCTGTGTTCAGGGCAGCTGCCTACCAGCTCCATCTGGTATGCAGGCTGACACTCTACCTGCCTGCAGACTGTCTCGCCAGAGTGGTGCATGCTCTAGTTATCTCCCGCTTGGACTACTGCAATGCGCTCTGTGTGGGGCCACCTTTGAAGGTGAGCCAGAAACTACAACTAATCCAGAATGCAGCAGTTAGACTGGTGACTGGGAGTGGCTGCAGAGACCATATAACACTGGTCCTGAAAGACCTACATTGGCTCCCACTACGTTTCTGAGCACAATTCAAAGTGTTGGTGCTGATCTTGAAAGCCCTCAATGGACTCAGCCCAGTATACCTGAAGGAGTGTCTCCACCCCCATTGTTCAACCTGGGCACAGAGGTCCAGCTCTGAGGGCCTTCTGGTGGTTCCCTCACTATTATTAAAGTCTGAATCCATTTTATTCCCCCTACACATTGGGGAAAGGAATAATAGGCAATAAGAAGTAACTTTCCTTATTTCTTGAATTATAATTTTTGTTTTGAATTTCAGGTTTTAAGAAGTGGAATGATGTAAAATGCAACAACAAGTACGCCTTCATCTGCAAGCAATAACTCTAAAGGAGACTTCACTTCTCCACTGTGTTGGCTGGGAAGCTGCCTTGACATTATATGTATTTCTGATAACATTCTTTCCTCTCCCATAAATGGCCAGCTCTCTCTCATCACTTTCAAAATAGCCATTGCTATAGAGATGCCTTTTCAATTTCCCCCTTCCCTTTGAAATTTTCTTGGACCTGCCGCAGAGCATCATCTTAATAAATTCTCTTCCATGCATATTTTCCTTGTTGCATTGCTGTTCTGCTTTGTCCATCCATACTTACAAGCACGGCCACCCCACCCATGAGGCAAGGTGAAGTTCTTGCCTCAGACGGTAGCAGATTGGCCTCCTGCTCTTGTTGACAGTCTCCTCCATCTCCACCAGCCTGCCCTGCTTGCATCCACATTCCCTCCTATAATGCAAGGACATCCTAGATGATAGGAGAGACCTGCCCCTGTTACATGGGTGCATTATGTATGTGCCCTGAGGGAATGGCGAAGAGAATGATGATGAGGGCATTGGCACTGAAAGGCCTTTTCTGGGTGAGTGCCAGCTGCCCACAAGTGGGGACCTGTGGTGAGTGACAGGGGCGCTTTCAGCAGAAATGCCCAGAGTCCCAGGTTTTCCCCAGTGCAGTCTTTTTAATGTGAGCAATATACAGGTATTTACAAAAACAGTCCATACAGACTACCTGCTCCTTAAGGCAAACGAATACTCTCCACACAGCATCACCACACCACAGCACAACCACCACCCACTGTTGAGCAGGCTTTCCTTTTTAAAACAGGTGATAGCCAATCACATTAATCACACTCCTGCTGAGTCACTCTGACTCAGCACTTCACAGAGTATTGCATCAGCCTGTTGAAGCCTGCAGACTTATTCAGTATCCTGCGAATCCCAACAGTCATGTGAGCTGGAATCGCATGGGGTGGCAGGAGCTGAAGTCACAGGAGGAGAGAAGGTTATCCTGGCTCTGCCTTTACCTCTTCCACAAACCCAAGTGTTCAATCCCTTCCTGAAGCCATTTACTAGATACTGGAGTCAGGAACATTGGCATGTTGCTGTTAGTTAGGATAAGCCTGACTTTCAGCATAGCTGACAAGAAAGGCTGTAGAGGATTGGTTCCTCCTTTGCAAGGTGTGTAGTTCTTGGGCAGGCAGGTGAAGCAGGAAAGAACAGCATCCCCTACCATGTAAAGGAGCCCCATTGTCTTTTAGACTTCTTCACTATGATTCTTGGGGGTGCAATTTTCTCATTTGCTTCAGTTGCCAGGATGCCTTGGGCTGGCCCTGCCTTAGGGACACTTCTTCTACCATCACCGCTGCTCACAACACAGAGAGCATTCATATCTCAAAGTAGCTACAAATTCCCATCCTAAAGCACACGCATTTTCTCAGAGCTCCTCAGCACGGTTTATACTATAATGAGAATTGTGGAAGCCATAAAGTGAGGATAGGGAAAATTACAAGAGGACCCCACAGCATGTGACTGTTGGGATATGTCTGGGGACACGGGGGCGATTGGTGGGCCCCCAGCTGGCTCTAGCCCTCCGGCCGGCAGCCGAGCAAACTCTGGTTCTTGAAACAGCATCAAAACTGTGACCCAAGCCTCAGAGACCTTTAGAAACTGAGCACGCAAGCTAGCAGAGATAAGAACTCTTTGCAACAGAAGTAGCAGATAGAGGCATATGTAAGAATATTTACAAGCATTCATTCAGCATCAGGACAAAGGAAAAAACATGTCTGCTTCCCTTTGTGTCCAAGCAAATGGCACAGGCAAAAGCTATATAAAACGGAAGTTCCCAGCAGACTGTGCTGGAAGTAAACAGACATGTGACATACAACAACTCTACATGCCTGTTCTAAAGGTGGAATGAAACTGTATCCTAGCAGTGACCTCTGACAAGGCCTGGGATGTGATGCTGCATTGTTCATTTGACCAGCCCCAGCAAAAGCTGCCTAGATCTTCCAGTGATAGAAGGAGAACTACTCTTAAGCATTCACAAAACATTTTGCCAATCACGATAAACAGAAAATTACAACCCATGTGTTTAAGTAAGAATTTTAACTTGCTGCACCTGTGAGATGTTTGATGGCTTTATGGTTGTATTTCTGATTCATTTTATATTTTTTGTTTTGTGCAATGGCTACGGTATATCAATAAGCAGCAGCCCCGTGGTGACAAGCAGACATGGCAAATGGGGTGGGGCATAGGCGTTTCACAAATGTTTTCTCAGTAGGAAGAAAGCCTCGATCTTTCAAGCAAGGTAATTCTGAGTAGCCACCCAATTGCCTTTTATACTGTAAAGGCAGTACTGTATACTGTACTTGGGGAGTGATTGAAATAATGTCGAAGCAGAGGAAAGTGCTTTAACAAACATATCTCAGTACTGAAGCAGACTTTTGTCCTTTGCCTGATGTCAGGGCTAGCAGCATATATCACCAGCTTGCCCTGTTCCTTTTCTGCTGCTCTGGGAGGCTCCTCTCCAGAGTCCCAGGTTCCTTCCTCTGATTACTTAGCAGCAGCAATTATGTGATTAAGGATCCTTAGCAATGATGCTGCCTGTCAAAGGCTCAGATGGTTGCCTCTATGTTCCTTTTACCCCCCCCCCCCACCTGGTGACCCTGTTTGTACTATTTAATTGCCTTTAAATGTATTAAGAGCTGTAACTCAACCAGAATGGTACGGATTGCTGTCTTATAGTGGTGACATTGTACCAGGACTCATGCCTGCAAGCATTCCAGATTCTGAGCTTTTCTCTCTCCCCCCCCCCTTAAAGTAAATCTCTACCTGCCTAGAAGGAAATCTTGCAGTTTCTCAGACAGACAACTAGCATGCCAGCAATTTGTAACTATTTTTAGGTTTAACTGCAGTGAGCAGCACTGCTGGGGGCAGAGTCCCTTAGGTGCTGTGCTCCTCATTCCCTATGACCACCACCTAAACTTGAGTTGGTGCTCTTGGACCTTGAGTTGCAGAGATGGATGGACTGAGAAGGTCATAGTCACGGGTTGCCACAAATGGCTGCGGAGAGCGAGCCTTGAAGGCTCAATTGTTGAGAGGGGCTAGGGTGAAACACAAGGGTGCTGTGCACCCCTAAAGAAAGCTCAAAAGGGAGTTTTGGGTGCAGGGCTTTGGCAGCGCCAAATTGTGAGCTCCCCTGATAATCCCACCACTCTGAAAGGGGAGGTGGGGGGAAAGACAGGGTTAAGCCAAAGGGCAATAATCCATTGCTAACCTCTCCCCTCAACGAGAAGCCTCAGGCTCCGGCCGTAAAGTGGTAACGTCTGTTGAGGGGGGGGGGCAACCCATTTGCCGTCTTGCCCTGAGCCCCCTAGTCCCACTTCACCTCACCAGGAAGCAAGCTTTGCTTGATTACATTTAAACACTTGCTGGATCCACGGATTAGAGGGGTCTAGCACCCTGCTCCCAACTCATAACATTACTATGTCAAAATGACCTTTGCACCAACTATTTCTTAACAACTATTTCTTAACAAATGCAACTATTTCTTAACAAGGGTGACTTGGCTATAGGGGTGGAATAGGCATTAGAAACCATGCTTTGGGTTTGCACAACTTGCACAAAGAGCTACAGTTGGTCAAGTTCCTTCTTCTGCAGAACAGTTATATTTGCAGGATCCCTTTCACCTTTTGCACCAGGTCATACTTATTATCTACTTGCAAATTTATTCCACCTCTTTCCTTCTGATTTTATGTGCCTCTCTGCCAGGGGTGCCAGCTTGGGGGTGGGGCTGAGCTCTTTGGGCGCCCCAAATGATTTTTTTGCCTGGGGCGGAGCTCCCATAATATTCAGGGGACAGAGGAGGCTGGGCACCAAGCCGCAGTTGCCATGGCTGGTTTCTCCTCTCCCCCCCCCCCCCCGGGGTTCCTCTTTTCTGTGTGTATTATTTTTATTATTTTTTTCTATTTTACAATTTAGTATATTCATTTAAACAACCTTTCCTAGTTTCCTAGTTCTGCTGGATCTCTCAGCAGCCTTTGACACCATCGACCATAACATCCTTCTGGACCGTCTAGAGGTGCTGGGAGCTGGGGGCACTGTTATACAGTGGTTTCGCTCCTTCCTCCTGGGCCATGTCCAGAAAGTGGTGTTGGGGGATGAGTGTTCAGACCCCTGGGCCCTCACTTGTGGGGTGCCTCAAGGTTCTGTCCTCTCCCCCATGCTTTTTAATATCTATATGAAGCCGCTGGGAGAGATCATCAGGGGATTTGGGCTGGGTGTTCATCAGTATGCAGAATACACCCAGCTCTACATCTCCTTTAAATCAGAACCAGTGAAGGTGGTGAAGGTCCTGTGTGAGTGCCTGGAGGTGGTTGGAGGATGGATGGCGACTAACAGATTGAGGTTGAATCCTGACAAGACTGAAGTACTATTTTGGGGGGACAGGGGGTTTGTGGGTGTGGGGGACTCCCTGGTCCTGAATGGGGTAACTGTGCCCCTGAAGGACCAGGTGCACAGCCTGGGAGTCATTTTGGATTTACAGCTGTCCATGGAGGCGCAGGTTAATTCTGTGTCCAGGGCAGCTGTCTACCAGCTGCATCTGGTACACAGTCTGAGACCCTACCTGCTTGCGGACTGTCTTGCCAGAGTGGTGCATGCTCTGGTTATCTCCCGCTTGGACTACTGCAATGCACTCTGTGTGGGGCTACCTTTGAAGGTGACCCGGAACCTGCAATTAATCCAGAATGCGGCAGCTAGACTGGTGACCTGGAGTGGCCACCGGGACCACATAACACTGGTCCTGAGAGATCTGCATTGGCTCCCAGTACGTTTCTGAGCACAATTCAAAGTGTTGGTGCTGACCTTTAAAGCCCTACTCGGCCTCAGTCCTGTATACCTGAAGGAGCGTCTCCACCCCCATCATTCACCCCGGACACTGAGATCCAGCACCGAGGGCCTTCTGGCGGTTCCCTCATTGCGAGAAGTGAGGTTATTTTATATATATATATAAATTTTTATTAGGATTTTAAAGTTTACAGAAAAAAAGAAGAAAATATAGATAACAGTCAAAAAAGAAGAAGAAAAAACAATACATAAAAACATCATCAAAAAACAGAAAAAAGGATAAAAAACAAGTCAAATCTATACACCTCTTACTTACATTCACTTACTTGCTTGACCTCCTCACACCTCCCAATTTTGTATTCTAATTCAATTAGATATTTCAGCAAATCCTTCCAACCTTGTTTTTATCTTAATAGTTTGTCTTAATATACTATAATTTTGCATTCTCTCTTTCACCAATTCATTTTTACTTAATCCTTTATATCTTTTCTGCTAAAACCACATATTTTTTTTTCCCAACATCTTTCTAACATTCCTTAATTTTGCAATATTTCTGAAGATAAACTTTAAATTTCTTCCACTCTTCTCCTTGGTCTCGGATTCTGCCAGTCATCTCAGCCAATTCCATATAGTCCATCACTTTCATCTGCCATTCTTCTCTGGTGGGTAGATCTTGTGTTTTCCAATACTTTGCAATGAGTATTCTTGCTGCTGTTGTGGCATACATAAAAAAAGTTCTATCCTCCTTTTGCACCAATTGGCCGACCATGCCCAAGAGAAAGGCCTCTGGTTTCTTCTGGAAGTTATATTTAAATACCTTTTTCATTTCATTATAGATCATCTCCCAAAAGGTCTTAATCTTTGGGCATGTCCACCAAAGGTGAAAAAATGTACCTTCAATCTCTTTACATTTCCAACATTTATTATCGGGCAAATGATAAATTTTTGCAAGCTTGACTGGTGTCAAGTACCACCTGTAAATCATTTTCATTATATTCTCTCTTAAGGCATTACATGCCGTAAACTTCATACCTGTGGTCCATAACTTTTCCCACTCAGCCATCATAATGTTATGTCCAACATCTTGTGCCCATTTAATCATAACAGATTTAACCATTTCATCCTGTGTATTCCATTTCAACAGCAAGTTATACATTCTTGACAAATTCTTAGTTTTAGGATCTAACAATTCTGTTTCCAATTTTGATTTTTCCACCTGAAAGCCAATTTTCTTATCCAAATTATAAGCCTCCCTTATTTGATAATGTCAGGGGTTCAGGGAGAGAGGCGCAGAGGGGGGAAGGAGATCGGGGCAAGACGTCCTGCCGGAAGGGGCGGAAAGCAGTACCGGGAGCAGTGTGGCTGTTGAAAGGAAGGTCAGGAGCAACGTACGCGCGCCAAGTTCAAATGTGGAGGCGCGCGGAAGTGGGGAGAGCTCTGGGGAGGAGCCTGGTGCCAAAGCACGAAGGAGGGGGGAGCAGGCAGGAGAAGACTCAGCCTCTGGGGAGTCCCGGAAGGAGGGAACACAGGGGGGCAGGAAGACCCTGCGGAAAAGGAAAGAGAGGAAAAGGTGGAGCAGCACAAGCCTCTTAAATTGGTGCAGGGGAGGGACGGACTCAGAGGGGACTTCTAACATCTAAGGGTAACAGATGCGGAGCCACGGAGTTTGGATGTAATGACGACAATGATCTTCAATAAAACCTTTTGTATATAGCTTGGACTGGACTTTGGTCTCTTGTGAGCTGGGACCCAGGGTGGCTCAGACAGAAAGTCCCCTCCAAAGAACGCAAAATTTTTTTTTTTGCAAAGCTCACGAATGGTGACAGCCATGAGTGCGGAGGAGCAGTTGACAGCGCTGCGAACTACAGTTTCCGAACTCACTGCTGCAGTCCTTGCGTCTCAGAAGAAGCATGACGAAATGGAGAAGCGCTGCCAGGACCTGCAAACAAGGTGGGAACGTGCAAGCAGGGAAGGGTTCCCAGGGTCCAGATCAGAGGGGATTGGACTTGGACGGAGGGGGGGCAGCCTAGTCACCCACTTCGATGGGAACCTGAAGCACTACCCCAGTTTCAGAGCAGACGTTTTGTATGCATTGCACTTGCTTCGTCATGACTTTAAAGATGAGGAGGAGAAAGTGGGGTTTATTGTTTCTCACTTGCATGGGCCGGCCAGAGACTGGTTGCGCAATTTGTGGCGTGAAGATGGCCCTGCCCGCCGCGATGCAGATGAATTCATTAAAGCGATGGATGCCTGCTTCCAGTCAACTGTAGATGTGGATCTTGCACGCAGGGAAATTTTTGGATTGCGGCAAGGCAAAGCCACTGTGCGTCAGTACCATTCTAGATTTTTTGCTTTACTGACTGCGCTAAGCTGGGAGAAGGATTGTGCACCTGTGAGGGATTTGTTCTGGGAGGGGCTCAGCGGTCCCATTAAGGATGAACTTGCCAGGGGAGACAGACCCCAGACCCTGGAGGAGCTTGTGCAGAGGGCTTTGGCGATTGGGATACGGCACGAGGGACGTCCTTGGCACACTGAGGAAGAACGTCAGATGCGTCCACCAGCGAGGACGTCTTCTTTCATCCCCAGGGAGTTCAGTCAGTCACATCCTTCGCCACTGGGAAGGCAGGGGGAGGAGCCCATGGAACTTGGTGGTGCTAAGGCTCAAGCAACAGCCAGAGCCCCAGCTTCCGGTGCAGTGAAGGCAAAGCCTCCTAGAGGGACCAGGAAGTGTTACATTTGCGACAGTGCACAGCACATGGCGAAAGAGTGTCCCCAGAGGCTGCAGAAACACACTGCAGCTTTAGCAACTGTTGCAGCAGAAATGATGCAAGCAGAGCAACCTCAGGGAAACGACAGTGCCTGGCTGGAAGCAGAGCTGCTGGGGCTCAGCCAGGCGAATCTGTAGAGCAGTCCCCAGCGCTTTTGCAACGCACAGACCCTTTACCACCCAAGCCAGCGGTGCAGCTCACTGCAACACTTCAGTTGCCGAATGGAACCACCCTGGAAGTCCCCATCACGATTGATTCTGGGAGCAACGCAGATTTTGTGGGGACGCACTTTGTCAAGCAGCATCGCATAGCGCTTCTGCCAGCGACAACACCTCTGAACGTAGTCACGGTGGATGGCAGGAAATTGCTAGGAGGACAAGTTGTGCAACAGACGCCTCCCATGGTGATGAGGATTGGAAATCATCGAGAAGTCATCAGCTTCAATGTCACCCGCCTTTCAGACACGCCTATAGTATTAGGCATGAGTTGGCTGGAGAGACACAGTCCTGCTGTAGCGTGGTACCAACGGCAGATCACCTTTTGCTCATCGTACTGTGCTCAACATTGCATCCAGTCCAGCCAGGAGGAGGGAGCTGAGCAGCAGTTGCAACTTGGCATGGTGCAGGCAGTACCCCGCAAGTACGAGGGGTTCCTGGAGGTTTTCTGCGAGAAGGAAGCTGACCAGTTGCCGCCCCACAGGCCTTATGATTGTGCCATCGACCTGGTGCCAGGGGCGCAGTTGCCGACTGCAAAGCTGTATTCCATGTCTGAGGACGAGATGCAAGAACTCAGGGAGTTCATAGAGCACAATTTGAAGCGCGGATTCATCCGAGAATCGAAAGCGGTGGGGGGCAGTCCTGTTTTCTTTGTAAAGAAAAAGGACACGCCCCAAAAAAGACTCATTGTGGACTATCGATTCATAAACAGTAAGACCAAACCCAAGGCCTTCCCCATGCCCAAGATAGATGATCTCCTGGCAACCGTAAGGAAGGGGAAGATCTTCACCAAATTGGATCTGCGTGGAGCGTATAACCTCATACGCATCCGGGAGGGCGATGAGTGGAAGACGGCCATGTTCACGCCTCTGGGCACGTACGAATACAGAGTTATGCCATTTGGTCTCCAAAATGGATCTCACGTCTTCCAAGCATTTATGCATCACGTGCTAGCGGGACTTCTCTACAAGAAATGCGTGTGTTTCCTCGACGACATCCTGATCTTTTCGGAAACGGAGGAGGCCCATGAGAAGGACGTAAAGGAAGTCCTGCAGAGACTACGGGAGAACAAGCTCTACGCCAAGTTAGAGAAGTGCCAGTTTGATGTGACGGACGTGGATTTCCTAGGCTACAAGCTGTCCGACAAGGGGCTGGCCATGGACAGCGCCAAGGTCCGCGCGGTGTTGGACTGGAAGAGCCCTCGCAATCGGAAGGAAGTCCAAAGATTCATCGGCTTCGCCAACTTCTACCGCAAATTCATCAGAGGTTTTGCAAAGGAGACGGCAGCGATCACGGACACTCTCAGTTCCAAGAAAAAGAGGTTCGTGTGGACGGAACAGGCGGAGCGCTCTTTTCAGAAGCTTAAAAGCCTTTTCGCCTCCGAGGAGCAGCTGCTGCACGTGAATCCAGGCAAGCCCATACGACTAGAGACCGACGCGTCAGACAGAGCGGTTGGAGCCGTACTCCTGCAAGAAGATCCACATGGAAACTGGAGACCCGGTGCCTTTTACTCCAGAAAGCTCACCAAAGCTGAGCAAAACTACACCATATGGGACAGGGAGCTGTTAGCCATTCACGCAGCGTTCAAAGCGTGGCGACATTTCCTCATTGGAGCCAAGCACACAGTGCAGGTCCGCACGGATCACAAGAACTTAGAGTATTGGCGCACGGCGAAACTCCAGAGCCAAAGACACATGCGCTGGGCAGAGTTCTTCGCGGATTTCGACTTCAGGATAGAGTACGTCCCAGGGGACTCCAACGTTATAGCCGATGCGCTCTCCAGGAAACCGCAATATCTTGAGGAAGCGGCGCCAATAGCAGCCAGGCACATTTTTGCACCGCAGGCGTGGGCGTGCGCTGCCATCGCTGTCGACCTGGACGCGGTACGACGCGCGTTGCAGGTAGATCAGTTTGCACAATCCAAAATAGAGGAGCTGCGTAGGGGTTCGCTGAGAGACGATGAGTTCCAGTTACGCGACGGACTGTTAACTCACAAGGGTGCCCTCTACGTGCCGAGCGACGAGCTCCGAGCAAAGGTTCTGCAGCAGTTGCACGACGCTCCCAGTGCGGGCCATTTCGGCAGGGAGAAGACAATGGAACTGGTGGCCAGGGACTTTTGGTGGCCCCAGATGCGAGGAGAAGTAGCGGAGTACGTCGCCAGATGTGACACTTGTCAGAGGTCCAAGCCAGTACACCAGAAGCCGGCGGGCTTACTGGAACCACTGGAAACACCACAGCAACCGTGGGAGAGGGTGGCGCTGGACTTCGTCACTGACCTGCCCAGTTCCAGAGGCAAGACGGCGGTACTGGTGGTGGTGGACTTGTTCACCAAGATGGCGCACTTCATTCCCTGCGCGAAGGTGGCGACGGCGGAACAGACCGCCAAGCTCTTCATCGACCACGTGTTCCGGGCGCATGGGCTGCCGCGGGCCATCCTGTCCGACAGGGGGCGCCAGTTTATTTCCAATTTTTGGCAGAAGCTCCTAGGTATCCTGCACGTCAAGATCAACCTAGCGTCGGCAAGACATCCACAAACCAACGGCCAAGCCGAGAGGGTCAACGCGATCATGCAGCAGTACCTGAGATGTTACGCAAATCAGCGACCCGCAGCTTGGGTGGACTACCTACCGATGGCGGAGTTTGCCTACAACAACACGAAGCATGCGTCGACGGGGGTGACGCCGTTCTTCGCGAACAATGGACGTCATCCCAGGACCTTCCCGGGGTTCGTAGCACCAAGAGAGGGGGAGCCGCAAGAGGCCGACCAGTTCGCTGCAGAACTACAAGAGGTGCACGAGGAGCTGCGGAGACATTTGGAGCTAGCCAAACAAGCATATAAGGTGCAGGCAGACAAAGGCAGAAGAGTGGGAGAGGACATCCAGGTGGGGGACTGGGTGTGGTTAGCGGCCCAGGCGATGCCAGCCAAGTCGTTGGCCAAGAAGAAGCTAGGGCACAGGCAGCTAGGACCATACCAGGTGGAGGCTAAGATCAACCCCGTGGCTTTTCGACTGGCCCTCCCCGAAGGTTCCAGAGTCCACCCGGTTTTTCATAGGTCGGTGCTCACTCCCTACAAGGCCCCGCACAGGTTTCAGGAGTCTGAAACAGTACCGCAGCCACGCACAGAGTCACCTAGGAGGGAGGGATCGCCTAGGGTCGAACCACTCAACGAGGTCACAGAGATCCTGGACTCGAGATGGGGGGAAGAGGGAATAGAATACTTTCTAGTCAGAGAGGGTGCACCAGTCAGTGCCAGTGGGTGGGTGCCGGACTACGCTTTAGACGAACCTCTTTTAAAGGACGAGTTCCATGCCCTTTTCCCACATAGACCCATGCCAGCCGAGTACTTCGATGACTGGCTCTTTACCCCCACATGTTCAGGCAGCACTTTCCACGGCTTTTCTTCAGCCGAGGAAAGAACGCCGGACTCAAACTCGCCCAGGGGATCGTGTTCGGGGGTGGACACAGAGCCCTCTTATTGGTGGGATGAGCAACCAGAGGAAGCCTGGCGCAAGAAATGGCTGAAGGGGCCTTGGCCGGCAGCACCAGACGAAGTAGCAATGGAAGAGGGAACTGCGAACATTTTGGGTGAAGAACCCGAATTCGAACACACGTACACCGAGCTGCCAGCAGAGGACATGGACGTAGCCGAACTGTATCCTGCATCTACCTCCGAGGAGCTGCAGTTCCCACAACCCGCACCCGATGGGGGGGAGGGGGGAAGGGGGGGCTTCGAGGGGGGGATGGATGTCAGGGGTTCAGGGAGAGAGGCGCAGAGGGGGGAAGGAGATCGGGGCAAGACGTCCTGCCAGAAGGGGCGGAAAGCAGTACCGGGAGCAGTGTGGCTGTTGAAAGGAAGGTCAGGAGCAACGTACGCGCGCCAAGTTCAAATGTGGAGGCGCGCGGAAGTGGGGAGAGCTCTGGGGAGGAGCCTGGTGCCAAAGCACGAAGGAGGGGGGAGCAGGCAGGAGAAGACTCAGCCTCTGGGGAGTCCCGGAAGGAGGGAACACAGGGGGGCAGGAAGACCCTGCGGAAAAGGAAAGAGAGGAAAAGGTGGAGCAGCACAAGCCTCTTAAATTGGTGCAGGGGAGGGACGGACTCAGAGGGGACTTCTAACATCTAAGGGTAACAGATGCGGAGCCACGGAGTTTGGATGTAATGACGACAATGATCTTCAATAAAACCTTTTGTATATAGCTTGGACTGGACTTTGGTCTCTTGTGAGCTGGGACCCAGGGTGGCTCTGACAGATAATAATGAAGCCAATCTCGTACTTTGTTTTTTAGTTTCTCAAAACTCTGCAGTTTTAATCTATTTCCTTCTTGTTCCAAAATTTCCCAATATTTCCGCCAATTTGCCTCCATATTTAGTTTTTTCAGAGCCTTAGCTTCCATTGGTGACAACCACCTTGGAGTTTTATTTTCAAGCAAGTCCTTATATCTTATCCAGACATTAAACAATGCTTTCCTGACAATATGGTTTTAAACGCTTTATGTGCTTTGACCTTATCGTACCACAGATATGCATGCCACCCAAATACATTATTAAAACCTAAGTCCAAAATGTCCGTGTTTTCAAGAAGCAGCCATTCTCTCAGCCAGCAAAAGGCGGCTGATTCATAGTAAAGCTTCAGGGCTGGCCGGGCAAATCCCCCTCTTTCTTTAGCATCAGTTAAAATCTTAAATTTTATTCGAGGCTTCTTGCCCTGCCAGACAAATCTAGAAATATCTCTCTGCCACTTCTTGAAACAGTCCACCTTGTCCAAAATTTGCAATGTTTGAAACAAATACAACATCCTTGGCAACTTGCACAACCAGATAGGCAACCAGACAGAGGGCCTTCTCGGTAGTGGTGCCCGCCCTGTGGAATGTCCTCCCTTCACCTGTGAAGGAAATAAGCAGCTATCTTATTTTTAAAAGACATCTGAAGGCAGCCCAGTTTTTAATATTTAATGCTGTATTGTTTTTAACACTTGATTGGAAGCAGCCCAGAGTGGCTGGGGAAACTCAGGCAGATGGGCAGGGTATAAATAATAAATTATTATTATTAACCTGAAAATGTCAATGACTTCCCTTCTCTTTCCATGGCTCATTTTGCATATTACAAATCCCTGCATATTTTGCATAAACTAAACCATTCAGTATTCCATTATGACATCCATCAAAACTTGTTTACACTGTTGAATTTATCTGAATGCTGCCAACGCTTTCAAGTGCACAGAATTCTCCACCATACATTCAAGAAACATTTACCAATCTTCTTGTTCTCTTATTTGATAGGTTAGGTCTGCAAGCTGCACATATTCCATCAGTTTAAGTCGCCATTCTTCTTTAGTTGGGACCTCGCTCATTTTCCAGCCCCTGGGTCCTCCTCTTGGCACAATGCCAAGCATCATGCAGCATGTGGGACACTCAAGACATGATGCCCGTGATATCACTTGTATGGTGTCGGGGGCAGTTGGGACCTCTTTCCCTGACAGCCACAGGAAGAGGAGGAGAAGAAGCCAGGGTTCAGGACACTTGGCCAGGTGATGTCACAAATACACACACACCAGCTATTGCAGGCATAGTAGCAGACATAGAGGGTCCCAATTTTCCTCTGCACTTCAGTGCATGCACAGAGAAGAGAGACACCTTCCCTTGTCCACTGCAGTCTCAACAGAAGTTGTTCTGCCAGAGCTGCTGTGACTCCTAGAATGGTAGCCAATGAGAGTGGGGAGCAATGATAGATTTCCCTCTGGGGTAATAGTTGTTTGGTGGGGTGATGTGGGGCAGGGGGAGCAGAGCTTAATCAGGGCTAGACCAAGGGACAAAACTTTGGTTCCAGTTACTACAGGGGCCTGCCATGCTGGTGTTGTACAACACAGCTAATGTGGGTGGGTCAGGGTCATGGCATGTTTGTGGCTATCTGAATGCAGCAGCAGAGGGGACTTGGCATTAGGACAAGAATATTAGCAATTGCTCTGAATATTCATGCAATCAAAATGTCTGTGGTTTTCTTTTTCTTTTTTGACTTTCTTTTTTTTATTAAATTTTTACAAATTTTTCTTTTAGAAATTATTCCAACATGACCATATTTTCCAATTTACAAATTTTTGACTTCCCCCAGCTCCTCCCACAATCCTCATATTTATATATTTAATACGCATTTCCTTTGTCATATATTGCCGGTTAATAATATCCTTTCTTCTCTTTTCCTTTTTACAATACTCTTTAACATCACAAAGCCTCTTTAAAACCAACTAGCGTTGTCTGTTCATCACAAATAGTTTCCAGATAAATCGTAAACTTTCTCCAGTCCTCAGTGAACTTGTGGTCTTTCTGGTATCTAATTTTGCCAGTCATTTTATCCAATTCTGCGAAATCCATAAGTTTCATTCTCCACTCCTCTACTGTCGGTAATTCCTCTTGCTTCCATTTTTGGGCCATTAAAATTCTTGCCGCAGTCACTGCATATTGAAAGAGTTTGTAGTCACTTCTGTTAATCTCTCTTCCTGTAATTCCTAACAAAAAGGCTTCTGGTTTCTTTGCAAATGTATATTTAAACATCTTTTTCAACTCGTTATATATCATTTCCCAGAAACCCTTAACCTTCTTACATTCCCACCACATATGGAAAAATGATCCTTCCGGACTTCCGGGTTAGCGCCATCGTTTAATGGCGGATTCCCTCCGAGCTCCGGAGGGAATCGGCTCCGCAGGATCCGGTCTTGTCCACGGTGGCGACGCGGGGACCCTTAAAAATCACAGGCGCAGATGCCTGTGAACCTGGTGACTCGGCGGGCACCATTTGCGCCCCCCCAAACCGCGAAGGAGCCTTTTTAAAGGCTTCGGAACGGGGACAGGGTGTGGCGCGGTGCTGTGAGTTCATTGCTCCTTCTGCGGAGTGAAGCCGCAAGCCATTGACGGAGAGCGCTGACTTTTTCCTTGGAACAATTGGATTGTAAAGTTAAAACCCGTGAGTAATATGGAATTCGGAATTTAAAGGAAAAAAAAATTTTGAATTAGGAACGAGCGGGGAAGGGTTAAAAAGGAAGTCTGCCCCACCCTCTTTGTAGATAACTTAAAGCAAAGAACTTGCCATCTAAGGTCGAGAGGACCTTTTTTTCCTTTTACTAAAAGACTTTAACCCTCATGGTTTGACACCATAAGAAATTTTACCGGAGGATAAAAGATTAATTGTGGGAGCTGAAGTTTCACCCCCCCCCAGACCCGGGAGTGTCCCGCGAGAGAGCCTGCTGATGAAGTACTGAGGAGTTTGACAGCTGTCAAACTGGCTGTCAGACGGAAAAAGAGAACTTTGTTTCTGTTACTTCTGCTGGTTATATTTGTTACAATTTGTTGAGAATAAGGAAGGACTGATACAATAAATTGGCTATTGGACTAGAGCTGAAAAATATTAAGAAACTAAAATCCCCCTAGAGGGGGTATAGGACATTACAACAATGGCTGGAGGAGGGAAAATTCAGACTGAATTGGATAGAACATTTGTTCTCTTGGGAAAATTACAAGGGGAAATTGATGTTTTGGCTACAAGTGTCACAACTCTGGTCTCAGCAGTAAACAATTCTATTGAAGTTGATAAAGATTCGAAGCAGGAAGCTCATACAATTGAGCAAATAGGGAAACTTGAATGTTATGAGAATATGGAAAAGGAGATATGTGCTGTTCCTGAAGAGAAGGAAGGAGGAGCTGTAACTTCCCAGATGTCAAATGAGAGTTACAATTTGTGGCCTGACATGAAGGCAACAAAGGAGAATAACAATCTGATGTGGAAAGCCTAGCCTGAATTGGTGAGCCTAAAACTGAGAGATCCCCTCTTGTGGAGATATGAAGACCGAAGGATTACAAATTTGATCAAGGTGGAAATCGGAGCTTTGGGGACATTTGGACTTGAAAGAAGTATGTCGGGGTACCCCATAGGCGCTTTCTTCAAGTATGGAGGGCTGGCTGGAAAAAATATGGATTCTGTTGGGCCGAAGCCTTTCAGAAATCTGGGGTTTAACATTAAGGACTATCAAAAAGGCCGGCAGAGAGGAACTGAAAAAGATTTAAAAGCCTCGGACGTGAGATCTCCAGGCTAGACAAGATATTGAATTGATGAACACTTGTTGGGGACTGAAACCGGGAAAGGGGTGGGTGGAGTTTGGGAATCCAAAGGGTATATAATTATAACTTGTTTTATTTTTATTCTGTTCTGTTATTTGTTTTGAACTGGGGAAAGCCGTGGAAGGGAAATTTTGGTCGACTTTAGAAAAAATGTTGAAGAATGAGTAACGTTTAAGTAATTGATGTTTAAATTTGGATATAAGGATTTGCTGAATTAATAATTTCAATTGGAATACAAGAAGGGGAGGTGAGAGGAGGTCTGAGAAATAAGATAATGGAAATAAGTAATGGAAATTGTATTTGTTTTAATCGTTTTTTAATTTTGTATTTTTGTATTTTTGACATTTTTTGTCTTTTTTCTTTTTGTTTTTTATATTAATCCTGGAAAACCTAATAAATATTCTTTAAAAAAAAAAAAGGAAAAAAGATCCTTCCTTTTCTTTACATTTCCAACACTTATTACATGTTTTAAACATTTTAGCCAGCTTAACCGGGGTAATGTACCATCTGTATACCATTTTCATGATATTTTCTTTTATCGACATACATGCAGTGAATTTCATATTCTCATTCCATACTTTTTCCCAATCAGCTAATTGTATATTGTAACCAAAATCCCTAGCCCAATGTATCATGACCGATTTAACCTCTTCGTCCTTTGTTTGCCACTCCAATAGCATTTTGTACATTTTTGACATTATCTTACAATCATTATTTATTATATCTGTTTGGAATCTGGACTCTCTTTCAGTATATCCCCTCTCTTTGAGGTCTTTTTTAAACATTTCATTCATTTGAAGATAATGCAACCAATCATATACATGCTCTTTAACTTGTTCATATGGCTTCATTTTCCATTTCCCCCCTTCTTTAATAACTACATCTCCATAAGTAATCCAGTACCCTCTCATGTTTGTTTTCTTTACACTCATAACCTCTAGTGGGGACAACCAATGTGGTACTTTAGGTTCCAAAATATTTTGGTACCTATCCCATATTTCTATTAAAGAACCTCTGAAAATATCATTCCCAAAGCCTTTGTGGACTTTCTTCTTCCCCAACCATAAATAGGCGTGCCATCCAAATCTGTTATCAAAACCCTCAAGATATAACAACTTATTATTTTTCAGTGTTATCCAATCCTTTAACCAACAGAGACAAGACGCTTCATAATATAATTTCAAATCTGGCAGGGCGAAACCACCTTTTTCCTTCGCATCAGTTAAAAGCTTAAATTGTATTCTTGGCTTCTTGCCCTGCCAGATATATCTTGATATCATTCTTTGCCACTCTTTGAAGATGTCTGTGGTTTTCAGTGGAATTTGAAACCTGCCTTTTCTCACTTGATCTGTACTCCATATATGGAAAAGTGGTTTATCTTTCTTCCCTCTTTTCCATGCCCTTCCCTGGCCAAGTTCTATATAAGAATGGGCACCACAGCCTGAGAACCTAACTTGCTACGGCAGAAAGCAGCATCCATCACCTCAACGGGACGGAGCTTCGGTAAGTTGGAGGTCGGGATGGGTGAATCTGACAGCTTTGGTCTCTTGCAGTCTTCCACATCAGTTGGCATTGTTTAAATTTTTAAAAATTAGCATTTTAGTAAATTTCTACTAATTGACACATTTCTACTAAAACATTTCTCCTTTCTATAATGCATTTCATATGCTATTTTCATATGCATATGCATTTCTACACACTGTATCCTAGTCCTTGCATTTCCCTTCACATTACTTGGCTGCTGAACTGCACTGCCAATCTGGAGAAATACATGCAAATCAGGTGGATTTCCCTTTGTATGCAAAGTGGAACGTATTTTCCCCACATTCTTAGTGAAGGTGGCCACCAACTCTGTTCTGACATCGTGGCTGCTGTTTCACACTTAGAGTAATGGAAATCAGATTTTTCACATATAAGGAAGCTCAGCCTTTGAGTCTAGTGGCACTCCTTAGATGCTAGAAGTCATGGCGATTTGTTCCATGAATATTTCCTCAAATATCATGCAGCAGTTGTCTTCATAGAGATGACTCAGCCAGCCATAGTCCATCATTTTGTCACTAGAGTGTCCTAAGGAAACACTACAGAGGAAGAGAACTCTGCAGGTAAGAGGATAGGAACAAAACTAGCATTGGTTGGCTCTTCCTGTCATTGACTCTGGCTTCACCTATCATTGGTCTTCCTGCCTTCTGCCCTACCAGCCCCAATGGACAGCAGTCTCCACTGGTCCAGAAGAGTCGGTGGTCAGCACCAGGTGCATCTGCACACTAACCTTACTTGACTCCATGATACTTCAATAATCGCCAAATTTAGGTTTTGGGTTCTCTCTTCTTTCTCTAATCTTCCCATTTATGATTTTAAGAACAGAAAATGCTGGTTTTCTTCTTCCTGCTATCACCACATTGGCAATAAGTAAGGATGTTTTTAATTTGCTGCACATTTCCTTCCACAAAAGGTCACCCAGAAGATGGGGGTTGTCACCTACCTTTGCCTTCTTGGTCTCCTGGTCTCCTATTCTTTCCCCGGAGGTGAGTGTTTTAACAATTATCTGGGAATTTCCCAGAAATCTTAATAGGGGCTCAGCATTGATGTAAACAAAAGTACTTGTTAGATTTCCAAGTGATGGTAACCCAGCTAAGGCTGTTGGAATAAATAATCAGGCAATTGAAGCTGGTTCATTAGAGTGAATAGGGAACTGCCCTACCAACCTCAGTCTGCCCTCAACCACTCCTCAGATTCATATTTACAACCAATCAGGGAGTGGCACTGCCTGTCATTGCCTCTGGATCCACCTTCTGTTGGTCTCCCTGCCTTCTGTCTCACCAATTCAACTGGACACTAACCACCTCTGAAAGCACAAAGGTTTAAATTACCTGTACTTCCTCACTGGAATAAGCAAAAGTACAGGTAAAGTGAGATTTCACATTAAAAACAGTCTTCTTACAACTTTTGTCCCACCCTCTTTTTCTTCCTTTACTCTTCTTTCCATACAGCAAGGGCCAGATCCTGTCCCAGGGGTTGGCTGAGAGTGCTGGGCAACTGCTATGCATATTTTGATAGCCCAAAGTCATGGTCTGAAGCTGAGGTAAGAAGTTGTTTCTCACCAACCAAGCTGTAGCATAAGATATTGTTGTGGGTTGCACATGAGATCTTTTTGAGGAGGGCTATGTATGTGAGTTGGCCTGAGACAATACCTGGCCAACATTTCAGATTGAGTTGGTCACCCAACATGTTCAAGGGATGTGTTTCCATGGGAGCCAAGAAGGCTTAATTAACAGTCAAGAATCCTCAAGGGTGGCAACTTAAATAAAATAAGGGTTGGAGCAGTGGCCAGGTAAGCCCTGCTCTGCACAATCAATCACAAGACATGGCACACACCCCCACACTGGAATGGAAATGCCCATCGCCTTTGGGAACCCCCCCCCTCAAATATTTTATTTTTTATTTTTAAATAATTTTTATTAACAGGCCAATCACATCACATTATCCAAATCACATTAATTCCAAATTATACAGCCAAATTTTAAATTTTGTTGGGGGTACCCATACATCCAGCTCCGAACGAGTCCAAACATCACTTGTATTGCTACTTTAATTAAACAGTTCTATCCAGTTCAATCCAGATAGTCCTTTATTACTTTCTTCATCTTCTTGTTGTTATCATATATTCCTTTCTTTGCGATCTCTGATAATCTTCACAAGCACATTAGAGACAGGCATCCTCTGTGTGGGTTTTGTACTCTCCAAAGATCATATCGCTCAGGGACAGCCGCCATTCCACGCTTCCATAAAAAATTAATCTTCGGTCTGTCCTTTAATTTTCTCAGGCTTGCCGAGTATATCAGGAGGGCTCTGTCAGGTTAAAATCACATTCCAACCATCCTTCTCATTCCAATGGTCCTGATTCTCCTCCCCCTGTCTTTCTTTCTCAGGCAAGCCTGTCTTAGCGAGACGCCATTTTAAGCTGCGTCATAAAATTTCCCTCCGTTCTCATTGTTTACCAATCATCTCTTTAACTATAATCCACTCCACACAGTTCTTGGTTTTTTTTATAGAATATTTATTGACATTTCAAAAATAAGACATTATAAAAAACAAAAAGAAAAAATAACAAAAATACAAAAATACAAAAATAAAAACAATTAAAAGCACATAGAGTTTCCATTACTTATTTTCTTTTAACTTATTTCCCAGACCTCCTCACACCTCCCCTTTTTGTATTCTAATTCAAATTATTAGCTCAGCAAATCCTCACCATTAGTTATTACTTATTTCTCAACCTTTTTCTCATATTCTCTTTTTTTTCTTCAATTTTTTTTTAAAAAATATTTATTTTGGTTTTAAGTAATAAAACAGGTATTACAATCCAACAAAACATCAGAAAAATACAATAAAAAACAACAACATAAAAGACACAGTATAAAAACATATAACAGAAAAAATAAAAAAGAACAGAAATTAAAGAAAAATTAGTTTTTAAATTCTTATCTTTATAACCCTCTTTCCTGACTTCCTCACATCTCCCTTTCCTGCATTCCCCTTTACTCAATCAAATTTAGCAGCTCCTTACCCTCTTTCAAATCTTAATCAATATTATACATTCCAACATATTATGTCTTCTATTTTCCCTTTCTTTTTAAATACATTTCTTACATATTCTTTATAACTTAATCCCTTATGTCCTTTATTTAGTTTCGACATAGTTTTGCTCTGGTCTTACCCTTTTTTCTTAAAACATTTTTGCATATTTCTTTTTACTATGTCACTGATGCCATTTTATCTTTATATCCAACATCATTTTAACATTCAAACATTTTACAATGTTTTTGGAGATATTCTTTAAACTTCTTCCAGTCCTCTTCCACCGACTCTTCTCCCATGTCTCGGATTCTGCCAATCATTTCTGCCAATTCCATATAGTCTATCACTTGCATCTGCCATTCTTCCAGAGTGGGCAAACCTTGTGTCTTCCAATACTTTGCGATGAGTATTCTTGCTGCGGTTGTTACATACATAAATAGTGTTCTATCTTTCTTTGGCACCATTTGGCCGACAATGCCCAGAAGGAAGGCCTCTGGTTTCTTAGGAAAGGTATATTTAAATACCTTTTTTAGTTCATTATATATCATTTCCCAGAAAGCCTTAACCTTAGGCATGTCCACCAAAGGTGAAAGAATGTTCCCTCAGTTTCTTTACATTTTCAGCACTTGTTATCAGGCAGGTGATAAATTTTTGCAAGCTTGACTGGGGTCATGTACCACCTATAAATCATTTTCATAATATTTTCTCTTAAGGCATTACATGCCGTAAACTTCATGTCTGTGTTCCACAACTTTTCCCAGTCAGCAAACATAATGTTATGACCAATGTCCTGTGCCCATTTAATCATAGCTGATTTAACTGTTTCATCCTGAGTATTCCATTTTAACAGCAAGTTGTACATTCTCGAAAGTATCTTAGTTTTAGGTTCTAACAATTCTGTTTCTAATTTCGATTTTTCCACCTGGAAGCCTATTTTTTTATCCAAATTAAAGGCCTCTCTAATTTGATAATAGAGTAACCAATCTCGCACTTTATCTTTTAGTTTCTCAAAACTCTGCAATTTCAATGTGTCTCAATCTTGTTCTAGTATCTCCCAATATTTCGGCCATTTGGCCTCCATATTGAGTTTTTTCAAAGCCTTATCCTCCATAGGTGATAACCACCTTGGGGTCTTGTTTTCCAGTAAGTCTTTATATCTTGTCCAGACATTAAACACAGCTTTCCTGACAATATGGTTTTTGAATGCTCAATTAGCTTTTACCTTGTCGTACCACAAATATGCATGCCACCCAAAAGCATTATTGAACCCTTCCAAATCCAAGATGTCAGTGTTCTCAAGAAGTAGCCAGTCTTTCAACCAGCAGAATGCTGCTGATTCATAGTACAACTTCATGTCTGGCAGGGCAAACCCCCCTCTTTCTTTAGCATCAGTCAATATTTTGAATTTTATTCTGGGCTTTTTGCCCTGCCAGACAAATTTAGACATTCTCCAAATGTCAATCAAGTCCATATTGTCAGTTAAGTCAAAAAAAGTTTTAGGTAGTCTGCCGTCTTTTGTCATGCTTTGTCTTTGTGCCTTATCCATGTTCGTGGAAACCACCCCATTCATATCGCCCATCATGATAATATTATTGTAGTCCATATAGTCCAACATTGTCTCATGCAACCTCTTGTAAAATTCCAACTTCCCCTCATTTGGTGCATAAATTCCTAAAATCAAAAAATTTTCTCCTTGTATTTGAATTTCAATTGCCACAATTCTTCCTTGCTCATCTTTAAAAAGAAATTTTGGTGATAGGCTCTCTTTTGCATAAATAACAACTCCTCTCTTCTTCACTTTGTCAGATGAAATAAATTCTTGGCCTAACCTCTTGTTGATTAAAACCTTCCGATGGAGCCTAATCATGTGCGTTTCCTGTAAACAAATTAAGTCCAATTGTTCCTTTTTTAAAATATGAAAGATCTTCTTCCTTTTCTGGGGGGAGTTACAACCGTGAATATTCCAACTTAATAGTTGCAGAGTCATGTTGCAGTATATCTATTTTCCTCCTACTGCTCCCAGAAGTTCTTCTCCTTTTGGCGGTGGTGTCACTTTCTCCTGCACGTCAAGACCCAAAGGTGTGAGTAATGGTCTCAGAGGATCAAATCCTGAGGCCCCTGATTCTTTTTCAGTCCCTTTCTGAAGGTCCTTTCCGTAGTCACTCAAAAAAATTTCCTTGTGTTCAACTGTTTTGATTTTAACTTTTTTCCCTCTGTAGTTAAAAGATAGTCCCTGGGGGAACTCCCATCTAAAGATGATTCCGTTGTCTCTCAATAGTTTTACCAGGTCTCCGTAGTTGGATCTAAGCTCCAGAAGATGTTTTGGGATATCCTTATAGACTTCCACTCTAAAATCCTGAATCTCAAGAGTCTTTTGGAAATGTGCACCCAAAATCTTGTCTCTTTCTTCTTTCATTCTGAGGGAGATCAGGCAGTCTCTTGACCTGACCTTCCTCCCTCCCTTTCCAAGTCTGAATGCACTTGTAATTTTGAAGTCTTTATCCTCTTCCAAAGGCCAAAATTTAGAAAACTCTTTTGTCAAAAACTCAATTAAATCCTCCTTTTCAAGCTCTGGAACTGACCTCAGTCTCAAGTTATTTTCCCTAGATCTTAGTTCAATCATAGACAGATATGCCTGGTGCTCGCCAATCTGTTTGCGCATAGGTTTGATTTCCTCTTGCACGGCCTCTACTTTCTGTTTGGCCTCCTCAGCTGTTTGACGATTTACCATGGTGGCTTCCAATAACTTCCCAATGGATTCTGCATTTGACTTAACTTGCTGAGTCAAATTATTGACACTAGCTGTATTTTGGTCAAGTTTAGATGATTGATCCGCCACTTGCTTACTTAGGCCATCTAATTTTTCAACAATTTTATCTAGTACTGTAGTAAAATCTCCTCCTGTGGCCATACCTTCAAACCTTGTTTGTTCTGAGTCTTCCTCTTGTGCCACAGGAATAGCAGGAACAGATGACCTGCGCAGCTGTGAGATTATGCTAGTCTGTTGTGTTTTGGCTTTGCTTGATCTTGTCCTCCCTCTCATTCCACTGCTGTCCATGCGTCAAGGTCAGTCACACAGTTTGCGATTCCCATGGAAATCCCCAAGTCAGAAGATGGAAAAATACCCCCAGTCTTTACACCACTTCAATCTTCCACTAGAGGGACACAATGTTTATCTCAAAAGTCACAGTTTATACAGTCTCAAGTTTACAAAATGTCCCTTCAATTTTATAACAGTTGCAAATGTCCAGCAGACCTTACAGATCCTCTATTTTGCAGAGTTAATCCTAAGAAGTTACAACGTTTCTAAAAAGCGCGAGTTGCAGTTTGACAGTTCCTGCAGCCTGACAGCTCTAATAGCCTGGCAGTCCGATCTCCAGGGGTTCAGTGAATAAAATATTTATAAGTCCATACAAGAAGAGGGAAAGCCAAATTCTTCCTCTTCCACCTTAAAATAAGGTGAGGTTCTATGTCTGATGTTAAGATAACAGTCTTTTAAAGTATAATTCTAGGCAAAAGTAAGTTAGACGTCGTTGCTTTAAACGTTAAGCAGAACCGGGAGACGGACTTCCTGGTTACATCTCCCGTTTTCAGTGTCCAAATTAAGCTTCTTTTTATTAAGATTCAAGTTTCTTAAACTTCACCTACTCACGGTGGTCGTTTCTTAGCCGAATTGTCCCAGAAAAAAGGTCAGCGCTCACCAGCAGCAGCTTTGCGGCTTCACTCCAGGGAAAGAGCGATCGACTCTCAGCACCGCGCCAGCCCCGTCACTTTTCCGGAGCCCCTTACGGGGTTCCTTCCCAGTTTCGGGGGGCGCAAACGGTGCCCGCTGAGTCCCACGGCCACAGGCTTCTGCTGCCTGTGGTTTTCCAAGCTGGGTCTCCGCTTCGCCATAGCGGATGACCCGTTTCCACGGAGCTCCCTCTTCACGATTAGAAGAGGGCAGCCATTGACTTCCGGTCGGTGCCAGCGATTAATGGCGGTCCTTGCTTCGAGTTCCGAAGCAGGACTGCTCTGCGAGTTCGGGTCTGACCTGCTACGGCGAGCGGGGGACCCCTAAAATCACAGGCGCTGAAGCCTGTGAACAAGGAGATTCGGTGGGCACCTTCGTGCCCCCTGGTACTGCGAAAGAGCCTTTTTAAAGGCTCGGAGCGGCATCGGGAGTGAGCGCGGTGCTGAGAATTGCTACCCAGCCCGCGGAGCGAAGCCGCGTCGCCATTAACGGAGAGCGCCGATTCCTTCCTGAAACTACAGATTGACAGCAACACCCGTGAGTAAGAACAAGAAAGTAAAGTTAATGGGACACTAAAATTATGATATTCGGCTGAAAATGGGGAAGGCAAAAAGTAAGGAAGTCTGCCTCCCGGAACTGCATGACTATCTAAGCAACGAAAAAAGCAAGCTGTATTTAAAAGAAAATCTCTTCTTATTTTGTTGAACCTGACATCGAAAGTAGACCTCCCCCCATCGGGCAGGGGAGGGGGGGAAGTAAAAATTGACTTGGTCTAACCTGGTTTAAAAGAGTTTGGACGGAAAATCCTCCACTGCCGAATCCCCTGGCCAGGCTGCCTGAGCAGTGAGCGCCTGAAAGTGATCTGTCAAATTGATTGTGGATACAAAGTTGGACTTTATCGGATATAAAATAACGGGACTTTAGTGGGCTAAAATTGTAACACCCTAGATTGAAACAAAGTAAGGGTCTTTAGTTGGACTTTTGGAACTTTGCAATGCTATATGCTTCCTTGCTTCTTTGTTGTTTATTTCTACTTGGATACAATTTACTCCCTCTAGAGGACTAAAAGAGAGACAGTTGCATTGAGGCAGAAACAGTGGGATTTTCCACTTGTAAACCTTTCCTGTGAGAATGACCTTGAGTTATGAGCACTCCACTGGATGAAATATCAACTAGATCTAAAACAAAGCAAGCTCAAAAGAAAAGAGGCTCCACGTCAGGAGTAACAGCTGCACAGGAAAGAGTAACAACAGCATCAATGGAATCTATGACACAGGCACTGTTTAAAATAAACCAATCTTTGGAGGCACTGACCAAGCAGTCAACAGAGAATTCTAAAAAACTGACAGAACTGACAGCGAGACTGGACTTGAACACGACAACAATATCATCTAATACAGATTCTATAAACAGATTAATTCAAGAAAGTACAGAAACAAGGAAAATCGCTGAGAGTGCCAAAAGTACTGCTGAGGAGACAAAGGGAAAACTTGTGCCAATTGCAAGGAGAGTAAGTGAGCATGATGCAACTCTGGCCTTAATGGAACTTGAGAAAAAAGGGAAAAATTTGAAATTAAGATTGGTTCCTGAAGATGAAGGGGACAACCTAGTGGAATTCCTTACAGAGAACTTTGATGAATTTTGGCATGATGATTTGGAGGGTGAAGAGGAGTTTGTGATAACTACAGCCTTCCGGCTCGGCAGGAGACAAGGCAAGAAGCCAAGGGATTGTCTAATTACATTGAGATCCAAGGAAGAGAGAGATAAAATACTGAACCTACATTTCCAGAAGGCCTTGGTGATTAAAAATAGTCAAATACAGATCTTCAAAGACATCCCCAGATACATTTTGGAGGTGAGAACCTTTTTTAAAAATCTAGTCGATCTGCTGAAAACAAACAACATCCCATTCAGGTGGGAATTCCCACAAGGATTGTCCTTTAACTTCAAAGGGAAGAAGATTAAAATAAAAACAATTCAAGACAAGGAACACTTCTTGGAGAAACATTTTGAGGATCTACAAAAGGGAACTGTGAGTGAGAGAGGACCAACAGATATTGCAAATCTATCATTTGGACTTAACCCAGCACCAACTGAAGAGGAACAAGAGCTTGGAGCAGTCGGTGGAAAAGATACCCAGTAACAAAATGTCTCTGCAACTTCTGAGCGGGAACTGTAATGGTCTTAACCATCCCCGAAAACGAAATCAAGTCTTTCATATTTTAAAGAGAGAACAACTGGACATAATATGTTTACAAGAAACTCATATTGCCAGGGTTCACAGGAAGCTTTTGACAAACAAGAGACTGGGAATGGAATTCATTTCATCAGACAAGGTTAAGAAAAGAGGTGTGGTGATTTATGCAAAAGAAAAATTGGCACCAAAGATGATATTTAAAGATGAACAAGGACGATACCTGGCAATTGAAGTTCAAATTCAAGGAGAAAAAGTTTTGATAGTAGGAGTTTATGCGCCTAACGAAGGGAAAGCTGAATTTTTTAAGAAGTTGCATGAGACTTTAATGGATTTTTTGGATTATAAAATTGTAATGATGGGAGATATGAATGGAGTTGTCTCCACAAACATGGATAAAGCACAAAGACACGGGATTTCTAAGGAAGGGAGACTACCAAAGACTTTTTTTGAAATGACTGACACCATGGACCTCATTGATATTTGGAGAACAAGGAATCCTCTGGAAAGAGAGGGAACCTTCTTCTCTGAAGCAAAAATGACATGGACTAGAATTGACCAAATTTGGATCTCCAGTAATTTAGCATCAAGAGTTAAAAAAACAGAAATCTGCCCAAAAACCTGCTCCGACCATAACGCAGTAAAGATGGATATGAAACTAACAGCAGCTGGAACCTTTAGATGGAGAATGAATGACACCCTATTTAGAGATGAGGAAATCTACAAGAAGGCCCAAAAAACATTGAAAGACTATTTCGAGATAAATATGAGAACAGAAGTGGAGAAAAGAATAATATGGGACGCAAGTAAGGCCGTGATGTGTGGCTTCCTAATTCAGCAGAATTCTATAAAGAGGAAGAAACAAAATGAGAGGAAAGAAAATTTTTTGGAAAAAATGAAAGAAGGAGAGAAGAAACTGAGATCTAAACCAAAGTCCCAAGAGATTTTGAGAGAAATAAAGTATTATCAGACGCAATACATGGAACTGATGAACCAAGAAATAGAATGGAAAATAAAGCAAATGAGACAAAAAACATTTGAATCGGCGGACAAATGTGGGAAACTGCTGTCATGGCAATTGAAAAAGAGGCAAAAATTGAACACAGTGACATCCCTCGAAGTAGATGGGAGAATTATTTACAAACCGAATGAGATAAGCAATTGTTTTCAAAGTTTTTTTAAGAAATTGTATGCACAAGGGCCAATAAATGAACAAGAAATAGAAGAATTTATTAAAGAACACGGATTACCAAAGATTTCAGAACAAAGTAAGATTATTTTGAATGAGAAAATTACAGAACAGGAAATTGAGGGTGCCATTCAGAATATGCAATTAGGGAAATCACCAGGACCAGACGGGCTGACTTCCAGATACTACAAAGGACTGAAGGAATGGTTAATACAACCATTGAAGGAAGTTTGTAACCAAATCTTGGAGGGGAAAAAGGCTCCCGAATCGTGGAAAGAGGCATTTATTTCGCTTATACCGAAAACAGAGATTGGGAAAAACCAGGTTAAGAACTACCGCCCTATATCACTTTTGAATGTGGATTACAAAATTTTTGCAGATATTTTAGCAAAAAGATTCAAGAGAGTGCTGTTAGGGGAGATTCATAAGGACCAAACAGGCTTTCTCCCAGGGAGACATATGTCAGATAATGTGAGGAACATTATAGACATTTTGGAACTGTTGGAAGTGGACATAAACAGAAAGGCAGTTTTGATTTTTGTGGATGCGGAGAAAGCCTTTGACAATATTTGTTGGAGTTTTATGAAGAAGAATCTCCAAGGGATGGGGGTAGGCCAAGGCTTTGAAAACGGTATAGGTGCAATATATTCAGAACAAAAAGCTAAACTAATTGTGAATAATGTGGTGATGGATGAAATACCAATAGAAAAAGGTACACGACAGGGATGCCCGATATCCCCCTTACTTTTTATATCTGTCCTGGAGGTTTTGTTAAACATGATTAGAAAGGACCAGCTGGTTAAAGGAATACAGGTCGGAGCTAAACATTATAAATTAAGGGCATTTGCAGACGACCTAGTTTTAACTTTGCAACAGCCAGATGCTAGTACTAAAAGAGTATTAGAACTAATTGAGGTATTTGGTCAAGTAGCAGGATTTAAATTGAATAAACAGAAAACAAAAGTTTTGGAAAAAAATCTAACAATAGAAGAAAAAGAGAGATTTCAGAGTGAAACTGGTTTGGAAATAATGAAAAAAGTGAAATATCTGGGGGTGAACTTAACATCTAAGAATGTGAATTTATTTAAAGATAACTATGAAAAATGTTGGATAGAAGTAAAGAAAGATCTGGAAATATGGTCTAGGTTGATACTTTCCTTGTTAGGCCGAATTGCTGTAATTAAGATGAATGTATTGCCGAGAATGTTGTTTTTGTTTCAGACATTGCAGATTTTGGACAAGATGGACTGTTTCAAGAAGTGGCAGAAAGATATATCCAAATTTGTCTGGCAGGGCAAAAAGCCCAGAATAAAATTTAAGATTTTAACTGATATAAAAGACAGAGGGGGGTTTGCCCTGCCGGACTTAAGACTCTATTATGAATCGGCAGCTTTCTGCTGGTTGAAAGACTGGCTACTTCTTGAGAACACAGACATTTTGGATCTGGAAGGGTATGACAATAGTTTTGGTTGGCATGCATATCTATGGTACAACAAGGTAAAGGTGCATAAAGGTTTTAAAAACCATATTGTTAGGAAAGCATTGTATAATGCAGTGTTTCCCAACCTTGTGCCTCCAGCTGTTTTTGGACTACAATTCCCATCATCCCTTGCCACTGGTCTTGCTAGTCAGGGATGATGGGAGTTGTAGTTCAAAAACAGCTGGAGGCACAAGGTTGGGAAACACTGGTATAATGTATGGATTCGATATAAAGATTTGTTGGAAAGTAAAACCCCCAGGTGGTTGTCACCAATGGAAGCTAAGGCAGTGAAAAAACTTAACATGGACCCTAATTGGCCAAAATATTGTGAAATTTTGGAACAAGAGGGTGAAAAATTTAAACTTCAGAGCTACGATAAGCTAAAGCATAAAGTTCGGGATTGGCTACATTATTATCAGATAAATGAGATGTTTAAGCAAGACAGAAAATTAGGATTTCAGAAGGAGAGGTCAAAGCTAGAAACAGAATTGTTAGAGCCCAATACTAAGATTTTGTCTAGAATGTACAACTTGCTGTTGAAATGGAACACACAGGATGAAACGGTTAAATCAGTTATGATTAAATGGGCTCAGGACATCGGTCATGATATTATGTTTGCTGACTGGGAACAGTTATGGACCAGGGGTATGAAGTTTACGGCATGTAGTGCCTTAAAAGAGAACATAATGAAAATGATCTATAGGTGGTACATGACCCCAGTCAAGCTAGCAAAGATTTACCATTTGCCCAATAATAACTGTTGGAAATGTAATGAGTCTGAAGGAATCTTTTATCACCTTTGGTGGACCTGCCCAAGGGTTAAAGTCTACTGGGAAATGATCTATAATGAAATTAAGAAAGTCCTTAAGTGGACATTTCCAAAGAAACCGGAGGCTTTTCTTCTGGGCATGGTCGGCCAATTGGTATTAAAAAAGGATAGGACATTCTTTATGTACGCAACTACAGCAGCAAGGATTCTTTTGGCGAAGTATTGGAAGACGCAAGAACTACCCACTCTGGAAGAATGGCAGACAAAGGTGACTGAATTTATGGGACTGGCAGAGATGACCGGCAGAATCCGTGACCAGAGGAAAGAGACAGTGGAAGAGGACTGGAAAAAATTTAAAGTATATCTTTAAAATTGTTGTAAAATTGTGGACTGTTAAGATGTTAAGGGGTATGAAACAGAGAATTACAGCTGTAAATAATAATGCTAAGAAAACTTAAAGAGAATCTATAGAAAAACTGACTGAAGGGTTGCTAATGAAAAAACTTTCTAAATAAGGATGCAGTGAAAGGGAGGTATGGGGAAGTCATGTTTTATATGTATTTGTTTTTTGTGTTGTGTTTTGTTCTTTTTCTTATTTGTTGTTAAAACTAATAAAAAATTATTTTTTTAAAAAAAAAGAAGAGGGCAGCCATTGCCGTTCGCGCCGCCTCCGGAAGTCCTTTTTCTCATATTCTCTTAAGCATTGCAGCTGGAAACCACTTAATTTCTGTCCAACATCATTCTAACATTCATTAATTTTACAATATTTCTGTAAATAGTCCTTAAATTTCTTCCAATCTTCCTCTGCCGACTCTTTCCCCTGGTCTCGGATTCTGCCGGCCATTTCTGCCAATCCCATGTAGTCTATCACCTTCATCTGCCATTCTTCCAGTGTGGGTAAATCTTGTGTCTTCCAGTATTTTGCAATGAGTCTTCCTGCTGCTGTTGTAGCATACATAAAAAAAAAGTTCTATCCTTCTTTGGCACCAATTGGCCGACCATGCCCAGGAGAAAAGCCTCTGGTTTCTTCAAGAAGGTATATTTCTTTTTATTTTTTTATTTTTTAAAGAATATTTATTTTCAAGAATAATACAAAAACAAAAGAAAGTACAAAAAATAACAAAAATACAAAAATACAAAATTAAAAACAATTAAAAATACATAGAATTTCCATTGCTTATTTTCTTTTACCTTGTTTCCCAGACCTCCTCACACCTCCCCTTTTTGTATTCCAGTTCAAATTATTAGCTCAGCAAGTCCTCACCATTGGTTATTACTTATTTCTCAACCTTTTTTTATGTTCTCTTAAGCATTACAGCTGGAAACTATTTAATTCCTGTCCAACATCATTCTAACATTCCTTAATTTTGCAATGTTTCTGTAGATAGTCCTTAAATTTCTTCCAATCTTCCTCCGCCGACTCTTTCCCCTGGTCTCGGATTCTGCCAGTCATTTCTGCCAGTCCCATATAGTCTATCACCTTCATCTGCCATTCTTCCAGAGTGGGTAGATCTTGTGTCTTCCAGTATTTTGCAATAAGTATTCTTGCTGCTGTTGTAGCATACATAAAAAAAGTTCTGTCCTTCTTTGGCACCATTTGGCCGACCATGCCCAGGAGAAAGGCCTCTGGTTTCTTCAAGAAGGTATATTTAAATACCTTTTTCATTTCATTATAGATCATTTCCCAGAAAGCCTTAATCCTTGGGCACGTCCACCAAAGGTGAAAGAATGTTCCTTCAGTTCCTTTACATTTCCAACATTTATTATCGGGCAAATGATAAATTTTTGCAAGCTTGACTGGTGTCATGTACCATCTATATATCATTTTCATAATATTCTCTCTTAAGGCATTACATGCCGTGAATTTCATACCTGTGGTCCACAACTGCTCCCAGTCAGGAAACATAATGTTATGTCCAACATCTTGTGCCCATTTAATCATAGCAGATTTCACCGTTTCATCCTGAGTGTTCCATTTCAACAGCAAATTATACATTCTTGACAAGTTCTTAGTTTTAGGGTCTAACAGTTCTGTTTCCAATTTTGATTTTTCCACCTGGAAGCCAATTTTCCTATCCAGTTAGTAAGCCTCCATTATCTGATGATAATGAAGCCAGTCTCGCACTTTATCTTTTAATTTCTCAAAACTCTGCAATTTCAGTTTCTCTCCTTCTTGTTCCAATATTTCCCAATATTTCGGCCATTTGGCCTCCATATTGAGTCTTTTCAGAGCCTTTGCTTCCATTGGCGACAACCACCTTGGGGTTTTATTTTCCAATAAGTCTTTATATCTTATCCAGACATTAAACAATGCTTTCCTGACAATATGGTTTTTAAATGCTTTATGTGCTTTAACCTTGTCGTACCACAGATATGCATGCCACCCAAAAACATTCTTAAAACCTTCTAAATCCAAAATGTCAGTGTTCTCAAGGAGCAGCCAATCTTTCAACCAGCAGAATGCTGCTGATTCATAGTAAGTTTAAAGTCTGGCAGGGCAAATCCCCCCCCCCTTTCCTTTGTATCAGTTAATATCTTAAATTTTATTCTGGGCTTCTTGCCCTGCCAGACAAATCTAGAAATATCTTTCTGCCACTTCTTGAAACAGTCCATCTTGTCCACAATTTGCAATGTTTGAAACAAAAACAACATTCTAGGCAATACATTCATCTTTATAGCTGCAATTCGACCCAACAAGGAAAGCTTCAAATTTGACCAAATTTCTAAATCTTTTTTCACTTCCGTCCAACATTTTTCATAATTATCTTTAAATAAGTTCACATTTTTAACTGTCATATTAATCCCCAAATATTTCACTTTCTTAACCACAGTCAAACCTGTCTCATTCTGAAATCTCTCTCTTTCAATTAATGTTAAATTTTTCTCTAGAACCTTAGTTTTTATTACAGATAGGTAGCCGTGTTGGTCTGCCATAGTCAAAACAAAAAAAATTCCTTCCAGTAGCACCTTAAAGACCAGCTAAGTCAGTTCTTGGTATGAGCTTTCGTGTGCATGCACACTTCTTCAGATACACTGAAACAGAAGTTTCCAGACCCTTCTATATAGTGAGAAGGTGGGGAGCGGTATTACTCAGAAGGGTGGTGGGAATGGGTGATTGGCAGATAGCTGTGATGAGCCTGTTGACGACTCTTAACGACTGCAATAGGTCTTACAGGAAAAAGTAAGGGGTGAAAAGGTGAAAAATGGCTTTGTCATGTATAATGAGATAAGAATCCAAGGTCTTTGTTCAGACCAGGTTTCTCCATGGTTTTAAGTTTGGTGATAAGTTGTAATTCAGCAGCTTCTCTTTCCAGTCTATTTCTGAAATTCCTTTGTAGTAAAACAGCTACTTTGAGATCTTGTATAGAATGTCCTGGGAGATTGAAGTGTTCTCCTACTGGTTTCTCTGTCTTGTGATTCCTGATGTCCGATTTATGTCCGTTTATTCTTTGGCGTAAGGTCTGGCCTGTTTGTCCAATATAGAGAGCTGAAGGACACTGTTGGCATTTGATGCCATACACAATGTTAGACGATGAGCAATTAAATAGTCCCGAGATGGTATGTGTGATGTTGTTGGGGCCAGTAATGGTGTTGTCCGGGTGTATGTGGCAGCAAAGTTGGCATCTGGGTTTATTGCAGGCTCTGGTGCCAGTGTCCGTGTTAGGTCTGGTTGTAGTATTATTGTGGGTTAGGAGTTGTTTAAGACTGGGTGGCTGTCTGTAGGCAATGAAAGGTCTTCCTCCCAGAGCTTGAGAAAGAGAACTGTCATTGTCCAGGAGAGGTTGTAGATCTCTGATGATGCGTTGTACTGTTTTAACTTGGGAGCTGTATGTGATGACTAGAGGTGTTCTGTTATTTTCTTTTTTGGGTCTGTCTTGCAGCAAGTTCTCTCTGGGTATCAGTCTGGCTCTGTTGATCTGTTGTCTAACTTCATCTGTTGGGTATTTTAGTTCTAAAAAGGTTTGCTGTAGATCTCTTAGGTGAGAGTCTCTGTCTGTAGAATTGGAACAGATGCGGCTGTAACGTAGTGCCTGGCTATATACAATGGACTGTTTGGTATGTTTGGGATGGTAGCCAGAACAGACACCAGAACAGACACTACGTTACAGCCGCATCTGTACTTACTTTTTCCTGTAAGACCTATTGCAGTCGTTAAGAGTCGTCAACAGGCTCATCACAGCTATCTGCCAATCACCCATTCCCACCACCCTTCTGAGTAATACCGCTCCCCACCTTCTCACTATATAGAAGGGTCTGGAAACTTCTGTTTCAGTGTATCTGAAGAAGTGTGCATGCACACGAAAGCTCATACCAAGAACTGACTTAGTTGGTCTTTAAGGTGCTACTGGAAGGAATTTTTTTTGTTTTGACTTAGTTTTTATCTTGTTCAGTTTAAATCCTGCCACTTGACCAAATTCTTGAATTAATTCTAAAACCCTTTTAGTACTAGATTCTGGCTCCTGTAACGTCAATACTAAGTCATCTGCAAACGCTCTCAATTTGTACTGTTTAGCTCCGACCTGTATGCCTTTAACCAACCGGTCCCTTCTAATCATATTCAGCAAGACCTCCAGGACTGATATAAAAAGCAGTGGGGAAATTGGGCACCCCTGCCGTGTCCCTTTTTCTATCTTAAATTCTTCCGTCACCACATTATTTACAATTAATTTAGCTTTTTGTTCAGAATATATTGCACCTATACCGTTTTCAAAACCTTGGCCTACCCCCATCCCCTGTAGATTCTTTTTCATAAAATACCAAGAAATGTTGTCAAAAGCTTTCTCCACGTCCAAAAATATGAGAACTGCTTTAGTATTTATGTTCACTTCTAGTTTTTCCAAAATGTCAATTATGTTCCTCAAATGATCAGACAAATGTCTTCCCGGGAGAAAGCCCGCTTGGTCTTTATGAATCTCTTCCATCAGTACTTTTTTCAATCTCTTAGCCAGGATGTCAGCAAAAATTTTGTAATCCACATTTAATAACGATATGGGGCAATAGTTCTTAAATTGAGTCTTTTCCGTCTCTGTTTTCGGTATAAGTGTAATATATGCCTCTTTCCACGAATCTGGTGCCCTTTTCCCCTCCAAAATTTCATTGCAGACTTCCTTCAAAGGTTGTAATAACCACTCCTTCAAAGATCTATAGTATCTGGAAGTCCGCCCATCCGGTCCCGGAGACTTGCCCAGTTGCATATTTTGAATGGCACCTTCTACTTCCTGTTCAGTTATTTTATAATTCAACATTAATTTGCTTTCTTGGGAAATTTTTTGTAATCCATTTGTCTTCAAAAATCGGTCTATGTCCATTTCTTTCAGTGGCCCTTGTGAGTATAATTGTTTAAAATACATCTGGAAACAGTTTCTAATCTCAGTTGGGTTGTGTATGTTCTTTCCTTCCACTTCTAGATTTGTAACAGTATTTAATTTTTGTCTTTTTCTCATTTGCCAAGCCAATAATTTCCCACATTTATTCGCTGATTCAAATGTCTTTTGTCTCATTTGTTTAATTTTCCATTCTATTTCTTGATTCATCAATTCCATGTATTGTGTTTGATATAATTTTATTTCTCTCAGGATCTCTTGCGACTTTGGTTTTACTCTCAATTTCTTTCCCCCTTCTTTTATTTTCTCCAAAATTTTATCTTTTTCTCATTTTGGCTTCTCTTCTTTATTGCATTCTGCTGTATCAAGAACCCTCTCATGACAGCTTTACTTGCATCCCAGATTACTCTTTTGTCAACATCAGTATTCATATTTATTTCAAAATAGTCTCTCAAATTTTGGGGGGCCTTTTTATACACATCTTCATCTCTAAATAAGGTGTCATTCATCCTCCATCTAAAGGAGCCAGTTGATGTTTGTTTCATCTCCATCCTTACAGCATTATGGTTGGAGCAGGTTTTTGGGCAGATTTCCACTTTCTTTATCTTTGGTGCCATTCCTCTAGTTACCCATATTTGGTCAATTCTGGTCCATGTCATCTTGGCTTCAGAAAAGAAGGTTCCCTCTCTTCCCAAAGGGTTCCTTGTTCTCCAAATGTCCACCAAATCCATATTGTCTGTCATCTCAAAAAAGGTTTTTGGTAGTCTGCCATCTTTAGTGACTACCTGTCTTTGTGCCTTGTCCATATTTGTGGATACTACTCCATTCATGTCTCCCATCAAAATCAAATTATGGTCTAAGTAATCCAGTAAAGTCTCATGCAACTTCTTGAAGAATTCAGATTTCCCCTCGTTCGGTGCATAAACTCCTACAATCAAAAATTTCTCTCCTTGAAATTGAATTTCAATTGCCAAATATCTTCCTTGCTCATCTTTGAAGATTAATTTCGGTAAAAGTCTCTCCTTTGCATATATCACCATTCCTCTTTTTTTAACTTTGTCAGATGAAATAAACTCTTGTCCCAATCTCTTGTTAATAAGTATTTTCCTATGTAGCCTCATTACATGTGTTTCTTGTAGACAAATCAAGTCCAATTGTTCCTTTTTTAATATATGAAAAACACTTTTTTCTCTTCCAAGGGGAATTAAGGCCATTACAATTCCAACTTAGAAGTTGCAGAGCCCTGGTGGGGTTACTTAACTTTACCTCCAACTGCTCCGAGTAGCTGTTCTTGTTCTGTCGGTGGTGTTCCTTTCCCTGGGCTGTGGAGTCCAAATGATAAGTTTGCTATGTCTAGTATTCCTTTTTCCAGTTCAGTTGGATCTTCTCCGGATTCCACTTCTTTTTGTAAGTCTTCTTCGTGGTCTTTCAAAAACCTGTCTTTGTCATTAACTGTTCTTATTCTTATTTTTCTTCCTTTATATTTGAAAGATAGGCCTTGGGGAAATTCCCACCTGAAGGGTATTCTATTTCTCCTCAATAGGGCGACTAGATCTCTGTAGTTGGTCCTTATGTCCAGAATATGTTTTGGAATGTCCTTGAAGATCTCCACAATTGAGTCTTCAATTTCTAAGGTTTTTTGGTAGTGCAGATTCAAAATTTTATCTCTCTCTTCTTTAGTTCGAAAAGTAATCAAACAGTCTCTTACCTTGTTCTTTCTTTGTCATTTACCGAGCCTAAATGCACTCACTATCTTAAATTCTTCCTTCCCCAAGTCCTGTTGCTAAAAATCTGTAAATTCCTGTGTAAGGAAGTCCACCAATTTGTCCTTCTCACTTTCCGCTACCGCTCTGACTCTTAAATTTCTCTCTTTCCCTTGTAGTTCAATCATAGACAGTGTCAAATCGTGGTCCTCTAATTTCTTATATACTGGTGGTATCTTCTCCTGAGTAGCAATTGCAATTTCCTTTGCTTCTTCAGCTACTTTTCGGGTCGTGGCCGATTCCTCCAGTAATTTTTCAATAGACTGTGTGTTAAAATTCACCTTCTTTCCCAAGTCGTTAATGCTTGTAGTGTTCAAATCAATTTTAGCTGATGCCTCAGATACTTGTTTATTTGTCTCAGCTACTTGCTTATTTGTCTCTGCTACTTGCTTAGCTAAATTTTCCAAAGATTCATTAATTTTTCCAAGTGCCTGAGCCAGTACATCTTCAGACGACATAACTTTTGATTTAATTTGCAAAGCAGCAGCCCCTGATGTACCTGATGCTCCAGATGTTGAAGCCCTTCACTGATATGTAGTGTCAGTCCAGTATTGTTTGCCAGACCTAGTAATTTTTTTCCTGTGCCAACTCTAGCTTTCCTTTATCATTTGCCATAACACTCTCATGAAACTCCAAGGTCAATCCCACGCCTGAAAGATTTGTTTTGAAAAGGAATTTTCCTGTGGCTTAGTTGTTGTTGCAACAATGTCAATGCTCCTCTAGGGGGACACAATTGCAGCTTCAGTTCGCAACTTTTTAGAAACAAATATGGTCCTTGTAAGTCCCCCAAACCACTTAAAAGCCACAGTTTCAATATCCTTAAAAGTTACTTTAGAATCAGGAGAAGTCCATAAACACTGTATCTCTCTCACAGAGCTAGTTCAAAAGTCTTTAACTTTAACTTGCCGACAGGCTTCCCACTGATCGGCTTTTCCTGTCTAGAGGCAGTCCGTTCCCAGGTTTTTAAGGCAGCGGATATAATTTTCTTTCCCCCCTTTTCTTGCAGGTAAAATATGTTCAACTCTTTTCCCCTCCACTCCTGCAATCTGGAGGAGAAACCACTTTCTTGGTGTTAGATTTTAAGTCTTTACAACATGTCTTTCAAGGTTTCCGCTTTACAGTCTTTTTGCTTTGATCTATTTACAAGCAGGGAAGGCAGACTTCCTGTTTATACTTTCCCGTTTCGGTGTCGAATTTATTCACTTTTTCCTCCAATTAGTTCAATTTGATCCTACTCACGGGTAGTTGCTTTAAAGTCCAATTGTCCAGGAAGAAGTCAGCACTCTCCGATAACGGCTGTGTGGCTTCACTCCGCGGAAGAAGCAGTCGACTCTCAGCACCGCACCGCTCACCCCCATCCCGCTCCGGAGCCTTTAAAAGGGCTCCTTCGCAACTTGGGAGGGGCAAATGGTGCCTGCCGAGTCCCCACGCTCACAGGCTTCACCCGCCTGTGATTTTTAGAGGGTCCCCGCTTTGCCGCAGCGGTAAGACCCGATACCGCAGAGCCGATCCCTCCGGAGTTCAGAGGGAACACGTTGCCAATCCCTGCCAACCCCCCACAATGAACATTTTGTGGGTGCCTTGGCACCCATGGCCCTGCACAGATGGTGCTTATGGTAGGGGCTTCTTCTCTAACGTCTCCATCATAGCTTGCAAGAGCTTCCTGCTGAGCAGCCTCCTCCGAACATAGAATCATAGAATCATAGAGTTGGAAGAGACCACAAGGGCCATCGAGTCCAACCCCCTGCCAAGCAGGAAACACCATCAGAGCACTCCTGACATCCTTGCACTGAGCTACAAACCTCCTTGGTCAAATGAGCTGTTCCTTCTCTTTCCTGCAGAACCGAGATTGGAAGTGGCTTGATGATTCAGTCTTTAATTACAACAACTGGAACAGAGGGGAGCCAAACAACTATAAAGGCAGCAAGGAGCTGAAACGTTGGACAGGTAAGGAAACTATTTGCATGCCTGAGAAAAAAGGTGTTTTCACCTTGAATGCTACATTACCCTCCAATTCCCTATAAATTTCCAACTTGTCTCAGGGTTGCATCTCACTAAATTGCACTGAAAATACAGTACATCTGTCAACCATCACTAATTAAAGTCTATTGATTTTAAGGGATCCAGTTATGAGTCATATTTAACCCTCAACCAGGTGTTCGCTTGTAGAAATGTTTACAGATCAATTACTCTGGCTAGCAGTGGTCCATTCATTCAGCATTTAGTGTCACTGTCCAACATACCAGGAGGCTTCAGCTGTAGCTCATCTGCATAGTTTAGTTGCATGTGTTTTATTGCATGCATACTCATTTGCATATTATATTCTGGAAACAGTGGTTTTTCAAGTGGGCCATGTCATATTATTTTCTACAGCATTTCTCTAAGAAGTGGTTAAAGTCAGATAAAGAAACAAAATAAGGCATCACTTTAAAAAAGACCCGATTTCAGCTGCAAATTTTGAATCAGCAGCACACTTATGAGGTTGAAGTCAGGCAACTGTTGGATGGGCAATCCACATGGGGTCGGTCATTTCTGGATCAGTCCATCCTGCCCAATCTAGGGTTGCCATACGTCCGGATTTTCCCAGACATGTTCGGGAATCAGGGCCTGAAAATGGCATCTGGGCAGCAAAGCAGCAAAATGTCTGGGAAAACCTGGACATATGGCAACCAGGACTATTTTCAAAGGAAAATGTTTCAAACATGCTTTAAAAGCTGGAATTTTGGGGTGGGGGGTGGAAGGGAGATGTTTGCAAAAAAAGAAAAAAGCTCAAAAAAAGAAAAAAGCTCAGGCCTCACTTGTTCCTGGTGCACCTTGCAATTTCAATTTGAAGTGAGGCTGAAAGTTAACTGGGCATGACCTGCAGGCGCATTTGCCCAGATGGATGGCATGTGCACAGAGCCAAGTGCCCCAGGCTCAGTGCAAGTCAAGAGGAAGCCCAGTTGGTGAGTGTCCCAAAGCCACTTACCTTGAATAGGGGCCTGAATAGGGTTCGGGGAGGGAGGCGGTGCAAGGCCCAAGCAAAAAGAAAAGAAAAGAGCTCAACAAGTTTGTCTGGATTTTTAGTATCTGAAATATACCCTAGTCAAATCCAATTCCTAACCCGTACTCCAAACCACATCCATTTGGTTATGTAATAATGGGCAAGAAATAGTAACTTTTGTCATGTCTTGAATTTTAGGTTTTCGAGAGTGGAATGATGAACCTTGTCACCATTTGAATACCTATATCTGCAAACAAGAGATTTAAAGGAGACTGGAGCTCCCAACTCTGCCTACTTAGTGGATGTGTCTCTGATCTCATTCCTTCCTCTCCCATCCCTCAAAGGGGAAAATACAGCTCTTCTTCATTTTCAAAATAACCTCCTCCATAGAGCTACCTCTTTGGTCTTCCCATTCGCTTGGAAGTTTCCTGGTTACTTCTGCAAAATATAATCCTAACAAACTCACTTACGTGTATTCTCTTTTCACTGAATCCATCCTTATTGCTCCAGTTCCAATACCATATCTCTGAAGACTGGGGAAGGGGCAATTCCTGCACTGGAGTTCCCATGGAAAAGAAGCACATTTTACCTCTGGGGCTCCAGTCCAGCACTGTCGCCGATACCTGACAAGGCACTCAGGGCAACATGTAGGTGAAACTTCCTATCCCAAACCCAACATCTTTTCTCAGAGGTGCTCAGCAGAGCTGATACTAAAGCTGGGATTTTGAGAGCTGGGGACAGGGGATAATGTAAGGGGATCCCTGACTACCTGACCAGTGCCAAATCCTGGGATGCTAAACCAGACACCTCTGCACCAATTGCTCACCTGTAGGCCCTTCTCTGTGCCAGACATGAGTGACTTTGTCTGGCTGGAATGTGTACTTGAGCACTGACCATGATTGTCGGGATGGTGGACAGAGAGATAGAAGTAAAGCAGCCTCTGATCTTTGCTTGGTTTGAAGGCAGTCTACTGTGCAAAGGCAAGAGTCCCCATCATCATCATCATCATCAATATTATTTATACCCTGTCCATCTGGCTGGGTTTCCCCAGCCACCCTGGGAGGCTCCCAAAAGTATATTAAAAACAAGATAAAACATCAAACATAAAAAACTTCCCTAAACAGTGCTGCCTTCAGGTGTCTTCTAAAAGTCAGAGAGTTGTTTATTTCCTTGACATCTGATGGGAGGCCGTTCTGCAGAGAAGGCTCTCTGCCTGGTTCCCTGTAACTTTGCTTCTCACAGTGAGGGAACCACCAGAAGGCCCTCAGTGCTGGACCTCAGTGTCCGGGTTGGATGATGGGGGTGGAGACGCTTCTTCAGGTATACTGGGCTGTTTGGGCTTTAAAGGTCAGCACCAACACTTTGAATTGTGCTCAAAAACACACTGGAAGCCAATGTAGGTCTTTCAGGACTGGTGTTATATGGTCTCGGAGGCCGCTCCCAGTCACTAGTCTAGCTGCCACATTCTGGATTAGTTGTAGTTTCCAGGTCACCTTCAAAGGCCCATGTAGCCCCATGTAGAGTGCACTGCAGTAGTCCAAGTGGAACTATTCCATCCTCTTTCCCTTCTGGCCCCAGCAACCAATGGCATGTTCTACCCAGATGGTCATGTTCAGGACAATTGATTAATGGTACATTGCAATGGGCAGTGCTTTTTTTCTTAAAAATGTTTAGGAGTACTCTCATTTCCCTACTCATATTGAAATATTGCCCCTCAATAATGCATGAGAGTTGATCCTTGAGGGATTGGAGAGGAGGTAATGATTCCAGAGAGCTGTCCATCAATCACAGAAGGCACAGTTGGGAATGACAGTTGCTGTCTTAGAGTTTTTTCTTGCAGATTTAACTGTTGAGTTGGTTGCAGTTTCTATCATTCCATTTCGCAAAACTGTAAACAGTTTCTTTAAAAGAGAACAAATGACAGCATTAGGTCCAGAAGTTAGGAGGCACATGAAGAATAAATAGTCCAGATTAATTTTGCTTTCTGATCTGATCACAGCTTAACCATTTCTTATAAAAATGCTATGGTGAGGAGTATACACGACTCAGATTTTAGCCTGGCAACCACTGTTTTCAGAATACAACATGAATGTGATGGTTGTTGTTGTTACAAATTGCATACCACCCTTCACCCAAATATCCCAGGGCAGTTGTCATGTACAATTTACTATCCAGATCGACATCATTTCACACGAGGAATTCAAGCACATAACAGGAAGTGTAGGTTTTCACAAATAATCCACTTAAATAAATAAATGAACAAATGTAGGAGCATGTTCTTGCCCCCTCATCTAAGGTGAATGCAGCATAAGTGGTCAATTAAAAGGTCATTTGGAGAAACCCTAAGCTGGCAAAGGATCAAACACTGCCAAAGGATCAACCCTAAGCCGGCAAAGGATCAACCCTAAGCTGGAAACCCTAAGCAGGCAAAGGATCAAACACTGCCAAGCCGGCAAAGGATCAAAAACTGCCAAAATCTGCAGTTCATACATGAGTTCTCTAGGGAGACAGCCAGAGCCATGAAATGTTTTGCGAACCCAGACTCAGATCTGTTTCAGAACTGCAGTCTATTCTACTTTCCCACACAAAGATTTCTTCCCTCTTCTCCTGGTGGGAGGGGAGGATTTGGCATAATTGTCACATTCTCAGCTCCCACGGAGACGCTTCACTGGAACATAAAGTGACCAACTCTCTTTTGTGAAGTCTGAGATGCTGGACAGGTATTGTTCCAGGGCAAGGATAGCCCTACTCAAAGAAATCTGATAGGAGCCCAAAAGATGTAAATTATAAACATTAGGGAGAACTTTCTGTCAGCAACATCTGTTTGACAGTGGAAAGTTGTGGCCTCCCTTTTCTTGGAGGTTTTTAAGCCAAGGTAGGATGGCCATCTGTCATGGATGCTTTAGTTGAGATTTCTACATTGCAAGGGTTTGGACTAGATGACCCTTGGAATACCCTCCAATTCCATGATTCCATGATTCTATTACATCTTGGTTGAGGAGAAATATTTCTTACCTCAGCATCTTTCCATGACAACTTGGTATCAAAATATCCATAGCAGTTGCCCTGGTTTTGCAGCCAACCATCAGGACAGGACAGGGCCTTGGCCCCGAGGAGAAAGGAAGAAAGCAGTAAGAAGGTTGTTCTTCATGTGAAATCTCATTTTAGCTATACTGGTAAAAGTTGACATACTGGTTGACTGCTTTGAGCAATCAAAGATAATTTTGAAACCAATGAATATTCATATGCATTTCTACAATGCAAAGTATTTTCCCCACATTCCTAGTTGAAGGTGGTCACCACCTCTCTTCTGACATTGTGGCTGCTGTTTCATACTTAGAGGAACTGAAATCAGATTTTTCACATATAAGGAAGCTCAGCCTTTGAGAAAATAGGAGCCTATCGGCACTCCTTAGATGCTAGAAGTCATGGTGATTTGTTCCATGAATATTTCCTCAAAATCATGCAGCAGTTGTCTTCATAGAGATGACTCAGCTAGCCATAGTCCATCATTTTGTCTCTAGGGTGTCCTAAGGAAACACTACAGAGGAAGAGTGCATGTTCTGGAAGCTGAGCAATAGAGGCAGTACAGGATTCCTTTTGGTGTACCAACCTCCCTACTGTACCAAGGATTCCCTGCCTGAGCTGCTTCAGGCCATGGCAGATGTTCTCCTGGAGACACCTAGTTTGGTTGTTCTAGGGGATTTTAACATCCATGCTGACACGACCTTACAAGGGGCACTTGGGACTTTGTGGAAAGCATGGCCTCCATGGGGCTTTCCCTATGGCCCAACTCATAGTTGCAGTACTTGGCTGCCCCCCACCCTCTCATGGGCCTGGATGGGAGTAATAATCTACACCAAGGAAATTCAAAGCACATTCCACACAGAGGAATCTTAGAAAAAGGGAAATGTCAGAAAACATTACATGCCTGGAAGCATAAGCAGAATATAAGGTAAAGGTAAAGGTACCGCTGCCCATACGGGCCAGTCTTGCCAGACTCTAGGGTTGTGCGCTCATCTCACTCTATAGGCCAGGAGCCAGCGCTGTCCGCAGACACTTCCGGGTCACGTGGCCAGCGTGACAAGCTGCATCTGGCGAGCCAGCACAGCACACGGAACGCCGTTTACCTTCCCGCTGGTAAGCGGTCCCTATTTATCTACTTGCACCCGGAGGTGCTTTCGAACTGCTAGGTTGGCAGGCGCTGGGACCGAACAACGGGAGCGCACCCCACCGTGGGGATTCGAACCGCCGACCATGTGATCGGCAAGTCCTAGGCGATGAGGTTTTACCCACAGCGCCACCCGCGTCGAAGCAGAATATAAAGCAAGCACTTATTATTAGGGGAATATATATTTTTAAGAGGGGTGAACATATAACATTAAACCACAAGATGAGGGAGCTGTTGTGTGCACAAATTGCACATGTAAAAGTGACTCCAGTTTAGCTCTTACTAAATCCTACTAGAAAAGGGGGGGAGCTTAAGATGCATTTATGTAAAAGTCTATGTGAAAAGATTATAGCAGGCAAAAGATTATAGCAGGCAAAATAACAATTGGAACAATTGTTTAAATCTACCGATGCTGCAACACCAACCCAGCTACTTAAAGTTCATGGTGTTCCCAGGTGTACAGCACTTTAACCTAAAGGTTAAGAAATAAATCTTATATCCCGTTCTCTTGTTGAGCTACTGGTGGCACTTGGTGAAGACTTTCAGAAGGATTTTAAGGGAGTTTATACAAAAGGGAGATGATGGATGGATGGATGGATGGATGGATGGATGGATGGATGGATATATTGATTGATTGATTGATTGATTGATTGATCGATTGATTGATTGATTTATACCCCACCTTTTCACCAAGGAGCTCAAGGCATCATCCATCGTTCTCCTCCTTCAGTCAGTCCTCTCATCAATCCTGTGAGGCAGGCTAGGGTAAGAGACTAAGACTGACCCAGGGTTTCCCAATGAGCTTCACGGCTGAGTGGGGATTTGAACCCTGGTCTCTCAGTGCTAGTCTGGAGCTCAGATTCATACCAGTGAGTCCCTTGCTCACATCTCACTTCAGCCAGAAACTTAACTGAGCTTGTACAAATATCCTATCTTCTTTGCCTCCTCTCCCTGACCCTCAACAATGGTCCAAGCTTCTTCTTTTATATTGGTTTTTTTATTGGGTTTTACAAACAAGAATGATGCACGGTGACTGGTTTGTATCAATATTCACATGGTTATGTGATCATGACTAGATAACATCCACCACAACATTTGCAGATAAGAATTTGCAAGGATATACAGTACAGCATTCATTTGAACTCCAAGCTGTTTCACAAAGCACCCTCTGGTGGCAAACAGAAAGAAAGCATTTACACACCCACTTTACTTTCCCCCCAGGTATCTCTTTCAGGCAACGGTCGCCCACGATGATGCCTTTCAAGGGATTTGGCCTTGTGCTCCTCACCTTTCTGGTGTCTGTTCTGGCACTGGGAGCCTATTGTGAAACCCCCTATGAGAAGTTCCTAAGGCAGCACTACGATAATCCCAAGAGCAACGTTGGAAAGCAGTATTGTGACGTCATGATGAAAAGACGTGGGCTGGACAAACCAGCATGCAAGGAAGTGAACACCTTCATCCACGGCACCAAGAATAACATCAAATCTGTGTGCACTGATACTGGAGGGGAGAATTATGGAAACGGGCTGAGGATCGCTCTCCGTCCCTTCACTGTCACCACCTGCAAGCACAAAGGCGGCTCAACTCGCCCACCTTGCAAGTACTCTGATAACAAGTCATCCAGATACATCGTCATTGCCTGTAATGAGAATGAAGAGCCTGTGCACTTTGACGAAAGCATCATTGTCACAGTGTAAGATTTCCAACGCCCAGATCCCAAATATTCAGCTTTTAAACAATTATGCCATCCCTTGCAACTCCACTGAACCCCCCCCCCTTTGCTGCCATTCTGTTCAGCTCTGCTTTACTGCAATTAAAAAACAAACAAATAAAGCACCCTTAAACCATAGTGGCAAAGAAACCTGCTTTGATTCTGTTAAACCAGCAATGTCTGTCACTATTAAACTGAGGAGAAAGTTGCATAGCATTTGATGTGTGTTTAATTTCATTTCCTTTTCTTTATCTTATTGCATCCAAGGGAGGGAATGTGGAATGCAGTACTGCACTGTCTGAGATTTTCTTTCATGTTTCCGTCCACATGGGTAGTAGGCTACAACCAAATCAAATCTTTATTACATAGACCAGCGTAAGGAGGGAAGGGTACAATCATTTAAAATCAAAAAACGTTTTTTAAAAGGAGTTAAAACAGAAAGTATATATAAAAGTCTATCAGAATCCAAAAGAAAATAAGAGAGTCTAAAAGAAGGGTTAGGAACCAAGAGTGAAAAAGAGTAAAAGGTTAGTATATATAAGACTATAGCTGTCAGTCTACAGAGCACTCTAATACGAGTGTTCATTATATCTAGTTTGTGACACAGGTCATCATCTGAATAATTTTGAGCAATGCTGTGCAGAATCTGGCAACGTATGTTGTAGCATGATTGGTATCTGAAAGTGGCAGGAAGGTATATAATTGTCCTGTGCACCCTGGGTACTTATGCAGTAGTGGTAAGATGAGGCTGGTACAAATGTCTCTATAATAAAGATAATGGAGAAGCACATGCTCTGTTGTTTCCATTTATTCAGAGTCACAGGCACATTGTCTCTCCAGGTAAGCAATCTTCCTGTATTGGCCTTCAAGGACAGCTGAAGGGAGGGCATGACATCGAGCCAAGGTAAAGGCCTTCCGGCGCTTAGGGACTTCAAGTTTAGCTAGATATACCATAGGGGAGGCAGAGTACCTGGAATATTCATTGGCAATAAAAGTTGAGGTCCTGGCTAGATCCAACTGGCGCTCAGTGTCTGCAACATGTTTTATGAGAGCAGGTAGGCTACAACCATTTCCTGTCAGGAATTATACTACACAGTGGCATATGGTTATTCCAAGTGAATCATCGGGGGGGGGGGGAGAGACATGGTGTCTGCTGGGAGATGGATAGGAGGTTTTTTGATGCTCATGACTGCAGCAAAACCAGGTTTCAGCAAGAAAGGTATAGCAGTCAAATATTAGGGTGGGGAGCTGTCACCACTGCCTTTCTTCTTTTTTTCCATTTCCCCATGCCCCAAATGTCTAGATTTTCTCCTTCCATTTAACCCCCACCCATAGGGTATGCACAATATAGAGCGCATATGGTTCAGCATTAATGTCTAGCAGCTTGGAATGTTTCCCTCAACACTTTCGCAACTCTGGTTCCCCACTCAGTTCTGTCCCAGTGTGCAGAGTTCATGTTTATGGACACAGCCAGTTGTCATCATGTGATCAGGCACCACAACCCCAGGGCTGCTTCTGAGCACATTCCACAGGCTGCCTAATAAATAGTCATCTTGCCATTTGTGGCTCTGTGGGTGCTTTGAGGCCGAGAGTAAATATAATGGAGAATGTAAACTCCCTTGTTTGGGAGACAAATGTTCCCCTTGAATATGCATGGGGATATTCAGACCCACATAGAAATTTAGCTTCCAAGTCAGCTTGGAAGTTTGTTGGAAACGAGAGAGAGAGAAATCTTCAGGTGGTATTGTTATCAATAGAACATCAACCCAAAGGACAGATGTGTCTCTGTGGGAGGTATCCCCCTGACCATTTTTGAGACCCCCTTTTGGCAATGGCCTCCCGACCACGTTTGGCTAATTGTCAAGGCTAGGCGGGAACCTCAAAGTATCCAGCTTAGGGGGGAGGGGGGTCAGCAAAGCCAAGCTACCTAGCCAGGAGTCTCATAGTCCCGGGGGAGGCTGTGTGCGACCACACAAAAGCTGCCCCCCAGTTAATGTGGGGAACGGTCATTGTGCACTCCTGGACCCCTCCTAAGAAACCATTCCATTTCATTTATTGAATTTATATACCCAGAGGTTTCAGGGCGGTTCACAAAAAAGATCACAATATACAAAATAAAAATAAAAACAATACTGCAATAACACCCCCACCAACCCCCAAAAGAGCCACATTTTAGAGGGTAAGAACTTTGCTTGTTCTGAGACCTGAGGACCTTAGCAAAACAAATACTTCACCCTGTAATTTTTATAATTATTGATCAGCATCACTACTTTTAAATGTCCCATGGCAAATCAAATGCCAGGCACAATATAAGCCACAGAAACAGCCCTTTCCAAATGTGATGGTCCTGTGTTGTAGTCTATATAGGCACCTGTCCTATCAACTTACATAAGTTCAGTTAGGGAGGTAGATTTGAGGCAGGTACATGCCTCCATCTATCCAAGTTTCCTTATAACTTCAGCCAAGACTGAAATGTTGTTAGTGACTATAGGTAAACATGATGGCTTCCAGTTCAGCCCAAGAATGGTTAGTGCCCCACCTGCTTTTCCTGCTGTTGCTGATGCATTTTTCTTCTACCAAGCATTTGAGCTCTTGCAGATTGAGAAAAACAATTCAAACCAATTCATATGGTCCTCCAGCAGACATGATCATCGGTGAATTTATATCCATTACGATAGCAAACTTCAGAATGCAGAAATTTATGGAGCACCCACAAATCTCTTCATTATCTGCTCAGTAAGTAGTTACTTATTTACAGGGAATTTTCTGTTGGGTCCACAGATTACTCATGACTTGATGAAATAAACAACTGCATCGGGTTCTGTCTTCGGTTCTCCTGTCAGCCTTCACAGGGAACATTCAGATTTTTGTCCCACCACTTGAGTTAGCAGAAATAAACTCATCATCATCAGTCTAAGGCACCATATGTGACCTAAACAAATCCTTCTATACCACAGTGTTAAAAATGTTTTTCAGAGTTGTCTTTCAAGTAAGATATTCATTCATGTGAAAAGAATTAAGAAGTACATATTCATAGTCCTACAATACAAATTTGGACTTGCTTGAAATGCTATTCTACTCCCCCCCCCTCCCGCGCAGTTAATTGTGGTGTTTCTGTATTGTTACACTGAAGTGGAACTACCTACAACTTGATATTATTTTACATGATACCGAAAAATTCACCTTTTCATTTTGAGTCTGATAAACTGCAGTTTCCTCCTTTTCCCTCAAAGATCAAAGCCTAGCAATAGGGACACATTAACTTGAAAACAAGTCCCTTCGTTGTGTTCAGTGGGTACAGGGCCAGAATCCTGTTGAAATCTATGGGGATTCCAAAGTGCTTAAGTGTAGCTACTAGATTGCCCCTGCTTTTTGCCCATATGAGCCCCATCCACAACCCAGCTGAAGTTTTCAAGCTACTTCAGACCCATAGATGTTGCAACCCATCCCTGTGCCAAAATTTTCTTGCAAGTAAGCCTTGTTCAGTTCCATGGGCTTTGCTCCACACCCCAAACATGCATCAGCTTTTAGCCTGACAGTGCAAATCTAGGCATACCTACTCGAAGTAATCACCACTGAGCTTAGTGGTGCTTACTCCCAGGTAAGTGGCTGCAGCTATACTGCAGCTTAAATCAGATTTGTGTGAAAGGCAGTTCCACAGAGCCCAATGGGATGCTTCCTCTCAAATAATTGGGATCAAGGAGAGCTTTCCTTAACACATCTTTACATGGGAATAAGCAATTTCCAGTGGAAGGTTGTGTGATCACACCCTATAATCCCTTGCAGGATTATATGGGAAGCGAATCCCATTGAATAAAAAAAGAAGAGGAAGGTTTTGCTTCCCAAGTTGTTTTTAGGTTTTTTTAAAAAAAGGAAAGCATATCTATAAGGCTTAGATTCAAGGGCTGCTAAAAAGACATGTGTTAAAGCACACTGGTATACTAAAGAGTTGTTTCCCAGGTTGAATTGAGAACACATTGCCATGAATACTTCATGGTGGACAAAGCAGCAGAACAAGAGGTAGGCATCGACATTGCATATAAGAAAGAGGCAAAGGGAGTGTTGGGAACATGCAATGATTTAAAGGTAAAGGTAAAGGTACCCTAGACTCTAGGGTTGTGCGCCCATGTCACTCAAGAGGCCGGGGGCCAGCGCTGTCCGGAGACACTTCCGGGTCACGTGGCCAGCGTGACAAGCTGCATCTGGTGAGCCAGAGCTGCACACGGAAACGCCGTTTACCTTCCCGCTAGTAAGCGGTCCCTATTTATCTACTTGCACCCGGGGGTGCTTTCGAACTGCTAGGTTGGCAGGCGCTGGGACCGAACAACTATAGCGCACCCCGCCGCGGGGATTTGATGCAATGATTTACTCAGTATTAAATCCCACTGTGTTGGTGATTTTGAACCTAGTTAAGTGGGGAAAGAATTAGAGCCTGACTGAACTTGGCAGGTTAACTGCTTTTTGTTTCTGGGTTTCCAATATTCAACCTCACCAATTTATTCAGTTCGTTTCCGAGCACCATTCAAAGTGTTGGTGCTGACCTTTAAAGCCCTAAACGGCCTCGGTCCTGTATACCTGAAGGAGTGTCTCCACCCCCATTGTTCAGCCCAGACACTGAGATCCAGCGCCAAGGGCCTTCTGGCGATTCCCTCATTGCGAGACGTAGGGTTACAGGGAACCAGACAGAGGGCCTTCTCGGTGGTGGCGCCCACCCTGTGGAACACCCTCCCTTCAGATGTGAAGGAAATAAGTAGCTATCCTATCTTTAAAAGACATCTGAAGGCAGCCCTGTTCAGGGAAGTTTTTAATATTTAACGCTGTATTGTTTTTAATACTTGATTGGGAGCTGCCCAGAGTGGCTGGGGAGACTCAGCCAGATGGGCAGGGTATAAATAAATTATTATTATTATTATTATTATTATGAGCACAACAATGGATCTCCTTGAATCTACCATTTACATTCTGAACATCTAATCATAATATCTTAGGAGACTGCTGTAGTATCATTAGTTTGAATAAAATGTTATTGTCCTGTAGGCTGAAACATCCAAGTGAAAGACATGCATGAATCAAAATGAAAACTTCAACACAGTTTCTTTTCTGTCATGTTTGCAGTCATTCTTTGTCTCATTGCAGTGTGATCCCGAAAAACTACCAGCATGTTCTTGCCTTCGTCTTTGCCATGCAAGAGATCAACAAGAATGACAAATTCTTATCCAACATCACACTGGGATCAACATTTTATGAGAATGCTTTTAATCCTTCGCAAACTTGTTGGAACACTCTTGCTCTTCTTTTCATGGGACAACAAAATCCCCCCAATTACCACTGTAATGGGGAAGATAAATTAATTGCCGTCGTTGGAGGGCTCACCTCCCAAAACTCCATTGAGATGGCCAATATATTAAACACCTACAAGATTCCACAGGTATGTGTGTAGATACATAGATACAACCAGAAGGGCAGACATACACAGAAAACCCCAAAAGAGCATCCAGGTTAGCTTTTAATCCCATTACATTATGTTTTCTACATTTGTGTCCTACATTAGACTTGATATGAGTACTGTCACTGTGTTAAAGCCTCCTAGCGATGTGTTGCCTACACTGCCATCTCAATTACAATTGGGATTTCAGCAGGGGGGGGGGAATAAACCCATAATACTAATCATTCAATCTCTGATTCTTCCAAACCTGTTCATGCCGCAAAACTTATAATCACGGGAGCATGCAGCCTCCTGCTTAGAAACTTCTCCTAACCTGAGATGTAATAATGTCAGTGGTGTATACTTAGAAAAGTAAGAGCAGGTGGTTAACCACAACAATAGAGACGTATTCTTTCTTTGAAGAAATAGATGGTCTTTGGATTCTTAAAAATATAAATCATTTCCCTTTAGCTCAGCTATGGCTCCTTGGATCCAGTGCTGCATGACCAAAGGCGCTTCCCTTCCTTCTTCCAAATGGTCCCCAATGAAGAAGCTCAGTATGATGGCATTGTCTGGCTACTCAGGAAGTTTGGGTGGAACTGGATTGGCGTCCTTGTTTCAGATGATGACAGTGGAGAAACCTTCCTTCGTACTCTCAGACCAAGGCTTTCCCAGAAAAATCTCTGCATTTCTTGGACATTGGTGATCCCACTAGTGACAAAATTTTTACCTAATGAGCTAGTTCAACAAAAATTGAGACCAATCATGTTTGTTCTCACAAAGAGGGGAATGAATGTGATTCTTGTCTATGGAGACAGTCAGTCTCTAGAGGGTTTGAGACTGGTTTTAATCTCCCTTGAGGTTTTCTCTATGTACCCAGTGGAGAGGGTGTGGATTACAACAGCTCAATGGGATTTCACTGCAGTGCTGGTTGGAGGCAATTTTCCTTCAAAATCCTTCAATGGCACCTTGTCATTTACACTCCATTCAAATCCAGTTCCAGGGTTTCAGGACTTTCTACAGACCATAAATCCATGGCAGCCAAATCTTTATTTCATCCAGCAGTTCTGGGCCAGTGCATTCCTCTGTTCATTCCCAGATCACAATCTAATTGACACAACCTATGAACCCTGCACTGGGAGGGAGAAGCTGGAGAAACTCACTGGACCCGTGTTTGAAATGGAAATATCCAGCCAGAGCTACACCATCTACAATGCCGTCCATGCAGTAGCACATGCTCTCCATAGCATGTATTCCTCAAGAGCCAAACGGAAAGTACTGGGTGAGAAAGGGAGACAGCATAAAGTTAAGCCCTGGCAGGTATTGTCAACTACTCTCATCTGTGTTAGAAGCACAGGAGTTATTATTACTGGTTCATATGTTTCACAGCTGAGCCTTGGCGTAGAGGAGAGACCTTGGGGATTTTCACTGGTGAGCTCTATCATTGGGAGGGACTTGATCTCAGTTAAAGGCCACATGCTTTGGAAGCTACACATTCAAAGCTCTTTAAATTAATCCATCCAGGATTCTCCTACTTGGGGCTGCACAAGGATGAGGGGTGTCCTCTGTTATAAGAACTCGGTTGAAACCTTGAATGTATGCCAAATAGAACTGTGGCCATTCAGAGTAGACAGTTCTGGGCTACAGAGAACAATGGTTTGACTCAGCACAAGGCAGTTGCATATGTTAATGGAGGAAGTTTTATAATTACCCAGAATCTATGCCAAGTTAAAAACCAAGTCATGTCTCCTAATATTGGAACTGGAAAGGCTTACAGCTCAATGGCAGAACATCTGTTTTCATTCAGAAGGTCCCATGTTCAACTCCCAACATCTCAAGATCATGATGGGAAAGACTCTGAAACCCTAGAGAGCCAATAGCAACCAGTGTAGAAATGACTGGGCTATATAGAGCAATGATTTGACTCCCTGCAGGGCAGCTTTCAGCATCCTAGAACGTACTGATGAATGGTAGTAAAAAGCCAAAGGTCCAACTGGGAAATCGAAAAGAGAGAGTGTATTAGTCTCCAAGGTCTTTGTTTTTCCCCCCTCTTGCAATCTAGCTTCACTCCTTCCTGAAGAACATCCACTTCAACAACAGTGCTGGGGAAGAAATCTCTTTGGATGAGAAGGGGCAGCAGGCAGGTGGCTATGATCTCCTCAACTTGGTCACATTTCCCAATAAGTCCTTCCAGAGAGTCCGAGTGGGGAGAATGGACCCTCAGGCCCCCCCAGGAAAAGAATTCGCAGTGGATGGAAGTGCCATTGCATGGAATCCCAAGTTCAAGCAGGTGGGTGTGACCATTTTTTTGTTTTAATTATCATCCATCATCATCTTTAATGAGAAGATCAGGGGATCCAGGAAAACACAGAGGGCTACAAAGGAGAAGTGTGGGGCGGAAAGCTCTAGTACTCCGTGATCAAATACTACCTTTTTTTTTTTAAAAAAAAAAAAGATATTTATTAAGATGTTCAAAATATTACAAAATGAAAAAAATACAAAAGAAAAATACAAAAGAAAAATAGTTAAAAACAATTCCATCTTTCCATTACTTATCTTTCATTTGCTTGTTTCCCGGACCTCCTCACACCTCCCTTTTTTGTATTCCAATTCAATTTGTTAGTTCAGCAAATCCTTTCCCTCTTTGTTTATCCTAGTCTTTAATCTTAAAGTATTATAACATTAAATTTTTACCTGTTAATAATCCATTTTTTCATATTCTTTTATAGCATTACAGCTAAAAACCACTTAACTTCTTATCCAACATCATTCTAACATTCATTAATTTTACAGTATTTCTGTAAGTAGACCTTAAATTTTGTCCAGTCTTCTTCCGCCGTTGCTCTTCCCTGGTCTTGGATTCTGCTCGTCATCTCTGCCAATCCCATATAGTCAATCACTTTCGTCTGCCACTCTTCCACGGTGGGTAGGTCTTGTGTCTTCCAGTACTTTGCGATGAGTATTCTTGCTGCTGTTGTAGCATACATAAAAAAGGTTCTATCCTTCTTTAACACCAATTGGCCGACCATGCCCAGGAGAAAGGCCTCTGGTTTCTTAGGGAAAGTGTACTTAAGTACCTTTTTCAGTTCATTATATATCATCTCCCAGAAAGCCTTAATCCTTGGGTACGTCCACCAAAGGTGAAAGAATGTACCTTCAGTCTCTTTGCATTTCCAACATTTATTCTCGGGCAAATGATATATTTTTGCAAGCTTGACTGGTGTCATGTACCACCTGTATATCATTTTCATAATATCCTCTCTTAAAGCATTACATGCTGTAAACTTAATACCTGTGGTCCATAACTGTTCCCAGTCAGCCATCATAATATTATGTCCAACATCCTGTGCCCATTTAATCATAGCTGATTTCACTGTTTCATCCTGAGTATTCCATTTCAACAGCAAGTTATACATCCTTGACAAAGTCTTTTTCCACCTGGAAGCCAATTTTTTTGTCCAAATTGTATGCCTCCATTATTTGATAATAATGAAGCCAATCTCGCACTTTGTTTTTTAGTTTTTCATAACTCTGCAATTTCAGTTTGTCTCCCACTTGTTCCAAAATTTCCCAATATTTCGGCCATTTGGCCTCCCTATTGAGCTTTTTCTGAGCCTTCGCTTCCATCGGTGACAACCAACTTGGGGTTTTATTTTCAAGCAAGTCCTTATATCTTATCCAGACATTAAACAATGCTTTCTGACAATATGGTTTTTAAATGCTTTACGTGCTTTGACCTTATCATACCATAAATATGCATGCCATCCAAATACATTATTGAAACCTTCTAAGTCCAAGATGTCTGTGTTTTCAAGAAGTAGCCATTCTTTCAACCAGGAGAAAGCTGCTGATTCATAATAAAGTTTAAGGTCTGGCAGGGCAAATCCACCTCTTTCCTTTGCATCCGTTAATATTTTAAATTTTATTCTGGGCTTCTTGCCCTGCCAGACAAATCTAGAAATATCTCTCTGCCACTTCTTGAAACAATCCATTTTATCCAGAATTTGCAATGTTTGAAACAGAAATAACATTCTTGGCAATACATTCATCTTTATCACAGCAATACGGCCTAACAGTGAAAGCTTCAAATTTTACCAAATTTCTAAATCTTTTTTCACTTCCATCCAGCATTTTTCATAATTGTCTTTAAATAAGTTCCCATTTTTAGCTGTCATGTTAATCCCCAGGTATTTCACTTTCTTAACCACTGTTAATCCTCTCTCATTCTGAAACCTCTCTCTTTCAATCACTGTTAAATTTTTCTCTAAAACCTTTGTTTTTAACTTATTCAGTTTAAATCCTGCAACCTGACCAAATTCTTGAATCAGTTCCAAAACTCTTTTAGTACTAGATTCTGGCTCCTGCAATGTCAATACTAAGTCATCTGCAAATGCTCTCAGTTTGTACTGTTTAGCTCCGACTTGTATACCTTTAACCAACTGGTCCCTTCTGATCATATTCAACAGAACCTCCAGGACCGATATAAAAAGCAATGGGGAAATTGGGCAGCCTTGTCGTGTCCCTTTTTCTATCTTAAATTCCTCCGTCACCTCATTGTTAACTATCTTTGTTACTTTGTTCAAATTTGTTGATCCAGAGCTAGTTTGAAGCTAATTGGGAGTTTAGGGTTAAGAACAAGGTCTTTCTGAGTGAGGAATTGGCAAGTGTTTAAAGCTCTTGAAAGGGACTGTTGTGCTCTAAAATGCGTTGTTGGCAACAATCATGGTTTCAGACTCTGTCCCACTATGTGGAGCCAAGTAGAAAGAAAATAATCTACCACCTGAAGTGTGTGGTCACTAATGTTGATGGATGGAGTACCGGTGATATCCTGTCCCAGGAGGTTGGTCTCCATCAGGCTGTTGGTGAGGCCAAACTCCATGCAGGCTTGGCCATAATGCGTGGGATGAAAGCATCCAAAAGGCTAACGAAAGGGCTAATGCTCAGAAGGCTATAGAATGCTGTGCTGTCATATGCCTGAAGTTTAATTAATTTATAAACTGCTATATAACTGGAGGTCTCAGGGCAGTTCACAGAGTAAAATCAACATATAAAACCATAAAATACATAATGAATACATACATAAAACATAATGAAAATAAAAAACACAATGGCCCCCCACAAAAAGCACACATAAGAGGGAATAGTTATGTAAATTTCTACAGCTTTGGCAGTTATGAGCAATCTAAACAGAGCAGCAGGAATGTTCTGTTGTGCTGCTGTCAGTCTGTAACAGTATTTATCTTAGATAAAAATCTATCTAAGATGTATTAACAATGTAAATAACACCTACATGCATTGTATAGTTTAATCTGAAAGTCGGTAAGAAAGAGAAGCAGCCGGCTCCTTATTTCAGCTCTCCTCTCCCTCCAGGAGGGAATCAGCATTGGGTTATGGGTTATGGAGAAGGTTGGCACTATCTCCTCTTTACCATTCAGACATGTGCTGTGCTGGCCAAATGGTTAAGTGACAGCACAAAGCATCTTTATCGGGGGGCCTGATGCTTGCCCAGGGAGCAAATGCTTGACAGCCATCCTCTAATTTCAGTCCTGTGACTTTTCTGCTGCAAAGCGGACATAGATGTCAATAAGAGTTATGTAGAGAAGCAAGCTTATTCCATTCAAAATCCCTTGCTTGTCATTACGATTAGATGCTTCCCATTTCCACCTGTGTTGAGAGCTGCCACCCTGGACAGAGTATGTTTCCCCAGCAGGGAAAGCAAATCTGTTGCTATGACTGTGTTCAGTGCCCTAAAGGGAGGATTTCAGTCCAGAAGGGTAAGTGAAGGAACCCAAGTCAACTGGAATTCCAATCTTCCTCTCCAACACAGACATTCATGTTTCAGTCTTATTGTGTCTGCTTATTTTCTGTCATAGATCCCAAGCACATGTGTTTATATGTTACTGATACATATTGTCCTTTCCTCTCTCCTCCCCTTTGGATAGCCATTCAAGAGTATATTGTGTGAAATAACGTCCACATGGGAGTAACCACCTTTGAAATCAAGATGACATACATCTGGGAAGAAATAATTAGGGTTGCACTCCATAGATTCCCTTTTTGTCAGCATTGAACCAGCAGCCAACATATTTTCAACTTCTGTGATTAACAACTAGTGAACAATTTTCTCTATTGTATCCACACAGTTTCAGTCCTTAGGAAAAGTTATTTCTTGTCAAATATAGATCTTCCCAGTGAGCAAATGACAGGTGACCTGGCTGTTTCATCCACTCCCAAACTCAATTACAGAAAGTGTAGAAACACTTGGGCTGCAAGCCTTGAAATGCAAAGACATGGGGCTGGATGCAGAGATAGACATGTTTAAGGAGGAAACACTGAAATCAATCAGTGTACTGCAACCATGACAAATAAATATGAATGGATTGATTAGTACAGCTGAGATGCTCATGGAGGAACCATCACTTAGTTGTGAAAGTAGACTTTGGTTCTCAGTTCAGTAATATGTTTCGTGTACCGCATACAGTGGTGCCCCCGCAAGACGAATGCCTCACAAGACGAAAAACTTGCTAGACGAAAGGGTTTTCCGTTTTTTGAGTCGTTCCGCAAGACGAATTTCCCTATGGGCTTGCTTCGCAAGACGAAACGTCTTGCAAGTTATTGCGAGTTTGTTTCCCTTTTCTTAAAGCCGCTAAGCCGTTAATAGCCGCTAAGCTGCTAAGCCGCTAATAGCCGCTAAGCCGCTAAGCCGCTAATAGCTGTGCTTCGCAAGACGAAAAAACCGCAAGACGAAGAGACTCACAGAACAGATTAATTTCGTCTTACGAGGCACCACTGTAATAGACGGTATCAATAATATTAATAAGTATCACTTCAAGAAATGCTAAAAGAATGCTTCTCACTTTCAGATGCAGATCAGTGTGAGAAATGCCCAGAAGATCACTACCCAAATGCCTTTCAGGACCAATGTATTCCGAAAAAATTAAGCTACCTATCCTATGAGGAGCCCTTGGGGGCAATGCTGGCCTCCTTGGCTCTCCTGCTTTCTCTGGTCACAGTTGTTGTGATGGGGACCTTCGGTCTGCACTGGAACACTCCCATTGTCAAAGCCAACAACTGGGGCATCACCTGCACCTTGCTCTCTTCTCTGCTTCTCTGCTTTCTCTGCTCCTTCTTATTCATTGGCAGGCCTACAAAGGTGACCTGTGTCTTGAGGCAAACCGTCTTTGGCATCGTCTTCTCCATTGCTGTGGCTTGTGTGTTAGCCAAAACCCTCACTGTGGTTCTGGCATTCATGGTGACCAAGCCTGGGAACAGCCTGAGGAAATGGCTTGGGAAGAGGCTGGCAGGATCCCTTATCACCTTCTGCTCTCTCATTCAAGCTGGCATCTGTCTTGTGTGGCTGGCATCCTCTCCTCCATTCCCAGAGTTTGACCTGCACTCCCAGGATGGGCAAATCATAGTGCAGTGCAATGAAGGCTCCGACATCATGTTCCACCTTATTCTCGGCTACATGGGTCTTTTGGCCATTGTGAGCTTCTCTGTGGCTTTCTTTGCCAGGAAGTTGCCTGATACTTTCAATGAAGCCAAGTTGATTACCTTCAGCATGCTGGTCTTCTGCAGTGTTTGGCTATCCTTTGTCCCCACTTATCTGAGCACCAAAGGGAAATACATGGTGGCTGTGGAGATCTTCTCCATCTTGGCCTCTACTGCTGGCTTACTGGGTTGCATCTTCCTCCCTAAAATCTTCATCATTATACTTAGACCTGAGATGAACAGTAGAGAGAGGTTAGTAAGGAAGAAGGATGACCATAGTTGAGAAGGTGAAAGAGATGCCATTAGCCAGGGACCTTATGTTCTGGCAAGGAGATGTTATTTCCTTTGTTTTTATATTCCATCTTCTATGCCATCCAAGGAGCACATAATTCTCCCTCTCTTGCTATTGTTTTCTCAACAACTCTGAAGAAGCTTAGATTGAGAGATGGCATCTGACCCATGGCTGAATGGGGATTTGAACCCTAGTTTCCCAGTGCCTAGGACAACACGCTAATTGCTACACATTAGGCTGAGGCTATAAATACTGTTACTTACAGGGGTCTGCTTCACCAGGGTGTTGTCCAAATGGAATGTTATGTGGAAGCAATTTGCAGCAGGATTGAAAATGGAGTAGCTGCTGAGTGCTTGAAAAATAGGACATCAAAATCATTTGAGCTCTTGTTAATTCATGCTAGCTTACCATTCTGCTTACCAAAATAAATTAGAAGTTGGTGGGACATGACCTTGATCCCAGGAAGACCATAATTATACAGTTCCTACATAATAAATGTATCTTTTAAACAAATTTCATTGCTCAAAGTTAGGATATATGTGAGAGAGAACTTTATATCCATCTGGCTCTTTTTCTTCTTTTGTTTCATTCTTTTCTTTTTATCCTTTTCTGTTTTGAATAGTTTCTTTTTATTGTATTGTGAAAAGTCTGAATTAAACTTTATACGCAAAAGACGTGTGGGGTGTGTGTGTGTGTGTGTGTGTGTGTGTTAAGAAAAAAAAATCCCCAGTGGACCATACAAACATGCAAAGCGTCAAGCGTAATTTAAATAACATGACAGTGGACATACATGTTTAAACTCAGAGTTCTGGATGCTGTGAGAATATTTTCTCTGTTCCTGTAAAAGAGATATTCAGACCAGCATTCCTACTTACACCCACTCTAGATGCTCTTCAAAACAAACAAACAAAACTCCTATCTCTGCCCTGGTGGATTTCTTTTTTCCATAAGCACCCAAGTGCTGTGAGGGGTTGTGTGTGAGGAAATTGCTGTCACCAGAAAAATACAGCAGCCACAGAGGTTTAGTAGCAGATACCAGGGGCTATCCACACAATACTCTAGTAGTAGGTTCCACCTCTTTCCATAATATTCTAGTGATAGAACAGCCTCTTTCCATATGAACATGAGATCATCTTCTGAGGCTCTCCTTCGTGTGTCACCTCCTCGAGAGGACTGGAGGGTGGCAACATGAGAATGGGCCTTCTCTGCAGTGGCTCCCCGTCTGTGGAATGCTCTCCCCAGGGAAGTTTACCTGGCGCCTTCATTAACAACCTTTAAGTGCCAGGCAAAAACATTCACTTTTAACTAGGTCTTTGGTTGACCTGAGCAACATCCCATACCCTTGTGTATGTGGCACTTTGGGGGGAGGTATTATTGAGCTATGGATACACACACACACACACACACACACAGTGATCTTTATAGGTGAACCACCCTGAGACCTCTGGGTATTGGGTGGTATATACCGTATTTTTCCCTCTATAACACGCAGATTTTTTCTCCTAAAAAGGAAGGGGAAATGTCTGTGCGTGTTATAAAGCGAATGTGTGGTCCCTGGAGCCGAAAAAGCAGGCAAAAATCAAATCGCGCGTCTCCTAGAAGGGAAACTTGAAAAGAGGAAGTGGCTGCTTTCCTGCATTCTGCCTCAGGGTCTTACTGCCCACCCTCCTCTGTTTCGTTGCTGTGTTTGCTGAAACGGAACAAAGAGCAGGGAAAGCCCCTCCCCTCCAGGCAAGCAGAGGGGAATTCCTCTGCTCTGGTGCTGCTGGGGGAGAGGGAGAGAGAGGGGGGGAGGGGAGGGAGAGAGAGAGGGGGGAAGGGAGAGAGAGAGGGGGAGGGAGAGAGAGAGAGAGAGAGAGAGAGAGAGAGAGAGAGATGGCTGGCTTGGGTGGGGGGAAACTTTTGCCTTTCTTTCCTCCCTCCGTTAAATCCCTCTCCTGCATTCTTAGCCAGCTGCTTCTCTGCACACCCCTCTCATGTCCCTTCTTTGTTTTTCCTTCGCTCCCCACTTAAAATGTGGTTACAAAGCATAGATCCACATGGATCCTCAGGATCTTTGCATTGGGTCACCCCAAATTCACCATCAGATCACATAGCATGTCCATGGCTACAGCCTGCCCCCCCCCCAAATCACGCACCCACTGTTGCCTGGGGCTGCAATGGTGCAAAAACGTGGTTAAAAAGCATGGATCCACATGGATCCTCAGGAGCTTTGCATTGGGTCACCCCAAATTCACCATCAGATCACATAGCATGTCCATGGCTACAGCCTGCACCAAAAAAATCACGCACCCACTGTTGCCTGGGGCTGCAATGGTGCAAAAATGTGGTTACAAAGCATGGATCCACAGGGATTCTCAGGATCTTTGCATTGGGTCACCCCAAATTCACTATCAGATCACATAGCATGTCCATGGCTACAGCCTGCACCAAAAAAATCACGCACCCACTGTTGCCTGGGGCTGCAATGGTGCAAAAACATGGTTACAAAGCATGGATCCACAGGGATTCTCAGGATCTTTGCATTGGGTCACCCCAAATTCACCATCAGATCACATAGCATGTCCATGGCTACAGCCTGCCCCCCCCCCAAATCACGCACCCACTGTTGCCTGGGGCTGCAATGGTGCAAAAACGTGGTTACAAAGCATGGATTCACAGGGATTCTCAGGATCTTTGCATTGGGTCACCCCAAATTCACCATCAGATCACATGTCTGTGGCCACAGCATGAAGCCCAAAAATGATACATCCACTGTTTCATTCAGAATGTTTTTCCCCTTGTTTTCCTCCTCTAAAAACGATGTGCGTGTTATGGTCAGGTGCTTGTTATAGAGCGAAAAATACGGTAATTTCAATAAATAATAAATAATTGAGTCAACTGGATGCTAGTGGGGGATGATGGGAGATGAAACCCACCCTTATCCCTGTCTAGATTTTCTCCCAGCCATAACAACAACAACAACAACAACCCAGCCACTCTGGGCGGCTTACAGCATATCTAAAAACAATCCTGGAAATCCTCGAATTGAACCAGGGAGGAGGTAAACCTAAAGTAAAAGAGCATGGACAGCAAAGAGATTGAGATCTCAGTTCTCCCTGAAAGAATGAAAGAAATCATCTTTCATTCTCATGGAAAAAATGGACTTCACCAAGTTCCATTTTTATATGTAGATTTAAAAAGGAAACTAGTTTGAATTTATAGCAGCTATTTTCACAGTTGTGGCTTCATTAAAACTTTGCCACGTGGATTTGCCTATCATGGAATCCCTTCATGTAGCAGAGGATACTGGGAAATGTTACACTGTAAACACTCCATTTTGAAGGAAGCTGGCCATTCTTCGCAACAATGTGAAGTCTGTGCCCTTGAGCAAAACGTGCACTCTGTTCCCCTTTCATTTTAAAATCAAACATATCGAAAAAGTACTCCACCTAGATATGGACTAAGCCCCAGGTGGTAGATGCATTATCTGATGTCAATTATGTGTGCTTATTTTATTTAGGGTATTTGCTTTCCAACCCATTACCAGAAACCTAACTGTATAGTGAATGGACTAATTGTGGGAATTTCAGGGAAACTGAAACATATTTCTCCTATCCATATCTACTCAACATATGGCAAATGATTGAACTTTCATCCTTCCCCCTTCCCTGCCCCAACCCCCAACTTCACCAAGATCTATATAAGAATCGAGGCAGCAGCTTCAGAGACAAACTTGCCCCTGCATAACGCGATATCCATCACCTCACAGGACGAAACTTGGGTAAGTTGGAGACAATCACAAACTCACTTCTGATGCTATGGCTACTGATTTATGTTTTGTATTGGGGGCTCTCACTAGCATTATACCCTATACCCACATATCTGTCCACATCCTTCTTCCATCAAAGTCTCATTCAGTTCTCGCAGGTAAGTATACATATACTATGTGGGTTTGTGGGTTGGGAAGTTGAGGAGAAGAAAGCAAGGGCATGGGTGTAGTAGAAGAAGAAGTAGAACACTCCCCAGTTTAAGCTCCCCACCCTCCATCACCACAGTTACTTATATTTGAGCCAAGGAGAGGAAAATTACCATATTTTTTGCTCTATAAGACTGACTTTTTCCCTCCTAAAAAGTAAGGGGGAATGTGTGTCCGTCTTATGGAGCGAATGCAGGCTGCGCAGCTATCCCAGAAGCCAGAACAGCAAGAGGAATCGCTTCTGGGATTCAGAAGATGTTTTTTCTTGTTTTCCTCCTCCAAAAACTAGGTGCGTCTTGTGGTCTGGTGTGTCTTATAGAGCGAAAAATACGGTAAATAGCACGAGGAGGCAAAGTGGAGGGAGGAGTTTAGTTCCCCTCAGTCATTCCCATTTTCTTCTAAAATCTAGACCGTGCCAAGCCCCAATTTTAAACATTCCTTCCTCCTTTCCACCTGCCTCTGACCTAACTAAACTCCATATAAGAATTAAGGCAGCAAAATTGGGAGACAGACTTGCCTGTAGAAAGAAGAATCCACCACCTCAACAGTACTGAACCTGGGTAAGTTGGAATTGAGGTTGGGGATGGAGAGAAATTCAGTTCAGTTTCCATTCAAAGACAAACTTATTGAATTTGCACTATCTGAAACAATATGAGAGCTGAAACACAGCCACCCTTTGAAATTGGTTCCTCTTTGAATTTTTCAACACAGTTGAATTTCCCATTGAATTTCCCCAGCTGTGTAAGATCAGTAAAGATCATTGGCAAGGGGAGGGAAACACCTTGATAATTCCAGTGATTTTTATTCAGCACATGCAAGGCCACCTCTGTCCTGTCTCTGCCCTTCCATATCTCCTTGTTTAGATGGATAATGCTAGTGGGCTACCCCATACCAGCCAAACTAGCCATGCCATTTTCCAGCCAAACCCTCCTCTGCCAGAGGAGAGGCACCATCACCAAATAGTGCCTTAGCCAATACAGGTGCAGAATTTTCCAATATCCTATCCATCAAATTTAGGAGGCAACCAATCACAGGTTGAAGCCACAGGAAATAAACACACACGACATCAAACTTTCTCAAACATGATTATTTGCTTTGCTAGATATGCAAAAAAAGGATGAGTTGATGGTGTGATTGAGAGCAATACTGTACATTAGTATTCTTACAGGATACTCTTACAGAGGAGGTGTGCTCTTCTCTCTCATAACTTATGGCTGCACCAAGGGATGAAGTATTAATGGGGTTTCCTATTTTGTTTGCACTATATAAAATCTTAATTTACGCAGTTACTACAGTTAAGGAAGGAATGGGACTAAAGCCCCCTGCATTTTAGTCCCATTTTAGTTAGAAAACTAGACACTGTTTCTAAGGCTGGTTTGGAAAGGGAGCAAGAGGATAGCTGTTCAGAAGATAAGAATGACTGGGAGACTTTGAGAGGGAGAAGCATTTTTTAAAAAAGAAAGAGACTAATGCACTCAAATCCAGGGGAGATCCCCACTACATCCAGATTGCTTAGATTACTGCCAAATAGATGAAGATTGTTTGAGAAAGAGAGGTGTGTGTGTGTGTGTGTGTGTGTGTGTGTGTGTGTGTGTGTGTGTTTTCAAATTTCAAATTACAACTCTTGCTGACATCCTGGAGTTTACATTAGGAGGGGGTGGGAAATCCAGAGACCTCAAAATATTGCTGGACTCCAACTCCCATCAGCCTCAGAAAGTATGTCTAATGGTTGAGAATGATGATAGTTCCAGTCCAACACCCTCTAAAAGGGCCACATGACATACCTCTGACATAAGGAATATGCAAAACCGTTTGTTTACGTGTAGCTGCCTGGACAATGCAGAAAGTAGATTGAAACAACCCTGATTTTGAATCATCACATTTGCTTGGGAGTAAATCGTTTTCCATATAGCAGGCACGTCCAACAGGTAGATTGTGATCTACCGGTAGCTCACTGGATGTCTGTGGTAGATCACTGGTAGATCAGTGGCTCCTTCCAAAGAAGCTCAACAACTTTGATCTAAACCCCCCAAAGGGGGGGTAGATCATGGCCAGTTTTTAACTCTGTGAGTAGATTGCAGTCTCTTGGGAGTTGGCCACCCCTGCCATACAGAAAACAGATACCAGAAAGCAAGCGCTGTTGTTTTTCATCAATACTTAAGGTGCTTCCAGATGGAGGGTTTTACAGTCACCTGCTCAATGGTCTCCAACCTTTCTCTATAAAGCTTTCTACATTTCAACAGCTCCACTTTTACAGTTGACTCCACTTTTACCAGGCAAAGAATGGCAATTCCACATTTAAATTCCTAGTGTGGAAGTCCCATTAGTGTGTATGATTCATCAACCATGACAATTTGAAACTTTAAATTCTTTCTTCTTCCTCCAATCTTCAAATAAAAGTTCAAATAAAATATAATTGTTATTTTAAACACAGAAAAATACTTTCCCCTCCCTTCAATCACCACCCTGGATCAATGACATTCCATGAATGCACCTCTTGAATTCATGGTACATTACTCTTTTCCAAAGGTAAACAAAGGAAGATGGGATTCGTCACCAAGTTCAGCCTTTACCTTCTTGGAATTCTGGTCTCCAGTTCTTTCCCAGGAGGTGAGCATTATACCAAATCACCCAGAAGTCTTACATAGGGCTAAGCAGTCACTAAAAGGTACTCCTTAGATTTTGAATGGAGAGCAGCCCAGCTAATCCTATTGGGACAAAAGAGCAGGGTTTTAAAATATTCTGTGTTTTCCTCATGGGATCACCAATAATATAGCTAAAGAGCAAACTCTTAGTTCTTTTGGTCCTCTTTATTTTCTTCCTTCTTTCTCCATACAGCCAAGACCAGCTCATGTCCCAGGGACTGGATGCAAAACCAGGGCAACTGCTATGCATATTTCGATTATGAGATGTCATGGGAAGATGCTGAGGTAAGGCACATCCCTCTCCTACGAAAGCATAATGTTATGTGAAAGTACATGAGAAGCATCTTAGACTCAACAAAAGAGATTTGATTTGTTATGATAAGGTGAAGTAGTTTACCAACCCAGGAGAAGAAGCAAGTCATCTGTGCATGAAAAGAACAATAGTGTGCAGTTTTAGGAAAAGGCATGTGGGCTAAAAAAGGGGGGGGGGGTCAGACATTGTTTGCCTCTGTAGAGATCATTTGGAATATGCAAACTTGGGCTTATTGAAGTGTTTGTTTTGACCCTCCACCTGTGCTCAACATGCATATTTGTGAATGGACTCAGATATTACAATAGGCCAGTCAGCTTCCTGTGACTGCCAAAGAGATTTACCAACCCAAGGTAAATGCTACACTCCTGCAAATCTTCATAGCTTTAGAGAAGGGGTTGGTTTCAGCGGTTCTCAACCTGTGGGTCCCCAGAAGTAGCTATTAGAATGTAGAGAGATTATACAACAATGAACATTCATCTTAATTTGCATGAGTATTTATATAACTTCCTATTAATCGTCCATCCATCCCACACTTTTCTAAGCATTTCTCCATCACTTTCCTAACCTCAAAAATTATTGTTTCTGTAGTAGATTTATTGCCCTAGAATCGCAGCTCACTTTTATTCCCTCTAATTGTACGTTGGTGTGTCCTTCATTCCTCATGCAAAATACTCAGAGTCTGGAGGTGCTGTCAGACTAGTAACATTGCATCTGACCTCACATTTTGAGAATTTCACTTTGGGATTGGGAGGTACGAATACGTGGTGTGTGTTTTTCTTGCAATATCTCATTCAGTTCCTCACATTTCTGCAGCAATCTGTCATTTGTTTGTTGGTTGGTTGGTTTCTCAAGAAAATTCTTCAGCGTTTTAGTTCAAATTTATCCTAGCAAACACAGTTTTCTAAGCAGTTTTGTACCTTTCCCTCATATGATTCATTGTACATGTTGTCTTCACCCATGGATTCCTTTTAATGCATACTTTCCCCTAATGCATGCTCTTTAAGTGTGAATTTCAATATATGCTTGTGTTTCAGTCTCCTTCCTTCCTTATCTTTTTTTTTTTTTTCTTGTTGGACAGTTTGAACGTGAGGGATTGGCTTTTAAATGGGAACTGAATTGAATTCATCCCCCGCCCATGCTAGTGGGGTATTAAATTCATATCCAAATTCATTTATTCCATTTTTAGATTGAGTGCCAGAGCTATGGCCGTGGGACCCACCTTGCCTCTATCCTCACTGAGAAAGAGGCAGCCTTGGTAGCCAAGCACATTGCCACATACCAGAAAAATCCAAGTAATGTTTGGATTGGGCTCCAAGATCCCCGTCAGGTGAGTTGTCTTCTCTTATTCTATTTCAGGCCATTGTCAGTGATGTAGGAGCCAATTCCTAGGGGCTGAGGTCCCTCCCCCTCATAAAATATTTGAGGGGGCCAGCCCCTTCCCCCCATTATTGGGCACTGTCATTCAAATGTGTGATAGATTATATGGGGCATCGCTTACCTGCTCCCTTCCCAATATTTTATTCAAGTTGGCACCCCTAATCATTGAATAGTGGCTTCTTAACACCACCATTCTGTCCTTATCTCAATCATCTCCCAGGATTAATCCAATATTTAACTTCTCCATTATGTTTATGGGGGTCCTCTAATATCTCCATCCTAAATGCCAATCGCTTCACTCTGACCAATGCTCCACATAACAAACCAATGACAAACTTAGTTGGTCTCTAAGGTGCTACTGGAAGGAATTTCTTTATTTTGTTTCAATGCTCCACATGATCTTTTAACGGAGCTCCTCATTTCAAATGACTGCATGATCTCTTCCATATCATTCCTGCAGAATGGGCGTTGGAGGTGGGCTGACGAATCAACCTTCAATTACCGAAGCTGGAAAACAGGGGAACCAAACAACTCGGGTGGCATGGAGTATTGTGTGGAGTTGCTGCTTGTCTCTGGTAAGGAAAACATTTCCAGGGTTGAGAAAAAGACATTTGCAACATGGATTTTACATTGCCATCTGCTTCTCCATCCATTGCCAATATTTCTCCAGATTGTATCAAACAAAGTTGTACTTAGTCATCACTACCTAGGTAAAGGTAAAGGGACCCCTGACCATTAGGTCCAGTCATGGCCGATTCTGGGGTTGCGGTGCTCATCTCGCTTTATTGGCCAAGGGAGCCAGCGTATAGCTTCCGGGTCATGTGGCCAGCATGACTAAGCGACTTCTGGCAAATCAGAGCAGCACACAGAAACGCTGTTTACCTTCCCGCCGGAGCGGTACCTATTTATCCACTTGCACTTTGACGTGCTTTTGAACCACTAGGTTGGCAGGAGCAGGGACCGAGCAACGGGAGCTCACCCCGTTGCGGGGATTCAAACCACTGACCTTCTGATCAGAAAGTCCTAGCTTTAACCCACAGCGCCACCCGCGTCCCTCTTATCACTACCTACAATCATCACTCATACCTCATCATTTCCTACAATCAATTAAATTTAAAGAGTTTACTCTGAGGATAAGTTGGTTGGATACAACACTCAGCCATGTGCTTATCTGTACCAAGGTTCACAAATTAATTACTCTGTACACCAGATCAGCAGGGGTCCATTTGTTGAGCATGAGTTAGAAGGCTTTGACTATATCCAATCTGCATAGGTTGGTTGCATGTAATTATCTTCATTTATATACTTTATCCAGAAAACAGTGGTTGCCAAACTGATGTATGAGTCTATTATCTCAAATTTCAGATTTACGGAAGTGGAATGATAAAAGATGTGATCAAATGAATACCTTCATTTGCAAGCAAGAGCTGTAAAGCAGTCCTACAGTTCCCAACAGTGCCAGCTGGGAGCTTTGACTGAAGTCAGATGCCTCTGGTATCATTTTCTCCTCCAACATCCCTCAAAGAGAAAGACCAGCTGTCTCCAATGACTCTAAAATAAACATTCATGTCTATAGCGTTGTCTTCTTCAGTCTCCATCTTTGACATTTTCTTGTGGCTTCAACTCTGTGTAATCCTAATAAATTCTCTCATAGGCATATACTTCCTAGTGCACTGCTATCCTCCTCCATCCAGCCGTACTTACAACTCCACTTCCAGTGTTGCAAATCTCAACATGATGGGGGTGGGTGAGTTGTACTCCTTTCATGGAAGTCCCAGGGAAGCAGGAACATTGTACCTAAGGAGCATCATCCCTGCACTGCTGCTTATATCATGCAAGGCATCAAGGAAGACATCAACATCAGTGCAGTTTTTTCAAGATTCAGTCCACCACTTTGATTCAAAAAGACATCGTTATATCCAAATATAGGCCAAAACCTCTGCATTTTCCAGGAACCATCAAATCAAAATGGAGATAATATATTCTTTTCTTTTTCCAAAATGAATTTTATTTGGTTTTACAAATTTAACATTATAATCATACCACTTCCTCTGAATCTTTGGACTTACCACCTTCCCCTCTGTGGGTTCTATTGTTACCCTTTTCTACTGCATCTTTTCCCCATAAACCAAGTTTTTTATAACTCCATTATATCCATAATTCTCGTAACATTACAAGTGTTATTGTGGTTCTGCTAGTGTTTTCAGCTGCTTACAGTGGTCTTCTAGGTAAAATATTTTTTTTCCCCATTTCTTATTAAAAGTTTGGTCTTCCTGGTTTCTGAGCTTTCCCGGTCAGTTTTCCCATTTCGGCATAGTCCAACAGTTTAATTTGCCATTCTTCTCTGGTAGGGACTTTATCTTCTTTCCATCTCTGGGCTAACAGCATCCATGCAGCTGTCGTCGCATACATAAAAAGCCTTTTCTGCTCCCTTGGAATTTCAGCATCTACAATTCCTAATAAAAAAGCCTCTGGTTTTTTTATATAAAAGTTATTTCAAACTTTTTTTTCAATTCTTTATATATCATTTCCCAGAATGCTTTTGTTACCTTAAACATCCACCACATATGATAAAAGGTGCCTTCTTTTTCTTTACATTTCCAGCAGATATTTGTACCTGTCTCATACATTTTTGCTAACTTACTATGAGTTAAATACCAACGGTACATCATTTTCATATAATTTTATTTCAACGTACAGCATGCCGAAAATTTCAGATCAGTTTTCCATAACCTCTCCCAGGATGAGAGTTGGATATTATGCCCCAAGTCCCTCCCCCAGTGTATCATAACAGATTTAACCTGTTCATCCTGGAGATAATATATTCAAAAGAGTTCAAATCAGTGCAGTTTAGAATACCTCTGTCCAACATCTTGATTGAAAATTGCATATGATGGTTTCCTAAGTAGACCAGCACTCACTCTACCATCTCAGGAACTGTCACACAAATTTGGATGACAACAACATCTCCAGGGGTCCAGACTACGGCAGTTCGTAATGGCTTGGTCTGCCATTTGATTCAAAATGGCATCTGGCAGTTTCCAAACATAGATGAGAAATGGTTCCTCCATCTCAGAAACCATTGTGCCAGTTTTGGTGATGACATTTCAAGGGCTGTCTGACTGGTGGACAGGTGGCTAGCGGAACAACATTCCAAAATATATAGCAGACACTAGCAGACAGTATCTAGGATTGCCCAGCAAGTCTTAAAAAACAAATGATAAAAAGATTGATAAATGGATAGGGGTTTCTTAATTCTTAGCAAAAATAATATATATATTTATTTAATCTTGTTCAGTAAACTATAATATACAAACCCTTCAGTACTAGTTAAAATCAGTGCAGTTTTGAGGGGTTTGGTTGAGGGTGGCACACTCTACTTCTAATCGAAAGAAATAGGGAGGTGCTATGTGGCACTGTGGGTTAAACCACAGAGCCTAGGGCTTGCTGATCAGAAGGTCGGCGGTTCGAATCCCCGCGATGGGGTGAGCTCCCATTGCTCGGTCCCTGCCCCTGCCAACCTAGCAGTTCAAAAGCACGTCAAAGTGCAAGTAGATAAATAGGCACCGCTCCGACGGGAAGGTAAACGGCATTTCCGTGCACTTCTCTGGTTCACCAGAAGCAGCTTAGTCATGCTCGCCACATGACCCGGAAGCTGTACACCGGCTCCCTCAGCCAATAAAGCAGGATGAGCACCGCAACCCCAGAGTCGGTCATGACTGGTCCTAACGGTCAGGGGTCCCTTTACCTTTACCTTTTATGATCCTTGAAGGTCCTAGCTTCCCTGGTACATCTCACTGTTCATTGACAGAGCCTGCTCCACTAGAGCTTTTACTTGAGCTAGTGCCACATCCCCCTCTGGAGAAGATTCCTTCAGTGACAGCATGACAGTTGGGTTTTCTCAAGAGGTGTCAAAATATTTGCAATTTTGAAGGTCCCAGTCCACCTTTTAGATTCAAGTTGGTGTCCAATGGTATCCAAACATGGACCAAACCCCATTCCTTGATCTCAGAAACTATCATGCCAAATTTGGTAAATAGTATCTCCAGAGCTGTCCAAAACAGTGCTGTTTAGGAATGGTTTGCTATGCCACCTGAAAATTAAGTAAAGAAGTGAGAACTATTGCTGAGTTCCAATCTCCTTTTGACCACCCCACCCCCAACATGCCAAATTTTCTGCATTTTGATTTGTCCTTTTCTCTCACAGCTTGCCATTTCCCCCTCACTCAGAATTCGGTTCCGTACTGGTAAAATGAAACAGGACACACCCTTTCAGAAACAATTCTCCATTGTTTTCAGGGTTGCTGTGACCCCAAGCCTCCTGCAGGTAGAGGGAGATCTCAAAAGGTTCTAGCACTGCTTCCTTTACCAGTCAGGCTTTTAGCCTGCCAAAATGTCCTGACCTTTAGACTCTGACTATTTCAACAAGGAAGCATTATAGGTGCTCTGACGGTATAGCCTCCATGTGTGCCTCAGTATTCATAAGTCTAGCCCATATTTGATGAACACCCTTAGCCATAAACAGCAGTTAAAACATTAACTATCTACATCTGCAAAGATGATATAAAGTCCATAAAAGTGGTGAGTAACTCATAAAAGTGGTGCCAAGTCCTTTAAACAAAGAGGGGGAAAGAACACATTGTGATCAAATGCACCGGTTTCAATCCTTCTTAAATGTATTCGTCCAGCCTATTTGCTTTCTTCCCAGCATGCTTCCTTGAAACCATCAAAATATATTAGCTCTATAAATGCTCTCCTTCCCCCTACCTCCCACCCAGGGGGGCCCTGTAAAACCAAACTTCCTTCACCCAGGTGCACCTTGAATCAGACCTGTTTTCTCCCATGACCTGACCAACAATTCCATTCCTAACTGATGGTGGGTGGCACAGTCTTGCCCCTGCAACTCCCCTAAGTGATGACCCAAAGGGTAAACTCTCTTTGGGGGAGGTACCCTGCTGCAACTGACCTCTGGTACTGCATAAATACGGAATCCGTTAAAAAAAAGACTGCTTTTGAGGCAATTTGAAACATCGGCAATATTCTTTTTATCCTTGATGGGTCATTAAGACATGTAAGACATTGAATACTGTTTAAGTCATCTGTGGGGTGTGCATTGTGTAAACCCAGATTTTAGAATACAGTTGACATCTCAGTACAACAGATTGTCAACCCTGTACCCACATTTAATATCCTTAAGGATACCCAGTTTTTAAAATTCTTTTTTTTTAAATAATATTTATTCAGAATTTTGAAAATTACAAAAAGAAAAAAGAAAAATACAAAAGACAGAAAAAATACAAAAAAAATGCAATCATTTAGAAAAAGAAAAAGAACAGATTAAATCTATACATAGCTTTCTTCCTTTACTTATTTCCTTGACCTCCTCACACCTCCCATTTTTGTATTCTAGTTCAAATTGTTATTTCAGCAAATCCTTCCAACCTTGTTTTTCTCTTAATAATTTGTTTTAATATATTGTAATTTTACGTTCTCTCTTTCATCAATTTCATCAATTCATTTTTACTTATTCCTTTATATCATTCCTACCAAAACCACATAATTTTCTTTTTCCAACATCTTTCTAACAATCCTTAATTTTACAATATTTTTGAAGATATACTTTAAATTTTTTCCAATCTTCTTCCACCGACTCTCCAGTTTTTAAAATTCTTTTGGCCACAGTGGCCACCAGCCTTCTTTTCTTTTTACAATGCCCCAGAGGATAAGGGGCACTTGGGGTGGGGGTAGGGATTACTACTCCTCCCCCCAAAAAAAATCATGGAAACGTCAATGTTTTTGTGGTGTTCTACAGAAGACCATGTCTGTTCATGAAACTCCTAGTGCAGCAATGTCCAACCAGATGACCATGATCAACAGGTAGATTGTCGGGGTGCTCCTGGTCGATCGTGGGAGTAAAAGAAGTGATCACCCATTTGTTCCTGAGCGATCATAACGTGCCCCACCCCCAGTACTATGTCCCATTTTTTGCTGCCAGTACAGCTTTGAAAGGTTGTATTTCCAGCGTTGGCATCAGAGTGGGGAAAGGAGGAAGGTCAGCAGACTGTTGTGCGATCAATGTCATGCAATCCGTCTCCATAAAAGCTGAACAACTGTTACCCCCCTAAAAAGAAAGCTCAACAACTCTGCTTACTCCCCCCTAAAAAAAAGCTCAACAACAATCGGCAATCAGTAGATTACTGCCAGTTTTCTTTATATACTAGGAGTAGATCACAGTCTGTAGAGAGTTGGACATGCCTGTCCTAGTGTATTATGGAGACAACATGGCTGCCACTGAGAGCTACCAGGTGTACAACCAAAGAAAACATTCCAGAAACCCAGTTTGTGTCTCCAGCTTCCATTTGGATGGAACCTTGCCTTCCACTCTGCTGGAGCTGCCCTCAAATAAGCCAGGTAGGAAAAATAGCATCTAAAGAAGAAGAAAACAAGGGTGGGTGTGTAGTAGTAGAAGAAGTAGAACAATCCCCAGTCTAAGCTCCCCACCCTCCATCACCACAAGTACTTATATCCCAATCTCAGAAATGAGCCAAGGAGGGGAGTTAAATAGCATGAGGAAGCAAAGAGGAGGGAGGAGTTTAGCTCCCCTCAGATATTTCCCATTTTCATGTAAAAACTAGACCTCGCCAAGCCCCAATTTTAAACATGAATAACATGAGTGGTTTCCACAGTTTGGGTTTTATGGAATTCTTGCCACGTTGACTCATCTGCTAGGGAACGTCTTGCATGTGGCAGAGGATTCTGGGAAATATTCCAAGGCAGTCTCTGCCTTTATGAAGGATGCGGGCCAGTCTTGTTACAGGTCAACTTTGCACTACCTGAAGTGAGGGTGTGCTCTTTGAGCAGACTCAGCACTCCCCTTCACTGACACCTTTCAGTTTCAAAATAGAAAGTGGTGAAGGAAGTGTCCCTCCTGAAATTGGGTTTATCTCCAGATGGTAGACCTGTTCTTTGATTCTAGTTAAGTCTTTTATTATTGTATTTAGAATATTTGCTTTTCCATCACCTTTCACATAAATACCTAGGGACATTCATGCAACCAATCATGCGTTTTTATGAGTATTTGAAGTACAGCCTTTCCTTCGTGATCTGTACTTTATGCATGTCTAAAAGGTTGAAATTCCTTCCTCTTTTCCCCTGCCTCTGACAGACAAAGCTTCATATAATAATTAAGGCAGCCAACTTGGGAGTCAGGCTTGCCTGTGGAAAGAGTTATCCATCACCTCAAAAGGACTGAACCTGGGTAAGTTGCAGGTGGGGTTGGGGATGGGGGAGAAATTCAGTTCAGATTCCATTTAAAGACATACTTATTGAATTTGCACCATCTGGAACAATATGAGAGCTGAAACATAGCCACCCTTTGAAATTTGTATCTCTTTGAATTTTTCAACACAGTTGAATTTCTCATGGAATTTCTTCAGCTGTGTAACGCATACAAAAATGATGTACTTGGGGAAGGTGTTAATAGAAATGCATATTGTTGGAAATTCCTCAAATGAGCATATGGTCTCCAAGGTCCCTTCTAATCTCAGCATTCTATAGCTCAATGAATCGTCAACACTGATAAACATCAAGCTTTTGTTTCTTTCGTCTTTCTCTAATCTTCATAGTTCTTAGAAGTTCAAATAAAGTAGAATTGTGATTTTAAGAGTAGACAATGTTTAAGTCCTCCTTACTTCCATCACCACTTGGGATGAATGGCAATCAGTGGAGGTATTTGTTGAATTCACTGTACATTCCTCTTCCACAAAAGGTCTACCACAAGATGGGATTTGTCACCTCCTTCGCCTGTTGTCTTCTTGGAGTCCTGGTCTCTAGTTCTTTTCCAGGAGGTGAGCATTTTAACCAATTTTTGAGAATTACCCAATGCAAACTATTTACCCCTAGTCCTTCAGGTGTCCATATAAATATAATTAATTCATTTATTCCTCGTTTTTAAGTCTAAGTCATAATATTAAGGCAGGCAATCAAGAATGCAGACACAAGAGAATTATGATTAATATTCCCTTACTATCTTAGTCTTTATATCAACCCTTCTTGGGCTTGTAATCCTAGTTACTATCACAATTCAGGACTTCAAGCTTGCTTAGCAATGTCAAGTTTGAGATAATGTTACTCTGAGAAAGCTTCCAAGATAATATTGTCTTTCAAACATATCCTCAAGGAAAGAGCACTGTTCACCAAATGACCATCCTATTGCACTCTTTGAATATTTTGATTCTCCATTCAGTGACTGAAGAGCCATCTTGGCCACCCATCACATCTGGGCTCTGCTGGAATAAGAATCCTCCTTTGCTACTGCTTATTCTTGCCCTTACCATCTTTCTGCTTCTCTTGTTTTCTCTTTTAAAATAATAATAATAATAATAATAATAATAATAATAATAATAATAATAATAATAATACAGTTTTAAATTTAACATTTTCACTCAAATATAAATCAAAATCATAAAAATATAGGATTCCCTGAATCCTTAGACTTCCCTCTACTCCTCCATGGCTTCCATTGTTAATCTTTACCCACCTGCATCATATAATGTTCTCCATTTAATCTTAAAATTCAATTCATACCATAGCACCTGTTACATTACAAATGTTGTTATAATTCTGCCAATGTTTTTAATTGTTTGCAGTATTCTTCAAGGTAACTTATAAATCCCCCCCATTCTTTATTAAATGTATTATCTTCTTGATTCCTGATCTTCCCAGTCATTTTCACCATTTCAGCCTAGTCCATCATCTTTATCAACCATTCTTCTCTGGTCAGAACTTTATCTTCCTTCCATCTCTGGAGCAATAGTATTTGTGCAGCTGTCGTCACATACATGAATAGTCTTTTCTGCTCCTTTGGTATTTCTGCACCTAGAATTCCTAGTAAAAAAGTTTCTCTTATTTTCTCAATCTATTTCTCTCCTTTCTTCACTTTTCCCCTTCCCTCTGCATATAACCTCCCTCACATATAACCTCCTCCGCCTCCTTATCTTTCTGTTTCACGCTTTTAACCTGTGCTGCTCTTCTTATCCTCAGCTGTTGTTTCTCCTCGGTGTCTCCAGCCAGTTCTCTATTCCTTCCTTGGGGACATTCCTTCTTTCACACTCTGCCAGACACACTTTTATCCTCTGCCTGCATGTCTCTCTTTCAGCAGTTTTACATTGCCTTGCCCCTTTCAGTCTACATAGCTCATATCTGAGGCAGGCCATGAGACCAAAAAATCATGAGAGGAGCTGTAGAAATCTTTATCTGGGTTAAGTGGCATTATATCAATAGTGCTTGTTATATTTTCAAGCGATGGTTACCCAGCTAAGGCTATTAGAGCAATGGTTTAGGTTAGGCCTATATTCATTGGTTTCAAAATTATCTGTGATTGCTCAAAGCAGTCACCCCTTTTAGCAGTGTAGCTAAAATAAGATTTCAAATAAAGAACAACCTTCTTACTGCTTCGTTCCTTTCTACTCATAGCCAAGGCCCTGTCCTGTCCTGATGGTTGGCTGCAAAACCAGGGTAATTGCTATGGATATTTTGATACCAAGTTGTCATGGAGAGATGCTGAGGTAAGAAATATTTCTCCTCAAGCAAAATGTAATAGAATAATGGAATTGTAGAATTGGAAGGTATTTCAAGGGTCATTTAGTCCAAACCCTTGCAATGTAGAAATCTCAACTAAAGCATCTGTGGCGTTTGCCTCCTAGGTGGGTCATAAGGAAAGGGTTAAATGAGTGTGGTGCGATTGGCCAGAGAGAATGCAAGGGGAGGAGTAAAAGTTAGAGTTGGAGGTGTGTGGAAGTTAGTTGAGAGTTGAGCGTTGGGAGTTGGAGAAGTAAGAGGGAGGAATAGTCTGTGGGTTGGTCAAGCTGTGTGGTGAGAGAGTGAGAGGAATTGTTAGGTGAAGTCAGATAGATAGTTGGAATAATCAGTTTGAAGTTGTTATTTGTTCATGCTTATACAAATGAACTTGATTATTTGTTAATGTTAACAACTGTCTGGACTCCATGTGTCCCCGAAGAGAAACGGGGTGGTGGCAGCGAAGAGGCAATGGCAGTGGTGGCACAGGGTCAATAGACCGTCAAACGTCTGGGGACCCTGTGTGATAGCCACAGCATCCATGACAGATGGCCATCCTACCTTGGCTTAAAAACCTCCAAGGAAAGAGGCCACAGTTTTCCTCTGTCAAACAGATCTTGCTGACAGAAAGTTCTCCCTAATGTTTATAATTTACATCTTTTGGGCTCCTATCAGATTTCTGTGGGTAGGGTTATCCTTGCCCTGGAACAATACCTATCCAGCATCTCAGACTTCACAAAAGAGAGTTGGTCACTTTATGTTCCAGTGAAGCATCTCCGTGGGAGCTGTGAATGTGACAGTTATGCCAAATCCTCCCCTCCCACCAGGAGAAGAGGGAATAAATCTTTGTGTGGAAAAGTAGAATAGACTGCAGTTCTGAAACAGATCTGAGACTGGGTTCGCAAAACATTTCATGGCTCTGGCTGTCTCCCTAGAGAACTCATGTATGAACTGCAGATTTTGGCAGTCTATGGGAGTGTTTGATTGTCTGCCTATGCTCAGCCTATATATTTGCAGAATAGTATTTTTACAATGTCAAAAAGCACCCAGTGACCTAATTCCAAAGGGAATTTACCAAACATTACGTATGTACTGCACCCCTGCAACTTTTCAGTGCAAGGGTGACATAACAGTGTATGCTGTGTGGTCTGCAGTGTTGTGAAAGGAATGCAGCAGGTTGGATGCAGTGCTGATCATTTGGGTTCCAGAGCTCAAGTTAAAATAAATTAGTCATTGCAAGCAAATCTCCCAAGTTCAAATTTCCTTGCCTCTATTTAAATGTAATACTCCCTTTCTGTAACCTTTTGCAGCTTTTTCAACATTCCACATAAAAATGCTTCTACCTAAAATTTCTACATAAAAAAAAAATGGGTTTGTTGGAAGACCGGCTTAGGGTTTCTCCAGATGACCTTTTAACTGACCACTCATCCTGCATTCATCCTAGATGAGGGGACAAGAACATGCTCCTACATTTGTTCATTTATTTATTTATTTAAGTGGATTAATTGTGCAAGCCTACACTTCCTGTTATGTGCTTGAATTCCTCATGTGAAATGGTGTCAATCTGGAGGTGCCATTAGTGCACAAAAGTTTAAGCCCAGCAACATGGTATGTGACACTAATTTCTTACAGTCTACCAGTAAGACTTGCCTCTTGAAAGTCAAATTTCAGAGAAATAAATAAAAATGTTGATATTCCACAAACTCTGCATCATTCCTTTTAGTGAGATATGGTTTTTGAACTGTTGTTATCTGATGTGTTGTGAGACACTTTGGGAATGACTTTTTGTAAAAGTGGTATATAAAGAAACATGTTCTGATGGCGGTTGTAACAAAACGTCTTTCATTCTTTCTCCATTCTTAGACTGCATGCCATAGCTATGGCCATAGGGCCCACCTTGCCTCTATCCTTAATGTGGATGAGACAGCCCTGATTGCCAAGCACATCTCCGCGTCCCAGCAAGAACAAAGCAACGTGTGGATTGGGCTTCATTACGTGAGTTGCTTTCACTTGCTCTATTCCAAGTCATTGTCATAGAGTAGTGGCTTCTTAGCATCACCACTCCTTCCTTATATAATAATATCCAAGAATGAACCCCACATGCTACATCAATATTATTTTCAATGCAGATCCTCCTCTGACTCATTCATAGTTGGCACTACTTTCCCACAGACCAAGATATCCAGATAATATTGACACCAGGCTCCTCATGTCCTTACTTACATGATCTATAATGTCTCAATCTTGCAGAATGGGCGTTGGAGGTGGCCTGATGGATCAGTCTACAAGTTCGACGAAGGTTACAAATCCTGGTACCCAACCACACCAGACAACTGGGCCCCTTATGAGCATTGTGTGGAGCTCCTATATTTTCCAGGTAAGGAAACCATTTGCAAGGTCTGACAAAATAACAATTAGATGTTGAGTTCCACATTGCCACACACTTCTCCATCAATGTCCTACTTCTCTCAGGATTGTAAGTCATACTCAAAATAGTTCCGTCAAAATCAACAGACCCAGGTTAGTATTTTATGAAAGTCCATTGATTTTAAGGAGTATACTCTGAGTATGAGTTAGTTGGATACAACTGTTGGTCAGGTATTTGTTTCTTTACAGCAAAGATAATTACTCTGTAGAGTGGAACAGCAGTGATTTATATGTTCAGCATTTAGGGTCACTTCCAACATACCACAATGTAGAAGGGTTCAGTTACAGCCTATCTGCATAGTAAATTGTACGTGACAACTGCCTTGGGATATTTGGATGAAGGGTGGTGTGCAATTTGTAGCAACCACCACCACCACCACCACCATCACATTCATGTTGTATTCTGAAAACTGGTTGCCAGGCTAAAGTCTGAGTTGTGTATTCTCCTCACCATAGGGAAAGTGTTGACTAAGGGATGTAGAAAATCTAAGATCAGAAAGCAAAATTAATCTGGACTATTTATTCTTCATGTGCCTCCTAACTTCTGGACCTAATTCTGTCATTTGTTCTCTTTTAAAGAAACCGTTTACAGTTTTGTGAAATGGAATGATAGAAACTGCAACCAACTCAACAGCTACATCTGCAAGAAAAAACTCTAAGCCAGCAACTGTCATTCCCAACTGCGCCTTCTGTGATTGATGGACAGCTCTCTGGAATCATTACCTCCTCTCCAATCCCTCAGTGATCAACTCTCATCCATTATTTCCAAGATAGGCTTCAATACAATGTAATCCTAATAATCTCTTATGCATATATTTCTTGTCATGATTCTGTCCTTCTCATCCCATCAGTCCTTATAGCACCTGTTCTCAGAGCACAAATCTCATGATGAGGAGGCACTCCTTGCATGAGAGTCCCAGGAACAGGAGGGTGCTGTGTCTAACTCTCACTGTGTCTAGCACTGCTGTTCACAACACACAAGGCACTCAAATCCAAATGTCACCACAAATTTCATCCCCAAAACATACACCTTTCCTTAGAGCTGCTCAGCACAGTTGATATGAAATCCAGAATTTTAGAAGCCACAAAATGAGGACAGGGGAAGAAGAAGAGTTTGGATTTGATATCCCACTTTATCAGTACCCTAAGGAGTCTCAAAGCGGCTAACATTCTCCTTTCCCTTCCTCCCCCACAACAAACACTCTGTGAGGTTAGTGGGGCTGAGAGACTTCAGAGAAGTGTGACTAGCCCAAGGTCGCCCAGCAGCTGCATGTGGAGGAGCGGAGACGCAAACCCAGTTCACCAGATTACGAGACTACCACTCCTAACCACTACACCACACTGGGAAATTGCAAGGGAATCCCATTTAACCTGACCAGCACCATGTTCTGGAATGCTACACTAAATTTTTAACCAGATTCCTGCCCCAGGAAAATGCTGCCTAGAGCTTCTAGTTAAGAAAAAGCTGTTCAATATTCTCAGGCACACATTCCCCGCCCCACCCCAAAGTCAGTGTTTCCAAATGAGGAACCGACAATGAGTATTTGCTAACATACAAATGCAAATTCAAGGATCGGAAGCATTAAGCAATATCAAAAGATGGCAATTCAACAATAGCAAGTTACCCAGTCCTTTCACAGACTTGTTTTAACTGAACATAACAGACATGAATAAGGGACAATACTGAGCACTAGCTGGACATCCTCCATGTTGTTTTACTTTGCGTGCATGGGCTTGGTGCATCTAATGGCCCCATGTCCATTTTCCTAGCTCTCTTCTCTTTTGCATAAATGGTCACAATCACTAGGATAGTCAGGTCACAGGTTTTATTACGCCTAAATGTCACAGCACAGACAGAGACAGAGACACACATCAGTGCCAAAGATCTCCCTGAGCAGCTTCCCTGGGTTAGATTTTTCTTACACCTCTATAAGCCTATAGTCTTATGCCTCTGCCTGATGTCACTCCATCACTCCAGCCACCACCCAGCATCCCCCCCCCCCGGTTTGCCTATTGCTTAACCAAGACTGAGGATGGGAGAGAAGTTCAATTCTATTCAAAATGAAAACCAGGCCTACTCACACTTTCTGAAAACAATTCATGAGCTGAAACACAGCCAACCTTTGAAACTCACACTTCTCTGAATTTTGCAATGCTGTCTTCATGTAACGTATATAAAAAAAATCCCAAAACTATTGTTCATACAAATTCATAGATTAGTGTAAAAATGCATTGTATTGGGGGAAATTGCTTTTAAAAAACATGCTTACAGTGGTACCTCAGGTTACATACGCTTCAGGTTACAGACTCCGCTAACCCAGAAATAGTGCTTCAGGTTAAGAACTTTGCTTCAGGATGAGAACAGAAATCATGTTCTGGCGGCGCGGTGGCAGCAGGAGGCCCCATTAGCTAAAGTGGTCTTCAGGTTAAGAACAGTTTCAGGTTAAGTACGGACCACTGTATATTGGGATAAATTCACACTAAAATGCTGATGAATCTACATAAATATTTTTTTTAAAAAAAACAATGATGTGCAGATGTGGAGAGCTGAATTAAAGATGGGGGGGGATGAGAAACAGACAGAAACTAAAACTGGCACACCTGTTTAACCTTACCCACATCCTGAACAAGACACACAAGATCCTGTGCTGAACTGCATGAGGAGAAGTAGCAGGGCAGAGCTGAGGAAGCCCAATGAAGGTTGTACCTTCATTGATATCCACATGTACCACTGCAGGATTGACTGCAGAAGGGATGGAGAAGACATTCAATTCACACTATGTTTGAAGCATATCTCCCTAATTTGCACTTTCCAAAATAATACAACTGCTGTAAAACAGCCATCCTTTAGACCTTGGCACTTCTCCAGGTTTTGAAATGCAGATTGGTGGCCAAGCAGCATAATGCATATATAACTGAAGACAGCACATTAAAAAAACATGTGTTGGTGAAAATAATGTGCAAAACTATATTATATTTCAGATCAATACTTTGTAGGTTGGGAAACACCGAATGCCAACATGTGCACGTTAGAAGAAATGTTTGTGAAAGTGCTGGTGAATTTCCTCGCCCCAGCCAACCCCCCCCCCCCAAAAAAAAAAACCTTTCACCAATAGTTGTGGAAATGTGAGGAACTCAAGTTTGGAGAAATGAGAAATCAAGAGAAACCAGAACTGAGGGCAACATTTCCTCACAGATGACCTGCTGATTATTGATTTGACACACATGGAAGCCACTGGAAGAACAAAACAGACTCTTGCATTGAAATAAAAATTATCCAGTCCAAAAATGTGGTTCAAAAGCTTTGCTCACAGAACTTAAAAGAAGGCACCACACCTGACATGGATGCCTGCAATTAACATATGCATAGACCTGAAATGCAATCCCTTTCATGTGACTGTGAGCTGATCATCTTGTGACTAAGCCCACAGAGATACAGTCCAGGCCCAGCTCCGTTAATGATTAACCAGGTAGGTTTTTCTCTAACCTCATGAAAATTTCCAACCATGCTTCACAGTATACAATACAAAGAATGTTATATATCTCCTGTTGCCAGTGCTTTTTCCTGGGTGTACGCATACCCCTAAACATTTTGTAAATCTAAGTTTGGCCTCATTGAGGGGCAGTATTTCAATATGAGTAGGAAAATGAGAGTACTCCTAAACATTTTTAAGGAAAAAAAGCAATGCCCACTGCAATGTACCATTAACCAATTGTCCTGAACATGATCTCCTGGGTAGAACATGCCATTGGTTACTCGGGCCAGAAGGGAAAGAGGATGGAATAGTTCCACTGTAGTGCAGTCTACATGGGGCTACATGGGCCTTTGAAGGTGACCTGGAAACTACAACTCATCCAGAACGTGGCAGCTAGACTAGTAACTGGGAGTGGCCACCGAGACCATATAATACCAGTCCTGAAAGACCTACATTGGCTTCTAGTGCGTTTCCGAGCACAATTCAAAGTGTGGGTGCTGACCTTTAAAGCCCAAATGGCCTCACCTAGTATACCTGAAGAAGCGTCGCCACCCCCATCATCCAACCTAGACACTGAGGTCCAGCGCCTAGGGCCTTCTGGTGGTTCCCTAACTGTGAGAAGCAAAGTTAGAGGGAACCAGGCAGAGGGCCTTCTCTGCAGAACGGCCTCCCATCAGATGTCAAGGAAATAAACAACTCTCTGACTTTTAGAAGACACCTGAAGGCAGCCCTGTTTAGGGAAATTTTTAATGTTTGATGTTTTATCATGTTTTTAATATACTATTGAGAACCTCCCAGGGTGGCTGGGGAAACCCAGCCAGATGGACAGGGTATAAATAATATTGATGATGATGATGATGATGATGATGGGGACTCTTGCCTTTGTACAGTAGACTGCCTTCAAGCCAGGCAAAGGTCAGAGGCTGCTTTACTCCTATCTCTCTATCCACCATCCAGACAATCATGGCCAGTGCTCAAGTACAGATTCCAGCCAGACAAAATCACTCATGTCTGGCACAGAGAAGGGCCTACAGGTGAGCAACTGGGGCAGAGGTGTCTGGTTTAGCATCCTAGGATTTGGCACTGGTCAGGTAGCCTGGGATCCCCTTACGTTTTCCCCTGTCCCCAGCTCTCAAAATCCCAGCTTTAGTATCAGCTCTGCTGAGCATCTCTGAGTAAAGAAGTTGGGTTTGAGATAGGAAGTTTCACCTACATGTTGCCCTGAGTGCCTTGTCAGGTATCGGCGACTGTGCTGGACTGGAGCCCCAGAGGTACAATGTGCTTCTTTTCCCTGGGAACTCCAGTGCAAGAATTGCTCCTTCCCCTGTCTTCAGATATATGGTATTGGAACTGGAGCAATAAGGATGGATTCAGTGAAAAGAGAATACACATAAGTGAGTTTATTAGGATTATATTTTGCAGAAGTAACAAGGAAACTTCCAAGTGAATGGGAAGACCAAAGAGGTAGCTCTATAGAGGAGGTTATTTTGAAAATGAAGATGAGCTGTTTTTTCCCCTTTGAGGGATGGGAGAGGAAGCAGTGAGATCAGAGGTCCACTAAGGAGGAAGAGTTGGGAGCTGTGGTCTCCTTTAACTCTCTTGTTTGCAGATATAGGTATTGAAATGGTGACAAGGTTCATCATTCCACTTTCGAAAACCTAAAATTCAAGACATGACAAAAGTTACTATTTCTTGCCCATTATTACATACCCAAATGGATGTGGTTTGGAGTACGGGTTAGGAATTGGATTTGACTAGGGTATATTTCAGATACTAAAAAACCGGACAAACTTGTTGAGCTCTTTTCTTTTCTTTTTGCTTGGGCCTTGCACCGCCTCCCTCCCTGAACCCTATTCAGGCCCCTATTCAAGGTAAGCAGCTTTGGGACACTCACCAACTGGGCTTCCTCCTGACTTGCACTGAGCCCGGGGTGCTTGGCTCTGTGCACATGCCATCCATCTGGGCAAACGCGCCTGCAGGTCATGCCCAGTTAACTTCCAGCTTCGCCTCAAATTGAAATTGCAAGGTGCACCAGGAACAAGTGAGGGCCGACTTGAGCTTTTTTCTTTTTTTGAGCTGTTTTTTTTTTTTTTTTTTTTTTGCAAACATCTCCCTTCCACCGCCCCACCCCAAAATTCCAGCTTTTAAAGCATGTTTGAAGCATTTTCCTTTGAAAATAGCCCTGGTTGCCATATGTCCAGGTTTTCCCAGACATTTTGCTGCTTTGCTGCCCAGACGCCATTTTCAGGCCCTGATTCCCGAACATGTCTGGGAAAATCCAGATGTATGGCAACCCTAGATTGGGCAGGATAGACTGATCCAGAACTGACCAACCCCATGTGGGTTGCCCATCTGACAGTTGCCTGACTTCAGCCTCGTAAGTGTGCTCCTGATTCAAAATTTGCAGCTGAAATCGGGTCTTTTTTAATGTGGTGCCTTCTTTTGTTTCTTTATCTGACTTTAACCATATCTTAGAGAAATACTGTAGAAAATAATATGACATGGCCCACTTGAAAAACCACTGTTTCCAGAATATAATATGCAAATGAGTATGCATGCAATAGAACACATGCAACTAAACTATGCAGATGAGCTACAGCTGAAGCCTCCTGGTGTGTTGGGCAGTGATGCTAAATGCTGAATGAATGGACCACTGCTAGCCAGAGTAATTGATCTGTAAACATTTCTACAAGCGAACACCTGGTTGAGGGTTAAATATGACTCATAACTGGATCCCTTAAAATCAATAGACTTTAATTAGTGATGGTTGACAGATGTACTGTATTTTCAGTGCAATTTAGTGAGATGCAACCCTGAGACAAGTTGGAAATTTATAGGGAATTGGAGGGTAATGTAGCATTCAAGGTGAAAATGCATTTTTTCTCAGGCATGCAAATAGTTTCCCTACCTGTCCAACGTTTCAGCTCCACACAATATTCCTTGCCGCCAGTGTTGTTTGGCTCCCCTCTGTTCCAGTTGTTGTAATTAAAGACTGAATCATCAAGCCACTTCCAATCTTGGTTCTGCAGGAAAGAGAAGGAACAGCTCATTTGACCAAGGAGGTTTGTAGCTCAGTGCAAGGATGTCGGGAGTGCTCTGATGGTGTTTCCTGCTTGGCAGGGGGTTGGACTCGATGGCCCTTGTGGTCTCTTCCAACTCTATGATTCTATGATTCTATGTTCGGAGGAGGTTGCTCAGCAGGAAGCTCTTGCAAGCTATGATGGAGACATTAGAGAAGAAGCTCCTACCATAAGCACCATCTGTGCAGGGCCATGGGTGCCAAGGCACCCACAAAATGTTCACTGTGGGGGGTTGGCAGGGATCGGCAACGTGTTCCATGTGTGGGCACCCCTAATGGGGTGGAACCCAGCATGCCTGGCCCCTATGTAAAATATTGGAGAAATAATTTTGGGATGCAGCCTGGGAGATGATAGGATGGCATTGCTAAGGAGCCACTGTGCTGTGATGATGACCTGGAATAGAGTAATTGAAGGGAACTCACCTCATAGGGATCATAGAGACCAATCCAGACATCATATTTTCTCTTCTGCTTTGAGTAGATGTACTTGGCCACCAAGGCTGACTCTTGCTCTGTGTGTATAGAAGCCAGATGGGTCCCACGGCCATGGCTTTGGCATGCAATCTGAGAATAGAGAAGGCACTAAAGTATTTCTGCCACCATTATCACCATCCGCTTAACTGTAGGTCACTTTCCCACAAAATGGTGCCCAAAGTGGTTCACAATGTATCAAAAAGACAACAAGACAAGACAAGACAAGACAAGACAAGACAACAACAACAACAACAACAACAACAACAACAACAACTTATATCCACCCATCTGACCGGACCTCCCAAGCCAACAAAATATTAAGAACATGATAAAACATCAGACATTAAAAACTTCCCTAAACAGGGCTGCCTTCAGATGTCTTCTAAATGTCAGGTAGTTGTTTATTTCCTTGACATCTGATGGGAGGGCATTCCACAGGACAGGCGCCACTACCAAGAAGGCCCTCTGCCTGGTTCCCTGTAACCTCACTTCTTGCAGTGAGGGAACTGCCAGAAGGCCCTTGGAGCTGGACCTCAGTGTCTGGGCTAAACTATGGGGGTGGAGATGCTCCTTCAGGTATACTGGGCCAAGGCCATTTAGGGCTTTAAAGGTCAACTCCAACACTTTGAATTGTGCTCGGAAACATACTAAGGTAAGAATTCAAAAGTGATATCCCACCCAGTTGGAGTTATCCAACTGTGAATAACCATGTGTAATATCAAAGTTCTTAATCTATTCTATCTTTTGGAATGTGGTCCGTCTGTTTGTCCATCTGTCTATCTTTGACCAATCTGTGGCCCAAGAAACCTACTTTTTAAAAGAAAAGCCCACTTCTAAAAACCCCAAAAGAAAATTAGGATGAATGCTTGTTGCCGTGACTTCCCTGTACTCTTTTCGGCACCTTCTAAAAACATTTTCTTTAGACAACCCTATCAAGACATATAGAATGTTGGTGTATGTTTTAAACTGGTTTTTAGACTTCTCGTTGATTCTATTTTCCCCTGAATGTTTCAAATACTTGTTTTTAACTGTTTGTTACTGACAGTGCTATTGTATTGCTATTTTTTGTAAATCACTTTGGGTTTTAATAAAACCGAACAGTGTATAAGTCTTGTAAAATTTATGATTGAAAGAATGAATATTAATCTCTCCTCAGGCAAATCAGACTGAGTGTTCAGTGAAGAATGGCTATCACATAACTTCTGTGTAAGCTTTGTGCAAACAAATCAGGATGAGGATTCACGAAATAAGTCCTCTGGAGGAGACCAAAGTTGGTTTTCTCACAACTCCAAATTCAGAAGCCTTTGCATACAGAATGTTGAGATTGTTTCAGAAAAGGAAAATAGGCATTTAAATGTATGCATGGAGTTTTGAGCTGAAGGGATTTGCTTTGGAATGTTGAATTCATATTAGCTTGACCTCTGCTGCAACACAGATAATCACCAAACAAACTAACCTACCACATTCCATTTTGGCACTGCAGACCATTACAGTAGTACCTCGGGTTACAGGCGCTTCAGGTTACATACACTTCAGGTTACAGACTCCTCTAACCCAGAAATAGTACCTCAGCTTAAGAACTTTGCTTCAGGATGAGAAAAGAAATTGTGCTCCGGCGGCACGGCAGCAGCAGGAGGCCCCATTAGCTAAAGTGGTGCTTCAGGTTAAGAACAGTTTCAGGTTAAGAACGGACCTACGGAATGAATTAAGTACTTAACCCGAGGTACCATTGTATTCTTTTCAGTAAGAGAGATGACTTGCCTCTTCCTAATGGTGAGTGAATACATTCTGGCCAGGCCATCCCTCCTGACCACAGGATCCAACTCTTTGGGGCCAAGGTCCCTTTAGCCCCCTAATAAAATATTTGAGGGGGTGGGTTCCCAAAGGTGATGGGCATTGCCATTCCAATGGGGGGGGGGTGCCATGTCTTGTGATCGATTGTGCAGAGCAGGGCTTACCAGCCACCTCTATGCCCCTTATTTTATTTAAGTTGCCACCCTTGAGGAGTCTTGACTGTTAATTAAGCCTTCATGGCTCCCATGGAAACACATCCCTTAAACATGTTGGGTGAGCAACTCAATTTGAAATGTTGGCCAGGTATGGTCTCAGGACAACTCACATACATAGCCCTCCTCAAAAAGATCTCATGTGCAACCCACAACAATATCTTATGCTACAGCTTGGTTGGTGAGAAACAACTTCTTACCTCAGCTGCAGACCATGACTTTGGACTATCAAAATATGCATAGCAGTTGCCCAGCGCTCTCAGCCAACCCCTGGGACAGGATCTGGCCCTTGCTGTATGGAAAGAAGAGTAAAGGAAGAAAAAGAGAGTGGGACAAAAGTTGTAAGAAGACTGTTTTTAATGTGAAATCTCACTTTACCTGTACTTTTGCTTATTCCAGTGAGGAAGCACAGGTAATTTAAACCTTTGTGCTTTCAGAGGTGGTTAGTGTCCAGTTGAATTGGTGAGACAGAAGGCAGGGAGACCAACAGAAGGTGGATCCAGAGGCAATGACAGGCAGTGCCACTCCCTGATTGGTTGTCAATATGAATCTGAGGAGTGGTTCAGGGCAGACTGAGGTTGGTAGGGCAATTCCCTATTCATTCTAATGAACCAGCTTCAATTGCCTGATTATTTATTCCAACAGCCTTAGCTTGGTTACCATCACCTGGAAATATAACAATTACTTTTTTATTTTCATAAATGCTTAGCCCCTATTAAGATTTTTGGGAAATTCCCAGATAATTGTTAAAACACTCACCTCCAGGGAAAGAATAGGAGACCAGGAGACCAAGAAGGCAAAGGTAGGTGACAACCCCCATCTTCTGGGTGACCTTTTGTGGAAGGAAATGTGCAACGAATTAAAAACTTATCCTTACTTATTGGCATTGTCAATGTGGTGATAGCAGGAAGAAGTAAACCAGCATTTTCTGTTCTTAAAATCATAAATGGGAAGATTAGAGAAAGAAGAGAGAACCCAAAACTTAAAAGTTGGCGATTATTGAAGTATCATGGAGTCAAGTAAGGTTAGTGTGCAGATGCACCTGGTGCTGACCACTGACTCTTCTGGACCAGTGGAGACTGCTGTCCATTGGGGCTGGTAGGGCAGAAGGCAGGAAGACCAATGATAGGTGGAGCCAGAGTCAATGACAGGAAGAGCCAACCAATCCTAGTTGTGTTCCCATCCTCTTACCTGCAGAGTTCCCTTCCTCTGTAGTGTTTCCTTAGGACACTCTAGAGACAAAATGATGGACTATGGCTGGCTGAGTCATCTCTATGAAGACAACTGCTGCATGATTTTGAGGAAATATTCATGTAACAAATTGCCGTGAGTTCTAACATCTAAGGAGTGCCGCTAGACTCCTGTTTTCTCAAAGGCTGAGCTTCCTTATATGTGAAAAATCTGATTTCCATTACTCTAAGTATGAAACAGCAGCCACAATGCCAGAAGAGAGGTGGTGGCCACCTTCAACTAGGAACGTAGGGGAAATGCGTTCCACTTTGCATACAAAGGGAAATCCACCTGATTTGCATGTATTTCTCCAGATTGGCAGTGCAGTTCAGCAGCCAAGTAATGTGAAGGGAAATGCAAGGACTAGGATACAGTGTGTAGAAATGCATATGCATATGAAAATAGCATATAAAATGCATTATACAAAGGAGAAATGTTCGCAGAAATGTGTCAATTAGTAGAAATTTACTAAAATGCTAATTTTAAAAAATTTTAAAAATGCCTACTGATGTGGAAGACTGCAAGAGACCAAAGCTGTCAGATTCACCCATCCCGACCGCCAACTTACCCAAGCTCCGTTCCGTTGAGGTGATGGATGCTGCTTTCTGCCGTGGCAAGTTGGGTTCTCAGGCTGTGGTGCCCATTCCTATATAGAACTTGGCCAGGGAAGGGCGTGGAAAAGAGGGAAGAAAGATAAACCACTTTTCCATATATGGAGTACAGTTCGTGAGAAAAGGCAGGTTTCAAATTCCACTGAAAACCACAGACATTTTGATTGCGTGACTATTCAGAGCAATTGCTAATATTCTTGTCCTGATGCCATGTCCCCTCTGCTGCTGCATTCAGATAGCCACAAACTTGCCATGACCCTGACCCACCCATATTAGCTGTGTTCTACGACACCAGCATGGCAGGCCCCTGTAGTAACTGGAACCAAAGTTTTGTCCCTTGGTCTAGCCCTGATTAAGCTCTGCTCCCCCTGCCCCACATCACCCCACCAAACAACTATTACCCCAGAGGGAAATCTATCATTGCTCCCCACTCTCATTGGCTACCATTCTAGGAGTCACAGCAGCTCTGGCAGAACAACTTCTGTTGAGACTGCAGTGGACAAGGGAAGGTGTCTCTCTTCTCTGTGCATGCACTGAATTCCAGAGGAAAATTGGGACACTCTATGCCTGCTACTATATTAATCGTCTGGACCATGTTTAATGTGACATCTAGTTCGCCCCCCTCAGAAGGCAGAACTTACGAAGCAGAATTGGGGGGGGGGTGTTGTGTGCATGTGTGACATCACGCATGCAATAGTTGGTGTGTGTGTATTTGTGACATCACTTGGGAGGTCCCAACTTGGGAGATCAGGGAAAGAGGTCCCAACTGCCCCCGACACCATACAAGTGATATCACAGGCATCATGTCTTGAGTGTCCCACATACTGCATGATGCTGTTATATTTGCAGGCTCCTCAACACAGCGGAAGGATGAGCAGTACGTGCCACATACTTTACTTTACTTTATTTACACTTCAATGCTGAGAGAATAAAAACATGCATCTTGCCTCTGCGAGAGCAGAGAAGCAACTCCTCTCCTTGGAAACAAAGAAACACCTAGAGAAACAGTGAAAAACAGGAAACCAGTGTACGTCACATCCAGTCTCCCATTCCCGTGGGAAACCCAACAGTACTCTGACTGTGGAATGCAAAACATTGTCCCGTGACAAGCATTTCGCTGCACAGTGAAGAAAGCAGAAACCAACAGATGCTTGGCATTGTGCCAAGAGGAGGAGCCAGGGGCTGGAAAACGAGCAAGGTCCCAACTAAAGAAGACTGGCGACTTAAAATGATGGAATATGTGCAGCTTGCAGACCTAACCTATTATATAAGAGAACAAGAAGATTGGTAAATGTTTCTTGAATGTATGGTGGAGAATTCTGTGCACTTGAAAGCGTTGGCAGCATTCAGATAAATTCAACAGTGTAAACAAGTTTTGATGGATGTCATAATGGAATACTGAATGGTTTAGTTTATGTAAAATATGCAGGGATTTGTAATATGCAAAATGAACCATGGAAAGAGAAGGGAAGTCATTGACATTTTCAGGTTAATAATAATAATAATAATAATAATAATAATAATAATAATTTATTATTTATACCCCGCCCATCTGCCTGAGTTTCCCCAGCCACTCTGGGCTGCTTCCAATCAAGTGTTAAAAACAATACAGCATTAAATATTAAAAACTTTTAAAAAGAAGATAGCTGCTTATTTCCTTCACAGGTGAAGGGAGGACATTCCACAGGGCAGGCACCACTACCGAGAAGGCCCTCCGTCTGGTTGCCTATAACCTCACTTCTTGCAATGAGGGAACCGCCAGAAGGCCCTCGGTGCTGGATCTCAGTGTCCGGGGTGAATGATGGGGGTGGAGACTCAGGACCCAGGCCGAGTAGGGCTTTAAAGGTCAGCACCAACACTTTGAATTGTGCTTGGAAACGTACTGGGAGCCAATGCAGATCTCTCAGGACCAGTGTTATGTGGTCCTGGCAGCCACTCCAGGTCACCAGTCTAGCTGCCGCATTCTGGATTAATTGCAGTTTCCGGGTCACCTTCAAAGGTAGCCCCACGTAGAGCGCATTGCAGTAGTCCAAGCGGGAGATAACTGGAGCATGCACCACTCTGGCAAGACTGTCCGCAAGCAGATAGGGTCTCAGACTGCGTACCAGATGGAGCTGGTAGACAGCTGCCCTGGACACAGAATTAACCTGCATCTCCATGGACAGCTGTAAGTCCAAAATGACTCCCAGGCTGCGCACCTGGTCCTTCAGGGGCACAGTTACCCCATTCAGGACCAGGGAGTCCCCCACACCCACCCGCCCCCTGTCCCCCAAAAACAGTACTTCAGTCTTGTCAGGATTCAACCTCAATCTGTTAGTCGCCATCCATCCTCCAACCACCTCCAGGCACTCACACAGTACCTTCACCGCCTTCACTGGTTCTGATTTAAAGGAGATGTAGAGCTGGGTATATTCTGCATACTGATGAACACCCAGCCCAAACCCGCTGATGATCTCTCCCAGTGGCTTCATATAGATATTAAAAAGCATGGGGGAGAGGACGGAACCTTGAGGCACCCCACAAGTGAGGGCCCAGGGGTCTGAACACTCATCCCCACCACCACCACTTTCTGAACACGGCCCAGGAGGAAGGAGCGAAACCACTGTATAACAGTGCCCCCAGCTCCCAGCGCCTCTAGACAGTCCAGAAGGATGTTATGGTCAATGGTGTCAAAGGCTGCTGAGAGATCCAGCAGAACTAGGAAACTAGGAAAGGTTGTTTAAATGAATATACTAAATTGTAAAATAGAAAAAATAATAATAAAAATAATACACACAGAAAAGAGGAACATCCGGGGGGGGGGAGAAACCAGCCATGGGAACTGCGGCTTGGTGCCCAGCCTCCTCTGTCCCCTGAATATTATGGGAGCTCCGCCCCAGCCAAAAAAATCATTTGGGGCACCCAAAGAGCTCAGCCCCACCCCCAAGCTGGCACCCCTGGCAGAGAGGCACATAAAATCAGAAGGAAAGAGGTGGAATAAATTTGCAAGTAGATAATAAGTATGACCTGGTGCAAAAGGTGAAAGGGATCCTGCAAATGTAACTGTTCTGCAAAAGAAGGAACTTGACCAACTGTGGCGCTTTGTGCAAGTTGTGCAAACCCAAAGCATGGTTTCTAATGCCTATTCCACCCCTATAGCCAAGTCACCCTTGTTAAGAAATAGTTGCATTTGTTAAGAAATAGTTGTTAAGAAATAGTTGGTGCAAAGGTCAATTTGACATAGTAATGTTATGAGTTGGGAGTGGGGTGCCAGACCTCTCTAATCCCTGGATCCAGCAAGTGTTGAAATGTAATCAAGCAAAGCTTGCTTCCTGGTGAGGTGAAGTGGGACTAGGGGGCTCAGGGCAAGACGGCAAATGGGTTGGGCCCCTCCCTCAACAGACGTTACCACTTTACAGCCGGAGGCTTCTCGTTGGGGGGGAGGGGATAGCAATGGATTATTGCCCTTTCGCTTAACCCTGTCTTTCCCCCCACCTCCCCTTTCAGAGTGGTGGGGTTATCAGGGGAGCTCTCAATTCGGCGCTGCCAAAGCCCTGCACCCAAAACTCCCTTTTGAGCTTTCTTTAGGGGTGCACAGCACCCTTGTGTTTCGCCCTAGCCCCTCTCAACAATTGAGCCTTCAAGGCTCGCTCTCCGCAGCCATTTGCGGCAACCCGTGACTATGACCTTCTCAGTCCATCCATCTCTGCAACTCAAGGTCCAAGAGCACCAACTCAAGTTTAGGTGGTGGTCATAGGGAACGAGGAGCACAGCACCTAAGGGACTCTGCCCCCAGCAGTGCTGCTCACTGCAGTCAAACCTAAAAATAGTTACAAATTGCTGGCATGCTAGTTGTCTGTCTGAGAAACTGCTAGATTTCCTACTCGGCAGGTAGAGATTTTCTTTAGGGGGGGGGAGGGGAGAGAAAAGCTCAGAATCTGGAATGCTTGCAGGCATGAGTCCTGATACAACGTTACCACTATAAGACAGCAATCCGTACCATTCTGGTTGAGTTACAGCTCTTAATACATTTAAAGGCAATTAAATAGTACAAACAGGGTCACCAGGCGGGGGGGGGGGGTAAAAGGAACATAGAGGCAACCATCTGAGCCTTTGACAGGCAGCATCATTGCTAAGGATCCTTAATCACATAATTGCTGCTGCTAAGTAATCAGAGGAAGGAACCTGGGACTCTGGAGAGGAGCCTCCCAGAGCAGCAGAAAAGGAACAGGGCAAGCTGGTGATATATGCTGCTAGCCCTGACATCAGGCAAAGGACAAAAGTCTGCTTCAGTACTGAGATATGTTTGTTAAAGCACTTTCCTCTGCTTCAACATTATTTCAATCACTCCCCAAGTACAGTTACAGATAGGTAGCCGTGTTGGTCTGCCATGGTCAAAACAAAATAAAAAAATTCCTTCCAGTAGCACCTTAAAGACCAACTGAGTTAGTTCTAGGTATACAGTACTGCCTTTACAGTATACAGTACTGCCTTTACAGTATAAAAGGCAATTGGGTGGCTACTCAGAATTACCTTGCTTGAAAGATCGAGGCTTTCTTCCTACTGAGAAAACATTTGTGAAACGCCTATGCCCCACCCCATTTGCCATGTCTGCTTGTCACCACGGGGCTGCTGCTTATTGATATACCGTAGCCATTGCACAAAACAAAAAATATAAAATGAATCAGAAATACAACCATAAAGCCATCAAACATCTCACAGGTGCAGCAAGTTAAAATTCTTACTTAAACACATGGGTTGTAATTTTCTGTTTATCGTGATTGGCAAAATGTTTTGTGAATGCTTAAGAGTAGTTCTCCTTCTATCACTGGAAGATCTAGGCAGCTTTTGCTGGGGCTGGTCAAATGAACAATGCAGCATCACATCCCAGGCCTTGTCAGAGGTCACTGCTAGGATACAGTTTCATTCCACCTTTAGAACAGGCATGTAGAGTTGTTGTATGTCACATGTCTGTTTACTTCCAGCACAGTCTGCTGGGAACTTCCGTTTTATATAGCTTTTGCCTGTGCCATTTGCTTGGACACAAAGGGAAGCAGACATGTTTTTTCCTTTGTCCTGATGCTGAATGAATGCTTGTAAATATTCTTACATATGCCTCTATCTGCTACTTCTGTTGCAAAGAGTTCTTATCTCTGCTAGCTTGCGTGCTCAGTTTCTAAAGGTCTCTGAGGCTTGGGTCACAGTTTTGATGCTGTTCCAAGAACCAGAGTTTGCTCGGCTGCCGGCCGGAGGGCTAGAGCCAGCTGGGGGCCCACCAATCGCCCCCGTGTCCCCAGACATATCCCAACAGTCACATGCTGTGGGGTCCTCTTGTAATTTTCCCTATCCTCACTTTATGGCTTCCACAATTCTCATTATAGTATAAACCGTGCTGAGGAGCTCTGAGAAAATGCGTGTGCTTTAGGATGGGAATTTGTAGCTACTTTGAGATATGAATGCTCTCTGTGTTGTGAGCAGCGGTGATGGTAGAAGAAGTGTCCCTAAGGCAGGGCCAGCCCAAGGCATCCTGGCAACTGAAGCAAATGAGAAAATTGCACCCCCAAGAATCATAGTGAAGAAGTCTAAAAGACAATGGGGCTCCTTTACATGGTAGGGGATGCTGTTCTTTCCTGCTTCACCTGCCTGCCCAAGAACTACACACCTTGCAAAGGAGGAACCAATCGTCTACAGCCTTTCTTGTCAGCTATGCTGAAAGTCAGGCTTATCCTAACTAACAGCAACATGCCAATGTTCCTGACTCCAGTATCTAGTAAATGGCTTCAGGAAGGGATTGAACACTTGGGTTTGTGGAAGAGGTAAAGGCAGAGCCAGGATAACCTTCTCTCCTCCTGTGACTTCAGCTCCTGCCACCCCATGCGATTCCAGCTCACATGACTGTTGGGATTCGCAGGATACTGAATAAGTCTGCAGGCTTCAACAGGCTGATGCAATACTCTGTGAAGTGCTGAGTCAGAGTGACTCAGCAGGAGTGTGATTAATGTGATTGGCTATCACCTGTTTTAAAAAGGAAAGCCTGCTCAACAGTGGGTGGTGGTTGTGCTGTGGTGTGGTGATGCTGTGTGGAGAGTATTCGTTTGCCTTAAGGAGCAGGTAGTCTGTATGGACTGTTTTTGTAAATACCTGTATATTGCTCACATTAAAAAGACTGCACTGGGAAAAACCTGGGACTCTGGGCATTTCTGCTGAAAGCGCCCCTGTCACTCACCACAGGTCCCCACTTGTGGGCAGCTGGCACTCACCCAGAAAAGGCCTTTCAGTGCCAATGCCCTCATCATCATTCTCTTCGCCATTCCCTCAGGGCACATACATAATGCACCCATGTAACAGGGGCAGGTCTCTCCTATCATCTAGGATGTCCTTGCATTATAGGAGGGAATGTGGATGCAAGCAGGGCAGGCTGGTGGAGATGGAGGAGACTGTCAACAAGAGCAGGAGGCCAATCTGCTACCGTCTGAGGCAAGAACTTCACCTTGCCTCATGGGTGGGGTGGCCGTGCTTGTAAGTATGGATGGACAAAGCAGAACAGCAATGCAACAAGGAAAATATGCATGGAAGAGAATTTATTAAGATGATGCTCTGCGGCAGGTCCAAGAAAATTTCAAAGGGAAGGGGGAAATTGAAAAGGCATCTCTATAGCAATGGCTATTTTGAAAGTGATGAGAGAGAGCTGGCCATTTATGGGAGAGGAAAGAATGTTATCAGAAATACATATAATGTCAAGGCAGCTTCCCAGCCAACACAGTGGAGAAGGGAAGTCTCCTTTAGAGTTATTGCTTGCAGATGAAGGCGTACTTGTTGTTGCATTTTACATCATTCCACTTCTTAAAACCTGAAATTCAAAACAAAAATTATAATTCAAGAAATAAGGAAAGTTACTTCTTATTGCCTATTATTCCTTTCCCCAATGTGTAGAGGGAATAAAATGGATTCAGACTTTAATAATAGTGAGGGAACCACCAGAAGGCCCTCAGAGCTGGACCTCTGTGCCCAGGTTGAACAATGGGGGTGGAGACACTCCTTCAGGTATACTGGGCTGAGTCCATTGAGGGCTTTCAAGATCAGCACCAACACTTTGAATTGTGCTCAGATACATAGTGGGAGCCAATGAAGGTCTTTCAGGACCAGTGTTATATGGTCTCTGCAGCCACTCCCAGTCACCAGTCTAACTGCCGCATTCTGGATTACTTGTAGTTTCTGGCTCACCTTCAAAGGTGGCCCCACACAGAGCGCATTGCAGTAGTCCAAGCGGGAGATAACTAGAGCATGCACCACTCTGGCGAGACAGTCTGCAGGCAGGTAGAGTGTCAGCCTGCATACCAGATGGAGCTGGTAGGCAGCTGCCCTGAACACAGAATTGGCCTGTGCCTCCATGGACAGCTGTGAGTCTAAAATGAGTCCCAGGCTGCACATCTGGTCCTTCAGGTGCACAGTTACCCCATTCAGAACCAGAGAGTCCTCCACACCTGCCATCCCCCTGTCCCCCCAAAACAGTACTTCTGTCTTGTCAGGATTCAGCCTCAATCTGTTAGCTGCCATCCATCCTCCAACTGCCTCCAGACACTCAAAAAGGACCTTCACCGCCTTCACTGGTTCTGATTTGAAAGAGAGGTAGAGCTGGGTATCATCCACATACTGATGAACGCCCAGCCCAAACCCACTGATGATCTCTCGAAGTGGCTCCATGTAGATGTTGAAAAGCATGGGGGAGAGGACAGAACCCTGAGGCACCCAACAAGTGAGAGCCCAGGGGTCTGAACACTCATCCCCCACCACCACTTTCTGAACATGGCCCAGGAGGAAGGAGCAGAACCACTATATAACAGTGCCCCCAGCTCCTAGCACCTCTAGGCAGTCCAGAAGGATGTCATGGTTGTTGGTATGAAAGGCCTCTGAGAGATCCAGCAGAACTAGGAAACAGCTTTCACCTTTGTCCCTAGCCCACCAGAGATCATTGACCAGCGTGACCAAGGTAGTTTCAGTCCTATGATGAGGCCTGAATTCCGACTGGAAGGGATCCAAATGGTCCGCATCCGCATCTGGTTTAATAACTGCCTCTTTCAGCGGTTCCGGGAAAGCTTGCTCACAGAGGGAAGCATTCCCAAACAGTATAGTCCAACCCCCCACAAGGTCTGAGGGACAGTGGACCGGCGCCCTGCTGAAAAAGTTTGCTGACCCCTGACCTAAGGCTTCAGCTTCAGCTTCAGCAGACTAAGCATTCACCCCGGAGCCCATCACCCTGCCCTTCCCAGCTCACTTTTATGAGCCAGGATGGGCAAGGATCGAGGAGACAGGTGGTCAGTTTCACTCATCCAAGCAGCCTGTCCACATCCTCGGAGGTAACAGATTGGAACTGATCCCATGCAGCTGGAATAGACAGGACTCTAGCACTCTCCTGCCCCAGCCCTGCTCCCATGATGGCGTCTACCTCTTTCTGAATCTGAGCGGCTTTGCCTGCAAAAAAGTTGCAAAATCATTGCAGGAGATCTTGGGGTCCTTACCAGGCCCCAATGGTGAAGGTTAAGATTGTGAACCACCTGAAAGAGTCTCCCGCTGCTGTTTTCTGCAGATGCAAAGAGGCAGTGAAGAAGGACCTCTTCACCATCGCTATTGCCACTTGATAGGCTCAACGTTGAGCTCTAACCCGTTTCTTGTCCGATTTCCACCACTGGCGCTATTGCCACCTCAGTGATTGTTTCATCACCCTCAGCTCTGGGGAAAACAATGAGGCTGCCAGGCTCCATGCAGTTGGAGAGAGCGCTTTGGAGCCAGACAGTCGATAGCTCTGGTTAACTCCGCATTCCAGCGGGCCACCAGGGAATCAGCTGAAAGGCCATCAACATGAGATAAAACATCCCCTACTACACTCTGGAAACCATTTGAATCCATTAAGTGTGTGGGGGGGTCCAAATCAGTCCCACCTCCCTGCAGAGGGAAAGGGTTGCGGCACCAGGAAGTAATCTGACCATGGCACTTCGTTTGTTGCGCTTTTACTTAGTGTCAGATCACCCACATCCATAGAGGTGAACTCCAGGTCTAAGGCATGTCCGCAACAATGAGTTGGGTGAAATTCATTCAGGGACATCCCCATGGAGGTCATGCTTTCCCACGAAGCCCCAAGCAGCGCCTTGTAAGGTCGTGTCAGCATGGATGTTAAATCCCCTAGGACAACCAAACTAGGTGTCTCCAGGAGAACATCCGCCACAACCTGAAGCAGCTCAGGCAGGGAATCCTTGGTACAGCGGGGAGGTCAGTACACCAAAAGGAATCCGGTACTGCCCCTGTTGTCCAGCTTCCAGAACACACACTCAGAAAACTGGGTCTTCCCAATAGGATGCCTGGTGCAAGCTATTGACTTCCTAAAACTCACTGCAACTTCGCCTCCCCACCCATATGAGCTGGGTTACTGTGTGTAAGAGAAACCTGGTAGACAAGCAGTGGCAAGGACAGGCCCATCTTCTTCATCCAGCCAAGTCTCTGTTACACATGCCAGGTCAAGTCCTCCATCCTGTCGTGGATCTCAGTGGTCTTGTGAATCATTGACCTGGCACTGCACAGCAGCACCTTCAGGTAATGTGGGTCTCCCTTGTTGATTCCAGTATCCTTGTGGGCAAGACCAGACCCAGAGGCAGGGATAGTCTTCAAACAACAACTAAACCTGCCTCCTCGTTAATGACATGGTATGGTCTTAGCGTAACTCCTCCTCCTACCCATGATCACTGAGATCAGGTGTCCAAGTGCACCCCAGCCATTCTGTTGACTGGGGCCCACTCCCGGACAGCCCTAACCCTCTCCCCTTCAGAACAGAATACAAACTATACAATGAACCAATAAAGCAGTAGAAAGCAACAACAACAACAACAACAAACAAACAATTTATAATTATACTAAAGTTAAACTAATCCCCAGGCCCAACTAAACGTTTATTCCCCCCCCCCCGACAGAGCAAAAACAAAACAAAAAACCCAAATTTTAAACACCACAGATTAAAAATTAAAAATTTAAAAGCATTTTCAACATTTGCCCCAACCCCAGAGTTCGTTCCAGTGAGTCTGGACTTTTCAGGACTCACAGCAGGGCTGTGACCCAGAACTAACGAAACATATGAAGGTCACTCACTGATCACCTGGCTTCAAAGTCTTATATGTTACATTGTGCTTTTAATATTCTGTTGGGAACCACCCAGAGTTGCTGGGGAAACCCAGTCAGATGAGTGGGGTAGAAATAATAATAATAATAATAATAATCACAATCACAATCATAATCATAATCATAATCATAATCATAATCATAATCATAATCATAATCATAATCATAATCATAATGCTGTTTGAGCCTAATCATTTTGTTAAGAAACATGATAGAATATAAGATGGCATAACCCAGACCTTAGTTTGGCAACCGCTGTTTTCTGAAAAAAAATATGTGATCACATGAAGGTTGACTGCAGAAAAAGATTCTGCTTCATGGTATGATTGGAAGTGTCCCTAAATGATCAATAAATTGGACCACTTCTGGTCAGATCTCCAGAGATATTGACTTGTGAACCTTAGTACAGAGAAGCACCAGGCTGAGAGTGTATCCACTCACTGGCAGAGGAAGAGGAGTGAGAGGGGAGGGCGATCCGGGCAGGGTGCCATCGTGGCTTCCCCCCACCAGTGCTGGGCGCCCTAGCCCCAAAAGTGGCGCCCCCTGCCCCCAGGATGTGCACCAGCCCCTCCCCCACCTGCTCTCCACCACCCCCCCCCGGTGCCAGAGCATGAAGCTCTGCCACTGTATTCACTCAACTAATACCCAGAGTAAACCTTTCAAATGAATGGACCATCAATAGCAATGACTATCCAAAGTATATTGAGTTTGATCATTTTGATTTTTAAAGTCAGATACTACCCTTTGAAATACTTGAAACTGATGGAGTGATAGGCATGAAACCTTTTTTTGATCAGTCCCTACAAATTGCTTGCTTACCTGTGTCCTTTAGCAGATGCACACAATATTCTTCATTGTTGTAGTTGTCTGGGCGATGAGAATCCCAGCGTTTGTAATTGTAGATCTCGTCATCCAACCACCTCCAATGTCCTTTCTGCAGCAATGTGATAGAACAGATCATACATTCATTTGAAACGAGGAGGCCAATGCAAAGATCACGTGGAGAGTTGGCCAGTTATGAAGCTATTGCCAGTTATGATGGAGATACAGTTGTACCTTGGTTCTCTAATGGAATCCTTTCCGGAAGCCCGTTCGACTTCCGAAAACGTTCAAAAACCAAAGTGTGGCTTCCAATAGGCTGCAGGAGCTTCCTGCACTCAATCAGAAGCTACGGAAGTCACATCAGACGTTAGGGTTTCAAAGAACGTTTACAAACTGGAAAACTCATTTCCGGGTTTACGGTGTTTAGAAGCCAAAACATTTGAGTCATAAGGTGTTCAAGAACCAAGGTACGATTGTATTTGTAGGAAAAACACTGGGACCTAATTTGAATAGTAGAGTGCTTGGTATCTGGTGGGTGGGACTTGTGTGTTTTGCTCTGGAGACAAGTCCGGAGCCCCTCCCTTCAGTGTCTGTGTTCCGTTAAGAATATCAGTTAAGAGGGACCAACTGCCTCTTCTCACTTCTTGCCTCAGACTAGCCTCATGTTGTTGTATTTAGTTTATCTTATTTTGTTATTTTGTTACAGTTTTCTTTATTATTCAAAGCTTAGTTTACATTTACGTGAGCCACTTATTTTCCTCAAAGAACAAGAAACTCTGCTGGAGAATGGTGGAACATCCTAAACTTGGGTGAGTGAGGGGATATTATTCCCAGTTTGCCAGGAGGATTGAATATGTTAATCATCTCCCCACTTCCACAACAATATTAGAGGAGGATTCTATTAGAAAATTGTGGAAAAGTCACATATTGGAGTAGTCTGGGGAGACGATTTGGGTAAGGATGGAATGGTGATGCTAAGAAGCCGTTACTCAGTGACAATGGCTTGAAATAGAGAAAGTAAAGGCAACTCACCTCAGTGGGATCATGCAGCCCAATCCAGACCTGGCTTGCGTTTTTCTGGTTTGCAGAGATGTAATCGGCCACCACATCTGACTCTTTCTCATTGAGGATGGAGGCAAGATGGGTCCCACAGCCATAGCTCAGGCACTCATTCTGAGAATAGCCAAGCAAGTAAATAAGCTCCACCACTATTACTAACACACACACACACACACACAGACTCTTTCCCACAAAGCTTTCCCAGAGGGGTTCAGAACTTGTCAAATAAGTAATAACAATTATTTAAAAATCATAAAACACCAGTGGTGGAGAGTTGGAAGTTTTTCAAATGGGAACTAAAGCAGCTGAGGAAGGAAGAGAGAAAAAGGGGTGAAGAAAATGCTGTGAGTGAAGCCAGGCCCCTTTCTCCATCCTCTGGACCTGCTGGGAAACTAAAGAAACCTGCTGGACCTACTGCACACGAGTGCAATTAAAGCACGAGTGCAAGAAAACCGCCTTGAAGCTCACACACAAAAACTAGGATGAATGCAGGAAGAATGCTCATAGTCATGATTTGGCTGCACTCTTTTCAGAAGCGGGTGGCGCTGTGGGTTAAACCACAGAGCCTAGGACTTGCCGATCAGAAGGTCGGCGGTTCGAATCCCCACAACGGGGTGAGCTCCCGTTGCTTGGTCCCTGCTCCTGCCAACCTAGCAGTTCGAAAGCCCATCAAAGTGCAAGTAGATAAATAGGGACCGCTCCGGCGGGAAGGTAAACGGCGTTTCCGTGCGCTGCTCTGGTTCGCCAGAAGCGCTTAGTCATGCTGGCCACATGACCCGGAGGCTGTCTGCAGACAAACGCCGGCTCCCTCGGCCTATAGAGAGAGATGAGCGCGCAACCCCAGAGTCGGTCACGACTGGACCTAATGGTCAGGGGTCCCTTTACCTTTATGCAGGCATGCGGAATGTTGACCTGTGTTTTAATCTGGTTTTGTAGCTTATCCTTGAATTTAACTATTATCTTAATGTTTGAAATAGTTGTTCTTAACTGTATATAGCTGGGTGATGTCAGGTTTTCAACACCATGATGTATCACCATCCAAACATCACAATCTGGCGATACACCATGATGCTGAAACAAGAATCTGTATTGGCCCCAGCCCTCAAGGCATGGGGTGAAACGGCCACAGCTCTCATTGCAAGAGATGAGGCACTTTCATCCCAACACCCTGCAGAGCTGAGGATGACACAGCTTCTTTGCGGTTCTTGGATTGGGGGTGGGAAGGCTCCACTCCCCCCCCCCAGCTGAGTGAGCCCTGAGGTCCCTCCTGCTCACATGCAAGCTGGAGGGACAAAGGGGCAGAGATAGCTTGTATCTTTTCACTTAGGAAATGGTACCTTCTTGCCAGGCCATCTCTCCTGACTGTTAATTAAGCTTTCTTGGCTCCTGTGGAAACAGGTTACTTGAACACAATGGGTGAGCAACTCTCTTTGGATTATACCAAGATGCTGGCCAGGTATTGTCTCCCAACAGCTCACACTGATAGCCCTCCGCACAAAAATGTCATCTGAAACCCATGACAGCAACTGATGTTACAGCTTGGTTGGTGAGAAGCAGCTTCTTACCTCAGCTTCAGACCAAGTTTTCTGAGAGTCAAAATATGCATAGCAGCTGCCCTGGGCTTTCAGCCAATTCCTGGGACAGGATCTGGCCTTTACTGTATGGAGAGAGGAGTAAAAGAAGAAAAAGATGGGGGAGGGGGACAAAAGCTGTTAGAATGCAATTTTCAATGTGGAATCCTACTTCACCTACAAATTTGCACAGATAATTTTAAGATTAATGAATGCAGACCTAATTTAAACATTCCTGCTTCCATTGGTGACTGGTACCCCATGGCACCGATAGGAAATTGGGACAGAAAGCAAGGAGCCAAACAGTAAGTGGATCCAGACTCAATGGCAGGCAGCGCCACTCCCTGACAGTTTGTAAATATGAATATGAGGAGTGGTTCAGAGCAGATTGAGGTGGGTAGGGCAGTTTCCTATTCACCCTAATGGACCAGCTTCCATTGCCTGGTTATTTATTCCAACAGCCTTAGCTGGATTACCATCACCTGGAAATCTGACAAGTAGTTTTGTTTTTATAAATATTTGTTGTTCAGTCATTTAGTCATGTCCGACTCTTCGTGACCCCATGGACCAGAGCACACCAGGCACTCCTGTCTTCCACTGCCTCCCACAATTTGGTCAAACTCATGTTAGTAGCTTCTAGAACACTGTCCAACCACCTCGTCCTCTGTCATCCCCTTCTTCTTGTGCCCTCAATCTTTCCCCAGGGTCTTTTCTAGGGAGTCTTCTCTTCTCATGAGCTTAACCCCAATTAAAATTTCTGGGGAATTCCCAGATAATTGTTAAAGCACTCACCTCCTGGGAAAGAATAGGAGACCAGGAAACCAAAAAGGCAAAGGTAGGTGACAACCCCCATCTTCTGGTTGACCTTCAGTGGAAGGAAATGTGCAGCAAATTAAAAACTTATCCTTACTTATTGGCATTGTCAATGTGGTGATAGCAGGAAGAAGTAAATCAGTATTTTCTGTTCTTAAAATCATAAATGGGAAGATTAGAGAAAGAAGAGAGAAGCCAAAACCTAAAGTTGGCGATTGTTGAAGTATCATGGAGTCAAATAAGCTTAGTGTGCAGATGCACCTAGTGCTGACCATGTTCCATCTTCTGCTTGACCTTTTATGGAAGGTCAAAACCTATCCCCACTGGTTGCCATTTCGTCCATGTGGTGATGGCAGGAAGAAATAAAACAGTATTTTATACTCTTAACACCACAATTCTCCTTCATGTGAATTTCTAAAAAATGAGAAGAGAAGGAAAAGAATGGAGAAAAACGAGAAGGTTAGGGAAAGAAGGGAGAACCTAAAGAGTTTGCCATTGTTGAGGAATCACAGATCCTGGATTCTGGACCAGTGGAGGCTGGTGTCCATTGGGACTGGTAGGATTTGTAGGGCAGAAGGCAGTAAAACCAATGGTAAGTGGAGGCAGAGTCAACTGGGCCCATCAACTGGGGGAGAGCTGGCCTCTTCAAATATTTTATGGGGAGTGAAGGGGCCTCAGCTCCTAGCAGTTGGCTCCGATGTTCTAGACTAAAGCAGTATTAACATTTATCAAAAGCCTTTTAGTTGTTAATCTGTTGCTCTTGTCCTTCTTTTGTTTTATGGGAAGAACAATACAGTGGTACCTCGGGTTAAGTATTTAATTCGTTCCGGAGTTCTGTTCTTAACCTGAAACCGTTCTTAACCTGAAGCACCACTTTAGCTAATGGGGCCTCCTACTGCTGCTGCACTGCCAGAGCACGATTTCTGTTCTCATCCTGAAGCAAAGTTCTTAACCTGAAGCACGATTTCTGGGTTAGCAGAGTCTGTAACCTGAAGCGTATGTAATTTGAAGCGTATGTAACCTGAGGTACCACTGTAATAACCCTCAGGTTGGTGGGCTGCCTTAAGAAAGTTCAGAAGGAGTGGAGTTGCCTCTATGTCAGGCTGCTGTCAGTGGCTCCCAGCTAGTTGCCTCTTGGATAATGGCCTGAATGAATCTCCACCTCCTTCTCTCCCACTTCCTCATTCATCATCATCATCTTCTTCTCTACAGGTGCCACTAAGTGTCCTCTGTCCTTCGAGCTCTTTGTTCTCCCACTTTTAAGGCCTGCCTGGTTCTTGGAGATGGTGGATCTGGTCTGCTGTCTAATGACAACTTGTCAGCCAGCTTCTGCTCTGGCTCTGCCTGCTCCTCTTCTCCCATTATTTCCCAACTTTTCCCCTCTGGCTCGGAGCTCTGACCTCCCACAAACCACTATTGGAAATCTATATTGTCTCCCTCCTCCTCCTCCTCCTCCTCCTCCTCCTCCCTGGAAGGGACAGGATGGGAAGGTGGTCTCCACCCCTCCTCCTCCTTTGCCCAGTCCCTGACACTCTATTCTGGAAGAGAAGATCTTTGGTGGCAGAAGGGAACAGGGAGCTCAGGGAGCAAAAGGTAATTCCCTGGTGGTAGCCCCAGAAACAGGCAAAGGAAGGACAGAGATTGCTTTGGATCTACTTGATCCAGTCTTATTGATTCATGCAAGAGGCCCCAGGAGTGGAACACCATCAGACCTGCCTGGAAATGGTGTAACTAATTCTCCCTCTCCATTGGAGCCAATGAAGGGCAACAAAGAAAACTCCCACAAAACCTTATGCCCCGAGCAGTGCCAGGATTCATGGTGGCAGGTCACCTGCCATGTCCCACCTCACAAAGACACTTAAGACTGTGCTGGAAAGCAGTTGAGAGAAATCAGTCGAGCTCTGCTGGCATAAGAATACAGATAGTGTAGAGTGCAGTACAGATGGCAGCCCCCAAATAAAGTGCAAATCAGCAGCTGTATTGTAAGGAAATCTTGAAGGAAATCCACAGGAGCTTTGCCCTTGTTGCATCAAGCACAGTGAATTTTCCTGCCCCTTTGCTTATCCCACCCATTCCCTTCCCCTGCAGTGTTTCCTTAGGAATCTCACCGCACGAAAGGACTGACTACAGCTGACTGGGCTCCTGGATGAATTTGAGGAAATTTTCATGGGACAAATCACCATCAGTTTTAGCATCTAAGGAAGGCGGGTAGTATCCCGTTTCTTCAAAGGCTGTGCTTCCTTAAAATCTGGTTTCAGTTCCTCAAAATGTGAACCAGCAGCCACATTGTCAGAACAGACATGGTGGGCAGTGCCATTTGACAGCCACGGAATGTGTAGAACGATGCAATACAGTCCTACCTTGGTTTCCAAATCCAATCCATTCTGGGAGTCCGTTCGACTCCCAGAACAGTTCGAAAACAAAGGCACAGCTTCCAATTGGCTGCAGGAGCATGCTCCAGCCAATTGGAAGCTGGTGGACATTCAGCTTCTGAAAATCAGTCGAAAACCAGAACAATCACTTCCGTTTTTCGATCATTCAGGAGCCTAAAAGTTCGAGTTCAAATGTGTTCAGCTTCCGAGGTTCCACTGTACTAGGATACAGCATGCATAAAAATACCTATATACATGAAAATAGCATTAGAAATGCATTACAGAAAGGAGAAATGATTCCAGAAATGTGTACATTGGAAGAAGTTCACTGATGTCCTGGTTTTTAAAAAAGAAAATCGCCAGTTGATGTGAAAGACTGGAAGAGACCAAAATTGTCAGATTCGCTCATCCCGACCTGCAACTTACCCAAGCTCTGTCCTGTTGAGGATATGGATGCTGCTTCCTACAGTGGCAGGTCTGTGTCTCAGGCTGCTGGGCTCATTCTTATATAGAGCTTGGCTAGGGCAGGGCGTGGAAAGGCAGGAAGAAAGAAGAACCACTTACCCATATATGGACTACAGATTAAGAGAGAAAAGGCAGGTTTCAAATTCCACCGAAAACCACAGACAAATTGATTGGATGGATATTCAGAGTAATTGCTAACAGGAGCACCGGGTATAGGGGGTGCAAGGAGCTTCAGCCCCCTTGATATTTTGAGGACCCCCCCCAATATTGAGGTGGCTGCCATCCCCCACTGCCCCCAGGTGAGTGCTCCCATGCCAGGCAGGGGCATTGTGCTTGGAAAGCAATTTCTCCTCTAGGTGCCGCCCACCATGATCGCCAGAGCACCGGGCAGGAGGCTTGGAGGGCAATTTTTGCCCTCTGTGTGGCCCCCGCCATGATCGCCAGAGCATCCTGGCAGGTGCCCACAGCAGGTGTGGTCCGATGGGGGGGGGAATCTTGTGTGCAAATGCACCCCCCCCCCAATGTTTGGCCCAACTTAGCACGTCTGGTTGCTAATATGTTTATCCTAATGCCAAGTTCCCTCTGCTGCTGCATTCACATTGCCAGAAACTCACCCCAGTCCCATCCATGTTAGTTGTGTCTCACTACACAAGCATGACAAGCCCCTGTATTTACTGGAACCAAAATCTGCAAGGATATCAGGTTTGACCTTTTTGTCCTTTGGTGTGGCCCTAATGAAGATCTGTTTCCCCCTCACCGATAATCCCTAGAGTTGATTGGAGGTTACATAATATACCAGTAAATAAAAAGTGGAAAATGCAATTAATCATAATTCTTACAGTCACATCTTAATGTTGTTTAGGAAATGTATTCATTGTTCTAATGAGCTATGGCTGACAAAAATGACCATACACTCAACAGTAGACTAGTTAGCTGGGCAACTATATCAACTGGACCTGCTAAAGCATGGGCAGGCAAACTAAAGCTTGGGGGCCGAATCTGACCCAATCGCCTTCTAAATCTGGCTTGCGGACAGTCCGGGAACCAGCGTGTTTTTACATGAGTAGAATGTGTCTTTTTATTTAAAATGCATCTCTGGGTTATTTGTGGGGCATAGGAATTTCTTCATTTTTTATTTTTATTTTTTCAAAACATGGTCCGGCCCCCCATAAGGTCTGAGGGACAGTGGACTGGCCCCCTGCTGAAAAAGTTTGTTGACCCCTGTGCTCAAGCATCAGAACTTTACCTGAAAGAATTAGCAAATTGTGCTTTCTGGTTTTCCTACAAGAAATGTTTTTGAAAATTGAAGTTAGAAATTGGGGAGGGAGTTGCATGCAGTTAGCATTGCCTAGGGCACAAATAGCCTAACACCAGCACTGCCTACCAAACAGCTATAAGCCCAGAAGAAAATCTCTTATTGGTGCCAGTTCTCATTTGCTACCATTGTAGGGCTAACAGCATTTTGTGCATGCCTGTGACATCAAACACATGCCTAGCACTGTGCATTCCAAGCAGTGTGATCCTAACATCCCAAGTGCAGAGGAGGAGGAGGAGGAGGAGGAAGAGGAGCTGGTGCTTGGGTTGCTTGGAGTACACCACGTCAGGAGGAGCTGAGGCCTCTTTCTCTGGCAGCTGCAGAAGGAGAGGCAGCCACAGACGTAGCTGCCCTGCGCATAACCTCCTCCACCCCTGAACATTGAAGGGGCTCAGCTATGGCCCCAGAATTATTCAGGGGCCCCAAAGTGCTCAGCCACACACACACCCTGAGCTGGCACTTCTGGAAGGAAATAAATGGCAGAAAACTAAAAAGTATCTATGGTGGCCTGATGCAAAAGTTGACTGGGCTCCTGCCAGAGGCTGATTTGGGGGAGCATGACTGGTTCAGTTACCCTGAGCATGGAGCCCTGGGAGCACCTCAGATTTGGCCCACAATGATGATGTAGAACGGAGGACAAAGGGGTGCCGGATTTTGGCATCACACAAGGCACTGCTGAAATGGGAGACCCCCAAGGTCTGCCATTGGTCCTGTGCTTCTAAGTTCTGCAGAAGAAGAAACTTGAGCAGCTGCGGCTCATTGCGCAAGCTATGCAAACCAACTTCATGGCTGCCAATGCGTGTGCCACCCACCATTATAGCTAAGTCACACTGGTTGAGAAATATTGGCAGATGGTGTGCTGGTCAGATCGAGATAATAGTTTACAAAATCCCTGCAATGTACCCCAGTGTTCTTATCTCCATATTTGCATAGAAAGGCACCTTATGAATAAATGAATTTAGTGTTGCTGCTAATCCTTAAGGCCCCCTAGAAATGTCCAATGCCATTCTGCTGCCCAAACCCCAGACGCATCCTACCTTACACTTTCTGAGTACCTTGGCTGCTTGGATCCCTCTGAAAGAACAATTCTGGATGGTTGAGAGGTGGGATATCAGTATGATATATGCATAGGTTGGGGAAAATAAATCTGAGCAAGATGAAGGCACTGTGAGTAAGTGGTTCCTGTATCCGAATGGGTGGAAGGAGAAAGTATACAGTCTGAGGATGCTCCTTGATCCCGCTTTCTCACTGGAAGCCCAGATATCCCCTGTAGATCAGAAAACAACAGGTTCGACAGTGGGTTGGTGCAATGCACCATATTCAAGGCTTCCCTCACACTTGAGCTGGAAGTTGGTTACTGCAAAATGCTGCAGCACAGTTGCTGACTCCGTATTATTATTATTATTATTATTATACCCTGCCCATCTGGCTGGGTTTCCCCAGCCACTCTGGGCGGCTCCCAACAGAATACTAAATACAGAATAGAACTTCAAACTTTAAAACCTTCGCAATACAGGGCTGCCTTCAGATGTCTTCTAAAAGTCAGGTAGTTGTTTATTTCCTTGACATCTGATGGCAGGGTGTTCCAAAGGGCGGGTGCCACTACCAAGAAGGCCCTCTGCCTGGTTCCCTGTAATCTCACTTCTCGCAGTGAGGGAACCACCAGAAGGCCCTCAGAGCTGGACCTCAGAGTCCGTGCTGAACGATGGGGGTGGAGACATTCCTTCATGTCTACTGGGCCGAGGCTGTTTAGGGCTTTAAAGGTCAGCACCAACACTTTGAATTGTGCTCGGAAACGTACTGGGAGCCAATGTAGCTCTTTCAGGACTGGTGTTATATCTTCTCGGTGGCCATTCCCAGTCACCAGTCTGGCTGCCACATTCTGTATTAGTTGTAGTTTCTGCGTCACCTTCAAAGGTAGCCCCACGTAGAGCACATTGCAGAAATCCAAGCAGTTCCACTGCTTAGAGATCTGCAATGCTTGCCAATTTGCAACTAGAGACCATGTTCATTGCAGGCTTATCCAAACTTCTGCATGTCCCGTGGCTAGAAAGCACGGGTCTGAGCAGTTTTCCACTTTACCCGTGTTTTCTAGGCACATGTCCAAGTGGTTTTCCCTTTGCCCTACTCTCCAGAAAATAGGTGGGGCCATTCTCCCAGCTCAGTAGACAAAGATAGAATTTGGAATAGAGTTTGGGAGTTGTGTGACCTAGAAGCAAGCCAGAGAGAGAGTCTGAGCAAAGTTTGAGAGCCGTGTTTGATTTCTGCTTGAATCCAAGCTTGTGGCAATGACAGAAACAAGAACCTTTCGTTGACACTGTGAACTCCTGCATCCTAGGCTCAGGTTGTATACATGTATAAATGAGCCCTATATCATAAAGACATTACAGTCGCCGCTGTGCCTCATTGTCCAAAAGGAACCACAAACTCTGGGTAAGTGCCCAGAACTCCTGGAATCTCACACTGCTTGGAGAGTTGAGTGGTGTGCAACAATTTTAAGCCTGAACTTTTTGCGGCTACTTTTCCTGAGGGATCAATGCTCAGTGCATAGATTGGAAAACACCTATGGCTTTTAAAAATAACTTTTATTTTTAAAAAAACCGACCAGAAGCTTTTTTATTAGGAATTGTAGGTGCTGATATTCCAAAGGAGCAGGAAAGACATTTTATGTATGCAACAACAGCCACATGGATGCTACTAGCCCAGAGATGGAAAGAAGACAAAGTCCCTACCAGAGAAGAATGGCAAATAAAGCTGTTGAAATAGCAAAACTGACCAGAAAGCTCAGGAACTAATAATACCAAAACTTCAATAAAGAATGGAGGGGAATTTTAATTTACTTGAGAGACCACTGTAAGCAGATAAAAACATTAGCAGGATTACAATAACACTTGTAATGTAGAAGATATTATGGATAAAATGGAGACACCTAAAATTTGGATGATGAGATAATATGCAGTTGAAAAGGTTTATAATAGGACGCATGGAGGGAAAGGTGGGAAGTCTAGAGATTTGGAGAAATCTCCAAATATGGATATGTATTTTGTATTGTTATAATTGTAAAATCAAATAAAAATTATTTCAAAAAGAAGAAAAGAAAATACCTGTAGAGTTAAAATCGAGATGTGGAAATATGGAAATATCGATGAGATTTGGACATGCTTCAAGTTTCAGACTATGGGAAGTCATAAAATTAAAAATTACAATTAGGAAGATAATTTGACCTTTTTATTTTAGTTTTTTAGTTTTTTGGATTATGATTTGATATGTCAATTGGATGTCTTTTATTGGAAAATTAATAAAAATGATCTAACAAAAAAAGAAAAGAAAACATCTGTGACTTCAGGTTACCTTTGGTAATTTTCATCTTGGGCCGGCCCTGCTATTCGGTGTCAAGGGCGGCCAGAGGCAAAAGGTGGTAGGGCTCCTGCACATCTAACAGTGTCCTGCAAAAGAAGGGACTTGAGCAACTGTAGCTCATTGTGCAAGCCAACTATGTGGTTGGCCATGCCTGCTCTACCACTATAGCCAAGTCACCCATGTTAAGAAATAGTTGCAGCTGGTTTGCCATACAAAAGCAATTGCGCAACTTTTGATAAGGATCATGGGGCATGGCTGACCTTGTGGTTTCCAACAGTTATTTGCAATTATCCACACTTGGGAGAGAGATAACAGCTTCTAACATCCCTTGTAATGCAGCTTGGTGTAAGTTACAGGTTGGAAGTCTGGTTGAGAGAGTTTATTTATTTCGTAAAAATTATACACCGTTAGATTGTGAAAAACCTCAAAGCAGTTTACCATAGATAAAACAGTGAAATCAAGAAATATTTACAGCCCTGCTTTAAAACATACACAAGTTAAAATACCAAAACAGATCAAAATTACCACCATTATCTAAGCATATGAGTAGGCTTGTCTAAACAGGAATGTTTTTAGCAGGATGTGTGTGGATATGTAATCATATATGTGTTATGGGTATATGAGCACCATGCGACAGTGAGAATGAACAACATTGATTCAGATCTCTTGCCAAATGGAAGCAAGGTTGTCCCCTTTCCTCTCTCCTTTTTGCTCTCTCTCTACTATAGGAAGCTTTGGCTGCATTGATCAAAGAAAATGATCTGACTCAAGGAATTAAAATAAAGGACAGGACACACAAAATAAGCTTATTTGTGGGTGGTGTCAAATCCTAAGGAGATCTGAAAGCAATCAAAGAGCCTGTTAAAATCAGTGTCAGCTAAAATGAGGGAAACTTTGCTAAGGCTTCTTCAGAGATGGTATCTCCACACCTCCAAGATTGTCCTGCCTGACTAATAATGTAGACCCCAGCTGCTGGAGGGGGTATATCATTCAAGGATCTTATCTTCATCTGTGGTGGAGTCGTAGTTGAATGCTCAACTATTCACCCGATGCGTTCAGAGAAATAAGCCCCATTTTCAATACAAATGCTTCTATGTCTCTTATGTTGGCATTACTTGGGTTATGGGAAGATAAACTTCCAAGATTACACATAAAAACCTATGGAGCTTTTTTTTTTGTGGCAGCTAGAATGAAAATCACTCAATGCTGGTGGAATGCGGAGGGTCTTACTTTGGACTAGGGCTGGCCCTCTTACATCTGTAATCAATAAAGTTGTGGCCTGATTTGATCCAAAAGGTAATTTTGTTCTGTCTGATTCTCTCTGGAAGTTGGGCAATGGGGGTGGGGTGCCTGACCACACAAGTACAGGAGCTGTGCTGCAGCTGACCTGTACTGACTGTTGTCCGGCAAGAGTTCATATTCATCTTTACCCTCTAGAAAATCAGTCACCATTGGAGTGGCTACTTGCTTGGTTTCTTTCAGCCCTAGGCTGTCAAGAAATTCAATAACCTTTTGCTTTTGACTTAGGAGATAAGAGCCAAGCTCTTCTCTCACTATTTGAAAAGAAACAGTTCCCATTTCCTTTACCTCTACAGTCGTACCATGGTTTTCAAACAGCTTAGTTCTCAAACATTTTGGCTCCGGAATGATTGAAACCCGGAAGTGACTTCCTGTTTTCGAACATTCTTTTGGAAGCCGAATGACTCACAGGGCTTCTGCGGCTTCCTGCAGCCAATCAGAAGCCGCGCTTTGGTTTCCAAACATTTTGGAAGTTGAACAAACTTCCGGAACGGAGTCCATTCAACTTCCAAGGTACGACTGTACTTCTTTGCTCAGGTATTCCACAACCTCTGTATAGTCTTGGTTATTCTCAGTTACAATCATTAGATTATCCACAAATGCCAAAACGTAAGAAAACTATTTATTTTTTGCACTTGGTTTGCACACACATGTCTGCATGACCTTGTGTGTACCCCAGCTCTTTGAGCATGCTCTATAGTTTCTCATTCCATGCTCCAGCAGCATATTTTAATCCATAAAGCCCCTTCTGAAGTTTGCATACTAGATGCACTTTGGTTTGATAAAACATTGGGGCTGTTCCATATAAATCTCTTCCTAGATCTGGCCGTGCAAAAATGTGGCTATAGAAGACTGGTTATCCCACACTGTGAGGACTCTCCTAAGAACTCAGCACCCTTACCAAAGTGCATTTCCCATAATTCTTTGGACGAAGCTATAACTGTGATGTAAAGAGTGCTTTAAATGTATGGTGTTGAGGAGAGGTCAAAGTTAGAAACAGAATTGCTAGAACCCAATACCAAGAATTTGTCTAGAATGTATAATCTGCTGCTAAAATGGAATACACAGGATGAAACGGTTAAATCAGCTATGATTAAGTGGGCACAGGATATTGGTCATGATATTATGTTTACTGACTGGGAGCAGTTATGGACCACAGGTATTAAATTTACGGCATGCAGTGCCCTGAAAGAGAACATAATGAAAATGATCTATAGGTGGTACATGACTCCAGTCAAGCTTGCAAAGATATATCATTTGCCCAATAACAATTGTTGGAAGTGCAATGAATGTGAAGGAACTTTTTATCACCTTTGGTGGACCTGCCCAAAGATTAAGGCCTACTGGGAAATGATCTATAATGAAATTAAGAAAATCCTTAAGTGGACATTTGTAAAGAAACCGGAGGCTTTTCTCCTGGGCATGGTCGGCCAATTGGTACCAAAGAAAGATAGGACCTTTTTTATGTATGCAACAACAGCAGCAAGAATCCTTTTGGCGAAGTATTGGAAGACTAAAGAATTACCTACTCTGGAAGAATGGCAGACCAAGGTGACTGAATTTATGGGATTGGCAGAGATGACCGGCAGAATTCGTGACCAGAAGAAAGAGACAGTGGAGGAGGACTGGAAAAAATTTAAAATCTATCTTAAAAATTGTTGTAAAATTTCGGAATGTTAAGATGTCAAGGGATTGGATACAAAGAATTACAGCTATAAATTGAAATTTATAAAATAGAATTTTTTTAAAGAGAATTAAATATAAAAATGGGATGAAGAATTGCTAAAAATTTTTAAAATTTGGATGCAGGGAAGGGGAGGTTTGGGGAAGTCGTGTTATGTTTATTTGTTTTTTGTTTATGTTGTAAAATCAATAAAAATTATTTTAAAAAAAATAAAAAATAAATGTATGGTGTTGAAGTGACCTTGGTGTCAGATGTCAATGTCTGTGGTATAGTGTGTATGCCACAGAGGACAGGAAATTGCATAGGTGCAGCTGGCAATGTAGGGTTGCTTCAATCAAAGCACCATCTAGTGAAATGTTCTCTTGTACTTTCACACTTATGAAAGGAGACCCTTGCAGTCCACCTTAGGTGTTCCAAGATAAATCTCCAGCATCTACAGGTGGGACAGAGAATGTCCCCTGTCTGAATGAACCTGGAAATCCACTGCCATTCAATGTGCCTATTATTGAGTTAGATGGACCTATGGTCTGATTTGGTATAAGCCAACTTCCTATATATTTCTTGGATGATCATCTTAGAACAGTCTGAGCGGATTGCGAAAGACAGAATCACACCAGGAAATATGTGCATCCAAGAGAATTTATTAAGTTCATAGTGGGGTATAGGCACAAGAAAAATTTGTGGAGAAGAGGGGAACCAAAGTGGCAGCTCTTCAGTTATGGTCATTTTTAAAGTGATGAATGAGAACCCCTCTTTCACTTTGAGGACTGGAAGAGTTGGTACTGAGATCAGAAAGATTTCCAGTGGGCTAGAGTCCAGCGAAGGGAACTACAATCTTCTTTAGGGTGATTGTTTACAGACAAAGGCATTTTTCACTTTACAGGTAACAGCATTCCACTTCTCAAAATCTAAAACTCAAAAGACATGGCACAAATTATTTCTTGTTGCTCATTATTTAACGACCTGTTCCATGTGGTCTAGAGCAAACAGGAAGATTCAGATCCATCCAGGAGGCCCACCTTCTGTAGGTCACTTGAAGTGGGTGGCCCACCTGTTGATCTCCAGACATCAAACTCGAAGTGTACTCCTGATCCTAAATATGCAACTAAATTCAGCGTTTTTTTGAATATTGCACCTTTTTTATATCACTGTTCAGGGAAACAGAAAAAGGCACCAAATTCAAAAACTGCAAATGTTTGCTGCAATGGAAGAATGGGGAGCCCAGTTGGTTTGTTTCAGTGTTTAGAATGAACAACCGGTAGATCAATTGAACAAAGTTCAATGAATTATTTCAAAAATCTCTGAACTGCACCTGAATTCCCATAATCCCCGCACCTGAATTTCCATAATTAAGTTCATTTTGAGGCAGAATTTTGTAGCATTTCTAATTTATCTTCATGTTCACTCCTCCTTTCCCCACCCTATCAGTCTCTTAGCTTTCAGTTAAAAAAAAAGTCAGACAGACATCTGGGGAAAAGTTAGAAAGTGAAATGTGGAGACAATGTTCTAATGTGCTGCTGTTACTAAGGACACCAGTAAATTAATCACAGTTGATATGCAGTCAAAAAGGAGGAGTGTAAGACATTTCCTGTATCTTCCCTGCTGAGGATATTTGCTGTCTTCCAGCAGGAGCAGCTTTCAGCAAGACGTACAGACCAATGAACAAAGCAAATTATGCTTCATGCCTTATATTGTGTGGTTTTTCTAGTATGGAAATGTTTAACCTGTTGACATTTTGCCTGTGAGACATCTTATTTCATGTATGTGGCTCCTGATTTACCTTTTTACTTTATAACATTCTGAACACTAAAAAAAAATAGCTGAGAGTGAACTATTTATGAACTGCAAAGTTGATTTGGATGAATTTGAACTGAACTAGTTTGCTGTGCAAAAGAATAAACCTGAACAAGAACTAGTTCCTTTTAAAAAATGAAGTTTCCAATCACTGGTTTGCTTATAATTCTTCCTTCAGAGCCTCAGCTTGAATCCAAGTTTTCCTTGAATGCCTGACATCATACGATATCAGGCCCATGAAAAGCAGGCATGGTTTACACCAAACAGCCTGGCCAGGGCAAACTCCAAGGCCTGGAAGGACTAATTAGACTTCCAGGCGAAACCTTCCCCACCCCTGGTCTGGAGGAAGTAAGTTTCTTAGAATCTCAGTTTTCATTTATGAAAAGCAAAAGCTTCTAGCCCTCATGGCTGAAATTAGTTTTGTAAAGGAAAAATAATATAGAAATCATTCTAAGTTTCAGAAGCTCCCGATTATACAATTTTGGCACCCTTTACTTAAGACTTTCCCCAGTTTCCCCACATTTGGCCCTAACAATTTCTTGAAGGAATACACTAGAAAAAAATATAATGTAACCCAGACTTTAGCAACCAATGCTTTCAAAATGTGTAGTAATCCTACACTATATTATGCAGACTGGCTGTAGCCGAAGCCTTCAGCTCCTGATTTAGTCAGAAACAACCCTAAAAAAAGTTGGAACTGATGGAGAAAGCAGGAGGTAGTGGAGAATCCAAAACCTTTTATCTGTTCCTGCAAATGGCTTGCTTACCTCTCTGTTCCTTCAGCTCTACACAAAACCTATTTGCAACTGGAACAAACAGGCCTGGCTGGTTTACATTCCAGCTTGCGAAATTGAAGGGAGAATTATCAGCCCACTTCCACTTCCTGTTCTGCAGGAATGAGACGAAGAGATTGTGTGATTAAAGAAGAGAGTTGTTGTTGTTTAGTCGTTTAGTTGTGTCCGACTCTTTGTGACCCCATGGACCAGAGCACGCCAGGCACTCCTGTCTTCCACTGCCTCCCGGAGTTTGGTCAGACTCATGTTTGAAAGAAGAGAGTAGCCCACCACAAAAACGGGAGAGTTTGACCAACTGGAAATTACTGTTTGTTATGGCGGAGACATTTGAGGAGAACCCCATCCCACCATAGAAAATAAAGGAGAATTTGTGTATGGAGTTCAGACTAGGAAATTGTTGAGATAATTGCGTTGCTAAAGAGCCCCATCTCTGATGACAATCAGGAACAAGCTATGTGAAAGCAGCTCACTTGCAAAGGATCATAGAGTCCAATCCAGACATCTGTGCGTGTTTTCTGTTGTGCTAAGATGTACTTGGCTACAATGGAAGATTCTTTCTGATTGAGGATGGAGGCAAGATGGACCCTACGGCCATAGCTCTGGCAGTCAACCTAAAAATGGAAAAGGAATTAGAGAAGCTCTGCTACCATTATCATATCTCACCAGTAAGATTATTGCAGAGTTGGAGCTTGCCAGTGTCAGATCAATTTCCTTGCATCGAAGTTTTTAATATTTTCTGAATTAGACTTTCTTGAGTATTTTTAAGATGAACAGGTCTTCCCAGAATATTATAAGGCAATGCTGTTCCATACTAACTTGTGTGATACAATGTTATTGAGCCTGTCAGTATTTTGCTGGAGGAATTTAAGCACATACCAGAAAATGTTACGTTTGCACAATTAGAATGCTTTAAAGCATCATCTTGGCACAATAAATCTACTTCTAAAAAGAAACAAAAAATAATTGTGGCTAGGAAAGTAATGGGGAAGTGGATTGAAAAATATGGGATCTTTGGAAGATGTATAAACACTCCCACAAGCAACTCAGGATGAATATTCAGTGTTCTATAATCTCCCTGCAAACAAATCAGAATGAATGGGTGAAAAAATATGCAACCCAACCCTCATGCAAACTGCAAGAGAATCAGGATGAATACCCAATGGATAGGTCATCTGGAAGAGCCTTAAATTTGTCTTTGTACAACCCCAGATTCAGAAGCATCTTTATTTGCAATTTTACAAACATTTCAGGGAAAGAGAACATATGGTTGGATATATACAATGAAACTTGACCTTGAGGGATTGGCTTTGGAATCTCTGCTCAGTAGAAGAGCAACGTGGGGGCGGTCCGCCCCAGGTGTCATCTTGAGGGGGGTGACATTCGGTGTGCCGCCCGCGATGGCTCCCAAGCCTCCCCCAACTCCTGAGCTGTCAATATGAAGGGGGAAGGCCGCCAGCAAAGTGGCACAGCTCTCCCCCTTCCCCAACGGCTCAGGGGAGAGTCGCGGGTTGGCAGCTAGCCCCTGAGCATGGCTAGCGCCCTGGGATGCACATGGCTAGCCCCACCCCTGGGTGCACAGCATGTGTGCCACTCCAGGTGCCAGAGCACCTAGCTCCGCCTCTGTGTCTGCTTTGTTTCTGCTTGAGCTCTGCAACTCAGATGATCAGACTCCATCTAACCAGCTGAGTTCCCTTCCTTTTGTGGTCAGCCCTCTTTTGTTAATTCAAAAGTATCAGCTAGATGTTGTCATGGGACTGCCCATGCTGATTGCCTTTCTCATTGTATTATGCCTTGGTTGGTGAGAAACTCCTCTTACCTCAGCATCAGCCCATGTCATCAGCTTTTCAATATATGCATAGCAGTTGCCCTGATTTTCCAGCCATCCATTGGGACAGGCAGCCTTGGCTGTTTTAGAGAGAAGGAAATGAGGGGAAATAAGGGATTATAACAGTAAGCAGGTTGTTCTGAGTGCGACATTACGTATATCATTGGTGATTCCATTTAGAAAGCACAAGTTATTTAGAAACCAGTGAATAGAGATCTTGTTAATATTAAAAGTTTAATTTGCATAAAATGTATGCACTGAAGTTTGCATTTGCAAATGTTTGCATTTGCAAAGCAGGGAAGTTTGCATTAAGCAAGAGGTTTCACTCTAGCTGAAAGCGGAATGCTGGTGTTTTTCCATTTAAGAGGGTTTGATTTACCTGATCACTCTTCTCTGGAAACCCAAGTAGATCCCTCATCAGCAGGAAGTTGAAACCTGAGAAACTCAGTATCTTTGTGTTGTGGGAAGCCAGCAGAGAGATTGCCAGCTCAGCGTGTTGGGAGAAGGAGCCTCCAGCATAATGGAGTATGTCTCTGAGATTGGACTGTATTAAAGGATTTAAAAGACTGAACTGCATTGCTGCTACTTGAGTGCAATGTGTAACTTTGTATTTTTGTTCTTTGTAACATTTATATGCCACTAGTTTTTAGACTGCTCTGCAGCAAAGCTTTGAAACTAATTCTTGGGATGGAAAGTTCATTTATTTCTGCACAAGGTCCAGATCAGAGATTCCGCTGACCAATTCCAATAAATTATGTCTAATTTGAACTCTCCTGCTTCCGTGTTCTAATAGGCTTAGCTGGGTTGTCATCCCTTGAAAATCCACTAAGTACTTTCATTCTCATGACTGCTTAATTTCAGTGAAGATTTCTGGGAAATTCTCAGGTGTTTGCTAAAATGCTCACCAGGACTGGAGACCAGGATTCCAAGAAGGCAAAGGCTGAAGTAGGTGACAAATCCCATCTTCTCACTGACCTTTTGGAAAAGAGGAATGTACAGTCAATTCAAGCGGTGTGTTGTCAATTTTGCCATTCAGCCAATGTGGGAAGGAAGGAAGGAAGGAAGGAAGGAAGGAAGGAAGGAAGGAAGGAAGGAAGGAGAGATAAATATTTTATATCCTATAATCACATTTCTCCTTTATTTGAACTTCCATGAACTGAGAAGCTTAAAGAAAGAAAAGAAAACCTGAACTTAACAGAATGTTAAGATCTGGAAAGACCAACTGCTCAGGGCAGGAATCTACACCATCTCTGATTGTCCCCAGCAGATAATAATCCAGCCTCTGCTTATATACCTATGCATTTTGCTCCATTGTCGAAGAACTCATACCTTTGTGGATTGTCTCCTATTCTTCAGCTAAAATCTACTCGCCTGAAATTTCCACCCATTTAGCTTTGTCCTATGGTGCAAGGGAGAACAAGTCTGCTCTATCTTTTTTGAGACAGCCCTTCAGATATTTGAACGCTGCTATGCTTAATCTCTTTAATCTTCATTTATGGGGGGAACACCTGAGTTGACATAGTTATGTCCTGTTTTTGAAGAAAAACTAAGATCATGTCAGCGTGTGGATGTATGAGAGGTTTTTTTTAATCCAAACTGGAAGGAAAATGTTGCATTATTATTATTATTATTATTATTATTATTATTATTATCATCATTATTATTATAATGTAGTGCCACAAGGAGGAAAACAGTGCATGCTGGCAATCTTGTAGGGCCATTTCACCCATTACACAGTAGCAAACCCAGCAAAGGGAAAGCCCTAGGTTGTCCCTCAATGGGGTATTTTTCTCTATAATATGTATATCCTGAATGCAACCCAAGATCAGAGGGGAAATCAGAGAGACCAAGTCTACTATGTCTACCTGTCAGGTTTCAGGGAATCCGATCCCCCCTCCCTCATGGCTGGCTGCCAGAAATGGGAAAACAAGGTGTTCTTGCAAAGATAATTTATTCAATATTCACAGAGACATAGGATGTCGCCTCTCAGATAATGGTGTTGCTCCAAATAAGTCCCACCCCTCCCTCTCTCCTATTATACATCATTCCTACATCAGCTAATCTGTGTGTTCTGCCTCTGAGCTTTCTGTTCTCCTACTCTCAATGCCCACCAGGACCTGAGAGGGGAGTTCAGGAATGCTTCCTAAAGACACTGAGTCTGTCAGCTGTCTCTCCCCTAGTTCTTTTTCCTCCTCCTGCTTGTCATCCAGTATCTCCCAGCTTCTCCCCTCTGCAGCCTCCGAATTATTACCTTCTGCAAACCACTGTTCTAAATCTATGCTGTCTCCTCTTGGAAGGGCAGAAGAAGGGGGGAGCGGTCTCCACCATTCCTCCTCAGTCCAGTCTCCTAGGACCTCCCTGACTCCAACAAGACTGTGTCCAGAGGTGATCATCTGTGCTCTCCCCCTTTACATTTTCTATCACTTAATCATTGTCATGAGGGCAACCTGGGATAAAAGGGGCAGTGCACATACACCAAGGCCAGATGGTACACCAGTCTTCAGAATTTTTTAATTAATTTAATCTATCTAGGAGCTCTCAAACATTTATCACATTCACACATGCTCTGTAGGGATATATATTTACCAAAGACTGCTGCTCTGTCTGATTAGATGGCTGTCAATGGACAGGTCCTCCAGGTGTTGCTACAAAGGTCTTCGACCCAAAACGGGTCTGTCTCCAGAGTTCTTATACTCTCTGCTCAATCTCTTATTATGTGTCAGGTGGATGAATATGTTGATTGCAGAGCTTTTGGATTATGTGTCCCTTTTCTGGCAGTGTGATCCATCTCTATCCTTGTCCCTGTGTCTCTAGCAAAAAGGACACAATGGTCCTGCAATGTGACATTTCTTCTTCCAAGGAATATTGTTCCTTAAAAGAAAGTCCTGGTGATCTGCAATGGCCATCAGTCACCAGGACTTGCTGTTCCTCTTTGGCAACCTTGCAGGTATTGACTTTTCATTCCAAACATCCATCTAACCTTCTCTCATTCATACAAGTTGCAATGAATTACATTAAAAATAATTCATGTGATAAGTGTAGTGGAGACTTGTTATTTTGAAAATAACACCTGGTATGGTGTGCGACAATCCCCTTTTTGGTCCTGAAATGTTCTTCCAGGTGAAAACCAAGGCCAAGGCATCAGTTCTGAAAAATAAAGTATTGATTGAATCTACTCAGGAGCTCTCGATCATACCACATGTTCACACATGTTCTGCAGGGATATAGTACCCAAGAAGAATTGTTATGTGTATGACTGCATTCCCAAGGCAATATATTCCATTTTCCTGACCATTTGCTAACTGTTAACTTGTACATTACATTCAAGCATTTGCAAGCTTCTGGAAACCTAGTGGAATAAACCACAAGTTTAGCATTTATTTTTGTGCGGTTTCCTTCGAGGGGGGAAATATATGTTTGCAAGCCTGGAATCCACTTGCAAGTCTGGAAGTCTGTTTAGGGCTATGCACCACCTGAGGCCATACAAGTTGCTCCACAAGTGCCTTTCCCAAAAGAAAGATGTTTGCAGGGCATCACACACACAAACACACACACCGGTTTGGTCAATGGGCATAGATGAAGCTCCACTATACCCTTTCTTTTAGAAAAACTGCTTGCAGAGCACTACTGGTGTGAATAAAATTTAGCTGGACATATCAGTATACAGTGTGGTTAAGAGCGGTAGTCTTGTAATCTGGGGAACCGGATTCGTGTCCCTGCTCCTCCACATGCAGCTGCTGGGTGACCTTGAGCTAGTCACACTTCTCTGAAGTCTCTCAGCCTCACTCACCTCACAGAGTGTTTGTTGGGGGGGAGGAAGGGAAAGGAGATTGTTAGCCACTTTGAGACTCCTTAGGGTAGTGATAAAGCAGATATCAAATCCAAACTCCTCTTCTTCTTCTACAGATGCATGAGCACATGACAACTGCAGATGCATGAGCACATGTAGCACTGGCCTTTTGATCAGTAAAACTAATGAAATAAACCCCTTGTGTTCAGGCTGCCCAAGTAGATTCCCAGTCTAATAGCACAGAGTGTTGTTAGACTGATCTTTGGGCTGCTTGTGCAAAGGTCTTCAACCTCAAATGGATGTGTCCCTGAGGTTATTACACTTAGTCTCGTACCATGTGACAAGCAGACTGATACAGTGTATTGTATATCTTTTGAATTATGAGCCCCTCTTCCGGCTACACAAATTAAAGATAATCATCTCTGGCCTTGTCTTGGTGTCTCTGTCTCTAGGCAAAAGGACACCATGTGGTCCTGCAACGTGGCATTTCTCCTTCCAAGGAATATAGTTTCTTAAAACAAAGTCCTGGTTCTTTGGAATGGCCATCGGTCACTGGGACTTGCTTCTTCTCTTTGGCAACTTTGTGGAGCTTGACCTTTCAAATATCATTCTCTTGCCATTTATACTCAGTTTATACCTGAATATGTTAAAATTAGTATCATTATCAAGACAACAAGCATATATCCACAAAATCTTCAGACTCGTTTTGCAAAATAGCATCTGACTTATTATGGTGTGTGACATGTATGCACCTCGGTACAAGTCATAGGTAGGGATAGAGTGGCTATACTAATGATTTTTATTGTTCTGGATATGATATATGATGCTACCTCTTCATTTCTATTTATCAGGACAGCTAGATGGAACTTCCGTCTTAAGGGTCAGTAGACTTCTGATTACAAGTGAGATCCTCCTCCCCAGTGCTATTTTTCTTGAAAAAGAGGTGCCAGAACTCACAATGAACGCCTCTCTTGTTCTCTTATAATGGCAATGGCACCCATCTGAGAGGTGCCAGAACTGAGTTCTGGCGAGTTCTGGCTGGAAGAAAGCCCTGCTCTTGCCCACTCCACAAAGACACACAGAGAATTCAAATCTCCATTTTTAGAGACAGTATATATCTCATTGCCAAAAAAGAAGAGGAAAAATTTGGACTCTCTTCTGGTCAGAGTTCAGGGGTTGCCAATGTGGTGCTCAGAGGCACCAGTTGCCTGCCAATGCCTTTTCTGTTATGTCATGCCCCTCATGGCAGCCATTTTGTGTAATCTGGTGTTATACCTTTCCAGTGCTATTTCTCTAGAAAAAGAGGTGCCAAAACTCACTATGAATGCCTCCATTGTTCTCCTATAATGGGGAAGGGCACCCACCTAAGAGGTGCCGGAACTCCGTTCCAGTGAGTTCTGGCTGAAAAAAAGCTATGCCTGTATCAGCCATTTTGTGTTACATCACATGCAGCTCAGCAGCCATTTTGTGACTGGCACCCATGGCCCTATCTCATAATTACAGATACGTCCAGTAAGCCAAAAATGTTGGTGGCCCCAACTTAGTCTATTAAAGACACCAGCAGTTCCCAGGATTCTTTATAGGAAGCCATGACTACTGAAGTTGTATAGAAGGAAGAGGAGGAGGAGGAGGAGGAGAAGGGGAAGAAGAATAGCAATTTTATTTATACCCTGTCCAGGCTGGGTTTCCCCAGCCACTCTGGGCAGCTTTCAACAGAGCATTAAAAACAGAAAAAAAAACTTCAAACATACATACATTTAAAGAAGATTGGGAAATGTTTATTGAATATATGGGTGAAAATTCTGTACACTTAAAAACGCTGGTAGAATTAAGATAAATTCAACAGTGTAGATGTTTTGATTTCTGTACTAATGGAATACTGAATGGTTATCTTATGTAAAAAGGGATTTATTGTATGCAAACTGAACCAGGGAAAGAGAAGAAGGGAAGTCATTGATTTAAGGTTGCTTAAATGAATATTCCAAAGTGTGTGTGTGTGTGTGTGTGTGTGTGTGTGTGTGTGTGTGTGAAATCCCAGAACTGTCTAATTCAGGTATACAACTCCCTTACCTGCCCCGCCCTCACTGAAACTCACAACAATATTTTTCCTAATGAAGGGCTAAATGACACAGCAGAAGTCCTTTAATGATTTAGTACAAATGGCACTCCTTGTAAGAACATGGTGTTTAAACAGTATATTCCTTTTGGAACCATGCAGAGCTACAGTACATTGAGATACCATTGAACAGTTTGTCTCTGAACTCAAACTCAAAGATAGTAATTGTGGAATTGGCTCTGCAGATACATCTGAGGGGAATGATCAGATTCTCCATCAAGTTATGGAAGCAGTCCATACTAAGAACATCACATTTAAAAAGGGTGAGATTCAGTCCAAACCTGAATCTGTGAAGTGCATGGGTCAGACAGTGACTGCAGCCATACAGCCAGAAGGGTAAGCTACTGTGCAGGAAGTAATAAAACAAGATTTCCATCTTAAAGCAGGGGAAGCGCTCATAAAGCATGGATGGCCACAGTATCTGAGAGATGTGTCCTTGCTGCAAAAACCCTTTTAGCATGTAAATGACTCCTTATGTTGTCTAGAAGTTAGGTAACTGTCTGTTGTCTGAAGTTACGTAACCGGGCCACATGACCCGGAAAGCTGTCTGTGGGCAAACGCTCCCTCGGTCTGAAAAGCAAAGGTAAAGGAAAAGGACCCCTGGTCAAAGGCGACTATGGGGTTGCGGCGCTCATCTCACTTTCGGGCCGAGGGAGCGGCATTTGTCCGCAGACAGCTTTCCAGGTCATGTGGCCAGCATGACTAAACTGCTTCTGGCACAACAGAACACTGTGACAAAACCAGAGCGCACGGAAACACTGTTTACCTTCCCGCTGTAATGGTACCTATTTATCTACTTGTACTGGTGTGCTTTTGAACTGCTAGGTTGACGGAAGCTGGGGCAGAGCAACGGGAGCTCACTCTGTCATGGGGATTTGAACCACCAACCTTCCGACCGGCAAGCCCAAGAGGCTCAGTGATTTAGACCACAGGCTCCCTCAGCCTGAAAGCGAGATGAGCACCGCAACCCCATAGTCCGCTTTGACTGGACTTAACCGCCCAGGGATCCTTTACCTTACCTTTACCTAGAAGTAAACTTTTATTTGGGAGACAGAGTGTCTCAAAGACAGAGTATCCTCTTGCAACTTATGACTCATCAGGACATTCAGATAACTAAAGCTAGAGCAAGCTGGCATATCCAGTGATAACTAGAAGGTGGGTAGAAGTTGTTGAGCTTGTGCTAGGCTTGCTTTGAGTAATCAAAGGGAACCACATAAACCACGGGTGGTTCCTGAATTACCAGGGAATATGTTGGGTGTAGACAGTGGCGTAGCGTGGGTTGTCAGCACCCGGGGCAAGGCAAGTAATTTGCACCCCCTAACCCGTGGATTTGCGCCCCCTAACCTGTGGATTTGCCCTAACCCCAGATGTTGCGCCCGGTGCGGCCGGCCCCCCCTGCACCCCCCACGCTACGCCACTGGGTGTAGATGCACTTGAACATGGCTCTCCCCCTTTTTTTCTTGTGGTTGATGTTTTTCAATGTTGAGAAACATTGAGCCTGCTTTAGAAGATGGCAGTAACTGTGACTGTTAAGTTTAAAGTCAGATTACCAGATATATTTTTTTCAATGAATCCAGGGACACTTTTCAACTTCCTACTAAATAGATGGATTTTGTCAGGGGACTGATTTGTATATCCGGGGACTGTCCCTGGGAAACGGGGACATCTGGTAACCTTAGTTTAAAGCTATGTTCATGGGTCATGGAATTCCTGGGATAGCTGTGTGTGATAATATGCCCTTCACTAAGAGTGTTGACTGTTTGCTCATGATTGGGGGTTTGAACACGGCTTTAGAAGCTGTTCATCTGGTGGCAATTTCGTTTTTCAACAAAACCAAGCAACTGAGACTGCTAGAAACTTGAGGTGGTGACCGGCCAGTCAAGTCCACCCAAGCTAGGGCTGGGGGCTCTTCTCCTTACAAAGCATATTAAGGGAGTTCGCTTTATCCATCTACGCTAGCCAATGCCATTTCTACCACAAGAGTGTTTGCTGCCCATCCCAGCTACCTTTAAAAGGACCAGCTGCTGCCTTGCCCGGCCTCCTTCCTCCTTTTCCTCATGTAGAGGAGACTTACCCATTTCTCCCTCCCTTCCTCGGTTTAGAGGCTCTCTCTGGGGCTTGTAGTCGCCACTGGTTATCAGAGCCAGAAAGGAATTTAACTCCCAACAACAGTTGCCTCTAGCCTGAAAAAAATTTTGCTATTCTTTCGGTGAGTAGCAGGAGTTTTACTAGACACTTGTTCTTTGTCAGAACTTGGTGGAAACTGCTGGGTAGACAGCTAAAGAGCAACCCCTTTAAGAGGCCTTAAGAGGTGAACAACCCCTGGTTTTAGCTTGGACTGGGCTGGCCTGGGCTGGTCGCTTGGCCACCTCAAATTTCCAGCACTCCCAGTCACTTGCTTTTATACTATTCCTGGGCCCTTAGTGCTGGATAATGTTCCCAAGGAATGTCCTGGAAGGTGTGCCAGGAAACCCAGCAAGATGGGCAGGGTATAAACAAAATTAGTAGTTGTATCGTCATTGTTGTAGTAGTCTTGGTTTCTGCCCTCATTTAGACCATTATATGGGCTGCCAATGACTACACAGCAACCTTATGTTCATGTTTTAAGTATTTTTTAAGAAGTGCTTGTACTCAGAACCCTTTGCAGTTGTTTTTCAGGTGTGAATTTCTTTGGAAATTGGGCATATAGTTCTTGGGGAGTAGATAACAGCAATGTCAGTAAAGCCTGCCAAATGATAAACCTGAAGCAACAGAGCCTTGGAAGGTTTTCTATTGTCGTTGTTGCTGGGAGGTTTTAAAGGGCCATTATTACCCTTTGCAAAAAAAATGGTGCCTACATTTGCAGACCACCTGAATGAAGCTCACCAATCAAGGACCACCATTTGGGAACCCCTACTGGGGACCATTGTGTTTTTCTGTTCTGCCTTTAGCCAAAAGAACACAAATGCAACAGACAGCAACATTTCCACTGATGTGTTGTCTTTCCCAGTCCTAACTGGAGATGCCAGGAATTGAACCCAGAGCCTTCTGCATGGAAGACATATGCTCTGCCACCGAACTACTGTCCTTTGTAGGGATGGGGAGAGACAGAGAAAAGCGGTGGGATTAAATTTGGATTGTGAGTGGAAGAAAATGAATTTTGAGCTGGGAAAGAGGCATGGAGAAGGAGAAAGCTCCAGTTTCCAGTTTTAAAGTAATCTTTACTTTAAAGTTCTGGTATCTCAGTAAGATAAGCAAGATGAGAGTTTGGTAATGTCTCCCTGAAGCCATCCTGGTATGGCAACAATGCTTGCTCTCGCACAGAGATGAAGAAGCCGTAGAAAGCAAGAAAATGAACAGGGTGCCTCTAACGTTTCTTTGTCACTAGGTGGCAGCAGAAAGCAAGGATTGAATTCTGTGTTGGTTGGGGAATCATCAAGAATGTTGATCAGTAGACAAATATGAACAGTTGCATTTCCACAAATAAGTGCTGTGCTTGGTTCATTTCATTCACAAAACCAGGTTTTTAAAACCAATTTCTCTATTTATGAAAACAAATGAACTGACATTTTTATTTTTATTTTTGCATGCCGCATCAGAGACAAGAAAGTCAAGACTGGAAGTGGGGGGTATTTACATTTTAGACCAGGAGTGGGGGGGGGGTATCAGCCTACGGGGCCACCGTTCCTTCTGTTCAAGCTTCCAGGGGCTCCTTGCCAGCAGTAGGCATAGCAACAAATAAAAAGCTTATCTTTGTGTTGTAGGTTATTTTCTACACACTCGTTGTTGTTGTTTAGTCGTTTAGTCGTGTCCGACTCTTCATGACCCCATGGACCAGAGCACGCCAGGCACTCCTGTCTTCCACCGCCTCCCGCAGTTTGGTCTGACTCATGCTGGTAGCTTCGAGAATACTGTCCAACCATCTCGTTCTCTGTCGTCCCCTTCTCCTTGTGCACTCCATCTTTCCCAACATCAGGGTCTTTTCTAGGGAGTCTTCTCTTCTCATGAGGTGGCCAAAGTATTGGAGCCTCAGCTTCAGGATCTGTCCTTCCAGTGAGCACTCAGGCCTGATTTCCTTCAGAATGGATAGGTTTGATCTTCTTGCAGTCCATGGGACTCTCAAGAGTCTCCTCCAGCACCATAATTCAAAAGCATCAATTCTTCGGCGATCAGCCTTCTTTATGGTCCAGCTCTCACTTCCATACATCACTACTGGGAAAACCATAGCTTTAACTATACGTGCCTTTGTTGGCAAGGTGATGTCTCTGCTTTTTAAGATGCTGTCTAGGTTTGTCATTGCTTTTCTCCCAAGAAGCAGGAGTCTTTTACTTTTGTGACTGCTGTCACCATCTGCAGTGGTCATGGAGCCCAAGAAAGTAAAATCTCTCACTGCCTCCATTCTTCCCCTTCTGTTTGCCAGGAGGTGATGGGACCAGTGGCCATGATCTTAGTTTTTTTTATGCTGAGCTTAGACCATATTTTGCGCTCTCCTCTTTCACCCTCATTAAGATGTTCTTTAATTCCTGCTCACTTTCTGCCATCAAAGGTTGTTGATATTTCTTCTTAATTCCGGTTTGGGATTCATCCAGTCATACAAACACCCTATCTTCCTTCCAGAGAAGCAGCAGACATGATCAGAGCTTAAGGGCACATTCCAGCCATTCAGAATCATCTGGGGTGGCAAGCAAGGCCACGGAAAATTGTGGTTTCAGGAAAGTTCAGAGGGCTGCATTCAGCCCCTAAGCCTGAGGTCCCCATTCTCCTGTGTTAGCCCCAACCTTAATGAGCTTATGGGTGTGCCTTTTTATACAAGTCAGCTTTGCTGTGTTTGGGGGCCCCATTTTTGTCCTGCTCAGGGGGACCCTTGATGTCTGCAGAAATTATTAAGTGGGATCAATGTGCTTGTTTGGAAAAGCATTTCAGGACTGCACCAGTAGGACCCTAAAGATGGCCAGACAAACCAGCAGGCAGCTACAGACCAGCATGGTGGGGTCTAAGAATCTACTGGGAGGGAAAGGAAAAGGGAGAAAAAAGGGGAAAGTTAAAGAGATGCCTATTTCTTAAGTGGGGGAGGGGGACAAGAACCCTTATACACCTTATAGGAAATGTAGTGGCAGAATTTGGAGCATTTGTGGGAAGCCTCTATGGAAACAAAGTTAAATATGATTGGACGAGACCTGATATAAACAGCTGCATTCCAGCTTGTCTGTGACAAGCAGACTGGTACTGTGCATTGTATATCTTTTGAATTATGAACCCCTCCTCCGGCTACACAAATTAAAGATAATCATCTCTGGCCTTGTCTCAGTGTTTCTAGGCAATAGGACACAACGTGGTCCTGCAACGTGGCATTTCTCCTTCCAAGGAATATTGTTTCTTAAAACAAAGTCCTGGTTCTTTGAGATGGCCATCAGTCACTGGGACTTGCTTCTCCTCTTTGGGAACTTTGCGGAGCTTGACCTTTCAAATATCGCCTCGTTCTCTTGCCATTTATACTCAGTTTATACCTGAATATGTTAAAATTAGTATCATTATCAAGGTAACAAGCATATATCCACAAAATCTTCAGACCCATTTTGCAAAATAGTATCTGACTTATTTTGGTGTGTGACATGTATGCACAGTTACCTGGGTAAAACTCATAGGTAGGGATGGAGTGGCTATACTACCAATTTTTGTTGTTCTGGGTATGATATGCAATACTACCTCTTCATTTCTATTTATCAGGACAGCTAAATGGAAATTCCATCTTACAAGTGTGATTCTCCTTCCCAGGGCTATTTTTCTTGAAAAAGAGGTGCTGGAACCTTCCACGACATAGCTGTCAACTTTCCCCTTTTCTTGCAAGGAATCCTATTCGGAATAAGGGAATTTCCGTTAAACAAAGGGAAAAGTTGACAGCAATGCACCACGAACACCCCCCTTGCTCTCTTATAATGGCAACAGCACCATCTGAGAGGATCTAGGACTGAGTTCTGTTGAGTTCCACCTGGGGAAAAAGCCTGCCCTTGCCCACTCCACAAAGACACACAGAGAATTCTTATCTCCATTTTTGGAGACAGTATATATCTCACTGCAGAAAAAAATAGGACTCTCTTCTGGTCGAAGTTCAGGGGCTGCCAATGTGGTGCTCACAAAATATATTTAAGCAAGGGGGACCTCAGGGCAGGGCATTGACTAATATCAATGGGCCCTGCCAGAAATCTGGGATTCTTAACAGCTGCCCAAGAATGACAGGGGCTGCCTCCAGCTTTAGAAAGGAGCAAGTCAAGTGGAAAACTTCTCGTACAGCTGCTTTTCAAGCATGGCACAATTGGAAGTGTTGCCGAGACCTGAGACAAACAGCTGCATTCCATCCCATGGCAGTGGGGTCATCAGCAGCAGAGACTCAACTGTATAGATAACTCAAATGTTGGTCTCCATCCCCTCCCCTTTTGTTGCTTAGGAACCTGCCTTAAACTGCATGATTATCAGAATCATCATCTTGCTTCCACCCCTTCCTCTGCTAAATAAACTTTTATAATCACCCATCTCCCACCATTATGTTAAATTACCCACTGGTTCCCCCCCCCCTTCTTCCTTTCAGGAAATCTGGGGGCTGGTTGACTGTTGGGATTGCCAAATGTTTTATAGTCCCACACCCCCTGCAGCAAGTTATGATGAATCTTTTTCAAGCCAAGAGCCACACTCCTTTCTGGGCGACCTTCTGAGGGCCACATGCCAAAGGCAAGAGGGCCAGAAGTCAAAGTGTGTCGAGCAGCAAATGTAAAATTTACTAGGATATCTTCTGCATGGATCCATGCACACTCCCTTCTATGTCGCATCCAGACAAGCAAGAAAATACCCTCCAACATGCTGCAGATGGAAATCAAGGTGCGTGTTTTTCAGGGCTGTACTCGTGCAAGTATATGTCTTTCAGAGCCACACTCTCGCAGAAGCCAAAATGGGACATCCCAGGAGCCAATCCAAAGCCAGGATGGCTTCTGTAATACCGGGGTGTCCTGCTCAAAACAGGACAGAGTATGCAAGAGGCGTTATCAAAGTTCAAGGATGCATTCAACCCTGGCAAAAATAATGAGTATGTTTATGATTAGTATATTTGTTTATATCCTGCATATCAGTTATTCAGCTAGTGTCATTTCATCAGCTGCATAAAATCCCAGGGACCAAATATCAAACTCCATGCAGACCCAACAGTCTCTGGCATCAAATATTACATTTCCAAACATCAGAAGCTTACAGTTCTACAAATGTTTGCCTGGCTAGGAAGATGACGATTTTGAGTGTGTGATACCTGGGGGGTTGCATTTGGCTCCCAGTCCTGAGGTTCACCCACCTCCAGTTTTGAGGCTGACTTTCTTCATAAATAAGAAGTTAACGCCCAGAATGTACAAGATACTAAGATATTTGAGCGGGCAATATATAAGTGCCACATCTTCTCCTACTCTGGGGAGGAGACATGGGTTTGGACATTCCCAAGTGCCAGATAGGGACGCGGGTGGCGCTGTGGGTTAAACCACAGAGCCTAGGCCTTGCCAATCAGAAGGTCGGCAGTTCGAATCCCCATGACGGGGTGAGCTCCCGTTGCTCAGTCCCTGCTCTGCCAACCTAGCAGTTCGAAAGCATGTCAAAGTGCAAGTAGAAGGTAAACGGTGTTTCCGTGCGCTGCTCTGGTTTGCCAGAAGTGGCTTAGTCATGCTGCCCACATGACCTGGAAGCTGTACGCCCGCTCCCTCAGCCAATAAAGTGAGATTAGCGCCGCAACCCCAGAGACGGCCATGACTGGACCTAGTGGTCAGGGGTCCCTTTATCTTTACCTTTAAGTGCCAGATAAGAGAGGGATTATTAGCTCCCTGATGCTGAGGTCTCCCCGCCCCCAATTTGCAACTTCTGCACTGATTTCCTTCCTTTGCCATGTGTCCTTAGGAAATCCACTCCACAAAATGTCCTGGGTATTGGCCTGGCCAGCTCTAAGTGGTCCAAAACTATGTGATTTTGAGGACCTTATGGGGAGGCAAATTTCCCACATCAGCGAAGATTATGGTGAGTTAGGTGGACGGATGGTTTATCTCAGCACATGCTAAGTCATATTTGGACTAACATGAAGCAGGAAAGAAGAAAAGAAGGAAGGCCAGAGAGGAAGTACAATGGTACCTCGGGTTAAGTACTTAATTCCTTCCAGAGGTCCGTTCTTAACCTGAAACTGTTCTTAACCTGAAGCACCACTTTAGCTAATGGGGTCTCCTGCTGCCGCTGCGCCACCGGAGCACGATTTCTGTTCTCATCCTGAAGCAAAGTTCTTAACCCAAGGTACTATTTCTGGGTTAACAGAGTCTGTAACCTGAAGCGTATGTAACCTGAAGCATATGTAACCCAAGGTACCACTGTAATGTACTTTACCAACCAGCAGTTACCAAAAGAGAGGGAAAGAATGGGTTGCCTTTCTATCCATCTCTCCCAATTGGTTCAGGTAGTATATTGCAAACCTTCTCAATTTACTCCCAACAGGAACATGAGCCAGTTTCCTGATGAAACCCCCCCCCAACCCCCAACCCAAGCTGTGGTTTACAAAAACAAACAAACAAAAATCTGGTCACAGACAGTGTCTATTATGTTCATAATTTTGATTATTCCGGTTCTTGTGGGGAAAAACTGTTTTGTTATGCAGGAGTTCATTAAAGATTTGCCTAATTCTCTCTGAAAAGAACAAGTTTCTCTGATTTCCTGCTTTCACTCGTAAAGAGCTTCTGAGCTCTTCATAGGCAGAACATAGGCACAGAGACACACATTCTGCTTTTGATAGAATGAACTTTATTGAGAGAATAGCCATTGAGGGAAAGCAACAGAATGCATAGTTAGATGCCTGGCGTCATTGCCCTTAGAGCCACAGCTCCCAGCAAAGGGGAAATGAGTATTAAACCAGGAAAAGCCAATGATTCGGATGCATTGCAGGGAGAAATGGCCAAAGAAGCTTTCTGGCTTCAATGGGCAGAGCGTGGCTTGTGTGGTTTTCTGCCTATCACAGCACCTTCTCCAGGTGAACGGGCTTCTTGTTTTCGCAGGTCACACGAACGCGTTTGGAGGTCTCTGTGCCTTTGTATTTGCAGTCCTTAGGAGGTTTACCATTGGTGTAGCTGCAGTCAATCATGGGGAAGTTCTGGTTGCTGTCATAGAATTTACCTTGCCATTGCTTCCCACCATTGCCGCAGACCTGTAGGACAGACTCCTTGTCATGGTTGATGAAAGTATTCCTCGGTTTGCATCTACTTGGGTTCAGATTCCTCTTCACCATCATGAGGTTGCAGTAGGCACTGGGGTTGGAGGCTCGGGTCTGGGGATAATCAATGTGCTTGTTTTGAAAAGCTGCCCAAGACTGCCCTTCGCAGGACTGCACCAGGAGGATGCTGAGAAGGGTGGCCAGACGAACCAGCAGGCAGCGAGAGACCAGCATGGTGGTGTCTAAGACTCTTCTGGGAGGAAAAAGAAGAAGAAGAAAGGGGGAAAACATTAAAGAGATGCCTATTTCTTAAGTTATCTCATACACCTTACAGGAAATACACCTATATAGGACATTTCCTTATAGGAAATGTGGTGATGGAATATGGAGCATTTGTGGGAAGCCTCTATTGAAACAAAGTTAAATATGATTGGCATGAATGGGAGGTCCTGCCCCAATTGACTTTATTCATATGGATAAATGACAAAATATATTTAAGCAAGGGGGACCTCAGGGCAGGAATTAGTCATTGGACCCTGCCAGGAGTCTGGGATTCTTATTTTTTAATATACAGTGGTACCTCGGGTTACATATGCTTCAGGTTACATACGCTTCAGGTTACAGACTCTGCTAACCCAGAAATAGTACCTCAGGTTAAGAATTTTGCTTCAGGGTGAGAACAGAAATTGGGTGGAGGTGGCGCAGTGGCAGCAGGAGGCCCCATTAGCTAAAGTGGTGCTTCAGGTTAAGAACAGTTTCAAGTTAAGAACGGACCTCCGGAACTAATTAAGTGCCGTACTTAACCCGAGGTACCACTGTATATAAATGAATTTATTGGCTTTACATATAATCACATTACGTAACATTGTAGCCTCTTTTTTTATCTCTTTGGCTCAACTGAGCCTAACGACTTCACTCCATCCAATCTGATGGTTTCCAAAATTAAACTTTACATCTTTACATTTTGCTTCGTTTCCTATCCTTGTTACAGCATTACCTAAAATATTATATTACTCAACCTGAACAGGTAGCAATTTCATCTTACAAATCTTCAGATAACCCTGCTAATGATGGGAATCTGGGGTTCTTAAGAGCTGCACCAGGCGCTGGCACCAGCTGTGTTCACAGAGCAGCCTTCATTCAAATCCACAGCCGGGGCTTTAAGGAGACTGAGGGCTTAGCCACACTTTAATTTCCATGTATTGTGATGTATCACTAAAGAACGAGCTCTCCCTTAGACAGGAGTGGGTCAAGTGGAAAACCACTCGGACCTCTGCTTTCTAAGCATGGCACAATTGGAAGTGTTGGCAAGACCTGAGACAAACAACTACATCCCATCCCCAGCAACAGAAACTCAGAGACTCAACTATTGACTGTTGTTGGTTGACTGTTGTTGGTTGACTGTTGTGATTGCCAAATGTTTTATAGTACACACACAGACACAAAATGCATCCTGCTGCAGCAAGTTATAATGAATCTTTTTCAAGCCAAGAGCCACATTCCTTTCTGGGCTACCTTTTGAGGGCCACATGCCAAACACAAGCAGGGCAGAGGTCAAAGTGTGTCAAGCAGCAAATGTAAATTTTACTAGGATATCTTCTGCATGGGTTCATGAACACTCCCTTCTATGTCGCATCCAGACAAGCAAGAAAATACCCTCCAACATGCTGCAGATGGAAATCAAGGTGCCTGTTTATCGGGTCTGTGCTCCTGCAAGTATATGTCTTTCAGGGCCACACTCTCGCAGAAGCCAAAATGGGACATCCCAGGAGCCAATCAGAAGCCAGGGTGGCTTCTGTAATACCGGGGTGTCCCGCTCAAAGCAGGACAGAGTATGCAAGAGGCGTTATCAAAGTTCAAGGATGCATTCAACCCTGACAAAAATAATGAGTATGTTTATGATTAGTATAATTGTTTATATCCTGCATATCAGTTATTCAGCTGGTATCAGTTCTGCAGCTGCATAAAATCCCAGGGACTAAATATCAAACTTCATTGCAGACCCAGCAGTCTCTGGTATCAAATATTAGATTTCCAAACATCTGAAGCTTACAGTTCTACAAATGTTTGCCTGGCTAAGAAGATGACGATTCTGAGTGAGAGAGACGTGGGGGGGGGGGACATTTAAGTGGTCCAAAACTATGTGATTTTGAGGACATTATAGGGAGGCAAATTCCCCACATCAGCGAACATAATGGTGAGCTAGGTGGACCAGTGGTTTATCCCAGCACATGCTAAGTCATATTTGGACTAACATGAAGCAGGAAAGAAGAAAAGAAGGAAGGCCAGAGAGGAAGTAATGTACTTTACCAACCAGTAGTTACCAAAAGAGAGGGAAGAATGGGTTGCCTTTCTATCCGTCACCCCCCAATTGGATTTAAGTAGCATATTGCAAGCCTTGTGCATTACTCCCAACAGGAAGATGAGCCAGTTTCCTGATGAACCCCCCCCCCAACCCCCAACCCAAGCTGTGGTTTACCAAAAAAAAACACCTTAAAAAAAGAATATCTGGTCACAGACAGTGTCTATTATGTTCATAATTTTGTATATTCCAGTTCTTGTGGGGGAAAAGGTGTTTTGTTATGCAGGAGTTCATTAAAGATTTGCCTAATTCTCTCTGAAAAGAACAAGTTTCTCTGATTTCCTGCTTTCACTCGTAAAGAGCTTCTGAGCTCTTCATAGGCAGAATGTAGGCACAAAACGTAGGCACATTTTGCATTTGATAGAATGAGCTTTATTGAGAGAATAGCCATTGAGAGAAAGCAACAGAATGCTTAGTTAGAAGCCCGGCATCATTCCCTTCACCTCTGCCTACCAAGGAGATGGGGGGACAGCCCCCATTTCCTCAAGGGCTGTGCTTCTTTATTTGTGAAGGATCTCATTTCAGATTCCTCTGGCTGCAAATCAGCTGCTTAGAGGAGCCAGAACCCCAAATGTGAATGAATGAATTATTGTATCCTGCTCATCTGGACTGGGTTGCACCAACAGAATATACACAACTTACCCAAGTTCAATCCGGTCTTGAGTTATGCATGCGACCTCTCGAAGAGCCAAGTCTGTCCTTCAAGCCGCTGCTGCCCAAAGCTTAAAAGGGGCAGGGCACGGGAAAAAGAAGAAATGAACTTCAAGCCACTTGCCCAATAGGAGTTTACCAGAGAATTAAAAAAAAAATTGAATTGGAAATGTTTGAAAGTTAACCAACAATTATGCAACATGGCTCTGTAAAAAAGGAAGAAGAATGTAACACTGATAAGAAAGGGGTGTGGTGGTAAAATGAACAGGGGGCAATGTTTGCCTACACCTGCTGATTTCTGTATATCGCTCCAGATATGCACCAGAGCAAGCCAGGGTCATTGTTTCACTAGCCAAGCTGACAAGCTTCCAGAACTTGTTGCTAGTTCATTTCCAGGCCCAAGTCGAGGTTCCCACATTAGTTTTCTTGTGGGGAGGTGGGGGCTTTTGCAGCCATTACTGTGCCCTTGGTTGCCACCGCATTTCTGAGCCCAATTTAAAGTGCTGTTTTTAATCTTTAAAGCCCTAAACGACTTTGACTCAAGGTGTGGAGAACTGAGGCTGCTCGGTGGTCACAAAATGCTAATTAATGCGGTGAAATGGAAAACCAGGGGGGAAGCAAATGCAGTGGAGTCTCCTGGATGAGGCCATGCCTGGCTAACTGGCTGCCGGAAAACCTTAACCAAAGCCCTCTTCATGGAACATTCTGTTGCAGGACCCACTCATTTCAATTCTTTTTCAAAAAACAATCCTGTCATTTCATTGACTTGTATTCCTTTGCACTTCACCAAAGGTGTAAGCAATCTTAAATGTCTCTTTTTGGACAGAAAAAATGGTGTAGACGTTATTCAAATGCACAAATGATTAACAAGGCAAAGCGTGTTCTCCAATAAATGAGAGCACGTGTTGCGATGTGGGCTGCCGGGCCAGGCCTCTAGTTGCCAGGCAGGTTAATAGTTGTTGCCTGGCATTGCGATTGGATAACCGGGTTGCTGGGGCAAATTGTATGTTGCAAATTGGGTGGGTGGGACCATAGTCTTTAAATATCAGTGCACTCTGGTTTCTCTTTCTCTTTGCAGAGTGCATCAGATCAATCGGATCAGAGCCAACACTGCAGGAGACCTTGGTGATATTTGTGCCTTATTCCCTTTCCCTTCACCATTTCTTCCCTGCCTAACCCACGCTGTGGGTGAATTTAGGCCCACAGGGCAAGGTTGGTTGGGGGGTGCAGGGAATTAGGCTTACCTTATTTTCTTGTTGTCGTTTAAAGCCGTCCTCGGCTCAAGCGGCTCCGGGGAGGCGGCACGCCTTCAGGGTCCTTTTTTGAATTTAATTTAATAGCTGGCCGGTGCTCCCCAATATTTAATTGAATTTAATTGAATTTATTCGGCCCATTTGGGCCTCCCGGGACACCGGGCGGCCTTCGGGGGCTCTGGGCGGCCCCTGCGAGTGCCCGGGCACCCGGGCCGCGGCCTCCACGCGGCCTAAATTTAGGCCTTTTGCCGCTGCGGCCTTCCCCGGTCTTAAATTTTGTCCTCGGACCTAGGGAGACCGGGGGGGGGGGAGGCCTGCTGGGCCCTTGGAGCACTCCTGGTGCCGTGGCCAACTCAAACAGCCAGGCCGCGGCCTCCATTTTCGGCCCTCGGCGGCTGTTTGTTGTGGGGGCCTATTCTGGTCTTTTAAAATCCATACGGCCACTGGGGGTGCTTGGCACGGCCCCTGCGGCCTTTAGGTGACCCCCTTTTGGGGGGTAAGGGGTATTCTGTTTTGTTTTTTGCCCCTGGGGGGCTGGCGCTATAAACGCGGCCTTCCCAGCTCTCCGGTTCTCTGCACATCTTTTTTCAGCGCTTTACGAGCGTTATTTCTCAATTAATTGTGCAACAGTGGCCTCCTGTGGCCACTAGCTGCAATTGCACTTAGCAAGCATTCTTTTCCAATTTATTGTATAACAGTGACCTCCTGTGGCCACTAGCTGCAATTGCGCTTAGCAAGCATTCTTTTCCAATTTATTGTATAACAGTGACCTTCTGTGGCCACTAGCTGCAATTGCAGCCTTTAACTTTATTGCTGTGCTGAGAGCGCCATCTGGTGGCGTCTGAAGGGTACTGCACCCTGATTTATTTTATTTCAAAACAAAATAAAAAAATTCCTTCCAGTAGCACCTTAAAGACCAACTAAGTTAGTTCTTGGTAACTTAGTTGGTCTTTAAGGTGCTACTGGAAGGAATTTTTTTATTTTGTTTTGACTATGGCAGACCAACACGGCTACCATAGTCAAAACAAAACAAATTCCTTCCAGTAGCACCTTAAAGACCAACTAAGTCAGTTCTTGGTATGAGCTTTCGTGTGCATGCACACTTCTTCAGATAAGATAAGTGGTATCTGAAGAAGTGTGCATGCACACGAAAGCTCATACCAAGAACTGACTTAGTTGGTCTTTAAGGTGCTACTGGAAGGAATTTGTTTTATTTTATTTCAGTTTTATTGTTCTTTTGAAGCAAATAGGTGCTGTTGCTTCTATTTGATTTAAGTGGTCTCTTTTCGGGCCAATCCTTTTCTTTCTTTATTTATTTTATTTACCCTTTTACTTCTTTGTGATTTGATTTGGCTTACTCATTTTATTTAATTTTAATTTAATCGGAGTTTAATTTATTTTATTTACTGGATTAATTTTGGATTGAAATTAATCAATTTTTAATTTTAATTTTAATTTTAATTTTTTTAATTTTTTTAATTTTATTTTTTTATTTTTGTTTTTATTTTTATTTTATTTTTATTTTTATTTTTATTTTTATTTTTATTTTTATTTTTATTTTTATTTTTATTTATTTTTATTTTTATTTTTATTTTTTTATTTTTATTTTTTTATTTTTAACTTTGCCATTTTACTAAAGTCCAGCTTTCTTGCTAACTTTACTGTCTTTTATTATCAGACATGGCCCCAAAAAAGGCTGGGAAAACGGCGGTGACAGTCGTCTCTGCTAAGCAGCCCATTAAGGGCCCATCACAATCCCTGCGTTCTCCAACCCCACCTCAGTATGGGGGTCAATTGGAATCACTGGTTCCAGGGATATCAAGTGACCCTGTAGCTTTGGCACGTCTTGCTGCGGAGGTGGACGGCCTTATCCGACGCTGTGCTTCCCGACCATCGACTTCGCTGGTGCCTGCTCCTACGGTGCTTGTCTCTTCCCCGGTTCCATCATCATCTAGTGAAGATGGGAGTGAAGTTGCAGGGGCTGAGGATTTGCTGTCGGAACCCCCGCCCCGGTCCCTTGCCTTACCGGTGCCTCAGGTTGGCTCAGGGAGGGGAAGACACTCAGCTAGGTGACGTTTAGGGAAGCGGGCCAGGGGATCGACTCCTTCCAGGACAATTTTGCCAGCTCAGTCCTCCCCTGTTTTACCGTCGGGTTTGGGTCTCTCACATGATTTTTCTATTCAGTCTACCTCAGGTGCCGCACAAGTTGAGGCAGATATGGACTCTTCAATGGAGGACAGCTTGCCTGTTCCGGCTAAATCTTCTTCTGGGGGGCATCGCCGCCGTAAGAAGAGTTCCAAAAGACGTACCAAGAGGAGGAGGGGCGAGTCGTCATCTTCTTCCACGGGTACATCTTCTGAGAGTTCAGGGGATGAGGCCGATGCCTCCCTAGGTCTTTATTGGGGTTTTGGAGAGCCCATTGGTGGTTTGCCAAAATGGGCATGGCAACGCAGGGCTAATTCACATAGGGCCAGGTATGGGGCAATCCTTGACTGCCGCGATGGCAGATTGGTTCCTGATGTAAGAGTCTCTACTAACTCTGTAAGAGACATTATACCAGGGGCTCATTTGTCTTCTAAAGTGCGGTCCAGGATTTTGGATGGTCGCTATGTGGACATTTTTGATCTGGCACCACCAACCGCAAGCCTGGATGCTCTTGACAAAGCTGTATCTGCCCCTAAGAGACAGACTGCACTTAGAAAGACAGATAGGACTTTTGAGCGCTGGCTGGATAGCTTCCAGGTCTTTGCTGGGGTTGTCTCGGCTTCTTATCCTCAGAGAGCTTTGCATCTCTTTGTGTACCTGTCTATTGTCCGCTCGGCGCAGGCCATGGCTGGCGGTGAGGCAGCAATCCTTTATGATGAAAATTTTCGACGTCGCGCTGCAAAAAACCCTACGGCTCGATGGGACCGCAGGGATTTGGACGTGTGGACCACTTACGTGGTCCCACATTTTGAGAGGAAGGCCCTGGAACAGCCCAAGCAAAAGGCAGCCCCTGTTCAGCCCAGACGTAAGATAATCTGTTGGGGTTTCAACAAAGGAGAGTGCCAACAGCAGCCTTGCAGATATCCCCATGTGTGTGATAAGTGTGGCGGGAGTCAACCCGCTACCAATTGTCAAGGGGGTAAGCGGCCCTTTTGAGGGGGGAAAGGGGGAGCTCAGCAACCCCCAAAGGCCACACCCTCTACCTCTTCCGCTGGAATTGGAAAGTAGTGACTTACTGTCTATGGCATATACACTGATAAAACTGTCGGCATTGTTGCCTTGGCTGCAGTCTTATCCCAACCGCGAGGCTGCAGCTTATTTGAAAGAAGGGTTTTCAGTGGGTTTTAGGATTCCTGTAGCCACGGCGCCCGTGGCACGGAATCCTCACAATCAGAAGTCCGTACGGGAAATGCCAGATATTGCCCGCAGGAAGATTGGAAAGGAGTTGGCTTTACATCGTATGGCTGGCCCTTTTGCAGTACCCCCATTTCCTAAGTTGCATATTTCGCCTTTGGGTATTGTCCCAAAGAAGGCTCCAGGGGAATTTCGCCTTATTCATAATTTATCTCACCCTAAAGGCACGTCAGTAAATGATGTTATTCCCTCGGAGCTTTGCTCAGTGAAATATGCATCCCTTGATCAGGCGATCAATATGATCAGGAAATTTGGCCCCGGGGCCTTGCTGGCAAAGTGTGACATTGAGTCGGCTTTTCGCTTGCTGCCTGTTCATGCTGAGGACTTTTGGCTGTTGGGTTTCCAATTTGAGGGGAAGTTTTATTTTGACAAAGCTATGCCTATGGGCTGTTCCATTGCATGTGCTGCCTTTGAGTGTTTTAGTACCTTTTTGGATTGGGCCTTGCGTGTTAAGACCGGCCTAGGGGGCGTGTCCCATTATTTGGATGATTTTTTGTTGGCCTCAGCACACGACACGGGCAACTGCGTTGTGTTACTTGAGGCCTTTGCTTCCCTTATGGAAGAATTGGGGGTCCCCTTGGCGGTGGAAAAAACTGAAGGCCCAGCGACCCAATTGACATATTTGGGCATCCGGTTGGATACCAATGCCCAAACATCCTGCTTACCTCCAGATAAGATAATTATGTAGCGTAAGGTTATTTGGGAGATTATTTCTTTGCGGAAGGTTACTCTGAGGCAGCTTCAGTCATTATTGGGTCATTTGAATTTTGCATGCAGAGTGGTGGCACCTGGTCGCCCCTTCTGCTCCTGTCTGGCCAGGCTCACGGCTGGACTACGGGCCCCACAGCATCGGGTGCGATTGTCCGCGCAGGTACGGGCGGACTTGCAGGTCTGGCTGGAATTCCTGGAGGAATTCAATTGTGTATCCTTGTGGCAGGACGTTTTGAACCTCCACAATGATTTTCAAATGCACTCTGATGCTGCTGGTTCCTTAGGCTTTGGATTGTACTGGAATGGAAGATGGTGTGCCATGCGTTGGCCGCCTGAATGGCAAGGGGAAGCAATTACGCGAGACTTAACATTTCTCGAGTTTTTTCCCATTGCAGTAGCAGTGCATTTATGGGTCACTGAATTCAGGGATCGTCGGATATGTTTCTGGTCCGACAACCAGGCGGTGGTGAACGTGCTGACAAAACAGTCGTCCCGCTCTCCCAGGGTATCGACCCTTCTCCGGGCCTTCGTCCTTCATTGTCTGAGGTTTAATATTGTGTTTTCGGCACACTTCATCCCCGGTATATCTAACGAGATTGCTGATGCTCTATCCCGTTTTCAGATGGAGCGATTCTGGTCCCTGGCTCCAGAAGCTCAGAAGCTTCCAGAGTATCTTCCACCGCACCTCTGGAATCTTGGCAACACTTAGTCATGCAGGGAGTAGCAGCTTCCATTTCTACGTCCACTTTGCGGTCCTATAAAAAAGCTTGGGCTGACTTTTTAAAATTCACGCAGTCGGCGTCCAGCAATTTTAAACCCCCTCCTACCACTTCTCAAGTCTTGCAATACTTAGCTCATTTGTTTCAGCTGGGCCGCGCTGCCAGAACTTTGAGAATTCATTCTGCAGCAATTTCTTTTTTCAGCAAGCCCTTGTTTTACAAGGATCCTTGTAAAAGGTTTGTGGTGCGTAAGGCCATGGAAGGGTGGGGCAGACTTGCCCCCCCCCCAGGACGGCTGCCAGGCATCCTGTCACCTTTGAGTTGTTATCCAGAATGCGCTCCAAGTTGAGGAGTGTGTGCTGGTCTAAATATGAAGCACGCCTTTTTTCAGCGGAGTGCAATTCTGCTGGTGGTTCCCGTGGGTTGCTCTTCCAGGATATTAGCATATCCCCCCCTGGAGTTGAGACTATTAGTGCGCAACTCAAAAACTGACCAGTTGGGTCGGGGGAGGTTATCCGCCTCCCTGCCACTGGGGAGGCGGGCCCATGCCCGGTCAAGGACATGAGGTACTTGGCCTTGAGGCCTCCTGGGGATGGTCCCTTGCTCTTGCATGAAGGTGGTCGCCCTCTGGCGCGTCACCAGTTCGCAAAAATCATGCGTAAGGTTATCGCGGAGTGTGGAATCTCGGCATTTGGTTTTGCCCCTCATTCTTTTCGCATAAGGGCAGCGACCATGGCAGCCGATTGGGGTTTGTCAGCCGCCAGGATTAAGGATCTGGGGAGGTGGAAATATGATGCCTTCAAGGGTTATGTGCGTAACAAACGTTGATTTTGTTACTAATGCTTGTTGTTTCCACTTGTAGATCCCTCGCCGGTCCGCGTCTGGGTAGTGGGACACAGCATTATTCATTGGGCTGGCATCAGAGCGGGGCAATCTGCCAGGGGATCGTGTCTCGGCCTCCCCCAGCACGTGCAAGTGTCATGGATTTCCAGACGCGGAATGCTGTGGGAAGAGTTTTTGCCACTTATTGAGCGTCGGCTGCTTTCTTCCCCTCCCCCTTGGGCCATGGTAGTACAGCTGGGGGAAAATGATGTGGCAACTGTTGATTGCCTTTCTTTGCGTTCCATTATCATGAAGAACTTGGAGCATTTGGCCGCCTTGCTTCCTTCTGTGAGAATTATTTGGTCTCACTTGTTGCAGGGGCAATCCTGGCGTGGCGTTCCCCGCCCAGAGGCTGCTGAGAAGGCCAGAAAACGCATTAACTCTGCAGTGTGCAAGAAGGTTTTGGAGCTGGGTGGTTTGGTGATTCCCCACCCCAGCATTTATTTTAAGGCGGTAGCCCTTTACCGGGCGGATGGAATGCACCTTTCTGATTTGGGGAATGATATTTGGTTGGATGCTGTGGCTGAAAAATTAGGTTCCTGGTTGGGTTTGTGAGTGGTTGGCGGCGAGCGTTAAAGCTCGGGTGGCGGTTAGGCATTGGTTATAATATGCTGGTGGTGGAGGGGTCAGGTTAGGCCGTGCCTGCCCCTCCCGTTGCGCTGAAGGGAATTCCGTTAAAGGAATCCTGGGGCTTGCCATGATTTCGTCCAATCCCTGTCATGGGACCAGGGCCGCCCAATCCCTGTCATGGGAATCCTTGTCATAGGACCGGGCCGGCAAGCTTTCGGGGAGCTGCTGGGGTGAGCGGCGTGGGTCCGACGCTTAGCTCAAATGACCCCCAAGTTAGACTTTCCCTTCTACTGGCTACCGATCAGACCTTGGGATGTCAGTTCTGTCCCAGGCGGGGGGACAGATAGTCATAACCAATGTCTAAACAACCACTCACTGATTATGTATTTTAATAAAGTTGTGGCCAAAATAGTGCCCAAAAACCAAAACTAAATTACGTGTTATGTGTGAAGTCATTTGAGGGGTGGCCTGGGGACCTACACACGCAAATGGGGAACCCTGTCACCATTGCAATGAAATATGACCCCACCACAAATAAATTCACACTTACATCTTAAGGAAAGTTTTATTAGCATTTATCTTCTACACTTGCAGCTATTGAAGCACATGCAGAGCAAATATACTGTATGGATAACAAAGTTTGATTTCAAAGGGTACATCCATACTATGCCCTTACAAGGGCTGTGTTTCATGGCTATGGTTCCCCCCTCAAAGATTCTTGGGAATTGTAGTTTGGGGAAAATTTGGGAGTTTTTGGCAGTCCTTCTCACAGAACTACAGTTCCCAGGGTTCTCTGGAGACAGCATGGAAAGCTCTTTATATAACATAAAGTACGACTTTTCTGTTATGGGACAATGGCCTTGGGTTAAGCATGATCTGTGTCCATTGTTTGGAAGGCCTGGTCCTTTAATAAAAGAAAGCCCCCACGATGTCCTGGAGATCAGAGAAGATCCACTGAGGAGTCCCCTTCCTTTGCATCCCAAGTATCTCCTAAGCACAGTTGAATCCAGGCCCTTGCTACACTTCATGTTTGCAGATGTAAGCGTTCAGTTTGTGGCACTTTGCATCATTCCACTTGGTGAATTCTAAGAGCAAAAGAAAAGTCCAACAGTTGACAGATTCCTCTCCCTTGTGTGGATGATCTTGTACAAATCCACTACTAAGATACTAATATGGTGTCAATGACTAGTTACCCAAAAGCAGGAACACAACAGCGGCTCTCCCCTCCTGCATGTTACAGCAACTGATATTGAAAAGCATAGGTAAAAGGTAAGGGTAAAGGACCCCTGGATGATTAAGTCCAGTCAAAGGTGACTATAGGGTTGTGGCGCTCATTTCACTTTCAGGCCAAGGGATTTGGCGTTTGTCCACAGATGGCTTTCTGGGTCATGTGGCCAGCATGACTAAACAGCTTCTGGCACAATGGAACACCGTGACAGAAACCAGAGTGCATGGAAATACTGTTTACCTTCCCGCTGTAGCAATACCTATTTATCTACTTGCACTGGTGTGCTTTTGAACTGCTAGGTTGACAGAAGCTGGGACAGAGCAGTGGCAGCTCACTCTGTCATGGGGATTTGAACCACCAACCTTCCGATTGGCAAGCCCAAGAGTCTCAGTGGTTTAGACCACAGCACCACCCTATTGAAAAGCATACTGCTTGCCTAGCCATGGAGGAAGAGTACAGCCATTGTGGCTAGTAGCCACTGAAAACTTCATCCATGAATTTGTCAAGTCCTCTATTAAAGTCACCCCATTGACATCGGCCTATGACAAAGCAGGGTGCATCTGTCTCCCTCATTACTGACTTTCAGAAGGCATTTTAAAACACCCCTGTTTACCCAGGCGTTTGGTGACAGAAAGGTACTATTCCTTTCAAATGTGGAACCACTGGTTAAGGGACTTTTAAAAAACTGTTTTAGAAGGTTTTAAACTCTTTTTATAATACAGTGGTGCCTCGCAAGACGAAAATCCGTTCCGCAAGTCTCTTCGTCTAGCGGTTTTTTCGTCTTGCGAAGCAAGCCCATTGACGGATTAGTGGATTAGCGCTATTAGCGGCTTTTATCGGCTTAGCAGATAAGCAGATAAGCGGCTTAGCGGCTTAGAAAAGGGGGGAGGGGAAAAACCCGCAGGAACTCGCAAGACATTTTCGTCTTGCGAAGCAAGCCCATAGGAAATTCATTTTCCGAAGCGCCTCCAAAACGGAAAACCCTTTCGTCTAGCGGGTTTTCCATCTTGCGAGGCGTTCGTCTTGCGGGGCACCACTGTACTTAGAAATATTATTGATGTGTTTGCCACCCTGGGCTCCTTTGGGAAGCAGGGTGGGATATAAATTGAAACAAGAGGTAATAATGATGCTTTAATGTTGTTGTCATTCTTTACGTTTCTTAGTCATTTGTACAAACATCTCAAAAGAACTTACAAATCATAGCAAAAGACACAACATATAAAAAGCTAAATAATTGAAAGCAATGCGCAATTGGTGAAATACACAGGTAGAAGTATCCTATCATTGTAGACTATTGAATAGGCCCTTGATAACAACGTGTGAAGTTAATATAACTGAACAGGGAAGTCTTTGATTCTGGACGGTACTAAATCTTTTTTTTTTACCTGCACGTTCACTGCGAACTCTTTCTTCAGGATGGCATCTTCTTTCATGGGCACTTCCCATGGGGGCTCCTACTGCTATTTGCTCAGGTGCGCCATCACCAGGAACAACTTCCTCTCTCACAGAATGCCTCAGCTCAACACAATACTCGTCCTTCCCCAGGTTGTTGGGTGCCCCTGGCATCCATGCTTTGTAGTTGTAGGTAGACTCATCTGACCACCTCCATTTCCCACTCTGTAGAGTGACAAGAGAAAGTAACTAAGGGGAGGCACAACCCAGACAAGAATTTCAAAAAGAATGGGGGAAATGCAGAGAACAGTGCCCCAAAATATAAACCTGGAGTTCTTTCAATTAATTTCTACAGGAGACTTTGTGCTTTTTTAAGTCATAACTAGGTAAAATTGTAATAATCACATATAAAAGAAACAGTATACAAGAAGTAAATAAGGAGGCCATTTACAGGATAAAGGAAGTCTTTTATTTTTATGATTGTTTTCTTTATGTAAAGGGATAGGAGTTTAATTTTGATAATTAAATTGTCAATGGTGGTGTGTTTGTTTGTTTGTTTGTTTGTTTGTTTGTTTGTTTGTTTGTTTGTGTTGTTGTGGACTATGTTGTAAATAAATTATTAATATTTTTTTAAAAAAACAACAACATAAGTTTGGAGGTGAAGGGAAACTGGTTCTCCTATGACCTCAGTTCATGGGGCCTACATCCTGGAGCCTATCAAACCAGAAACAACCTATCAACCATTAAATAACAGTTGTGCACCATGGTAGTCTACATAGCACTGCAAAACTGGAGCACCTATTCCATAACTAGGATGTCTACAGCCCTAAATTGATTGGGCAGGCCTTACAAATCCACTACTAAAACCCAAGGCGACCTCTATGGCTGACAGGGAGCGGCCTCTGAAATTAACAGCTGAGAGGAAGACATTAGGGATGCAATGGCACTCCATGTGAACAACGTTTGTTAGAAGGTGCCTTTCCCATGGAGAACACTGGCAGAGCAGAAATGTAGCAGTTTCCAGATACTCACATGTCGGATGTCATGCAAACCAATCCAGACATTGCTGATGTCAGTCTGGTAAGCAGCGATGTGATTGGCTACCACGAGGGTCTCTGCGGGGGTAAGGAGGGAAGCAAGGTGGGCCCCACGCCTGTAACTCTGGCACTCAATCTAGACAAGGACAAGAACAAAGGCTGTTTTTTTCCACATTCCGCTACTCTTTCCTGAGACATCCTCTGGCATAAAGCAAGAAGAATTGCGACAAACAAGGAACTTTTCTTTTCTTTTTTGCAATTTTTTTTATTTGATTTTACAACACACAGCTATGATTAAAAGATTCCTCCCAATCTATGGACTTCCCACCTTCTCCTCCAAGGGTTCTGTTGTCATTTTTAGCTCCATTATCTCCATAGTACCCATTACATTACAAGTGTTATTGCAATCCTGCTAATGTTTTCATTAGTTTACAGTGGTCCCCAAGATAAATTATATTTTTTTCCATTTCCATTCCTTATTAAAGTTATGGTCTTCTTGGTTCCTGAGCATTCTGGTTAATTTTGCCATTTTGGCATAGTCCAACAGTTTAATTTGCCATTCTTCTCTCGTAGGGACTTTATCTTCTATCCATCTCTGGTCTAATAGGATCCGTGCTGCTGTCAGAACAAGGAACTTTTCAGGGTTGAGAACCTCAGGCCCAGAGTTTGAATGGGGACCCTTCAAACCTTTATCTGGCCCACAAAACTATTCCTAGGCATCATGCCCTCTTCCCAGGTGAGCACTCCTCATTGGCACTACTTCACACCCCAAGTGTTTTCTTCCTAGCTTGAATGCATCATTGAACTCTGATAATACCTCTTGCTTTCCTGGCTAGAGAAGGGTGTGTAGAAATACTACAAAGGTAAAATTCACTTTTGTCTCTGGCCCTGCCCATCACTGCCATGTGGCCCTCCGGGGGTTCCCAGGGTGGAATACAGCCCTCAGTCTGAAAAGGGTTCCTCACCCCAGCCTGAGGGAAAACCTTGACTCTTCCATGGCTTCACAAGATTGCCTCAAGAACAGTGTCAGGTCAGACACCTGCCAAGGGCCTAGATGTATGGAAGGGCTCATCGCCAAACCTCCCAAACCAACTGTGATAAAGATTCCAACACTGGGCACTGTGGGATCCACACATTGCATCAACCCACCACGATATGGACCCAAGCTTCAGCTCAACTCCCAGAATAATTGCGGCTGCCATCAGGAAAACACATCCGCAGGGAGGAGGGAGGTGATTTGAAAGACTGCCAGAGACAACAAGCAGCCATGCCACATAGGGGCTGTGATGTCAGGAGGATGGCAGAGGCAGCAGCACCCCGTTAAAACAAAACAAAGGGATAATACAGTGGTACCTCTGGTTACAAACTTAATTCGTTCCAGAGGTCTGTACTTAACCTGAAACCATTCATAAGCTGAGGTACCACTTTAGCTAATGGGGCCTCCCAATGCCGCTGCACCGCCGCCGCAAGATTTCTGTTCTCATCCTGAGGTAAAGTTCTTAACCCGAGGTACTACATCCGGGCTAGCGGATTCTGTAACCAGAAGTGTTTGTAACCCGAGGTGTTTGTAACCCGAGGTACCACTGTAATTCTTTCCTGTCTTTAGCTAGCTGTTTCCTGGCTGTCTCCTGGGATTCTTCCGGCTGCCATAAGGATGGAGAACCATGAAAAGCACCATTGAACCTCCTTTTGGACCTCCATATTTTGAGAGCCATTTACCTAACTTAGGCAAAACCAACTGGCCGCTTACCTCTGCCTCATGCCAGGTCATCTGAGTCTCAAAATAGCCATAGCAATTGCCCTGGTATTGCAGCCACTCTCTGGCACAGGTGTCAGCTTTCACTGCTCAGGAGAGAGACAAGAAAAACAGGAATGATTGTGAGGAGTGAGACAAGGACGGAGAGAAGTTTGCTTTCCAAACCACAGGCACACAACGCCCCTTGCTTCTTTAATTGGCACTAGGGGCACTGCTACGAGGGGTGACCCGGGGGGGAGAGAACAAAGGTATTTCACGGGGGGGGGGTATTTCCTGCAAACAGCAAGGACCCTGATACAATTCATACATCTTCTTTTTTGAAGAGGCCCAAGGAGAGTCTGACATCTTTTGGCTCTGAGGAAGTGTCCCATCACAAGAGAACTTCCACTCTGTTGGCAGGAGAAACTCACCTTCCACTAAGGGACTTGAAACCAGGAAGCTAGCCAGAACGACACTAAGATAAGCAACAGACTTCATTTCCTTTATCCACCTGTGAATATAGACATAGAGATGGCAGCAGCAGAGCAAAGACAAGGGTCAGCATCAAGGATTAGCATGGTAGGGCATTTGGAGTATAGGGCCTTATACCGAGTCACTACCTGGCTCAGTACGGGGAGGATATTAGCCATGCTTGCTGGGGCTGATGGAAGCTGTAGTCCAACAATATCTGGAGGGCCACAGCGTTTTCATTTGTAGTCTGAACTGGCTGACAGTAACTCTCCAGGGTTTCAGGCGGGTGATATTCCCAGATCTACCCAGAGATGCTGGGGATTGAACCAAACTGAAAATGCACCCTGGACTTGTTGCATTCAGGAGGTAGACCCACTGAAGGAAAGGAGACCATGGAAGGTGTCTTGCCCAAGGGCCCTGGGGCTGACACTGGCAGAAAAACCACGAAGCTGGATATCAGGGAGATGCTGACACCATGAGTATCCATAATCAAATTCAAACCTGCAGTGGGTATCTAATAACCTGGGGTTACTGGGTTCAGTTTCTAGGGTTGTAAGCTGTGAACCAGGCAAAAAGATACTGTTCAGTTAACCAAGGGGGAGAGACTTGACCGCTTAGCTGCTCACCTGAGTCCTTCTGCTGCTGAGCTTTATTCCTTGGGAGATATGCTGGGGCTGTCTGCTAAGTCTGTAGGTGCTTGGATGGTCTTCTGGCCATGCATGGCTTTAATATAGGGCTCAGGTGAACGTGATGAAATATTAAAAGGTAACAGCTTTAAGGAAATGTCTTGATACGCTATTGGCAACATTGCATAACAGGGGGCCCAGCCAGCAGAAAGGTGATTTTTATCACGATCCCATTCACAAATTATGGGTGATGGGCCAAAATATGCCCTCTAGTTGACTGTTCTTCCCCTAGGAATGGGGCTTCCCTTTTTCTGCCTCATTTCTGATGTAGAATTTCAGTGAGAATGGATTCGGCATGGCTTATTGTGTTAGAAGGCTGGGGATGGGAGCGGGCAGAGGTGTTTCTTCCTGCTGAAGTTTTCACCAGCAGTCTGCAGCCTCCCTAGGTGCCCACCATGGACACAATCTGTGCTGTGCAGGGGGCCGCTAGGGGTGCCTTGGAAGATGGCCAACAATAACATCTACCCGGCTCGCACGAGGTAATTAGAGGCTGATTATAGGTTGACCTTTTCACTAGAAAGGGGAAGAATTGGTATTCCATGGAGTGCAAATCTGTAGACTTCTGCTTTCAAATAAGGCTGCCCAGCAGCACTATAAATGAACTGGGAAATGACAATGGGAACTAGTGCTGACTCAATCACTTGCTGTTTCTGGGTGTCATGTGGGGCCATAGAACAGATTCTGACTTTAACCAAATCCTGCAAGCAATTATTCCTTGTACTCTCAACAGACTACAATTCCCACGATGATTTGGCAGATATTATGATTGCGAGGGTGATATGAAATGGATATCCATTTGTGCTGCAGACATGCTCGTCCTCTCAGCCCAAATTGTCCCCCAATATGGTGTGAAGATAAATTAACCCCATGTGCAAATTGAACAGATTCCTGAAAAAAGAGAAGGATGCAAATTTATCTCTCCCTTCAAATTCTGCCACATGATTCTCATATATATATATATATATATATATATAATTTTTATCAAATTTTCTGTTTTACAATTTAAAATATTCATTTAAACAACCTTAAAATATCAATGATGTCCCTTCTTCGCTTTCCATGGTTCATTTCGCAAAACATAAATCCCAGCATATTATATATGAACTAAACCATTCAGTATCCCATTATTACTTCCATCGAAACTTATTTATACTGTTGAATTTATCTTCATGCTTCCAGCATTTTCAAGTGTACACAATTTCCCCCCATATATTCAATAAACATTTTCCAATCTTCTTCAATGTTCTTCTTGTTCTCCTATTGTACTGTATAAGCTAAATCTGCAAGCTGCGCATAGTCCATCAGCTTAAGTTGTCATTCTTCTTTGATTGGGACCTCGCTCAATTTCCATTTTGGGGCTAACAAAACACGGGCCATTGTAGTGGCATAAATAAATAATCTTTTTTGACACCTCGGAATTTCCATCTGAATTATCCCCAGCAAAAAGACTCTGGGTTTTTTTTTGGGGGGGGGGCTACTTTTAAGCATTTTTTTCAATTCATTATGAATTCTTTCCCAATACTCTTCTACCCTTTTACAGGTCCACCACATAGGAAAGAACATACCCACAGCCTCATTGCATCTCCAGCACTTATAAGATTCAGTCTTATACATCTTAGCAAGTCTACTTGGAGTTTTCCATTTTGGGGCTAACAAAGCACAGGCCGTTGTAGTGGCATACACAAATAACCTTTTAAATAAATAACCTGCCACATGATTCTCCACCCCTCTACTTCCTCAATAATCAGTCAGCGTTCCTTGACCACTGAGCATACTCTGTCTTCAATGGGATGTTTTGGGGGATTTCCCTTCCGTAGGGATATTTTCCTTTTAAAATAATGTCAGTCTTGGGGTTTCCCTGAGCCAGTTAATACTTCCCTCTTGTGCATAGATGGTGCCATAATGATCAGCACTCACACAACTGAGGTTGCTATTAGCACTGGGAGTGGCATGCCCCAAATTAACCCAGTGACAACTGGATCTGGGTTTTCATTGGGTCACTTTCTCAGTCTGGGGTTGCGCTCTTGTAAAAAGGTAAAGGTAAAAGACCCCTGACAGTTAAGTCCAGTTGCGAACGACTCTGGGGTCATCTCGCTTTACTGACCGAAGGAGCCGATGTTTGTCCACAGACAGTTTTCCAGGTCATGTGGCCAGCATGACTAAGCCGCTTCTGGTGAAACCAGAGCAGTGCACGGACACGCCATTTACTTACCTGCCGGAGCGGTATCTATTTATCTCCTTGCACTTTGACGTGCTTTCAAACTGCTAGGTGGGCAGAAGCTGGGGCCGAGCAACGGGAGCTCACCTCGCCGTGGGGATTCGAATCGCCGACCTTCCGATCGGCAAGCCCTAGGCTCTGTGTTTTAGACCACAGTGCCACCTATGTCCCACACTCTTGTACTTGGTGACTATTTGCTAACAGGGGCAAAGGGCGTGTGTGAATCAACAAGGTAGAGTGTCCAAATGGACAAATGTCATGGCTGCACTCGTGTGCACACTCACACTCACTCTACAAAAGCCCGTGGTAAAATACAAATCTTATTTGTTTTAGTTCAATTCTTTCACCTGTAGCCTGAATCAAGATCATGGGTTTTCATTCCACTGAAGGTGTTAATTGGCTTACCAATGTCAGGATGTTTGTGTTATCATCAACACTGCTTTGTACTTATATATATACGGTATATATAAATGTAATTGTCACAGTTGGTGTTTTTGCTACTGTCTGAACACAGCCTTGAAGGTAAGAACAAAATCAGTACACAGTACACAAATAAAAGCAAAAGTAACTTGGTTTTTGCCAACCAGGCCAAAGGCGCTCAGCTGTTAAGCTGTTGGACGACTAAAATATGCAAATATTGTTCTTGACATGAAATACCCTCCCCCTCCCCATTAGATCTCCCTTTCAAGGAAACCCTCAGGGCTTGGGGGACTCCACAGAAGCCTCCTAAAAGAGCAAAGTTTCATAAATCACCCCTCAGGGCTTGTTATTGTTAGTCAGTGGCGGTTTTCACCAATCAGATCCAGAGACCACAAACAATGGGGCAAACCAGGAGTCAGGGACTGAGAAGTCAGTCAGAACTGAAGGCAAATGAGGAGGCAAGATTGAGGAGCATGAACAAGAAGGCCTCTTGCAGTAGTTTATGTCCAAGAGGACCCAGTGGCCAGCTTGGGTCAAAGCAATGGATCAGCCAGAGATGGATCTATGGGCGAGCACGTCAAACTCACAGGAGCCTTTTATTAAACACATACACACATATTCTACATTGCACCAGCAATTCTCTCAAGACTCACCATCTGTGACTTCATTACAGGGCCAATCCTACCATTAGGCACAGCAAGGCAGCTGCCTTAGGCAGTGAATACTGAGAGGTGTGCGTTGCAGCAAAATACTGCAGGGCAGAACCATGTGCACGACCTACTTTTGACAAGGGAAGGGACCCTCAGGCCTGGGGCTCAGTGCAGCCCTTCAATCCTCTCTCTCTGGGTCTCGGGGTTTTCCCTAGGCTACATCCTTTCTCTGGTCGCAACCTCTCTTCCCGGGCCACCCCCCCACAAGCCCCCATGTGTGTTTTCGTCTGGGTGGAATATCTCCTTGAACTCTAATAATGTTGCCTGAAATCCAGTAATAGCAAGGGGTGTGTGGAGAAGCTACTACTGCACAAGGATAAAATATACATGTTCTGCTCTGGAATACACAAGACGAAATGGTTAAATCGGCTATGATAAAGTGGGCGCAGGACATTGGGCATAACATTATGTTTGAGGATTGGGAAAGGTTGTGGACCACTGGGCTGAACTTCACCGCATGTAATGCTCTGAAGGAAAATGTAATGAAAATGATATATAGATGGTACATGACCCCAGTTAAACTTGCCAAAATATACCATTCGTCTGATAATAAATGTTGGAAATGTAAAGAAAATGAAGGAACATTCTTTCACCTCTGGTGGACATGCCCTAAGGTGAAGGCCTTCTGGGAAATGATATATAATGAGCTGAAAAAGGTATTTAAGTATACCTTTACTAAGAAACCAGAGGCCTTCCTTCTGGGTATTGTCGGCCAGAAGGTGCTAAAGAAGGACCGAACATTCTTTATGTATGCAACAACGGCAGCAAGGATACTCATCGCAAAAAACTGGAAAACTCAAGATCTACCCACACTGGAAGAGTGGCAGATGCAGCTGATGGACTATATGCAACTGGCCGAGATGACTGGCAGAATCCGAGACCTGGGAGAAGAGAAGATTGAGGAAGACTGGAAGAAATTTAAGATGTATCTACAAAAACATTGTAATTTGGTTGAATGTTAAGAAGGGTGCTAGATTATAAAAAATTGGCCACCACTAAATTAGATTTAAATTTGATGATAAGTGAGACTAAAGAAAATATAAAAATTTTTGGAAGAATTGCTAGATTATATTTGAATGAGTGGACACGAGATTGTAAACAAGTTGATAATTTGTTTGGAAAAATCTTTTAACGATGTAAATGGGAGCGGGAGATGCGAGGGAGTCCAAAGAAGTGATGAAACTATGTTTGTGACAGAAGTAAGATTGTTTATTATTTGTGCATTCATATTCAAAAACTTTAATAAATATTTATAATATATATATATATATATATATATATATATACATGTTCTGCTCTGTTCATTTATATTCAGAACCCCACCACCACCACTACAGTGGTACCTCAGGTTAAGAATTTAATTCATTCTGGAGGTCTGTTCTTAACCTGAAACTGTTCTTAACCTGAAGCACCACTTTAGCTAATGGGGCCTCCTGCTGCTGCCGTGCCGCCGGAACACGATTTCTGTTCTCATCCTGAAGCAAAGTTCTTAACCTGAGGTACTATTTCTGGATTAACGGAGTCTGTAACCTGAAGCATCTGTAACCCAAGGTACCACTGTACAGGCATTTGACACTCCACCCCCAACTTGTTTATGACCTATAAACCGGAAAAGGTTTCCCAACCCTACCCTATGCAGAGATGTGAAGGCTCTAGGTGGGGGCATAATCATATTCCCTATTGTTATTTTTTCCAAATTCTCCCCCCCCCCAAAGAAAAAAACGAATGCGGGAGGGGTTGTGGAATACATTATTTTAGAATGATGTATAAAATGTTTAAAACAAGGTGTGCATATATTTACTCCCCACGAATGATTTCGAAAAACTATGTAATAAGAAGACTTTTATGTAAGACAGTGCACAGCATCAGATACAATGAGGAGATGCAAGTCCTGCGTGGTAATTTGAGACTACAACTCTGAAATGGAAGAGCAAGGTGCATTTATGCCTCTAGGGGGCACTGCCATTGTCAACAAGAATATTTTGATGCCTTCCTTCACTTGTGAAAGGGTAGAAATGCTTATTTAAATCCAGCCAAGCCTTGCATTTTTAGAAATCTGTGGTAACTATGAAAGCAAATGTGAAGACGCAAAAGGAGATATTGAAACTGACAGCGATAGCTCAAAAAGTGATACGGATGTATATGACCAATATAGCTCCCATCAGCTATCTCGCCTTAGTTTGGCTTAGCTAGCATGGTGTAGTGCAGCAGATCTGGCTTATAATTGCTTGTTTCCTGTAATTAATTCCAGTTCTGCTACTCGCAGGCATGAGCAAAGAGATGAAGGACACTGACACACCCACTCTGTCCCAGATCACTAGAACCCTTAGACTAGGTGGGGCTATACTTTGCCCTCCAGGTGTGGCTGGACTACAGTTCCCATCACTCCTGGCCATTGGCTTTGATGGCTGGAGCTGGTGGGAGTTGGGAGTTCAGTGACATGGAGGACCATCAGTTAGCCATGCCTTCTGCTAGGAATTCAAGGAGAATTGATCCACCCCAACACACTCACTGTGTGCTGGCCTTCTACTTACAAGAATAATACAGGAGACCCTGCAAAACTATTGTCTTTCCTACTGGATTAGATAGACCACTGGTCTCACTCAGTCAGCTCCCATATGATTCCTCCCAGAGCACTCCGAAATGGAGCAGTCCATTATAACCATTGCACAATTCTACCATCTCATTCTGTTGCCTGTGCAGACCAAGCCTTTATTCAGCCACCCCTCCAGCCTCTGAGATTTTGGGACAATGCCGTGCACAAGAAGCTGGTGTAAAGCAAACCATTGTGAATGAAGCTGGCATAAAGTTACACCAGATAGAGATGCTGTTTGGCAGTGGGCCTGCTGCTGCTGCTGCTGCTCTGCCCAAGCCTGGCAGAGGGAAAACAAGCCTTTAAAAATAATCATAGAATTGTAGAGTTGGAAGGGACTATGAGGGTCATCTAGTCCAACCCCCTGCAATGGAGGACTCTTTTGCTCGAATCCATGACCCTGAGATTAAGAGTCTCATGCTCTTCCGACTGACCTTTCCCAGCACAGATAGGTAGCCGTGTTGGTCTGCCATAGTCAAAACAAAATAAAAAAATTCCTTCCAGTAGCACCTTAAAGACCAACTAAGTTAGTTCTTGGTATGAGCTTTCGTGTGCATGCACACTTCTTCAGATACACATGCGTGTATCTGATGCGTGTATCTGAAGAAGTGTGCATGCACACGAAAGCTCATACCAAGAACTAACTTAGTTGGTCTTTAAGGTGCTACTGGAAGGAATTTTTTTATTTTGTCTTTCCCAGCAGTTTCATGTTTTATGCTGTCAGGTCACATGACCATGGTGAACTGGCTTAGAATCCATCCTAAGTCTCCACTCTCTGGTCTCACGCATCACAAAACCCCAAAACACCACAAGGGTGGGCGCTTATACCAGCTTCAACTCAGATAGCTTCAGCTCAGCTGACTGAGCCCAAAATCAGGAAGGGTGAGCAAGTTACACTGGCATATCTTTGGCTGGTTAGGGGTTGGGTACTTAATGCTCACTGAGCCCATCACTCAGTTGAGCTGGAAACCTGTTGCAACCTAAACTACTCATCCTAGCAGAACTTGCCCTAGGATTGACTCCTTCTCCATTTTTTCCCCTCACAAACTTTCATTTCTGTCTGCACAACTTTATGAAGCACTCTGCAGCCTAATAAGAACTCTAGACCAAGGGTCAGCAAACTTTTTCAGCAGGGAGCCGGTCCACTGTCCCTCAGACCTTGTGGGGGGGCGGACTATATTTTGGAAAAAAAAATCTGAACGAATTCCTATGCTTCACAAATAACCCAGAGATGCATTTTAAATAAAAGGACACATTCTACTCATGTAAAAACACGCTGATTCCCAGACCGTCCGTGGGCCGGATTTAGAAGGCGATTGGGCCAGATGCAGCCCCCGGGCCTTAGTTTGCCTACCCATGCTCTAGACTATCAGTATTTTGTGGGAGAGATTCAAGCACATACTAGAACTTTAGGTTTGCATGATGAAAATGGAATGTGCCACTCTGTCACCTTTGCATAACAAATCCACTTTTTAAAAAACTGACTATCTGCAGAAATATTTTTTGAAAGTGAAAGTGACAGGGAAATGTACTGAAAGGTGTTGGACGGACGAATTACTAATGGGCAGACATGTGAGCAAATGATGATGAATGTTCATTGTCCTATAGCTGCCCTGTAAACAAATCAGACTGAATGCTCAAGAAAGGCCAGACATAATCTAACCACCGCAGAAACTTTCTGCAAACAAATCAGGATGAGTGTGGAATAAAGAGGCCATATGGAGGATCCCTATGTACAAGACACTTGATTTAAAACAAACAACAAAGGGGAACTGGGATTCCCCAAAGCAGAAATCTAGACCCAAGGTGTTGGAATTTGTCGCCAGCTGAAAGGGAAGAAAATATTAAAAGAAATCACTCACCAGAAAATTCATACACTTAAGGAAGATTTAATTAGCATTTGTTTGTGCTGTAGCCACTGAAGGGTGTGCAGGCAAAACATATGGATAACTAAGGTTTAACTTCAGAGGGCATGTCTGCATTATGGACTTAAACAGGTTTTATACCACTTTAACTGTCATGGCTCTCCCCCAAAGAATATTGGGAACTCTAGTTTTATGCTGTTTTATGTTTAATAGGATGCTTTCTATTAAGGATCCCTTTCACAGAACTATAGTTCCCAGGGTTTCCCAGGAGAGAGAGAATGACTTAAACCAATTAAAGTTTCTAATGCAGATAAATGCCCAGAGACTGTTTTGAAAAGGAACAGTATCATTTGGGTTTAGAAGATTCTGTGTAGGTTGTCCCAGAAGACCTTCTCCTTTGCAAAGGCAAGTCTTCAAGATGTACGGGAATTGCAGAAGGTCCATCGGGAGTCCCATTCATCTGAGTTCCTTCCATCTTGAAGTGACGGCTGAGCCAATGCCCTCTCTACAGTTCATGCTTGCAGATGTAGGTATTCTGTTTGTGGCATGCCGCATCATTCCATTTTGAGAAATCTAGAGGGAGAACCAGTCACCTGTTATGCGATGGCACAACAGTCAACAGCTTTGGGTCCCAATACTTTTGGGACATGAGAGACAGTATGCCAGTTGTTGGGAAACACAAGTGGGGAGAGTGCTGTTGTACTTGGGTCCTACATACGGGCTTCCCATAGGCATTTGTTTGGCCACTTTGAGGGCAGGATGTTGGACTATGATGGTCCTTAGGCCTGATCCAGCAGGGCTCTTCTTATGACCCAACTAAGGATCAAGGCAGGAATATTCAAAAACAGACAAGAGGTCCATAGGTAGCATTACCTCCCACTCTGAAGTATAAAATTATTCTGCTACCGAAATCCAGTCAGTGGGGTTTTTCCACCTGGGAATCACACTTTTTCTCTACATAGAGGTGAAGTGGTACTAAATGGAGAAAAGATGGGGGTCCTATCCTGTCTTGACCACAAGTGAGGGCTCATGTGTTAAGAAGAGACAATGGTGTTTCCTGCTTGGCAGGGGGTTGGACTCGATGGCCCTTGTGGTCTCTTCCAACTCTATGATTCTATGATTCTATGAGAAGCCTACTCAGTTAGTGGCAAGTAGGGTCAGGCTGAAGTTTCACGACCTTGGATAGCTCCAAGCATACAGCTCCTCAACTGAGGATTCACAGCCTATGGAAGACACTCCAGAGTGGCCTAATTGGTTGGGTAATATGTAGAATCAAGCTGGCATTTCAGAACCTTGGATAGCTCCAAGAAGACAACTTGCTCCAATGGCATCAGGAACTCAGCTGAGGCTTTTTATCTCTCCTGGACCTAGTTACCCCTCTCAGGTTCACCTCTGTATCACAGTGTAGGAGATACTGAGATGCTTTTGAACAGACAGCCTCCCTCCTGGATAGCAGCTCCCAAAAACTGTTCACCTGAACGTTTAATGATGACTCTTTCTTCCCGTTGTTGAGGTGAGTCAGCATCAGGAACAGCTGCCCCACTCACGGAACGTAGCAGCTCCACGCAATATTTATTTCCTCCCCGTTTGTTGGGTGCCCCCAGCATCCATGCTTTATAGTTGTAGGTAGACTCATCTGACCACCTCCACTTGCCGTTCTGGAAGGCGAAGAGAGAAAGGAACATGGAGATAAGTGTGGAGGTGAAGCAAAAGCCTCAGTTCAGGATCTGGTGCAAGGCCAGTCCACCCAATGGGCAAAGTGAGGTGGCCACCTCAAGCAGCAGATTGTGAATGTTGTGAAGGACATCAAACTGGGAAAGGGCCATAATCCAATGGTAGAGCACCTGATCTGCATTCCAGGATCAATCCCCAGAATCTCTAGGTAGGGCTGGGAATGCACCTTGCCTGAAACCCTGGAAAGCTGCTGCCATTCAGTGTAATAATAATAATAATAATAATAATAATAATAATAATTTATTATTTGTACCCCGCCCATCTGGCTGGGTTTCCCCAGCCACTCTGGGTGGCTGCCACAGAGACCAAAAATACACTAAAATGTCACCCATTAAAAACTTCCCTGAAGTAGTGTAGATATTATTGAGCTAGATAGTCCAGTGTCCTGACTCAGTATAAGGCAGTTTCCTATGTTCCAAGTTGTTATTTAATTTATAATTACTCTATTGCTACCCCAAGGGGGAAACACATTTGGATTTTGAAACTCAGGTGCCAAAAATAACTTGGCCAGCCCTACCTTGACTTGGGTAGCAAAATGTCTTCCCCAAACCTAGATCTACTGGTTCCCTATTGTCTCTGGAATAAATTCCATCCTAGAAGGGTCACACCCACCATCTATCACACAGTGGTCCAAGAACCTCACCCCCTTTAATACATTTGAACATGTTTCCTATGAATGTCAGTCTTATGTGGATGCCTGTTTGGGCACCTGGATGGCTTATACTGACACATATGTTTAATTTAATGCTGGTTTGCCAGGCACAATCCTTACCTAATTTTAGGTGCCAGGCAAAAGCTTTCCTTTCTGTCCAGGCTTTTTGGCCTTTAATTGGAAGGGTTTTAAAGTATTTGTGGCCTCTTTTAACGGGACAGGATCTGCATGACCTGTTAATTATGTAAATGGGTTTTTTTAAAGATTTTTATTGATTATGTTTATTGCAATTGCTTTTAGTATTTATGTTGCATCCATAAGTCTCTTTGAGTCATTTCCATGAATAAAGCAATACATGACGTTATTATTTTATTATTATTATTATTATTATTATTATTATTATTATTATTCTGATGGAATTTGCAGGAGTGTCTCTCATTCCCTTTCCCTCCTTTGTTTGCTTTTCTTTCTTTCTTATTTGCTAATTTGTTTTGTAAAAAAAGTAATTTAAAAAACAAAAAAGAATGGATATTGAGGCTCACATGAGCCCAAATCTGTGTCACATAATAGACTGCACAGTGATTCCCGAAATGTGCCCTGCTGTATACAAGGGCATATGTTTTCTCTTGGGAACACTGTCCGAGGAAAAGCACAGAGGGGTGTAGATACATACATGTCGGATATCATGCAGTCCAATCCACACATTGCTGGGTTCCGTCTGGTAAGCGAAGATGTGATCAGCCACCACGAGAGACTCTGCAACAGTGAGGATAGAGGCAAGGTGTGCCCCACGGTGGTAACTCTGGCATTCAATCTGGGCAAAGAGGAAACGTAGGAAAGGCTTTTAATGCCACTGTTCTCCTCCAACGTCATAAGAAGGAGGATGGTGCTTAGTGCCTCCTCCTAGACTGGCTATATGTAGGGAGCTGGGTAAGCAAGTGGGGCTGGTTGTGGGCAGACTGAGCTTGGTGGAGCAATGCCCCATTTCTCCAAATGGAACAGCCTCCACTGCCTTCAGGTCACCCAACCTGACAGGATGGAAAGGAGGAGAGTTAGAAAGTGGGGAAGCATCAAACTTATTGGAACATCTTACTCAAGAGTGGCCTCGGTGACAAATACCCAAGGCTTCATGCCCCCTGTTTCTTACCTCAGCTTCTTCCCAGGTCATCTTAGCTTCAAAATAGCCATAGCAGTTGCCCTGGTATTGCAGCCACTCCCTGGCACAAGTGTCAGCCTTAACTGCTCAGCAGAGAGAGAGATAAACCGAAAGGAAGGGGAGTGAGACTGGGATTATTATTATTATTATTATTATTATTATTATTATTACATCCTTTTTCTTCAATAAGTATGCATGGTTCCTTCCCTCCCCCACTTCATCCTCACAAGAACCCCATGAGGTGGGTTAGGCTGAGAAATAGTGCCAGGCCCAAGATCACCGTGTAGTGTAGGTGGGTTCACATGAGGCAAGACACAGTGATAACAGCAAGAACCTTTATTGAACTAACAGAACTAGACAACAGGGGCAAAGCAACTGCTTATATACATTTCTGAAGGCCTGGGCCACTCCCACTCCCAACGTGATTGGCTGTCCAAACTTCCAAGCTGCGAATCATAACCCAGAGTTTAAGGGCCAATGGCAGAGGCACAAATCCTGAAATATTCTGTGACTGGATATCATGTATCGAATCAGAACACAGGGGCACAGAATCCTTAGTCCAGGCTCAAGCTCAGGCAAACACAGACCACTGACATCATGCACCCAGTGAGCTTCTTGGCTAAGTGGCGATTTGAAGACTGATCTCCAGAGTTTGGGAGCTGAATTTGGCCAGTGGGCTGGTCCTGACCTTTCTTAATCCCCGTTGTGCCATTTTGGCAGGTGGGTGAGACCATCGACTTGTCCGTCACCTTACCCCACCATGACATCAAATGAAGCACACACAGTCTGATGTCAAACTAAGGCACAGGGTTCTACAGCCACTATCAATCAGCTGACTGCTAACACTTGGAAATCCCATGAACTTGTCCAGCCCCCTTTTGGAGCCGTCTAGGTTGGTAGTCTTCTCTGCCTGTTGTGGGAGAGAGTTCCATAGTTTAACTATGCCCTCTCCTGAATCTTCCAACATTCAGCTGTGGTGGATATCATTTCATGCTGTGCCTTCTAGATTGTAAACCAGGAAAAGGTTTTAAAACAGGTCTTTAAGCTGTTAGGGGAATTGGGGCTTTGGGGCTAAGGACCAGGGTAAAAATGCTTTTATATAGATGAAATATGCTTTAACTCTGGAAAAATTCTGCAGCTAAAGAACTGCCTCTATGCCTGCTCCATTAGCGCTGAAGAATGCAGGAGAGACTTACCTCGCACAAGGGCGCTTGAAACCAGGAAACTGGCCAGGAAGACACGTAGATAAGTGAGAGACCCCATTTTTTCTTGGTTCACCTGAAATTGCATAAGGAAATAGGACCAGAAGAACATAAGAATCCCCAGACTGGAGCATCCTTGGGCAAATTCAGATCTGCAGCGTGTACTTTCCAACTGTGGATCCCATTGGTTATTTGCCAGAACAGGTCTTCAATATTTAGACCAAACCAACAGTCTCATGTTCACTGCAGATTGCAGGTGGCAATGTTGCACATCTCTGCTGCTTTCTGTGCCTGAGACCAGACAGTCGCAGGCAAATTCAGTAAGCTATCATAGGAACCTCAGAAGTTGCGCTATACTGAGTCAGACCATTGGTCCACTGAGCTCAGTATTGTACCTGCTGACTAGAAAGAAATCTCCAGGATTTCAAACAGGTTCCTTTCCCATGCCTACCTGCAGCTGCCAAGAACTGAACCCAGATGAAAGACCACCTTCTGCATGCAAAGCAGATGCTCTACTGGTGAAGCCCCAGAGCCTCCTTAGGGGAAGCATCATAGCTCCGTTGCAGAGTATCTCTTTGCATGCAAAAAGGCCAAGGTTGAATTTCCAGCATCTCCAGGAGAGGCTGGAAGAGAACCCTGTCTGAAACCTGGAGAGCTTCTGCCAGTCAGTGTGGAGAATACTGAGCTAGATGGTCCAGTCATGTGACTCAGTATAAGGCTTCTGCATGCATTCCTAGTTGCTCCTATAATATGGAATCAAACCAATCATTTGTCCAACCCGACACAGCAGGCAGGCCCAATTTATGCCCATTTTACAGATGGCCAACAGACAGTGACGTGTCTATGGTTGAAACCACAGTGGCTTGGTCTGGAATTCAGATTTCCATCATTTGAATCCTCCTTGTATCTTAACCAAAGTGTATTATTCTTGCTATAAGTGGCATCTGCAACAAGACCCGGATCCTGCAGCCCTCATCTGAGGCCCTTCTTTGTGTGCCTCCTCCATAAGAGGTCTGGAGGTTGACAACACAAGAAGCATAGCATCGAAAAACAGCATTGATGACACAGAAAAATCAGGGAAGCTCAACTGCTCACCTGGACCTTTCGACTGATTCTCTTCTGAAGGTAGATGCGTATAGCTTACCTGCTGAGTCTTCCTCAAGTCTTCCTCCTCCACAGAAAGATGTTATATAGGACTCGTCTTGACATGATGAAAGACCACAGGCAGCAGGTTAAGGAAATGACTTGATGTGCTACTGTTACACAAGAGATGGCCAGGCCAAGAGATTTTTATCTGAGGCCAAAACGTGTGGACCTCTGTCACAAATGACTCACTGGGGTTGTATGGAACATTGGGCCAGTGGCTCATCCAGTCTAGTAGCATCCTGTTCTCACAGCAGCCAATCAGATGCCTATAGGAAGTCTGCAAACAGGACTTTGTGCTCAAGCACACTATCCCTTCCTGAAGTTTCCAGCAGCTGGCATTCAGAGGCATATTACCTCCAGTGGAATGGAGGCAGAACATAGTCATCAGGGCTGGTTGCCACCGATAGCCGTATCCTCTATGAATTTGCCCAATGGTCTTTGTAAGCTATCCAAATTGGTGGACTTCCGGAGGCGGCGCGAAGGGTAATGGCTGCCCTTTCCTAACGGGAAGGGAAGCTCCGCACGAGAAAGGGTCGTCCGCTACGGCGCAGCGGAGACCCAGAAACGGAAAACCGCAGGCAGCAGAAGCCTGCGGTCCCGGGACCCGGCGGGTGCCAGAAGCGGCCACCGAAACGTTGAGGGAGCCTCGTAAGGGGCTCCGGATCGCGGAGGAGGCTGCGGCGCTGTGGGTCGTTCCGCAATCGGCGGAGTGAAGCCGCGTAGCTGTTGCCAGTGAGCGCTGACCTTTCTTCCTGAAATTTATGCTTTAAAAACAACAACCCGTGAGTAAACAACGGACTGTATGTAATTCGGGACTTTAAAACATTAAATTTGGCTGAAAGCGGATTGACGAAAAACAGGAAGTCCGTCTTCCGCTCCCATTGAACTTGAACGCAAAGAGCGTGGAAGAGTGGAGGCAAAGAGAGATCTTTTAAACTATTTGATCTGAGCACCCATTGAACTTTATTTTAAGTGGAATAAATAACCTCATGTGCTGGACTTTTATGAATTTTAGTTATATTTTAATCTTTCTCCCTTTGGAGCTATATTTTAACTAAAAACCCCAGGCGCTGGAACTGCCTGAGAAACTGATCTGTCAGCTTGCAGTTTGCAGCTTGGATACTTTGAATCTGAACTTTGAAACAATCTGAGAGAGTCTGAACTTGTAACTTTGAAGCATTTGGATTACCAGCTTACACCATCAGAAATACTGTTGTTGCACTAAACCTTAACTCTGCTGAAAAATCTTTTTATTGAAGGTTCTTGGACTTAGAAATTTGACTTTATTTTAACTGAAATTGATTTCTTCCCTGAAATATTTTAAACTCCCCCTAGAGGATTTGGGACTTATAACAGTGACTTTTACTTTACTTTCTTTTTCCCGGCCCCTTATTGACTGTGACCATCTGTGCTGGGGCTTTCTCATGGGAACAACTCAGCTTGACCTTGAATTTTAGATAACTTTGGAATGAGTGGTACAAGAAGGAGAGGAAGAACTAAACAAACAACTTTGACAACTTTAACCGCAGCCTCACAGGCACGTAGATCATCTGTGCCTACTTTGCCCTCTGAGGTCGAAACTGTTTCTCTGCCACGGGCAGGGGAGGGAGAAACTGAGGAATTACAACTGGAAGATATGGCCTCAGGGGCAAGCACTACTATTTTAGAGAAAATTTTTGAAAAATTAGAATCTTTGGATAAGAAAGTAGAATCTCTGGACAAGAAAGCTGATGAGCAAACATATAAAATTGAGCAGAACATAGAATGTTTAAATAAATTATCTGGACAAGTCGCACAGAATACTCAAGCAATCGGAGAATTGAAGGAGGCTGCAGGGGAAAATCGGAAATTGGCTGAAGATACCAGCCAAAAACTTGAAAATTTAGAACAAGAGGTAAGACCACTCTGCAAGCAAGTAGGCGAATATCAGACCTATTTGTCCATGCTTGAACTGCGGAACAGGGAGAGCAATTTAAGGATAAGAGCAATACCAGAAGTGGAAGAAGGCAACCTAGCTGAGTTTCTGACTAAAGAATTCTCCAAATTTTGGAGTTTAGAGGAAAAGGACTTTAAAATTGTTTCAGCTTTTAGGCTCGGAAGACTTCTAAAGAAAGAGAAGCCCAGAGATTGTTTGATAATATTGAGGTCAAAGGAGGAAAGGGATAAGATTTTGGGCCTACACTACGGAAAGTCACTGGACATTTTGGACAAAAGAATTGAGATCTACAAGGATATTCCTAAACAACTGCTAGATCTTAGATCTGACTATTTGGAGTTGACAAGACTACTAAGGAAGAATTCAATCATCTTTAGGTGGGAATTTCCTCAAGGACTATCTTTTACCTTTAGAGGGAAGAAGATCAAAATCAGAACATCGGAAGACAGAGATAAATTTCTGAACGTATACGGAGAGGACCTTCACAAAGGAATTGATCAACTTCCAGGGCCTGAAACACCAGAGACATCTGCACCCTTGGACTCTGAAGATTCTCTGAACAAGATACCACCCCTTGAAAAATAACCAGATTTATTCAGGATGTCTCTGCAACTTTTGAGTTGGAACATTAATGGCTGCAATATCCCGGAAAAAAGGAGGAAAATTTTTCATATATTAAAAAAAGAACAATTGGATATTATCTGCTTACAAGAAACACACGTGACTAGGCTCCATAGAAAGGTGTTAATAAACAAAAGACTTGGCCAAGAATTTATATCTTCGGACAGAGTAAAGAAGCGAGGAGTGGTGATATATGCAAAAGAGAGCCTGTCACCTAAATTCTTATTCAAAGATGAACATGGAAGAATATTAGGAATTGAGATACAACACCAAGGAGAAAAGATTCTGATATTAGGAATTTATGCACCAAATGACGGGAAATCGGAATTTTACAAGAAGTTGCATGAGACTATGCTGGACTATCTGGACTACAACAACATCATTATGATGGGAGATATGAATGGGGTCGTATCGACAAACATGGATAAGTCACAAAATCAAAACGTTACAAAAGACGGCAGACTACCAAAGACCTTTTTTGAAATGGCTGACAATATGGACTGGATTGATATTTGGAGAACTAAGAACCCCCTGGGAAGAGAGGGAACATTCTTCTCTGAAGCCCAACTGACTTGGACAAGAATCGACCAAATATGGATATCTAGAGGTCTGGCACCCAAGGTCAGAAAAGTGGAAATCTGCCCAAAGACCTGCTCCGACCATAATGCGCTGAAGATGGATATGACACTATTGCCAACCGGCTCCTTTAGATGGAAGATGAATGATAGCTTGTTTAGAGATCAGGAGATTCTCAAGAAGGCCCAAAAAACCTTGAAGGATTATTTTGAAATAAATATGAACACTACGGTGGAAAAAAGAACTATCTGGGACGCAAGCAAAGCTGTGATGAGGGGGTTCTTGATACAACAGAACACTGTAAAGAAAAGAACACAAAATGAAAGGAAAGATAAGATTTTGCAGAAAATTAAAGAATTGGAGAAGAAATTAAGATCAAACCCGAAGTCACAGCCGATTCTGAAAGAAATTAAACTATATCAAGCCCAATATTCTAAATTGATAAACCAAGAAATAGAATGGAAGATTAAATTAATGAAACAAAAAACTTTTGAATCGGCAAATAAATGTGGAAAACTGCTAGCTTGGCAGTTGAAGAAGAGACAGAAATTAAATACAGTTACAAACCTAGAAATTGAAGGAAGAAATATCCAGAACCCCATGGAAATTAGAAAGTGCTTCCAGAGATACTTTAAAAAATTATACACTCAAGGGCCGCAAGATGAGGTTGAGATTAAACAATTTCTGGAAAGAAATGGATTAACAAAGTTGTCACAAAAAAACAGATTAATCCTGAACAACAAAATAACACAACAAGAGATTGAACAAGCTATCCAGAACATGCAACTGGGCAAATCTCCAGGGCCAGACGGTTTGACCTCCAAGTATTACAAGACATTAAAAGACTATCTGACCCAACCAATGATGGAGGTCTGTAATGAAATTATGGAAGGGAAGAAGGCGCCGGAATCGTGGAAGGAAGCCTTTATCACATTGATACCAAAATCTGAAGCTGAAAAGACACAACTCAAAAACTATCGTCCCATCTCCCTTTTGAATGTGGATTACAAAATATTTGCAGACATTTTGGCAAGTAGATTCAAAAGAGTGCTTAATGAAGTAATTCATAAAGACCAGGCAGGCTTTCTCCCAGGTAGACATATGTTTGCAAATACTAGGAACATTATTGACGTTTTGGAACTTTTGCAAACAGACATAAATACAAAAGCAGTGTTAATTTTCATAGATGCGGAGAAGGCCTTTGACAATATTTCTTGGAAATTTATGAAGGGAAATTTGAATGAAATGGGAGTGGGACGGGGGTTTGAGAATGGGATTGACGCAATATATTCAGAACAAAAGGCCAAACTGATAGTTAACAATGTGGTTACAGAAGAGTTCAAAATTGAAAAAGGAACACGACAAGGCTGCCCGATTTCCCCTTTGTTATTCATTTCGGTTCTGGAGGTGCTCTTGAACTTGATCAGAGGGGACCGGTTGGTGGAAGGGATTCAGGTCGGAGCGAAACAATACAAATTGAAAGCTTTTGCAGATGACCTAGTTTTGACTCTGCAGGAGCCAGAATCTAGTACGAAAAGAGTATTACAACTGATACAGGATTTTGGTCGGGTGGCAGGATTTAAATTAAATAAACAGAAAACTAAAGTGTTGGGGAAAAATTTGACAGATACAGAGTCGGAAAGGTTTCAGAGAGAAACAGAACTAACTATGGTTAAAAAAGTAAAATACCTAGGGGTAAACATAACAGCAAAAAACCTGAGTCTATTTAAGGACAATTATGAAAAATGTTGGTCTGAAATTAAGAGAGACTTGGATAGTTGGACAAAATTGAAGCTTTCTTTGTTAGGCCGAATTGCTGCTATTAAGATGAATGTATTGCCAAAAATGTTGTTTTTGTTTCAAACATTACAGATTGTGGACAAAACGGAGTGCTTCCGGAAGTGGCAGAAAGATATATCTAAATTTGTCTGGCAGGGCAAAAAGCCCAGAATTAAGTTTAAGATATTAACAGATGCGAAAGAAAGAGGTGGCTTTGCCCTGCCAGACTTAAAGTTGTACTATGAAGCCGCAGCTTTCTGTTGGCTAAAAGATTGGCTACTTCTCGAAGACACTGACGTGCTGGACTTGGAAGGTTTTAACAATGCTTTTGGTTGGCATGCATACTTATGGTATGACAAAGTTAAGATCAATAAGGCCTTTAAGAACCATATTGTCAGGAAAGCACTGTTCAATGTCTGGACGAAATATAAAGACTTATTGGAAAACAAAACTCCAAGGTGGCTCTCACCTCTGGAGGCTAAGGCCCTAAAAAGACCCAATATGGAGGCCAAATGGCCAAAATATTGGGAATTATTAGAAAAAGATGGAGACAATTGGAAATTGCAGAGTTTGGAGAAAATGAAGGATAAGGTGCGAGACTGGTTACATTATGCTCAGATTAAAGAAGTTTTTAAAAATGACAAAAAGTTAGGGTTCCAGGTGGAGAAATCGAAGTTAGAAACAGAATTGTTAGAACCCAAAACCAAGGTACTATCTAGAATGTATAACTTGCTGCTAAAATGGAACACACAAGACGAAATGGTTAAATCGGCTATGATAAAATGGGCACAGGATATTGGGCATAACATTATGTTCGAGGACTGGGAAAGGTTGTGGACCACTGGGTTGAACTTCACTGCATGTAATGCTCTGAAGGAAAATGTTATGAAAATGATATATAGATGGTACATGACCCCAGTTAAACTTGCCAAAATATACCATTCGTCTGACAATAAATGTTGGAAATGTAAAGAAAATGAAGGAACATTCTTCCACCTCTGGTGGACATGCCCTAAGGTGAAGGCCTTCTGGGAAATGATATACAATGAGCTGAAAAAGGTATTTAAGTATACCTTCACTAAGAAACCAGAGGCCTTCCTTCTGGGTATTGTCGGCCAGAAGGTGTTAAAGAAGGATCGAACATTTTTCATGTATGCAACAACGGCAGCAAGGATTCTCATCGCAAAAAATTGGAAAACTCAAGATTTACCCACACTGGAAGAGTGGCAGATGCAGCTGATGGACTATATGCAACTGGCCGAGATGACTGGCAGAATCCGAGACCTGGGAGAAGAAAAGATGGAGGAAGACTGGGAGAAATTCAAGATGTATCTACAAAAACATTGTAATTTGTTTGAATGTTAAGAAGGATGCTAGATTATAAAAAACTGGCCACCACTAAACTAGATTTAAATTTGATGATAAGTGAGACTAAAGAAAATATAAAAATTTTATTGGAAAAAGTGTTAAATTATATTGGAATGTGTGGACATGAGATTGTAAACAAGTTGATAATTTGTTTGGAAAAATTCTTTTTTTAATGATGTAAATGGGAGAGGGGGACGTGAGGGAGTCCAAAGAAGTGAAGAATTTGTTGTTATAAAAGTAAGATTGTTTGATGTGTGCATTTATATTTTAAAAAAAAAACCTTAATAAATATTTATAAAAAAAAAAAAAAAAAACAAATTGGTGGCCATCACTACAAATTCTGTAGTTTAACTGTGTGCCTTGTGAAGAAATTTGTCTGCCATGAATCTTTCAACATTCAGCTTTGTTGGATGTCTATGGGTTCTAGTGTCCAAATAATAAATATCATTCATTCATTCATTCATTCATTCATTCATTCATTCATACCCTGCCTTTTCCCTGGCAGGGACTCAAGGTGGCTTGCAGATAAAATAAGGACAGCTGGAATAATTATAATAATTAATAAAATGGACTTACTTAGCAAAGTTTTTTCCACTGAAAAGAGGAAATCTTAGTCAACAGCTCAGATTCTTCTGGAGTCAAACTTCCACCCTGCTCTTACCCAAGGGACCACATAATGTCATACCTGGGGCTCAGTTTAATCACAGCAACCTTTGACGAAAGGTTGGGGTGGAAAAGGTCATATTACATGCACCACAAACTGTTGTCAGTTTTAGAGCACCATGGATTCTCCCCCAAAGAACCCTGAAAGCCCTCTGAAGCATGCTCAGCCCTGCCATGCACCAGATCAAAATGATCTGCACCCTGGAAGAATGGCAGATGAAGGTGATGGAGTACATGGAACTGGCGGAAATGACTGGCAGAATCCGAGACCAGGGAGAAGAGTCGGTAGAAGAAGATTGGAAGAAATTTAAAGTCTATTTACAGAAACATTGTAAAATTAAGGGATGTTAGAGGGAGGTTGGAATGAAGCGAAGTGGTTTTAGCAATAATCTTATTAAGAGATATGTAAAAACGGATTGTTAACATGTAAAAAATGTAAAGTTATAATATATTACGATAAAGCATTAAGATAAATGCAAAAAGGGTAAGGACTTGCTGAAACAACTATTGAACTAGAATACAAAAGAGGGAGGTGTGAGGAGGTCAGGGAAATAAGTAAATGAAAGATAAGACATGGAAAGATTGAAATGTTTTTAATTGTTTTTTTATTTTTTCTGTATTTGGTTTTTTTGCTTTTTTCTTCCTTTTTTCATTTTTGTAATTTTCTTGAAACTTTAATAAATATCATTTTTTAAAAAATGATCTGTTTCAGGTGGCACCATGGAAGCATGGGGGGCAGGAAGTTCAGTGGGGCAGCTGGAAAATATAAGATTTGGGAACTAGTGGTGTATAGGTAGGGATGGGCGAAACTCCATTTCGAGATCTCTCAGTTCTTCATTTTTTCTGCTCTTAAATTTAGTTTTCCACATTTCCACATCAGTTTGTAGGAGGGGTGAGGTTGGTTGTTTTGGGTTTTTATTAAGTCATTGTGTGGTGAGTTCTTGCCCCCCCCCAGTGGAAATAATGACACATGACACAATTATTAAGGTTAAAGGGCTAAATATCCCCTTTTATTGGTTACAGGTGAAAAGCAGTATTTGCTTAGGCATTGGTCCTAACCGACTATATCCGACTTCAGCCCGTCCACTTGAAGTCCGGGAAGGGTTAACTACCAGTAGAGGGAGTCCTGCTGATGCACATCAACTAGGAACTCCCCCGGGGTCACCGCTAGGGGGCGTGCCTTAGGCCCTCACCTCCCCAGGCTTCGGGCAGAGCCACACCCCCCAGAATCCTTTAGCGGACTACCCTTCAATATGTGGGACAGGTGATGGCACTACCTCTCCTCTTCCAATTACAGAACTATACCAATGCCTAACCGCCAATACCACGAAAGTTGTGACAATTTGCTATGAGGTAGGCGAAAACCAAGTAGCCGGTGCCAACTTGCCAAGTGGAAAAATTCCTACCAGGCCTCTCAACAGCGACCAACCAAGGTCCATAGCAAGGTGCAGGAACAAAAACCTTGTAGGGCGGGAAAAGCAGGAACAGCTGATGAGCGGCAAAGAGGGAGATCCCCAGCCATGTCCTGCCTTACATAGGGCAGGCCACGCCCCCTGAGCCAGCCAATTGGCTGGCAAGGGGGCAACGCGGCCGGGAATCCCCCCAATCATGCGAGGGCTGGGTTGCAGCCATCTCGCATGTGGTGGAGCCATGACACCCGCAACTCCACCTCCTCTGTAGTGCAGAAGTGGCTTTAGCATTTCTTTGCAAATTCCTTTTAATATACAAATGTGCCCACTGGCCCCCAAAAGGTTAGCCACATCTGCTTTGTGGTCATCCCTTTGCCTCAGGGGACACAGATAGGTGTATAGAGATTGGCATGCCCAACAGACTACCCCTGTGATCTTCAAAACCTAAAAAGGAGCTGGCACTGCATTTCCCATAGGCCATTATGCCATATTGCGGTCTACCCTCTTGTTCTCAGGGGATATCTGATGGCAAGGATGAGTGCATAAGACTGAATCAACAACATGGTGTCCAGACATGGTTTTACTTTTTAAAAAAATGGATACAAGGACATATGCTGAGACACAGGTTTTTATTTGCAGCTGATATTATTGCTCATGCCTGTCATCAGCCAGATTACCGTTCTCACCCTATAGTGCACTGATCAAAGCAAAAGTGAGATTTCGCAAGAAAGACTTATGGCTGAACTGTCAAAAATCTGAAATATCCTTGCATACAAAGACCTTTCAGCTGTCCTTTTCAGGCCATAAGGAAGTCTATAGGCCTCAGGGTTCTCCTTTGACGCCTCCTACAGTGGAGAGGTTTCACAAACCATCACTCGGGTTGATCTTGTCTTTGCCATTGTTTCTCAACATGGGGTAGCTGTGTACGAGTGTTTTGTGTCTGTAGCCTCTGGTCACGCCATAGTGCGACTGTCACAATGCATCCGCAGCCGCTGGCCAGCCTGGGGAAAGAGTGGATGCATAATGAAAGCTGCCTCACTGAATGGACTTTGGTGAACTGATGTCTCACAGGTTTGATTGGTTTTTTATTTGAGTTGGGCTCTATGTCACAAGTGTTCTTTGAAGGCACCCTCAGGCTAATTCATGTGAAGGTTTGTGTCTATGGTAGCCGAGTTGTTGCAGGTGTGGACTTTCCAGTTGTCTTCTCACAAGCTGAACCCATTGTGTACATGCTAACTGCCACGCATGGAATTCAGTCTGTTTGGGTTTGTAACACATCTTCACAACTGTGAGATTTGTCTATAGCTGACATCCATATGCACCTGCCCAAGCAGATAGATAGATAGATAGATAGATAGATAGATAGATAGATAGATAGATAGATGATAGATAGATAGATAGATAGATAGATAGATAGATAGATAGATGATAGATAGATAGATGATAGATAGATAGATAGATAGATAGATAGATAGATAGATAGATAGATAGAGATAGACAGATGATAGATAAATAGATAGACTTCCCTTCTTCTCTTTCCATGGTTAATTTTGCATATCATAAATCCCTGTATATTTTACATAAACTAAATCATTCAGTATTCCATTATTACATCCATCAAAACTCATTTACACTGTTGAATTTATCTTAATGCTTCCAACGTTTTCAAGTGTACACAATTTCCCCCCATATATTCAATAAACATTTTCCAATCTTCTTTAAATGAATGTTCTTCTTGTTCTCTTATTCTATAAATTAAATCTGCAAGCTGCACATAGTCCATCAGCTTAAGTTGCCATTCTTCGTTAGTTGGGGGATAATAAAACACGGGCTGCAGTAGCGGCATACGTATATCACCTTTTTTGACACCTGGGAATTTCCATCTGAATTATCCCTAACAAAAAGGACTCTGGGGTTTTTTTGGGAGGTACTTTTAAAATTTTTTTTTCATTATGAATTATTTTCCTATCATCTTTTACGCTTTTACAGGTCCACCACATGTGAAAGAATGTTCCCTCAACCTCAATGCATATCCAGCATTTATCTGATTCAGTCTTATACATCTTAGCAAGCCTACATAGAGTTCAATACCATCTGTAACTCATTTTCAAGTAGTTACTGTATCCTCACCTGCCCAAGCTTTATGTGCACTATCCAAGCCCCTGCGGTCTGGCTGAGGAAGACTACTCGGGGGACAGGAATACTAAGCAATAATTTCATAGAAAAACTGGGTTGGGGAGGGTTAGATGCTGAAGCTCTGGGCTAGAAAAAAGTCACTCTCTGGAATTTAATCCCATAGAAGAAAAATGAGCAGGTTTCTTCATATCTCGTAATCATTTTCATAAATGCTTTTCCTACTCTCCTAGTTAATAATATCGCTTTTTAAAAAGCCTGCCCAACACCATATGCCTTTCTACACCTAAATATTTATTTTTGATCATATGTAACAAATTTATAGATAACTAAAGGGTATCGTGATGCCCTTTTTGCAATGCTCAAGGCTAGTGATACAAGCCGCATTCCACCGATTCAGCCCTGGATTATGCAAGACTGAAGACATCGGACCTGTATTTCCATGGTTCCACTTCATAAGGAAATGGATTCAAAACTCTCCCCCCCCCCCACTATGCTTTTCCCCACCAAATTGAAAGAGAGGTTGATGCAAGCTACATTCCACTGGTTTGGCCTTAAATTATGCAAAACTGAAGGCATCAGACCAGGATTTCCTTGCAGCATTCTGCTCATCTTGGTATTGCACCACCTCTGCCTGGGGTCTATATAACAGCCGCCCAGACTAGGTGAGACCATCAGAGAGGCACCTGGCTCAGCTGACAACCACACTGGTCCACCCAGAAGAACAGCATCGCAAGGTAAGAGCTTGTGGAAGTGATCTACGAGTTTTGGTGAGGAGATTTTTTTTTCAAAGGCCTTGAGGGAGATGGATGAAAGGTTCATGAACAAGGACTTGTGGTGAGGGTGGCTGGTGCCCACTAGCATTGATAGGGCTGAAGGCCGGGAGGCCAACAGTTGATGGAGCCACAGCCAATGGCAGGCAGAGCCACTCAGTGAATGGTTGTAAATAGGAAAGCAGGAAGATGAGGATTGGCTGAGGGCAGGCTGAGGTTGGTAAGGGCAGTTCCTATTTGCCCTAATGCAGTGATGGCCAAACTTGGCCCTCCAGCTGTTTTGGGACTACAACTCCCATCACCCCTAGCTAACAGGACCAGTGGTCAGGGATCATGGGAATTGTAGTCCCAAAACAGCTGGAGGGACAAGTTTGGCCATCACTGCCCTAATGAATCAGTCTCCACTGACTTGTGGAAAACAACAATGTATAATTCTGTCACTAAGCAGATAAGGGCTCATCCATGCTTCCTTCTATGCTGTTTTTCTAGGCACAGAACTGGGCTTTCCAAGTCTGTGTCTGATCAGGGTTTTGTTTTGTTTAATCCCAGAGCTTTCCCTGGGAAAACACACATTTTACCATTTAACCAGAGCAAACAGCAATTGGCTTTTCCACAGACTGCCATTTGCTCCAATTCAGTGATAAAACCTTGGTTTTCCAATGGAAAGCCCTGTGGGGGGGGGGGATAAAAATAAAAAACCCTGTTCAAACACAGACTTGGAAAGCCTGAACCTTTGCCTAGAAAGCATGGAGTAAGTGCAGATGAGCCCTAAGTTCACAAATCAGACAGAAAAAGAAGATCAGACAGAGAAGAAAATTGGCACAAAAGCTGAACAGAAAACCTGCATGGACTCATTTGTGTGCAGATCGAAATTTGATTTCCAGTTAACAGGTAGACTGAACAACCACCAGGGGGTGTATATAGGGATGGGAGATAAAATGGATTTAAAGGCAAATATATCAGATTCTCACTTTCTGAAAACAATATGCAAACTGAAACACAGCTCTCCTTTCAAAATTCAAACTTGTCTGAATTTTATGATACAGTTCTCCAACCAAATAGTGGTTCCAAAAAAGAATTATATATGGGGAAATTGCTTGGAAAAATGTGTGCATTACTCAAAACTGCATACAAAGCAGTGTTTCTTAACAGAAATTTGCATTAAATGTAATGAATTTTCATGAGCATCTAAAAAAAAAAAAGATCACAAAATGTTCCTAACTGAAGGTGATGAAGCTCACTTTAAATCAATGTCAATATATCCTTTCATAACCCTGACAACTATTCGAAATTTCAGTTTCTCCCTTCTTTCTCTAACCTTCCCAGTTCTTGGAAGTTCAAATAAAGGAGAATTGCAATCCTTCCTCCCTCCCTCCTTCCCTCCCTCCCATTGTATGTATGGCAACCAAGGAATGTAACTTTGATTTTACCGTGCTGTACATTCATCTCCCTCAAAGGTCAACCAGAAGATGGGACTCTTCACCTACTTCAGTCTTTGCCTTCTTGGAATCCTAATTTCCAGTCCTTTCCAGGAAGGTGAGCAATTTTATAAATGTCTGAGGCTTACCCAGAAATTGTCGTTGGGTTGAGCTGTAATTAAAGTGCATGTTATATTTTCAAAGGACGGTAGGCTATTTAGAACAGAGCAGAAGAGTGTTTTAAATTAGGCCGTAATTCATTGATTTTAAAGTTATCTATCCTTTCTCAGTGGAGTCTAAGGCCACAGATCCCCCATCCCTGGGGTAGCCAATACTGGTCTGCAATGGATACCAATGGCCTAATTCATTATAAGGCAGATTTCTATGTGCAGTTATTTGTGTCCTCTCCAGCAAACCCAGGAGGTATCCTTCCTTGTCCCAAAATGCCACCTGTGCGTTTCTTTAAATGTTAAGAAGTCTGTTTGTTCATGAGTAGACCTGTTTCTGGCTAGGGATGCCAGCTTCCTGTTTAGAAAGGAAGGCAGGGCTGCCTACTCCTGAGCAGACTTAGCCGCACATAAATGCCCTATTTTGCATAATAGGACAGGGCAGAAATGTTTTATAAATAAATAACACATACGGTGTAGATGGAAGTGGGATTTCAGAGAGCACATTAAAGACATGTCTTCTCACTGCTCTGCCTTCCTGGGGCATCTTCCTCCCTCCATCCTTTCTCCATACAGCTGAGGCCGACACCTGCGCCAGGGAGTGGCTGCAAAACCAGGGCAACTGCTATGCGTATTTTGATAACAAATTGAGCTGGCAAGAGGCTGAGGTAAGAAGGGATCCTTGTTGTCAATGTGGGGATGCTACAGTGCAGGGGTAGTGAAACGCAGGCCAGGAGACTAAATCTAGCCCATTTCATCGGGCCCTCGAGGATCTCTCTAGTCCACATCTCCTCCCCAGTCACACACCCTCTTGCCTGAGGGATTTGCTAGACAGGAATGTGTCCTTGAACTCCAAGGTTGCTTCTTGGATGGGGGATAGAAGGGTGAGTGGAAACTAGCCTTTTGTCTGTGGTCCTGCTCACCATTAGCAAGAGGTTGTCCCAGTGGCGGAGGAAGGGGGTGGGGGCGTTCCGCCCTGGGTGCCACCTCTGAGGGGGGTGACAAGAAGGCACCCCATGAGGGACTCACCCCGCCACGATCGCATTGCCGCAGCCACGTACAGAGGATCCTCCGCTCACAGTTGCACCCTCCACCACCATGTGTACAGCAGCCATGAGTAGAGGATCCTGCCGTTGTACGTTCTGCATTTACATGCTCATGCGCCACCGGGCGGTTTGCCCCAACCCCCTGCACCGGGTGCTGGTTCTCCTTCCTTCGCCCCTGGGTTTGCCAGAAGGGAATGGGGTCCTCAGGCTGAAAGGGGTTCCCTACCTTATTATGGGTTTCTCATCAGATTTCCATAAGTAAGGTTATCAATGTGAGTTGCCTTGAGGCAGCATCTGGCCAGCCTCTCAGTCTCCACAGTTGTTCATGTTCTGGTGATATGTCTCCTTGGGCACATAGAAGGCTAGGTAACAATCAGAAGGGACAGCACCAATCTTGATGGTCGGATATGACCATTGGGGACAAAACTTCCCTGCTTCTTCTCCGTCCTCAGATTGAGTGCCAGAGCTATGGCCGCGGGGCCCACCTCGCCTCTGTCCTCACCAAAGCAGAGACTCTCTTGGTGGCCGAACACATCTCCACTTATCAGCAAGAAATAAGCAACGTCTGGATTGGGCTCCACGATGTCCGTCAGGTAAGCTTCTCTCATGTGCTTCGTTCCTGGCTATCATCAATACTGGGTAGTGACTCTATAGCAATTCCATCCCATCCTTATCCCAATAATCTCCCAGACAGGATGATACATACACCACTTTGTTATTTTCCATGAGAGTCTTTCTCTTCTTCTCTATCATGGCTGACATTAGCTCCCCACAGGCCAGCCTCTCCAAATCATCTCTGTATTGGGCTCCTCACACTTCCTTTATCTCATGAACTGTTCTGTCTCCTTCCTGCAGACCAAGAAATAGAATAGGGCTCCATTTCTGGTTATCATAACTGAGCAGCGGCTCCTTAGCAATACCGTTCCACTCTTACCTCAACAATCTCCCAAATTTAATCCCACATGCTGTTTCTCCATTATTTTCTATGGGTGTCCTCCTCTACTGTCTGCATCACAGCTGGTAACAGCTCCCCATTGGACAACCTTTCCAGTTGATCTTGCTTTGGTGTCATCCCAACAGTATATTCCTTCTTTCTGGGCCCTTCATTGCCCGTGTCACGTGATCTGTTCTGTCTCTTTTCTGCAGACCAGGAAATGGAGGTGGGCTGACGAATCCACCTACAACTATAAGGCCTGGATGAAACACCAGCCAGACAACTACCGCAATGCTGAACATTGTGTGGAGCTGAGACTAAGCACAGGTAAGCAAACCATTTGCACCTTTTCCTGATGGAGAGTACCTCCTTTTGTCTTGTCCTAAATCTTTCAACATCCAGCTTCATTGAACGGCCCAGGCATTAAAGGCCTTAACATTTTGATTCCTCCTTTAATGAAGCTGGGTGTTGGAAGATCCAGGACAGACAAAAGGAGATAACATGGTTAAACTATGGAATTCACCTCCAAAAAAGGCAGTGGTGGCCAGAAGCTTGGGTGACTTTAAAAGAAGATTGGGCAAATTTATGGAAGATGAGGCTATCAGTGATGACCACACTCACTGGAGCAAGAAGTAGTAATTTTTTGTTATGTCTTTTTGCATTTTAGGTTTTAAGGAGTGGAATGACGCTCCATGCAAGAAACTCAATGCCTACATCTGCAAGCATGAACTGTAAAGAAGACTGTGGTTCCCAAACTGTGCCTGTTCGGACGCTTGCTTGGTGGATTTCTCTCTGATCACATTAACCCCTCTCCCATCCCTCAGAGTGAAAGACCATCTCTCCCATTCATCCCATCTCTGAAGAGCAACCTCTTTGATCTCTCTCTTTGCCATTTTTCTGTGCATGCAGCACATGGTGATCTTAATAAACTCTCTTTTATGCATATATTTCCTAGTGCGTTTTTGTCCTTCTCAGTTGACTTAACCTGCTCTAGGATGGTCAGATAAGAAGTGCATAGGAAGCTGGTTTATACTGAGTTTGACCATTGGTCCATCAAGCTCAGCATTGCTCATACTGAATGATAGCAGCTCTCCAGGGTTATTGAGACAGGGCACATTCCTGGTTCTACATGAAGATGCCAGGGATTGAACCTGGAACCTTCTGCATGCAGAAGAGGTGCTCTGCCACTGAGCTATCGCCCTTTTGCACATGGACTATTATTATTATTATTATTATTATTATTATTATTATTATTATTATTATTAATGTTTTAAGCATTTTACATCAAAAACATCAACATGCTTATTATTGTACAGCAAGGTACTCAACCCTCCTGCTGTGCCAACACCTACTCCTGGATTGGACGATTTGGGCTGGATGGGAAGGTGTGTGGTGTTATAGAATGACAGTTTTATTTTTTTATTATTATTTACTGAATTTATATACTGTCCTACACCCGGAGGTCTCAGGGCGGTTCACAGAACAAAATCAAAATATAAAACCACAAAATATATAATCAAAATTAAAACAACAGCCCAATAACCAGTCTCCCCCCAAAAAAACCCCACATTTCTGCATTTACATGTTGACCTCCCCAGAACCAACCCTTCATATGAGTTACTCTCATTGTTAACAGGGAGTCAGATACCCTTGCCAATCTGTTGCCAAACATGTGGAGATCTTGCTCTAACTCCCCTGCTGAAGAGATTCGAGATTACCCAGAGAAAGACTTGTGGAAACTTAATTGTTTCCATAATGAGGGCCACTCATCTCAAACTCCCTAAGATTTGAGAGATTTGAGAAGGTCTGTTGTTGGTTGATCCCAATCCTTTCCTAATGATCCCTAATATAAAATGACATATTGAAGAGAAAGGGGACACACACACACAAGTGCATAACAGATCTCCAGCAAAATTTTCCACTCTGAACTTAGCCGTTCAAGCAGAGATTTTACAAGGCAGTCCAGGCTTGATCTTACAGTGTGACAGTACCACGGCAGTGCCAGCCACAGTAGGCAATTCTGAGCCACATAGACCAATGGTCTGACTTGCTGTAAGGCAGCTTCCTATGTAACACTCTCTGCAAGAGCAGATCAGGAAGCAGCTATCCATTGAGTTATCCCATATAAATATCTGGGAAAGGCTGATCTACGCTAACTAACAAGTCTCCAATCTCTCAGCATTACTTTGATCCTGTGTACCTGAGATGCTACTGACTGAACCTGGGACCTTGGGCATGCAAGGCCATTTCCAGAATGATTAGCTGTGTGATATTGGGATGGTCAAGCAGGTCTGACTACAGAATTTAACACCGGGGGCAATAGAAATCTTGTGACATCTGACTGAAGGGTCAGTACATTGTCACAACACTCTTGTCTTCCCTGTACTGCAGCAGCTATTATGTGCTCCTGGCAAGAGCTTGATGAGACCACTGCGGTCAAAATGATAGACCTGGTAGTAATGGCAGTGGGAACTAAGGTTGCATCATAGAGTGGATGATATGTTACATGTGTGTGTGTTTGTGACTTCACACGTTTCTGCAGGTATACTTAAAGTTGGTCATATTGTGTATGTGAGATGCAGAGTGTGAGTTCCTGTATTCAGAGTAAGCAAGCTTGGTCTCACTAACTCTCAGCTATACAGCTGCAAAGAAAACGTTTTAAATGTGTTGTGAAGTGCAATATAAAATGTGACACTAGAAGGCGACAGTGAGCTATGCCAAAGTCAATGCCTTTTTCAAAACTTTTTTTCAAAAAGCATTTTCACAGCGCTTTTAATATGTGTGTAGATCCCACCTGAGATGTAATAAGTTATAACTGCTCTGTTTGGAGAAAATCCGTTCCCCAAAGGGTCTGCTAATTGCTAGTTTGGGGCTTTCCCCTATTGTGTTTCTGTTTTGGGTCAACATCTGCCTTCTTGCAACTTCTAGAGTTGGGAAGTTTCATATTGTGTTCTGTGTTAGAAACAAGACTGGGGGTCACATAACCTGATACCTTTAAAATGAACCAAAGAAAAAACAGGTCAAGTATTCTCTCATTATAAACACCCATGAGAAATGGGTTATTCCCTTTAATGTCCTTGCACTGCCTGGAGCCAAGAGCATAAGCAACAGAGGTGATCACAACAGCATTTCAGAGACCAGCCCTGGATAAGGGCTGAGAGTGAGTAGATAGATGTCATCTTTTGAAGGAAGATCTTCTTGGCATAACAAAGGATGAACCGTAGAGGTGGTAACATTGCTGGATCTTCTTCTGACTCCCTTCATTCCAAGGGGATGTGCTTTCATCCATCTAACCCAACCTTCCCTAGAATGACAGTCTCCCTTCTAGAGCTCATGTTTGCAGATGTAGGCTTTATGTTTCTTGCAAACAGCATCAATCCATCCCTTGTACTCTGCAATGGAAAAAGAGAACCCAAGGTCCATTCTTATCCATTCTCCATTTCAAGCATTTTCAAAGTATCTCAAGGTACAGTTGTTGTTCTTTTTATTTGCATATATCTGTGTTTGTTATGGCACCAGGGATGGGCCAGGAATCTGTCAACTATAGTCCCTGGATATTTGTGGGAGTCCTGCCTAATTCAGGAGGCAATTTCTGAAATTTACAACTTGCCATGAGTCTATTAGTTTTGCTCTAACAAACCCATTTTGAAAGTTCCCTGGCATGTTTTAGAAGATAACGACATGGTATAGTCTGATTAGCTCATGAGTAAATGAGGGTGAGGATTTGCCTGCCTTTTACCCTAAAGCGCCAGGATGGGTTTCAACAATTAAAGCACAATGTTAGAAACAGTTTAAAACAACTCACAATCACAGAAACAAGGTGGGTCCTAAAAATATACATCTCATGTTTCTAAAGGCAGAGTAAAGAGCTATGTATTTACTTTGTACTGCTTTGTGCTGGATCCAACCATCAATCTAACCCAAAGCTGTGGCCCTCAGGATGTTGTTCTGCTCCAAATCCCATCAACCTCAGGATGGGCAATGGTCAGGGATGATGGGAGTTGTAGTCCAACACGATCAGGAAGGTTGCAAGTTCCCCACACCTGATCCAAGCCAGCATTCTGAGTTGCATCCAATTAAGTTCCACTAGGCGTAGATCTTTAGAACTTAATGGATCCAAGTGTATTTACCTGTCTGAATACCACACATATATGGGAGGGCACCAGAGACTTGAATGTGTGTTTGGGGTTGAGATGCATGCTTTGCAAGAGACCTCTACAAATATGTGTGTGAGAGAGAGAGCTGAAAAATCATGCACACCCCCCCCAAAAAATCTAAAAATGTGATCATAAGATAAAGGAGGGTGAATATTTCATAAAATCATAGAATTTTAGCACTCAATGGAACTTAGGTGTCATCTACTGTACTTCAATTCTCCTCTTCGGTGCAAAAATCTGTAGCATCCTTGACAGAACTTGGGCCAGCCTCTGCTTAAATACCATCAACCAAAGTGACCCTTCCCACAAGGGAGGCTCTTGCCCCACTGTTTGCCCCCCTCCTTTACAGTGGTACCTCGGTTTACATACACTTCAAGTTGCATACGCTCCAGGTTACAGACTCTGCTAATCCAGAAATATTACCTCGGGTTAAGAACTTTGCTTCAAGATGAGAACAGAAATTGTACGGTGGCGGCACGGCGGCAGCAGGAGGCCCCATTAGCTAAAGTGGTGCTTCAGGTTAAGAACAGTTTCAGGTTAAGAACAGACCTCCAGAACGAATTAAGTTCTTAACCCGAGGTACCACTGTATTTGAATCAGCCCAATCCTTTCTGTTCTATTTACGTCTCACCCAAGGCTGAGAGAGTCGTCACCGTTGCCATATACCTCAAGGCTACACAACTTCCCATCAGTGGGAGGACTGTAACATGCCCACCTGTAGAAGCCCTCAAAGCCACACAGTACTCGGAATTCCAAAGATTGTTGGGCTCCCCTCGCATCCAGTTCTTGTAGTTGTAGGAGGACTCATCGGACCACCTCCAGTTCCTATTCTGCAATGACACGGGAGATAACAAGAGCCCTGATTGATCGGGAGAAAAGTGACATCACGCTCAGCATTCTGTTTCTCACGGGGGACAGCTCTCAACACGGAAACACAGGAAGCCGCCTTACACTGAGTCAGACCATAAGTCTGTCTGGCTCACTATTATCTGCTGCATCCTTAACTGCTCATCCCATAGGATTGCCCACTTAGTGGCATATAAATCCTATTTTTTAAAAAATAGAAATATATTTCATCTCAAAATATGCATTTTTAAACAGTTTGATATCAACTTTTGATCCCAGGATTGTGTCAGAACATTCAGGACATATGGCAGCCAACAGATAATGTGGATGGATGGCCGCTAACGGATTGAGGTTGAATCTTGACAAGACAGAAGTACTACAGTGGTGCCTCGCAAGATGAAAAGAATCCGTTGCGCGATTCTCTTCGTCTAGTGGTTTTTTCATCTTGCGAAGCAAGCCCATTGACAGCTTAGCGGATTAGCGCTATTAGCGGTCTAGCGGCTTTTAGCGATCAGCTGTTAAGCGGCTTATCAGCGGATCAGCTGTTAAGCGGCTTAGCAGCTTAGGAAAAGGGGAGGAGCGGAAAAAATCCACGGGAACTCGCAAGATTTTTTCATCTTGCGAAGCAACCCCATAGAGAAATTCGTTTAGCGAAGCGCCTCCAAAACGGAAAACCCTTTCGTGTAGCGGGTTTTCCGTCTTGCGAGGTGTTCGTCTTGCGGGGCACCACTGTATTTTGGGGAGACAGGGGGTGGGCGAGTGTGGAGGACTCCCTGGTCCTGAATGGGGTAACTGTGCCTCTGAAAGACCAGGTGCACAGTATGGGAGTCATTTTGGACTCACAGCTGTCCATGGAGGCGCAGGTCAGTTCTGTGTCCAGGACAAATGTCTACCAGCTCCATCTGGCACACAAGCTGAGACCCTACCTGCCAACGGACTGTCTCACCATAGTGGTACATGCTCTAGTTATCTCCCGCTTGGACTACTGCAACACGCTCTACGTGGGGCTACCTTTGAAGGTGACCTGGAAACTGCAATTAATCCAGAATGTGGCATCTAGACTGGTGACTGGGAGTGGCCGCTAAGACCATATAACCCTGGTCCTGAGAGATCTGCATTGGCTCCCAGTATGTTTCCAAGCACAATTCAAAGTGTTGGTGCTGACCTTTAAAGCCCTAAACAGCCTCGGCCTGGTATACCTGAAGGAGCTTCTCCATCCCCATCGTTCATCCCGGACACTGAGGTCCAGCGCCGAGGGCCTTCTGGTGGTTCTCTCGCTGCAAGAAGTGAGGTTACAGGGAACCAGGCAGAGGGCTTTCTCGGTAGTGGTGCGTGCCCTGTGGAACACCCTCCCATCAGATGTCAAGGCAATAAGCATCTATCTGACTTTTGGAAGACATCTGGAGGCAGCCCTGTTTAGGGAAGTTTTTAAAGTCTAATGCTTTATTGTGTTTTTAATATTCGGTTGGGAGCTGCCCAGAGTGGCTGGGGAAACCCAGTCAGATGGGTGGGGTATAAATAAATAAATTATTATTATTATTATTATTATTATTATTATTATTATTATTATCATCATCATCATCATCATCATCATCTAACTTCTGATCCATGGATCAGGCCAGTTCTCCTCAGAAATTGCAAATGTTGTGTTCCTTCAGCAGGAAGGAACAGGGTAGCTCAGTTGGCTAGAGTGTTGTGCTGATAACACCAAGGTTGCAGGTTCGAACCCCTTATGGGTCAGCTGCATTATTTCCTGCATTGCAAGGAGATGGGCTAGATGATCCTCAGGATCCCTTCCAACTCTTTCATTCTATGGTTCTATGATTGATGGATCAATAAGCTCAGGAGGCTAAATGCTTACTTGGTGAGTATCATGGAGTCCAATCCAAACGTCAACCCCTGTTTCTTTCTTGTCAATGGAGATATGTTTGGATACCATCAGAGTTTCTGCCCTTGCAAGAATGGATGCGAGGTGGGTCCCACGACCGTAACTCTGACACTCAATCTGGAGAAGGGGCAAATGCACAAGAACTTCATCATTCAACTGGACATTCTCTGCAACCTGTTAATGGGTGGTGAGTCTTACCTCAGCTTCATGCCAGCTCAACTTGTTGTGGAAAAACCCATAACAGTTGCCCTGGTACTGCAGCCATCCCCTGGGGCAGCGATCCGCTTCAGCGGCTTGTCAATGTGGGGGGGGGGGAGAGATTGTGAAAGAGATGAAGAACAAAGTCATCACAGATAAACTAGTTGGAGAGTTGCATGTTATAATGCAGGGGTAGTCAACATTTTGGTGTCCGTAACAAAATAGCCACTGTGGGTTGTGTGACCTAAAACAAAATGCCAGCTGTGAGAGTGTAGCTCAACACAAAATGGCTGCTCCAGATTGTGGTGTAACTCAAAAAGCCTGTCATGGAAGATATGGCACAACATAAAACAGCATGTGGGGAGTGTAACCCGGAATGGTGGCTGTGGTGTACTACAAATGGCAGCTATAGGGTGTGGCATAACACAAAACGTCATCTGTGTTGATGTGGCTGCACGTGTACAAGTACAAAACAAGAAACAGGAACACAAAATGGTGTGGGTGTACTCCACTTCACCCCATCTTGTGCATTTTTACCCGAATATTTCCTGGCACTTTTCATGGATGCCATAGGAAGTTCTTCTGTGCACATTAACACCTGTAGGCACTAGGTTGGTGGCACCTGTTTTAATGTATTAGTGGGTTCATCTCCAACTGGTCTCCTAAAGCTTTTAGAAATTGCTAGGCAGGTTAAACGGACTCTCCAGGGTGAGATATGTCAGTATATTTAGTTTTCAAACATTATTCCTGAAGACTATCGCTCTTTATTTGGCCGCCCTAGAACAGTCTTTGGCTGCAATAGCATGGCAGTTTATTTCATTTCCCCAATGTTTCCCTAGCTATACATTTCTGCATTTTAAGTGAGCAACATTCCCCAAATCTGAATGCACCCTATAGGATAGAGAATGGTACTATAGCTCAATAAGGACTCACCTCTCATGAAGAAGCCAAGCAAACATAGGCTAACATAGGCCAAACACCCCATCTTTCTTCTTCACCTAAGAAGAAATCAAGAGGTATTGTTGCATGACGAAAACATGGAGTTACTAAGACCGCTTGTGAAATGTGGGTCTTGAAAGGAGAAATTTCCTTGTCATAAGTTTAGTGTTTGGCTCACATAGCTGCAGGGTGTACTTATCATTCCCTTTTGTCTCACATCCACCAGGGCCGGACCAAGGCATTTGGCTGCCTGAGGCAAAGGACAAAATGGCCCCCCGTTTCACATACATTTATTGGACTGGCAGCTGAATCTTATTTTGACAGTGGTGATGGGACAGCATCTTCCTGAGGGCAGCTAGCTAGCTTAGGAAGCACAAGGCAGGCTGCTCTCTAGCACCTCCCTGCCAATCACCACACTCCCTGCCATTGGCCACCTGAGGCAAATGCCTCACTCTGCTCAATGATAGGGCCAGCCCTGACATCCACCCTGATGAGTTCTGAGTTGTATACATGGTATATATGTCCAGTTTAGGACCAAACATGATTTGATCACAGCAGTGCCATGGGTAGAACTGTAATTGCCACGAAAAGGTAATAAAGAAGACCTGCTTGCACTTTTCTTCCTAAAGCCAAGTTTGTCAGGTCTCCAAAGGTGTAGGGAGACAATCCTGAATGATCAGGGGTGGACTGGGGTGGGGTCAAAAGAACTGTGGCGGAACATTTAAGAAGTGTGAAAGCTTTTGAATGTACAGTCAGACTTCGGGTTACAGATGTTTCAGGTTGCTTTTTTGGGGTTACAGACCCACCGAAACCCGGAAGTACTGGAACAGGTTACTTCCAGGTTTTGGGGGTCGCATGTGTGCAGAAGCACTAAATCGCACTTTGCACATGTGCAGAAGCGCCAAATCGCAACCTGCGTGTGCACAGACTGTGGGTTGCAAACACTGCAGGTTGTGAACAGATCACGTTCGCAACCCGAGCATCCACTGTACTTATAATTATTACCTTACATTTAATATACCGTATTTTTCGCTCTATAAGACACACCAGACCACAAGACGCACCTAGGTTTTGGAGGAGGAAAACAAGAAAAAAAAAAATCTGAATCTCAGAAGCCAGAACACCAAGAGGGATCGCTGCGCAGTGAAAGCAGCAATCCCTCTTGCTGTTCTGGCTTCTGGGATAGCTGCGCAGCCTGCATTCGCTCCATAAGATGCATACACATTTCCCCTTACTTTTTAGGAGGGAAAAAGTGAGTCTTATAGAGCAAAAAATACGGTACTTTCTAATGTCAACTATATCGGGAAATGATGGGAAGTCTATATTTATTTTACTTCAGTTTGTTATTGTTTTGTTTTATTTTATGTACCATTATATGATTTTAGCTTAGCTGATATTTAAGTGGAATTAGAGGGTCAAATTAACATTCTAAGTTAAACTAATTTAAGAAGAGAGAGAGAGAGAGAGAGAGAGAGAGAGAGAGAGATGATATAGTATGTATGTGTATGTGTGAAGTCAAATCTGTAATGACATTAATGAATTTCAATAAAGAACTTTTTCATTAAAAAAAGAGAAGTGTGAAAGCTAGGTTTTGATTTTCACATTAGTTTGGGAAGTACAGGTGAAGTCTGTTCATACTAGGATTTATAGAGGTTGAATTCCTTGAGAATCTCTACCAAATTTGCTTCTACCTTCCTTATATTGGAGGGTCTGGGCCTGGAAAGAAAAGGGAAATGGCTTTTACTCCCATGTTGGAGGATTTAGAAATGGGAAGGTACAGGCAACAGGAAGCTTTATAGAAAACAAACAGTGCTTAGGTTGGGCCCTGTGGCTGTCATATATAATTGCACCCTGATCATCACTAAAACCCTGGTATGTAGGCTCATGTGAGACTGGTCCATGATCACTTAAGGGTTTTTATGGCTGAGAATAGCTCTAAGTTATGGTTTATTCCACAGACCAAGAGCTATCTCACACATGAGGAATCATGCCACAGCTTGCTTCTCCAAAGCTTGATTTGTTTTCCAGATGCTCTTGCCTTTGGGGTGTAGCACTGAAACAAACCATGGTTAAGCGAGACTGGTGTGTTTGGACATAACACCAAAACATAGTTAAAACAAGCTGTGGTTTGTAAGCCGACAGCTAACCATGGCTTCACATCGTGCTTTGTTGACAGAAAACGAACCACAGATCGTCTGTTGGACAGGGTTCGCTGATTCAAACAAATCACAATCAAACTAAATAAACCATGGCTTAGTGTTATGTACACTAGTTTATCATAGAGTTTAGCTCTGAAAGTACACATGGCTCAGAATATAAAATACTCTTTAGAAAAATGTTTGGCATGTCTGCCCCTTACAAATCCAATAAAAAGATAAGATGTGGAAACTCTGTAACCTGTATGCTACAAATCAACAAGCAAAAGTATGTCCTCACTCACCCAAGTCTTCATTCCCAAGATGGTTGTCCTCAACAGATGGCTGCCTCTGCTGTGTCCTGCTCAGGCTGTCTCATTCTCAGCAGCTTTTATCCAGACCTGGTTGGAATCTGGCTGAAACCTGGAGCAGAAAGGTTAAGGCAGCACATGATGGACGAGTTTGCTTATTGCACAAGTTAAGCCAGGGGCTATTTTAAAAGATTTTTTTTTTAAGCAAGCTCAGTCAATGGGATGTTGTTGTATTTGGGGGGGGGGGTATAATGCTTCTTTATATTTAAAACTGAGATTGATTCAATCAAGATTGCTATGGTGTGAGAAATCACAGAATTGTAGAGTTGGAAGGAACCCCAAGGGTTATCCAATCCAACCCCCTGCAATGAAGGAATCACAACTAAAGAATCTCTGAGTAAAAGATCATCAATGAAAATAGACTCTCTACGACCTTGTGGATGGGAAGAGACTTACACTGCAAGCCTGGAAGACTAAACATCCCATTACTGTTAATATCAGCTGCCAATGACAACTTATAGAATACAAAAAAGCAAACAATCTATTCCTCTTGTTATTTGCTTTTAAAAGCAGCCCTTCAAATTAAATCTGCGATGCAATGCAAAAATGTTGCTTGAATTTCACACAGATCAAAATCCAGATGATTTCACTTCACTGCTTGACAGAAACACTCTGTAAAGTGTTGATGTAACCCACCAGCAATGTCATGCAGCACTCCCTGATTGGACGGAAATTCCTCTTAGTGTTGACATAACCAAGACAAATTGGCATCGTGCACAACAATCCCCCAACAGCTCCCCAGTCCCTAAAAATAGCCTTCAACCTGAGTGCCCCCTTGGCCTAAGGCCCAAACAACTGGGGATTGTGGTTTGAACAGGTCGACGTGAGCAGCTGAGAGTTATACTCACGGAAACTTTCAACATGACCTGCTTAAACTGCCCTGCACATGCTGAAATATACAGGACAAGTACTGAGACTGAAGCCGTAGCAGAGGAAGAGATCCAGTCAGCCTGGGTATCCTATGCCACTGGGCTAAATACCACAGCCTCAAGCCCTCTGACCCCCGCCCCTTCAGGTTATCTTCTCCATCAGAGAGAAATGAGCTCAAAAACACTGAAGGAAGTAGTGTGTGCTAAAATTGTCTTCCCTTTTTCTGCTGAGTTCTCAGCATCTTCACAAATATGCACAGGGGGCCCTTCCTGGTGTCAGTTTTTATCGTGCATTCATGAGGACCTGTGCTCGTGATGGTATTGGGCTGGTTGTAAGGTATCCTGTTTCTAAGACTGTTCGGACTTGCAAAACTTTCGAGGCAAACATACCATTACGGGCAACCTCCCCGAATCTCCAAGCGATGAGAGACTCCAGGAGTACCTGAGCTTTTCCCAGGGTTCAGCTTCCTTTTGGAAAGATGGTCAGCACAGACAAGGGAGTCTTTCAGATATATGGTTTTATTTAAGCATATATACAACCTGAGCATAGGATGGAGGGGCTCCCACTATTAACACCCCCATAGGTATTGCTTGTGGGTGCCTGGGCTCCCAGGGCCACCCTGGAGATGGTGCCCCCTGGTGTTCTGTCAGACGGGAAGCAAATGTGAGCTATGGACCCAGGGCCGTCTTTAGCAGATGCGGCGCCAGGGTGCAAATATCCGCCCAGCACCCCCAAATTACCACAGAAAGTGGGGGGTCCGAAGCTGCGCACTGCCAGACATGGGAGGGCGCAACTCCCCCCCCCCCATGCCGCTGTGGGAGAGCAATCTACTTGGGAGGAGAGTGATCCCTGCGGAGGCTTGGGAGGGAAGCTGCACGCCCACCAGCCATATAGTTGGCGGGGCACAGCTGGCGGGCATGCAGGGAAAGGGGAGGCCGCCAGCAAAGTCACACAGCTCCCCCACTCACTGGGGCGCCCCTGAGAGACCAGCACCTTGGCACAATGCACCACTAAGCCCTATGGAAAAGACGTGTCTGTATAGACCCCTGAAGAGTCCAGACTGGTTTTTGATTGTGGGTTTATTCTACAAGCTGCACTGCATTCACACAGCACTTTATTTCACTTCCCTAGCTGTTAATTTCTCCTAGCTGTGTGTATCTGAAGAAGTGTGCATGCACACGAAAGCTCATACCAAGAACTGACTTAGTTGGTCTTTAAGGTGCTACTGGAAGGAATTTGTTTTGTTTTGACTATGGCAGACCAACACGGCTACCTATCTGTAACTGTTAATTTCTCCATTATACTTGAGCATTTACACAATGCAAATAACACTTCTGGAAAACTAATGGAATGTAGCTCATGTTTAGCACTCATTTCCATGTTAGTTTGGCTCCAGAAAAAAAATCTACTTGCAGCTCCTTTAATATGAGGAAATCATACGAGAACATTACTTGTGAGATACATACAAATGAAAGGATATTAGAGAATCTCGGGGACCACCAGCTGCAAATCAGGGCAGGATGCCTGTACATTCAAAGCAGCAGCAGGGACTAGGGCCAGATATGTCCCTTTAGGTGTTGGTCATCAGGGGATGGCTTTCCCCCCTTGCTTTGTGTGCACACCCCATTCCACCCCTAGGAGCCTTCAGAAGGGAGCTGTTGCCAGAAGAACAACTGAGGGGGAGAGAAACTGGCTGCCATCAGGGGATGGTTGGTTTCACCAGTTTGACCCCATCCACCAACCCCAGGAGATTTGAAAAAAGAGTAGCTTAATGGACAATTTGTACTGACCTATTAGTAAGCTGTATGCTTTAGTTAAATGTTTAGCTATGTTGGGCTTTCTTTTCTTCATGTTATGTTGCAGTTTCTGGTATTGTTAGTCTAATACTGTACAGTGGTACCTCTGGTTACGAACACTTCAGGTTATGAGCTCCGCTAATCCAGAAATAAGCTGCTCCTAGATGCGAACTTTGCCCCAGGATGCAACCAGAAATCACGCACCAGAGGCATGTGCGCAGTGGGAAGCCCCATTAGTGAAAGCCCACCTCAGGATAAGAATGGTTTCAGCTTAAGAACGGACCTTCGGAATGAATTTAGTTCATAACCAGAGGTACCACTGTATTTAGACTTTGGTTTTTCTGTGAACTGCTTTGAGCAGAGATTTACTTGTGGATATATAAATAAATTGACACTAGACCTCTCCACCTGTCCCTCAAGACTCTCCCGAGGCCACACCCCTCACCACCATGTTCTATGACCTTTTAAAGTCCTTTATGGTATGGAAGGAATGTGTCCTTGAACTCTTGCTTGTCCAAGTCAAGGTTAAAGGTGTGAGTGGCTGAATGTACAAGCATCTGACTCTTACATAGCTGGGATGTAGTCTACCAGACAAAGATAAGAATCGGCGCCCATTTGTACCTCTGGCACCATCCACAAGGGGCCTGTGGCCCCAGAAAGGTTTCTTCTGTGGCCCTTGGATCAAAAAAGGTTTCCCACCCTTGGTTGAAAAGCTATAGCAAATCTGGAATTTCATGCAGAGTTCGGAGACATACCTACTGAAACTCTGCCTTCTGTACAAAGGTGAATGAATGGTCAAGAAGAGCCTCTGCTGCCCTCCTTTCTACCCAGCAGCCTAAGGAGACTGAAATCGTTCTACAATAACAGAAACATGCCAAGATATTTATGCATAAGGTAGATAGTTTATTAAGACTGCACTGTGCTGTGGCCATTAATGAAAGGCAGGAGAAGAGAGAGGCCCACACAAGATAATTCTTCTGAGACGCGTGTTTTGAATGGAGGTGGTTGGAGGGTGTGTTGAATGGCAGATCTCTCTCGCTGCTGTTGAACCAGGCACATCCCAGCAAGCCCAAAGGGGAAACTCCAGTCTTCTCTAGAGTTCGTGCTTGCAGATGTAGGCATTGCGTTTCTTGCACTGAGCATCGTTCCACTGCTTAAAGTCTAGAATGCAAAAAAGAAAAGACAAGGCAGGTGTTACTTCATCTTTCTGGCGCAGATAGGTCAGTGGCTTGTAGAATATTGCCAGCCACCTAGAAATTTTGGCTTTCCATGATTGAAAAGTAATGCTTCTAGTCCTCATACTTGTAAAAGGATTTTTAGGGGGGCATGATAGAAAGAATTCTAGGGTTCAAAACAAAGGAAACTAGTACCCCCCCAAAAAAAATCCAAACTAGTTCTGCTTTCTGAATTATTAAAAAAAAAGTGTGGGCTGGTCCATTAGGGCAAATGGGGCACCGCCCCACTATCTTTGTTCTGGCCTCAGCCAGCTCCCAGATGTGGCTTCTTACTTGCAACCAGTCCAGAGGGTAGCTGTGGCTGTCAGCTGCATCCTCCTTAGTCTGCCCTTGTGAAATATACTCGGAGTCAAGAGTGGATTTCATGCTCTTTATTCAGCTCATAGTGGTGAGGAGGAATGGAAGTTCCCCCAGAATGTCTGCTTTATATACATTATTTACACAATGGGCCCCACATGATTGGCTAATTCCGGGATTCACCTGTAGGCCAATCAGGTTGTGGATTCACTTCCACCTGGAGCTGGATTGGGTGGCTCCTGGGGACCAATCAGACTGCTGCATTCTGAATCCTATTGTTCTAGGACCAATCAGACTGCTGCCTTTTGGATCCTATTCAACTCAGTACATAATACTTTGCATAACTCAACAGGGATTGTGGGGGGACTAGAATTAGTTGGCTCTTCCTGACACTGGCTCAGTCTACTGTGCGCCTTCCTGCCTTCCACCCTGCCAGTCCCAGTGGATGGACTAGCTACCACTGCTTAAAATCCTTTTCATTTCAGGACAATTAACTAGGGATGGCAGGATCTGTCAATTTCAGTTTTCTTGGTTTCTCATTTTTCCACTTTTAAGTTCACTTCCCTGTATTTCCATGCCTAAATTCAGTTTGCCATACTGTGCAGTGAATTATTGTCAAAACCGTTATGAAAATTCACCAGTGAATTTCTCCTACCAAACCCATTTTTGATATGCAGTTTTGACTGATGTACTGTAGACGTTTTTGCCATTGCTTGGTCTGGTGGGTCAAGAATACAACATGTGAACCTGGTTCAAAACTGTGGCTGTCAGACTTTTCCAGCTCGCTAAGAACCACACTGGCCACACATCCTTGTCCTTTTCCAGACCCTGAGAATGGATTGCTAACCCGTGGATCGACGTAGCTCCACACACTGTTCAGCATTGCGGTAGTTGTCTGGCTGGTTTATCATCCAGGACTTGTAGTTGTAGGTGGATTCATCAGCCCACCTCCATTTCCGGGTCTGCAGAAAAGAGACAGAACAGATCACGTGACACGGGCAATGAAGGGCCCAGAAAGAAGGAAGATACTGTTGGGATGACACCAATGCAAGATTAACTGGATAGGTTGGCCAATGGGGAGCTGTTATCAGCTGTGATGAAGACACCCATAGAAAACAATGGAGAAGCAACATGTGGGAGAGTTGTGAGATAAGGAAGGGATGCCATTACTAAGGAGCTGTGCTGGCTCCTGGTCTGGGTGAACCCTTGGGCAAAGCCACATCCATCACAGACCCCTCTCCTCCTCACCACTATTCCCATCCACTGCCACTTGCCACCTGCTTGTTTTGCCAAGCAGAAAGCCAATGGGCAAGCAGGCAGTGACATTTACTGCTCCTCTTCCTCAACCACCAATATTGCCTGGGTTAGAGTGAGAGGCAGGTGAACAAGCAAGTTGCAGTTATGAAAAGGAAGGACAGGCTTAGGAAGCTTTTATGGATGGGCCACTCCCACTTGGATATGGGCCCTTGGTGGATGCCCAACTGTATCAGGCCTTGTCACCGGCCATGCATATATATATATGCAATTAAATTTTTTGTTATACAACTTAGAATACTCATTTAAACATCCTTAAAATATCAATGACTTCCCCCCTTCTCTTTCCATGGTTCATTTTGCATATCATAAATCCCTGTATATTTTACATAAACTAAACCATTCAGTATTCCATTATTACATCCACCAAAACTTATTTACACTGTTGAATTTTATCTTAATGCTACCAACGTTTTCAAGTGTACACAGTTCCCCATCCCATATATTCAATAAACATTTTCCAATCTTCTTTAAATGAATGTTCTTCTTGTTCTCTTATTGTACTGTACATGTTAAGTCTGCAAGCTGCACATAATCCATCAGCTTAAGTTGTCATTCTTCTTTAGCTGGGACCTCACTCGTTTTCCATTTTTGGGCTAACAAAACATGGGCCGCAGTATTAGCATACATAAATAACCTTTTCTGACACCTGTGAATTCAGTCTGAGTTATCCCCAACAGAAAGGACTCTGGTTTTTCGGGGGAAAGTATTTAAAAAAAAAAAATTCAATTAATTATTTCCCAATACTCTTTTACAGGTCCACCACATATGAAAGAATGTTCCCTCAACCTCATTGCATCACCAGCCATGCTGTGTAGCTGCTACTCGGTGACGATAGCTAGGAATGGAGCAAGCTTACCTGACGGACATCGTGGAGCCCGATCCAGACGTCGCTTATTTCTTGCTGGTAAGTGGAGATGTGCTCGGCCACCAAGAGTGTCTCTGCCCTTGTGAGAACAGAGGCGAGGTGGGCCCCACGGCCATAGCTCTGGCACTCAATCTAAACATGGAGAAGGAAAGAGTGGTGGTTTCTTCCCCAGTTATCATATCCCATCAACAGGATTAGTCAGATGTGGCTCACCCAATGGGGGAGAGCCACTCAAGTAGCTTCCTGGCAGGTAAGGGTCTGAGAGTTGTTAGGAGACCTCTATTTCCCTCATAGAACAAGAATTGCCAGAGGTGGTCTTCTTGGCAAAATTGACCTGAAAGCTCAGGAACCAAGAAGACCAAAACTTTAACAGAGTGGGGGGGAATTATAATTTATCTGGGAAACCACTGTAAGCAGATGAAAATATTAGCAGGATTCCAATAACACTTGTAATGTAGCAAATACTATGGAGACAATGGAGTGATATAAAATACGGACTACTGAATAACAGGCAGTTGAAAGGGTTGACAAGGGGAAGGTGGGAAGCCCAGAGATTCGAAGGAATCTATAAATATGGATGTGGGTAGTTGTATTGTTATATTCGTATACTAATAAAATCAAATAAAAATTATTTCCACACAAAAAAAGAATAACCAGATATGGATTGACTGATAAACCATTCTGAAAATTACATATCTGTGGTGGGAATAGAGTATCCTAACAACGCAAACTATGCTTGCCATGAATATTTGGTGAACCCATGGCTATTTCAAAGTATAGAGCAGACAGGGCCTAAATTTCTTCCTCATCCCTTGTTCCAGCCAAACTCCTGAAATGGGAACTGGGAAGCTGACTTATACAGCTTATATATATCACATCTGGGTGGCTGAGAAACACTTCTTACCTCAGCCTCGTGCCAGCTCAACTTATTGTCAAAATATGCATAGCAGTTGCCCTGGTTTTGCAGCCACTCCCTGGCACAGGTGTCGGCCTCAGCTGCATGGAGACAAGGGGGTAGAAAGGAAAGAAGCACAAAATAGTCAGCAGATATTCCAAAGCATTTTTGCTTTAAAGCAGTAGAGGCTGGTCCATTAGGGCACTGCCCTCCCAACCTCAGTCTGCCCTTCGCCAGCCCCCACCTGCCTGCCCTCTTACACCCAGTCCAGTAGGTGGCGCTGGCAGACAGCTTCCTCCTCCCTGGTCTCAGAGTTGCCCCTTGTAGAGCTCAGCAGGAAGGAGGATGGAGGCAAAACTAGCATCCCTTGTCTCTGCCTCTCATTGGCTCTGGATGTACCATTACCTCTGACTCCACCTCCCTTCTGCCAATCCCAATAAGCAGCAGCCACCACAGTATTAAAGAAAGAAAAGCCGGCTTGAGCTACGCCACAGGTGGCATAGACAGGTTGCCTCTGAACATATGATCAGTGCACCTGTTTGAGATCAGTCCCTAGCTCACAAGCTCTTTCGCTTCTGGCTTTCCCCAAAAATGTTCTTTTTCAACCACCTAATTCCGGGCTGGGAGGGAAGCTTTAAGTGACTAGGATTGTTAAAGAATTGGAGCCTGAAAACTTTGCTCATCTACTGCAAATAGAGACGAGGGAGAAATTCAACCAGGTTTGCATTTAAAAGCGAATCCACCCGATTAACATTTTCTCAACCAACGTGCAAACCAAAATTCAGTCATCCTTTGAAATTTGCATTCTTCTGAATTTTTCAGTGCAGTTCTGCAGTTGAGTAACATGTATCAAAAATGCATATACTGGGGTAAAGTACAGTACATTTGTCTGAAATTCTGCTCAATTGTGACTAAGGTTTCTGATATCTTTCTGAAAGACTGAATTGGCCAACTAAAGGCATTTGAAGAAAGTTGCTTTTCACCCAAGTCCACTTCTTAACTGGTCATATAATATCAGTATTTGCAAAGGAAACTCACCTCCCAGGAAAGGGTTGGAGACCAGGATGCCCAGAAGGCATAGGCTGAAATACGTGAAGAGTCCCATCTTCTGGTTGACCTTTGAGATGGGAGGAAGTAGAGATGGGAGGAAGAAGAGTATGTTCAAAAGGTGCATTTAGTGAATACTATACTATACTATACTATACTATACTATACTATACTATACTATACTAATTTCTAAGTTCATCAATGCTTTCCTTACTGGCTGGGACATAAAAAAATCATTTGAGACTTCCTGCCACGTTTCCCATAAGTCATAGAGCTGGAAGGGACCTCCAAGGTCATCTAATTGAACACCTTGCAGAGGCATAAGATCCACTACAACATCATCCCTGGTGGGTGGTTATCCAGCCTTTGGTCAAAAACCTATAGCCAAGGAGATCTCGCCCACCACCTTCTGAGACAGAAGTCCTCACCGAAGAGTCCACCACCATATCTCAGAGATTTTGAAAACATTTTGCTCTACACTCTGCAGGAACTCACTCACAAAGACTTATGGATCACCTCCCCAGAACTTACCTTGTGATGCTGTTCTCCTAGGTAGACAAGTGTGGTTGTCAGCTGAGCCAGGTGCCTCTCTGATGGTCTCACCTAGTCTGGGCAGCTGTTATATAGACCCCAGACAGAGGTGGTGCAATACCAAGATGAGCAAGATGCTGCAAGGAAATCCTGGTCCAATGCCTTCAGTTTTGCATAATTTAAGGCCAAATCAGTGGAATGTCATTTGTTTCACTAGCCTTGAGCATTGCAGAAAGGGCATCAACCTCTCCTTCATTTTGATGGGGAAAAGCATATTGAAGGGGGGGAGAGAATTTTGAATCTATTTCCTTCTGAAGAGGAAGAGGAACCATATTCTTAATCAACCATCAAAACACTTGTTCGCAGTCCTTATTGCCTATGCCCCTACCCACCACTGCCATGTGGCCCTTAGAAGGTTACCTGGAAAGAAATGTGGCTCACGTTTTGCTACTATGTTATACCAGCCCCCGAGGCAAGTTTGCTCCAGAAAGGCCACGCAAAGGGATCAGGATCTGGCCTCCCACAGGATTGTACAAGGGTCCCTGATTATAAAATCATAGAAAACGGGAGATGCCTAGCTGCTCTAGCAACATATCTCTATTTCCTCACATCCAGAAATGCAAGAAGGGCTTTCACTCTAGCTAGAAGCTCAGCCTTGCCCTCACCGGTTCTGGAAGGCTCTTATAGAAGAGTCTCGTATGCACAGAGACTTTACACCTGCCCATTAGGAAGCCCCGAACATATATTTTTTAGAGATTCTTTTTATGTTGAGATCCATAGAGACACCATTGATCCTTTGCTGAAAGGCTCGCCGATCTTTCAGTCTAAACTTAATTCTCTCCTCTTAGGCAAAGATCACAAGACGACCTGGCTGGTAGCCAGATTCTGCGCCCAGATTTGTAGGCACAGATCATCCTCTAGAATAAAATAGCTTACAGTGGTACCCCGGGTTAAGTACTTAATTCATTCCGGAGGTCCGTACTTAACCTGAAACTGTTCTTAACCTGAAGCACCACTTTAGCTAATGGGGCCTCCCGCTGCCGCCGTGCCACCACGGCGCAATTTCTGTTCTCATCCTGAAGCAAAGTTATTAACCTCAAGCACTATTTCTGGGTTATCGGAGTCTGTAACCTGAAGCGTATGTAACCCGAGGTACGACTAGGGAAATGCTGAAGTCGCCCTTTTGGGTGCCTCAGGGTCGATTTTTTTATGGTGGCCCAAATCTCTGTTGTACGGGGTATGTATATATCTCAATTTTAACTCATGAGCTATTGCTGCAATCTGCTCCGATTGTATATTTTATCTTTATGAACGCTGTTTTTATTGTGTTACGTGAGCTGGTCTTTGACTGTAATAAATTGTCTATCTATCTTGCCTCCCTTACGGGGCGGTTGTGTACACTCTAATAATATAATTAATGGTTCTGCAGCCAGGTGGCACCATTCTTCTGTTGACATTAAGCAGCTCTGACCCAATACGCTGCCTGGAGGAGCAGATGATACAAGAGACACGTGTGCATGTCCTTGAGCTCTTCCTAAGAAGAGCAGCATCAAGGAATCATCGCTACAAGTGCCTGATGTGTGACATTTAAAACATTAAGTGCGTAGTTACAATGACCTAATGCTCTTCAAATCCTGTTCAGGTAAACACAGCTTTCAGATGCCATCTTAGAAAGCGGAAATATCACCATGTCCTCCTGTCCCCCTTTTTTTTTTCAGGACAGCCCCTGTTTTCTGGCTCCTTTCTAAATCACTGCCCATATTTTGTCCCTATTTTGCTGTTTTTTTCTGGCAGCAGAGGGGAAAGGTAGAGAACCTCTTAAGAAAATCTCCTAGCTCCACCTTCTGACCGTCTAAGTTTTATCCAAACCATGCTCTGCTGTAGCCTTGGAAAAAAATGAAATACAAATAAAAATCTTGATATTTCACAACTAAAACCTTTCATCTTAAACATATTGTTTAATTGGGATAGATAAAAAGAAAGGTTTTGGTTGTGAAATATCAATATTTTTACTGGTATTTCAATTTTTCAAAAAGATTTGTTAGAAAATAAAGTTAAAGGGACGCGGATGGCACTGTGGGTTAAAACAAAGCCTAGGATTTGCTGATCAGAAGGTCAGCAGTTCGAATTCCCGTGACGGGGTGAGCTCCCGTTGCTCGGTCTCTGCTCCTGCCAACCTAGAAGTTCGAAAGCAAGTCAAAGTGCAAGTACATAAATAGGTACTGCTCCGGCAGGAAGGTAAACGGTGTTTCCGTGTGCTGCTCTGGTTCTGGTTCTGGCTTAGTCCTGCTGGCCACATGACACGGAAGGTGTACGCCGGCTTCCTCAGCCTATAGAGTGAGATGAGCGCCACAACCCCAGAGTCGGTCACAACTGGACCTAATGGTCAGGGGTCCCTTTACCTTTACCTTTAAGGTTAAAGTACTATCTAAAATGTAAAGCTTGCTTTTAGAGTGGCACACAAAAGATGAAAAGGTCAAGTCGGTAATGATACACTGGGCAAAGGACTTGGGACATAATATCCAGATGGCAGATTGGGAAAGGTTTTGGAAATCAGATTTGAAATTTACGGCATGTTGTACATTGAAAGAAAATTATATAAAAATGATGTATCGGTGGTATTTGACTCCTACAAAGCTAGCAAAAAATGTATAAGACAAATTCAAATATCTGCTGGAAATGTAAAGAAAAAGAAGGTACCTTTTATCATATGTGGTGGACTTGTAAGGTAATAAAAGCTTTCTGGGATATGGTATATAATGAAATGAAAAGATGCTTAAAATAATCTTTGTTAAGAAACCAAAAGCATTTTTATTAGGAATTACAGGTACCGACATACCAAAGGAGCAGAAGATACTCTTTATGTATGGAACAACAGCCACCCAGATATTATTAGCCCAGAGCTGGAAAGAAGACAAAGTCCCTACCAGAGAGAAATGGCAAACCAAACTGATGGACTATACAGTGGTGCCTCGCAAGACGAAATTAATCCATTCCGCGAGTCTCTTCATCTAGCGGTTTTTTCGTTTTACGAAGCAAGCCCATTGACGGCTTAGCGGATTAGCACTATTAGCGCTTTTAGCGGCTTTTAGCAGCTTTTAGTGGCTTAGCGGATAAGCAGATAAGCGGCTTAGCGGCTTAGAAAAAGGGGGGGGAGGAAAAAAACCCCGCAGGAACTCGCAAGACATTTTCGTCTTGCAAAGCAAGCCCATAGGAAATTTGTTTTGCGAAGCACCTCCAAAATGGAAAACCCTTTCGTCTAGCGGGTTTTCCGTCTTGCGAGGCATTCGTCTTGCGGGGCACCACTGTACCAAGAAGGCAAAGCTGATCGGAAAACTCAGAAACCAAGAGGATAAAAACTATAAAAGAATGGGGAAAAATTATAAGTTACTTAGGAGATCATTGTAAGCAGATGGAAACAAGAGCAGGATTTTGATTCACTTGTAGAGGAAAAAACACTATGGACAATAAGGTTTGATATAAAAATTGGAGTAGGGATGAATATGCAGTTGTAGATGTTTAAAATAAAATTCCATGGAGGGGATGGGAGGAAGTCTCAAGATTCGGAGAATCTCCTTATACAGATATATTTTTACTAGTTTGTGTTTATTTGTACTCTGTATTGGTAAAACCAATAAAAATGATATTAAAAAAGAAATACAAATAATAATGAGGAGCTGTCACAAAAAGTAAGGAGACCAGCCCCCTTCTGCTTACCCCCACCCCAGTCTTTTGTTGCGAATTGGGGGCAACATATACCCTTTAAAAACTTTCGCTAACATGCAAGTGCATGGCATAGAAGATGTTACCTTCCCTTCCCAAAGGCACATGAGGTTACCACTTTGCTGAATCTAAGCAGGTCTCAGTTCGGACAGTGAGTGGATGGGTGACCACCTAAAAATCACATGCAATGCACATTGGGTTCCATGGCAGAATAAAGTCAGAGGAGCAATGTAAATAAATAAATTTGCAATTGAATGCTGGTCAGTGCATAGTCTGTAGGTCCATAATGCAGCCACCTTGCTTGTTGAAGTAGTCTGGGTGTGGTCCCTGCAGAGATGGAATAAATACCTGCAAAAATTGCTGTATGCTACCTTGAGTTCCCTTGAGAAAATGTGAGCAATAAATGAATTGAATATCAAACTGGGGTGAAGGGAGAGAGAGAGAACACTTCAGATTGAAAAATAACATGTCAGGCTACAGAACAGACTAATTTCTTTTCCCTTGATGTGAAGACCTTCTACATGCAACATGCAGGGATTTTATTTTATTATTATCACTTTCATGGAAGACGGACCAGTCAGCTACCTGGGATGTAAAGCTTAAGAAAAGGTTTTCATGGTTGATATTGAATGTTCTTTCCCCATCCAATTTGGGTACAGATTGAAAAGGCCAGACATTTTTCAATACACATTGCCCCATCTAAAAAAATAATAATTAAATGCACAATGTCCTTTCTGCAGTGCTGATGAACAGCGATAAAAGCCGCTTTCCACAAGTTCAGTCTTCAGTTATGCAAAACTGGATACTCTGGGCCAGGACTTCCTCAAAGCAATTATCTCACCTTGGTATTACACCATCTCTGCCAATGGCCTATATAACAGCTGTCGAGGAAAGGTGAGACCATCAGAGAGAAACCCGGCTCAGCTTTGACCACATCTGTCTACGCAGGGAAACAGCAACACAAGGTGAGTGGCTGGGGAGATGATCCCCAAGTCTTGATGAAAGGGTCCCTGCAGGCAGCAGATCAAGGGTACAGATGTGCTTACAGCCTAGGACCCTCGTACCTACGGGACCGTCTCTCCCGGTATGCCCCACAGAGGACCTTAAGGTCCATAAATAGTAACACCCTAGAGGTCCCGGGCCCTAAGGAAGTCAGAATAACCTCAACCAGAGCCAGGGCCTTCTCAACACTGGCTCCGGCCTGGTGGAACGCTCTGTCTCATGAGACCAGGGCCCTGCAGGATCTGATTTCTTTCCGCAGGGCCTGCAAGACAGAGTTGTTCCGCCTGGCCTTTGGCTTGGAATCAACTTGATTCCCTTTCCCTCTTTCCTTTTCCCTTTCTCCTTCTGTGATGGAACTCCTATTTGATTTCAATCAATACCTGGTGTTAGCCGCCCTGAGCTGGGGAGGGCTGGGTATAAATAAATAAATTACTACTACTACTACTACTACTACCTTTGAAGGGTTGTTGATGCATAGAGAAAGTCATTCAGGGGAAACATCTGGTGGCAGTCAAAAGCTGGAGTCAAAAGTGGGTGGGGGTTGCAGCATTCCCCATCTCTTTCTCTGCCACCCCAGCTCTCCCTCCTCTTCCTACTCAGCTTTGTGGGTAAAATGTGATCAAACCTGGGCCACAGGATTCCCACCGCAGATCTAGACTATGGGGAACTTTCAAAGACTTTGAGATGAGATGATGGGTTCATGGAGGAGGTTCTTGCAGGAAGTTGTAGCAGCAAGGGCTGTAGCTCAGCGTTAGTTGCATATAGAAGGTTTCAAACTTACTGTTGTTTCCACTCTCAAAGGTCAACCAGAAGATGGGACTCTTCACCTACTTCAGCCTTTGCCTCCTGGGCATCCTGGTCGCAAATCCTTTCCTGGGAGGTGAGTTCCCCTTAACAAATACTGACATTGCATGACCAGTTAAGAAACGGACTTGACTGAATACCTATCACCAGAACTTTTTAGTCTTTCCAAAAGATATTGGAGATAAGGCTAACCCAAAATCTCCATCAGGCTCATTCAGTCCTTAACATTAGTGGGTCTCTTTGATTTAGTTGGTGTTGTTGGACTATAATGTTCTTTAGTCCTGAGTGCTGACCACACTTGGTGGGGCTGATGGGAGTCAGGAGTCCAATGATGTGGAGGACACCAGGTTGGGGTAGGCTAGAAAGTGTTGGACTAGGGCTGGGGAAACCCAGTTTCAAATCCTCATGCAGCCATTAAGCTCAGCCTTGGGATGGACACTATCTCTCAACCTAACCTGCCTTGCATGATCCTTGTGTAGTTGAGAGAGGCATGTCAAGCTCCTGAGAGGACTGGTGGTATATCAGCAAAAGTCAAGTGAGATGCAATATCAAAGTTCAGGGGCTGTCAAGCAAAAACGTTTAGGGTGTAAAACAGAGCCAATAAGGGGTGTGGCCTGTGAGAGGGGGTGTGGCCTAGGGAGAGTTCCAAGGACCAGATAGAGAAGCTTGGAGGGGCATTTTTGGCCCCAGGCCTGATATTCCCCTACCCCTGGAATACCCTTCCATAAACAGTTCTGTGGAGCAAGTCTATGCCACCTGTCATCTAGGGATGAGGTAGGGTTTTCTTCCTTACAGGGAACATTCTCCCCTAACTTCCAGGGTGGATTTGATTTAAATCAAATCGATTTAAATCATGATTTAAATCACTAGTCAGTAAGACTTGATTTAAATCTTTCTTTTTTACAGAAAGACTCATTCTTGCTGGTATAATCTTAATATTGACAAGCAGATGAAGGTTTCATTTTTGGAATAATAAATTTTCAGAGTAGTTTTTACAGTTGTATCAAAAATTACTGATTAGGTTATACTATTAGAAATACATAGACAGATAATTATGAAATTATTGTGAGGCTTAATAATTAACTGTTTATATTTGGACAACCTTTCTGCTGTACTTTATTGGAAGGAGAAAAATACTCATTTCCTTAATAACAAGTTAAGCAATTTATTTAACTAAAACAATAACATTATAGCATATGTATATATGCTATGTGTATGTGTATGTGTATGTGTATGTGTATGTGTATGTGTATGTGTATGTGAATCCGGTCTTGGGTGTTTGGTTTTCGTTGTTGTGTATACTGTGTATATACGGACAATGACAATAAATTTATCTAATCTAATCTAAGATCTAATCTAATCTAATATGTATCCATGTTTGTTAACTGAGGTGGTTAAACAATTTTTTAAAAAGGTAGACTAAGTTTTAGCACACATGAAAACCTTAAAACAAATCCTTATTTACTGATGAATAGCCTTTGGAGTATAATGTAACTTAAATAGAAAACTATCTTTAGAAAGATTTTTCCACCAAAAGCATTTTGTTTTAAAAATCCAATTTAAATTTTAAAAAACCGATTTAAATTTTAAAAATTCATTTTTTTATTTTAAAAACCATTGATTTTCATCCACCCTGCTAACTTCTAAGCAATCTATCTGCCCAACACCAACACCGTTTCTGCCTCTCTCTCCATGCAGCTGAGGCTGACACCTGCGCCAGGGAGTGGCTGCAAAACCAGGGCAACTGCTATGCATACTTTGATGCCAAACTGACGTGGCAGGAGGCTGAGGTAAGGAGCATTTGACACCCAACCAGTTACATCCCTACAATTTTGAAAGCAAAATTTGAGAATGATTGAAACTTGTACAAAGCAGAACTCATGATTTGGAAAGTTTTGCTCCTGCACCAATCCAGCTGGTTAGATATGATCAGAGGGGGAGTTTTCTTTTCTCCTTCTCTCACCTCAAAATGAGTACTGACCTGAATTTCTCTCCCATCTCTACCTGCTACTATAAAAACATTGAATATTACAAGCTGATAAGTAACAATTTACCTTAAAACTCACCATCAAGACTTGTGCTTCTTAGACGTATCCCTCAAATTAGAGGGTGGGTGTTAAGTGACTTTAAAAAAACCCCCACAAAATTTAAATTCCAGTGTGGGTGGATTCATAGCTGTCAACTTACAGATTTGAAAATAAGGGATCAGCAGCCAAAATAAGGGATTTTGCTTAGCTTATGAGTTCCACCGGCCCTTTCCCACCCGAGAGGGAGGGAGAGAGACTCTCGCCCACACCGCCCGCGAGCCTGGCATGAAGCGGTTGCGGCGCTGCCGCGGCCGCTGAAGCACTGCCCTTCTGCGTCCCTCCCCATCCCCTCCTCTTCCTCCTCCCTCAGGCCGCCACCTCCGGATTCCCCTGGCAGCGCGGCAGAAGCCTCACCCGTCTTTCGCAATGCGCCCCGAGGGGGGAAAGAGAGAGACGGAGACACGGCAGCTCGTGTGCACTCTCTCTCTCGCTCTCTCGAGGCGGAGGACCCCCAGCTGCTGCTTCCCTCCCGAGCCGGGCAAGCATGAAACCTGGGAAATTTAAGGGACATCATCAATCCGGGACAGCAGCGGGACACAGCGCTGGGAGTTTCCCGCCAAATAAGGGACGGTTGACAGCTGCACCAGCCCTGCTGATATGGTAGGACAAGATAGGATATTACATCTCTCTTTTCTTCTCTATCCTCAGATTGAGTGCCAGAGCTATGGCCGTGGAGCCCATCTTGCCTCTGTCCTCACCAAAGCAGAGACACTCCTGGTGGCTGAGCACATCTCCACTTACCAGCAAGAAATAAGCGACGTCTGGATTGGGCTCCACGATGTCCGTCAGGTGAGCTTCTCCCATGTGCTCCATTCCTGGTCCATGTCAGCCCTGAGTGGGGATTCCTTAGCATTGCTACTCCAATTTTATTCCAATATCCTCCCAGGCAGAATCCCAAATTGGACAAATTCCTGGAGGATAAGGCTTTTGACGGCCATCCTCTGCCTCCAGTCTGGGGTAGTAATTCTTCTGAATGCCAGATGCCGGAAACTTCAGGACGGTGTGTGCTGTTGCCCTCAGGTCCTGCTAATAATAACAATAACAATAACAATAACAATAACAATAACAATAACAATAACAATAACAATAACAATAACAATAACAATAACAATAACAATAACAATAACAATAACAATAACAATTTATTATTTATACCCCACCCATCTGACTGGGTTTCCCAAGCCACTCTGAGCAGCTTCCAACTGAATATTAAAAACAATACAACATCAGACATTAAAAACCTCCCTAAACAGGGCCGCCTTCAGATGTCTTTTAAAAGTAAAATAGTTGTTCATTGTCTTGACATCTTCTGGGAGGGCATTCCACAGGGCAGGCACCACTACCAAGAAGGCCCACTGCCTGGTTCCCCGTAACTTGGCTTCTCGCAGCAAAGGAACCACTAGAAGGCCCTCGGTGCTGGACCTCAGTGTATGGGCTGGATGATGGGGGTGGAGATGCTCCTTCAGGTATACAGGACCGAGGCCATTTGGGGCTTTAAAGGGCAGCACCAACACTTTGAATTGTGATCAGAAACATACTGGGAGCCAATGAAGATCTTTCAGGACCGGTGTTATATGGTCTCGGCAGCCACTCCCAGTCACCAGTCTAGCTGCCTCATTCTGGATTAATTGCTTGCAGGGGTCCCTCAGGCATCTGGTTGGCCGCTGTAAGAACTGGATGCCAGGCTACAATAGGCCATTGGTCTGATCCAGCAGGCTCGTCTTACATTCAAATACACCATTTTGTTATTTTCCACAGGAGTCCTTCTCTTCTCCTCCATCGTAGCTTGCATTAGCTGCCCGCTGGCCAGAACTCTCCAGCTCAGCCTTTGTGCTGGGCTCCTCCCACTTCCTTTAACCACATGATCTGTTCCGTCTCTTTCATGCAGATCAAGTAGAATGGCGCTCCATTCCTGTTTGACGGAGCAGTGGCTCCATGGCAATCCCGTTCCACTCTTACCTAAACAATCTCCCAAATTTATTCCCTCATGCTGCTGCTTCTCCACTGTTTTCCACGAGAGTCCTCCTCTGCTGCTAACAGATCCCCATGGGGAAAACTCTCCAGCAAGTTGGCTTCATCCAGTTTCTCTACCTGGCCCCTTCCATCACATGATGTGTTCTGTCTCTTTTCTGCAGACCAGGAAATGGAGGTGGGCTGACGAATCCACCTACAACTACAAGGCCTGGATGAACCACCAGCCAGACAACTACCGCAAAGCCGAGTACTGTGTGGAGCTGAGACGAACCACAGGTAAGCAAGTCATTCTCAGTGTCTGAGAAACGACAAGGGCATTTTAGGACAAGGATAGGAAAACTCAGTCAAGGTCTGAGAAACGACAAGGGCATTTTAGGACAAGGATAGGAAAACTCAAGGATAGGAAATCTGGGGGGCCAAATATGCCACTTTTCTGGCCCTTGGAATTCTTCCCAGCCATATCCTCTCTCCCCTGGCCATGACTACCCTCCCTGACTCTGCTCCATGCCCTTGCTTTGTGTTTGTGCCTGGCTGGACTGTGTCCTTGAACTCTGGCTTGTCTGGATAGAGCAGGCAGAGGGAGGTGAGTGTGTGTGTGTGTGTGTGTGTGTGTGTGTGTGTAGAAACCAGCTTATTGGACAAGGGTAAAATTAACATTCACTGCTCCACCCACTTTTGCCTCTGGCCCCGCCCATCAATGGCAGGTGGCTCTCAGGAAATTGTCCAGATAGATATGCAACCCTCAGGCTGGAAAAGGTCCACCAATCCTGATTTAGGGACACAATGGCTGGCCAGGTTCTGAATATATCATGAGATGGAGAGCTAGAGCTGATCTATGCAATTTAGTTGCCTGTGAATACCATAGCTTGCAGCTGTATACACACTATACCTTTAAGCCAGATTTGAAACACATTCTTTCCCTCACATAATTCTGAGCACTGTAGTTTCCCCCTCACAGAGTTACAGTTCCTTGCACCCTTAACAAACTATAGTTCCAAAAATTCTTCAGGGGGATGTGCTTTGAATGCGCCGTGTGAGCACAGAGTCTACAAATAACACCCAGACCACAGAGAGGGCATGCTCTCCTTTTTTTCCCAAAGTCAGGGTGGCCAGCATGACACCCTTCAGATGTGCACTTACAACTCCCATCTGCTCTGGTCCACATGGCTAGGGGTCAGGGATGATGAGTGTCATTGTACAAAAAAATCCCGAGGTCACAAGGTTAGCTACCCTTCTCCTAGAGTGCTCTTGAGCACAATTATCTAGCCTCAGATGTGGAAAACTCTCGGGGAAGAAATATACAGATCAGAAAACAAACTGAAACTTTACTCCTTCGTTTTATTTGCCTTCACACGTTTGAACATTAGAATCAGTTCTATTTGCTTTCCCCCTTAAAAATATTAATCGTGGGAACTTGAAGCTCACGTGAAACCTGAGATTTAATTGGAAGTTGGCAACATCCTGCAGGTCTCTTCAGTTCAAGCTACAGAACCGCCAAACCAAAGGGCTAACTTGAGCCTTATCTTCTGCCTCCTAGACTTTAAACAGTGGAACGATGCCCCCTGCAGGAAACTCAACGCCTACATCTGCAAGCATGAACTGTAGGGAAGACTGTATCGCCCGACTGCGCCTGCCGGGATGGAACTGGACCCGGCCACAAGAGATTGGCTGGCTTGGTGGATGTGTCTCTCTGATGCCATTACTCTCCCTCCTTCCCCAAAGCCAAAGACCAGCTCCTCCTGTTCATCCTGTTTCCAGTGCCATCTCTGAGGAGCTGCTTCTATTCTCTGCCTCTTTCCCTTACACTTTTCGTGTATGTGAGTGTACAATATCTCTGCAGGTACAGTGTGATGTTAATAAACTCTTTCTTGTGCATCTCTATTTCCTGGCATGCTCCTTTAATTCTAGATGGCTCTCAGTCCGCTCAGCCTCTAGGATGGCCACATGGGGGAAAGAGGTCAATAGGAACACACTCTCCGCTCCTTTGTGCATTTGAGAGAATTTGGAGAGGTTACTGCAGCTTCCTTCTCTCTTGCACAGGATGATACAACTTTAGTCACAATCGTGCCATCAGCTGTTGGCCATGCTGGCTGAGTCCAGCACCTTTTGTGGGGGCACTTCATTGGGCTACACGATGCTAGAATTTCCTTCTTTTTAACTGTTAAAGCAGGGGCAAGGAATCAGCGGGACTCCAGATTGTGTTGGACTCCAACTTCCATCATCCCTGATTGTAGGTCATACTGGCTGATGGGAGCTGGAGTCCAGCAGCATCTGAAGAGCCTAATTTCCCCTCGCCCCTCCTCCCTGGATAGCAACTCCCACAACAGGCCACACTATCACACAAAGTTAGATATACAATTGCAAAGTACTATGTGCAAAAGCACTCTGCCAAAAAACCAAAAACCAATGAGCCTTGTGCTTTTCCAACCCTACATGCTTGCATAGCCAAAGCAGGCACAGAAGACACCTGGCAACTTCCCAGGACGAAAGGATGTACAGTATTTCCTTTTGAATTCCACCACCACCACGCCAAATTTGTACCTATACATATAAGCTGTTGTTGCTGTTGTTTAGTCATGTCCGACTCTTCGTGACCCCATGGACCAGAGCACGCCAGGCACTCCTGTCTTCCACTGCCTCCCGCAGTTTTGTCAGACTCATGCTGGTAGATTCGAGAACACTGTCCAACCATCTCGTCCTCTGTCATCCCCTTCTCCTTGTGCCCTCCATCTTTCCCAACATCAGGGTCTTTTCCAGGGAGTCTTCTCTTCTCATGAGGTGGCCAAAGTATTGGAGCCTCAGCTTCAGGATCTGTCCTTCCAGTGAGCACTCAGGGCTGATTTCCATAAGAATGGATAGGTTTGATCTTCTTGCAGTCTATGGGACTCTCAAGAGTCTCCTCCAGCACCATAATTCAAAAGGATGAATTCTTCGGTGATCAGCCTTCTTTATGGTCCAGCTCTCACTTCCATACATCACTACTGGGAAAACCATAGCTTTAACTATACAGACCTTTGTTGGCAAGGTGATGCCTTTCCTTTTTAAGATGCTGTCTAGCTACCAGGTGCAAATTTGTGCCCTCTTTTCGTGGGAGGTGAATCAGGTCTGCTGCTCTTATTCTGCCCCCAAAGCACTTTTTTACTTCTTCTTTTGCATTAAGAGACACTACATGCACCACAACCACCGCGAAAGCTTTTCAAAACCTTGCAAATGCCTGCCAAATATTGGGATGATCAACATGCAGACTTCGGAAAGGAAGGGTCCTAGCTCAATGGTAGAGCGTCTGCTTTCCACGCAGAAGGTCCCCACGGCTCAGCATATCTGAAACTCCGGAGAACCAGTGCTAGTCAATGTCGACGGTACAGAGGTTGCCGGCGGACCGGGTCTTTCTCTGTAGAAGGCAGAAACTTTCTCAAACTTTCTCCTCCAAGGAAAGTGCAGCTGCCCAGACCACGCTTAAGCAATAGCTTCCCCTTCTGGCATGTATCCGAATTTCAAGCACTGAAATTAAGCGATGTGCTCTCTCAACGTTAAAATGACCCGCGGTGGGGCAGGGGGCGCTCATTGCAGCGGGTAGATTAAAAGTCATTTAAAGGGACAGGACATCTGATCATGAATCTCCAAAACCTAGTTTTGTCCTGGGAGAGAAGGGGTGTGTGTGAGAAAGAGAGAGAAATAAAATGCAACAATCCCTTCAATAACCATTTCAAAATTCAGTCCAAAACTAGATTCTCAGTTCCAAGACAGACAATTCAAAGACTGATAATTCAAAGACTGATTATTCAATAATATGTTTTATATATTCTATGAGCCGCCCAGAGTAGCTGGGGAAACCCAGCCAGATGGGCGGAGTATAAATAATAAAAGTATTAATTATCATTATTATTAAAGAAAGAAAGAAAGAAAGAGCCCCTAGCAGGTAACTAATGGGTTTTTTGTTTTTTTAAAAAAAAGCCTCTTGTTTTATGTCCTAGATTTTGATTCCTGAGGTGCTCTCTGGGTAAATTGCCTCCCTGTTCCCATCCGCTACTGGTTCATCCTAGAATCATAAAATTAAAGAGTTGGGAGGGACCCCCAAGGGACATCTAGACTAACCCCCTGCAATGCAGGAATCACTGCTAAAGAATCCCTGACAGATGACCATCCAACCTCTGATCAAACACCTCCAGTGAAGGAGGTTCCAGCAGAAGACGTGAGATATGCCTGGCCCAAGCCGTCCCAGACCCAGACGCTGAAACTTGCTCCCCAACGGCAGTGATCGTTCCCACCTTCTCTTCCCTTCCGGGTTGATGTTTGAGGCTCATCAGTTGCTGGTAACAGATACACAACCTGCCCCGGCTGTGCATTGCACTGATCACGTTAAGGCTCTGTGCAAACCAGTCCTCCATCGGATAGAAGCAGGATCCCTAAGCTCCACCTCCCGGAAATTGATTGGATAAGCGCATTCCCTCTTCTACCTGCCGGGTTTGCCTAAGGAGCAGAAGGAGGGAGAACCTGCCCTAAGAAAGATTGCTTGCTGCTATTTCGAAAGTAAAACAGCTTACACTTTATTTTAGGATCCGTGCTGAAATTCCTTTATTTTGCCAGGTTACCAATGGCGAGATTAGACAGGTTTGTTTTCTTTTATAGTCTCTGTCCTCTCCCTTACGCGCGCGCAACTTTGCCTTTTCTGTGCTGCATATAAAATCCCAGTAAACTTAATCAGTTCTTCATTTTGGGAGTCTGCTATGGTGGACTGGTCTGCAAACAATAAAACGTGCACTGTGAGGGTTGCAGACATTCCATTTCATTCCCCCCCCCCCTTTTTTTTTCCTTCCTCCACAGACAATCAATTGCCCCTTGAGGGTTATTTTTATTTTATTTTTTACTTTTTATTTACTAAAGATAGTGTAATGAGTTCATGGGTGCAAGACTAAATTCTGGATCAAGCTAGTGTTAGAATTTAATTAAGGCTTGTGTGTTAAAGCCGCCTGTCATACTTCCACATATTAGACTCTAATCAAGACCCGTGTATATTAAGCTGCGGGTTAGACATCCCTTTAATTCTAGGAAATCAACAAGCCTCGCCTTAGCCTTTATTTTACACAAACACATAAAGTTTCTAGTCCTCGTGTTGAGAATGAGATACTTGACAAGGTGGGGAAACCTCCGGTGATTTCGTAATGTTCTGCGCTGCTGTCTCAGGAGCCATCCCTGGTATTTCCGGTTGCTCTGACTTGGCAGCCGAGTTGTGAGTCATTAACTCCCCGCCCATTGCGCTGTTGGTTTCCTTGTTTTCATAGCCAGCGATGGTGTCAGAGGAGACGGGACACATCTTGACACAAGGTGAGTACTGAGAACTCCATGGGTTAAAATGTGTATTTCTGGTGCAAAGTGCCCTGTGTCCTAGGACCAAGTAGTTAGGGTAAGGAAGGGTGGGATGCTAATGATGTAGAAAAGCATTGTATCTTTATGAAGGGTAGAGTACAGTGACCAGGATTCTTTTGGGGAAGCTCTGTGATTTAAATGAGCTTTATATCTATGGTGTGTGCGCAGACTCAGAAAGAAGGTTTAAGAAATTGAACCCTTCTCTGCTTAACAATATATGTCAGATCAGAGTGTGCTTCCAGGAATAATTTTTATTGAGTAATTATCATGATCTGATTACAGGGAAACCAGACAGCTTTGGCTACAAATGAGCATTTATGCTGATGTGTTTGCTGGGAGGTTAGATGGCATTGGGTCCAAGCAAGTGTCATCCCACACCTTCCAGAGCATTTTCCCCATCACTTTCCTTCACACCAAAAGTCCAATCTTTGAGGGAAGCTGGTTTGTGGCACAAGACCTCCCAATCCACTATAACTGTATGACTTGAGTTTGCTGGTTTTTGACTCAATCCCACTCAAGAATAGTGACAGTCTGGAAGCACTCAGAGTGGTTTGGAAAAACAATTGAGTTCACCTGCACAATCCATGTAAAAGCACTCCTATACACGATAACAATCATGACCCTCCCTTCTCTGGAATGCTGGGAACAGTGATTTTTAAGGGGTCTCCCAATGATTCTCAGGACCCTTCACAAACTGCAGTTCCCATGATTCGTTGGGGGGGAGCTGTGGCTGTTAATGCGATACAAAACTGCTTTAAATGGAAGGTGTGGATGTGACCAGAAAAACAAGCCTTCCAGAACAAGAAATACCTTGAAGCATTGCTGATAGATAGGGATGGAGAGAAGGAAGGAACTCCATCACTTCAAGGATGAAGAGAACATAGGAAGATGTTCTTTGTACAAGGACCAGGGATCCACCTTAGCTCAGCATGGTCTGCACTGCCAGGCAGGAGCTGCCCAAAGTTTCAGGCAGGGGACATTGCTAGTCCTACTTGGAGATTGAATACTGTACAGCATCTTCTGCATGCAAGGTAGATGCTGTTCTGCTGAGGAATGACTTTTCACCATACAACAGGGATACAACGCACAGTTTGTCTGTGGTGCTTCCTATACCCCGATGTTAGTTCCTACGGTGGGAGCAGGAGGAACGTTGTTAGGGGCTGGCTCAAGGGGGGAAAGACCCAGGTCTTGTCTGTTTCACCCCATATCCTCTGCCCCTTCCCTCCCCCTTTTAAAAACAAATGCTTTTTCAAAAGGTTTCGCATACAAGCTGGGAGTGCCGCCAGAGAGCAGAGCCAGTAAGATCCCATATAGAAATCCCCTTAATTTGCCCACGGGCAACTCGTACAGTTATGTAACATGGGTCTGTGCTCCCAGTCCTTTAAGTACCAACCAATGTCGGGGGGGGGCAGCAGCATGGTATATTCTTCCATAACCCTGCACACCAAAAACCAAATCCATGAGTTACATTTTTTCAGCCAAAAGACCATGACAACTATACAGAATTTGCTACAACAGGTAGTGATTTGATGGCCACCAGCTTGAATGGCTTTAAAAAAGGATTGGGCAAATTCATGGAGAATATCAATGGCAACTAGCCATGATGAGTATGTTCTGCCTCCACTCTTTGTTTCTTGCTAAATAAAATCACAAATTTTGCTGGTAGAAAATCAGCAGCTCCAGCCTAGACCCCATCTATGTTCTCAGTTAACATTTTTGAGGAGCAGTTTTGAAAGCTGCCTATATTAAGCAGGGAAAAGATCCCCAGACCATTTCTATTCCTGGTTGTGTTAACCCATCTGGCTCTAATATGATGTAAAAGTAGTGATAACAACTTTAAATGACTTGCCAGTGAGTGAAGGCTGACTAAGCCACACTTGAGATGTTGTGCTACAAATCGCCCCAGGCCAGGGTTGAGTCAGAGGCTGGAAATATGTTGGTTGGTTAGTTCCTCCCTGTGTCATCTGTGAAGTTTTCCTTGAAAGTGTCCTTGATTCCTTGTCATGCTGGGCTCTCTGTATAAAAGCAGAGCGGGACAGATTGCTCTTGGCCGAGGGAGCCTGGCCCAGTTCTCCAACTCAGGTAAGGCTTGGACCTGATCCATGACAGGGAAGGCTTGGACCTGATCCATGACAGAAGCAATGTAAGAGTCCTCAGGCTGGCCACAGCTTGTGCCAAAACTTTGGCACTCAGCCACGGCTTGTGCCAAAACTTCAGCGTCAACCTGGGTAGAGCATTTTGGGGCAAGGAAATCTGGAATGTCTTCAGTCCCACTATTTACAAAGTTAGAGGTGGCATTATTATGACCATCACAGTGATTAAAGGCATGTGAGAAGGTTAGAATGGAGGAAAGGGGTCCTAGCCACAATGGCTATAGTCTGCCTCTGCTGTCAGGGGTGATATGCCTCTGAATACCAGTTCCTGGGACTTACAGGTAGAGAGAATGCTCTTGTACTCAGGTCTTGCTTGCAGGCCTCCTGAAGGGCCATCTGGTCAGCCACTGTGAGGACAGAGTGTTGGATGAGGAAGACCCCTGGCTGGATCCAACAGAAATATTTTTATGTTCTTATTAAATACTTTGAGTGCCTTGACCGATCATCAGGAAGCTGCTTCGGAGTCCACCTGCTAGGGATTGCACCTTGCAGCAAAGCGCCTTCGGGACTTTCTATGGAGATAAAATATAAATATAAATTATAAATAAATATAGATATAAATATAAATATAAATTAAAATATAAATTTCAAATAAGCACTTCAGGGCAAATGTGGTATTATTTATGGTGGTGAGTTTTTCCAATGAGATGGGGCTTCTATTTTGAACTGGGCGGTGGTCAAGATGGGGCAGATTTCTATGTACACCATTAAAGATCAGGGCATTGTCAAGTCATTAATTTGCCAATTTATTTTTTACCATCCTTGGGGGCGCCATTTTGTTCTTCCTACCTCAGGAAGCAAGCCTCTTGAGACCACCTCCATCCTTCCTACCTCACTTGGCTACCATCCATCACCTGACAAAGAGCAACAAAGGGGACAGCAATGGCAGAGAGAGGCCCACGTCCAGGGCTGACCACGGCGCTCCTCTTCCTGGCGGCCTGCTTGGCCGTGGCCGGCGCGGAAAGTTACCAGAAGTTCTTGAGGCAGCACGTTGACTTCCCAACGACGGAGGCTCCTGACCCCCGGAGCTACTGCAACCTTATGATGAAGCGCCGTGACCTGGCCACCTCCCATCACTGCAAGCACCTCAACACTTTCGTCCATGCGGACACCTCCAAGATCCAGCTTGTTTGTGGCGAGGGCGGGGTACCCACCACAGGGGACCTCCGGGAAAGCAATGCCAGCTTCCCCCTCACGCTGTGCCAACTTCAGAAGGGCTCCTGGGCCCCGGACTGCAGTTACAAAGGGACCGATAACACAGAAAGGATCATCATAGCCTGTGAAGGGGGATATCCTGTCCATTTGGAAACTGAAGTCCCAGCTGATGTGGGGCAGGAGGACTTGTGATGTGTGGAGCCAGAAAAAGCAATCCATGTATTTATTTCCATATATATATTTGTCTGTATCTCATTTTCCCTCTTAACCATTTCTTCTATTAACTGAAAAGAAAATCTCAATTTAGTTCACCTATTCCACTTTTATCTCGAGAAGAAAAGATAATTTATTGAATGTAGTCTTCACATTTTCCTTTCTCGTTTCTCTCCTACCGTTTCTTCCATTATCTAAGAATAAAATTCTCGCTTTTCACATATTTTATGTTGAAAATAAATAAAAAATAAGCTGAATTTGATATTGACTTGCTTCCTTTCTTTGGTTTCAATATTGCATTGGGGTTAAAAAACAACAACAAAGTTTTGGACAATGAGCAGTTTCAAGAGCATAAAAAGATTATCCTTGCAATGTACATCTATAGAGTAAACTAGCAACGTTTCTCCCTCACGTGGAACTCAGGAGGTCCCTACAATTTCTGTGTCTTGTGAGTAAACTTGACGTGAGTTTTCCAGCACACAGAACTCACACGATCTGTTGATGAGAACACCATTCCGAGGTTCTAATGCTTTTCCTTCAGGTTTCTTGATAGTACTTCAAAAAAACAGGGCTCGTCCGGGATTTGAACCCGGGACCTCTCGCACCCTAAGCGAGAATCATACCCCTAGACCAACGAGCCGGCCACTTGCCGAAAACTCTGAAGGTGTCTTTTTCTGTTTTGGTGCCTCCTAGTGGCAACAGCAGTGTTTTCCTTCCTGCTCTGCGAGTTTGCTGCCAACTTTTTGCTGTCGTCGCTTTTAAAAAGCAACCTATTGCTAGATTAAAAACTTTCTTCCGCTCCGTGATTTTTTCCCCCTCATTTGTAACAGAGGTGGAAGAAATGCGAGCCTATCTGCATGGGCCAAGAGATAATTATTTAGGAATGAGATTGAACTGGATATTCTCCTCCACCGTTGTAGAAAAGCAAGACGCCTATTTTGGGTAGGGGAAATGCAGGAAAAAAATACAATGAACCCTGGGAATCCTGAGTTTAAACTCCCGGATGTGTTTTGAATCATAACACTGACTCACCCTAGGACTTTTTAAAATAAAAAATGGGTTTCTCTGAACATGTACAGAATGCCTCCCCCACCCCACTAGGAGACCATGAAGAGGTTCCTGCCCCACCTGATCCTTTTATATTTTTAATGGTTTAACGGGGCAAGCCTATCCGGCGGTGCATATTTACACGGAAGTAAATCTTTTTAAATTCCCTGGGACTTCACCACGGCTTAATCCTGAACTCAGTGATCCTTACTTCTGAGTAAAACATGCATAGGCGTTGCACCGGGTCAACAGGGCTGACTCTTGAACTCAGCGATCCTCCTTACTTGTGAGTAAACATGCACACTACTTAACACTGTAAGTCGTCCTCCAGTTCCTTTTGCAGAGCCCACAGAATGATCAACTTCTCTTGCGTGATATTAGCGCTCAGGATCTAATTTCCCTTCCAAACACACAACCCCAAAAATAAAGAAGATGTAGGAGGATTGCGATCTAAATCGTGAAAAAACAAAAACCCAGTCTTACCATCCAGTTGCCTTGTCACAGGACTGTGGGAAAGGAAGTTACTATCTGCCCTTTTAAAAGACCGTCAGATTAGAGCCCATTTAACCAGATTCAAAAGACTGGTAGCGACGACGAATATAGCAGCAGTAGCACAACAATTTGGATTATATAGATATGGCTGGAGACTTTACGAGGTTTATTGCTGGTGCAAGCATAACAAAGGCCCCAGCGAGATTTGAACTCGCGACCCCTGGTTTACAAGACCAGTGCTCTAACCCCTGAGCTATGGAGCCTTGTACACAGAGGCTGTTTAGTCCAATGCTCTTAGAAAGGTTGGAGTCTAGAGGTTTCCGGGTTTTGCTGGACAGAAGGAAGTCTTCCAAATATTTTTCTGGCACATTTTTTTTATCACTTGGATGATAGATCCCGCGACACACAGTTGCTCCCCAGGGAGGCTAGCAATACAACTTTTAAAACCACAACACAAAAATAACTGAATTAAAACTTACTAGATAAACAGCAGCGCAGAGAGGAGGGGGATTGAATCTGGAAGGGGATGCTAATAAAAACTAATTGGTAAAAGCAAAAACACACCAGAGCCGAGACCCTATCTTCTACAATATCACACACAATTATAATATACTCAGTCATGTATATAAGTATTGCTTAGTACAGATTTATAAAACTTGCCTTAAAAACATGTAAACATACTCAGATCTGTGGGCTAACATTGCTTTCAGCGCGATCCTATGTAGGCTTACTCGGAAGGAAGTCCCACTTAGTTCAAGAGTTTGCTCCCTTGTACGTGAGTTTAAAATTGCAATTATTTTATTTTTCTTTAAACTCTCTTTCAACTCCATACCCAACTCTGTAGAGAACAGGGAGAAAACACCCATTCTGTTCACTGTCCATAACCAGTGATTTTATACTATTTCCCCCAGCCAGCATGTCAAAGTGATTTGTAAATGTAAGCAAAAAACTTGGGCTCGTCCGGGATTTGAACCCGGGACCTCTCGCACCCAAAGCGAGAATCATACCCCTAGACCAACGAGCCAGCTGACGAGTATGTTCCGCACCCTTTATTTAAAGTTGGAAAATTGGTTGCGTTCCACGTGTACGCTCCTGTTCTTTTGAGAACTGAACTACAACGCCGCCTACTGGTGGGAATTTGGAGCTCAACCTAGAAGAGCGGACAGAGAAGAGCTCATTTGAAGAGCTCGATTAGCTCTACCTCTGTAAATCGGCCTGGCATGTAAAGATTGTCCAGCAGAAATCAAACTCATGATTTGCAAAATCAAGACCGTGCTTGGATAAATCTGTAAGATAAAGAGGCAGTGGGATTGTAGCCAACGCTCGTCCTTCTCAGAGCAGACCCATTGAAAGTCAGGAGTCAACGTTTGCCATGCCCATTAACTTCAGTGGGTCTGCTTTCAGTAGGATTAGCATTGAATATGGCTAATTGACAAAGAGGGGTCTTGCTTTTTCAGATTTTTACAGATATTGCTTTTTACAGATATATATATTTGTATACACGCGCACAGTCATACCTCATGTTACGTCTGCTTCATGTTACGTTCTTTCAGGTTACATCCCATGCCAACCCGGAAGTACTGGAAAGGCTTACTTCCAGGTTTCGCCGTTCATGCATGCGCAGAAGCGCAAAATGACATCAGCTGCATGCGCAGAAGCAGCGAATCGCAACCCACACATGCACAAACGCACCGCTGCAGGTTGCGCTCTTTTCATGTTGCGAACGGGCCTCCGGAACAGATCCCGTTCGCAACCAGAGGTACCACTGTATACACACATGCACACATCATTCAGCCCTGCACAAATGGAAACCAATCTTCCCATTGGACATGGGATAGTTTGAATTGAATTTCCTATAGATACTAAATGGTACCTGAGGGACGGTGGACTGGCCCACGACTGAAAAAGGTTGCTGACCCCTGCTCAATATCCTACGCAGCCACACAAATAGTAGCGGCTCACAGCAGCTTATGGAGACAGTTGACATCAGGACATCAGGAGATCACTGTGTTATCAGGTCAGTAACCCATCTGGTTCAGCATCTTGTCTCAGTGGCCAGCCAGAAGTCCACAAGCAGACACTGTTTCCAGCAACTGGTATTCTGAGCTATCCTGCGGCAGCCTAATTTAGGTGGGGAAAGTCCGTCTGTTGTGGCCGTTGCTGTTGTTAAGCAAACTGGGAGTCAGAACCCTGTTGTCTTTACTGCAAACCACTAAAAGATCCCGATCTGCTTCATTTCCCCCAACTCAGGCCTGTAAAACGGTAATTAAGAATTGTGTCTCTGGGGATGTGCAGAGCGCAACTCCCTCACCCATGTGTGAATCACCAGCATGAAGGGTGCCAACTTGAATGAAATATTTCGGGGGGCCCAGGTAAGCCCCTCCCACATAACTGATCACATGACATGTGGCGCATGCACACTGTTTGAATGGCGATGCCCATCAGCTTTAAGGGGGGGCTGACTCCAACTCCCATCACCCAACATGGTCCATTTTTGATGGGAGTTGTAGTATAAGATGCCATGGGGGTCCTCTGCTCATGATTTACAATATATTATTCCCTGTTGTTGTTAGTGAATCATTTTGAATTGGTGCCGTTTTTTTGTCATGTAAACTTTTTTCTGGTGTTGAGCTACTTCTGAGCACAGCTTACCCTGGAAAAGTGATGATGTTCTTGATGATGAAACGCTACACTGTGTGCAGCTGAGTCAGGAGTAGCCACAGGTCTCCCCACTCCTGAGCAACATTTAGGTTTTCCTTGTAATTGTTAGTGAATCACCTTGAAAAGACGCTGGCTTTTGTTATGTAAACTTCCTCGGATGTTGAGGCATTTATCAACCACAGCTTACCACAGAATTAGCACGTGAATAAACCAATGCTGATGACATGCTATAGGCTGAGTGGTGCCTTAGAATTGTTTTATTATACTCTGTTTCTCAAATATTATTTGTTCCCAGCTCTGAATATTATAGTCTGATATTCTTTCAATTCAAAATACTTTGGGAAATAAACATTTATCCTTTGTATGCTTATGGATGTGTTTACATGTCATCTATTTGAGCTATATAATAAAAGCCTAGGTGTCGTATTTACGGGGGGGGGGGGGAGAGAATTATAGAATTGGGAGGGACCCTGAGAATCAGGAATAAGCAGCTGTCCCGTATGGAGATCGAACCTGCAACCTTGGGGTGTGCATATGCTGATGGTAGAAATGATGTGTCTGTTCCCCCAACTTGTGGTTCTAGGGAAGGGGGACGAAACTCAAAGAATGAAAGCTCTAGCAGTTCACACTAGCAACATTTCAATGAGGCCTCCATAAAGGGGCAAGAGAGGGAATAATGATGTACACAGTGATCAGAGAATTAGGATTATCCCTGATAAATAGGGAGAGTTGATTATATATGGGCCATTATACAGTCTGGACGGACACATTAAACCAGGGGTTGCCCAGGGACCCACCCCCAAATTATTTTCTATGGATCATTGTAAATTTGGCATTTGCATCCAAACATTTAAAGCACACACACAAATAATCCTGGGAACTATTTGCTAAGGGCAGTGGCGTAGTGTGGGGGGGGCCAGGGGGGGCCGGCCGCACCGGGCGCAACATCTGGGGGTTAGGGTTAGGGGGCGCAAATCCACGGGTTAGGGAGCGCAAATCCACGGGTTAGGGGGCGCAAATCCACGGGTTAGGGGGCGCAAATTACTTGCCTTGCCCCGGGTGCTGACAACCCACGCTACGCCACTGGCTAAGGGTGCTGGGAATTGTACTTCTGGGGGTGGGTGGGAGGAATGATTATAGTTCACAGGATTCATTGGTGGAAGCCCTGTGTTTTATGCTTACATATATGGTGTGGGAATGTTATGTACTGTACTGAGCTTGGATCCTAGAACAATAGACAAGTAAGATCCTAGAAGGCAGCAACCTGCAGGAGCCGCCCAATCCGGCTCCAGGAGGGGAGTTGAATCAGCCAATCACACGGGACCCATTGTGTAAATAATCTATATATAGCCAGAGGTTTTGGGGGGAAAGGACTCACTCACTCACTGTTTACCATGAGCTGAAATAAAGAGCATGAAATCAACACTCAACTCCGAGTATATTTCAGGGAGCAAGATTTCATTAGTTGGGGGAAAGGCTTATTTATATCTGGGCCATGACCAAGTGATTAGGCTTGTGTCTTCATTGACTAAAATAGTGGTGGAGGGAGGGAGGGAGGGGAGAGGATGTGGGGGAAATCATTTTCCATCGTGGAAAATTGTCCTGAAATGGTCACTCTGGAACAATGGGTGCAAATCCCACATATTCTCAGCATTGAGTGCCTTTTGATATACGTGCACATGACTGTGGGGTGACCGCTCTATCATCACACTTCTTCATCTCCTGGAATGTGGCTCTTGCTAAGGTTCCCCAAGGTCCATGTGGCCCTCAGGCTGTAAAGGGTTAGGGAAATCTGCTAATCTGTGGTCCATAGCAGGGCAATGATGCACATATAGAAAACTCCCTTGGTTCAATCTGCAGTGAAAGACTCTAAATAACCCAATCTGGGAATGATATCTCCTGCAAGAGATGGATCCAGAGTCACATTTACATTTAACACACATTTAAAACATGCTTCTGCCCACCCCCCAATACTGAGAATTGTAGTTGACCCCCTCACAGTGCTACAGTTCCCAACACTTTTACTGAACCACAGTTCTCAGGATTCTTTGGGGGAAGTCATGTGTGTTAAATGCTTGGGGTGAATGTGACGCAGGTTTGAGGGGGGCCTTTGGCAAAGCGGCCTTGCTCTATCAGCGGATCCCCTCTGCCTTACTTGGAGGCAGAATGCAGCAGGATCCAGAGACTACCATTTGCATTTCCCACAATTCCTCCCAGTGTAGCATCACACAGGGGCATTATGGGCAATTTAAATGGCAGCTCCCAAGCCCAGCCACTTTCCCCCCAAGAATTGCCCATGGTTGCTGGGCTGTAGCTCAGCAATAGAGCATCTTGCTTTGCATGCAGAAGGTCTCGGGTTCAACCCCTGGCAGGTAGTGCTGGGAGACCCCCTGCCTGGAGCCCTGAAGAGTTTCTGCCTGTCCGTGCAGGCAGTACAGATGTAGATAGACCATATGTCCTTGAGAACCACTGCCCATTGGAGTGGCCAAAGTATTGGCCTAGACAGGCCAATTCTGTTAAAGCCACCTTTCTATGATCCTATAATGAATGTTCATTGCATCCCAGTTCTTGCTTGTAGTTGAGTTGTGTATGTGTGTTTGTTTTAACCTCAGCAGTCAGACTCACACACCCCAAGAGAGGCGCAGTTATGTAGCTAACAATCTATCCTCCTCAATTCCCCTAATCCTCAACGGAAAGGATCAGGCCGCACGGCTTTAATCACACCCCGGAGTGCACCAAGGAGAGATAATTGGTACTCTCGTGAATCGCGTCCCCCCAGGGATACCAGGCCCTCAATCATTGTTCCCTCTTCCAAACAGGTGCTCTGATGCCAGCCCAGAGACCTCATTAAATCTTGCAAAAGTTTGTCAGGAAACTTTGTCGCAACTGGGGATATTCTGAGGAGGAGGGGGGTGACTTTTGCTCTTTCTCACTGAGCTCTGATCACATGCTCTGGGCTCCCGGCGAAATACTGGCGATGAGCCCAGCTTTAATGACATGTGTGAGATGGGGAAATAAGAATCTATAGTACTGCACAGGAGGAGGAATTCCTTCGGTCAACTGATTTCTGGGCAGGGTTGCCAACTTTTCTGAACGCTTGCAGTGCCTATGCCTTTGACAACAACTTGGTCTACGGTCATAAGGTGGTCGTCTCCCTACTCAGAAGAGCCTCATAGGAAGCTGTGGTTAAAGGCACAAGAGCCGGCTCAGCTTTTTATTTTGGAGCTAGCTGGCAATCTTGTTTATGGCTTACCCAAACTAAGAGAGAGTGCGATTTTTTTTAAAGCCCCTAATGGTATTCTTCAGTTCTCCAGGATGTTCTTAATTTCAGCTGAGGGTGTTCTGCATAAACTTTGTGCAGTGTAATATTTCCAGAAAAAAGTTGTCATGTTAGCCCAAGCGGGGGCAGGAATGCAAAGTCCGTATTAGGACAATATCTTTGTTAAGCTAACAAAAACATCATAAAATACTAGTGTTCAAGCTTTTGTCATCCCCATAATTCTTCAGCAGGATAGATGACAGACTCTGATGCTTCACCACCCCTTCCCCCTCCCTCTCCCCCCCCCTACTTCTACTTTTTTGCCATCTATGCTAATGAAGAATTCTGGAAAATTCAAAAGCTTGCACACTGTTTTGTGACATTTTGGCCTCATGAGCCATTGTCCTAATTTAATATAGATTTTGATTCAGCAAAAATAAATTATTATTTATTGAATTAGTTGGTGTTCTTGTTTCTGTTCCAGTAAAGCCATTTCAGTATTAACCTGGCCAGAAAAAAAAGGGGGCAGGTGCCAGCTTCAGCCTTCTCTTTATAAGAGATTAACAGTGCCAGGATTACAGAGTTGGAAGGGAACTCAGAGGTCATCAACCCCAACCCCAACTCCCCAGCCAATGAGGGACATGAAGCCAGAGTGAGAAGATATGTTACTACCCTCAAATGGGCAGTGCATCAAATCGCTTTTAGCCGCATAACATTGTTCAAAACTTTGTTCAAAACATTGTTCAGGGCATTGTTCAAAACTTGGCAATCCTCTCTGCCCTTTGACTACATCTAGAATATCTATAGGCCACTTTTCCTTTAACAATAAACAGCAACAAATGTGGCTTTTAAACCTGCCGAGGCTATCAGTCAGCCTCAGATAAAATCCATTTTTAATTGGGGAGAGGGGGATCTGCAGCAATGGTGAATGCTATAAAAGCCTTTTAAAAAGAAAACAAATTCTTGGTGCAGTTCATCTGTCTTCTAAAGTTTTTGTGTTTCCACTACTGGTCAGGGAAGATTGTCCCAAGGTAACCTGAAATGACTTACAAACAAACAGGCAGACAATAAACCCCACATAGGTACATTAAAACCAAGAGAAAATACATCTAAAAACATCTCACCCACTTCTAAAAGGCCACAGTTAGTTAAAGGCCAAAGGCTTGGTTATAAAGGAAAGTTTTTGCTTGGCACCTAAAGATATGTATAATGGTAGTGCCAGGCAAGCCTCCCCAGGGAGAGCATTCCACAAATAGGAAGCCACCACAGAAAAGGCCCTGTTCTCATGTTGCCACCCTCCAGACCTCTCGTGGAGTGGGAACACAAATAAGGGTCTCAGAGGATGATCACGGGATCAAGATCAGTTCATATGGGGAGAGGCGCTCCCTGAGGTATTGCAGTCCTGAGCAGTTTAAGGCTTTATAGGTAAAAACCAGCATTTTGAATTGGGCCCAGAAACTAATTGGCAGACAGTGCAATCTGTCTATCGAGAATAGATGATAGATAGATAGATAGATAGATAGATAGATAGATAGATGATAGATAGATAGATAGATAGATAGATAGATAGATAGATAGATAGACAGATAGATGATGATAGATGATAGATAGATAGATAGATGATAGATAGACAGACAGATGATAGATAGATGATAGATACTCTGCCAGCATGGTCAATAGAGACAAGGATGATAAGGGTTGTAGTACCAGAACATCTGGACTGCCAAAGTGCCCCCTTCTGGTTTAAAGGCTTGATATGTGCCAGCAATAACTAGTGAGAATGTTTTGTCAACATGCCCTCAGGTGCTGATTTCTAAGCTGCAGTTAAAAGCACAAGAACAGGCCAGGCTGATTTGTCCTGATAGTATTATTATTATTATTATTATTATTATTATTATTATTATTATTCATATACCACCCTTCATCATAAGATATCAGGGTGGTTCCCAGAATAAAATACAGGATAAAAACAAATAAATAATTAAAACAAAAAAGCAGAACAATAATTGCCCCCCTTCCCACAGACACATATAAAAGACTGTGGAGTATTAATCAGCCCTGGTTGAAGAGGGACGTTTTCACCTGGTACCTAAAAATATATAATGAAGGCAACTTTGCCCTTGTTTGGCAAAAAATATTTCTAGGTGGTTGAAACGCAGTGCTCCCATCTCACCCACCCAGTCTTGGTTTTTCAGTTGGTTCAGCCAGTTACGGCACATTTGTAAAAAATCATTTATTTTCTCCGTTTATATCCCACCAGCAGGGAACTCAAGGTGGGGTGCACACGCTTCTGTCCCTCCCAGTTTTATCCTCACAACAACCCTAAGAGGTAGGTTAGACTGAGAGCTGGTGGTTAGCGCAAGGTCACTCAGTGAGCTGCCAGTGTGAAGAACTTTTGGCCTTCCAAATGTTGCTGTACTACGACTCCCATCATCCTTGGCCATTGGGTATGTTTGCTGGGGTTGATGGGAGTTGTAGTTCAGGAACATCTGAGGGCTAGAGGTTCCCTGCAACCCACTCTACACTATAGAGCAGGCATAGGCAAACTCCAGCCCTCCAGATGTTCCTGAACTACAACTCCCATCATCCCTGACCACTGGTCCTGCTAGCTAGGGATGATGGGAATTGTAGTCCCAAACATCTGGAGGGCCGGAGTTTGCCTATGCCTGCTATAGAGTTTGGTCAGCTTTACTGCAGGATTGTATTTTGTTTCATTTAATTTAATTTGTATTATAGCAGTTTAACTATCTGGCCTCCCCACTCCCAAGGAATCCTGGGAATCTTCATAGCCTAGCAAAGGTGGTGAGAATTTCTCTGTTAGAGAGCCTCGAATTTCTCACTGAGCTCCAGTTCCCACGACTCTCTGGGGAGAGGAAATGAATATGATTACAGACAATTGGGACGGTGTGCTGCAATTGTAGCTGCTCCTGCTGTCGTCTGTTACCTGGATATGAGCTGGAGTGCACCTGGGGCTGGATGATGCTAGCATGACAACGGTGCAAAAACAAAAGAGAAAAGCTGTTTTTTATTTTGTTTTAAATTGTCTGTAAAAACCTCCCTCCCTCCCCTCTGCCTGTCCCTGGTTCAGATGCTTGTTCAGCCTTAAAGTTCTTCTTGGGCTACACAGCTAACTTTCAGCCTGATTCAATCATGGAACTGAAATGTGAATTTCAAAAGTTGATGTCCAATGTTAGCCGCATCCACAGTAGACCCATAGGAAAGAATGGACTTTTTTGTCCATTTATTTCAATGTGTCTAATATTAGATAATCCCTCATGTTTGTGGCTCAGAGCAGATCAATACAATACACTTAAAGCATATTATTTTCACCCAAATAATCCTGGGAACTGTAGTTTGTTAAGGATGCTGGGAATTGAAACTTGTGAGGGGAAAACTACAGTTCCCACGGTTCTTTAGGAGAAGTCATGTGCTTTAAATGAGTGCCAGTTGTCCTTTAAATGTATGGTGCGGACCTTCTGTCGGCTGCAAACATTTCATTTTAGTTTTTATTTATATTTGCAGGAATGCACTGCAAGCCCAAATGCAAGCCACGAGCACACATTTTAAAACACTTTTATTGTTTTTATTTGTGGGGGACATGTTCAACGCCCATGACTGAGTAATTGTGATCAGAGCCATGTGTGCCAGCATAGATCAGGCATAGGCAACCTTCAGCCCTCCAGATGTTTTGGCCTACAACTCCCATGATCCCTAGCTAACAGGACCAGTGGTCAGGGATGATGGGAATTGTAGTCCAAAACATCTGGAGGGCCGAAGGTTGCCTATGCCTGGCATAGATGATGCCCTTTCACAGAGACAGAACCAAGGAAGTTTTGCTCAAATTCCTTTCTCATTAACACAAAGTTGGGGTTAATGAGTTCACTGAACTGACAGTTTGTCTAGCCTGTCTGGCAAGACGAAAACAGCGACATTTCTCCTTCCACCTGCGGCAAAGGAGCTAAATAAAGCCCAGGGGCTGCTAATTGAATGGGCAGGCCTGGGCAAGCAAACTGCAAATGCTCAACAGACATTACCCACAACTGCGGGCCAGTTGTTTAGTGGCAGAGACTGTGGCGCAAGCAGATGGCTCTGCCACTGTGGTTCTGCCCTCTACCACCTCTCCTTCCCACAGGATCTGTAATTGGGCTAATGGCAGGGCTGAGGAACAATTGAATTGTTCAGCTGGTGGACAGAGAAGGGGCGGAGAATGTCTCCCCAGGAAACCATGGAAGTCTCCCACAGCAAAAGCCAATCGCAGCGCAACAGTGACAACACCACAGCAGCCCCCAGTGGGGTTTGAACAGATGGCCTCGTGTTTATGAGATTAGCGTGCAAATCCCTTGAGGTGCAGAAAGACATCCTTGCAACAATTTCTAGGTGGTTGTCTTTCAAACAGGATAGCTGACATTAATAATAATAATAATCATCATCATCATCCTAGGCCTTGCAGCCTGGAAATGTAACCTATGAAGCTTTCCTTGCCCTGAAATAAAGTGATGCTTAAACCTGCCTAATTTCAGGCTGTTGGTCAAGGAGCAGGAACAGAGCCAATGGCAATTGGGTGTCGCTAGACTACAACACCCATCATTCCTGGCCATCAGCCCACGCTGGTTGAAAGCTGAAAGTTCAGCAACAGCTGGAGGACCACAGGGTCCCCATCCCACACCCTCCAACATGTTGAGTCCAAAAACCAGTGTTTTAGGAATTCTAAGGTCTTATATGTAAAAAATAAATGTTCATAAATGTACAAGGCAAACACATACATGAGTATATAAACCACGTGTCTGAAATAGTACAGGAGAACAATCCTGAAGTGATTTTGACTCTCCCAAATGGACCTCAAATATTTCTCTGCAAGGAGGAAGGAAACTGGAAAAGCTTTCCAATTGTCTTTGGACTGTAGGGGCTTACACCTCCCTGTAAACACAGTCTGGCAAGTATCTGTTAAGGCAGGCATGTCCAAAGTTCGTTTTGGGGCCTAATCTGGCCCGCCAGTCGGTTTAATCCAGCCCCTGTGGCAGTTTATTTTCCCGGGTAAAATCCTAAAAAAAGCTCAACAACATAGGTTGGCCCTTTGGTCGTCCCTCATGGCCCTTCACTTCATCAAATCTGGCCCTCTTTGAAAAAAGTTTGGACACCGCTGTAAGCAGAGCACACTATCAATATGTGTAAGAGATTCAGGAACTATATTTACCATCTCAAAGGAACGGCCAGGCTACCCAGAATAGGCAACCAGGTAAGGCATTATCAGGTATCCTGGAAGACAGGAGAGAAGCAACACACTCAATTTTTTGCTGGGGACCACCTCCTTCTGTGATGTATGTATGGTGTTTTGGGGGGTGGTCACTGGCTACAGGGTGAGCAACTTCAAAAGTCTATACCAGGGGTCAGCAACCTGTGGCCCACAGGGGTCGTTTACCCGGCCCACAAGCCTCCCACGAACCAAGCCGCCTGTTTGGTGAGCCCCCACAAGCTGCGCTAAACCAGCGCAGTGTGGCATGGAGATTCGCTTCTGCGGCGCCGGAAATCACATCTGCACATGCGCAGAGGCAAAAAATTGCAGGTGCGCGCACTCATGCGCACACAATCCAGCCCACTCTGCTGGAGTGAACCGGCCCAGGCGAGGTAAACCTTGCCAACCCTTGGTCTATACAATATAAGGGCTTGCGCACCATTCTGCTGGGTTCCTCTCCTCCCTCCTGCGTGTGGTGAGTGGGGACCCTATTGTAACAGTTTAATAAAGATCATGCTTACTAGCTGCTTTGCTTCTTAGTATCCTCTAGTTGGCCTCTGTTATTTTCTCCTACCTACATGAGGACTCTATATGGGCTCTAGGATACCCATAAGGGATAAAGGAGCAGTTTTTTCTTATAACACCCCGACGCATGATTTCCCAGCTGTGCTCCTGCAAAAGTTACTTGACCCAGGCGAGATCACAGAGCCCAAAAGACGCACATGGGGGGGGCATGCTCTCACACATGAGCACGGCATCTGAACATGCTGGTTTTCGGGCACCGTGCAAGATCGCGGCACCCCAAAAAGCTTCTTTTCGGGACAAGATCTCAGTGCAAAATCATGTGAAATCACAGTGCCTCCAATGGTTGCTGCGCTCTCGCGTGAAAAGACAGTATGTCCTGATTTTCCCAGGACATTGGGCAGGGGGTAATGCCATCCCTACCCCTAGCATTGGGTCATTGGGTGTGGCGTTTAACAAACTGAAGGGGCAATGATCACACTGGGATTTCTCCAGAGGGTGATAATGCTTTAGCTGAGATTCCTGCATGGCAGGGGGTTGGATTAGATGACCCTCGGGATCCCTTCCAACTCTACAACTCCATGATTCTATCTGGGGGGGCCAAACACTACTGAGCCCAGAGTTAAACCCTCACTCTCACAGTAGCACACCTCCAAGAGGATCAACCGTCTCCACTTCCACCACAAAAGCATATCTGGAGTAGGCTAATAATAATAATAATAATAATCAGTGTATGAATAGCCACAGAAAGCTCATTTTTTAAAGTGCTTTAGAAAAGGGTCTGCCCCCCCCCCGCTCCATAACTGATGTGCAGGAAGGGAGAGGCTTCAAGAAGATTCATCATGTGTTTGTTATTGCTTTTTTTATTAAAAAAAAAGGCTGAGAAATTTGGACTGTCTGAAAATAACGTTTTTAAGGAAATAAATGCCCAGTGTTTTGTGTGTGTGTGTGTGTGTGTGTGTGTGTGTGTGTGTTTTTAGAAGATATATAGTTCTAAATTAATGCCATAATGTATGGATGCCGATTTTAATAACACTTTTAAGAAATGGAGGATTGGTTGAGTTGCAATATGTGCATAATTCTCTCTGTGTTTATTTGTTTAATTTTAAAAAGAGGTCATAACTTCCGATCTGCAAGCCCTTTCTTTTCATCCTTGATGTGTTTGACAAGGTTGGGTAGGAAAACACTCTGCACATGTTCTGTGACGTCCTTCTTTTATTATTTTTTACACACTTTGATGCTGTGTTTAAGAACTGAAAAGCAAGTTGGTGGGCGGTCAGAACTCAGGTGGGGATTTTTAATAACAGTTGAAGTCAGGAACATTATTTTATTTTTATTAATGCTGTTAATAGGCATTCATTTGTTCCACCTATGTTATTCTGAAAACAGCATTCAAGTGCAATCCTACACACATCTATTTAGATGTTCAATGGGACTTGCCACCAGGAAAATGTTACAGAATTACAGAAATTCAGAATACAGACCACAGAATTTTTTTTTGCCCAGGATCAATCTTTGTTTTTTAAGGAAATTTTTATAGTACGCAACTTTCTTTTGAGGAGAAAAGAGATAAAACCGGTCACTATAGGAACGTTCACTCATCGTTTAGTATTGCAATAAATATAGGGCTCGTCCGGGATTTGAACCCGGGACCTCTCGCACCCTAAGCGAGAATCATACCCCTAGACCAACGAGCCAGCTGTTGATCACAGGGCTCGTAAAAAGTTTATCTAGCAACCTCTGTCACTATGTGCCACGTGGAATTGTAGGACATTGAACATCTTGTTGGCTTCTATGACTGATCGGCGCCATCTAGCGGTAGAGGACTGTTACTTTCTATATTCGGAATAATTGTTGAATTGTTTTTAAATACGTTGTACTGTATAAAAAGTGTAGACTGTGTAGATCAAAACTTTTTCGCTTCAAGCCCGCATCTTTCTCAAGAGAAAACCTTCGTTTTCTTTTCCTGTAATGCTTATTTTATCTTATTTTCTTAATCTAGGAAAAGACACCAGTATATAGCTACACTTGGCCAAAGCCTCCACCAATCTCACCTTGTGATTCTTACCGTCCCAATGTGCCTTTTCAAATAAGAGAAGCTACCCTTTGCTTGTGAAAGGACTCCTTGAAGAAATGTGTGCAGCAAACAGGCTGAAATCCAACCGGTGGTGTTTCCCCCCTAGTAAGCTGGTGCAGCAACAGGATTTGCACCAGGATCAGAGACTGAATGCCCTGGAAATCTAGCTGCTGGGAATTGCAAATGGGGAGTGTGCTGTTGCTCCCAGGTCTTGCTTTCAGGTTTGGCCACTTTGAGAAACAGGATGCTGGACTGAATGGGCCTTTACTTTTTTTATTCTTGATATTTTATTTCATTTCGAGATTCAAAGTTACACTTTGACGCTTGTTATGTACTGAGTTGAATAGGATCCAAAATGCAGCAGTCTGATTGGTCCTAGAACAATAGGATCCAAAATGCCGCAGTCTGATTGGTCCTAGAACAATAGGATTCAGAATGCAGCAGTCTGATTGGTCCTAGAACAATGCAGCAGTATGATTGGTTGGCAGGAGCCACCCAATCCAGCTCCAGATAGAAGTGAATCCACAACCTGATTGGCCTACAGGAGAATTCCGGAATTAGCCAATCACGTGCAGCCCATTGTGTAAATAATGTATATAAAGCAGATACTTTGAGGGGACTTTCATTCCTCCTCACCACTATGAGCTGAATAAAGAGCATGAAATCCACTCTCGACTCTGAGCATATTTCAACACTCAACATTTATAATCCTATATCCAACACACTTGTCATCCACAAAACTTAAGAATGTTTTTAATTGCCTACCTGTGGTGCACCCAATAGATAAATCTGTTAAGGGCAAAACGGCCATAGTTTCATAGCTGTGAGGTTTGTGGGTGGGGAAGAAATGGAACTTTCAAATTCTGATGTGTTAAGGCTAGACTGAGCATGAAGCTCTTAACCTCAGGGTCGTAGGTTCAAGCCCCACGTTGGGCAAAAGGGGGTTGAGCTAGATGACCCTCATGGCCCCTTCCAACTCTATGATCCTCCCTCCCCACTTCTCCTGAACCTCACAGACAGAGATCTCATATCCACCATGAAGCAGAGGGGAATAAATCTAGGGAGAAAACCTAGAAAGCCAAGATCTACCAGGATGGGATGATCCAGTGGATCTCCAGCTGAGCCAAGAGGTTCCTGGCACACAGCTAGGCGTATGAACTGGGATCCAGCTGGCTGAGATGATCCAGCTGGATTTTAAACTGGATGTGGCACGGAGGACTTAGACCAGATCCTAAGCCCATTTAGCATGGTCATGTGACTTGCTACCATGGTACAAGGTAAGCTGGAAAAACGGGTGGCCTAACTCAAACTCTTATTTGCTGGCCAGGCTCAGGCCAGCAATATTATTATTAATTATTATTATTATTATTTATATACCACCCTATACCCAGGGGTCTCAGGGCAGTATATAAAACACAAGATACCTAATAAAAATAAAACAATAGCCCTGGCTCCTGAATGGAGTCTGGATTTGGTGTACTTTACCCCAGCTTCACATTTGGCCAACTTCTTGTGTATACGATTCCCTGTTCCTTAGGGTAGGGGACTCAATTTGTGAAAACTTTGTGCAAGATTCTCCCTCCGTCCGTCTTACTGCAGGGCTGCCCACAGTGAAGTGACCCGACAAAAAAACCCACAAAGCCAAGCACGTCAAATCTGTTCATTCCAGCTTTTATTATTTACTCACGTCATTTTAATAATTAAAACAGGGAGGCCCATTCATTCATTTAAATAAAACAAAGAAAGTGCAGAATGCTCTACAAAAATATATAGATATATTTATATATCATTTCCAATCCTTCAGAGCCACTGAACGGATATAAATCATTGTGTCCTTCATACCAGAGTTCCTCTTTGCCTCATCAAGCATCTACAGGGTTTAGGGGGGGGAGTTTCCTGGTCCGTGGACTGATATTGCTAATAAAATAATTAAAAATAGAGAGACAAGGAAGAGGCCTTTCAAGCAGAAACCAGGGAGGAAGTATTGAGTGCAGTCAGCAAAGCAGGACAGCAGCTGTACCTGAGTTCATGTATCGCTTTATGTGGAAATCAAGCCCATCTGGGATTGGACAGCTCCCAGATTAACACAGGGCCAGTAAAACCAACTTTCAAAGCAGCCCACATGCAGAGATGTAAGATATCAAAAGCTCATCTGTGCCAGCTTCTGCTCTGCAGGACCGAGAGCTGTGGGCAACTTTTCATCCGGGCCTTAAAACAGGAATTTGACGTGAGATGGGAGGGTTGGGATCTGGCGTTAGTCCTACTCAGAGTAGACCCACTGGAAATAATGGACAGGACAAAATGAGGCCCGACAAGTCATCCAAACTGGATGAAAGGTTCCATGCTGCGAAAATTCTGTGGTGTCGGGTAAAGTTCACCAAAAACAGGCATATGGGAACCTATGGCTCTCCAGATGTTGTCAGACTCCAGCTCCTCCCCACCCAGTCCTAGTTCAAATGGTCAGGGATGATGGGAGTTGTAGTCCAAGAGCATCTGGAGGCCGACAGATTCCCCACACCATGTATGCAAATTTACTTTTTGCCAACTACAAATCCCATCAGCCTGTGCTGGCCAGGGATGATGGGAGTTGTAGTCCAAAACATCTGGAGTACACCAGGCTGGTGCAAGCAACACAGGAAAGCAATTTACGCCTGCTACGGGAACAACTCTCTCTCAAACCAGAAACAGCAGCTGGGGTGTTCACTACTGCGCCAAGACAGCAAAGCTATTGCCAAAAGGGCCCTGGGCAAGTCTTGCCAGGGGTCAAGAGAGTAAGTGATTTATTCTGGCCTCTGTGGAGTTAGCACTAAGCCTTTGTTTGTTCGCTCACTCACTCACACACACCCCTCACAAGCCGCTCCACGAGGCCGTCAAGTCATCTGCTCCAATTTAAAAACTGCTCTGGTGTCACTGAGATGTGAATAACAAGGAGCAATCCAGCCTGGAACGCAAAAGGAGAGATAAAGGGATCGCCTTCACTAACACCAAGCTGCTGCAAATCTGTGTGGCAAGGCACAAGCAAAGCTCTGAATGCAGCCAAATTCAGACTTACTACGGGGCTACAGTATACATTCACAAGTACTCGGATTCCTCAGCATGGAGGCTGCCACCGACCAGGAGGATCCTTGATCCCAGCACCAAAAGAACACGTCTATGTGTGTGTGTGTGTGTGTGTGTGTGTGTGTCACATTGTCACCCTCTAGATTAGAAGCTGGTGTGTCTCAAAGGCCAAGATGTCCAGCATTCGGAGACTGGCTTCAGAACGCCATCGCTTGCAGCAGGCTTGCAATGGTCCAACCATGTTCTCCACCGCAGAATGATTTTTTTTGGTGGTGGGGGGGGGGGGAATATCCATGGGTCAATCCCATGGGTCATAGCAGGAAATCGATCATCCATTCCCACACTACCACTGGTCACTTTCAGTGGAAATCCAGATGGGAATGTTTGTTGGGTTTTGGAGGCCAAAAAAAAGGAGTTGACAGAGAAGCGCATACAATGTTGCTCCTTTGGTTCCTATAGGGGTGGCAACATAAAACCAACTTCATTCACTTAATAATATTTTCGTTTAAAAAAGGCTGGAGATGGGCACAGAGACAGCAGGACCTTGGGAGTAATTTGTCACGAAGGGGTAGAGGTGGCAAAGCTGTTTCAGGTTTCTGTCGCTGAATGCTCCTCTGTGCAAACTAATAAAAAATATTGTTGCATATAGAAAACTAGCAGGTCAGGATTCTAGGCCAGCTAGCTCCATGATGAGCTAGCTTTCCACGTGCAGGGATTGTTTACGCATGGATGGGGCATTCTGTCGTGTCAGCAGCGCACCTGCTGTTTGAAGCTGATCCAAACACAAGCTTGCTACCCCACAATCTGCTGCTATTTGTGAGATTGAGGCCTTGGTGGTTTATTGTGTGCAAATGAACCCAGGTTCTGAGTAATTCATTGGATATTTAGAGTCCGAACGTTAGCCACCTTTGGGGCTGATATGTTGGGGGCAAAGGAAGACTGGTTGCCCCTTAATGTGTTCCGAGTGAACAAAAGTTCCTTACCATCTCCATCCATGAAGCCCTTCTAGAGGAAGTCGAGAAGAAGCAACAGTTATGGAGAGGCAAAGAGTCTTCAAACAGACGAACAAGGGGACTAAATGAAGACACACACACAAACACACACATATCCTGGAAGGAGAAATGGCCATTGCTTGATCTGAGGGGAAGTACTGATCTCTGAGGGGGACAAAGAAGCCATTTCCTAGCAAACTTAAGAGCCTGCAGGGTCAGGCCAAAGGCCCATCGAGTTCAACCAGAAATCCTATAAAGGACGCCTCAAGGAAAAGTGAGCATCCAGACATCCAAGGGACTGAAATCCTGGCCTTCACGATCAAGCGAGCAGCACAGTATTAGCTGGGTTCTACCTAAGGAACCTGCTGACAAGAGAGCGGCCATTTTGAAACGGAAGCTTTCAGGGTTTCAGAAGCCTGCTCTCTGTAGTTCAACCTTTAAAAAGCGAAGTGCCATGAAAGAGGTAAATTAGTAAGAGGCCCGTAAGATCAAAGACGACCGGAACTGGCAACCCTGGCAGGGATTACGAGGAGGGAAACCTAAGAGCTGTACACAAAATCCTGAAATACGAGGGGAGAGACGAGAGAAAGACTCACACTCAAACACACAAAGATGGACCGGCACCGTCTCAGAGGCTAGAGATCAGAAACACAAACAGAGGCGCAGCCCTTGGGCGGCCTGAGACGGTCAAGGTACTGCAGCAGAACGACGTTTCCAACTACCGTCTGGACAGTAGAGGACTCAGCAGCAGGATTCGACAAAGGAAGAATATTTCGGGGGGCAGGGAGGACGGGACAGTCGCCATGCTCTCCTCGCCTGGTCCGCGCACGATCCGCCGTCACAAGACGGCAAGCGGGGTGTGGTCTCCCACTTGGCAAGATGTTGCTGGCGAGAGATCGGCAGGGGGCCGGCGCAAAGTGCGCCACTAGGCCAAGTTGTTGTTGCGCTCGATGCGCTGCACCATCAGGGAGACCAGTTTCTCGAGGGTGCGGGCGCTCTGGCGGCTGGCCTCCAGCACTTCGGCGTGGTTGGCCTTCTCCTTGCTCTCATAGTCGAGGACGGCCTTGTTCGTGATGAGGGAGAAACCGAAGACGCGCATGCCGGAATGGCGGGCAACAATCACCTCGGGGACAGTGCTCATGCCTGAGGGGAAAATAAAGTGGGGGGTTGAGAAGTTAGAGCAGGGGCGGGAAAAAAAATTCAGCCAGAGGGCCGCAATTGCATCTGGGCAGAGTTCTGAGGGCCACATTGAGAGGCCTGAGGGCCTCGTACAGCTCCCAGGCCTGAAGTTCCCCACCCTTGAGTTGGAGCGATAAAACTCAGGGGTCTTGCATCAGAGGCGGGCACCCAGTGGCCCTCCTGATGTTATTGGATTCCAGCTCGCATCAGCCCCCTGGCAGGTTGGTCAGGGATGATGGGAACTGTAGTCCAACAACACCGGGGGGGGTTAAATATGTGTGTGCATTAGGTCATGCCAGGGCACCCCAACTTGCGCTCTGCACAACCCTGCCCTAGAGAGGGCTTTCCCACACCATTTGCTGCAGCTCTAAGTAAAACTGCACCTGCTTAATTGTTGTCTGTTTCGTGGGTAAGGGGGTCACAGAAATGGTTGCCCATGGCAAACACAAGTATAGTTAAACCACAGAGCCTAGGACTTGCCGATCAGAAGGTCGGTGGTTCGAATCCCCATGACGGGGTGAGCTCCCATTGCTCAGTCCTTGCTCCTGCCCACCTAGCAGTTTGAAAGCACGTCAAAGTGCAAGTAGATAAATAGGTACCGCTCCGGCAGGAAGGTAAACGGTGTTTCCGTGCGCTGCTCTGGTTTGCCAGAAGCAGCTTAGTCATGCTGGCTACATGACCCGGAAGCTGTACGCCGGCTCCCTCGGCCAATAAAGCGAGATGAGCGCCGCAACCCCAGAGTCGGCCACGACTGGACCTAGTGGTCCGGGGTCCCTTTACCTTTACCCCATGTTAGAGGCAGCCAAGAGCATGGGGTGGCAAAGAATGCCTCCTTTCAAAATGGCACAACGTACCTCTCTCCCCCCCCAAGCCCCCTTCACTCTGCCCCCAACTGACCCACGGCGTCAGCGCCCAGGCGCTGAAGGAAGCGGCATTCAGCGATGGTCTCGTAGTTGGGACCCCCCAAGGCGCAATAGACTCCCTCGCGCACCGACCCGGAGCAGCCCATCTCCGACGCGACCGTGTGGGCCAGTTTCCTCAAGTCTTCATTGTAGGCATCCGACATGGCCGGGAAACGTACCCCAAACCTGTGGACGAGGAGAGGGAGGAGAAGGAACATTAAAAAAATAACTAGAGCCTGCTGGATCAAGCCAATGGCCCATCTAGTCCACCATCTTGTTGTCACAGCGGCCAACCACTGTGCACAGCAGCTGGGGACTGAGCCTTGAAACTCTTGCATGCAAAGCATAAGCTCTACCCATTGGGCTATGCTGCCTCCCAAACAGCCTGACTTGTGAGTGGGATCAGCGCTGGGTGAGTTAAAAGCCCATCCTCCGGAAGGGAAGCTCAAACAGATGGACTTGGAGGACCACCACCCCTATGTTCCTATGAAGGCAAGGGTGGGCAACCTGCAAGGCTCCAGATATTGCTGGACTTCAGCTCCCATGATCCCTGGCCATGGGCCATGCTGACTGGAGGCTGCTGGGAGTTGGAGTCCAGCAGCATTGGGCGGCTCTCAAGTTCTCCACAACCACCATAATAAAGGAAAAGGGAGCCTCTAGAGCAATGTTTCTCAACCTTTGGTCTCCAGCTGTTTTTGGAATACAACTACCATCATCCCTAGCTAGCAAGACCAGTGTCAGGAATGATGGGAATTGTAGTCCGAAAACACTGCTCTAGAGTCTAACTGAGGCCAACCTGTTGCATCTCATGGAGGAAGGACGAGAGCCATGCCTTACCTGTCGTCATTAGGCCCCACCAGGGGGTTCTGCCCAGCAAAGCCTGGCATGTTGATGTGGTCGCGGATCACCATAATGTCCCCCACTTTGTATTCGGGGTTGAGCCCCCCAGCCGCGTTGGTGACAATGAGGGTCTCAACACCAAGCAGACGGAAGATCCGGACCGGGAAGGTCACCTGGGAGGGAGGGACAGAAGCAGCACTCAGGAGAGGTAGAAGGGCGCTTTGGGACCAACCATGGCTGGTGCCCATTGGGGCCCATATAGTAGGTGGAGCCGGAGTCAGTGAAGGGTGGGGACCAACAAATTCTAGCAACTTATGTACAGTCTGCATATAGACACAGACTTTCTTTGGATAAATGTGATATTTGGAACAACTTTACACAGAATATATAAATATATTTGTACTAGGATAATTATACATATCTGTATACTAATGTATGGAAATGGTATTGAGTATTTTATTTCTATTTTCATTCACGCTTTTATTTATCATTCTTTCTTTTTATAAATGAAATTCTAATAAAGCATTAATACACACACACACAAATTATAGCTTCATCCGCATCCTCCTCTCCGCTGAGTTCCTCAAGCGAAATACTGTGATGTCAGGGGAAGACGCTGGCAGGCAGTGCCAGCCCTCCTGCGTTCAATGCAATTCTCACACAACAGCCCTGCAAGGCGGGCTAGGATGAGGCCATCACTGGCTCAAAGTCACCCAGCTGAGTGGGGATTTGAAATCGGACCTTACGCCCAGTCCTAAGCCAAAACTCTTCCCCTTCAGCTCTCAGGTCCCCTTGCACTCTGCACATGCACAAGGAACCATGAAAATTGATGAGGCTAAATTTTGTGGAACCGTCTTCACCCATCATCCCAGATGTGTTGGGCCAGTAAAGACGCAGAGGACCTTTGCATAGGCTCAGAGACACTATCTTCTTTATCATTGTCAGTTACTATTGACCATCCCGCTCCTGAAATTGTAATCAGCTGGACACCTCTCGAGTTTCAAAAGGTTTGCAGCTCTGTGGAACGACTCACCTTCCAGAGTGGGTACCCTTCGTACATGTGGAAGCGGCCTTGCATCACCACACTTGGAGTTCCACTGAGGCTCCCAAACACCAACCTTCCGGCATGGCCGACAACTGGAATGAGGCAAGCAAAGTGTTAAAGGACTCGCTGCTGCCCCCTATTGGCCACTGGGCTGTACAGTAGTGCCTCCCAGCTGCTGCTTACTAGCCCTCCCCCTAGTGGCTGCCATACAGTTTATCCAACCCCATCCCTGGTTCCTCCATCACCCGTTCCATGGGTTTTTTACCTGTGCTCTCAGGGAAGTTGGGAATTTTGCCATACTCAAAGGCTACTTGATCCTTCAGGAGGTCAGCCAGCCCTCCGAGGCCCGAGCCGCAGATGATGGCGACCCTGGGCCGGAGCTTGGTGTGGGACAGCAGCCAGTCGGCCGTCCGCTTGCAGTCTTCATACGTGTACCTGAGAAAAAGAGATGCACATATTCACATGGTTGGCCAGGCTGGGGCTTGCAGGGCAGACTTCATGCCACTAGGGGGCAGCAACCAAACACACACAAAAAGTGAGAAACAGATTAATCCTGAAGCTTTGTTAAGTACAAACATCAGCCATGCAGCTTACCGGGTCACCTTGGGCCAGTCACTAACTCTCAGTCTGCCCTACCTTTGCAGGGTTGTTGTGAGGATAAGGTGGAATGGGTCAGGAGGGAAAGGATGTCCAGCCCAGCATCCCTGCTTCCCTGGGAGCAGGGCCAGATTTAGGTTTCATGAGGCCCTAAGCTACTGAAGGTAATGGGGCCCTTTATATGTCCAGCTGTCCTTTGTCAACAACAAATTATCGCTGTTTTTTGTGTTGAATATATGCTATAAGGTAATTTATGGACCTAATAGGTATCTTAAGCCATTTGCACATAACAAAATATGAGCCTACACAACACAAAACACTGCTGCTGTATGTAGGTTTTATTTTATTTGTTTTTTACCTTATATTTTGGAAATGTACATCCAGGTTTTTTTCCTTTAATTTTTTTTGGGGGCCCCAAGAGAGTGGGGCCCTAAGTTATAGCTTGTTTAGTTTATACGTAAAGCCGGCACTGGGGGAAAGAGATAAAGTGAAGTAAAATAAATTAACTGGTGCCCCCTTCAAAACTATTCCTTTTCCATGGGAGAAACACAAAACAAACCATTTCTAATTGTTAATTATTAATCAGCATTTGCATTAATTCATAATCCATTTGCATACTGCATGCTTGAGGCACCTCGCCTATACAACTCTAGGGATCCTTCCAATAGCCCTGTCAGGTAGAGCAATATTTATCACCACATACAAAACACCTGGAGGGCATCAAGTTGGGCAGGGCTGCAGACCAAATTTTTTTTATGGATTGACATACTATGTTTACATCCCATCCTTCGTCAGAGGAGGACAGAATGACACAACTGGCCAGATAGATAGATAGATCACACACATACTGCACAACAGCCCTATGAGGTAGGCTATGCTGAGAAAATATCAACTCGGGTCTCCCCAGCCCTCCTCATTCAAAAGTCGTAACCACTACATTGTTCCAGCTCTCGTATTGGTGTGCAATTTGAATTTGAGACACCATGGCTCCCAGTTCCAGCCACCAGGCCACCTTGGCTTTCAAAAATGAAAAACGCTGTTGATCAATTTACTTGCAAGTTTACCTTTTGCTTTCAGATATCCTTTTCATAAAGTTTTCTGCGACTGTCCTCCCAAACTCCATTTTTAAAAAAACCAAACTCTCAAGAATGCCCAGTGCTTCTATCGTTCCTCATGTTCCTATTGTGAATTTGGCGAATTTGGTGGCGCCCTTGGCAATACCTAGCAAATAGTCCCCACTTTTTGGAGAATGTACAGTTCCTTCCTCTGTTCCAAATGCAGATCTTGGGCTGCCATACCATAATCTAAAGGGAGTTCCATTTCAGCTGGCAGTGCCAGCCTCTTCCAAATACTGTATGCCAATGAAACTCCACGCAAATCACATCTTCCTCTGCCGACGCCAACGCCCTTCCCCTCAGGCCATTCCTGCAAATTAAGCTGCGCCACAATAGCTTTGAAAAAATTCCAGTTGGCGAACCGGCCAGGTTGCAATTTCCTTTGTAGCTTTCCATTGCAGGCGACAACCTGCAAACAGAACTCTCCGAAGATAAACCTTCCCTGAATTTTAACCTCCAGGGGAACATTTTGGCTGCATTGGCTGACGTTTCCCAGGGGGAAGTGGGGCTGCGTGCTTGTGACACCCCAATTCTCAGCAGAGAACCTGTGGCCCTCCCTGCCCGATGGTCAAGCTAGCTGGAGTTGATGGAAGCTGGAGTCTAACCATTTCTGGAGGGCCACAGGTTCAAATCTGTCCCAGCCACACAAACAACATTTTGGGCACTCTCTTCAGAACAGTTACAGCCTTTTGCAGGGGAAAAAAAAGGCTTGTGGCACCTTACAGACTAACCATTTTAATTATGGCGTAAGATTTCAGGACCACAGTTCCGAAATACTGATTTTTCCTTCTAGGGATCCTGAACATCTGCATAAGAAAAAAGGGAACTTCCATGCCTTTCTGTGGGCATACAGGATGGAAATCACCTGTGGTGATAGAAAAGGTCTGTGCCCCCTTACTCCCTTCTCCACAACACTGGAAACATACTAGGATTCTCTCTGGGCCCAATCCTGGCAACCTGAACCTAAGGCCAAGGGAAGAGACCTGGGTTTCTACCTCCACCCCTGGCAGCAGCTGGGCCAGGAAGCCACTTAAACAGAACCAAAAATGAGGAAAGGCCCTCTTGAAACCTACAAGGGACCTAAGAGCTGTATCAAAGGACCAGGGAGCCTGGGTTCAAAGACAAGGGAAAATCCACGTGCCTTGCTCCTTGACGTCACCTCCTAATCTGCTTGCTTAAACCTATTTAAATGCCTTTTTGGCGCTGGCAGGACTTCTCAGCGCCACCCGCCGAGCCTTAGGACAAAGACGCAGCAAGAACACACACAGCTGCTTCAGAAGAATGGTGTCTCCAGGGAGAGATGCCAAGGGGGGGGGGGAATAAGATCCTTGGGCCAGAAAATGCAATAAATCAATCAGTCAATCAATCAATACAATACATACCACTTATCAAACTAAAAAGGACAGGTGCCCCGCTCACTTTTCACCGTAAGCTTCAACCCTCTTTTGGGATCCCTCTTGGCTTGGGGGATCTGTATCCCCAACCCTTAGGATGCCATCTTGTTGTCGTTTTAGGGGTTCACCCCCCAAAACTTTACTGAGCTAACAGGGAACAACAGCGCAGAAAGAGAAAGAGAGAGAGACAAAGTGACTGATTCTTTGAGCATCATATGAAAGGACTAAGCAAACAAAAAGGTTTCTCTTAACAACTCCCAGCGCCAGACTTGCCCGAGGACGCTGTTACGCCTTTTATACAGTAATATGTTTTTCTGTCTCTGCTCAGCGGGTTAATACACTATTTGTGCAGAAACACTTCGCAGGATGGCAAGCTGCCTTCCATGGCTATCCTCTGGCTTCTCCCGAGATCTTGTATAAATCTTTTGCCCTCCGCGGATGCCCAATAAAGTGGGAAGCCTAAGGGATGGCAAAATATCCTTTCTCTGAAGAGGCAGACTTCCATGGGGCTCCTGCCAAAGACTAACTGCGTCATCATCTACGCACACAATGGTGCTGCTCATTTATGAACCAATTTTGTTTTGTTTGTTTTTAAAGGCACACATTAGCCCCAGTGCAGATCTTGGAAAGACTCTGCTTCTTTCTTCCACCTGTGCATTTACCGTTTTTATGTGAGGGTAGCTAAACTTTTCCTTCACACCATCCTATGATGTACCCAAAAGGCAGGTGAGGGGCATCTTACTGCACAGGCAGCCATCCTCCTAAGGGTGCAGGAGGAGAATCCCACAGGCAAGAGAGATCCTTGCACAGGGCGCCTCTGAAATTTGAAAAACCAAAGTCTGCATCTGTATCACTTCTCCTAAAAGGACCAGCAATCTTTGTCTCCTCTTCTCTTCTCCTCAAAGTCTCTCTGCTCTGGGTGGTCATTGCAAGAATGCTGGTCATTAAGTAACCGTGCCTGGAGTTTTGTTTTTTTCCTTTTTCCTCCCCAACCCTTTCCTTTTTGTGTCAGGTCTCAGGTTGTAAGCCCCCCTTCTGCAGATACCTAAAGAGCACCACTCCTCTAATGGCTAAACAGACTCAAAATCTTTTATTTTGTTGCCTCTTATTACCTGCTATATATATATTCCTATTCCTTTTTCACAGCGAATGATATTCTCACCCAAACCACAGTCAGTTGCAGCCAAAACTTTTCAATGACACTCAGCAAAGAAAAACCTGAAATGAACACATGGCTGTACTTGAGGCCTGATGAACTGTAATGATAATTTATTTGGTTTTTAAAATTATTTGGGGCCCCATCTGCACTACACATTAAAGTAGCGTCACACCACTTTGCATAGTCATGGATCCCACCAAAATAATCCTGGGAAATGTAGTTTGCAAAGGGTGCTGAGAGCTGTTAGAAAATCCCTTGTTCTTCTCAGAGAGAGACAATTCCCAGAGTTCTTTGGGAAGAAAGTTCGACAGCTAAACCATGGAATCCTGCCTGCCTAGTCCAAAACCTGGAATCCTCAGCATTCCCGAAGCATCTCGAGCAAGAAGCAGGTTCAGGCTGGGACACAACCCCAAAACAGACGGGAGTTCTCCAAAGAAGATTTCATCAGGCAAGGTCAGAGACAGGGCCACATTCCCAGGCAGATTTCTCAGGAGAACTCTCCTCCCTGGCGTGTTCCTTCTCGTTACTATTAAAGGCACAGAAACCAGACAGAAAAATTGGCAACCCAACAGAACATCCGTGGCAGGGGCTCCTGGAAGGCACACTGAGTGTGTGGTGAAGGGACAATGACTAAGTGTGGGTCAGAGATATTTCCCCCTTTCTTTATAATTTAATATGAACAATGTGTCCCAGGATGCCACGATGATGCTCCGTCTGTGGTCACAAACAGATCTTCTCGCATGTCCCTGCAAAGCCACATGGGATTTAGGGGCCATCTAAGTTGCTCTGTACACACATATCCATTTCGATGTATTCAAACGGGGTTTAAATTACAGGCCGGCCTTATTGTCCCACTTAGAAAGCCAAGCAACGCAGGAACACCTGCCTCATACGGTGACATTTAGCACCAAAATAAGCAGAAATGAACTCTAATCCACACACACGCAGGAAAATAAGACTATTGAGGATGGGCCAAACCATTTTAGGTCGCACCATATATTTCAACCACATTTATAGCATTTTAACAGTCACGGCTTCCCCCAAAGAATCTTGGGAGCTGTAGTTTAACCCCTCACAGAGCTCCAGTTCCCAGCACCCTTAACGAAATACAGTTCCCATGATCCTTTGAGGGGGAGCTATGACTGTTAAAGTGGTAGGATAGAGTTTTAAATGTACAGTGTGGCCTTAGACTGCAGGTGACACCTGATGAGAGGGGCAGAGCTAGACCCTTTATTTATAGCAAGTGCCCCCATCCCCAACTCTTTTTAACCTTTCAGGGAACAGCTTCTGCAGTTCCAGGAATGTCCTGGGAAAACCAGGACCCTTGAAGGGTATGCTATTCTTCCAGCTGATTCCCCTGTATTACTTAGATGGGCTCCCTTTTCTTCTCCTCTGGAGTCGGCTGGTGGAGTTGCATGAAAGGAGCCCAATCTGAATGGACTCTACTTGCAGAAAGTCACGTAGAACCATTGTCAGGGACACCCAAAGGGTTTCATCCAAGTCCAACCCACTGCTGTGGAGGAATCACAGCTAGAGAATCCCTGGTGGGCAGCCACCCAAAAACCTCCAGCGAAGGAAGAGTCCAGCACCTTCAACTCAGCTGACTCATAGGTTCGTACAGTAACAAAAACAACAACAATGACAAGCCCTTCTCGGCAATCAGAAACGGAAAAGTGATTTGCAGCACAGCTTTCATGTAGAAACCTGGGGAAGGAGGAGTGCAACAGGAAGTGATTGCCAACCGTGGGTTACGTTTTCCCCACCGCTCTCATGTCTGTCCCTAACACAGTCATAAACAGTTCTCGAAAAGGATGTCTGCAATGTTTTCACGATACGTCACGTACAGGAGCAGCGCTAGGCTTTTGCAAAAGGAAATCCGGCGGGCCAGGGTGTAGCAGGGGCAAAGTTGTGCTCATCACGTCTTGCTACTGACGTCTTCCCCCTGCTAAGGGCAGAGCATTTTCCCACCCGTTTAAACAGCTGACACAACACAGAGTATTGGGCGGGGGGGGGGGGGGAGAGAGAGAGAGACTTGTGCCAGGAACCTGTAAATATCGTGTGTGTGTGTGTGTGTGTGTGTGTGTGTGTGTTGGCGCCATCTTCCTTGTCATGTCGGCTTACAAACTGGCCAGTGGGGGGAGAACAAGAAAAATTGTACTGTACTTATACCTTTCAGGGCAGTTTGATCTGCAGAGAAATCAGCACTGGACATATTTCAGGGCAGGGAGCTAAGTATTATTACCTGCTTAGGATCTGCCACACTGTGAAAGGCAGAAGAGCTCAGGCAGATTTTTTTTAAAAAAGTTGTTGACAAATGATGAGGCTGCAACACATCTGAGGCAGAGGTGTCTCAGGAGAGGAAAAATCTTTGTCTGCTTTGTGTTGCTTGGGAACATAGGAAGGAAGTTGTGTTACACTGAGTCTAGACTCTTGCTCCTTCTAGTTCATTACCGTCTACAGAACACTGACTGGGAGAATTTCTCCAACATTTTAGGCAAGGGAATAATTTTCCCATCCTTTTGCAGAAATGAATGGCCCGCTGTCAGCCACCTTGCTGCAGTGAGGTGTGCAGAAGGATAGCAGGCTCTCGCTGAATAGCCATGTCCAATCATCACAGCCGTGTAATGAGATCAGGGTAATATAGGGCAGCCTTGAGGATAAAGGCAGATTAAAGCAAACACAGAAAAAGGAAGAAGGATACATGCTTGATCTGGCCGTGACAGTTTCTAAGTCTGGTTTATTGCCTTCCTCATAGGACTGCCAATTTGTTTTATTTTCTGGCAGGGTTTCAGCTAAATAATGGGAAATGGCACAGTCAAACCAAAAAAAGCTTCACCTGCTAAACACCTGCCAGAAACACAGGTGCCCTGCTTGAGGGTAGAGGGAGGAACTGGCCGTCCTTCTTGCTTGAATAAGTAAGCTGGGGGTGGGGAGGGATTTACTGTACTTGGCAGCCAGCTTTCCAAATCATACATTTCCTTGGGTTTCTGAGCATGTGCAAAGTGTCTCCGATTAGCAGAGCGACTCTTGCGGGGAGAGAACAGGGCTAGCCTTGCAGAGCAGCAGCATGCAGCAGAGGGATATTCACTGCCATGGGATGTGGCGATGGGCTTTTTTTTTTTTTCCTTTTTTTTAAAGGGCTGTAGAAAGGGAAAGAGTGGTGGCTCAGTGGTAGAGCATCTGCTCCACATGCATAAGGTCACAGGTTCGATCCCCAGCATCTCCAAGCAGGGATAGGAAAGTCCTTAAGTCTGAAACTCAGCAGAGCCCTTGCCAGTCTGTATGTAGACAGTGCAAGATGGACCAGTGTTTTGAAGGCAGCTTCCTATGGTCCTAACCTGCTTCAGGCACCACCAAGGGGAAGAGATGAACAAAAGCAGGAGCTGGTGTCCAAATGGACCAGAAGGTTTTTTAAATGTCAACCCTAGTTAAGGTATGTTAGTTAATGCCTTGGCCAGCACTGAAGGGGAGATCTAGGGGGCGATGGGAGTCCTGCCTTTTTCTCCAGGGACTTCTGCATCCACCCTTAGGCGTAGCTGATTCCCCATTGACCTCAGGGCTCGTTCAACACAGAGACCTGCTCATCACTCAACTTCCCTCCCCAGTGTCTTTCCAGATTAATGACTGACAGAAGCTGGCTGCTGGCCGTGACTGATCCGCCCCTTTTGCGCACAAACTTGAAGCCCGGACACCCTGCTCCATACTGCAGGGTCATTGCCTTCTCTTTGGAAGGGAATCAGAAGCGGGTGACGTGCTGCGTGGCCAGAATGAATCCAAACTACTCCAGAGAGCCTAAAGGGCTCCCCAGAAAATCCCGGGGTCCGTTAGATCTCAAAGTACACAACCAAACGAAAGCACACAAATGTGCATTCCTGGTCACGCAGTGAACAAGTCAGGTGGACCCACTGAAACATGCTGGAAACACCTGACCTCACCCCACACATCCACAGCAACAGTCAATATCCCTTTGTCCCTTACACAATACATAAAGCTCTCCTTCACGTGCTTGTTTACATCAGCCTGTTCCTGGACTTTGGGGGCAAGGGCAACAGCAAACCAAACAGGCTCTGCACCTTACCAATCAGCTGCAAATCCAGTCAGGAACATTTTATGTCTGATTCTCAGCACATGCTCTATAAACATACGACACCATCTCATCTCGCTGAAGCTAAGCAGGTCTGGTCAGTACCTGGATGGAAGAGCACAAAGGAGATCCTGTGTGTACTGCCAATTACAATGGCAGAAAGGAAGGCTGTGTTAGAGCAGGGCTCTTGTTCAACCAGAGGGCTGGATTACCTGAGAGGAAAGCTGTCAAGGGCCGCTCAAGCACTCTTTCTTTCTTTCTTTCTTTCTTTCTTTCTTTCTTTCTTTCTCAATGTAGCCTACTTTACAGGGTTGTTGTGAGGTTAAAATAGAGGAGGGAGAGCCACATAAGGCCCCCCAACCTCATTGGAGGAAGGGGGGGACCAATAGATTTCTGGTGAAGCAGCGGAAAAGAAGCTAGCACGCTGGGAACATTTTCCCCAAAAAGGCATTCCCGAAATCTTGCCACAAAGGCACAGAACCATAGCAAGAGTCAGATCAATGGCCCGTGTAGCTCAGTTTGTTGACATTGCAAGGCAGAAGGAAGAGAGCATTTCACTGCGGGCAGGTAATAAAACACAGGGGCTGTCTCTACGGAATGGGGGGTGGTATGTGAATATGCTTGCCTGGCTGGTTACAGAACAAGCCTCGAGAGCACTGGAAAGAAAGAGGAGGCAGTGGGTTCAGACTGAGGGCATCAGAAAGGGGAGGGAAATGTGGGGTCAGAGAACAAAAAAAAATTGCAGGAAGTTATGTCTTCACATCAGGACTCAGTGCCTTTGCATCATCATTTTGCCTTGGAAGGGAGGGAGAGGAAAGGGGCTGCGGCAGTATCTCTGGCTTCTGATTGGCCTCTCCGCAGGAGGGGTGTGTGAGCCAGGGAAGCTCCTCGTTGGCCGCCTGCCTGTGATGCAATTGAAAGGGGAGGGGGAAGCCAGAGAGCCCAGCAGGAAATTGTGCCATTGCACAGCAGAGAGAGGATGCGAATGCCCAGATCAGGAAGCTTCCCGTGCTTGCTCAATGGAGCAAAGCAGTCCTTCGCCATGACTGTAACTGCAATGCCACCCTTGCCCAGGACATTCGTCATGCTCCGGTTTCAAGTTGAGCAGGAAGGAGCAGGAACGTGGGGTATTGTTCCTGCTCCAACGGGGCTGGCGTTACACGCTGTATCTCTGCGTCAGCACCACTCCTGCTGCCCTCATTGTCTGCTTTGGATAGCTGGAGGGCAGTGAGAGAATGCTGAGCATGGACGGACCTTTGGTCTAATCCAGCAAGCCTGTTCTTAGAAAGAAGAGATCATAGAATCATAGAATCATAGAGTTGGAAGAGACCACAAGGGCCATCGAGTCCAACCCCCTGCCAAGCAGGAAACACCATCAGAGTACTCCTGACATATGGTCGTCAAGCCTCTGCTTAAAGACCTCCAAAGAAGGAGACTCCACCACACTCCTTGGCAGCAAATTCCACTGTCGAACAGCTCTCACTCTCAGGAAGTTCTTCCTAATGTTTAGGTGGAATCTTTTTTCTTGTAGTTTGGAACCATTGCTCCGTGTCCGCTTCTCTGGAGCAGCAGAAAACAACCTTTCTCCCTCCTCTATGTGACATCCTTTTATATATTTGAACATGGCTATCATATCACCCCTTAACCTCCTCTTCTCCAGGCTAAACATGCCCAGCTCCCTTAGCCGTTCCTCATAAGGCATCGTTTCCAGGCCTTTGAACATATGAACGCCAGGAGGACCCAGTTTATGAGCAAATAATAGCCATTGTTCCCTCCAATAGCAAACCCAGGTCATGGAGAACCCAGAGGGAGGTAGCATCAGCATGCAAGCCCAAGATATGCAGAAGTGAACAACATGGTTGAGCCACAGAATATTGATTTGTCATTTGGGAAACAGGAACTGGGGAGGAGGGAAGATTGAAGTGGCCTACTTGGGTGTCTTACAGCTTATGGAATCCTGAGAAGGGAATGGATGGCACCCTGAAGAGGGTTAAGAATGTACTGCAGAATTTTGTTGCAGGTCCCACTGGTAAAGATCGTAAGAGCTAGATCAAACAAAAGAGCCGTTGGCGTGGCCAGTTGTCAGGTGTGATGGGAGGTATTGTTCAATAGCATCTGGAGGGCTTCAGGTTGGGAGAATGCTGTTCTCCTTCACCTGCTAATGAAAACACAGTGTTCCTATGCCCACAGTGGGCACCCCAGGGAATCATAAGAACACAAGAACTGTTTTGCTGAATCCAGTCAGAACTGCACCTAGCAGGTCACACCCACCCACCAATACGGCTTTTCAGGCCTATGGGCTACACACATGCAACTTCCTACACCATACGTGATTGACTCTGCAATGATGGAGGTGAGGCGGAAGCAAGACTGCAGCTGACGCAATCCACCGGAAAGACTGATGGGCACAAGTTCCAGCTCTTATCAGATGCAATGGAGCCAATCGTTATCTTCAGCCTCTAATTTTACAATGCATAAAATGAGCGTGCAGTAAGAAACTGCTACCGTACAGGGTTACTATGAACGTGGTTGCAATCAGAGCAATGGGTTAGTCAGTCAACAGCTACAAGGAAGTGGCACACTCAAGGTTGAATGTACACGCACCATTTCCCAACTGCAACCTGTCTAACAAAGGAATTGATTCTAGGTAGAGAAGGCTGGAAAAATAATTGTTTTCATTTCTTCTCTCTCTCTCTCTCTCTCTCGGCAAGTTTCTAGTCCTCAAGACTAATTGGCAAGAGAGGTGAAATCTCAGAAGCTGGGAGGGGGAGGTGGACAGGGATCTGAGCAGGATTCTGTGGAAAAGGGAGTGGTGTTTCCATGACCTGCATAATTCTTTGCCCCTCCCATATGACAACAAGAAGTAGCATTTATCATGAGAAGGAAGCAAATATATTCAGAAGCCTTCAAATGTGTAAATGAGCCATATTTCAGAATTCTATACAGTATTTGCAGGGACAATGTTACTGCCTTTCAAAATTATCTGGAATATATATATAACCTTGCCTGATTTGTGCTGGAGAAACACCAGAGAGATAATGAGCAATACATTGCCCACATTGTGTTTACACAGCATTAACGGCTGTCAAAACAGGTTTCCGCTTTAATGACTGTAACAACTACCGCGGGATCTCCCTGCTGAATACTGTGGGGGAAGCCTGTGCCTGCGTAGTTCTCAACAGATTGCAGTCACCTCCTGGCAAAGTCTACCTGAGTCATGATGAAGATTTAAAGCTCAGAGGTCCACAGTTGGCAGGATTTTCTCACTGCGTCAGCTGCAGGAGAAATGCCCGGGGGCAGAGGCACCACTTGTGCATCGCTTTTGTGGACCTTGACAAAGGCATTTGATATCATCAGCCAAAAAGGACCCTTATACTGCTCCACAAGATAGGATGCCCACCGAAGGTCCACAAGATGATTGCGTCCTTCCAAGAGGACAAGCACAGCACCGTTCAGTATGACTTATGATCCTTAGACGCCTTCCCTATAAACAGCAGCATTGTGAAACAGGACTGTGTTCTTGCCCCAACTCTCTTTGGCATATTCCTCTCCCCAAGGCCCTCATATGCCTTCAGCTCGACTGAAGATGGTGTGAACATTCATTCAAGGAGCAACGGGAGTCTGTTCAACCAGGCAAGCCTCCAAGATGGAGATCTACAAGGCTTGTGTGCTGAGCATGCTGCTTTATGGAAGTCAGTTGTAAGTAACATAAAACTGTCAAGGAGCAACACCTCAACGCCCTCCACATGCACCGTGTTAAGTTGTTCTCCCCCAAGCTCACATTCCCATGTTTCATATTCCTATCCAAGTGACAACTACGCTGACTTGGCCATGTCCACAGAATGGAAGATGGCAGGATGTGCCCCAAATATGTGCTTTATGGGTGGGCTGGCTTCGGGCACTGGGGCCAATAGGCAGATCAGCTGTGTGTTACAAAGATGTCTGCAAACCAGATGGGAAGGGTGGAAATATCAACCCCACCGTGTGGGAATCCCTTGCAGACAACCACAGGGCCTGGAGACAGACAGTCAGATCATGTATCCACAGAGGAAAAATGACTGCTGGGAGCAGCGCAGGAAGAAGGATCATCATGGTATATCTGTAGCAGCGCAACCGGATGCTTTCATCTGCCCCAGCTGCAACAAAACTTGTCTCTCCTGCACTGGTCTCTACAGCTGTAGGCACTGCAACTCTCCAACTGATTTGACTTCACCCACAAAGGCACACTCCTCCATTGTCTTGCAGACGGATGCCAACCAACAACAACAATTACTGCTGTCGAAACAGGTTTCCACTTTAATGACTACTGCACAGACCTCCTGCATAATCATAAATTCCATTATGCTGTTTCTTGTATGTTTAAGAATCACCACTCAAAAAGTAAGAACTGGTAGTGGCATTTTGAAGAATATACCACAGGAAAGGCTATGGGGAAAGGGTGCATCCAGATACTGAGGCCAAATTCCTTTTACTGAACCCCTCTATTTAGTCCCATGTGTGCCATCCCTAATCAAGCTTACAATAATACAAACTCTACAAAACAGCACCCCTGGAAAGGACTCACACCCCACCTTCCAGTCCCTTAGATCAGCAGTTTCTATCACCTTCGCCCTACCAAGCAGAGTCCAAAGAAAACTGGTTTCTTATTCAGCGACTATGACTAACAGGGTAGAAAACCTGTTAATCCATAAATAACGGTACATTCACCCAACACTCCACCCTCACTCACTGAAGACATTCTGGAAGTGAATTGAAGGTTGTGCAAAAGAAAAAAGAGGTCTCCTTATTTATTAACAATGACTGGTAGAGAAGAAAACTAAACTTGTTGCCCCAAAGGGTGACAGAGCGTCTAATAATCTGTTTCCTTGTAGGACAATAACAGTCCTTATTGAGTCAGCAATATGTTATTCTCCAATGGAAGAACTTCACATTTATTATTTATCTTATGGTTGCTGTTAAAATGTTGCAAGCTTACGGATCATGCAAGACTCTTCAGCCATGGATTATTGGGTTTGTTTCTGGCACAGATTGTTGAACTTAGTATCCCTTCAAATCAGGACTCTTAATCGTGACTAGCTTCCTCCACTAATTTCAGGGGAACTGTGTCAGTTCCTCTTAAGTAAGCCAGCTTGTGCAATCCAGATAATATTTTACACTGACACCGTACAACTTTCTGTCGCATCCATCCTCTGTGCTAAATTCTGGCCCCAACACTAAATTACACAAATTGTACGTTTTCATACTTTAGTATCGGGATCCAGGCAATATTAGTCACACTTTGGTTCCATGCAAATGACAACGTACTTGTCCCCCTGGGACTAAAGTGTGCCTCTCCTCATGGCGCAATTCTATACATGCCTGTAGGGGAGTTCATTTCCAGTCAGTTCAGTGGGGACCAATTCCCAGGTCATTGGGTTCCTAAGGAAATGTCTTAGGGGGAAATTGCCTGGGGGAAAAGGTTGCAGCCTTGGGGGGCTTCTTAGTTTAGAGGAAATGCAAGCAAAAGGCAAGATGATATGACGTTTATAAAATTATACATGGTATGGAGAAAGTGAAAGGAAAAAATGTGTCCTGCCTCTCTCATAACGCCAGAACTTCAAATGACACTGAAGGCTGGAAGATTCAGGACAGATGAAATACAGTGGTACCTCTGGTTACATATGCTTCAGGTTACAGACTCAACTAACCCAGAAATAGTACCTCAGGTTAAGAACTTTGCCTCAGGATGAGAACAGAAATTGTGCTCTGGCAGCGCGGAGGCAGCGGGAGGCCCCATTACCTAAAGTGGTGCTTCAGGTTAAGAACAGTTTCAGGTTAAGAACGGACCTCCGGAACAAATTAAGTACTTAACCTAAGGTACCACTGTAAATTACTTCTTCACGCATTTAAACTACGAAACTCACTTCTAAAAATGGCACTGATGGCCACCAATTTGAAAGGCTTTGACCGAGGATTAGAGCCATGGGTAGGCAAACTAAGGCCCGGGGGCCTGGATCCAGCCCAATCACCTTCGAAATCTGGCCCGCGGACAGTCCGGGAATCAGCGTGTTTTTACATGAGTAGAATGTGTCCTTTTATTCAAAATGCATCTCTGTATTTGTGGGGCATAGGAATTTGTTCATTTCCCCCCCCTTCAAAATATAGTCTGGCCTCCCACAAAGTCTGAGGGACCTCGGACTGGCCCCCTGCTGAAAAAGTCTGCTGACCCCTGGATTAGACAACTGCATGCATAAGGCTATCGATGGCCACTCAGCTATGATGGGTTTGCTCTGCCTCCATAGTTGGAGACATTAATACTTTTGAAACCAATGGCGGGAGGGAAGGGGATCCTGCTTGCAGGTTTCCCACTGGGGCATCTGGTAAGCCACTGAGGGAACAGGAAACTGGACTGGATTGGGCCACTGACTTAACCCACCACAGCTGTTCTTACATTCTTAGCGCTGCGGTCTTCATCTAGATCAGTTGGCTGCCCGTCAAACATTCATAGAATCAGCCCCAGTCAGTGGCCATGGACAATGAGATCTATAGCCCAGGAACATTTGAAGAACCTGTTTCCTCATCCCTGGGTCAAAAAAACAGCTGGAAGTTGAGTTGCCATATTGCAACCCAGATATATCCTCTCCCTCTCTTTAGCAGCTCTGCTACCAAAGAAATGGAGCTGTCTCTGAATCAGCTGTTTCTCCCCCCTGGTCACACCACCCACCTACCCAAAAAAGAAGTTGCTGTTGCTAGATTTCAGTGGATTTCATCGTAATGAAATGAGAAATGAGAAATGCAATGAGATGTTTCCATACTAAGCAGCATATACACAGTACATAGGGCAGTAGCCAAAGTCTGCGCCCAATTTTTTTTTCATGTCTTGCAGCAGGGGTTGCCAAGGTGGTGCCCTCCAGCTGTTTTGGACTACAACCCTTTATCAGCCTCTTCCAGCATGGTCAGTGGTCAGTGATGATGGGTTATTTTTTTGTCTGTGACACATGTTGGCTACCTCTGCCTTAGAGAGTGATCTGAATTAGCCTATTTGTTTTACTTTCATTTGGGTAAACCAAGTTAAACAGTATGGAAACCACCAGGCTTGCCTAATATTGAATTTGCGATTGGTGTACTTTCCTAATGAACTTATGAAAGAGAAAATAAATGGTCGTTCTTGACAACCATTCAGTGCAGACGTTCTGCTTCTGAAAGAAAAAGTGGAAACTGGTGTGGCTGCATAAGGAACTTACAGATGAGCTGAGATGTAAGAGAAATGGAAGTAATGAGAAATCAAGAGGTTGCTTGCAGGGAGGTCATGTTCCCTTCCTGCTTCCTAACCCATAAAGCTCACCTGCTTCTCTCTCTAAACCTCTGCCCCCACCCCCAGCCACCACTGCAAGATAACCCCTTAAATTTGTCTTCCAGAGGTTGGGACAACCAGAATCTGATTTGAATCAAACTTCACCCGGGCTTTGGTCATAAGAACCGGCTTTCCCAGGACGCGGACCAGGGACGGCCAGGGAATGTGGGGGAAGCAGTGCTTTAGAGCTCATGCAGAGTGCTTCCCCACAACCACAAGGGCAAAGGCAGTCTCCACGCTTCTAAACCACAGGGGGTGAGATGAGACAGCATTTGAAGTGCAGGTGGCTGGAGGAACATGAGTCATGAGGGAAACTAGGCTGTAAAGTATTTCATCTTCAAGTGGTGTTATGTCCAGGTCTTTCCCAAGTTAGATCTGACGTTTCATAAACCCACACCTGACTTTCCAGATGCAGTGTCTGTAAAAAAGCCACTTCCTTTCCTCTTCAGAAAGGCACTAGTGTTCTTGATCATGACCTGCTCACCCTTCCCTCTAGTTATTAATAGTGTAAAGTACGAAGATGCCATTCAATCATTCCTGAGCCTTGAAATCAGCGGAATTAAGTAAACTGAGCGCTATCTCAGCCCTTCTTTCCCTCATTCACCAGAAATCTAGAGGGAAATCATTCTAGCCTACTTTAAAGGGTTGTGGTTAGGGGTTCAAGCATTGGACGCGGACCAGGGACAGCCAGGTTCAAATTCTCCCACTCAGCCACAAAGCTCACAGGTGGGAAGGGTTACCTTGAGCTCAGTCACTATCTCTCAGCCTAACCTACCTGTCAGGGTTGTTGTGAAAACAGAAGTGGGAAGAGGAGACCTACCCGAGAAGCTTGTAGGCTGGGTGGGGCAAAGACAGGAAAGCAAGTGTGTGAATACATGTGTGAGAGAGAGGGAGTACTTTTTTTGAAGTGAGGAAAAACTGGGCAAATCTCCCTAAGCATTCCTATTAAAACACTATGTAAACTATCAGCTCCCACTTCATCCCATTGCTCAGTACAATCCCCTATTCCAGACCCCCAACTGGACCCTACCCCTCCAGGCTCTCCCTCGTGTATACAGAAAAGACCCAATCCCCTTCCTCTTCAGCTCTTCTGTCCCAAGAGCTTCAGGCCACAACATCCTTGGGATCCAGGTGTCCCAAATGCCATAACCATAGTCTGTGCTTTGGTCTTCTCCGTAAGACCCCCCCACCCCACCCTGCCAACTCCTAGGGACCAAGGTCCCTTTGCCCCCCCCCATAAAATATTTGAGGGGTCCACCCACCCCCAAATTGATGGGCACTGCTGCCCTTAAAATGGTGTTTGTGTGTGCTGTGTCTTGTTATCGATTATATGTGGTGGGGCTTGCTTGCCACCCCCACCCCAACATTTTCTTCAAGTTGGCACCCCTGCACCCACCACCACAGACAGTGGGGGCATCATAAGAACCCACAACCCTAAATGCCAGGAGAGGAAGGAAGGAAAAATCTGGAAAGACCCCCAAAGCGGATTGGGGGGAGTGGAGGGAGAAAGGGGGATGCAACGCAACCTCCAGTTGACCGCTAGGAGACACGAGGCTGGCAGATCAGGGACCCACCCACCCCCCGCTTCGTCGTTACCCGTCTTGAACGAGCCCCTCAGCTTATTTCGACAATATGGGACGGGGGGGGGGATAACACTAAAACCGCCCTACCTTTCGGGGCCGTCGCTAAGAGATTAGGACCCTGGGGGGAAGGGGGGAGAGAGAGAAAAAATGAAAAGCCCTAGACATAAAGATGCGAGGTAGAAAACGCGGCATAGTATTAAATTTCTGGCTTCAGAGGGGGGGCAGGGTGCTGAAAAGATGGGGCATCGCGCCCCACCTCGCCTGACCCTTTGCAAAGCAACCGATCCAAGGAGAGCCACGTGCAGGCGCGATCTCCCCGGTTTTACTCCATAATCCACATATTATATATATTGCAATATATATGTGTGTGTGCGTGCATATATGTGTATTCAGTAATACCACATATAGCGCAACCGGGATCATTCTGACCTTTCATCTCCGCTTCTCTCCATGTCGGATTCTGACTGATGGGGGATTCGGTGCTTTCCTCGTCCGGACCCTCCGCTCTTTCTTCTCCCGGGAGAACTGCGCTTCTCCCTGCAGGAGGCGGCCGTTTTACCGGCCTCCGGGGAGAGCGACGGTATCGTCACGGGCACGCCGGCCAATGGGACGCCAGCCTCTGCCGAGGGCCCGCCCACTCGCGCGCCCGCCGGCCGGCCGGCCGGCCACAAAGGTTGCCCCTGGCAACGCCGGGGCTCCGGCGCCCGTCATGGCCCTGGACCGCTCTCGCTCTCGCCCTGCCCATCAGCACCAGCATCCTCCTCCTCCTCCCCGGCCGGCTTCCCCTCCAGGACGGAGGAGGAGGAGGAGGAGGAGGAAGGGGCAGGCGGGGTGAAGGCGGCTCCTGGGGCCCCGGGGGTATTGGGTGGGGGTGGCGGCGATCGGGAGACCAGGGAGAGGAGGAAGCTGCTTCCACCGACAAAGCTTCTGGTGACACGCGGGTCACGAGGGTGCTGAATGCACCCAAAGCAGAAGGAATACACGCGTACACCTGACCCTGAACGTTAGGAGGACTCGTCGCGGGGGAATTCCCCTGGCAACGTGTTTCATTCCCCTTGCTAGGTTGTTGTGGTTGTTAGTACTGTAATAAGCGCTTTCTTCTAAAAAAAATGTTTAGGGGGTACTCTCAATTTGACTCAAGAAAATCACCATTTTATAGTTCAAATCGGGAAAAATAAATACAGTAAATGGACAAAAGTACAAAGATGCAGAAAATGTTTAGGGGTATGCGTACCCCTGCGTCGTTCCCCCCCCGAAAAAGCAATTATTATTATTATTATTATTATTATTATTATTATTATTATTATTATTCAGCTATCTTTTCTCTTGTTCCATGCTTGGGTCCACCTCAGGTGCCCAAATATCTTGGGCCTGCCCTGCTAGTACCCACTGATAGCTCTCTCCTCCATTTATGCCCCAGCTTTCCTCCAAGAAGATCAAGGTGGCATGCATGGTTCTTCCTCTCTCTCTCTTTTTATTATCCTCACGACAATCCTGTGAGGTACCTTAGGCTAACTGACTGTTCCAAGGTCACCCAGTGACCTTCATGGCAGAACAGGAATTTGCATCGTCTCCCAAACCGTGATTTTAGGGGGGGGGGGTGAACTTTCTTTTTGCTGTCCAAGTTACTGCGATTGGCTGTGGTTTTTCAGTAATTGTTTGTGTAAACTGTACAGACAATTTGGTTGGATGTGTGGTATACATATAAGAATATTATTACTATTTATTATACAAATTGGAGGAATAATAGATGTTAACAACAGTTTGGATCCACCCAGACTTCATATTCCTCAGACTTCAAACAAACTTTCTGTTGCTATTTTCCTCCTGTTTCTCTTCTGTTCTATCACATCCAAACCTTCCATCACTTAAAAATTTCCACTCAGATTTCATTAAGATCAAAAGCGCTGATAATTTGTGTATAGAAATATTTTCAAGTCGCCCATGGAGGCTGGAACCTTGGCAAACTTCCAGCCTTGGTTTTCTTGAAATGGATAAATATTTCTCCATCCTCTTAGGAATGTATATACAGAAAAACCAATTTGTACATGTCCTTTTTCTATTTTGATACTCAAAACTGAAACATTTCTAGTAACCCTCTTTTCATTTGTAACGTGTTCAGCCTAATCACTGAGATGTTTGTGGCTCTTATTCATACTTAGTTTCTGTTTCCTGTGGCAGAAAAATAACTGGAGGTTTCTGGACTTGGGGGAAATACAGTTTTATTTACACAAACACACACACATATATACAAGCTGAGCCTAAGCTTGGGGTTCACTATCTTTATATACTACAAAATATAACTAAAACTACAAGTACTGATTAGTTCAACACATTAATGAACATTTCACAATGTTCCCAACAAGATGTGTGGATTTGTATTTACTTGCACTTTATTTACACCAGCATGTGATAAAAACTCAGTTTTGTAAGACTGTACCCTCTCTCTTTTGGTCAATTTGACCATGCAAACTATATCCCGTGCTATAGTTGGGCAGATGTCCAGTGTTGGAGTCTTTATCCGCCCCTCAGTTATAATAAATAGTTATTCGTCAATGAATGTTGAACCATTCCTCTAACATCTGTCAGTAGTACCAAATCTTGAACTGTGGAACAGCCTCCACAGAAAAGTTCAGTGTGGTGTAGTGGTTAAGAGCGGTGGACTCATAATCTGGGGAACTGGGTTTGATTCTCTGCTCCTCCACGTGCAGCTGCTGGGTGACCTTGGGCTAGTCACACTTCTCTGAAGTCTCTCAGCCCCACTCACCTCACAGAGTGTTTGTTGTGGGGGAGGAAGGAAAAGGAGATTGTTAGCCGCTTTGAGACTCCTTAGGGTAGTGATAAAGTGGGATATCAAATCCAAACTCTTCTTCTTCTTCTTCTCATGGTGCTGTCTTTATGGTATTTTCAGTGCCAGGTGAAACACTTGATATAGTGCTATCCAGAGCATTATAGAAAATTTAAATGGATGCTCAGAGTCTTGGGTGTCCAATTTGAAAAGCCCAGGGTACTGGGCCTCAGCTGCCCTAGGATGCTAGGTGCGTAAAAAATAAAAGTTACAAATAGAGCAGTTGGAGTGAAAGGGTCACCTCTTAGCGCAGCTTTAGGCATGGAGAGTCCATGATGACTAGAACGATGCATGATCCTATTTTCTGTTTTACCTCTGTGTATGTCCAAGAGTATAAGGGACACGGGTGGCACTGTGGTCTAAACCACTGAGCCTCTTGGGCTTGCTGATCAGAAGGTCGGCGATTCGAATCCCCATGACGGGGTGAGCTCCTGTTGCTCGGTCCCATCTCCTGCCAACCTAGCAGTTTGAAAGCATGGCAGTGCAAGTAGATAAATAGGTATTGCTCTGGCAGGAAGGTAAATGGCGTTTCCATGCACTGCTCTGGTTTCGGTTTTGGATTGCGCTAGAAGCGGCTTAGTCATACTGGCCACATGACCCAGAAAAACTGCCTGCGGACAAATGCTGGCTCCCTTGGCCTGTAAAGCAAGCTGAGCACCGCAACCCCAAAGTTGTCTGCGACTGGACTTAACTGTCAGGGGTCCTTTACCTTTATGTCCAGAGTAGAGAATTACAGGAGGCAATCCAACATGCTGTGTGTGTCCCCACCCCTTCAAAACTAGGAACAGTTTCCTGGGAAGCAAATTAGTTTAAACACATTATGAACCTCTGACAGCACAATGAAAAGTTAACCCTCCTACTGCCCCGGACAAGGCCTGTTCCACGTGCATTCAGTTTCTGCCTTCGTACTTTGCTGCATGTAATTAGATGAGAAGATAGCCTGAAGGCTTCAAACAAATTGGTGGCTGATGGGATCATCTGGGCCCATATTAGACCAAAATTTCCCCTCCAAAATCAAAGGCTGGCAGAATCATGTCAGGTGATTCATTCTTGTAATGAGAATTTGTGGCTTCATCAGGTGTTTGGTTCCTGGAATAGACAGGATATTGGAATGGGATGACTGATCCTGCCCAGCATGGATGACAGTGGCTCTTCCTTCCCTCAGAAGCTGTTTGCTAACCTGCGTGCTTGCCACTTCCTTATAGCCCTGCTCAATGAGTCTATACTAAATGCTTTTTTGTTGCACTATAGTCTCTGAAGGTCCTCCTTTGATCAAAGATCCTCCAGCCTCTCTACACCATGGGTCAGAGAACTGGGCTTTCCCTTTGGGAAGCTGAGAAACCCACCCAAGATGGCCCTGCTTTGTGTGATATAGAAATGTCTGCTCTCTCCAGACAAGGAGACATAGAGGCGCCTCGAGAAAAAGGTAGGGGGAGGGGCAACAGGAATTGCACAGAAGGCCAAACTGGGGTGAAGAAGGCCTGGGAGAGTGGCATGAAGGGAATGAGAGATGGTGAGAGAGAGAGAAGGCAAATCACATCTTGGGAATGCAAGTCTGTATACACACCATACATTTAAAGCACATGACTTTCTGCAAAGAGTCCTAGGAACTGTGGTTAAGGGTGCTGCTCTGTGTGAGGGTAAACTATAGTTCCCAGGATTATTGGGAAGAGTGAGTCATGTATTTTAAATGTGGTTTAAATGTATAGCGTGTATGCAATCTAAGAGGACTGAAGGGTATAGTGGGACATAGCTGGGCAACAGGACTGGGGCCGCTCTACCTCAGGTGGCAGATGCTGTTGGGTGACAAACAGTGGAGAGCTATTGGAGGACTGATCTGTGTGTGCCACGCCGTCTGCTTGCGTCTCCTTACACTACCCTGATGTGGTGGGGAATGCTGTCCCATTGGCTGTGTTCCAGTGAGGTGCACCTGCCAATTCTGTTGGCCTCTGTGGGTGGAATGGGTGGGTGTGTGTGCACCATTTGTCCTTTGCCTCAGGCAGCAAAATATTTTGGGCCTTTCCCTGCACAGGATTGCCCACTCAAACCTTCTTGGGGCTGTTTCTTATTTTAGAGCCAGTTCTCAAACCGTGGGGCACAGTGCCCCCGCATGGTGACTTGAGAAGCTTGGAACCAATGGTCATATAGGATCACATCCATTTTGTCCATCATCACATAGCACCAGATTGAGGGTGGCCAGTTCCCCCCGCACAGGGTGCTGAGCCAAGGGGGCAGAAAATTGAGAAGATCCATAATTGAGAAGATCCAGCAGAGGGAGAGCTGAGGCAAGACAGCCCACTCCACCTGCTCCATTGGTTGAGTTGAAAGAGCAGTTGCCATTGGGGTCCTCTCATCTCTGAATTGTCTGTTCATGCTGTTCATTGTGAGAGCATCTATGCTTACTTTGTCATCATCTATGGCCTGGGGATTAATAGCCAATTTTCCTCTCAGTTTCCTCTATCCCTGCTTTACTAAAATCTCTCTGTCGTTTCGAACCACCACTTTCCCCCTCTCGGTGTCTCTCATTTCTGGTTCCCGTTTCATGGCTACTGCTGTTGTGCAACAGGCCTTTATTATTGCTCGCGGATTTAAAAGCCCAGAGGGTGTTGCCGTTTGTTCCTTTGACTACATGCACATTAGTCAAACATCATTGTTTGGGAAAGGGTTATTGTCAACAGTTCACAGCAGACCTCAGCGTATGAGAAGGCAGGCGCCTGCATGTGCATTACATATGTAGGAATTTGAAGCCATGATACATTTCCCTCTCCCACACTCCCCGCTCTGGGATTTAACTTCCTGGACAGCCTGTGAACCCTGAGGAAGGGCAACTCTAGTTCTCCACACTGATAATTTTAACAAGGTTTCCCTTCCAAAAGAAAACACCAAAGATGTGTGAAAAAGAGGAGCAACAGAAACTTGGAAAGCAGGAACAAATTGTGAAAGTTGGAATATATGGATCACAATATGGCTTTAAAGATGCCCTATGGTTTCTACACAGCTACCCATTTTGGATACACATATGAAAAGGAGCAATCTGCTCATTCAGGGGGTGGGGAGAACCTCAGGCCCATAGAAAACATGGACCCTCCAGATGTCTCTGTGTAGCCTTCAGGACTCTCCCTAGACCACAACCCCATCCCATAGTCCACATCCTCCTTGGGTGCTTTAACCCAGCTGGAATGTTTACCTGAACTATAGTAATGCCTTTTGTTTGCCTGGGAGGAGGAGACAGGTGTGTGCGGAAATCTCTGTCTTTTGCAAGGCAGAAACGTAACCTACTGTACAAAGGTACAGGTCACATGTATTGCTCTGCACACTTTGCCTCTGGCTGGCACACAGCCCCTGGCTGGTTGCTGACACAGGAATGTGGTCCTCAGGCGGGGGGTGTAGTTTCCTCCAACTGTTTGCTAATTAATGGGCCATGGCAGGTCAATGGGAGACACACTTTGCATGAAGAAGCCTCTCTCCAGCAAAAGATCTTAGAAAGACTTCTCCAGGAGCTTCCGGCTCCAGGCGTGACGAGGCCCTTGGCAAGTTGCCCTCTGGCCCTACTGTGGAAGGTCAGCGGTTGAAATCCCCGCGACAGGGTGAGCTCCCATTGCTCTGTCCTAGCTTCTGTCAACCTAGCAGTTCGAACGCATACCAGCGCAAATAGATAAATAGATACCGCTGCAGTGGGAAGGTAAATGGCGTTTCCATGCGCTCTGGCACTCGTCACAGTCCTCCGTGTGCCAGTAGCGGTTTAGTCATGCTGGCCACATGACCTGGGAAGCTGTGTGTGGACAAACGCTGGCTCCCTCAGCCTGAAAAGCGAGATAAGCGCCACACCCCATTGTTGCCTTTGACTGGACTTAACTGTCCAGGGGTTTTTTACCTTTTTACCTTCACACTTAGGCATTTATTTTTAAAGTCTACTGTCCTATGGGACGTATTTTCCTATCTTACACCACTTGAAAGCCTTCCAAATTAAATCTCAGGTCCTTCTGTACTCTGGTGTAGCAAGATACACAGCTAGGTTTGCAACTTCTCTGTGCCACCAAGACATTTGTTAACTGAAATAGTGCTACTAACCAGGCCAGAATTCAAGGTTGCACCTATACCATACCTACATTATAAAGGGGAACCAGGTCGGCCAAAGATTGACCTCACATCTAACTTTTTAATAGAGCTGGAGGTTATGGAAGCAAGATTGGGTGATTATGGGAAGAATGCATATTCCAATTTAGCCAAGAGAAAGTTAAGAAAACATGATCCTAATCTGCATTTTCAGGAAAAGTTCGACGACCCCCTTATCATGCAGCACACTGCCAGCGAGATTGTGCTCTCGTGTTATTTATTCAGCCTTATATAATATCTTGCTTGCTAAACTGAGGAAACCTAAGTCAACAAAGATAGTGGATCACGATATGGGTGGGCAATTTGTTTTACAAAAGAAGACATCAACATTAAAGGGAGGGAAATGCCTTTCACAAGAGCTAACAAAACTGCCCTGTCATTTAATTGCGTCCACAGTGTCCCTGAGCTGGAATTGCAGTGGGACGGAGCCAGTGGTGCCAGATGTGCCAAGCCAATAGCCATGTGCCACGGCGGCCAAAGGGAGGGCAAGCAAGGGGCTGGGCTCAGTGGCATGGATGTGATAGGGCAGCCAGGTGTTAGAAGTGATGTGGGCAAAAGTCCACCTGAGGTCCGGGCACAGCCAAGTCACTTCGTCCCAGCAACGATGAGAGACCAGAAAGCACATCTTTCAAATGGACGTAGAATCAGATTTTAATATCAAGCTGCAGACAAGAAAGATGACAGTGAGACAAGCTATCAGAAAAGCTTGTTCAGAGCTGCATCGCAAGTTGGGGTTTTCTGAACCCCTTTTATACAGGCATGTAAACAATAAAATGTTCTCACAATAGCCAACCATTTCCTATAGGTAAAGGGACCCCTGACCATTAGGTCCAGTCGTGGCCGACTCTGGGGTTGCGGCGCTCATCTCACTTTATTGGCCAAGGGAGCCGGCGTACAGTTTCCGGGTCATGTGGCCAGCATGACTAAGCTACTTCTGGCGAACCAGAGCAGCGCACGGAAACGCCGTTTACCTTCCCGCCAGAGCGGTACCTATTTATCTACTTGCACTTTGACGTGCTTGTGAACTGCTAGGAGGGCAGCAGCTGGGACCGAGCAATGGGAGCTCACCCCGTGGCGGGGATTCGAACCGCCGACCTTCTGATCGGCAAGTCCTAGGGATTCAAACCGCCAACCTTCTGATCAGCAAGTCCCATGTCCCAGCATAGACTTCTTAATACATAAATGTATGCTTAACCATCCTATAGAAGCAACAGCATAGCAAAGCACCTCTCTTATTGGCTTGCCTGTGGCTCAGAAAGTTTCTAGCAAGCATTGTATAACTTGAATCAAGCAAATCAAAGTGGAGTCAGTCTTGCATCTGTCTGCAGTGGTACCTTGGTTCTCAAACTTAATCCATTCCGGAAGTCTGTTCCAAAACCAAAGTGTTCCAAAACTTTCCCATGGAAAGTAATGCAAAATGGATTAATCAGTTCCAGACTTTTAAAAACAACCCTTGAAACTGCAATTTAACATGAATTTTACTATCTAACAAGACCATTGATCCATAAAATGAAAGCAATAATCAATGTACTGTACTATTAAAGAAATAAATCAGTGGTACCTCTGGCTACATACTTAATTCGTTCCGGAGCTCCGTTCTTAACCTGAAACTGTTCTTTACCTGAAGCACCACTTTAGCTAATGGGGCCTCCTGCTGCTGCTGTGCCGCCGCCACACAATTTCTGTTCTTATCCTGAAGCAAAGTTCTTAACCCGAGGTACTATTTCTGGGTTAGCGGAGTATGTAACCTGAAGCGTATGTAACCTGAGGTACCACTGTATTTTTTAAAAAATTCTTACCTGCACTGATGATAGTCATTGTTTGGATGGAGGGCTTTTATCCATTTCTGCAGTCACATAATCAACCAATCAGTAGCTGAACTGGCTTCCACAGAGTCAAGAAAACAAATTAATTGAAAAATCCACAAAAATAAATACAGTAGCAAAAACAAAGGCGCCAAACTTAATCCGTTCCGGAAGTCCGTTTGACTTCTGAAATGTTTGAAAACCCAAGTGCAGCTTCTGACTGGTGCAAGCGCCCCTGAAACAATAGTTGACAGCCACATTGGACATTCGGCTTCCAAAAAACATTTGAAAACCGGAACACTTACTTCTAGGTTTTTGGCGTTTGGGAACCAAGGCGTTTGAGAACCAAGTTACCACTGTATATGAAAAGAGATCTTGCATTTTCCATCTCAGAAAGAATTATGCTCTGCAAATAGGTTTTAAATTACAGTTGCAAATTTCTTAGTGACCATTTTATTGTTTTATCTTCTGCTTTATATTTTTTGTAAAACACTTTCTGTAAAGAAGTTTTTTTCTACACTCAAGCAGTATATAAATTTCATGAAATAAATAAATAGTATAAAGAGCAAACCTATCGGTTACAGTAGCTTGTTCAGTTTAAGTTCAGTTGATGGATTTTGTACATATATGGGTGTTTGTTTGTTAACAAAATAGCTCTCCTAAATTAATACTGTGAACCTGGAACTTCACGTTGAAGAGAATACGTGGTTCCTGGAGTGAAATATATTGTGGGAAGATACAATGGAATATGAGGCAGCAGAGAAGTTTAAAACAGACTTAATTTTCCCTTTCAGTGTCTCTACCTTCTTCCTGTACTCAAAGAAAGACAGAAGTTTGAGGAAAGCTAATGGAGGGACACTGAGACAAACATTGTTGTTTTAAGCAACAGCAGAGGTTTGAGTAAAGCAGGCTTGGAACTCACTCAGCTACATTGGCCAAAAAAAAGTGCTTTATACAGTATGTGTTGTGTACTGTATTCATTGCCGCTGTGGAGTTCCATTTTTGCCAACCCGATTATTCATACAAAGTTTACAACGCGTTTAACTGAAAGGCTTCTTTGATGTGTTTAGATCCAACCTTGGAAGGATGGTGGGTTTTTAAAAATAATAATAATAATAATAATAATAATAATAATAATAATAATGCAAACAAGCAAGCAAACCAATCTCAACAAGGAGAAATAGCGGAGATGTGTGCAGCACAGAAGCTAAAACAAAACAAGCTTACACAACAGAGTTTGAAATTGTCTCTTTCCCTCCTCTCTTTCCTTCCTTTGCGCGTCAATCAAACCTCTGTTGTTGTTTAAAACCACCACTTTCCTCTGTATCCTTCTGCCACTCTATTTCCTTTATCACACTGGCCACACACAGTTACTGTGTTGATAGTTCTCCTAAATTTTCATGGAAAAATTCAGACATGGTCTCTGAACAAGAGGCCCTGTTGAAGGTTAGGATGGTTCCATGTGAACAGTACAGTAAGTCAAAACAAAACAAATTCCTTCCAGTAGCACCTTAAAGACCAACTAAGTCAGTTCTTGGTATGAGCTTTCGTGTGCATGCACACTTCTTCAGATACACACTGTATCTGAAGAAGTGTGCATGCACACGAAAGCTCATACCAAGAACTGACTTAGTTGGTCTTTAAGGTGCTACTGGAAGGAATTTGTTTTGTTTTGACTATGGCAGACCAACACGGCTACCTATCTGTAACTAGTACAGTAAGTGGTGTGCATGTGTGTGTGAACTGCATTTCCTAATGCTTTAAATTAATTATATGCTTCTGGAATTAAAGCATCCTGTTCCTCTCACGCGACTTATTTTCTGCAGCAATGCTGATAGGCTGATTGCTATCTCATTTCCTATGATCATATGATCATAGGAAGGCTGTGGCATAAGGTCAGCCATGACTTGGTTTTCCCTTCTTTTTTGATTGGGGAAAACAGAGCACTTCTAGACTGTCCCTGTTTGGGGGTGAGATTCCAATTGCATGCCAGGGAATTCTGGTTGCACATTTAAGCCTCTGTCCCTTACCCCAATCAACCAGATGGAAATGCTTTGGAAAGTGTGGAGTAACTATTGCTTTGATGCAGAGTCCTGTAATTTCCCCAGAATGGCTGTTCAGTAAGCAGCTGATGTTGACTATCCTCCTTGCAAAAATGGTGTAAATGAATCAGGATGTGCGCTCAATAAAGAGGTCACCTGGAAGCAATCTTAAGACAATTACCGGAAGCTATTAGCTGACAAGCCACTGACTGAGATGATACTGGAACTGAACCCAGTGACTTGCACTCTGTGCTCCCCCACACTTAACCTTTTGCCTTGTGCTTTCTAGGCACAGGAGCACGTATAACTACTTGATGCCTGAGTTGTTCTTCTTCTTTGCCCCACCGCTTTCCCCAGGAAAACCCACACTTTAATGCTGAATCGGAACAAACGGCAATTCAGATTTTTTGCTGATTTCCATTTGCTCCATTTCAGCTGTAAAGAGCAGTTTTTTGCAGGGAAAGTGCTAGCAAAAAAAAAAAAAAGTGCTCAGAGACAGAAGTGGAAAGTCCAGACCTGTGCCTAGAAATGCAGAGCAAAGTTAAGTTAAGTATGGATGAGCCCTGTATATGGTAGACCAGTGGCGTAGCGTGGGGGGTGCAGGGGGGGGGCCGGCAGCACCGGGTGCAACATCTGGGGGGGGGGCGCTCGCACTCGCAGCTCTCTGCCCCTACCTGGCTCACTCTCTCTCTCCCACAGGTTAGGGGGCACAAATTACTTGCCTTGCCCCGGGTGCTGACAACCCACGCTATGCCACTGTGGGAGACACATGGTCAATATGACCTGGGAATTCATGACTGGCCACAGCTTCTTGGGAAACGGCCAGTATATAGATCCATGAACTCATCCTGAAACTTTTGCAGTTATAGTCGTACCTTGGAAGTCTAACAGAATCTGAAACGTTCGACTTCCAAAGCACGGCTTCTGATTGGCTGCAGGAAGCTCCTGGGTGTTTAGGAGCCGAAACGTACGAGTTCTGGGGCGTTCAAGAACCAAGGTATGTGACTGTATTTAATGCCTTTGCACCATGCAGGCCCTCTTGGTATTCAGAATGTGGCTGAATGAATGAAATTTGAAGCACTATTAAAGCATAGGGGCCCATCCTGTTTCCAGCCAGCATTGCTGTGACATGGAAAGTCGCAAAACTGCTGCTGGAACAACTCCTCTCCAGATGACTGTGGACTTTTTTCCCAGCCAGAACTCACTGGAACTCAGTTCTGGCACCTCTCAGATGGGTGCCATTGCCATTATAAGAGAACAAGAGAGGCGTTCATTCTGAGTTCTGGCACCTCTTTTTCTGGAAAAATAGCACTGTGGATAAGTATGCCATCATCGATAGCTACACCCTGCCTCACTGTGTCTGGCAAGTATATATAGCCTAGCAAAAGCTATGCAAACAAGATACACAAGTGCAGCGTACACATAATTCAACAAAGATAATATTTAATGCTTAACATTTGGCATCAACAGAACATGGTGATAAGTAGCTTCCTTGTTTCACATCTTAGCAAAGTTGCAGTTTCGTTGGTTGGCTTTAGCTCATTATTTTTTTCTTGTTTAACTCAGATCCTCACCTGACATTTTGGTTACATTTTGATTTGCATAATTTAATTAAATTATGCATTTTAATAGGTAGGGTGTATATTTGGACTTCTGCATAGCTTTCAGGCTTTCACCTTTTAGTTTGTAGTAGAACATGAGAAAGGGGGTTGAATTTTTTTAATTGGGTCAGTATCTCTTGGTATTAAAACGTGCAAGATTTTTGATCACAATGAATTCCTCAATAGGCATTCTGTATAACTCTGCCTTTGCTCCCTACCTTTGCCATGAGAAACTGACCTGAATATAGTATCACCCCGTACCTAATGAACTTCAGAAGGGACTGGCTGGATCATGCCCATCTGGTACAACATCCTGTTCCATAGCAGCCAACCACATGCCTAAGTACAAACCTTTTATTTTTAAACTTAGTACGCATTTATATTTCAATAAAATGTGTTTTGCATTTAAATGAAAATATCCTGATTTAACTTATAATTCTGTAACCTCAGCATCTGCACTACTGGTCCTCCCAGTTTGGACTCCTAGGATGTGTAACAAAGATTTGCATATATTTGCATATATGCAAATTGACATTTGTGCTCATATGCTTCCGCGGCACCCCCCCCCCCGCGCTTTCAAATGGACTATTGCCTGGGACGTCAATCATTGCTTGAGGGGCGTACCAATACGGAGATACTATAAGAGGCGGGGCAAACTTCAGAGAACATCCTGAGTGAAGGACAGGGGTGAGCTTGAGTCTATCCAATGGGAGAACAGAGTTTTCATCACGTGAAAAATAAGGCCCTGTCTCGGCCAATACACGCAGAGACGTGGGATCATACTATGGAACAGCGACAGGCCTCAGCCAATGAAAATACTCGGCTTGCTTGTCACGTGGGTCAACCGTTCCTCAGTTCGCACCGCTCTGATAGCCGTATTGTAAATCAGCGGAGCGCCGGGAGGAAATGACTCAGGGGACAAGAGGGAGCGGGCTGCAGGAGCAGCCAATGAAAAGGCCAGAGGAGAGTCACGGGATGAGGGTGACACGAGGAGCAAGTGTATGCTGTGGGCGGGCACGTTTCCTGCCCAATCATGGCGCGCAGGAGCTGCACGGGCTCGGCCACGAGTGCCCAATCAGTAAACGAGTTCCCTGGCTCTCTTCACGTGACGAAGCTCTCTGCAGTCAACAGGAACAGGATGTCTTTCGTCACGTGACTAGAGTAGCGCGGGTGGGGGGAGAGAGAGAGAGAGCAAGGGGCGGGGTCGCGCGCTACGGAAGCCGAGAGGGACGCAGAGCAGGGCGGTTGCAGGAGCAACAGTAGCAGCGATGGCTGCGGACGGCGAGCGCTCCCCGCTACTACCAGCCGAGCCCGGGGATGGGGGCGGCCTCGGCGCTGGAGGGCTGGTCGGGCCCGCAGGGCTGGTCTCGGCCTCCGCCTCGAACCCGCCGGGGAAGCCGAACCCGCCTCAGGGTGAGCCACGCCCCCTCATTAATATGCATGAGATTCCAATTGCGGGGGGGCAATGGAGGGGCGTTGGGGGGAGAAGGCGAGGGAAGCCTCCTAAGTAGAAAAAGCGGAGTTAAAGCATCATGGGCGGGGTCTTTAGCTGCGTGGGCGTGGCTACTTCGAATGAGGGCGTGGCCATCTGCTGCAGGGGCTGGGCTGCAGGCAATGGGGGTTCTAGGCGCCCCTGCCCAGCAATTAGTGAGGCAGTAAGTGGAGAAGTTCAGGGTTGGTCTGGGAAGTTTTTTTTGTAGGGTGCTGGGGGGCAGGTAGATAAGAAAAAGGGACAGGTGAGGGCATGATTGGCTTCACAGTAGTCTGATGGGCAACATGTTAGAGAGGTGGATCACCCTGGGGAGGGGTTCCCCCAAGGCTGAGTTTGAGCATTTACAGGAGGCAATAATATGTTGGCTGACACTTGGAGATCCGATTGCAAAAATAAACAAATGAATAGCATCTTTGTCTTTTTCTGATCCACCCGGTGGGGCGCAGTGGGTGAAGAGTTAAGCCAAGTGCCTGCAGATATTGGAGTCTCGTGGGATGAATTTGGGCAGAGCCGAGGTCACATTTATTTTTTTTTAAAGGGATTGTTGAAGTATTTGTGAAAAGCGATGTGTGTTGTTTTGGGAAAAGGCAGCTGAGATGCCGCTCTGGTTGAAGCAGAGTGAAGAGGGGCTGGGACACTGAAACAATAGTCCATGCTCCCTTTCCACAGACACTTCTTTCTTTCCTCTTGAAAGGGTTTCCTTCCTTCAGTGGGGTCAACGATGGGGGCCAGGCAGCTGTGCTTCCCGGAGAGGACCCCCCGCCCTACTCGCCTATGGCGTCTCCAGAGAGCGGCAGTGCTCCCATGATCACTTGCCGGGTTTGCCAGAGCCCCATCAATGTTGAGGGCAAGATGCATCAGCATGTCGTGAAATGCAGCGTCTGCAACGAGGCCACGGTGAGCACTGTTGGAAGGGTGGGTGGTACGATGGCAGTGGGGCTGAGGTAGCGGTGAAGAGGTGGAGATGTGTGCCAGGAGATCCTTGGCTCAGATCTTGTCTCAATTATCGAAGCTCTAGGCTTGTTTCATCTTTAGCTCAACAGCCATTATTTCTCAGCCTCAGCTGCTACCTACAACATCACTTCTAATAGCCAAGTTGTAGCTCAGGTGGCATATTAGGTACACATAAATATAGTTGTGGGGTCTTTTTTTTCTGTAGCAGGACTGTTTATTTAACCATGAGACTGGAGCTCAGGCAAAAGATGCACAACTGATCTAGCTTGGTGTTAAAATACCTGCATTGCATCCATTCTAAAAGATGTGATGTTCCAACTTTGGCATATCCAGGTGGATCTGGGAAAGGCTTCCAGCCTGAAACTCAGGAGAGCCACTGCTAGTCGGTGTATTGAGCCAGGTGAACAAGTGGCCTGACGTGGGATAAATCAGTTTTGTCTTTAAGCTTTTGGTTTGCCAGGTAACTGTTGAGTCAGCCTTTGGCAAGCTGTTTCCAACTACAGCTGATGGGAGTTGTAATCTAAAACATCTCAGGGCACCAGCTTGCTGGTGGCTGCGCTAGGCTGATGGAAAGCAACCAGCTGACTTCATTTTAACTTGGGACATAAAGAGAAAAGAATAAAATGGGTAGGAACTTTTCTCTCTCCTCTCTCATAATATTAGATCCTAGGGTCACACATTGAAAACCGACTGACGTTCAGGATAACCAAGAGGACATACCAGTTCCTGTTCACACCCCTACATAATTAACCATTGACACCAGACCGGGTGTTGGGTCAATAGCTTAGGTAGGTTTAAAAGTGGCTTACGCAGGCACATGGAGGAGGAGAGATTTATAAATTGCCAATGGTGACTATGTAGAATCTCCAGCTACAGAGGCAGCATACCTCTGAATTAAAATTTGCTCAGCAAGAATCTAAAGGAAAGGGCAGTTACTTGCACTTGGTTAGTAAATGTCAGGAAACAGGCATTTTTGTCTCATCTAGCAGCGTTCATCTTCTTATATGGGAAATGGAGATCTTGGATCCACTCCAGGATCCTTTTGAGGTTTTTTATTTTTTAAAAAATATACCCTGCCTTTTGAGGAGCTTCCTCCACAAATGTTGGCTGGGAAGTGCAAAAAAAAAAAAAAAAGGAAAAAAAGGAAAAAGGTGGCAATGAATTTGGATGAGATGAATCACTTTCTGGAATCCCAGTCAACATTTCACCAATCAACCAAACAGAGTGTTAGGCCATCTGACGCAGGTGTTCCCAACCTCTTTGGAGTTTAGGGATACACTTGGGAATTATAAGAAACGTACTCATTTTACAGATGAAAAGTTGGCAGTGGTCAGAAACACACTTAAAAAGCAGGTGTAACACCAACCCCTGCAGAAAAAAAAGAATCTCAAAATACAGTACAGACCAAAAAAGTGCAACAGCAAACACCCTTCCCAAAAAGAAGGCCACCTCCTCCCAACCTCCCCAAAGCCTTACAATAAATAGATATGAAAGGGGCGATTTAGGGAGCCCTAGTCCCAACAGTTTTAATGGAAGGAAAATGGAAGGTGAAAGATGTGCATCCTTGACTCAGTCCCTCTTATATGTTCCCAATATATAGCATGAGAAAAAACTTATCCTGCACTCATGTTGTTACTGAAGGATTTGGGGATGGTTCCTTTCCACAACAGAATTAGTGGGGATTTCCTTTTTCTTCAAGGATGCCTAGGTCTGAGCTTCTGGAGGTAATAATACTCTGACTTACTGGGTTCTTGGAAGCACTACTAAGATAATGCGCATGGACCACTTTGAACACACAGGGTGCCTGGCTGGTGCAAAGTCTTGCTATGAGGACAGTTCCGCAGAGCTTCCTTTCTTGGCTTTGCTTCTCCACATTCTTCCCTTTGCACTGCTCCTTTGTTTAGAATATTCTTTGTTAACTTGAGAGAGAGGGTACGCCTAGTCCGGCGTACGAACATAAATCTTGAAGCTGAAATTGCAGCTCAGCAGTGGCCTTGATGCTTGGACAAGCAGATTCCACAGAGTTGGTGTGATGTGATGCACTGCTGTCTGGGCACCCTCCAAAGTTTTAAATCAGAGCTACAGATCTCTATTCTGTTGTTTCATGTATTTCCCAGAATAATTACCTGGAGTTAATTTGACTTTTTTTAAAATCTCCTGGAGAAACCTGTCTGACCATAGTTAGCTCAGCTTCTCATCCAATAAGTGAAATCTCATTTATGGATGCTGACAAACACAAGAGTGTGGTTCAAGAGGGATGGTCTGTTGGACTTTGGAGCTAGGTTTATACAGGTTTGCTGTGCTGCTGGCACATTCCTGTTGCACTTTCTGCCTCTGGAATCTCAAATTAACAATAACACAGCATCTGTGGGGTAGAGGTACAGTGCAAAGCTTTTCAGACAGTTATTATATTGAAGAAAGAATTCATGTTTCAAGATCGTGAAATGCACAAGCTTATCTAGTTGTTTTAATATGGTACTTTATCATTAAATGGGAATACACTATAAATACCAGCAGCTTAGGGTCAGGTATAAAGATTAAACAAGTCAGCTTTAAGGAAATAATTGCTCTGTTGAAACCCTTTAGTCAGATTGTCCTTTTGCGCTCTCCAATTAAGCCTTACCAGCCTAATTGGAGGCCACCACTAGAAGCCTCTTCTATCAGTCCTCTGCTGACCTATTGGCATTCAGATCTATCTTTCTGTGGTTCCCTGGAAGTCTTCTCTCCAGCACTCCTAACCGCCAGCAGAGCTCAACACTCCAAGCTGCTTCTCTCTCCTTCCCTTGGGGCTGCAGGCAGATTCTCCACTTAACTCACTGCGCCAAGTGATTCAGTGATCTTCAACAAAACCAGATCTCTGGCTTCTTGGACCGTCTGTCGTCTTCCCCAGCCCTCCTTTATTCTGCTGTCCATTTCTTCTGACCAACTCCTCCTTCCAGCTCCCAGACCCCTCCTTTTACTGCACACCAGGCCATATATATTCTACTTCTAACCCCCACTGGTGCAGCCCCAGCCAATCGCACTGTGCAAATGAAAATTCTTAGCCTCCATCCACCAATCAAAATATGCATATCTTCCATCCCTGTTTTGCATACTGTGAATTTCACCACCAGCCCTTCCTCAGAGCTGTCTGTTATCGCCCCAGTGACAATTAAATCACTGAAGCAGAGTGAAGACTTCCAACATAATCATCACATAATCCAATACACATTCAAACCTCATTCACATGTTGATTTCTTCACGTGTTGAAACATTCCTTAATATCGGGCTTCCCCAGCCTGGTGCCCTCCAGATGTTTTGGACTACAACATCAGCAGGGATAATCAAGAGTTGTAATTTAGCAGCAGAGGGAGGCTTGTGTGCCTTAACCCAAAGTGAGGAACTTGCAGTCCTCCAGATGTTCCTGGATTTCAACTCCCATCCTTCCTTGCCATTGTCCATGCTTGTGGCAGGGTTGACAAGAATTGAAGTCCAGCAACACTGTAAGTCTACAGCCCTCATTCCTCTTCTAACCCTTCACAACAGATTATAGGCATATTCACTGGAGTCCAGTGTGACTTAGTTCATTGTGATTTTCATACATTCTCTTCTGCAGTGTAAGTTGAACTAGTATTCCTTCTGCCCTCCTTTGCACGGTCTGCTTAAATTGGGTGGTGTGGGTATTGTTGCATTCCGTACTAGAGTTTAAAGCACTTCACAATACTTATCTCCACTTCTGCATTGGGAGAAGGGGTGTGGCTGCAAGTTTAATGATTTATCTATGACCAGCTACAAAGCCTTATGGCTAAAAGAGACTCCCAGTTCCAGAATACTTGCTCTGAACCCTTGCTTAGCACTGACTGTTGCTTGTCATATAATACATAGTTCAAGATACTTGGGACCAAAAATGGAATAAAAAATTGACCTGGGGTGGAAATCGACCTGCAAATTTCTGTGCCTTTCTCCTCCTTTTGCCTAAAGTCCCATCTCTTCTGCTGCAATGAATACTCCTTTTTCTCAAGCCTTACCTTGCTATTCTGGGTCCTGAGTGAGAATTTCACCTAGCCCCTGCTTCTCACCCTGCTGCCACTGAGCCATCCTCACAGTCCCATCTCTGTGCCTTTTCCTTCCGCAGCCCCACCCCATAAATTACAGAAACCCTGCAAGATCTTTCCCTAGCGAAATAGACCTTTCACGTCCCTAACAGCCTCCTCCCCTCACTCTTAAACCAGGACGTGTGTTTGCTTCTTACAGATTGTGTCTTTTTGCCTTCTTTCTGCTACAGCCTATCAAAAATGCCCCGCCTGGTAAGAAGTACGTGAGATGTCCCTGCAACTGCCTCCTGATCTGCAAAGTGACATCGCAGCGCATCGCCTGTCCTCGGATATACTGGTAATGGAATGGGCTGGGAGAGATGCTGAGAAAGGGGCCCGGCGGCTTTGCTGCAATTCCATTGGGGAGTTTTGGGATGGGACCCCAGTTCTGCAACCCAGATGATTTCTGGACTTGAGATAGGCTTGTGGGGAGGAGGGTACCCTAGAACTCCAGCCCCACTAGGCTCCATGGAGTGGTTGGTGGCTTACAGGTTCTGGCCAGCCAGCCGGGTCCTAAATTTCTCACACATCTGTGGGCCACTATGACAGTTGGGTAGTCCCTCTCACCTGTCAGTCACCTGACACCATTGTTTCAGGTGACTTAACGTCAAAGGAAAGAATTGGGCAGAATTTTTCTTTTTGTTAAGGCAGTCAGAACCTTTTGCTTATCTATTGCAAGTTTATTGCCAGAGATCTGTTGATCCTGACTTCCCTTTTGCCCTCCTGCACCCCGACCTAGACACCAGCTGTTTACCCACTCCTTTTTTTCCAGTGGCATTTCCTTATCTAGGAGGCACCTGTAAACGAGTTGTTATATAAACTCTGAGTTGGTCTGTTTCTGGTGACTTAGTATTTTTTTTTTTTTAAAAAAAGCCTCTTATCATATTGTGCGCACTGTCTTGAGGACCAACCAGCTGACTGGATATAAATGGCTTTAATTTCACTTGAAGCCTTAATCTGAAACCCCTCCCATCCCTGAACAGGATGCGGCCAGGAGCATGGTGGTGTTTGAAATAAAAATTAAGAATCCTTGTATCCTGGGGAGAAAAATGTCTTTACTAGAAAATGTTTGCTGCATTGTGTGATCAGATTGTTGTGTGCAGTAACTGTGAAAACAATGTCACAAAAGCAGGGAGCCATAGATGCTTGTTTTAGGAGGTGAGGAATGGAGAGATGGAGCACCTCTTTTTACTTGCCGTGATCAATCATTGTGTTGCTGGGGAACTGAATTTAGCTGGGCAAGCTGGATCTGTTGGGAGGACAGACCTAGCTGCATGTCGGGACAATATTGGCAACAAACGGAATAAAGGAGTAATGTTGGGATTGGGAAGTGGGTGGTGTGCCAGTTTCCAGGCTGTCCCACTGGTACAGGCACAGAAAGGCTTATGAGAGCAGTCCTCTAATCTAATTCTTATTCTTTCCCCCCCTTGCTCCCAGTAAAAGGATCATTAACCTTGGCCCAGTGCATCCAGGACCCCTGAGTCCTGAGCCACAGCCGGTCGGTGTGCGCGTCAACTGCGGACATTGCAAAAACAACTTCCTGGTAAGGGGTGCTTGGAAGTGAGGCCAGGGTCATTGGGGGTGGAAAGAGAGAAGGCTAGGACTTAGGATCTTCCCACCGTCTCCAGCTTTTGGAAACGAAACAGTAGCTTGTTATTTTGCCTAAAATACCTTTTCTCCAGAACATTGGTGGGATGAAGCCAGCAACTGAACCAGTGGTGTATGTAATGGACAGAGTACAGGTAGTCAATGTGGGGCCTTCCAGTTATGCTCGGACTGCGGCTCAGATCAGCCCCATTGTGGCCGATTGTCAGGGGTGGTGGAAGTTGCAGTCTCAAAACATGTGTAGGGAACTGGGTTGGCTGCCTGTCCCTGGCCTGGTCTTTGGCCTGGGAAGCCCATGATCAAATTGTCAGCCTCAAATCTCACCTCTGGGCAGCCTCTGGGCATCGGGATCTCTCGGCTGAACGTCCCTTGTAGGATTACACAGAAAAATTGGTGGGGGAGCAACTTCCACTGCTCTGGGCTCCCTGGCAGAAGGGCAGGATAAAAGTGTAATTCACAAATCAGTTGGCCCACGTGCTACAGTTAAGGAGTGTCTTGTTCCACTTTTGGGATTCCTTTTGGGATGGGTGGCAAGGGATAATCGTGCCCCCTCTGTTGTGGCACCCTGGGAGACCCGCTTGAATAGCTGGTGCTTGGGAGCCGGGTGAGCAGGTGGTGTGCTTGACAGGTGGGCACCTCTGGAGTTGGAGCAGGCAATTTTTTCTTCAGATTTGGTTGACTAGCTTTACTTCATGTTTTCTTTTTGTTTTTTTTCTCCCTCCCTTCAGTGGACAGAGTTCACGGACCGCACATTAGCACGATGTCCTCACTGCCGTAAAGTGTGAGTTAACTCCACTCTTCCTTAACCCACAAGCTGCACTCACGGGGCAGGGGGAGATGGAGGGAATGCTCTGAATAGCTGCTGTATGCATTTCATAGAATGCATAGATCTGTCAAGTTGGAAGGGACCCTGAGTGTCACCTATAGTCCAGCCCCCTGCAATACAGGAATCCCCCTGCAATACAGGAATCTCAACTAGATCATACATGGCAGGTGGACACCCAACCTCTGCTTAAAAACCTCCAAGGAAGGAGAGCCCATAACCTCTTGAGGGAGACCATTCCACTGATGAACTAGTAGCTGGATTGGGGGAGTGGGATTGGCACTTCTTTTTCTCAGACAGGTGAACCTGGAAGTGTGCCATGTATTCTGAGCCAGGCTGCTCAAGAGCACAAGCTGCATTTTTGTTAGTCACCTCAGCAGAGGTTGGCTGCTTGCTCTGGGCCAGCCAGTGCGGCAAACTCCTCTGAAGTGCTTCCCCAAGATCTGAATGTTCAAATCCCCCCAGAGAACTGAGGCTCCCTAAGCACAGTTTGATGGGCTGCCTATATCTGCCCCCAGATCCTCCATCGGGCGACGCTATCCCCGGAAGAGATGCTTTTGCTGCTTCCTACTAGGCGTGTTGATGGCTGTGACAGCGACAGGACTTGCGGTGAGTGTGAGCAAGAAGGCACATTCCCAGTGCGGCCCTTCCTGGCGTTTGCTGTCTGAAACTGAACTAGCCATCGCTGCTCAATTTTCAGTGCAAAATATTAGGAAGTTGCATTAGATCCGGGCCTGGGGCAGCTTTTGTAGAGGCTGCTAATTTCTCAGTACAGTTGTATCTTGGAAGTCGTACGGAATCCATTCCAGAAGTAGTTCAACTTTCAAAAGGTTCGAAAACCAAATTGCAGCTTCTGATTGACTGCAGGAAGCTACTGCAGCCAATCAGAAGCCCCAGCGGATGTCTGGGTTCCAAAAGAACGCTTACAAACCGGAACACTCACTTCCGGGTTTGTGGCGTTTGGGAGCCAAAACATCTGAGTTCCAAGGTACGACTGTACAACCTGGAGCCAGGGCTCACCGAAACCTTTGGCAAGCTCCCTTCAAGTAGAACACTATGGAATCCTCAATACACTTCCTTATTTGTGAATGGCTTTGTTGAGGTATCAGAATTACGGGGCACGTACAGAAAATCATAACGCTAAAAAGAGGCAGATGACATTTCAAGGGAAATTCAACAGCGACTCCTGAAAAGTCCCTAGGAAGCAAAACTTGGTGGGTATGTTTTGGAGAGAAACATGAGCACGTTGGACCACTCAGATTGTGATTTCCGGAGTTTGGTCCTAACCTCCCCCACATATATCAGCACTGCGGTGTGTGTGAAGCAGCAAGTTAGAACCCCATCCCCTTCTGGCATGGGACTAGCCTATCTGTGCCCCATAGGTGTTTATGCTGCACCCTGAGCAACGGTGTGCCCTTGGGCTCCTCCCAATACCCTCAGTCCCCTCCCTCTTTCACAGAAAACCTTTTTATCTGTTTGACTGGTGGTGAAAGTGAGCTAGGCATCTTCACCATTCGCTGACTCCTCTTTGCCTCTCCTTTTTGTCTCCAGTTTGGTACGTGGAAGCAAGCCAAGATATACGGCGGGATCTACGCCTCTTGGGCCCTGGTTATTCTACTGGCCTTGGTGTGCCTTGGTCGAGCCACATACTGGGCCTGCATGAGGGTCAGCCACCCTGTCCAGAACTTCTCCTGAGCCTTTTCCTCCATTTCCAGTTCCTGCTGCTGCTCCCAGCACATCATCTACTGAGAGCCAGCCCTGTCCGTCCTCATTTATTCCCCCCCCCCATCCGCTTTGGGGATGGGACCTTCCGGGGCCACCCTCCTGCTGTGCCAGCACCCTATTTTTCAGTCATCTCAGCAGCTGCTACAACCCTCACCCAGGAGTCTCTTTCCTGGTCGTTCACCCTGGATCTGGTGGTGCCAAAAACGAACGATCTGACCTGAAGAACTTTCTTAACCTGCGGAAATCGGGGGGGGGGGCTACCCCAGCAACAGCAGAGTTCTCCGGGGGCAACAGAACACTAAATGGGACCAACGTCAAGAGGGACTTATGCGTGATTAGACATTGTGGGTTCCAAGAAACTGGCACAAATTCCTGAGTGCCTCCCGTGTGTGGGAGACATCAGAGCTACGGTGACTGCGCTGGGACATATGAGCAACAGGGGCCGGAGTGGTCGGATGATTAGATTGAAGCGGTCCAATCCCAGCTGTGATGGGCTCAACCACTTGAGATTTAAAAAAAAAACTACAGTGACTCGGCTGGGAGATTTTTGGCAGAGTGGTACGTTTTCAGAATCCGTTGGCTTCTCTTTGAGCTGCTTTTGAAACACTTCCCAGGCTGGAAGGAGCTACAAGACATCAGTGCTGCATCCTTTCTCTTTGCTCTGTGACTTTGGGGCAGCTGCGAAGGACAGCTCAGGCTGCGAGAGTCGAGGCACCTTGCACGTTCCTTTAACGGTGAGCCTGCGATGAGAGGAAGGCGACCAGATCCTCGGCTGCTGGCTTCCCGTGGCGCTTGGGAGAACTCGGTTACTTAATGGCCAGTACCCTGCACCTTGGCGTGGGCGCTCCAGACTCCTTCCAGGCCCTTCTTCTCCCCAGACCCCCCCCCCTTCCCTTAATACCACCTGGCGTTTGGCTAAATGTCCCCTACCCAGTCAACAGCCCTCTATTCTGTGACCAGCGGCAATCCTGAGATCTGGAAGGCTCATGCTGACAGAATCTCCGGTACCACATTTTGACACTTTTTTTTTAAAAAAAGTCCCTTGATCCTACTTCATTTCTCTCCCCCTCTCCGCCCTTTTTTGTTTGCACATTCCATGGTGGAGGAATTTCCCCCTCTTGCCCCTCCAAGAACCAAATCCCTACTTGGGAGGGTGGGGCTGAGGGACCCTCCCCCATCTTACGCATCATGTCACTGATTTGTGCCTGGTTTAACAACCCGCCCCCCCCATCCTAATCATGCACTGCGACTTGTCAAGTTTCACCCTTGGATCCCCTTTCCCGTATTTACTGCTGGGTGGGACAGCTAAGTCCTTTCCCCTCTTCTATCTGCAATTCCGTCTGCGATCTTTCCTCCTGGCTTGAAATTCCAACCTCTTTTGTGTTCTGATCCTGGACATAACTTTTTCGCCCCTGCCCCTTGGACTCGCTTCCAAGAACATGTTTTTGTGTTACCCTATTTTGGGTGGTGGTGGTGGTGGTACTCCTTTCCTTAAATCGGGGAACTTTGGGGCCTCTAGATGTTGCTAGACTTGCAGCTCCCATCATTCTTTGCTGCTGGACCCTGTTTGAAGTGCAGCAGCTGGAGGCCCCAACGTACCCCACTCCCTGGCCTAGGTCATTTGAGGCCTGCGAGAGACATTCATGGGAGGGAGGCCAGTCTTGGCAGTGCAACCAGAGGGAAAAGGGTGTCAGTTCTGCTTCCATGCATGTCTTGGCTTTTGTCAATGGGGTGTTTTTAGGTCCCTTCCTCAGATTCCCCCCTTCCTCGTGCCCCCATGGCTTTGAGCTTGTGGCCCCAAACTTGTTGCTGTTGCAGCTTTGTATATATAAGAATAACTGATGTGTACATAGAGCTATTTAAGATTCGCTCTCCTTCCCGGTGGCTCCCTCGCTCCCTCCCACCTGTGTGCCTGCACCTTGTCTCTCCTTCAGTCATGCTGAAACTTGCCTCTCGCTCTCCTTTGCCTCCACACAGCCAAAGGAGGAATGCAGATTGGATGGTTGTAAATAAAGTAAAAGATTCCATACGTCTTCTGAGAGGCGGATGCCCTTTGGGTGGTTGTTTTCGTGGGAGTGTGGTTTGGACCATATTTGGATTTTGGAGGGGTGTGTGCTAATTGGGGACGTGCCGTTTCCTAATTTGAACCTGGTGCCCTCCAGATGTTTGGGCCCACAAGTGCCCTGCCAACATACAGTGGCCAGGCATGATGGGATCTCCCTTATAGTTGGATTTAATCCTGTGCCCTTCAAACAAAAACTCTCCTGGTCTTGATTCCTTGTTCAGTTACTAATATGGGGCTGCCCTGAATTGAGGGATGAGGGAACCTGAGGCCTTGCTGATGGTGTTGGACTATGAATCCTATCAGCCCCAGCTAACATGGCCGCTGCTCAGGGGTGATGGGAATTGTAGTCCAGCAACATTGGGACGGCTACAGGTCCTCCTCCCCATCCTAGCCCTAAACCATTTTGGGACCGAAATGGGGAAATCTAAATGACAGGTTAAAAAGCCCTTAAACTATGTCAAGACCATCTTCTCCATCAGGCTGGGTTGCTTTTGACTAGCACTGACAGGCATTTAAAGTCGGATGTTCTGCTTGTTGAGAATGTTCCCTTTTAAGATGTGGACACAGTCCACTAGGAAATTCTGCTTGTTGAAAGAGCTCCCTGAATTGCCCCGTAATCATCCAAATTTGCCCCTTAACCATGCCTCACGGGGATTCCATTCCAAGCCTACAGGCAGGGCCTCTACATCACTTCAACAGAAGGCTTGCTGGCAGTGTGATTTGGGAAGAAATGTGGCATTTTATTAACTGCAAAGCCCCCCGGTCTTGTGTTGTCACACCTCCCAACCCTCCAATATGTTTAGATAAGCTTTTTTTAAAAAAAATGATTTCTGCAAACTACTTGGTGTTGCTTACCTGAAAAGCAGTATATAGCATTGAAAATCAACAAATTCAGCTGCAATAGGCTGTATGCATGTGGAGAAAAAAGGTGAATTGGTAAATAGTAATCTAGAGCCAGGGTTGCTGTCAGGCTGAGGCTATTACAGGGGTAGCCAATGTGGGACCCTCCACTGTCCACTCCTATGAGCCCCAGTCAGCATGGCCAAAGGTCAAGGGAGATGATGTCCAAGAATATCTGAACTGAGGGCGCCATGTTGGCTACCCTTGTGTTAGGGAGAGCTGCATTTAAATCTCCATTCGCGTTTGATAGTCACTGGATGACGAGTCAGTCATTGCCAGAGGTCTCCCTCACAGATTTCTTGGAGGACCCAACAGACCGGGAAAGTAATTCCTGTGACTCTGGAAGAGGGACAGGATAAAAATGAAGTAAATAGTCATTAGCAGGGTGCAGGGAGGAAGACCATCACTCATACTCCAACTGTAGTGGCTGAAGCCCATTGGAACGGAGGGTGGGAGCCAGACACTAGGTGGAGCCTGTCCCGATGTCCCCATCCTCTCCCCTATGGAGTGACAGAAGGGGTAACAGAGACTAAATTAGAGAAGGCTGACAGGTCAGGTGACCCCTTGGGCTGGCTGGAAGTGGGAAGGCAGGCTGAGGGTTGGTGTGGCAGTGCCCATTCGCCTCTGCTGCCCCTCCAACCTTGAGAATGATGCCGCAAAAAGAACCAGGACAGCTGTAGAAATTCACATTTTATATATATATAAAGGAAAGTTTAATACACTTTTTCCAGAAGAGTTAAATCTTTTGTCTCGGAGCACCACTGCTGCCTAGAGGAGGGGGGCAGCCTTTTGTAAGGAGAAAACAGATAGCTGCTAGGTAGAAAAATAAGGGAGGGAGGATGGGCAGTTAGAGGCCAAAGGAGTTGGAAAACAGCGTCAGGTTGACGGAGGGAAAACTCCAGCTTTTCCTAAATACCAGAGAAACTTCCACTTTCGAGAACCACATCGCACAAGGGTTGCCAGCTGCTGAACCGGCAATACCAACCTCACATTTAATAGCCCTGAGTCAGAAAGACACCATATGGCTTATCCTGCATCTCCCGCCTCTTCCCTCCCATCTGCTCTACAGTGGAAAACAGGACCCTGCTGACTTGCAATGGGGGGGGGTGTGCATGAAGTTCTGCAGTGCTGGGTTCCCCCAGCGCACTGCACCATTTCACAAGCCCCAACCCATCCTTGGGGAGAGGCGGAATTGCAAAAGAGGCGGTCTCCCTGATCAGGAGCAGGCAACCCAGTGCAGATACCTTGCTGTGAACAAAGAAATAACAGAGAAATTTGTAGCCCCCACTAGAGTGGGCATGAACATAGGCCAGAGTTTGCCACCATAATGCTCTCTAGATGTGGATTGCACCTCTCAAGAACAATACATCTGGATGGCACCATGTTGGCGACCCCTGGCATACTGAAAGAACACGATCTCAAATCCCACAAGCAGGACTTTCAGGTTTTCTAGGGCTGGGTCTCTATCCACCTCTCGGCTCAAGCTGCAATTATCAGAGGACCCATGTTAGTAACCGCCCTCCATCCCCTTGAATCTCCATCACACGGCCAGGTACAGGGTGATGGGGCAGTGGTCGCTCCCCAGGGCCGTGGATCGGATCTTGCTGTCGCAGACGTTCTCCAGCAGGTCTTTGGAGACCACAAAGTAGTCGAGCCGCCAGCCCACGTTCTTGGCCCTGGCGTTCATCATGTAGGTCCAGAAGGTGTAGGCGTAGGGGGTGTCAGGGTAGAGGTGGCGGAACGTGTCGGCAAAGCCGGCCTCCAGCAGCTTGCCAAAACCCTCCCGCTCCTCGGGGGTGAAGCCGGCGTTCTTCTTGTTGCCCTTGGGGTTCTTCAGGTCGATCTCCTGGTGGGCCACGTTGAGGTCCCCGCAGAGGACAAGGGGCTTGCGGGCAGCCAGGCCTTGCAGGTAGGAGCGGAAGGCCACGTCCCAGCGCTGGCGGTACTCCAGTCGCACCAGGCCCCGGCCCGCGTTGGGGACATAGGCCGTCACCAGGAAATAGGAGGGGAACTCCGCCGTGATCACCCGGCCTTCCTTATCATGCTCCTCCTCGCCTGCAGCAGGGGAAGAGAACGGAAACAGTCGCCGGTTACGGGAGTAGCAGAAGGGGCAACTGGATCGGGTGGGGAACCTAGGTCTCCCCCAGGCCTTGCAGGCCAAGTTTGAGTCACAATGTTTGTTTTGATTTCTTACACTTACGTACACCAGCGGAGAGACGGTGGCTGGCCCAAGGTCACCTAGCGAGCTACAAGGCAGAGTGGGGATTCAAACCCTGCACTCCCAGGTCATAGCCCAACACTCTAACCATTACGCCACACCAGCTGTCGCCAGCTGACTTCTTTTCCTTTGGCTACAGAGCTCTTTTCAAAGCACCTCGCCAGGGACTATGCAAGACCCAACAGTTGACCAATTGTCCCAAACTGATTTACAGCGAAAATTGTAAAAATCCTGATGTTTGGGACTACAATTCCCATGATCCTTGAGCACTGTCCATGCCAGCTGTAAAATAAAAAAGGGCGCCATTCAAAAGCAAAAGAAACATAGGACTTGCAGACAAAACAGGATAGATTTGCGGCAGAGGAGAGTGTAGTTTAGGGGTGAGGGGCCTTTATTAGCCCTTGGGCCGCATTTCTGTCTGGACAACTTTCCAGGGGCCACATTCTGGTGGTGGGGGAGGCCAGAGGGGAAAGTGGGTGAAGTAACTCATACAAACTTTACGTTCACACAGTTTCTACACACGTTTCTCTCTATCCTCCACCTGGACAAGTGAAAGCCATCACAGTTCAAGGACACATAGAAACACTTGAGGTGTGAAGACAGGGCCAGACAAGAGAGTCAAGACCTGGTGAGAGTTCTGAGGGCCAGACAAGGGGCCTGAAGGGCCACATTCAGCCCCTAGGGCAGAGTCCCCACCTCCAGTTTGTCATGGGGTTTCAGAAGTCCTTACCGATACCGTAGGTGACATCGACAGGCTTGGCCTTAGAGAGGAGGGCCACCCCACTGTAGCCTTCCTTGTCGTCAGAGCAGGCCCAGTACTTGTGGGGATAGTCGGCCAGATCCCGGATCTCGGCCGGCAGCTGTTTTTCCGCGCATTTCGTCTCTTGGAGGCAGAGTATGTCCGGCTTCTCCTCACACACCCACTGTGGGGAGAGATGGCTTTAGGTCAGGTCTCCCATCTTCTCACGAGAAAGAAAAACGGGATTTAGCAGGGTGGGGAGCAGACTGAGAGAGGGGACTGGGTTAGCTTGCTGATGAAACTAGCTACGTACTGAAGGGATTCCTAGAGTCATAGAACTGTAGAGTTGGAAGGGACCACGAGGGTCATCTAGTCCAACCCCCTGCAATGGAGGAATCTTTTGCCCAGTGTGGGGCTCAAACCCACAACTGTGACATTAAGAGCCTCATGCTCTATCGGCTGAGCTTTAGTGTGGTGTAGTAGCACTGTCCTATCTCAGAAGTCGAACAGAATCCATTCCAGAAGTCCCACTGGACTTTCAAAACATTTGGAAACCAAGATGCGGCTTCATGCAGCCAATCAGAAGCAACAGAAGCTGTGTCGGATGTTCGGATTCCAAAGAATGTTTGCAAACCGAACATTCACTTCCGGGTTTGTGGCATTCAAGAGCCAAAACGTTCGAGTCACAAAGTGCTCATCAACCAAGGTACAACTGTAGCAGTAATAGGGTCAACTTTAAGACCAGAGAGACCTGGGTTCAAATCCCCACCCAGATACGAAGCTTGCTGATTGTGGACTAATTGTTCTGTCTCAGGCAAAATTCCCTCACAGCGGTGCTGTGATGATAAAACGGGGAAGAAAGTGTATTTATTCACTTATCTGCTGTCTTCAACATGCTTCCCCAGCATCTTGAAGAATGGCTGGAAGACCCACATCTGAAACCCGGAAAACCACTGCCAGTCATCACTGACATTATGGAGTACAACGGACACATACCAACAGCCGTCACAGTTCCCAAATTCCTTGGCTCTTATGTACCAAAACAGTACCGCACAGAAACAATAGGAGCATCGAGCAAGATCTGGGGATATTTGCAAATAATCTTTAGGGGAGCAAAAACGTAAGGAAGAAGAACCTCCCTATAAAACAAAACAAAAAACCCAGTCCAATAAAGTCTGAGCATGCAAAGAAATGCTGAGTATTTGAGGGGGGGCGGGGGTAGATGACAAAGAAAGCCAGATGGGAGAACAGAATGGAGCACCCTGCAAAAGGGTGTGGCTGGCTGGCTGGCACCCAGAATGGGAGCATTCTGCACAGCAACATTTTGTTGCAGCCCTCACTTGCACTCCTACATCACTACTGAGAAGTCTGTTCTGGGAGGGGAAAAGCAAAAGGTTGCTTTAAGTCCCAGTCTAACGACCTGCGATAGAGAAGGCCTCACTGTGGCTCAACTCTTCCCTCAGACGCAGAGGAAAGGTAGGATACAAATAGATTGCCCTGTTTGTTGGCCTTCACAGGCTCAGTTGCTTGCTTCCTGCAGTCCCAGGGGCATTCCCCGGTTTACCCAGAAGGATGTCTGGTTGCCATACCACTGGCTCCTAATTGCTTCTCCATGAGAGGGTGGGACTGCAACTCTCCCTTGAGGGGCTACATCATCTCCAAGGAAACATTTAATGGGATGGGTAGCCATGGTGAAGCGCAACTAAGGGGAAACGGCTGTAACGAAGGTGGAAGGGGAGCAGGGAGGGACACAAACTGCCAGGCAGAGGCTTTTCCCCAACGTAGCTCAACTGTGGCCCTCCAGGTCTGGGACTCCAATTCCCATCATACCATGCTGGCTGGGGCTGATGGGATTTGGAGTCCAGCAACAACTGAAGGACCACAAGTCCCCCACTCCTGAACTACACCATGTGAGGCTTTTTCTACTTTAGATACTGGGGTGGGGAAAATCACCAAAGAGACTCAAGATACGCTTTTTACAAAATTATGCTCAAAATAAAGTACAGAGAGAGAAGGGAGGCACATGGGAGGGGAAAAATCTACATCCCACACCATTACTTGCATTCAGGAGGAGTCACCCGAATAAATTAATTGGCGTCAAATCCAGGACACGCAAACAGAAGGACTCCTTCATGGAACCCAGAACCAATCTGTGGAATTCACAGACCACGAGATGTGGCGACGACGGCCTCTTTGAAATGGAATCAAAAAATTCATGGAGGTGGGGGGGGGCAAGATCTATGAACAGTCATGGGATAAATGGATCCCAGGTCATATTCTGGGAGGGTGGAAGGCAGGGAGCCCATAAAGTAGGGGAACGGCCAGTCAAGGAGAGGCCTGGCCAATGCAATTCTCATTTTGTCTCCAGGGGGCAAGACTGAGATGGAGGAGGAAGAAGCTGGAAGTACAAGATGCAAGCAGGAAGGCAGGCAGATGGGGCTGTGAGGGCAGACCGGGGATAACTGGGCAGTGCCCCCCCTTTCCCCTCAGGGGTCAGCCTCTACCAGTTGAGCCTATTCTTATGCCTTACCTCCAGCCCCTTCTTCTTAAACCAGGCTCGGATCCCGTCAACATTCCAGGAGGTGACCTTCAAGGTGTATTTCTTGCCACTGGGAGAGGTGAGTTTGTCAGGGGGGTCTTGGTACAGGATTGGACCATCGGCCTCCTTCTCAACTTTCGCCCCACCTTTCTTAGCCTTCTTAGGCTCTGGTTCTGGCAAGAATAAAGAGTGAAGAATAAGAAACAATTCGCTTTTCCATCAGTCACGAGAAACATTGGGGTTCCATGTAAGGTTTGCAAAGACCTACTTGCCTGATTTCATCTAGCAAACAACATTTTCCTCCAAGCAACTAGGTAAAGGTAAAGGGACCCCTGACCATTAGGTCCAGTCATGGCCAACTCTGGTGTTGCGGTGCTCATCTCACTTTACTGGCCGAGGGAGCCGGCGTACACCTTCCGGGTCATGTGGCCACTTCTGGCGAACCAGAGCAGTGCACGGAAACGCCGTTTACCTTCCCGCCAGAGCGGTACCTATTTATCTAGTTGCACTTTGACGTGCTTTCGAACTGCTAGGTTGGCAGGAGCAGGGACCGAGCAATGGGAGCTCACCCCGTCGTGGGAATTCAAACTGCCAACCTTCTATCAGCAAGTCCTAGGCTCTGTGGTTTAACCCACAGCGCCACCTGCATCCCTAGCAACTAGATAGTGGTGGTTTATAAGCACCAGTTTTTCTTTTGTCCATATATGAATATTGTCAGTGTTGGCATGTAGCCTAGTGGTTTGGGCGGTGAGGCAGGCTGGTTAGTTCTGTGGATTTATTTGCAAGACTGGATCCAAGCACATGTGTGTCATTCATTCATTCACACAAAACACACACACATATAAAGATGCCACACAGGAACCAAGACTGGGGCAGAGAAACACCTCCACCAGAGAAGCGGTTTTAGGTAACTCCAGGGCTAGCAACGTGGGATTACGAGCCAGTGTGTTGGTTAGAGGGTTGAGCTAGGACCTAGGAGACCAGGGTTCAAATTCCTACTCGGCTACAAAACAGTATATAACCCGCTGGGCATGCAATATTATTTATTACATTTATAAATAATAAAATAGATTGCTTGCTTCATTAATACATTTCCTTCACAGAGTTCAAGGCAGTATACAAAGTTCTCTTTCTCCCCCCATCCCAATATTTTATATTCACAGTAACACTGTGGGGAAGGCTAGTTACATTGAAAGATAGTGACATCTCATTGAAAGATGGGCCCACAGCACTAAAATCGAAGGTAAACCTGCCTGCTCTTTGAGGCTTGCAACTGTCAATCACCTGGTGCCATAATGACATCAGGAAATCCACCCACCTATCAAAAATGTCTCACAGAGTTTGGGTAAGCTCTGGATCCAGCCCTCCAAGTTCACTCAATTCCCCACCATGTAGTAGGTTTGAGAGAAAGACTACGACACACAAAACATCTGAAAGATTATTCTTAGTAGTAGTAGTAGTAGTAGTAATAAAAATAACAATTTAATTTCTTATCCATCCCTCACAAAAATAGTACCAAAGCAGGTTACAGCATTATATATATATATATATATATATATATATATATATATATATAACAAATTAAAGCCACAAGAACAGGGTGAGTCCTAAAAATATCTATCTCAAGTGTCATATAAGCCCCGTCCAAATCCATCTTTATTGCCAAGACTGAAGACACTGACCTGCCACTGTCTCCTTCTCCTCAGGAAGGGCTTCACCTTCCTTCTTCTTGCCCCGTTTTGGCATCTTAGGTGCCCAGCTGGATCCTACCCTAGGCAGCTGGCAGCACAACCTCGCCTGCAGCTGGCTATTGAACAGCGACGTTGTCTCCTGGGAAGGAAGGATCATGATGGTAAACACTCCCAAATGTCCTCCAAACAGGCACCTTCAGTGCCATAAGCCCCATTGACTTTGGTGGCTTTAAAAGATTAGGCAAATTCACAGTGGATAAAGATGAGAAGGCTGTGTTCCGCCTCTGAATACCATTTGCTGGAAATCACAAGTGGGGAGAGACTGCTGTTGGCATTCAAGTCTTGCTAGTGGGCTTCCCATACGGAGAACAGGATAATGGATGGGCCTTTGGCCTGATCCGGCAGGCTCTTCTTAAGACGAATCCCATTATTATTATTATTAATAATAATAATTAGTCCCCTAATAATGCTAACCTGAAAACACTGCATGGGCAACTTTTCACCCAGCGAAGTGTATTTTTGCTCCAAATATCTGCTCATTCTTAGCCAATTCCCCCAGATCAAATGACAGTGCCCTGACAAGACCTCACCACTCTCTACTATAGCTGCCCAGAGCACAGAAATATATAAGGCATAGACACTAGACTGGATTAAGCTTCTAGCCAATTCAAGCCTTAGCAAGATGCAGTAGTAGGGGCCTGAACCAGTTCGATTTTTACCTGTCATGCAACCACGATGAATTCTGCCCCAACTGGATTTTTACCTGCTATGCAACTACGATTGCATATGCACCACTTGGTTGCAGGGTCCCCCCCCCCCGCATGCAACTATAATGAATTCTGCACCAGCTGAGGTTTCACCTGCCGCACAACTTTTAAGGGCACCTTCAAAGGCCTTCCAGGGAGAAGAGGGAACAAAAAGCGGGGAGGAGATATTACCATATCAATACACCCTTCCTCTGCAAAGACAGAAGACCAGCTTCCCCCTTCCTTTCTGTATAAATAATACAATCAATAAAATAAAATAATTATGATTTCCAATTATTTCTCCTCCTGCTCTTACCGCACCAGGATCCCTGCGCTCCCCAGAGACAAAGGCGGAGACTGCAGAGCTCGCACGCGCGCCAGGAGAATGGAGAGCCCGGGAGGGCAGCACGTGGAGTGGATTTGTATCACGTGACACAGGCTACTGAAAAGGGCCTGAGAGGGCGGGGCTCTAATGATGAAAGCGAGAGGGGAGATTGCCTTGGTTTTGGTGGAGGAAAGTGTATGGACAGTAGTGACATGAAGGGGTTAAAGAATCATAGAGGGTGTCACGTGGAGAGGGAGTAGAAGAAGTTCGGTGACTGATGACGTAGCGGGATTCTCTCCGGGCAGCCTCCGCCCCAAAGGGGAGTCACAAGTTTTACTGGAGTTATACCAACACCTTAGGTTCTCAGTTGAACTGTTTGGGGGGGGGGGCAAAGCGAAATAAAATAAATCAGGCGTGGCGGAAGAGTTTGCACAGGTTTAAAAAAAAAAAGGGAAAAAAAGATGATAATGTTCCACTGCCGGAGGCAGCAGCGCTCTGACTGCCAGTGAGTGGCTAGAACTCGCAGGTGGGGAGAGCCATGAGTTCATGCCAGGGCTTGGTATCTCGCTGCCTTCTGCGATGATAAGAAGGGGGTCCAATCCAGCAAGGCTCTTAAAAAGAAGCAATGTTTTTTTTAAAAAAATTGTTATTAAAATGCCTATGCTTGCGTTCCCTCCGCATATGGAGGTGGCCGAATGAAAACCAGAAGTCGAGGGCTGATTGACTTTTTTCTATCTCTATATTCTCTGCCTCCTTTTCGTTGTCTATATAATCAAAGAGGAGGCGGCGCTGCAGTTTAAATTTCTCCCGAGTTTCCCCCCTCCCCGCCTTTCCCCCTCCAATCCCCCCCCCCGGTTCTTCCTCTCATCATCATCATCATCATCATCATCTCGCAGTCTTGAGTTTCTGCAGCTGCAAACTTGGATCAGGGCAAAGACACGGAAGCGGGGAGACAGAGAACCCACGTGGAGCCCATCGCCACCCTCTGAACTGGGGGGGAAGAGATTGTAAGCCCGCCTCTGGCTATTTCCTTTGCTCCTCTTCTTTGCAGCTCCCAGTGCGCTACGCTAAGGAAATGCTCCGCAACGCTAGGAGGAAGAGGCAGGGCCCCCGGAGGTCCCCGATTCACACGTGCAATAACTCTCTCCCGCAGATGGGAGACGAGATCAAGGCGAGAACCCTTCATTTCAGGTCCTTGAAAGGGGTTAATCCAACAGCGCACAGTCTATTGGACTCCAACTCCCATCAGCCCTAATCAGTGCAGCCAGCGGTGAGGGGATGATGGAAGTTGTAGTCCACAACCACCTGCAGAGGCAACCTGCTTCACCGTAAAAGAGCCCTTACAGTTAATAAGTGTCCCATAAAAATTTGGCCCAAATCTCTGCGATTTCTACCAATTTATTCTAGTTCTGACCACTAGAGCAACAGAGAACAAGTCTGCTCCATCTTCAAAGTAACTGATGTTTGGAGGCAGCTGCCAACATCTCTTAATTTTCTCCAGGCTAAACTGGCTCAGCCCTTTCAACCTGGTCTGAGTTTGCAAAACCTACACCACCCTGAATGCCCTCTTTTTTGTCAACAACCTTATTAAAACCTGGTATCCAGAGCTGGAACTTCCCTTTTTTCTCTCCCACTGGAACTAAAGCCTGAGCTAAATCTTGGATAGAAAAAGAAACATCTCAGGTCGGACAAATGTCAAGCATGTGCTCTTGTGCCAACTTCTTTCACATGTCCACCAGGGTGGCAAAAAAGTGGACAGGCATCTGTGCCAGTCAACTGCATGGCTATTATACTGCATGCTTATTATAACAGGATGGAGAGCCAGTGTGATGTGTTGTTTAGAGGGTCAGGGTTCTTCCACGAAGCTCACTGTATGACCTTGAGTCTGTCACCACCTCTCAGCCTGGCCTACCTCACAGGGTTACTGTGAGGATTAAATGAGGAGCAGGAGAATCAGGCACACCTCCTTGAGCTCCTTGCAGATGGGACATACACTCTTGTGTAAATTAATTGAAACAAAGCATGTTTTCTGTCTTACTCGTAATCCTGTACTCAAAACAAACACGGAAAGTCAGTTGGTCGTTATGGTGCAGGTCAGAAGCCTGCAGCCAATAGAAGAGAGTTATTTCAGAGCTGGAGAAGAGGTATCCTGACCGTACTGGGATATTGCAGCAGGACCTAGCCCCCTGTCACACATTGAAAGTGGGGAAGAAATTCATGACAGAGCAGCAAATACAGGTACATACTTTGGGTTAAATACTTAATTCGTTCCGGAGGTCCGTTCTTAACCTGAAACTGTTCTTAACCTGAAGCACCACTTTAGCTAATGGGGCCTCCCACTGCTGCCACGCCGCCAGAGCACGATTTCTGTTCTCATCCTGAAGCAAAGTTCTTAACCCGAGGTACTATTCCTCGGTTAGTGGAGTTTGTAACCTGAAGCGTATGTAACCCGAGGTACCACTGTACTTGATTGGCCGGGGAATTCCCTGGACATAAATCCAATTGAGAATTTGTGGGCTATATGCAAAAGTCGCCTCTGTGCTGTAGACTGTATGACTATGGAGAAGCTCATTCAGGCGCTGATTCAAGTGTGGTACAGGGATCCAAAAATCAACAGTGACTCTTTGAAGCTAGTAGACGCCATGCCAAACTGTGTTCAAATGCTGCTTAAAAATGGCAGAGGTCAAATCCATTACTAATGTACGTATATGTGAGTTTTGTACAATAAATTACATTGTTTGTTTCAATTAATATGCACAAGGGTGTAAATGCAATAAATAAATAAATTACCAGGTAGGGAAGGGAAGGGAGAAGTGGGAAACGGGGGGCAAGGGATGGTGGTGGTTCTGATATGTATTTGTGATTGCACTCTGTTTTCTTCATAGTGGCAGACTTAGGCTCTCAAATTTCTATGGCGCCCTGTGCAACATTAAAATTCGGCGCATGCCTGTTGTGCTCAGTTCTACAGCATCGTTGTGGTGCCCCGTGCAGTGCACTGCCCAGTGCAGCCAAACTGGTCATGCTACCCTAAAACTGCCTCTGGTGGGTTGGAGGCAACATGGTGCCTCTTTGCAACAAAGTAAAAAATTCTCTCTCTCTCTCTTTCTCTCTCTCTGTCTTTCTCTGTCTTTCCAGGATGCTATGCCTGTGGTGATAGGCTTTGAGGGCAGTGCCAACAAGATTGGAGTGGGGATCGTGCGGAATGGAGAGGTGCTGAGCAACCCTCGGCGAACATATGTCACTCCTCCAGGGCAGGGTGAGTGTAGCCGTTCTACCATTAGGAGGAACTTCCTGACAGTGAGAGCTGTTCGACAGTGGAATTTGCTGCCAAGGAGTGTGGTGAAGTCTCCTTCTTTGGAGGTCTTTAAGCAGAGGCTTGACAACCATATGTCAGGAGTGCTCTGATGGTGTTTCCTGCTTGGCAGGGGGTTGGACTCGATGGCCCTTGTGGTCTCTTCCAACTCTATGATTCTATGATTCTATCACGTAATTCCTCCGCTCTGTGTTCCCTGCACAAATATACCCTGCACTGAAGGAATGTCCCATTTTGTGCTTCGTCCAAATCCTACGCCGAGCCAGAACCCATACATGAGATGGGAATTGAACAGCTTTGAATAAGTTGCTCTCTCTCTTTTTTCCTGGAATTATATTTTGCATAATTCCAGCTTTTTTTAGCATTATTAATTCATGTTTTGCTAGTTAAGGGCAGGGCACTATCTGACTGTCTCTCTGGCTTCTGAGACCTTGCCAATGCACTTTCAAAGCATAGCTTCTCCACCGTAAGGTTTAGGAACATGGCTGCTGTTGTTGTTTTTTTTTAAAAGCTGCAATCTTCAGGATTTGAATTATCTGCTGCAGCAGAATCTCAGCGTACACAGAGACAGCCCTGAGTATGCTTCTTCCTTGCCATTCTAAGTTCTACAAACATTTGTGTAATGCATTCTCTTGATACACAATTTGGGATTTCGTTAGGTGTGCAGAGGAGTGTGGACAGAGGAGGGTGCAAGATATACTGAATTTACACAGCCCTCCTTAAGAGATCTGCTTTCAGCTTTTAACCTTTTCATGTCTCCCTGTCCTGATGCCTTTTTTCTTCCTCCACATTCCAGGTTTCTTGCCAAGTGACACTGCGTGCCACCACCGGGCTTGTATCCTTGACGTGCTGCAGGAGGCCCTGCAGGAGGCTGGGCTGAAGCCGCAGGACATTGATGCTGTGGCTTTCACCAAGGGTGAGTCCCTCACTAAATTCTTGCTGGGCAGCCACCATTTTGGATTCCTCAAGGAGACTTACCAGACGGGTGACCTTGAAGACCAGGTCCGAGGTTCCTTCAAATGCATCTCTCTGCATTCAGGAAACAAGAGGCAGCATTACCACAGTTCAAGGAAACATTTCAGCCAGGCGCAAGCACTTGAGCTGGTGTGGGGCACGGCCAGTGAGGGGGCAGGGCCTGAGCAGAGGTCTGAGGGCCAGAAATAGAAGCCTGGAGGGCCACATATCCCACCTTGATATTTTATGATAAGGTAGCAGTTTTATGATAATAACACTAATAGTTCTTGGGTGGAAACAATGAAGAGAGTATTGAGGAAAACACAGTCATTATTAGGATGTGAGAAAGGCAAATTCCATCCGGTCCTGTTGGCCTTAAACATCTTTCCCCCTCCCTTATCCAGGTCCAGGCATGGGTGCCCCATTGGTGACTGTAGCAGTTGTGGCACGGACGGTGGCCCAGCTGTGGGGGAAGCCTCTGCTGGGGGTGAATCACTGCGTGGGGCACATTGAGATGGGGCGGCTGATAACTGGTGCCCAGAACCCGACCGTGTTGTACGTCAGTGGTGGAAACACACAGGTAAGATCTTGTTCTCACAGTGGCCAACAAGATGCCTCTGGGAAATCCACAAGGAAGACCCAAACACAACAGCAACTCTCCCCAGGTGTGATTCCCAGCAACTGGTATTCAGAGTTTTGTACTTGGGTGCTTCTCGATGAACCCTTTAGCCATTTTGGGGGGCAAAATGTATATTTCCTGCCCTTTCCACAGTTCTCCATCCCGAGTCTTGCTGTGTTTTGAACGCTGCAGCAAGGAGAGGGCAACCTGTGGCCTTCCAGATGTTGTTGACGTTCTCCAGTTTCCATCAGCCAGCATGGCCTGTGGTCATGGATGATGGGAGTTGTAGTCCCACAAAGCTACTAACTTGGATGGCTTTGCTCTACTGACATTGTAGGAGGCAGTATCTTTCTGGAAACTGCAGGCAGGGAGAGGGCACTTGGGCTCGGGTCTGGCTTGGGGGTTCCCCATCATGGGCGTCTGTTTAGCCACTGTGAGAAGAGGATGCTGGGAGATGAGCACTTGGCCTGATCCAGAAAGGCTCTTCATAAGTTCTCTCTCCTCTGACAGTGGAGGGAAAATATAGGTGTCTCCCCCCCCCTCTTCCAAGCTCTTCCCCCTCTTAATTTATTTCATCTTTTGTATTGGCTGGCTCCTCCCCGTCCCACTGCTTGGAGATTTCAACCCTAGTTCAGCGCTTAAGGTGTTACCCTGCACTCTCTCTCAGTGTGCTTTAGACGTATGGTCTGGAGGTGTCCTGAGCGTCATCTCTTTCTCCTCTCCTCTCCACCTCACACTCAGGTTATTGCGTATTCTGAGCACCGATATCGTATATTTGGAGAAACCATCGACATCGCCGTAGGGAACTGCCTGGACCGCTTTGCTCGGGTGTTGAAGGTGAGCAATTGAAAGGGGAGACAACTAGGATTGGGCGATACCTGGTTTTCACCATCACGATATGTCACCGTGGTATCCTGACACATCACCACGTCTGAAATGAGGATGAAGCTATGTAGAGGCTAGCTTCCCGGTTTTTGCAGCATCATGATTTTTGCACAGCACACAGGTATGATTCGTGATATATCACCAGGTCAAAAATTATGAAACCGATATCACTATATGGTCTTCAAGCCGGTTTTGGATGATATATTGATATACTGCCCAGCCCTAGAGACAACTTCAGATAAAATGGGAAAGAGGAGAAACTTGTTCACCACCAGTGTGGTGTAGTGGTTAAGAGCAGCTGCTGGGTGACCTTGGGCTAGTCACACTTCTCTGAAGTCTCTCAGCCTCACTCACCTCACAGAGTGTTTGTTGTGGGGGAGGAAGGGAAAGGAGATTGTTAGCCGCTTTGAGACTCCTTAGGGTAGTGATAAAGCGGGGTACCAAATCCAAACTCTTCTTCTTCTTCAAGGAAAAAATGGTATATAAATGTAATAAATAAGAGCAGGCCAGTCCGCCCCCCCCCCCGTGCCCATTACCTTACCTGCCTGAGACTGAGAGGGGTGGGGATAGAAGCGACACACAAAGTGATGGAAAAATAATTGGCTGCTTCTCTCCTGTTTACTTTCCCCTTCTCCATCTCTCCTCCTTCACCTTGGTGGCTGATTTTCCTTATAACTTGGAAGGGGGCAGAAAAGGGAACATCAGCTTCCAGAGATGCAGAAAATGGAAGGCGAGAGCCAAGTGATAGCTTCCCTGTTTCTCCTTGTGTGCAATTTCTAGCCCTTTCCACCATTCTCTGACTGTCGCTCAACAGGTGAAACTCTCATTTGGTAGGGCTCCTCTCACGGGATGAGTATCGTACATAGCCAGATGGCTCCCCAAGGGTCGATCTGGCTGGTTCTGTGTGATGGGAAGGGTGATGGTGCCTTATGAGGCTGTATAGAGTTCTGACAGCTGTGTTGCCTCTCTCGATTTAGATCTCAAATGATCCCAGCCCGGGCTACAACATTGAACAGATGGCCAAGAAGTGAGTAATGTAAAAAGGAAAAAAAAAAGACATACACACATTTTGTGCAAACATGTTAAATTTTTCACTAGCTGCATGAGTTGCACTGGGTTTTCTGTTTCATTCTCAACCCCACCCCAGCTTCAGAGAAAGTTGTTCAGTAATAGTTTGATCTACACCCAGCATTCGGGAGAAGAAAAGGGACTAGGAATTGCCAATAAATGTAAAAGGAAAAGTGTCCTGTTTGGGGCACATCCCAAATTGGGATTGAGCCCCAATTGCTAAAAGTCCGTCCTAACAGGCTTCTTTCGAGCTTCCTGAGCTTTCCACAAATGCTATATTCCCCATTTTCAGCCTTTTGCATGCAATATGCGAAATTTATATATATAATTAATTTTACTAAGCAAAGCTGAGATTACAGATTGCAGGGCAGGGACCTAGACCCTGTTCTGCTGGGGATCGGGGCCCCCACAGGGGAAGTACAGTAGTCACAATTACCAGCGCCTCTTCTAGTCTCTTCAAGTCTAGGCAAGTCAGGTCAAGGCCCAGCAGATCAGGACCCTGGACAGCTCCCAGTGAGCCTTGTTGGCTTAGGTATGGAAGATGCTCTCCCAGCGAAGGTCCTAAGTTACCCCAAGGCTGGCAGAGTCTTCTCTTCCAGTGGTTCTATGTCCCTGGGGAGGACTGTCTGCAACCCTTCAAGGGCCCTGTGGCCAGTTCTGCAGTCTTGTGCACCTGCGTGGCTGCAGAGTAGCAGAAGCTACAGAGGGAGTCATTCCCAGAGTCTGAGGATGACAGGAGAACCACACTTGGGGGGGGGGGCACTGCAGAAGAGGATGCTGAAAGTCCTCCAAGTGTGGCAGCTGGCGATACCCTGAAATAGGGGACATGACTCTTGTGCCTTGTTAGCAGCATCACATAGAAGGAAAGTGTGATGATTATAAAAACGATAAACTTAAAAAGCAAAATAATGAATAACAATGATTTAACATAATATAAAATTTATTGTACAAGTAAATAATAATAAAAAATGTGAGTTCACAAGATTATTTGTGGCAGGAAAATCCCTAAGATACTCCCACTGGGTATATTTCTCATCAACAAGGTTTCAGGTTGCCCAATGCCTAGCTATATCCTTGGGAAGACTCATTTTATATATTAAAAATATAACACACATACCACTTCTTTCCTATCACAGACAATTGTATAAATTTGTCCCAAGGTGCACATATTGGATGCCTTTCCCCACAATTTTAATGAGGCCTAGCGCGTTGTGGTGTATTTTTAAAAAACGGACGCAGACAAACTGGATTCTAAGGGGACTGGACACCTATGAAACAACCTTGGGTTGTGAGAGGGGGACTTAACACATTCTGCTTCCTACACAGGGGCCAAAAGCTGGTTGAACTCCCTTATACAGTGAAAGGCATGGATGTGTCATTCTCTGGGATCTTATCCCATATAGAGGTAAGGTTAAATCTTGTTATCTTCCATGTCAGCTTTCTCTCATGTGTTGGGGTTTCTTCTGCCCTTGAATGCTGGATGACAGGCATGGGACTTCTTTCAAACTATAGTCTGACTATAGGCAGGAGAATGGGTGGAGCTTGTGCCAGCTTGTAGCTGCACAGCAGCCTTGCCAGCAAAAACGGTGGCAACCCTTCTTCATTCCCCCTTCTCTTCCTTTCTCTGCACAGGAAGTGGCTCATAGGATGCTAGCTGCAAAAGAATGTAATCCAGAGGACCTCTGCTTCTCCCTACAGGTGAGTAACTAACCAGACCAAGGCCTAGGATGGGGCTGATAAGATGCCTCTAGGGTTGTCATATGAACATAGGAAGTTGCTTGAGACAGAACATTGGTGCATCTAGGTCAATGGCCTCAGTCCAGTATACCTGAAGGAGCATCTCCACCCCCATCATTCTGCCCGGACACTGAGGTCCAGCGCTGAGGGCCTTCTGGCGGTTCCCTCACTGCGAGAAGCCAAGTTACAGGGAACAAGACAGAGGGCCTTCTCGGTGGTGGCACCCACCCTGTGGAACACCCTTCCACCAGATGTCAAAGAGAAAAACTACTACCAGACTTTTAGAAGACATCTGAATACAGCCCTGTTTAGGGAAGCTTTTAATGTTTAATAGGTTATTGTATTTTAGTGTTCTGTTGGAAGCCGCCCAGAGCAGCTGGGGAAACCAGTCAGATGGGCGGGGGTATAAATAAATTATTATTATTATTATTATTATTATTATTATTATTATTATTATTATTATTATTATTATTATTATTTACAAGGACAGGTATTGATGCTCTCCAGGGTTTCACACAGGAGATCTCTCTCAGATCTGTCTGGAGATTATGGGAACTGAACCAGGGATATTCTGATGCTCTACCGCTGAGCTTGTGGCCCTTTCAAGGCCACCCACTGTTGGGCAAAAGCATTTCTGGTCCATCCTCCTGAGCGGCTGCTTTTCAGTCCTATTTGAGGAGGAACGAGCAACAATGGTGCTTTCTAGACCAACTTAGTGTATCAGCTTTTCCAGGTCAACCAAGAAAGAGGCAGCAGGCCTCTTTAGAGGTTGCTTAGCAACTATGAAGGGACTGGTTCCTCTCCTTACCCATCAGGGCAGGCAGGAGAGGGTGACACACTTTGTGCCCAGAGATGGAAGAGGGTGGGACCAGTGGGTGGGCAAGGGCACCCACTGTGGCAGTGGGCGCCTAATTATGATGCCCACATAAATCCAGGGCCCGGGGCTCAACCTGTGGCCTACACGCAAGACTCAAAAATTGATGTCTTCATAATTGTTTTGTCTGTTTTGGTTTCTCTCTGCCCACCAGGAGACTCTGTTCGCTATGCTGGTGGAGATAACGGAACGGGCCATGGCGCACACAGGCTCTAGTGAGGCACTGATCGTGGGTGGCGTTGGCTGTACGTGTCACCAAGCAAGTGTGGTGTGAATGGCTGAAGCCGTTGTTGCCCCGTTCGTGTTCCGAATTCTCCTCCCATCTCTCCTTCCCCAAACAAGTCCTCAGAGCAATTTGACCTACACAGTGGCTCCATCTGCATCGCTCCACCTCCCCAGTGCTTTCTCATTGCTCCCAGTATGTTCTCAAAACTGGGCTGGGACCCTCTGTTTTCAGCCTCTGTTGAACAGTGTCACAGTTCCCCACCGTTTCTGTCTTCAAAATCCTTAATTTTCTCACCTGTGTTTCATCCAGCAACAAATGCTTCTTTAAAAACTCTGATTTGATACTTTCTAATTTGGAGATTTTCACATATGTATTTCAACTCAAGTTACCATTTTTGATCCAAGATGGTCGCCAACTTGGATGCCTTTAAAAAGAGGATTAGGCAAATTCACAGAGGATAAGGCTACTAGATACTGGATACTAGACACAATAATTATGTTCTTTCTCCACAGCCAGAGGCAGTATATGACTCTAAATACCAGTTGCTAGGAATTACAGGTGGGGAGAGGGCTGTTGGCCTGATCAGTAGACTCTTCTTATGTTCCTCGTTTTATACCCACAACTGTTCTGTGGAAACAAAATCCAAACTACCTGTGTCCACCAGAGCAGTGTTCTTTAACCTTGGGTCCACAGATGTTGATGGACTACAACTCTCATCATCCTTGACTGTTGGCTAAACTGGCTGTGGATGATGGGAGTTGTAGTCCAACAAGACCCAAAGTTCAAGAACACTATCCTGATCTTGAAGAAGGCTAAGTTTGCTATAGACAGCCAAGACTGTGACTCACCCACCCACCCACCTGTTAGGTCAGGCCTAGGCAAACTCTGCCCTCCAGATGTTTTGGGACTACAACTCCCATCATCCCTAGCTAACAGGACCAGTGGTCAGGGATGATGGGAATTGTAGTCTCAAAACATCTGGAGGGCCGAGTTTGCCTATGCCTGAGTTAGGTTCTTCCCTCGTTGGAGGTGAGCATTTGCTGAACATACAAAGGTGCTTTTTCTGACATGTTGTCTGTTTGCATTCCTCTCCAGGTAATGAGAGGCTGCAGGAGATGATGGGAGTCATGTGCAAGGAAAGAGGAGCAAAACTCTTTGCTACGGATGAAAGGTGAGCTTCCACTTGCCTGCTTCCATTCCAAGACCCTCCCAGATTGGGGCTCTCATGAATCTGCAGCAGAATGGCTTTCCAAAGCTGTTTTTTTTCAGATTCATAAACATGGTTAATGCAGAGGGGTAGCTGCGCCCTTTTGCTAAAAAGTCTTTTGCAGCAAAAGCAACCAAGAATCTCGGGGCATCTTCAAGCCTTATTTTTGGAAGCTTTTGTGGGCCCACGTTGTCAGATATGCAAATTATAGGCTGAGCAAGTTTGATTCTATTCACCTGGGCCTCAATCAAGACAAGAGTTTGTTCTCCCACTGCAGATGTTAAATCCGTACCGCAAGATAAGGGGACTTGCATTGTGAATGATACTGCATTGAGCTTCACCTAGAAGCACCTAAATGTCATCTTTGCATTTTGTGGATGTGTGGCCCCATACAGCTTATTGTTTTATTAATACAGAGGCAGTAAAACTCCAAGCTAGGAGTGAGCCCAGAAGTCCCAGCATCGCCGACACCTCTTTAACCATTATTCTTCTCTGCCCGTTTTCCATCCAGGTTCTGCATTGACAATGGGGCCATGATTGCACAAGCTGGCTGGGAGATGTTCCGATCAGGGCAAATCACTGCGCTTCAGGATTCGTGGATTACACAGAGGTGACTGTGCCTTGTTTTGTGAGGTGGGGGAGGGTATCTTGAGTGCAGATCTCAGGCGAGGTCTGCTGCAAGCCCAGGCTCGGGCTGTACTGCAGGAGAGCAGAGCTCCGATGTTGCTTCAGCAGCTATCAAACAGAGATGGTGGAACCTTATTTTTGTTGCCAGCCCTGCCCTCAATAGTAGGGAACCATAACATGAAAAATTTTTACAGGTAAGTTGGGAAGACAGAACAAAGCGCTGCCCTAATGCAGCCTCAATCTGGCCTTTTCCCACCTTTCTGCAGGTATCGTACGGATGAGGTGGAGGTGACTTGGCGTGACTGACCACTGCTTCTCTCCACATGGAAGCCATGTCTCCTGAAGGCGATAAACAGCCAGATACATAGACATTGCGGGCAGGAATACCAGGGTTGCTTGAATCGCCATGGACATTTGATGGGAAAATAATTCGAACCAGAATAAACGCTTTGGCTTTTGTTTAGAAGCTCCTGTGGTGTTTTCTGCCCTAGGCCGCAGAAGCTATTAAAAGTAAAGGGACCCCTGACCATTAGGTCCAGTCGTGACTGACTCTGGGGGTGTGGCGCTCATCTCGCTTTATTGGCCGAGGGAGCCGGTGTACAGATTCCGAGTCATGTGGCCAGCATGACTAAGCCGCTTCTGGCGAACCAGAGCAGCGCATGGAAACGCCGTTTACCTTCCCGCTGGAGTGGTACCTATTTATCTACTTGCACTTAGATGTGCTTTCAAACTGCTAGGTTGGCAGGAGCTGGGACCGAGCAACGGGAGCTCACCACCGACCTTCTGATCAGCAAGTCCTAGGCTCTGTGGTTTAACCCACAGCGCCACCCGCGTCCCACCACAGAAGCTGTTGTGTGAATAGAAAAAGGGGGGTGCAATATACCTTCTTCCTTTCGAAAAACTAAGGTGTGATTTGTGGATGGGCTTACTTGAGCAACCCAAGACCTAACCAAGAGGGACCATGGAGGTTAGAGATATTGAATCTCCCTGCCGCCCGCAGCCTGAGGGCCATCTTCTTTGCTGGGGGGGCCACACATGCAATTGTTACCTTTTGTGCAGTCTGCTAGCTTGTACACCACACACCTCTCCATCGTCACCTAGGCCAGCAAGAGGTATTCTCAGGGTTCAAGAACACATTCCTGCGAGGCAGGAATACTCAAGGAGGGTGTGAAGCAGAACTCTTGAGGGGTGTGCCCTTGGAAGACAGTGTGGTGGTGGCTAGGGAAGGGGTGCTGTCTGGGGAGAATCTAGAGGGCCAGATAAACATAAGATGAGCCTTGAGAGCCAGTGTGGTGTAGTGGTTAAGAGCGGTGGACTTGTAATCTGGTGAACTGGGTTCAATTCCCTGCTCCTCCACATGCAGCTGCTGGGTGACCTTGGGCCAGTCACACTTCTCTGAAGTCTCTCAGCCCCACTCACCTCACAGAGTGTTTGTTGTGGGGGAGGAAGGGAAAGGAGATTGTTAGCTGCTTTGAGACTCCTTCTGGGAGTGATAAAGCAGGATATCAAATCCAAACTCTCTCTCTCTTTCTCTCTTGAAGGGATACATTTGGCCCCAGGGCCTGTGTTCCCCACACTCCAGTGTAGGTAGAGAGGATCAGACTCTCATTGGCATTAGATAATTTGCCAGATCTCAGTTTGCCATTCTCTAAAATGGGAATAATACTTCTTTCCAGAATTCCTCTCCTAAACTCACCTTTCTCTCCCGCTTTGCTACATTCGCTGAACCTTCTCTCCCCTGCCTGGGATTTCCACATCAACATCAAGCGTCTAGTCCCTGGTGTTAAAACCTGTTCTGGTACTGCACTCTCCAGCGGCTCCCTTTCTGTGATTTTGGCGGCTTTGCTTGAAAAAGCCAAGAGCAACTCACAGGGCAGGAGCCCTAGACGTCGTTAACCAACAATATTTAAAACGTATTTAATATTTACAGATGCTCCCAGGCTTCTAACCACAGAACCCCCAGGAAAGTGGTACTTTAGAGCTTTCAAGTCCATCAGGTACAATCCTGGAAAATGGAAATGGAGAAGCTTAATGCTCGGTTGCAGAATCCCCTCAGAACATGTCCCTGCTTTTTGGAGACACAGAAACCAGTCCTTTGGCTTATTTTTGCAGGTGTCTCTGGAGTCTCTGTTAGCAATGAGGCTGCAGTGTCACAACTAGGGCTTCAAATAGTCTCTCGCACAGCACTCCCTTGATACAGTGCTGCCTCCTACTGGCAGTAGAGGGTGAGAGCATCCTCCTGGTTGCCTCGGATGAAGACCACCGGCGGGTGGAGGCCCTTGGAGACCATCTCGAGCCAGGCCATGTAGAGGGCGCTTGGGCAGGCCCCTTTCCGTACCACCGGGAGGCTCCTAGAAAAACAGAGGGAGGGTAGGGAGAATGTTAAGAGCATTTAACTAGGACGCGGGAGAAGGGGTTCAAATCCCCAAAGGGCCAGTCGCTCACTCTCAGCCTAATCCTACCTCACAGGGTTGTTCTGAGGATAATGTGGGAAGGAAGAGGAGAACTACCTATGTATGCCTACTTGGAGGAAAGGTGGGATGGATAAATAAATAAAACGGGAAGACGTGTGAGAGGGTGGGCTGCTTGCAACATCTGAAGGCAGCCCTGTTTAGGGAAGTTTTTAATATTGAATGCTGTATTGTTTTTAATTCTTGATTGGGAGCCACCCAGAGTAGCTGGGGAAACTTGGCCAGATGGGTGGGGTATAAATAATAAATTATTATTGTTGTTGTTATTATTATTATTGCAAGTAAGAAATCCATTAAAAATGTTTTCTTTAGAAACAGGCCCTCAATGCCTGTTTTGGCCTATGGCAGCCAACGTTCTGCACTGAGAGAAAGAGAAAGGGGCTACTGCTGTAAGATACTGATGCTTGTCCCACTCTTCTGGAACCAATTATTCCAGGGAAGAGCTATACAGTCATACCTCAGAAGTAGAACAGAATCCGTTCCGGAAGTCTGTTCGACTTCTGAAACGTTCAACTTCCAAAGCACGGCTTCTGATTGGCTGCAGGAGCTTCCTGTAGCTAATCGGAAGCCCCCTCAGACGTTCAGCTTCCAAAACAACGTTTGAAAACCAGAACAATCACTTCCGGTTTTTGATCGTTCGGGAGCCGGGACGTTCGACTCCCAAGGCGTTCAGGAGCAGAGGTACTTGTAACTTAGTAGTAGATTATCCTCTTTCCATGTAGCAGGTCCCAGGTCCAATGCCTCACATCTCCTGGTAGGGCTGGTAACGTCCCCTGAGAGCTGTTGCTGGCCAGTGTGAACTATACTGAGCTAGATGAACCCAATGTTTAGTATCAAGGTAGTTTTGTGTGCTAGGAAACTTGTGTTCAGAAAGCCAAGAATTTTCTTTTCTTTTTGGACCAGCTCCTGATTTTTTGCACCCAGTGTCGAATTCTCTTCATGGGCAGAATTGGAATATATGTGGCCCTTACTATCACCACCACAACATGGGGGACGATGACTGTTGTTTCACCCACCCTTCAGAGAAATGGGGACCAGCAGCTGGTTGCTTGGGGTCACCCTGGGCCCTGAGAGAGTTTGCCACCAGGCCTACAAGCCCCTAGAGCAGGGTTTTCGAAACACTGGTCTCCAGCTTCCTTCCAGTAGCACCTTAAAGACCAACTAAGTCAGTTCTTGGTATGAGCTTTCGTGTGCATGCACACTTCTTCAGATCTTCGTATCTGAAGAAGTGTGCATGCACATGAAAGCTCATACCAAGAACTGACTTAGTTGGTCTTTAAGGTGCTACTGGAAGGAATTTGTTTTGTTTTGACTATGGCAGACCAACACGGCTACCTATCTGTAACTGGTCTCCAGCTGTTTCTGTACTACAATTCCCATCATTCCTGACCACTGGTCCTGCTAGCTAGGGATGATGGGAGTTGTAGTCTAAAAAAATAAATAAATCTGGAGACCTAAGCTTGGGAAACCTGCCCCAGAGCAGGGATGGGGAACCTGTGGCCTTCCAGATGTCATTGACTATGGTTTGCATCAGCCCCAGGCAGCATAGCCAATGGTCAGGGATAATGGGAGCTGTAGTCCAACAAAATCTAGAGGGCCACAGGTTCCCCATTCCTATGAAGGCTGTATCTGTTATGTCTCAACCACCTGGTGTGGCTCTTCTGTCAGAAATCAGAAGGAACCCAATGGGGTGTGTGCACAAGAATCATGGGACAAGGGCAAAAAGGGGCAAAACCACCCCATTCAGGGATCTCAACGTTTGAGGAAGAAGAAAGTAGGGAAGTGACTCACATGACAATGAGGGCTGCATTCCTAGAGTGGTCTTGAAGTATCTCATGTAGACGCATGTGCTGTTCAGACTGAAGACGCCATGTTGGAAAAGGAGGAGGAGACATGTTAAAAGTGAATTTTGGTCACCCCTTCCCCCTTTCGTGCTCCTTTAAACCCCAGTAGACTCTTTCGCCCTATTGGAACCAGAATGGGAAGCTCCCACCACTTTGGATTACGAAGGACGGCTCTCTGTTTTGGATCGCACATTGTTTTAGGAAGCGCGAATTAGGTAGGTTCGGTTTTTAATACGAACTGAATTAAGGCACCCCCTTCACCAGGACCCTCAAACACTGGGGACAGAATCCATTAAAAAGCCCACCTTTTTCTTGTAGACTCGGAGGTCTTCGTCTGTGACCTTCCACGGTGCATCCTTTTGCATCTCTTCCACGGTTTCCTGGCCTTTCTGGCCTTCGTTGAGCCGGAAGGGAGCTATGATGTCCTCAAATTCTTTGCGACTGCCATGGTAGGAAGGTGGCGGAGGGGAAGGGGAACAAGTCAAGCCAACGTTAGGAAGACAGAGCAGAGCAAAATGGATAAACGGGAGGAAGGGCCCAAACCACGTGAAGGAACTGTATTCTTAAGTGGAAACAACAATCAAGGCCTATGGAACAATTTGGGGTTGGAACCTCGAGACTTTTTGCACAGACTCCCAAGTGGGGGAAGCAGGGAGGCACCAAACCTATTGCTTTCAAAATGTATGAATGTACAGAGGTCAGCTTTAAAAATATATAGATATACAAATGGTCTAGACATCTGTTTTCCAGTCTGCCTTTGCTTGCTTGTAGTGTTTCACCAAAACAGTACTGTCAAGAGGGATAGGAAAGTCAAGGGCTGAATTTGTGAGAGTCTTTTTTTAACAAAATGGCAAAAAGTCATAAAGACCCTGAAATGTCCCAACCCAACTAGGGACAGTAGTAAGAAAAAGGTTCTTTCTCACTGCAAAGCTAAGGGCTGCTGGTGACGTCAGATGTAGACAATGACTAATCCTCTCGCTCTGCCCTATTTCTCTCCTGGGTGAAAATTCCAAGCTCAAAATGGCAACTTGAGTAACAGCTGTGTACATCCTCACCCATTTTGTGGAGCGCTCATCATTCACAAAATACACAACCTTGCTAGACTGTCACTGGGGAGCAAGAATTGTAACAAGAGGAACTCGCACTAAATGCCCCTCCAGGCAAGCCTCCTTTTTTATTGCACTTTCGCAATGATTTGTACTCATTATGTTGTTGGGGCAGTTACACATGATCCCACTTTCAATACTGTTTGCGCCTGCAGAGGTTTCCATGCAGACATCTTGCTTCGTTTCCAATCTGTGCATACCCTGTAACTTCCTGTAGCTTTTTTATACAGTGGTACCGCCATGACTGGACCTAATGGTCAGGGGTCACTTTACCTTTACCTTTACCTTTACCTTTACCTTTACCTTTACCTTTACCTTTACCTTTACCTTTACCTTTACCTTGGGTTAAGAACTTAATTCGTTCTGGAGGTCTGTTCTTAACCTGAAACTGTTCTTAACCTTGGGTACCACTTTAGCTAATGGAGCCTTCCACTGCCGCCGCAGCACGATTTCTATTCTCATCCTGAAGCAAAGTTCTTAACCCGAGGTACTATTTCTGGGTTAGCGGAGTCTGTAACCTGAAGTGTCTGTAAGTACTTAATTCGTTCTGGAGCTCCGTACTTAACCTGAAACTGTTCTTAACCTGAAGCACCACTTTAGCTAATGGGGCCTCCTGCTGCCGCCGCGCCGCCAGAGAAAATTTTTTGTTCTCATCCTGAAGCAAAGTTCTTAACCTGAAGCACTATTTCTGGGTTAGCGGAGTCTGTAACCTGAAGCAGCTGTAACCTGAAGCATCTGTAACCCGAGGTACCACTATACTGCAAATGTTCTGGAATTTCTTCTTCTCCTGTCTGCTGGCTACAGTGCAAGGGAGGTGCCCCTCCAGCAACAGCATTGGGGAAGCTTTGCAGAATGATGTGTGGATGGGTATGAATCCACCACTATTATTGGATCAGTTGCAGAAAAAGCCTGCCCACCCCCCCACAAAAAATGCGACTAGCTTTGAGGGCTACTGAGTTAGAACAGGAGTGTCTGTTTGAGGCTGGGGCAGAGGGATTGTGGGACAAAGACAAGACCTCAGGGAGCAGAGAACAAGGGGGGACCCAGGGCATTTACCTTGTTTCTTCGGGCCTCCACATTATTTCAGGCAGCACCACGACCTCGGTGAATCCCAGGCGGAATTTGGTCAACAAAAGATCGATCCTGCAAATCAGGATGAGAAAGACAGAAATTGTAGTGCCTGGGACAATCCGGCACCAAAGGGCAAACTATCTTCCAGTGGACCTTGCCTGAGGTTGTGGAGCAGCCCCCCAGTTATGAGAAGCTCACCAGCTCCTCCTCCTTTACAGCAGAAGCATTTTTATTTGGTTTTCATTATTCCATCCCCCAATCCCAGCCTCTTACTCTTCTCTGTGCTCTTCAGCATTCGCGATCTGCCCACTGATGAAGACCCGGACTTTGCAATGACTCCAACGTTTCCGGCGGGTGAGGAGGTAGGGAATGAGGAGGGTGAGCCCTGTGGAAGCAGGAAGCAGAAAGTCATAAGGATGTAAGTAAAGCCCCAGGGAATCAGGCCAAAGGCCCATCTGGTCCAAAACCCTCTTCTCCCAGCGGCCAACCAGATGGAAGTCCACTAGTAGCACCCAACTTGCAACGGCAGTGCTCTCCACCTTGTTGAGTCTCAGACCACGCAACTCTCCCTTTCTGTTCACAGCTCCTCCACCCACAAAGATGGATTCCGAATTTAGGAAGAGAAGCAATGGCCGTGTGCCCCCTGTAGCCTTTTCTTGGTGCTCAAATCTCTGCCCCCAGAAGGAAATGGGGTGCAAGTCCTCCGCTCCTCTAGAAAGGGAGCACACTGCACCGTTTGGGCTCTCCTTGTGAGACGGTCAGTGAGGGGGGAATTACGTTGCTAGGAAACCAGAGTTGGGGCGGGCTCAGATGTATGTTGTTGTTTGTTGTTTAGTCGTGTCCGACTCTTCGTGACCCCATGGACCAGAGCACACCAGGCACTCCTGTCTTCCACTGCCTCCCGCAGTTTGGTCAAACTCATGATGGATCGCATGTTATTAATTAAACAATCGTTCTAGGACCTTTTAAACTATGCATGGGGGCTGTTGCCCTGGTTGTTAGTATGCTATGTGTTTTGTGTTTTTAATATTGTACACCACCCTGTGATCTTTGGAAGAAGGGTGGTATAGAAATGATGATGATGATGGTGATGATAGGTGCAAACCTAAACTGGGAAGGAACCATACGTACCTCCATCATCGAAGAGCCAATAGATGTCAATGTTTTTCTTCTTCTGGTTGCCCTGGAAATAGGTTTCCAGGTGTGAGTCAGCGCCGACTACTTTATAGCTGTCACCTGCAGAGAAGAGTAAATGAATGGGGGGAGCCTTTGCAGCGATTCCCCTCTAGCACTCCCACATTATTAGTTAATTAACTAATCTAAGGCTTGGTGCCAAAATTGGCTTCTTAGTGGTTTCCTAGCATAAAGGTCAATTGCACAATTGTTAACATATGAACATCCATAATTAAGATATCAACAATTCAAATATGCGCTGCGTGATTAAAACACACAGTAAAAAAACAAAACCCACTAAAGCATAAAAATATCAGAAACCCAAATTAAAATTTACAGTTAAACAGTATGTTTTAAGCTTCTAGCCCTCATTTTTGAAGCTCCTTAGTTTTGGGCCTGGAACACCTTCATTCAAACCCCTATTCAGCCCAAGTAGGGATATAGCCAGAGCACCCCTGCCAGGGAGGGCTTTGTCTACTCAAGAGTCCTTTAGCTCATTCTACTAAACCACATTTTTTCTTTTTAGAGCAGCCTCACTCAAGGCGTCCAACTTACACTTCCGCTTCTCTTTGCCCAGCGCTGCTTCCGAGTCATCAAAGCCCATGTTCACTATAGGGGAGAGAGATGAAGAGAGGATTAGTCGAGGCTGTGTGGTTTTTTTTTTTAAGAAGCCAACAACACCAGAATGAATGTTGCAAATTAAGAGATTTCATCCACTCTTTCTCTCTTTAGACATAGCATTTACTGCTCTGCCAAATCTGTTTTGCTTCTGCTAGCTTTGGAGAAGAACGAAGAAACCACAAGAGCCACTGAGCGTTTTGCCACCAAGGACAGCTCCATCTTTCAAGCACCCTCTTCTTTCAGAACTAGACGGAGGCTTTGCAGCCTCCAGCATTTTCAGGCCCCGCCCCCTTTCCCTGGACACACCCACCTTGCGCTTTCACCTTCCGCGACACATCCAGTCCATCGCGCATCCGGACTAGGCACACTCCAGCGCTGAAATCGAAAGTGTCGCTGCAGCCGGGGAAAGGGGGAGAAGAGAGAGCCATGGAGATCAATATGCAGCATCCGTCCAAACAGAACCTGAAATCCTCAACAGCACGTGGCTGTCACTGTGTTCTTTCCCTACTTTATGAGGTTATCTTGTGAAGAGAGCGCCTCTGAACATGTGCAAAGTTGTATTCCGCCCAATTAGTCCTTTCAAGAAAGCAGGGCCTCTGGCCCAAGGAAAAGCATTGCCAGACATTTTGTATACACTTCGGCCTACCCAACTAAGACACTTTGCTGCTGCTGGAATTGGTTGAAACCAGGAGTGGAGAAGGCTTTTCATCCCGAGGGCCGCACTGCCTCATGGGCAACCTTCCAGGGGCCAGATATGAATGGTGGGGCAAAGGCCAGAGGCAAAGCAGGCGCCTCCATTCCAGCCACTCAATAGCCAGAGGTTTCGACAGACATTACCTCCCTCCCTCCAGGCAAGCCAAGGCATGATGTGGAACAGGTGACCATTCCCCACTGGCCATGCTGGCTGGGGGCTGATGGACTGAGTTCAAAAACAACTAGAACCCCACTGGCTTTGCAAACACACATTCCTCTAAGCATCAGGTAAGTCTTGTTGAAACCCGTTTGAGCCCAGTCTCCTAAACCCTCTGCTGCTTCCCCTTCCCGTTGCCTCCATGCCCTTACTGTATTATGCCCACGTAGTTCTCCAGGTTCTGTGGACTGTCAGTCTGCCAATCCTGCTTGAAGCCCAGGACCATGGTGTTGGGTTTGAGTCGCCCGAGACCTGAGACCTAGAGAGAGAGAGAGCGCACAGGGGCTGCCATTAACTTGTAGTCATATTAAGGACAGAAATCCAGCAGGGCTCATGTCCTTATGCCTGGCAACTGCTCTTCAATATCTCAAGCAGAGGCCTTTCTTCCTGCCCCTTCTTCCTCCTCGAGATCCTTTTCAGAGGGCCTCATGGGCTGATCTCTGAGGTGAGCCGAGAACCAGGAGTGAGGCCAATATTTGGAACCAGAGAGAAGGCAAAGACAAAGGGAAACCCCTGGGACCAGGGTTGAGAAAGGAGGCAGAATTCAGGACCAGAAGCCAAGCCAGATGGCACAATAGGTCTCAGGAAGACCTTGCTTCTTGAGGAAGACTGAACTCAAGCAGGGAACCTTCTTATGGTCCAGGAGGACCCAAGGATCAGTCTTGGTGGTAGGCAAGGCCTGTCCAGGGGCCTGCAGACACTGAATTGCAGGGGGCAGACACTGAATTGCAGGGGGCAGATGTTCCAATGATCAGTTCTGTAGCTCACCACACAGGGGAAGCCTCACGTAGGTCTGAAGGTTCCTCGTTTGAGTCACAGATTGGACCTGGGGCTTTTGGTTCATTCTCACCCAACTTAGATGAGGGGCAGGAATTGGAAGGACAGGAAGGTGAACTCCCTGGCCCCTCTTGCTGCACGAGGGAGCACCCTAGTATCCACATGTGTACAGAGGAATTAAGAGCTCCTCTCTCAAACTACGCACATCAATGTCCTCCATCCCTTCATGATTTTTAGCATCTCTGGACAGATTGTGCCATACATTTAAAGCACATCTGATGCACATTTTAAGCAAATGCCTCCCCCCCTAAGAATCTGTAGTTTTCCCCTCCCACAACTACAATTCCCAGCACCCTTAACATACAGTGGTACCTCTGATTATGAACTTAATTTGTTCTGGGGGTCCATTCTTTCTTAACCTGAAACCATTCTTAACCTGAGGTACCACCTTAGCTAATGGAGCCTCTTGCTGCCGCTGCACTGCCGGCGCATGATTTCTGTTCTCATCCTGGGACAAAGTTCTTAACCCGAGGTACTGTTTCCAGGTTAGAAGAGTCTGTAACCCGAGGTGTTTGTAACCCGAGGTACCACTGTACTGCAGTTCCCAGGATTCTCTGGAGGAAGTTGTGTACTTTGGATGTGCGCTGTAAATCTATGGTGTGGACCTGCCTCTGCCTTTGTTGCCCCACTCCCAAGGTTAAAATGACCCCTTTATGTCAAGACACACCCACACACACCTGCATGAGGCTCCTGGCTCCAGCTCTCAGGTCCCCTGTTGTGATGAAGTTGTAAAAAGAGCGGATCTTGCGCGTGCTGAGCCACTGGAGTTGTTCATTGTAGTTTTCGAAGCATGAGGAGTCACCCAGCTGACCGTGCAATAAAAAGATAGTCTGTTAAAAATGGCAGTATCTCAGCTCGTCAGATTTCCCCAGCCTCTTTTCTTTCCACAAGGCCCTCTCAGGGCAGGTAAACTCACCTCAGCCACGTTCCCACATATCATGAGGCTCACTTTCTTGGTGAAGGCATTGACAAAGTCCACCAGGGCTGGGCGGAAGCTGGGTGGGCCCGAGAGGACCAAACACTGAGGCCTAGGAAGGTGAAAGAGCTGTAACTAGGGGCCACTTAGTTGGTTACTAGGATTTGTAGTTCTGTGAGGGGGGATGCCTCCTAACAACTGCTAACAACTCCTAACCTTAGCAAACTGCAGTTCCCAAGATTTGATTTGATTATTGAATGTATATACCGCCCTATACCTGGGGGGTCTCAGGGTGGTTCACAGAATAAAATCAAGATATATAAAACCACAAAATACATAATAAAAATAAAAACAACAACAACCCAATAGCCCCCCACCAAAAAAACCAAACATTTTTAAAGGGCATAGGATGTAATTCAGATCAGCCAAAGGCCTGGTTAAAAAGGAACATTTTTGCCTTGTGCCTAAAGGTGTATAATGAAGGTGCCAGGTGAACTTTCCTGGGGAGAGCATTCCACAGATGGGGAGCCACTGCAGAAGGAGGAGGAGGAGGAGGAGTTTGGATTTGATATCCCGCCTTTCACTCCCTTTAAGGAGTCTCAAAGCAGTTAACATTCTCCTTTCCCTTCCTCCCCCACAACAAACACTCTGTGAGGTGAGTGGGGCTGAGAGACTTCAAAGAAGTGTGACTGGCCCAAGGTCACCCAGCAGCTGCATGTGGAGGAGCAGGGAATTGAACCCGGTTCCCCAGATTAGGAGACTACCGCTCTTAACCACTACACCACACTGGCTCTCATGTTGCCACCCTCCAGACCTCTCAAGGAGGAGGCTACTCTGGGGGAAGCCATGGCTGTTTAAAACTGTATAAGCGTGCTTTAAATGGATGGCGTGGGTGTGACCATTTTTAACCCCGAGTTTACGCTGAAGGCTGCAATCCTAAAATGAAAGCTCCAGTGAGCACAGTACGAGTTACTTCCGAGTAAACACGATGCACGGGATTGTGCTGTGCCTCCCCAGTCTTTGACTCACCCCACCCCACCCCAGAAAAGGGAACAGCACCAAGGAAATCTGGCTCACAGGCCTTCTGTTCTTCACTTGATAAACTAAAGTAGCTCCCTACCGAAAATTCTTGACGTGGTCCTCTACGTCATTCAGGTTCACAGCATTTGACAGGGCCATATTGTAGGTGCCAGCCTGCACTGAGGAACCCCAGTTTACCTCTGTGGGCAGGGGAGAGAAATGAATAAGAGCTTTAGTCCTACCTTCTGCGATGGATTCAGATACTGGAAGGACCTAGAGGGGTATCCCCCACTGAACGATCTGCTTCAGGACACAGGGAGATTATCTTGCCTAGCATAAGGCTATTTGCCCTCCTTGGCCAGGCTTCCCAACCCTCCAGTAGTTTCAGACTACAATTCCCATTGGCCCTCGCCAGCACACTGCTTGAAAGGAGCTTGAAAGGAGTTGCACATGGTGCTATTCAAGCCCTGGCCATCAGCTGATTGGGCCCCAGCTGCATGATACATCTAAAGCCAAAGGATCCTGGGAAGTGTAGTTTGTCAAGGGTGATGAGAGTTGTTAGGAAACCCCTATCTTTCTCTCACAGAACTACAGTTCCCAGAGTTCCCAGGGAAGAGGGATTGATTGTTAAATTTAATTTCATTGTACACAGGTTGTACATTGACAATAAAGGTATTTTTTATTAAATTACTCTGGGAACGGTAGCTCTGAGAGAGTTCCCTTAGCAACTCTAGGCACCCTTAAGAAACTATCTGAGGCAGGGGGGGAGGAGTCATGGCTGTTTAACGTGGTATGATACTTTGGGATTTGGTGAATTGGTTTAAGAAATAAAATCTCCTCCAGCTGATAAGGTTCCAGTGGTTGGCGCTGGCGAGGCACATGCTGCCTTAAGTGGGAGAGGCATAGCACCCGCAATGTGGTATAGTCCTCACAATGATGAAGAATTCGTAAATAAGCCTTGACCAGAATTCCTTGACATTTGGACCTGAAGCTCACAGCTCTTTCTATAAACTAAGCTGGGAAGGTGTGGAGATCTGGGGCGTGCTACCCCCACCCCAACCTTTGCTTCTCAGATCCAACGCCAGGCTCCCCTCACCTGGTTTCTTGTAGGTGGTGTAGGCCAAGCTGATGACGATGATCCCGATGACAATGAGGGCTGACCACCAATTCAGCAGGAACATGATGACCACGGAGACAATGGCGCCAAACAGGGCTGTCCATTTGCTGAAGTAGCGGAAAGAGGGTCTCCAGCCTGGAGGATGGTGATGATGGGAGAACACAGGTGAGATCAAAAGGCATTGCACGCAGAGAGGGAGCCCAGGTGTCACCCTGGTTTATCCCGTCATTGACCTAGCACAACTCTACACACATGGCCCCCCCCAAAGTATTTGAGGCTACTGATTCCCCTCCAAACATCTGCTGGTTGGCCATGCGGGTCCAGAATCTTGTGCAGAACTCAGAAGACACTCAAATCTCCACTCAGCCATGAAGTTCACTGGGTTAAATTTGGTCTCTCTCTCTCTCTGCCTGACCTACCTCACAAGGGTTGTTGTTGTGAGGATAAAATGGAGAAGACAGAAGAGAATATGGAGAGGAGATCTTTGCTAATGGTTAAATTTACTCTGGGAAAAGTGGACAGGGACTGAATATCCCTGCGAGAACCAGGGAACCAGGCAGAGGGCCTTGTTGGTGCCCGCCCTGTGGAACGCCCTCCCACCAGATGTCAAGGAAATAAAAAACTATCTGACTTTTAGAAGACATCTGAAGGCAGCCCTGTTTAGGGAAGTTTTTAATGTCTGATGTTTTATTGTGTTTTTAATATCCTGCTGGGAGCCACCCTGAGTGGCTGGGGAGGCCTGGCCAGATGCGTGGGGTATAAGTAATAAATTATTATTATTATTACTATCATTATTATTAAGGCTAAAAACACACACACCTTACACACTTCTACACATTTTTACACACACACACACACACACACACACACACACACACACTTCTCTTACCCTTGCATACACAAACCTCTTTTCCAGCTTGCTTTCCTCACTCTGAAGAAAGGGGAGCACAGGAAGGAAATGCCGCAAGCTGTTTAAGCAGGAAGATTCAGATGGGAAGGGGAAGGGGAAGGGGAGGCAGTGTGGCCTAAGGAGAGTGCCGTGGCCCAAATCAGGACCTTCCTCTGCCCCTTTCACTTCTCACCCCAGCCTTCCTGGCAGTGGCTCATCTGAGAAAAGCTCGCTGTGAACGCAATGCAGACCAACCCGTTCCTGCCTGGCACAAGTTGCCCAGCCTGTTGGCTCATTCGTCTTTCCCAGCAGGACATGTTTGCTCTTTCCCGCCTTGTTACCCCCGCACACACACACGCACCATTTCTACCTCCCACACGGCCCACCTGTCCACCACCCACCTTACCTGGGGAGTTGGTGATGGTGGCATGGAAGCAGCTGAAGTTGATGAGGGCATAAGAGCACAAGAAGAAATTGGAGATGACGGGGGCGATGGTGTTCAGATCCGCTGCAGGGGCAAAGAAAGGAAAGGTAAACAAGGAGGTACTGTATTCTGGCACAGAACAGGGGATGGGATGGGAGGGAGTGCTCTTGTATGCTCTACTCAAGCAGCTAGCCCTCAACGCTGCTAATTTCATAGAATCATAGCATTGTGAGGGGCCCTGAGGGTCATTCCCGCAATGCAGGAATCTCAGCTAAAGCAGCCATGACAGATGACCATCCAACCTCTGCTTAAAACCCCCACAAGGAAGGAGAGCCCACAACCTCCAGAGGGAGGTTCATGTCTGTGCTATTTGTTTGTTTATTATTATTTTATTTATTACAGTGGTACCTCCGGTTAAGTACTTAATTCGTTCCGGAGGTCCGTTCTTAACCTGAAACTGTTCTTAACCTGAAGCACCACTTTAGCTAATGGGGCCTCCTGCTGCTGCTGCGCTGCTGGAGCACGATTTCTGTTCTCATCCTGAAGCAAAGTTCTTAACCCGAGGTACTATTTCTGGGTTAGCGGAGTCTGTAACCTGAAGCGTATGTAACCTGAGGTGCCACCGTACACCCATTTATTCCTTAACCCCAAACACACAAAAAAGTCACAAAGTGACTGACAAAAGTAGCATGGCCCCCATAGGGGGGAAAAAAATCAAGTATTTAAGAAAAACGAAGGAGCAAAATCCCTAAAATTATAAAAAGGATTGTTGTACCCCCGCCCTACTAAAAAATGAACACCACGAGACATGCCAGAAAGCATGCAACCGTTTGGGTACTATGCTAGTTTTAGTTAGTGTGGACCTATTTAAATTAAGACACATGGCTGAGTGAGGTCCATTAATTTCAAGAGCTCCACTCTGCATAAAACTCAACATAGCTGAATACCACCCTATGATCTCAACGAATGACCCAAAGCCTGGGAAAATTGGAATGCCTTGGCCTGACACCCAAATGCCAGGGTGGTGTCCTGGCTAGAATATTGTACAATGACTTGGGAGACCAGGGTTAGAATCTCCACTCAGCCCTGAAGCTCACTGTGTCAATCACAAAATAATAGCTTTCGGGGGTGGAAATTGCGGCTCTGATAAACAAGGGAGAGGAGGTGGTCTCGCTTACCAATGAGGATGAAGGCAACAGCTATGAGGAAGGTCAGAGCATAGGCCCTCAGCGGCTCATTGTTCTTTCCATATCCTTTTGCGAAGAAGCCAATGAGGGGGTAGAGATTGTCCTCACAAAGGCACTGGGGGGTGGGGAGAGGAGCACAAATGAGAAGGGAGAAGAGGAAGAAGAGTTTGGATTTGATATCCCACATTATTGCTACCCTAAGAAGTATCAAAGTGGCTAACATTCTCCTTTCCCTTCCTCCCCCACAACAAACACTCTGTGAGGTAAGTGGGGCTGAGAAACTTCAGAGAAGTGTGACTAGCCCAAGGTCACCCAGCAGCTGGATGTGGAGGAGCGGAGATGCAAACCCGATTCACCAGATTACGAGTCCACCGCTCTTAACCACTACACCACACTGGAGGGAGATGTCCAATGGGAGAGATCTTCACAGCTATTTCAAACTCAATGGGTAGTGCCCATTGAGACCGGTAGGCTCATGCTATCATAGAACTGTAAAACTGGAAGGGTACTCTGAGGGTCTTCTAGTCCAACTCCCTGCTCTGCAGGATGGAAGGCAGCAAAGCCTATTGAGATTAAAGCATGGACCTCCACAGCTCCCTTTTTGGCATCTGCTAAAAACATTCTTGTTGAGACAAGCCTAAAGGTAAAGGTAAAGGGACCCCTGACCATTAGGTCCAGTCGTGACTGACTCTGGGGGTTGCGGTGCTCATCTCGCTTTATTGGCAAGGGAGCTGGCGTACAGCTTCCGGGTCATGTAGCCAGCATGACTAAGCCGCTTATGGCGAACCAGAGCAGCACACGGAAAAGCCGTTTACCTTCCCACCGGAGTGGTACCTATTTATCTACTTGCACTTTTGATGTGCTTTTGAACTGCTAGGTTGGCAGGAGCAGGGACCAAGCAACGGGAGCTCACCCAGTCGTGGGGATTCAAACCGCCGACCTTCTGATCAGCAAGTCCTAGGCTCAGTGGTTTAACCCACAGCGCCACCCGCGTCCCGACCCAGACATTCTTGTTGAGACAAGCCTACCCAGACCCTTAGAAAGTTGAAATAACTTTGATCCGTTTTAGTATTTTAACTTTTCTACATTTTAAAGCACTGCTGCAAATTCGATTTTCTCGTTTTATCTTTCCATAAATTGTTTTGAGTTTTTTTTGTTGGTTTTTCATGAAACAAACAAACCATAGGTTTTGCTAGAGCTGATGACAGGCAGGGTCAATTACAGGCAAACACCCCTCCCCCCATTTTTAAGTGGAGTTTATGTTCCGAGGCACTACAAGTGCTGGCGAAATGCCATCAAGAAAGCCTGCAAACTGCCCGTTTTTGAATATCTGGGGGTGAACTTAACATCTAAGAATGTGAATCTATTTAAAGATAATTATGAGAAATGCTGGGCTGAAGTGAAGAAAGATTTCGATATATGGTCAAGATTGAGACTTTCCTTGTTAGGCCGAATTGCTGTAATTAAGATGAATGTATTGCCGAGATTGTTGTTTTTGTTCCAGACATTGCAAATTTTAGATAAGATGGACTGTTTCAAGAAGTGGCAGAAAGATATATCTAAATTTGTCTGGCAGGGCAAAAAACCCAGAATTAAATTCAAGATTTTGACTGATGTAAAGGATAGAGGGGGCTTTGCCCTGCCGGACTTAAAACTTTACTATGAAGCAGCAGCTTTTTGCTGGCTGAAACCATGGCTACTTCTTGAGAATACAGATATTCTGGACTTGGAAGGTTATGATAATAGTTTTGGTTGGCATGCATATTTATGGTATGACAAGGTAAAGGTACACAGAAATTTTAAAAATCATATTATTAGGAAAGCATTGTATAATGTATGGAATCGATATAAAGATTTGTTTGAAAGTAAAACCCCCAGGTGGCTGTCACCAATGGAAGCTAAGGCGGTAAAAAGATTGAACATGGATACAGACTGGCCAAAATACTGTGAAATTATAGAATATGATGGTGAAAAGTTGAAACTACAGAGTTTTGAGAAATTGAAACCTAAAGTCCGAGATTGGTTACATTATTACCAGATTAATGAAACTTTTAAGTAGGACAGAAAACTAGGATTTCAGAAGGAGAGGTCAAAGTTAGAAACAGAATTGCTAGAACCCAATACTAAGAATTTGTCTAGAATGTATAATCTGCTGCTAAAATGGAACACACAAGATGAAACGGTTAAATCAGCCATGATTAAGTGGGCACAAGATATTGGTCATGATATTATGTTTGCTGACTGGGAGCAGTTATGGACCACAGGTATTAAATTTACGGCATGTAGTGCCCTGAAAGAGAACATAATGAAAATGATCTATAGGTGGTACATGACCCCAGTCAAGCTTGCAAAGATATATCATTTGCCCAATAACAATTGCTGGAAGTGTAATGAATGTGAAGGAACTTTTTATCACCTTTGGTGGACCTGCCCAAAGATTAAGGCCTACTGGGAAATGATCTATAATGAAATTAAGAAAATCCTTAAGTGGACATTTGTAAAGAAACCGGAGGCTTTTCTCTTGGGCATGGTCGGCCAATTGGTACCAAAGAAAGATAGGACCTTTTTTATGTACGCAACAACAGCAGCAAGAATCCTTTTGGCGAAGTATTGGAAGACTAAAGAATTACCTACTCTGGAAGAATGGCAGACCAAGGTGACTGAATTTATGGGACTGGCAGAGATGACCGGCAGAATCCGTGACCAGAAGAAAGAGACAGTGGAGGAGGACTGGAAAAAATTTAAAATCTATCTTAAAAATTGTTGTAAAATTTCGGAATGTTAAGATGTCAGGGGATTGGACACTAAGAATTACAGCTATAAATCGAAATTTATAAAGCAGAAACTCTTTTTAAAGAGAATTAAATATAAAAATGGGATGAAGAATTGCTAAAAATTTTGAAATTTGGATGCAGTGAAGGGGAGGTTTGGGGAAGTCGCATTATGTTTGTTTTGTTTTTTCTTTATGTTGTAAAATCAATAAAAATTATTATAAAAAAAAAAAAAACAAACTGCCCGTTTTTGCTCCTGCCACTTTCGGTGAGGTTTGCGGGTCACTTCTGGGTTCAGCGCAATGTGCATGTGCGCAGTCGCTCGAAAAGCATGTAAATGCGGGGGTTTCCTGTAATTTGAGTTCTGTGGGGTTTAGAAGGAAGTTGACTGCCAAGGTCACCTCTGGGGTAGTTGTAAACAAAAAAGACGGGCAAGGCAGGTATGGGCAGACAAGTTGATGGGGCAGTGCCCCATGGGGCCAAGTGGGTCAGCCTCCACAGCCTTCCTTACATCTTGAACTCCAAGTAGAGCTTGGGTATAACACGCACACAGTTTCCCCAAATTACCTGGAAGACCTTGGGGGCAGAGACGAGGCAGGCCAAAGCTGAGGAGAGGGTGGCAGCAAAGATCCCAGCTGTGATGAGGGGGCTGAACGCAGACACCAAGCTCATGGTCTAAGAGACAAGTGAGGCAACGACAAAACCGTATTATGGGAGGTGGAGGAGAACCCCAGTAAACCCAAGATGCAGCTACAAGGCCTCAATCCAGTCCCACAGAGAGCCAAGGGAGGAGAGGCAGGAACACCGGCTTCCCCTACCTGGTAGTCATTGGCCAAGCCATATTCACAGGTCCCAGCCACGGTGCACTCAGTGAAATTCCACCCGAATTCGCAGGCGCGGCCAACGCAGTCCCCGCTGGTGAAGTTGGCGGACGCCAGGGTGTCGTTCAGGTTGCCAGAGGCATCGCGGACCATACAGGTGCCTGGCAAGAGGAAAGGCCGCCATTATTTATTGATTTTAAGGTGAAGGGCTTCTTGTGGCCATGAGAGCCCCATGGGCTGGGCAGGGGAGGGGCAAAGTGAGGAGGTCAAGCAGCTGCTATGGGGCAGGTGGCAGGGAGCAGACCGAGCCGTGCGGCGTGCTGCCAGCCCTCTATGAGATCCTGTTGCCTTCAGGTGCCGTGGGAGACACTATTGCCCTGCCCGTGTCAAAGGACGATTCACCTGCACCTCTGATCCACTTTAATACATGGAATGGAGGCAGGGAGGCACCAGGTAAAAACATTCCACCTCAGACTATGGCTCCATGCACATGGTGCATATGAAGGATGTTCCCTCTACTCCAAAGAATTCTGGGAATTGTAGTTTGTTAATGGCACTGGGTCTGTGAAGGGTAAACAATAGTTCCCAGGGTGTTATGTGGTTTAAATATATGGTGTACGCCAGGAGTCAGCAACATTTTTCAGCCATGGGCCAGTCTCAATCCCTCAGACCATGTGGGGGGGCCGGACTATATTTTTTGCGGGGAGAAATGAACAAATTCCTATGCCCCACAAATAACCCATAGATGCATTTTAAATAAAAGCTCACATTCTGCTCATGTAAAAACACGCTGATTCCTGGACTGTCCATGGGCTGGACTGAGAAGGTGATTGGGCCGCATCCAGCCCACGGGCCTTAGGTTGCCTACCCCTGGTGTATGCAGTGCTATTCTTCTAGAAAAAAGAGGTGCTGGAACTCACCATGAACCCCTCCCTTGTTCTCTTATAATGGCAATGGCGCCCACCTGAGATGTGCCAGAACTGAGTTCCGGCAAGTTCCGGCTAAAAAAAAGCCCCTGGTGTATGTAGTCTTGGATAATTACGTTGCTGTGAAATGTACCACCTGAGATTCCTGTGGCAGTGAGTTACTAAAGCACCCTGCTCCATCCCTGAGGGCAGGGAAGAGGTTTGTTTTGAATATATTTCTAATGAATGATGTGTGTTTTCGTAGGAACAAGTCAGCATTGTAAGGTGTTCACGTTTTAAAATAAGTTGCTGGAAGACCAGGCAGCAAACACGGTCTAAATCCATTGTTGTCTTCGGGCTAGGCCCCTCAGGGTCAGCCGAAGTGTCTTGGCTCAGCCCTGGCATGCGCCATTCTTGTACACAAGCTCTTTACCTATGGTGGCAGCAATAGCCAGGTACGTCAAGGTTGTCAGGAAGATAGCCATGAGTGTCCCCTGGGGGATGGCCACCGCTGGGTCCTGCCGAGGAAACAGCACAATGAGCAATTGTTTAGCAGGGTTTAGGGCGCGACTGGCCAAGGGCATTTCCACCTCACTGCTCTTCGGAGGCAGAAGAGTTCGCACCAGCCACCAGTTCAGCTGAGACAGTTCGCACCAGACAGTTCGCACCAGACAGCTGAGAACTACTAGGTGTTTGACAACACATCCCTTCGCCCCCTTCAGCTGCTGAAACTCCAGTTTCGGAGGGAAAGGCAGAGCAAGCGAAAATACATGCATCACATTCAAACAGTTCCTGGGGCCCAGCAGACCTGGTGAGGGCCCACGGTTACGCATAGCAACCACCTCACAGGGCAAAACTGTCAACTTTTCCCTTTTCTTGCGAGGAATCTTATTCGGAATAAGGGAATTTCCCTTAAAAAAAGGAAAACGTTGACAGCTATGTCACAGGGTTGTTGTGACAATGAAATGGGGAGGGGGAGAACCAACGTTAGCCCCTTGAGCTGCCCGGATGAGAGGTGGGATATAAATGCAATTCATTATTGACTAAATTAAGCAGAAGCAAAACACAGACCCAGAACAATTTACCTTAAGGTCTCCCGAGATATTGGCACCAGCCAGGATCCCCGTAGCCGAAGGGAAGAAGATGGAGAACATGCCGAAAAAGCTGCCAGATTCGCCTCGCCATTCAGGGCCGATATTGTCCAAGAAGTTATTGGCTTTGGAAAAGGAGGAGAGAAAAGGAAAGGTGATTTTCTCAAATGCAATGTGGGGGGGGGAGCAGAATGTTCTAACTTTTAAAAGAGATAATCAAGTCAAACCAAATTTCTGAATTAAAGGTAGTGGTGGTGATGGTGATGATGATGATGATGATGATAATAATAATAATAAAAATACCCCGCCCATCTGGCTGGGTTTCCCTAGCCACTCTGGGCAGCTTCCAACAAACAATTAAAAATAAATTAAAACATCAATCATTAAAAACTTCCCTAAACAGGGCTGCTTTCAGATGTCTTCTAAATGTCAGATAGTTGTTTATTTCTTTGACATCTGATGGGAGGGCATTCCATAGGGCGGGCGCCACTACCGAGAGGAACGTTTAGCCCTTCTCCATTTGACCTGCAAGGCTGTTTTGGCCAAGCCAAGGCACACACCTGATGTCAGGTGTGGGGGAGTCAGATAAAGATACAGCTGGGCTGAAAGCAAGGGGGAGCAAGCCCCAGAAGTCAGCTGATCCCCTGTTTTAGGTAGGCTGGGATTGTTTTGTCCCTGCAGGGCAGATCTTACAGGGTGAATGGTTCTGGGAGGAAGCTGGTTGCCTGGGGCGCAACAGATTGTGGAGGACGTGGCCCTTACTTCGATAGCTGAAGTACCCCTTAGACATTTTCTCTGGAGTGGCTGGGATGAAGGTGCCCACAAAATAATTGATGAAGGAGATCATGATGACGAAGAAGAAGACAACTTGAGCCTGGAAAGAGAGGGATTATTAAATGAAGCCACACTTCCTAGCAAACTTTTTCTTCACCCAACTGGAAGCCAGCCCTATCTGGTCCTGATTCTCAGGGTCTCTTCTTGATTGACACCTTCTCTTCTCTTATCCACGGGACCAGAATTCTTCTTCTGCTCTTTCTAAAATCAAAGCTGGTGCACACACCCAACTGCCACAGCCCCAGGACTCCTGGCTTCCTGAAACTTTGCGCTCTGTTTTAACTGCACCCCGTTACTCAAATCCAAATATGGTTTCTTTTCCAGTTACCTTGGCCTCCCATTCCATGCCAGCCAGGGCGATGCCCAGGAGAACAGTGATGGTGATCACACCCACGATGCGGATGTCGTTTGTTGGGTCGCTCATCACCCCGTCGAACTCCTGTCAGAGGAGAGTGAAGGTGAGATAGGCCTCAAAGGCAGGTCTGACCTGCTCCCCTGGGATTGCCTTCTCCTCTTTGGGTCCTTGGTTCGTGTCCATCGCTGAGAGCACAGGGGAACAGAGCTGCCAGCTCAGGGGCTGAGTGGTGCCCTCTGCCATTGTGCAACCCAGGGTTTCAGGCAAGGGTTAGGGTTAGGGCAGATCTTAGGGGTCCTCTTCTCAACATAAGCGTCTCCACTAGAATATTCTAATGAGCATGTGCAAATTGGGGGAGGAGACTGCTGCCATGTGACGTCACTTTTCTTCCCCATTTTTGCCCCATCCAGGAAATAAACATCTATCTGAGTGTTAGAATACATCTGAAGGCAGCCCTGTACAGGGAGGTGTTTTTTTTTTATGTTTGAAGGTTTTTGTGTTTTGATATTATGTTGGAAGCCACCCAGAGTGCTGGGGCAATCCAGTCAGATGGGCGGCATATAAATCAAAAATAAATATTGTCTTTACTTTTGTTGTTGTTGCCGTTGTCTAAGAAGGGCCTATGCAGTGTTGCCAGTTTGGCCAGAAAAAACACACCACAACCAACACTAGAATAGCCTAGAGCTCAACAGGGCCACCCGATAATTTCTGCAGGTGAAACTGTTGCTAAAGAAATGGATGTGGGGGCCAATACATGGGGCAGGATGGCATGGGAGCGCGTGCCACACGTACCACAAGGAGGTCCTTGACAGTTTCGGAGAAGCCCACCACGTGCATGCCCACAGCAACGGCATTGGCAAAGGAGAAGAGAAGGCCGATGGAGCCTCCCAGCTCTGGGCCCAAGCTGCGGGAGATGAGAAAGTAGGTACCCCCTGTGCCAGGAGACAATTCAGATGTTATTTACTCCTCAGGGCTGGCTCTGAAGATGTGCAGCTAGTGTCAAGCAACTGATTGATGCTGGGAACGCACCTTCAAAGGGGCCAGCTATAACCACCGACCAGCTGATTGGCCGCTACATGGAGTCCCTTAGAAGCCCATTTGGAACAGAGTTTCCCAAACTTGAGTGTCCAGCTGTTTTTGGACTACAACTCCCACCATCCCTAGCTGGCAGGGGTCAGGGTTGATGGGAGTTGTAGTCCAAAAACAGCTGGAGACCCAAGTTTGGGAAACCTTGATTCAGAGGAAGCAATTCGGATTCAAGCCAGTTTCTCCGAAGGAAGCATTTCCCCCAGCAAAGTTGTGTAGCTTAGTGTGGGCCCCATATTTTGAGAGACACTAGGGGAAGATACCCACATTGGGGCTCCTTTCCTGGGTGGACCCCACCCCAGCCCTCATTTGCTTGCCCCCAACCCTGGATTCAATGTGCATCTCTTCCTAGAAGGAAAGAGAAATGCATTTGGAAACTGCTGAGCCTTCTCCTCACTCTTGGAAGCATTCAAACATTTGGAGAGGTCAGGGGAACAGGCAGTAGGGCCGGCAGTGGGCCCCACAGCAAGGCAGGAGTCTGCGAACACTGACTCCTGACTCCAGCTTTGTTGCAGCTCTCTGTGGCAACACCACAGCAACCCACTTTCAGCATATTCAAATTTTGTTTCCACACACTTACCAATTATTGCTCATTCCACCTTTATCAATGGCGACATTTGCTCCATACACGTAAAGCTCCATTTTAAACAATTGTAGGTTTCCTCAAAGAATTCTGGGAGCTGTAGGCTGTTAAGGGTGCTGGCAGTCATCAGGAGACCCTTATCCCCACCCCCTGAGCTACAGTTCCCAAGTTGCCGGTGAAGACGGATTGACTGTTAAACCACTCTGGGAATTGTAGCTGTGTGAGGGGAATAGGGGGTCTTCTATTGACTCACAATATCCTTAACAAAGAATACTTTGGGGGAAGTCACGGCTGCTGAAAGGGGCCTCAAGGTGCTTTAAACCAGGGGTCAGCAAACTTTTTCAGCAAACTGTCCCTCAGACCTTGTGGGGGGCCGGACTATATTTTGAGAAAAATATATGAACAAACTCCTATGCCCCACAAATAACCCAGGGATGTATTTTAAATAAAAGGACACATTCTACTCATGTAAAAACACACTGATTCCCGGACCATCCATGGACCGGATTTAGAAGGCGATTGGGCCGGATCCGGTCCCCAGGCCTTAGTTTGCCCACTCCTGCTTTAAAGGTATGGCGCGAATGTGGCCATTGCCTAGCAAGGGGCAAAATGATTGGCTTCCATTTGGCGAAGAGGAAGATGGCTTACCTGCTTTGACCTTGCCGTTGGTGGAGATGGCGGAGATGGAGAGTCCCGTGATGCTGGTCACCACAGAAGACATTATAATGATCAGCCAGGTTAACCCTGGGGAGGGGGAGGAAAAGAGGTAACTGAGTGAGTTAGCAATCCTGTCAGCATCACCAAGAGACCTCACCAACACCCACTTTCTGAACCTAATGGTTCAGGCCAGTGGTTTTCAACCAGGGTGCCATGGCACCCTGGGGTGCCTTGATTGATGGTCAAGGGTGCTGCAGGTAACACTGGCCTCTGTCCCTCTTTCCTTCCCTCCCTCCCCTGATGCCTTCTCACGTCTCTGCCTCCCAAAGGCTTGTGCGGCTGTTCGTTGCAGCTGTCCTGGCTACAAAGCTCCCCAGGCTAATTGGGCTTCTGGGGCTGGTCAGGGAGAAGGCACCTCTCTTTGGGGCAGGGGGTGGGGGGCAGCTCAGAGGACTCCCAAGGAGAAGGGAGAGGAGCCTGAGTGAACACACTCCACAAGGGAGGGTGCTCAAAAAAGGGTGAGAGGCTGCCAGCTCTGCAGGCAAGGGGTGACACAACTGGGCTCTTGAGCCCCACAGGGGTGTGGTAGAAAGAAGGCAGGTGGTCAAGGGAGCCGAGGACTCAAATACATTGAAAACCTGTTAGGCACCCCTCAAAAAAGTCCCACAGGCAGTGGGGTGTTGAGGGGACCAGCCGGGTGTGAAGAGGCTCGCTGCGATCGCTGGAGCCCCGCCACTGCATCAGCAGCGAGTGGGGGGGGGTGTGAGACAGTGGCCTGAGCCTGCCCATGGCTGCAGCGCAGCTCAGAAACCTGAAACCACCACCTGAAGCAGCATACTTTCAAAGGAAAAACGGTATTGTCAACAACAATGGACTTTTCAAAATAAAAAGAACTGGATTTAATTTAGTTCTTAACCCGAGGTACTATTTCTGGGTTAGCAGAGTCTGTAACCTGAAGCATATGTAACCTGAGGTACCACTGTACAGACTTGTGAATGGGGAAAAAACTTTGGAGACACATCAGTCTTTAGATACTTTTTAAACTGCACTTTGTTACTTTGTTACTTAATAACACTATATATTTTGGATACAAGGAGAAACTATTGCTTTTTGTTCTTTGATTTCTTAAAAGGAAGATACAGGAAGTGATTGGAGTACTCTCAGTTTTTATGAATGGGCATGCAGACCTTATGAATGAAAGTACTGAAAAGCTTCGAAAAATGGCAATTTAAAAAAAAAAATTCTAAACAGGACCCTGGATCTTGCCACGTCCTACCAAAGCTTGGCAGGAGGTAATCTCAGAGAGGGGAAGTGCCTGGTAAGAGCTGGAGTAGGAGAAAGGGGCAGGGGGGGAGAGGATTCCTTTTTAAAGAACAGGGCCTGTATTGGAATAAAAACTGAATAAAAACTGGGAGAGGCAACAGATATTGGATTACAAATATTATTTGGATTACAAATATCATTTGGATTATAAATACATCTGGGAAATTTTTGGAGTTACATTGGAAATATTTTGGATTACAAGACATTTTGTGGATTATAATATAACTAGAAGTTTAGCAAGTGCTAACTCATCATCAAGGAGACAACGTAACAGTGAGTTTGAACAGTGGTAACTATTAGACTTCTATTGTGGTCTGTTTTTTTATTTCTTCTTCTGTAGATTGTATATAAAGGTGATCTTGCCCTCTTTTCTCTTTTTATTTTTTGGATATTGTGGAACTTTTAGAATTTTCTGTAAAGCTGAAAGTGTTGTTATAGTTTGGTTTAAAAGGATGTGGGAATTGGATTGGTGGGAGAACTGTTGTATACAAGACAGGAGTGAGAAGAAGACAGAAGGGCTGAAGTGTCCTTGAGACAGAAGTGTTTGGGAACAGTTTGGTTTGAGAACTGACATGGCAGAGAAATCTAAGCAAGAGCCAGTAAAACAGAGAGGGTCAGAAAGAAGGAGAGGCTCAGCACAGGAAGATATAGAAAGAAGGCAGTTGGTCAAGGGAGCCGTGGACTCAAAAACATTGAAAACCTCTGGTTTAGGCTACTCCTGGTTTCCCCTTCCAAAATCTCCCAATTGTTTTCACCCAAATGTTCCTTATTTGCTAGATAAGGTTGAAATTCTGGACTGGTTTACACAAACACACACACACACGGAAGGCAGATGTGCACAATTTTTGTTCTAAAAATAATCAAAGCCATAATGGAAAAATTCAGAAGAGTTACAAGGGCTGGAATGCAAACAAGAGATCATATCTGACTAAGTAGCCCTGTTGATATTAGGTAAAGGTAAAGGAACCCCTGACCATTAGGTCCAGTCGTGTCCGACTCTGGGGTTGCAGCGCTCATCTCGCTTTATTGGCCGAGGGAGCCAGCGTACAGCTTCCGGGTCATGTGGCCAGCATAGCTAAGCGGCTTCTGGCGAACCAGAGCAGCACACAGAAATGCTGTTTACCTTCCCGCTGGAGAAGGTATTTATCTACTTGCACTCTGACGTGCTTTCGAACTGCTAGGTTGGCAGGGCAGGGACCGAGCAACGGGAGCTCACCCCGTCGCGGGGATTCGAACCGCTGACCTTCTGATCGGCAAGTCCTAGGCTCTGTGGTTTAACCCACAGCGCCACCCACATCCCTTCCTGTTGATATTAATGAGCCTAAAAAGCCCAATCTGCACTATATATTTAAAACTGTGTCATGCCACTTTAATCAGCCACAGCTTCCCCCAATGTGCACTGGAAACTATGGTTTGTTAAAGGTACTGATGGTTGTGAGGAGAGTCCCAGTTCCTTGCACAGAGCTACAATTCCAAGTGGTTTAACAGTCTGTCTTCACAGAGAAGTGTGGAAATGTAGCTCTGGGAAGCTATGAATGTTTAAAGGTAAGCTACTGCTTTAGATGTATAGAGCAGATGGGGGCCTTAGTTATGTTAATTAACTTCCGTGGGTCTACTCTGAGTAGCACCGGCTACAACTCAAGATTTCACACAAATATTTGAAAATGGTTTCATAAAAAAAAATAAAAATCAGATTCTAAATTGTTGAAACCCACTTTCATTAATTACTGATGGTTATCCTGGTTGACGACACAGGTGGCGCTGTGGGTTAAACCACAGAGCCTAGGACTTGCCGATCAGAAGGTCGGCGGTTCGAATCTCCGCGATGGGGTGAGCTCCCATCCTGCTCCTGCCAACCTAGCAGTTCGAAAGCACATCAAAGTGCAAGTAGATAAACAGGTACCACTCCGGTGGGAAGGTAAATGGCATTTCCATGCGCTGCTCTGGTTTGCCAGAAGTGGCTTAGTCATGCTGGCCACATGACCCAGAAGCTGTACGCTGGCTCCCTCAGCCAATAAAGTGAGATGAGCGCCACAACCCCAGAGTCGGTCACAACTGGACCTAATGGTCAGGGGTCCCTTTACCTTTATCCTGGCTGACAGAACAACCTGACAACCTCAACACATTTATATCTCTTATTTCACATATGGTAGCTCAGCTGGTAGAGCATGAGACTCTTCATCTCAGGGTCATGAGTTTGCGTCCCATTTTGGGCAAAAGATTCCTGCATCGCAGCAGATTAGGCTAGATAATATCTCATAGTCTCCAACAACTCTACAATTCTATGGTTCTTCACTCTTCTCCCCCCCCCCACCTTACGCATACATGATGTAAATGTATTTTCAAACATGTACAGGTGTCCACATCAGGAATCAAGGATCAAGCACGAAAGGGCTGTGCGAAACAGTTCACACAAAAACACACCACAAAAAGAGGACAGCCTCTTTTCCTTTTAGTCCCAGCTGTCCATGGGTAAAATGACTCTCACCTATCCCGGCTTGTGCAGTTATCCATGGCAAACGAAGGTAAAGGATCACACCCCAGATGTTCAGCATGCACCGGATCTTCGGAAATAGAAGAAGAAGAAAAAAGCTGAGAACCTAATAGCACACCGACACTAGGGATGGAGGAGAAACTCGGTTCAGTATGAATGTGAGCAAATTCTCAGCTTCCGGAACAAGATGCGAACCAACACCCCACTATCTTTCAAAATTCGCACTTATCCGAATTTTGCTATGCTGTTCTCCAACCCAACGGTGTTTGCACAACTGGGTGCAAAGTCTGCATTAAAAGTGAAGACATTGGTGACAATAACATGCAGAGGTGGATTTATATTGGGTAAAATTGCTTGCGTACATTAGTCCAAACTGCATTCACACTAAAATGCTGGTGAATTTTCATGAAGGGTTAAAATAAATAAATCACAAGTTGCTGCAAAATGTGGAGAACCGAATTTAAGATTTGAAAAGTTAGAAACTGAGAGTTCTAGTGCCTCCAGATGGTCTGGACTACAATTCCCATCAGCACCAGCCAGCACTGATGCCCTGGCTGAGTCTGAGTGGAGCTGTAATTCCAAAACATCTGGGGGGGGGCACCAGAACAGCAAAGGTTGAATCTATGTTGTATGTCTTACTGGTTGCCTTTTATGTACAATGGTACCTCGGTTTAAGAACAGCCCTGTTTATAAACTATTCGGTATAGGAACTCTGCAAAACCGGACGTAGTGTCCTGGTTACCGAACTTTACCTCAGTCTACGAATGGAAGGGCACCAGCAGCGGGAGGCCTCATTAGGGGAAACTTGCCTCGGTTTAAGAATGGCTTTGGTTTAAGAACTGACTTCCGGAACGGATTAAGTTTGTAAACCGAGGAACCACTATATATATAATTCAGGACCAATTCATTGGCTGCTGCTGCTTCGCATGCATCTTCCCAACATTATTTTATACTCCTGGGATGAGCACCCTTCTCCTTTCCCTGCAATCCAATCAATCCACTCATTTTTTTACTTTACCATGACGCCGGTCACCCAGCCAAAGCGGACTGGTTCTGCTTCCGGTTCGTCGGCTTCCACATCTTTCTCCTCTGCCTCCGTAGCACTGGGATCTCCTTTTGTCTGTGAAAAACAACAGTGCAAGGGAATGGGATGAGGGAGTTAACAAGCACACATTGAAATTTAGGGACAGAATAAAACATCTCAAGTTTGAGAGGATGCCAGCATTCTGTTAATTTTGCATTCGCTTCTTGTGAAGTCTTGCTTGGTGCAATAATAATATTAATATAATTTATTATTTATACCCCGCCCATCTGGCTGGGCTTCCCCAGCCACTCTGGGTGGCTTCCAAAAAAATATTAAAATACATCAAATATTAAAATACATCAAATATTAAAAGCTTCCCTAAACAGGGCTGCCTTCAGATGTCTTCTAAAAGTCTGGTAGTTGTTGTTCTCTTTGACATCTGGCGGGAGGGCGTTCCACAGGGAGGGTGCCACTACCGAGAAGGCCCTCTGCCTGGTTCTCTGTAACTTGGCCAGAATGGACAGAAGGAAAAGAGGAGAACTTGGGTAGGTCAGGAGGATGGTATTTTAATTGCCCAAGTGGTCTTCTGTAGAAATAGAAACCTTTGTCTCCAAGTGAAGAGGCCCATCCTATTGAGTTACACCAAGGGTGAGGAACCTCTGGCATCAGAGCCGGCTCAAAACATTTTAGCACCTGAGGCGGACCGCAAAATGGCACACAGCCATGCCTTGCCAGAGAATAAGGGTGTGTGAAGATCTACACCAGCAACACGAGTGGAATAAAGATCTGCATGGGGACCAAGGGTGGGAAGAAACCAGCAGGGCCTCCATTTTGCCAACAGGCCGCTGTAGAGGTGGCTTAAGGGGAAGGCTGCTGAGGAGGAGAGAGATCTGGCCTCCAATGATTGTGCTGGGCCTGCTTCTGTCACTGCGGCAGCAGCAGTGGGCAATGCATCCCTTGCAGGCCGGATCTGCTGTCCTGTGGATCCTGCTGCCCAAGGTGGTTGCCTCACCTTGCCTCATGAGTGGGCCGGCCCTGTGTGGCCCTCCAGAAGCTGATGGACTCCAACTCCCATCAGCCCCAGCCAGCTTGGCCAATGGCCAGGGGTGATGGGAGTTGTAGTCCAGAAAAATCTGCAGGGCCACAGGTTCCCCTCCTCCATTTAACATGCAGCGAAAGGTCCTTCCTTGCCAGCTGTTTTCAAAAGTGTGCTATTGCACCCAGTGATGTACGTTTTGGCGGAAAAGCGTCCTCTAACGGGTCTCACCAGATCTGCGTTTCTGAGCATGTCCAGCGACGGGCGGACCTTCCGCCGCCCAGGAGGCGCTGAAAGGGCGTAGAATTCATAGCGAGGGCAGGCGTCTATCGTGGTCTCGTAATCCGGAGGGTCTGAAAGAGATCCGTTTTCCTCCATCTGCGAAGGTGGCGGGAGCTCCGCCGGGCATTTGGGGGCACTCTTGGCTTGGTCCGAGGGGGGTCCATTCTGCTGCTTGCGGATCTTAAACCGCCCCAGGGAAAAGATGGTCTTATATGATGAGTCCTCCTCCTCCATCGTCTAAGCGGGGTCGTTCTTTTCAGCTGTCAGACGAGAAGCATGGGGAAGAAGCAGCAGAGATGACAGAGTTAAAAGATGGCACTTAATTGTATACCTCAAACCATTCTTGGGCTCTGAAACATTCTTTTTCATTCACAGGACTCAGCCCAACAATATATGAATTCGCAACAAAGACATGACTGTCCCTAAGGTTATGCAGAGTGCAAACCCCCCCCCCCCATCTAAACCAGACATCTAAATATGAGAAAGGGACTTGGGGGACGCAAGATTTGGTGGCAGGGTGTTTATTGCACTAAAATAGGGCCTGTAATTTTGCACCTGAGGAATCAGCTGGACACCGCAACCTGTACGAATGAATAAAGCGAAGGCAAATACATGTGCAATTTTGGTCCTGCTGCTCTTGGAGTGTGAGCGCTATGCAGGATAACGAAGACTCTGACCCCTTGGCTGCTTAAAATGCAACTCAGCAGTCTCTCTCTCCCCCTTGATTCTCTCTCACACACCGGCTGGAGGAGATGAAGAAAGGAAAGGTGTTAAGGCAGGGTAAATGGTTACATGGGGAGCGGAGAGAGAAACCGCACAGGAGAGATGGACAGACAGAGATGCAGGGACAGGTATGTAGATGTCTCCGCTCCCTTTTTTACCTGCTCCTCCGATGTGTCTCTCCACTCAGCCAGCCTTTGGCAACTTATCTCTCTCCAGGCAGCAGGTTCAACTCCTGTCCCCCTTTGCCTTATAAAGGTCCCAGATAATGCCAGGCCTAGCTTTTCCAAAACTGGACCCAACAGCTCCTGGCTGCCCTGATCCCTCCCATATATCCACCCCTTCTCCAAACAGACAAACTTTCCGAGTGCACAGCAGTGCAGGGGGGGGGGAGTGGAGAGGGAGATGATTGAAGGCACATCCTGTCCACTCCTTACACATCGACGCATGACTTAAAAATCCTATTTGCACTGCCTTATCTGCTGCCCCTACAACGTTCTTTCCACTGGGGCCGGTTTGCACAGGGCAATGGAAACTTGAAAAAAGACAATGGGCGACGGGGAGACTGGAGCCACAGGGATCAGCCGGGCTGGGCGCACGCCGGGCCCATGCGCCAGGGGACCCGGCCAATGGGGTCGAGAACACACGTGTCCCAGGTGAGGCGATCGATGTGGCAGGCAGGTTCCATTGGGGCTCTTCAGGGCTGGGGGGGTTCTGTTCCATGCTGCGACTGAGCCGCCTGGGTCATGGGTCGCTGACACAACGATGCAGTCGTTTTCAAATTGCATTCTGGGGAAGCCACGAAACGAGCAAGGGGTTGTTACTCCATTAGGAGACCCATCAAGGCAGACAAACTTTTGAAAAAGCACCCAGCACCCCAGCTGACCTGAGCTGACCTTACAATGCGCTGCCACAAAACAGTCCTGGGTGTCATGACCTGGGTAAGATGTGGGAACTTGTGGGAGCTACTTTCTTCTTTGCTGGAACCCCGAGGTCCACCAACCAATTGAAAAATAATGTTGAGGGAAGCTGGGGGGGGGCATAGCCAGATGCAAAATGGCGGCCCATGGGGGGGGACCAATTATCTCCTGCACCCCATGAGCCACACATACTGGGATGACTCATATGTACAAGTTCAAAGGTGCTATATGTCTGGATTTAATTAGAAGGATTTCTGTACAGTGGTACCTCAGGTTACAGATGCTTCAGGTTACAGACTCTGCTAACCCAGAAATAGTACCTTGGGTTAAGAACCTTTACCTCAGGATGAGAACAGAAATCAGGTGGCAGCAGCGGGAGGCCCCATTAGCTAAAGTGGTACCTCAGGTTAAGGACAGTTTCAGGTTAAGAACGGACCTCCAGAACGAATTAAGTTCTTAACCCGAGGTACCACTGTACTGTAAAAACTCTAAGCGGTATATAATAATGCATTGCTGGGGGTTGGCGTAGATAACCCTCCCAACTCTACATTTGTATGATTCTATGAACGTAAAAGCAGTAAAGCAGAGAGACTATTTAAAAAACAACAACAAGCAGTAAAAACAGTATTATAAAGACAGGGACTCAGCGGTAAGAGGGTCCGATCTTATGCCGCAGGCAAAAAGGATACTGTACAACAAGACACCTGAAGCAATTGATGCATAAATGCTTCATGTATGACTGACTACCTGCCAGCAACAGGAGAGATTTTTATTGCTGCCTCTGCAAACCGGTAATCTCGTTGATTCTTATCTAGGGTGCACCATCAGTTCACGCAGGGCGACAGCAGGGCCTAGCCAGCCTAGCCAACCCTGTGTGAGAACTCATTGTTTACCGAAAATATTTCGCATGGATTTCACCAAGGCACACAAACACACACACACACAGAGAGAGAGAAACAACAACAACAACAACAACAACAACAACAACAACAACAGCCTGGCCTCCTCCTCATGCCTTTAGCAGCAGTTTGGTATGGAAAAATAATCAAGTGAGGCTTTCCATGGAGATCATCTGCAGAGGAAGCTATTTTGTTAAGAAAGCAGAGCAGGGGGATAGTGAATATTATTATTATTAACTCTGGGGTGGGGTGCGGTGGAGCTAAAAGCACCATGTCACACTGTAAGTCAAAAGAGCAAAAACTAACCTCAGCAGGTGACCTGATATTTTTCATTTAAAGATGTTTAAAGTAATAAGCTTGTTTGTTTGTTTGCTTGTTTTATGCCCTGCCTGCCCTTCCCAAAGAAGCCCAGGGTGGCAAACAAGTGATAAAGTGATAAAACAATGAAATGTATTAAAAGCAACTTATAAAGGGCTTCTTGAAAGAGGAAGGTCTTCAACAGGCTCAAAAAAACCAGAATTTTAACAAAATGTGCCCAAGCACCTGTCAACAAACCCAGCTTCTTTGCACTCATTGCCCAGAACCCTAGGGAAGGCAGGAACCGTCGTACTTCTTACTGAGCAGTTGAGAATAAGGTAATCCCCATTTTCCTCCATATATCCCCGTAAGTAAGCTGGGCTATAGCCTAATTCTATCTATCATCTATCTATCTCTATCTATCTATCTATCTATCTATCTATCTATCTATCTATCTATCATCTATCTCTATCTATCTATCTATCTATCTATCTATCTATCTATCTATCTATCTATCTATCATCTATCTATCTCTATCATCTATCATCTATCTATCTATCTATCTATCTATCTAATCTATCTATCTATCTATCTATCTATCATCTATCTATCTGTCATCTATCTATCATCTATCTATCATCTATCTATCTATCATCATCATCTATCTACCATCTATCTATCTATCTATCTATCTATCTATCTATCTATCTATATCTATCTCTATCTATCTATCTATCTATCTATCATCTATCTATCTATCTATCTATCTATCTATCATCTATCTATCTATCATCATCATCTATCTACCATCTATCTATCTATCTATCTATCATCTATCTATCTATCATCATCATCTATCTACCATCTATCTATCTATCTATCTATCTATCTATCTATCTATCATCATCCTCATCTATCTACCATCTATCTATCTATCATCTATCTATCTATCTATCTATATCTATATCTATATCTATCATCTATCTATCTATCTATCTATCTATCTATCTATCTATCTATCTATCTATCTATCCATCCATCCATCCATCCATCCATCTAGTAGTGTTAAAATGTAGAGTAGGAGCCTGAAATTACGTACTTCTGGAAGGGGCCCAATTCCTGCAGTGATCTAGTTGTCTTCTCAAATATTTGTGTGGCTCTAGTTATCTTCTCCAGTATTTGTCTGGGGAAAAGAATGTGGCCAGGGGCATCATCTGGGGAGCCAGGGAGCCAATGCCCCCCAAATTTTAAAGGAGGGGTGCCGCACGAAGTAGGGGCAAGCCAGCAAACTTGATTGTCTCCATATTCTTTTCAGGGTTGGGGGTACAGCTGGGGAAGTTCTTAGAGGTGGGCCTCCCGCCAATGTCTGCCACTATCACCCCTGCCCATTGGCTTATCCTCTCCTCCGAAGCTCAATCCACACCAGTGCCCCAAAGAAATGTTTGGAGCTCAGTGGTTTCCACGCAAGAGGTCCTAGGTTCGATTCCCGGCATCCCCAGAAAGGTCTGGGGATGTCCCCTGAAACCAAGCACAGATGGCATTAGCCGTAATCTATACCTGCCCTGTAGTTTCTTGAGAGATAAATTGCCGCTGGACACATTTCTCCTTGAATCAGCGTCTACCTGATTGGAAAACTTAAGCCAGGCTCATTTAGCAGTTAAGCTGAGGGATGCACATCCAAGGCAGTCTTTACATGTGTGCAGAGGATCGCTTCGTGAACAGGAGTTGGTGGGGTGGGCTGCAGGCAAATATGACTTGATAAAGGGGGGGGGGGGAGACGACACATGACCTGGCCATATTTTTCAGCTTCTCCTCTGTACATACCAGGCCAGTTGAAAACAATAGGATTCTCTTTTCAGCAAAACAAGGCAACTCATTAATCTGAGAGCATTCTCCAGAAGTTATTAATATGTAAATGATTTTAGCTCCTGTTTGTATGTTTAAATGAGAACAACAACAACAACAAAACCCCTAGAGAGCTCGTGTTTTATGTCTCTGTAGACATGTTTTCACCCACACTGTTTGCAATGGCCTGCGGCGACAAGCAATGCATATTTACCTGTCGAAATAAAATAATTAATACACGTGCCCTTTTCGACCTCAAAACTCTTGCTGCTGTTGTGTATCGTAGGCAGGCAGCCAGACGTCCGACGTGGTCATTTGTTAAGGGCTGGTCCTTGGGATTCTCTCCCATAAAGTTATACAAGGCAGACAGTGGTGTCGGAAAATAGTTTTTATGAGTTGCTCGGCTCTATTATTTGAGCAGCTCTCGGATGCCTGAAAAGGTCACAGGTGGTGACATGTGCCTTGCCTCTCTTTCTTGGCAAAGGGCTGCCGGCCACCTTATTTTTTTGGCAATGCTCCTATTGCATTTGTTTTAGAAAACCAACCGGTAAACACCCCACTCCTTTGGAGGGGATGGTGTCAGGGAGCCCTCCTGATGGAAGCAGTCAGGAATGATGGGATTTGTAGTCCACCAACAATCCTCCCCATAAACAAAAGAGTTTAGAGGTGAAACTAATTCGCTGACCTCGGCCCAGCTGCTTGCTCTCTGTCTTGGCCTAGCCTACCTCACAGGATTGTTGTGAAAATAACATCAGGCTGAGGGAAGACAACAGCCCACCACCTTGAGCTCATTGGAGGAAGGGCAGTATAATCATGTCACACATAATAAATGGACTGCTCTGTTAAAAACTCAAACCATATTCCTTTAATCGAGTGACAGCCCATTCGGGTGTCCTTGCCTATGGACTGTATTTTAGATTTTCCACACTCTCAGGGGAACTACGTTTTCTAACTTGGCACCAGTTTTGTGGAGGCACGCCTCCTTTTTTTACATTTGGACTTTATAATGAAACAATTATCAGCTTAGCAGGGCATGGAGGGGGATGGGATTATCCTCCGCTTACCTCTGCAGAACGAATTCCTGGTTAAAGGCAAAAGTTGGCAACACAGCATAAAGCCAAACGTTACATAATATGCAAAGCGGCAATTAGATGACTCTCGTTTTGGAAGATGTACTAGGGGAGATAGTGATGTAATTAAAAGCAGCACTTACACACATAACTACTACCTTACTGAGCGGCATGTTTATTTCTTATCACTCATGTGTTTGCTACGCTGGGCTGCTTTGAGAGGAAGGGCTGAGTATTGATATAAAAGATAAATGAACAATAAAACATTAATAAATAAATCTCCAGGCTCTGAAAAAAATATTAAGGCACAGGTGACCAATTATTTTCTCACCAATTGGCAGCTTCACACAGCAGGTTCTTTATATTTCTGCAGAGAATTTTACGTTTCATAAGTTCATTAGTAGCAACAAATGGGTGCCCAATACAAATGCAAAAAAGAGTTTTAGCTAATGCTAGTCCTACTCTGAGTAGGCCCATTGAATCATAGAATCATAGAATCATAGAGTTGGAAGAGACCACAAGGGCCATCGAGTCCAACCCCCTGCCAAGCAGGAAACACCATCAGAGCACTCCTGACATATGGTTGTCAAGCCTCTGCTTAAAGACCTCCAAAGAAGGAGACTCCACCACACACATAGAATCATAGACACACATAGAATCATAGAAGTTAATGGAAATGGCTCTCTATGACTGACATGAATAACTTAGGTTCCTTAGTTTCAGTGGGTCTACTCTATAGCCCAATATTAGAGAATCATAGCAGTCTCAAAGCTTTTAGCTTTGTTTACTCCATTTGAGGCGAATAAACATGCTTAGTTGGATCAGCGTTTCATTGGTCTTCAGTGGGTGGGCTGTGGACCCACTATTTCAGGCAAAACTGAGATGGGTTGCTGTAACAGCAGCACTACCACCGAACAAATCTATGGTCTAAAAGAAAGAAAGACAAGAAATGAGTAAAAATATATATGCATGTTTGGGTTAAGTGGGTCTGAAAAGGTTGAAGACAGCCGCTCTAGAGCACCAGAAACTATTCCGAAGCAAATTTCCCTATGTGAGTGCCCTTAATTACCTAACCACAGGTCAACAATCCAAAAGGAAGGGAAATGATAATGGTTCTGGAAGTATTGCAGGTGCGCAACAGGGACCGGGAACAGGTGGGCCTCTAGATTTGATGGACTGCACACTCCACCCCTCTCATCCCTGACCATCAGTTATGCTGGCTGGGACTGATGGGAGAAGGACGTCCAGAGAAGGAGTAGGAATTCAACAACATCTGGAGGGCCACAGGTTCCCCACCTCTGGTACACACAGGAAGAACAGAACACATGACTCACGCCAAGGCACACACACACAGTCAATGCTTCCAGGACCTCAGCGAAGGGTGACCAGATGTGCGCACGCACGCACACAAGCAATGCAGCTGCACCTTTAATAGTTGTGTAAAAGAGGGAATTTCAGCAGGTTAAGCTTTCACAACAACCTACACCTGCTTAGGGAGGGGGTAGTTCACGTTCAGCTCACATTTAAAAGCGAACCTACCTATTTCTGAAGCAATGCAAGAAAAGAAAATGATTGGTAGCTGTTCCGATTCAGCAGGTTTTCCCTGAGGAAAGTAAAAATTTGGATGAGCTGTATATTTTGAAAGGTGCAATTCTCTGAATTTTGCAATGCAGTTCTCCAACCAAGTAAATGTGTGCAATATGTCAGGGTAGAAAGTGTGCTTCAAAAGGCATGCATTAGGTGAAATTGACCTTTAAAAATGTGTTATATATGGGGACATTGGTTTGCAGATGTGTGTATATTAGGGAAAACGGCATGCAATAGTGTCTGTTAGGAGAAATTCACACTAAAATGACTTTTTGTTGTTGTTTGTTAAGCAAACTTATGTGGTGAACTGAAGACTGGAAAAAATGAGAAACTGAAAGAAACCAAAATGGACAGCTTTGCCCATCCCTATGGGACCTACTGAAATTCCCTCTATTAAAGGGGCAGGTGCCCTGCGGGTTTCTGTTTTCCATTGGGCCATGTTGCCTCAGGATTGCCATGTATTCATTGTCAGGTGCCTCCATGACAGGAATACATTCAGCACAAGAATGCAATGGCATGGGAACGAAGAAATAAATAAGGCTCACCTTTTAAATTTCTGCCTGCTGCACAGCATTAAAGTCGAACTCTCAAAGCACTCTTGTAGGTAGAACTGCATCAGTCGCAGGTGGGCGAAAAAAGTGGCACCTGGAGAGCTTTTCTCCACAGCTGCAAGGCACAGGGACAGGCCTCGGTGACACACCAACCGGGAGGTCAACCCCAAATCCACTCTTCTACTCACTCAAAGACGCCGCACAGACCACACACTTGATGGCAGTTCACCTCCCTGCAGCGCTGCACGCCAACTCGCAAGTGCAAAGAGGAACGCGCTCCCGACTGATGTGATTCACATCTGATAAACCCATGGGATGAGGCCTAATCCTTGGGGCAGAATCCATGTCCCCGCCCCCTTGCCATGCTCTTGCACACATGCAGCATGTACAAGCCCACGCACTAGTACCGAAACTCCTGCCCCGCCTGAGGCTCTCCTCTTACAACACCCCTTCAGGTTGTCTAGGCTGGAGGAAGCTTGCAGAAGGCTAAGAGCTTTTTGGCAGGCAGCGTAGGGAGCAACCTGTAAACTGAGTGACTCCACACACCCTGGAGGCGGAAAGCATGTTACCGGCACTTGCTTTGTGGTAATAACCACACGCATATTTTGATGAAATAATGAGTCTCACACTCTCCCTGGCACCCCTTCGGCTGAAACTGGTTAGGTGCAAAAGGCGAAATCTCTGCCTTAGAGGGTTGTTGGGTGTTGAGGAAGCTGTATCTACAAACTGCAAAAACATTTCTTTTTTAAAAAAAATAATATTTATTGAAAGTTTAAAAATAACAAAAAGGTTACAAAAAGAAAAACACTTCCAATCTTTTCAGTCTTAACTTTCATTCACTTATTTCATTGACTTCCTCACGCCTCCCTTTTTGTATTCCACTTCAATTAACTGTTTCAGCAACTCCTTTCCATCTTCCTCTGTTTTCTGTCCTGTAATTAATCTTAACATGTTCTAACCTTGTTTTTCCCCTTTAATACATTAATGCATCTGTACCTAATTCCTTATCACCTTTCTGCTAAAGCCATGTAACATCATTACATCATTTTCTAACATTCATTAATTTTACAATATTTCTGTAAATAATCTTTATTTTTTTTCCAATCTACTTCCACCGACTCTTCTCCCTGGTCTCGGATTCTGCCAGTCATTTCCGCCAAAAACATTTCTCTGTGAGGGCAACCGAAACAAAAGGGGAGCTCCCTGAGAGTATATATAAAGAAAGGTCACAGGAAACTTTCCCCTCCCCAAAGCCTGCTGGATCAGGCCCATGGCCCATCTAGTCCATTGGGGAGTGGTGCAGGAAAAACAACTTACTCCTTAACTTAAAGAAAACAAAAGAGATTATTGTGGACTTTAGGAAATGTAAATTGTGATCATGGTATCTCCCCTGCCAGGTATTATTGAGGGGAAGTGCGTGGAACAGGTCTCAGTGTTTCGATTTCTGGGAATGGAGTTGAGAGATGACCTAACCTGGGGAGAGAACAGCAAAGACCTGATGAAGAGAGCACAGCAGAGGTTATATTTTCTGAGAATCCTCTGGAAAAACAATCTCTCAGAGGACCCGTTGATGGCATTTTACCATTGTACTGTGGAGAGTGTCTTAACTTATGGTCTCTGTGTGTGGTTTGGGAGCTGCATGGTGAGGGAAAAACAATGCTGTCCAGGGTTGTAATGACTGCAGAGAGAATAATTGGGTGCACTCTTCCCACCTTGGATCAAATCTGTGCTTCCAGGTGCCATAAGAAAGCTGCAGAGATGGTGCAGGATAGTGCGCACCCCGGAAATGATCTCTTTCAGCTTCTGCCTTCTGGAAGAAGGTACAGGGTTCTTCAGTCTAGGACTAGCCGCCTGAGAAACAGTTTCTACCCAAATGCGATTTTGGTTTTCAACGCATTGTAAGGAGTCTGTATGGGAGTATATTGTATTTAAAAATGGGGTATCAGAGTTTTTAGGGGGTTAACCAGGTTGGGATGGCTGGGATAGCAGGCTTGTTGGTTTTTGAATGTCTGATGTAGATTTTTCAATTTCGTTGTTCTGTATGGGACAATGACAATAAAGATTATCGTATCATGTCATATCGTATTGTATCCTTTTTCCACAGCGGCCAAACAGAGGCTCATGGGAAACCTGTAAGCAGGATTCGAACACAAGACCACTCTCCCCTCCTGAGGTTTCCAGCAACTGGTATTCAGAAGCACGGCTGCCTCCAGCTGTGGCAAAAGAGCATGGCCGTGGCTACTAGCCATCAATAGCCCTCTCCTCTGTGAGTTTGTCTAATCATCTTTTAAAGACTAATGCGGTTGGTATAAAAGGTGTTTAATTCACCTGTAAAACGGAGATGAGAGAGAACCATTGGCTGCGTGACAACAATAAGAATTTCCCCAAATGCTTCAAACTGTTCAGATGAGATCTGGATTGCATCCTATTTTGTACTTTCTTAAACAAAACAAAAAGGAGAATTCCTCTCAGAGTCCAGGGCAGAACATTCAATATTTGGCAGAGGCACCCTCAGATTTAGGGGAGCTCCTATGTAAGACGTCTTCATTAGGGCTTCCTCCCTTCCTTGCAGCAGACCCCAGTTGTGCTACTACACCCATTTTATACCACTGGTCCAGAATAAGAGAAGATGTGGGGGCTGCTGTTTCTTTCCCCTTGCAGGGTGGACACAGGAAACAGGCCTTGTACTGAGTCAGGGCATTGGTCCATGTAGCTTAGCATTGCCTACACTGACTGGCAGCAGCTCTCCAGGTTTTTTTCAGACAGGCAATGTTCCCAGCCATGTCTTGAGATGCCAGGGATTGAACCAGTGACCTTCTACATCAAGAATGGGCTGGTGCAGGAGCCATATACAATTTTACCCCCCTCTAGCCTCTCTGTCTAGCCCTCAGAAATCTCCCCGGACCTCCTATCCGGAGTAGTTTCACCTAGCTGGAATGTGTCCTTAAACTGTTGCAGATCTGTGTAGAAATTTAGGACCAGTGAGATTGCCTTACCACCACACGTGTCCTCTCTCGACTGTTTCGGTTGACGGAATTGGCACTCCTTCAGGTTCCACAGGCCTTAATCGTTGTAAGGCCTCAATCGTTTAGTGTGGCAGGCAGGATAGGCTGAGGTCACCCAGTGAGCTTGGTGGCTGTGTTGGCATTTAAATTTAATTATATAATAACAATTTATTATTTATATCCCGCCCATCTGGCTGGGTTTTCCCAGCCACTCTGGGCGGCTTCCAACAAAAGATTAAAAATACATTAAAACATCAGACCACATTTGAACCGTGGTCTTCCAGGTCCTCATATCCAGTACTCTAAGCTCTGCTCCACACTGGCTCCTCACAGCACGGCCAGTGGTCAGGGATGATGGGAACTATAGTCCAACAACATATTGAGGGGAGCACATTAGTCTGCCTGAAAAATACAGGAGTACAGGAGACTGATTAATTTATGGGTCAGCAAACTAAGGTCCGCAGGCTGGATCAGGCCCAATTGCCTTCTAGATCCAGCCCGGGGATAGTCCGGGAATCCAGGCAGCCGACATAGCGCGCACAATGGTTTTTGCAACTCAGCCAGGCTTGGGGGCTCAAAAGTGAGGCAGGCGGCTGCTCAAGACAAGCCCCTTCTCCGTCTGTTGTGTGCAGCAATCTTTTCTTCCAGGGTGAGGAAGAGGGAAAAGGAACCACAGTTCAGATTTCCACCATGGAGCAGCCAGTGACTGACCTCAGGAAGGGCAGTTGCGGCAGCAGGGGCTTGGAGCCGCCTCAGGAGCAACACCCACTGGTATCTGTAGCGGCAGTGCTCCCCGCCAGAGGAAGTGGGGAGTGCCTGGGCAGCTGCCCTCCAAAGCAGTTCTGCACTCTGCTGGGGAAGCTGCTCATTAGCTACACGGTGCGAGCCATGGAAAGGTAAATAGCCGCTGCTACCTTGTCTTCCCTCACACGGGGAAAAGAACATTTTTGCTTGAGCGGTGCCGGCCTGACTTAGCATGGCCAATGGCTTTTCCCTTCCCCCACACATGTGCACACGCTCTCCAGGGCTGACAGGAATGGCGCACTTACCTCAGCCCCCCACCCTGCCTTACGAGAGACACAATAACTGTCAATGCGTAAAACGCAAAGGAAGCAGCGTGGGTTTTTATGAGGGAACACCCCCCCCATCACATTTGGGCAACATTGGGGTTGGTCACAATAAGGGTTTTTGCCAAAAATGTGGGTCAAAATCATGGCAACATATAGTCCGGCCCCCCCACAAGGTCTGAAGGAAAAAGTTTGCTGACCCCTGGTTTAATTCTTCGTTATATGTCAGAGAGTTTAAAACCCACAGTGCTGTTTCAGGAGGTGGTATAGCCAACAATAAAAGGCTACATACATTTAAAGAACCCCCCAAGAATCCTGGGAGTTGTAGTTTACCCCTGGCAGAGCTACATTTCCCTTCACCCTTAGCAACCCACAGGCTTCTTTAGGGGAAGCCCTGTTCATGTATGCAGCCAGAATTAATGGCTGCGTGTGTTCCAGAAGAAAAGTGCTGAAACCTCACATGTCTTCAGTGGCGTAGCGTGGGTTGTCAGCACCCGGGGCAAGGCAAGTAATTTGCACCCCCTAACCTGTGGATTTGCGCCCCCTAACCCTAACCCCCAGATGTTGCACCTGGTGCGGCCGGCCCCCCTGCACCCCCCACGCTACGCCACTGCATGTCTTCTACTCCTTCTGTGCTCCGAGAAAACTGCACCAAATGTGCATGTTAATGGGTAAACAGTTCTCTCCTGAGAAAGCTTTCAAGCTATGCCACAGAGCAGGTATAAACCTGACAATGCTCACCTCCTCCTTAGAAACGCCACTTTCCCCCTCTGCCCCACGTTTTGTGTGTGTGTGTGGTAATGAGTCACCGGAATGTTGAAGGAGCCGAGTTTTAATTCTGACCCACGTGGCTGTAGCATTGGAGAGAAGAAAACGAGGCCATCTGCAAAGAACAAACTGTCCAGCGGCCCGTCTGCAGTGCAATGTTTTAAGAAATGCTGATGGACTTGTCCCTTCGCTGGTGTGCCAACTGTGTGTCGCAAGGAAGTATTGGGCAAGGTATTGTAAGGGACATCCAAATTATTTTGGAACGCAGATGATGTCCTCAACCCAAATTGTTTTCATTAACATACTTGAGAGACGCTGTTCCAAAAGATGAAAGAGAAATCATTATTGCGTATGGTTTGTAGCAACAAGGATACTTTATGCCAAGTACTGGCGGGGTGGGAGGAGAAAGAAAGGGCGCCCTCAATTATGAGAGGGTTATATGAAGTATATGGGAGCCTGTAACTCCAAGCAGGATGCTTTGGGATAATGTAAGAGGGAAAAGAATGAGCCCTGTTTAATAATACAAATCTGGACGGGTAACCACTGCTCCAGTCTTGAAACTGTTCAGTCTAAATTCCTAAGGCAGATATTCGGCGTCCCCACCTGTGTTCCAAACGCAGCATTACGACTCGAGGCCTGCCTTCCATCTGTAGAAACTCAGACCTGGCAAAGAACATTCAACTATTGGCTTCGTCTTAATCTAAATCCACCTGGTCTACTGCCTCTAGTAATGCAAGACCCTCACAAAAGCAAGTGGTTCAAAACTGTGCATCAAAAACTCCTTACATGCGGTTTGCATTCACAGTCCCTACTATCAATGGGCCTCATTAAAGCAAAGAGTCTAATAGGCCAGCGCCTGAAAGACATTGAACGGCAAAACAACCTGACTATCTTAAAGAAACTGTGCCCATGGTATACCTACTTTCCCCCTTCTCATTTTGACTCTCCAGCTTCATATTTGTATAAATTAACCATCCCAAAATACAGACGTGCCTTTACATTGGCTAGATGGGATGTTCTCCCTTCTGCTGTACTCGAAGGTCGTTATCAAAAGACTCCATTTGAAAAACGTCTCTGCCCATGTGGAGATGGTAACACGGAAACAGTGTCCCACGTCCTCCTATCCTGCCCCATTTACAAAGACCTAAGGAATGAGATTATTACTCCACTCATTCTCTCCAACCCCGGCCGCTCACCAGACATTACACTGTATTTTCTCTTATCTGATACGGATAGTCAGATAACAGAGAAGGTCGCGAGGTACATCGAGAGAGCTGTGAAATTGAGGGCCACCATCTGAGTGACAGACTTGTTCATCTGACGGACCTCCTTTTGCCTGCTCTTTTCTTCTTTTTATTCTTCTTTTTATTTTTAATTCTTGTATAGCTGTGGCCTGTTGGCTTTGCTAATAAAGTTTTGATCTGATCAGTAATAGTAATAGTAATAGTAATAGTAATAGTAATAGTAATAGTAATAGTAATAGTAATAGTAATAATAATAATAATAATAATAATGCCCCGCCCATCTGGCTGAGTTTCTGGGCACCTTCCAGCACAAATAAAAACATAATGTCAAACATTAAAAACTTCCCAATACGGGGCTGCCTTCAGATGTCTTCTAAAAGTTTTGTAGTTCTTTACCTCCTTAAAATATATTGGAGATGACTGCTAGTGCTAACCCTTTTCCAGTTTTGTAAAGCCTGTAATTCACCAGAACCTAGACTGGTTCTTGTTTTTATTTTGCACTGATATGTCTTTTCTCACTGCAGCCAGCCAGCAACTGCAGAGGGCACAACATGGCTATCATAGCTAGTAATCACTGATAGCTATCTCTTCCACGAATTTATCCAATCCTCTTTTAAGGTCATCCAAGTTGGTGGCCCTGACTTGCCTCCTGGGGGAGCAAGTTCCATATACAGTGGTACCTCGGGTTACATACGCTTCAGGTTACATACACTTCAGGTTACAGTCTCCGCTAACCCAGAAATAGTACCTCGGGTTAAGAACTTTGCTTCAGGATGAGAACAGAAATTGCACAGCAGCAGCGGGAGGCCCCATTAGCTAAAGTGGTGCTTCAGGTTAAGAACAGTTTCAGGTTAAGAACGGACCTCCAGAACGAATTAAGTTCTTAACCCGAGGTACCACTTTATACGTAAATATATTTGTTAACTTACTTGTTAACTTTATTTGAAAGCAATAAAAAACGAAGTGCTCCTCTTTCCACCTGCCTTCTCCCCCCCTCCCCCCATCTCAGTTCCTCTCTGTGTTTATGCTCCAGGTCAGGGGTCAGCAAACTTTTTCAGCAGGGGGCTGGTCCACTGTCCCTCAGATCTTGTGGGGGGTCTGACTATATTTTTTTTGGGGGGGGAATGAAGGGATTCCTATGCCCCACAAATAACCAGAGATGCATTTTAAATAAAAGGACACATTCTACTCATGTAAAAACACGCTGATTCCCGGACTGTTCGCGGGCTAGATTTAGAAGGGGATTGGGCTGGATCTGGCCCCCGGGCCTTAGTTTGCCTACTCATGCTCCAGGTGTTTCTGCCCCCACCCCCATGCAAATCCCCTTGTTCTCTTTATGGCCCATTGGAAAAACCAGTCTGGACAAAAAGTTTTCCGAGAGTGTTGAGGGAATTCCCCTATGATGCAAATGAAGCTGGCAAAGAGGAGATTAAAGAGCCCTTTTCCAGAGGTGTAGCCCTGTCCTAAAGAGGGCACGCCCATACTTATTTCTCATTCCGTTCCCAGTTCTCAGGCCAGAACCTGGGCACATTTCTGTCCCCAGCTCAGCCGCCTCCATCATACTCTGCTCCTTCCTCACGTTTTCCAGAGGCTGAGCTCTCCAGTCACATAGAACCACAGAACTTGAAAAGACCCCTGAAGATCATTGCCCCTATCACCTTACTTAAAATTCCATAATCTCTGAATATAAGAGAAAAGGAGGATATTATTCATGGCTGCATGCCCACCAGTCTGTGGAAGAGCATTCAAAGCATATCCACACACACACCCTGCCACCACCAAAAAAAAAAGATTATTCTTCACAGACCTATAATTCCCAGCACCCTTAACAAACTACAGTCCCCAAGTTTCTTTGTAGGGGACAAAGATATGCTTTAAAGGTCATCCTCAGACCCTGGAAAAATGCCACATATAAAAAGCTTCCTGTCTTTTCCAGCCCCACATTTCATAATCTCTAGCTTTTTAGTGACATAAACATTCCCAGCAATGTTCAAGGTGCTGTAAAAGGGGGGGGGGACTTGAATGATTCAGCCTGAATTTTTCGGTTCTTGGACCAGTTAAATCTGGCTTTGACTTCTGCCTGCCCTCTCCTCCTTCAGTAGCTCAGGCCGGGCTATAATTAACCTCACCAGTTTCCACGTGGGCCAAATTCCCCAGAGGTCAACACTCCAGCTACGGGTTCTTCATAGGCTAAGGAAAGCCCCCCCTGCCTGGACAGGCCCAACAGGTGAGAGACTTGAGTTTGGGACCCCCCAGGATGGTACTGAGCAGCTCAGCAATGCCGGGAGTATTTAGAAAGAGCTTTATTGTGGGGCAAGGGGGAGGGTTAGCTGTGGGGGGGGGTGGACTGTCCTATGGGGTTTGGATATATGCACACTGCCTTTTCCCCAATTAAGCTCTCAAGAAAGGCAGGTGTCTTAACCGCATCTCAGCCTAAGGTTTTGCAACTTAAGCGCCTACGGCAGTTTTCTAAGAATGTACCAGGTGCGAAAGCACAACACAAACGGACATCCAGCCCTCCTCCTCGCAAACTGAGTCATACAACACACTCATGCATGCACAACACATTCCAGCAACACAGGTATGTCCCTGAGGAGACACCACAAAAATGCCGCACTGGCTAGAACATTGTGATCACTCTGGTTTCCAAGAAATTTGCACACAGCTTCACCGCATGTTCTCCGATTCGGATCACACACGCATCACGCAAGTGCAACATGCACACTCTTTGCAGCTGTAATTAAAGCACACATGCTTTTTATGCATCATCTACATAACACCCACCCACACCGCTAAAGGTTTTCCAATGTTAACTGCAGGGAAAATGAGGGTGCTAGAAGGCAGGCTGGCAGCAGGGCCAGTTTCCCCTTCCTTTCTCCTTTTCCAGCCATTCTTCTCATTTGGGAGAGAGACACATGGTGATTGAGAGAAGTGGACGATCCTGCCATGTTACCGGTGTCAAAATAGATTCAGTTTTCCACTGAGGCAGCTTTGGTCCACAACACTGTGTTGGGAGGCAACCACCTCAGGTTCAAGGATGGGTTTCAGGGGGCTCAGCAGTTTAATAATAATAATAATAATAATAATAATAATAATAATAATAATAATTTATTTATACCCTGCCCATCTGGCTGGGTTTCCTCAGCCACTCTGGGCGGCTTCCAACAGAACACTAAAGTACAATAACCTATTAAACATTAAAAGCTTCCCTAAACGGGGCTGCCTTCAGGTGTCTTCTAAAAGTCTGGTACTGTAGTTGTTTTTCTCTTGGACATCTGGTGGGAGGGCATTCCACAGGGCGGGTGCCACTACCAAGAAGGCCCTCTGCCTGGTTCCCTGTAACTTGGCTTTTCACAGCAAGGGAACTGCCAGAAGGCCCTCGGCGCTGGACCTCAGTGCCCAGGCTGAACAATGGGGGTGGAGACGCTCCTTCAGGTATACAGGACCGAGGTTGTTTAGGGCTTTAAAGGCTCCTGGCTGTAGTTTTCTATTAGAGAACAAAGCTGTGAGGCCTGGCCTGCTTCTCCATTAGTAGCTTGTTGCCTCAGGTGCAGTGGAGAATACCGGTTTTGCCAATATTGAAATAGTAGTCAGTTGTGCCAGTTTAATTAGATTCTCCACATGGAACAGTACAGACGCCATTTTATCCTTCGCCTTAGGCAGCAAAATGTCTCAGTGAGGAGACACGGGACACATTCACACCATAGATATAAAGCAGGGGTGCCATTTACAGGGGCCGTGGGTCTCCTCCCAATATATTTAAGAAGATTTGGGATCCGCCCCCCCAAATCCCGTGGAAATCCTCAAAAGGACATGCCAGGATGAAGATGCTTGGCCCTGTCGTGTCCTTTTGAGGATCGTCAAAGGGACGCATGGGGCTAAGCATCTATGTTCCGCACGTTCCTTTCACAAAGCTAAGGCAGCTGGTGGTGGGTCGGTGAGGGATGGCGGGCTGAGTTGGCCTGGCCAGGTTGGGGGGGGGTGCCACACGTGTGACGTCATGCATGTGCAACGGGCCCCCACAATGTTGGGTGCAACTTGGCGCCTATGATATAAAGCACAACGGCATCACTTTAGACAGTCATGGCTTCCCTGTCGTCGTCCCCACAGAATCCTGGGAGATGTGGCTTGTTAAGGGTGTTGAGAGTTTGTTAGGAGAGCCCTATACGCTTCCCAGAGCCACAATTCTCAGAGTGCTTTAACAATCAGTACAGGGAACTATGGAGCCTGCCCGCTGATTTTCCTGCAGAGCCCAGAGCCTCCATGGAGGTAGGGAAGGGCTTGAAGAAGCCAAGTGGGGAGATGGAACTACAGGTGAGAGTGAATGAATAGGAGGGTTTGGTTTTGCTACCTAAAAACCAGGCGCTGCCTTTGCAAATGGGACCCGACTCACCCACCCGGAGTGTGCATTTGCAACCCCGACCTTGCCGCAACATGAATGAGTCTCGCAAGTGAGCATGCTGCACATCTTCTTTAAAAGCTTAGTAGGTGGAGCATGGAGAATAGTTTCCGTCCATTTCTGAACTTCTTGCTTGCTCTTGAACTCCTGAACCATGACTCCCGAGTCTACTGTCTGCTGCTATTATTTCTCTGAACTTATAGACAAGTAAGAGCCTCTGTTTGGGGGCAGGACCCAGGACAGTTAAGGGCACTGGGAACTGTAGCTCTGTGAGTGAGGGGGTAAACTACAATTCCCAGAATTCTTTGCGAGGAATGTTCTTTTAATGCATGGTGTGTACACAGCCGTAGACAACTATTTTAGAATATTTTACACTGGAAATCTTTATTATTTTTTGGTGTGAAATATTATCATGGTCGCAGCTGTCGGGAAAGGAAGCTCTGTCACCACACAAGCAATTGCGGTGTGGACTGTGGTAGTGTTTTAAATTTGGGTTACTTGAGGGTGTGTTTTGGGATGCAGCTGTGCATCTCCGTCTCCAGTTCTACGGCATTCCTTCACCTTCAGAAAGTTCTTCCTGGTGTTTAGTCGGAATCTCCTTTCTTGCAACACGAAGCCCATGGTTTGGGTGGGACTCCCTCAGAAGGTGGTGTGGTGGACTCTCCTTCATTGGAGGTTGGATGGCCACCTGTCATGGATACTCTAGCTGAGATCCCTGCAATGCAGGGGGCTGGACTGGATGACCCTCGAGGGTCCCTTCCCCTCTGCAGTTCTATGATTCCCCAGTGCTGCATTGCCTTATGATTTCCATTCCTTCTCTTCCCCCAGGTCAGTCTTCTTTTCAAGAGGCAATGTCATGCACTGACAGCCCCTCAGAGGGCACTGTGGGGCAGCAGCTGGAGCTGCGGAATGAGGGCCACGCCGATGGGTTCTTTGCTGTGGCTCAGCAGCTGAGAGAACAGCGCCATCTCGTGGATGTGGTTGTCACCCTGGGCCTAAGGGACTATGACGCCCACAGCGCTATCCTTGCTGCAGTGAGCTCAGTCTTCCGGCAACGCTTGGAATGTGGGGAGCACGGCACGGTGGAGCTGGATGGTGTGACCACGCCATGCGGCTGGGAGGCCATCTTGAATTTTGCCTACACTGGGGAGCTGGAGGCCACACCGGAGAAGGCTGGGGAGATCTTGGATGCCGCGGAGGCCCTGGGCGTCCCTCGCGTGGCCGAGATTTGCAAGGCAGTGTTGATTGGGATAGAGGCCGAGGACAGGCTGAGTCCAGAGGATGAGAAATGGGAGACACTGCGGGGCCTCGAAGAGCTTTATGAGAAAGGCATCGGCTGGGACCTGGAGCTTAAAGCTGAGGAAGATATCTATCAAGGTGAACAAGGCAGAGCTTGAGGGGAAGCCCCACATACTGATAGGAAAGGGATCTGTGAGGTGGGATGGAATGGGAAGGCTAGATGTTTTGGGTTGGGGACTATAGGTTCCTAACTGAGATATGGCTGTTGGGTCCCCTGATCTCATCTTCCCTCCTTCCAGTTCACCGACTAGCCTTGGCCTGCGGCTGCGAGTTCTTCCACGGCATGTTCACCAGCGGCATGAAGGAATCCCGCCAGGCGGACGCCCCTCTCTGCACACGCTTCACCTCAACTGATCTGGGCCTGGTCATCTCCTTCGTCTACTCGGGAACACTGGCAGGCGGATGGGACAACCTCTTTGATGCTGCCCAGGCTGCCCTCCAGTATCAGGTCTCCGGCATCTTGGAACTCTGCCTGGATTTTTTCCGCCACAAGCTGACTCCCGAATCCAGCTTGGATGTCCTCTCTTTCGCACGTGCCTACGGTCTTCATGATCTGGAAAGCGCCGCCGAGAACTTTGTGCTGAGGAACTTTGCTCACGTCACGAGGACGCCCAAGTTCCTGGACCTTCCGGCCAGCCAGCTTGTGCACTTCCTCAGCTCTGATGCCCTCTATATCCTCAATGAATTGGAGGCCTTCCAAGGAGCCGTCCGATGGCTGGAAGCTGACCGGGAAGGACGGATGGACCGTGCAGAGCAAGTCCTACGTTGCATCAGGTTCCCTCTGATGTCCACCCGGGAGCTCAAACAGGTTCGCGCGGTAGAAATGATGGCCTCCCCAGGCAAGCTCTATAGCCTCATGGTCGAGTCCTTAGCTAGCATCCCGCCAGGCCCTTCCAAGCTGGAGCAACTCCCTTGCCGGGTGAGGTACCCAGAGAAGGTGATTGCCATCAGCGGAGGAGATACGCTGGCAAAGAATATGGCCACTCGCAGCCCTAGCCGGGACTTATGGTTCGCCCACCGGTTCATTAGCAGCATCGGATTGGTCAAGCAGGTTGAGTGGCGTCGTCTTGGGGAGCTCCCAGAGGGGGCACGCTTCCGGCATGCTGTGGCAGTCAAGGACAACGTGATGTACATCTTTGGTGGAAAGGACTACTATGGGACCAGGGACACCATGTGCTCAGTGTTCAAGTGAGACGAGGATTCTTGCCTTTGGAATTAGAGTGGGTGAGAGGGAAAGAACCAGGTTGCAAGTTCCGCGATGTGAGAAGAGTTGTGGGTGGGGCATGGGAAGGATAAACAGGTCTTCAGAATCAGTATTTCAGCTGGGAGATCATCAGTACAGTTGCGTAGGCCAGAGTGGAGGTGGATGTTTGGAAAAGTAGTCTATTGAACAGGCTGATAAGGGGGTGAAGGGGGGGGGGCAAAAGCAGGTGTCAGAGAAGGCGTGCAGCAGTCAGGATGTCCATAACTGGTGCTGGCCTGACCTGCAGAGTTTTATAGGGCTCTCTAGCCAATCAGGGCTGGGAGCCAATCAAAGCCTGGTACACAGGCAGCGAGAAAGATTAGAAGATCCCCTTGCATCTCAGTCCTGATTGGATGCAGCTTCCACCACCACCAGCCCCATTAGGTTTTGGCCCATCCCTGGGTTCCAGTAATATGCGCCCTGGATGTTAGTGATTGACTGGCTCAAGAGAATGAAAAATAGATTGTTGGTGTGCTGCCCTTCTAGCAATCCATTGCTCTCTGACCAGGTTCCTCAAACAGGAAGGGGCATGTTGCCTTTGGCAGCATTTGGCTGTCCAGAAATTTGACATGAATGTTCTAAAGCCACTGTGGAAAAGGTGGAAAGATGTGAAGGACAGACAACATAATGAGGGATGCTTCTGAACCTTTAATTTTAGGAACAGATTCAGAGTTGCGGGGAGGTGGGGTTGCTTCCAAGCGCCGTCTTTGTTCCCTGACACTCCCCTCTTGCAGGTTCGACCCTCTCTGTGGTAGTTGGGAGCGGTTGGCCGACATGACAAGTCACCGGAGCTATTTCCAGGTGCTCTACCAGGATGGCTTTTTCTATGCCCTGGGAGGCAGCTCCAACGATGCCTACTGCCTGGATACAGTGGAGTGCTATGACCCCCAGACCAATGCCTGGAGGTGAGGAATGGTGCGTGGGGGGGGGGGCTTTGTCAAACCTCACCTGGAGTCCAGTACCGGGTGCAGCATTTTCATCTGCATATAGACACATGGAACGGGTTCAGAGGAGGGTAAGCATCAGGAAAACAAGTCCAAGAGTGAAGGAACTGGATAAATTTTAACCCGGGGAGTAAAAGACTGAGGTGGAACCCAGGTAACAAATGATTTTGGGTGAGTGTGTGAGAGAGTGGCAAAGTAAAATATTGAAACGAGGAACACAAGTTTCTCAGGAGCACAAAAAATGACAACAATAGTGCCTGTACATTTTGCTTTAATTTTCAGGTTGTACAGATGCTAGAAACTTAAGATACACTTTTAAAGTGGCATCACATCACTTTACACAGTTGTGGCTGACCCTAAGAAACTCGGGGAATTGTAGTTTCCTAGAGAAGTTAGACTGGCTCCCTCCTTGTGTTCTTCCGCCAGCCGATGAAGACCTTCATATTCCAACACGCTTTGGGGAACTGACTGTTTCTGAGGAAAGGGCTGGCACTGTGATGCTCCTATTGCTGCTGTGGTCGGGGGACCACCTCTTGCCATTATGAATGCCATGGTTTAACCATGTGTTGTGTGAATAATATACATTTCCTCCCTGTTCCTTCCCACTAGGCCATGTGAACCTCTGCCCGCTCCGCTCTGTGGCCATGCAGCCTGCATCCTGGACGGAGTCATCTACGTCTCTGGGGGCAGTGACGGCTCGTGCCGCTGCCAGTCCTCCCTGATCCAGTACCGTCCGGGCGCAGCACCCATCCCACTGGCCATGATGCGAGAGGAGCGCGCAGGCCACAACATGGAAGCTATGGGTGGGCACCTCTACGTGGCGGGAGGCCTGCGATGGCGGGATGGACACGGGGGCTACGCCGACCAGCTGGCCTGCGAAGTGTACAGCCCGGGCCTGGATGTGTGGGCCGCTCTTGCCCCTCTGCCACAGGCCCACGTCATCGCCGCCTCCGCCGTCTTGGACGGAGAGCTCTACATCATGGGAGGCTATAGCCACAACACCTATCGCGACACCCACCTGATCCACTGCTACAACCCGACCCATGACCGCTGGGTCAGCGTCGGGACGCTGCCTCAGGCTTACGCAGACCTCAGGGCCTGCATCTTAGAAGTTCCTCCTTCTCTGAGGAGGAAACAGCCCTCGCCCTTAGATACGGCTAGTGTGGAGATCCCTGCTGATTCTTTGACAGAGTTGCCATATCAGTACTCCTGAGACGCCTCCCCAGTTTTCTGTGGAATCACCTGCACAGGGGCAGAAACGCTAGGAATGGTTCGCACATGCACGCGTGATTTCTCTGTGCTTGTGCAGCAGGGGCAAGGGGAGCTGGCAGTCCTTTGCACATTAACAGGACTCCAGCTCCCTTTAACCGTAGCCAGCATGGCCGGCTGTTGAGGATTATAAGAGCTGTAGCCTAAAAGGACCGCTAATGGGTGCCAGGGTACCCACCTTCTATGGTTCTTGCAAAAAGTCCAAGTGATTATCCCCTCAAAAAAAAAACAACAACCCAACAAGGCACAAACAGAAAGTTCTGTCTCCCTGCTCAACTTGTGGCTGAGCTTCCCCTACATTGAACGCACCCCTTAAATGTGCTCACATTTCATTGGATGCTGAGACTTGACACCCAACCTCTGTTCTGAACTGAGCGGTGCAAAGAGCTTCCCTCTAAGAGTGACTATGATAGTGGCTGGTGTAGGTGATGTGGCAGCCATTTTGGGTCATCTCACCTGCCTCATGGCCCCCAAAAGGTTGGCAATACCTCGTTCCCACACCCCTGCTGTATACTTCAGGGACTAGAGGACCCTCAAGGTCCCTTCCATCTCTACAGTGGTACCTCGGGTTACAGACACTTCAGGTTACAGAAGCTTCAGGTTACAGACTCTGCTGACCCAGAAATAGTACCTCGGGTTAAGAACTTTGCTTCAGGATGAGAACAGAAATTGTGCGGTGGCGGCACTGCAGCAGCAGGAGGAGGCAAGGGAGGCAATGTGAGAATTCTGCCTGAGGTGTTAATACTGTTTGATGCTGCAGTTACCAAGAAATAGCCATGAGTTGTGTGAACTAGCCTGGTGCTTCTAATGGAACCGCACCAAGCAAAAACCAAACGGAAGCAGTGTTGTTTTTAAACCACCACTGCATTTCCACTATTCTTGGTTAAAGCTGCATTGGTTGAATTTCTGTCTGTTGTGCAGCTGTTAAAAAGGAAAGCACTTCTGTGAGGAACAAGCAGAGAGGCAAAATGCTGTGGGCGAAGGTGGGATTTCCCCCACTTCCTTCAGTGTGATGAAGTTATCAGAAGGAAGAGTTGAATTCTTCAGTCTTGATTGGGGTGGAATCTTTTTGACTGGCAGGCCTTGGACTCTGTTAACACCCCTTGCTTGACTGCCTGGAGGAGAAAGAGGGTAATATTTAGGTTCGATGCTGCACCCATTTAGGCCCTGCCTACTGTTGCCCCCTCAGAAGAGAATGCAGCCCACCCTCTGAGAAAAGCTCACCACCCCCTGTGCTAGATAGGGTTCCATGCAAGAGCTTCTCTATTAAGCGATGAGTTGCAAAATGATGTGTATACAACAATTAAGCTGCCCACTATTTAGCTTTAAAACACATGTTATCGTAGGCGGTGTTTTGCTTGTTTTAAAAAATACGGCTGTGATTAATCCTGCTCTTAAGGCACATTACTTCACTTTCCCATTGGGGCTGCCAGCTTTTCTTCCTGGATTTTATAATGCTATTGCAGGGCCCTTGCCAGATTTTCAAACAGGCCACTGCAGCTTTAAAGGCAGTCTGCAGACAATGCTTGTGTTCCTGCTGGTGGAAACCTTAACCTGCTGATTCATGCATATCAAACATCTCCTAAAGGGCCACCCTCTGCTATACATTTAAAGCAATATCATACCATTTTAAACGGGTCAGGGTTTCTCCCAAAGAATCTTCAAGCACATTGGCTATTCTTCTACAGTCCTTCATTGCATATTTGCTGCGAGCAAATATGAAATATGAAAGATCAGAAAAGAGCTTCTTTGTGTTGACGAGATGAGAGTTTGTTTCAGTTTAGACCTCTCATTGAGTCTGTATACATACTTAAGGCACGTATGTAGGAGGCTTGTTTATATTTTGGCAATGTTTTCGCCAAATGTAGCTGCATTGTTGCATACTTTATGGATGTCCCACAATCATTTTATAAAGTAGCTGTGTTCAGTGCTACAAATCAAGCACTGCTAGGGGTTTTTCTTCTTGTTTTCTAATGTATTACTTATCAATAAAAAATTCGGTGTGGTGTGAGCAATTTTTTATTCTGAAAGTGTGGCCCAGAGAAAGTGTGGGGAACTATATACTATAATACGATTGAGAGGGGGGCTCTCAAGTAAAACTTCATGCCTTTGATGCCTCACCCCCCCACCCCCCCAATTCTTTAATTGTGGGCTTAATTTTACAGGGCTCTCTTCCAATCAAGGTCTGATTATGTCCCTTTCCTACTGACCTCTCCACACCTAACAAAGACTTTAAAAAAAAGTTGGGGAAGAGGGGTTATTGGGCTGTTTTTGTTTTTATTATGTATTTTGTGTTTTTATATGGTGATTTTCTGTTGTAACCACCCTGAGACCTGGGGGTACAAGACTGTATACAAATTATTATTATTATTACTACTACTACTACTTATTACTACAGAAACCCATGAGTTATTTTAATTGGCATTTGATTTTATAGTAATAACTGATTCATTTTTTTAAATTATTTTTTGTATCCCATCTTTGTGCACTGCATGGACGCTCTTGCAGTCGAGTGATTTATAAACAAAACGACTAAGTCGAAGCTGGAGCCAGGACTGCCACTTCCTCCCTTGAACGGTGAGTGCGCTCTCCGGATTCAAGAGCCAGGACTCCTGGGTTCTCCTTGTGCAACATGAGCTCTAACGGGTTAAAAGCCGTGGCGCACCAGAGAGGTCAGGCTTCCCGGGTTTCCTCGCCCAAAGCCTCTTCCTGAAACGTGACGCCTTATAAACCACCAACCGGGATCGCCTCCTTTCTCCGGGGGCTCTAGCGCGGACGCGTGGAACAAATCCGGTGACTTGGACACCTGGGTCCCTCCGGAGGTGCGTGGGCTTTTGCTGCCGGGAGGGAGACGCTTCTTGGGCGCAGTCCAGGCTCCGCCTAGGCGGTGCTTACGCCGGCTGTGGTTTCTCCGCTTGAGCTTCCGCGTCCGGGAAGGGCTGGCTGGAGGCGTGCAGGCGACTCGGTTTTCTGGGGTAGGTGAGCACCGACCTCTCCAAGAAAACCGACAAAACAGGGTCTGTTGGTGGGGCTGACCTCCCAGCCCGTACCTCTCCAAAGGCGGTTAGGGGGTGGCGCCGGCTAATATTTCAAGGAAAGAGGCTGTAGGTTGCAGCAGAGGCGGACCTCGCCTTGAGAGTCCTTTTGCAAATTTCGCAGAAGGGGTGGGGGGAATCCCTGATAGAAGGAAAAAGAAAGAGAAAGATTGTGGAATGCGAGAAAGAGAAAGATTGTGATCAGCTCAGGTGGGTGGTATATCATCATCATCATAATAAATCTAAATGGAGGGAGGAAGCAGCTTATAGAGGTGACTCTTTGGCCAACCTGTACCGAATTTGCAAGCCTGAATGAATTCGGGTGGAATTGGTTTCCTGCAACGCGCGGAGGTGGCGCAAACCATGGTTTCTAGTTGCCGACTGGCAAGCGGCGATAAGGGGCTGCTGGGTGTGTGTGTGTGTGTGGCTCCTGTGCCTTTAACATTCATTAACTTAAAGCTGCTCCGAGCGATGGGTGTGGCTCAGTGGTAGAGTTTGGCATGTATAGGTTGCCAGGTTCAGTTGCAGGTATATCCGCTTTGGGGCTGGGGGAGAGAGATCGATCACTGCATGAAACCCGGAAGAGTCGCTGCAGGTCAGTGTATGTATTACTGAGCCGGATGGACCCAGTGGTCTGGCTGTGGTATATATGGTAGTTCCCTATGGATGTTTGCCCAATGCGTTTGTTTGTTAAATGAGCAGAATAGGAGATAAGGGAGGGAGTTTCATTGTGGCGGGCGCCAATGCTCCAGGGAAATACAGGAACTGAAAGCAGGAACCGAGAGACAGTGGCTTCAGATAAACAAGGGAATTAACTGAATTAACCAGGAGGCAGGAAGAGCCTGGGGGTTGTGGCTGGGGGTGGTTGTGCAAAGCCTTGTGACTCAGTGAACATTTAGATAGGGTGGAATGCTGTGGCTGCAGCTATGAGTGGCAGGGTGGGTGGGCCCTGCCTGGGCCTTTGGACTTCTAGGGAATCTTCCAACTTCATTCCCTCAAATTTTCTGCTTTTCCAAAATAAATAAATAATTCTAGTTATTTTCACCATGCTATGGTGCCACAAGGGGGTGCTGTGCTAAAAGGATGCATAACCCTAAACCTGGGGTCTTTTACACACCAAGTGTTGAAAGGATACCGCCCCACAACTGCAATATTTCTCACTGAGAGCCTGTGTGAAGCATTTCCTCAGATCTATTGAGACCCGACAACATTGGGAGAGCCATAGGTTTCTCGTTCCCGGTTGAAACCCAGCAACGTTCGCTTAAAGAAGTGGCAGTATGGGGGTCTAAGAAATGCTTCATTAAAACACCAGCATGTTAAATTCACACTAACAGATGCCTAGTTTGTTCATTAACTTGTGCAGCTGATTTGCAGAAAGCTTTCTAGGTGAGCTCCCGTTGCTTGGTCTCTGCTCCTGCCAACCTAGCAGTTTGAAAGTATGTCAAAATGCAAGTAGATAAATAGGTACCGCTCCGGCGGGAAGGTAAACGGCGTTTCTGTGTGCTGCTCTGGTTTTCTACTAAGAAGCGGCTTAGTCATGCTGCCCACATGACCCGGAAGCTGTACACTGGCTCCCTTGGCAAATAAAGCGAGATGAGTGCCACAACTCCAGAGTCAGTCATGACTGGACCTAATGGTCAGGGGTCCCTTTACCTTTTTTCTACATGCTATGTGCAACTTAAAAGTACAAAGGTAGAAACACAGGAATTGGGAAAGGACCTCAGTGGTCATCTTAGCCCATGCAGGTATTCCACTGCTACAACAGCCTTGATAAGGTGACCAGCCAGCCTTTTAATAAAAACTTTTGAGCAGCCACTGCAAATCTTGCCACTCTTATCTGACACAAATCTGTTGAAGGGTTGCAGAGCAAATACAGTGGTACCTCTGGATACATACTTCATTTGTTCCGGAGGTCTGTTCTTAACCTGAAACCGTTCTTAACCTGAAGCACCACTTTAACTAATGGGGCTGCCGTGCCGCCGCAGTGCAATTTCTGTTCTTATCATGAAGCAAAGTTCTTAATCCGAGGTACTATTTCTGGGTTAGCAATCTTGGTAACCTGAAGCGTTTGTAACCCGAGGTACCACTGTATATGATTTTGCTTGATCGCCATTGGGTATCCTGCTTAACAAATTCGGAATAAACTTTCCCTTGGTTCAGAATGCCAAGAACAGTGTAATAAACAATGATAATGATCTTCCGCTTATTGATCACCATTGATGCAGTTCTGCAAGAATTTTATGCCCCTCTAAGTATTCTGAAGGCATCGTTCGGAATTGCAAAGTCATGAAAACAATTACAAATCCAATACGGGTACTGAGTGGGCTGAAGATCTCCACTTAAGACAGCTGGTTAGAAAAGAAATTACTTTATGGCAGAAATGACTGGCAGAATCCGAGACCTGGGAGAAGAGTCGGTGGAAGAGGACTGGAAGAAGTTCAAAGACTATTTACAGAAGCATTGTAAATTGTTTGAATGTTAAAATGATGTTGGATATAAAGATAATTTGGCATAAGTGACATGGTTAAAAGGAGTATGCAAAGATGATTAAAAGGGAAAGGGGGAAAGACCAGAGTAATATTATGTCAGACGTATATAAAGTGGTACAAGGGATTCAGTTATAAAGAATAGGCAAAAATTGATGTGAAAAGAGAAGAAAAACTGGAGACATAATAGGCTGAAACATATAATTATAAATGAGGTTTGAAAGAGGGCAAGGATTTGCTGAACTTGATTGTGTAAAGGGGAACACAAAAAAGGGAGATGTGAGGAAGTCAAGAAAGAGGGTTATAGAATTATGAACTGAAAAATTGGATTTTTTTTTCTTTTTAACGTTTCTATTGTTTTTTCTTTCTTTTTCTTTTTAGATGTATTTCTTTTTGCTGTATGTCTGTACTATTTTTCTATTACCTATGTTCTTCTTTTCTTTTTGTAAAATCTTAATAAATATCTTTTTAAAAGAAAAGAAAAGAAAAATTACTTTAAATACAATGAAGTTCCTGTCTAATAAATAATGGTGGGGTGGTGGTGGTTTTCCAACAAGTAGGTGCCCCTACACCAAAGGCCCGATTGTGACATAGTGTGGAGCTGACTCACCTGAGGTGATGGCATGTGCAGCACAGCCCTTCTCCTCCAGAGTAATAATAATAATAATAATAATAATAATTTATGTCTTTCTTTAATGTGGTTTCCCCAATCACTCTGGGTGGCTTCCAACAAAAGATTAAAAATGCATTAAGAGTGTAGCATTCAGCTGGTTTTAGAAGGGATGAGATGCTCTTTCAGGTATCCTGGTCTCAAATCTGCATAGGGCTTGTTCGTGTTGAGTTCCAAAGTCTATTCTTTCTCTCTGCAGACGTCCAAGCACCCAGCGGCCTTCCCAGTGAAGTCCATGGATTCCTCTGCCTCTCTCTTTGGGGAGAAGCCCTTGCTTCATGCTTGCGCCCCTGCTTCTCTCACCCTTCCAAAGCTGGAGGAAGTCCAGGCCCGACTCTTGCAGCCCATTACCCCGTCTGCTTCATGGCTAGCCTCGCTGAAGCCCCTCGGTGCCCAGAGCCAGGTCGTGGCAGGCTCCTTGACAACACCAAATGCTCTGGAATTCAAATGGCTTGACTCTGTCCTTGAGCAGACACAGGTAAGCATGGCATACTAGCATAATGCTAGTAGCAATAAGACCACCAACAATAACTATTTCACAAGAGATGGTTTATTTGGATGCATGTCTGATCCATGAAGAAGAAGAAGAAGAGTTTGGATTTGATATCCCGCCTTTCACTCCCTTTAAGGAGTCTCAAAGCGGCTAACATTCTCCTTTCCCTTCCTCCCCCACAACAAACACTCTGTGAGGTGAGTGGGGCTGAGAGACTTCAAAGAAGTGTGACTGGCCCAAGGTCACCCAGGAGCTGCATGTGGAGGAGCGGAGACGCGAACCCCCGGTTCCCCAGGATTATGAGACTACCGCTCTTAACCACTACACCACACTGGGTGTTAATGGTCAAAGCAAAGCCCTCCCCACCCAAAGAATCCTGGGGAAGACACTTTTGTGACCATGCTAGAAAGGCAGTTTTTTCACAAAACGACAATTCTTAGGTGTGCTCAGAAACGGAAGCCACAAGGCGTCATCACTAGGAGTTGATTCAAACGTAGCTGGGGTTTCTTTTCCTTTTCCCCCTTTGGGTGCTCCCAGATGGGTGGGTGCTGTGGGATCAGTTCAGTTCCTGCACATCCCTACAGTGGGTGGGGAGATTTTGATGCAGGAAAAAGGTTTCAACATTTCAGAAGTAGCCTAGTACCAGGAAGTAGGCCCTGTGTGATACACCTGATTGTGTAGATCTGCGCTGCAGGCCGCCGGTGTGCCGCTGCTGCTATACCTGCCCCCCCCCCCGTGTTCTGTCGCCAGCCAAGGGAAGTGAGAGTTGAATGGCAGATGCAAAGGCGAATGGGATTCTGTTTCGCGTTAGGCTTTTTCATGTGTTACGCTCGACACAGGTGCAGGCTGTCTCTATATAGGTACACATGTTTGTGCGAAAGAGTGTACACTTGCTGATTTGTACAGTGGTACCTCAGGTTAAGTACTTAATTCGTTCTGGAGGTCTGTTCTTAACCTGAAACTGTTCTTAACCTGAAGCACCACTTTAGCTAATGGGGCCTCCCGCTGCCGGTGCGCTGCTGCTGCATGATTTCTGTTCTCATCCTGAAGCAAAGTTCTTAACCTGAAGCACTATTTCTGGGTTAGCGGAATCTGTAACCTGAAGCGTATGTAACCCGAGGTACCACTGTATAGCCAAGTGTTTTCCGCACACTGTATATACACTTGTGGGTGGTATTGCATGAACACCCTCATTCCTGCCACTAATTGTTCGTTTATCGTTCCCTACTCCAGGCAAGGCAGCCTGCAGCATCTGACACGAAGAAACTTGTGTCGTATTCTGCCTTCTCTGAACCAAGGCTGCTCTGGTTGGAGAATTCCCTTCTGAAGCAGCCTGCCCACTTGGCTGTTCAGGGGCTGGAGGAATCCAAGGCTCGCCTGCTGTGTCCTATTTCCACCTCTGTTGCTTTATCAAAGCCTTTGGACGTGCAGTTCTCTCCCCGATTGGATCCTCAGGAAAGAATCTGTACCTCAACATCCTTGGGGTTGCCACCGGGTTACACAGCCCAGGATGAGGCTTTTGGACCAAGCACCAAACTGGAAGAACCACAGTTGCAAGTAAGACTTCAGTTGGACAAGGACCTATGCAGGCCAGACCCAGTTGCTGGAGTATTGTCATGGCAACAGGATATTGTGTGAGGGAGGTTTCAGCAGCAGTAACTTTGGCCAGCTGGAGAAGGTTGGGTTGGGTGGCAAAGGGAATGGAGGAAAGTTTTATAACCGGGGGGGGGGGAAAAAACCATCTAGGCAATTAGGAAAACCTGGGTTTTAAGAGTTTTCCTTCCATAAATTCAGGCCAGCAGCCGAAGCAGTGGCCCTCCACTGGACTACAAATCCCATCATCCCTGATCGGTTGCAACTTTGACTAAGGGACAGTGGGGTTTCTTCCCCTGCAGGAGGAAAGGGATGAGGCAGAAGCTGCTGGCATGATCCCAGAGTACGTTCTGACTTTGCCCGAAGATGACCTGGAAGTGCAGTCGGAAGAGGACGATTTTTTGGTTGATGAGCTGCCTGTGGAGAGCAAAGATCAGCAAGTGAAAGATCAAAAGGTGAGAGGTCTTGTGCTGGTAGGAACTAGGGGTTGGGGAGACACTGGATTCACCTTGCAATTAAAAACAGATTGCCTATTTTGCAATTTCCAAAGTACTATGTGAACTGGAATACTGTCTTTTTCTAAGTTCACATTCCTCCAGATTTTGCAGTACAGTTCTCCAGCCAAATAACAGATTGTTATGGGTTGGGGGTCAGTCTGGATGACCATAGGACCCTTCCAAACCTGTGGTTCTGTGCATCTAGTGTTAGAATCTATCAGAGTTGCAGAACAAGTCAGACTAGCTCCTTTGTGGCAGCTCAGCTAATTTTACCCATCACCTGTTTCTTATAGTGAGTTCTGTTGCTATAGAGACAAATGGGTGGGTCTTCTTCCACCACGCTTGGTTGGATGCGGGTCATTCTGGGATGGAAAACAATAGGCCAAACATGTGTGTGTGTGTGTGTGTGTGTGTGTGTGTGTGTGTGTGTGTATGAATGTGAAAGTATGTGTGAGAGAGACACACAGAAAGTGTATTGCTGATGCTGGAGAGACGGAGACCTATTTTGTTCTGTGTTGGATGCAAAACTGAGTTTGCAACTTCTCTGGAAATGTAACGGGAAAGAAAGATCTGCTGGGATGTTAATGCTGTGCTGATCCCCGCCAACCTATGCTTGGGTTGTGTTGATAAAACCAAAATATCCCAAAGACACTGCAGTTTCCATTGACCTTCATTTCAAGGGATCTAAACCCCAGGAAAGCAGAGGCCACTCCTGGAGTCTCTTACCACGAAGAGATTGGAGTGCACACAACAGTATATGAAAAAAAACATATAATGGGGTCAAGTTGCATAAAACTGCATATATTTGTGAAATTAACACGGAATACATTTTTGCGTATGGAAGTACTTGCAAAAAATAAATAAATGTGTGCGGTAGGTGAAATGGCATACAGGCAGGTGTATATTAGGAGAAATTTGCACTGAAATGTATATGAACTTTCTTGAGGGTTGTTTCTTAACTTGCAAACTGATGTTGGGAGCTGAGTTTGGAGAAACAAGAGAAACTGAAATGGACAAATTGGCTTGTTCCTAGTAGGAACACAGTGGTTTTGGATGGGCACTGGAAAACAGTGCACACAATACAACATGGGCCATGCGGCCGAGTGTTCTTAGATATAGAGGTGAAGATTTGCTGTTAGTATTAGGTTTCCATTTCAACTGCTGAGTTGATAGGGGCTTCTTGTAATGGGCAAACTGGAACCAGCACCCACCCACCAAGCCCAAGGCAGTCACCTGCCCCTAAATCTAGCCCTAAGTGAAGCTGGAGCTTCCAGCTTTACATCCAGTTCCAGTGGTGGATTTTTAGAAGCTTAAGAGTGATTGGTGTCCACTGGACTAGAACCTTGAAATTTGAAGGAAACTCTCACGAGAGGCTTCCAAAGGCTTTCTCCTCTAACCACTCCCCCCCCCCTTTTTAGTTGATGTTGTTGAGCCTAGCCTGCTGTTCGCTGGTGGAAGGGCCGAAGTTTGGAAATCCTCCCAGTGAGCTTCAGCAGGCATTGATGCAAGTGTGTGAGAGCCTAGCAGAGCACGATCCTGAATTCATTCTCAAGGTACGAGGGGGCAGTTAACTGGGAGCGTGGATTTCTGGGGGTTGCACCCAAAAAGTCACAAGGGTGTGTGTGAGAGGCACTGAAGTGCAATCATTGGGTCAGAAAGAAAAGCTTGCCTGTTCTCAATGTGTGTTTAATATTTACCTAGATTGTTTTCATGAATGCCATTGAATTCCCCAAGTGCTGACGGCACTCTTGTTGCAAAATGTCATTATAATAATTCTTTCTCTAAAAAAACAAACAAACTGAGGATATTGTCAATTATACAGTGGACTGGCTGTTAATTTGTTGGCGGCAATGTGACTGAATGCCAATTGTTGAGAATCGCAAGTGGGAGAATTTCTTCCAATAGGGTACCTAAATTATTGCATAAGGATAAATGCGAATTAAAGTGCAGAAGAACGTGGCTCTTTTTATCTGTACGCTAGTCTCTTTTGTGTCCTTTCAATGTTGACTCTTATTTTATTTTATTTTATTTTGTGTTTTTATGTCCTGTACTGTCTCCCCTAGGCTCAGAGCGGCATGCAGCAGTTTTCCTAAATGTCGTTAGGCCACATCTCTGTAAACAGCAGTGGCTTCCCCCAAGGAATCTTGAGAACTCTGGTTTATTAAGTGTGCTGAAAGTTGATTGGAAACTTCTCTTGCCTTCGCAGAGCTACAATTCCCAGAGCAGTTAAACAACATTTTCCCCCAGGAACTCTGAGAATGTTAAAAGAAATTTTGCAGAGTTCATTTCATTTCTCTAGAGCTCTTCCCTGGAGGGAGATCTTCTTTCCTAGGCTCTGGGATGCTGTTCCTTTCCAGAAGCTGCCATTGTCCTTGGCAAATTATCTGGTTGTAACAAATTAAAATAGACTGGTTCTGAAACTGTCTCCAGGTGGGAGGTGGGAACTGGTACTTGAAAGATCTTCAGCTGCAGAAGGAATGTGGAAATTAAAGCACAGCAAAAAAAGAATCCTCATATTGATTTGTGTCATTTTTGCTTTTGTTCCTTCTATTGTGTGATCACAGAGGGCTAGAAACTTGCATCTCCAAAAGCATGGAATCTGTGCTAAGAGCATTATCTGCGTTGGAGCTTTCAGTGCTAACCTGGAATTGCTGGGTGCAGTTGCTTGCCCAACAAAAATGATGGTGTTCTATGTCAGGTTTGGCACCGTAGTTGTGCCATTGTCCTTCTTGTGTCAGAATCCGAGAGGTGTGACAAACACAGGATACAAATGAGTTCCACCTTTCTAGGAAAATGTCCAGACCAGCTGCCTCATCTTTGTGTAGTGGTGTCCTCATATTCACTTCAACATCTCTAGAAACCTCCCTGGGCTCTCCTTGACATACTTTTCTGTGCACTTTCTCTCTCCCTCAATGACAGGTTGCCCTGTACACTCGCCAGGAACTGAATATCCGCAGTACGGCCAATTTTCTCCTGGCGCTGTCTGCTCGCCTTTTGCCCTGCCGTCCACATCTGCGACGGTATTTCTGCCACACTGTGCAGCTTCCCTCAGACTGGAAGGAGGTGGCCAAACTCTATCAGGTAAGGAGAGAATGACCGCACAAAATCCTTTAGCAGAGAGTTCCAGTGGTAATCCAGGATGCAGCACTGTTACTCGTCCTGGTGATCACACGGTGCTATTATTTTTCTCTTGCATGCAGAGCCTAGCAGGGGAAGGAAAAGCTCTGGCTCCAATGCCTTGCTGCCTTCGTGCTGCAATGGCTGATAAGTTCCGGCAGTTTGACATGTACCAATTGGCCAAATACAATAACCGCAAGAGCCAGGGGAAGAGAAACCGTCGGCCGAAACCCAGGAAGGTGGGTGCTTTGATTTCAGAGTTCCTGATCATCTTTGTACTTTCTAATATAGGCTAAACATGAGCTGACTTGCTGTGATACCACGGAGTGTTCAGAAACATTCTAACGGCTTGGAGGAAGGTTTCTGCAGCAAGGAATACTCTTAGTGTGAGGGAAGCGAGCTGCAATTTTGATGGTTGGGTGGGGACAGAGCCTGTATCACTGGGCTGGATGAGTTGGGAGGTTTTGAGCCCAGGGCCAGGAAGTGGCTATAGGGCTAAATATGCAAAGGTCTTGTTTTTTGCTTTTTTGGTTTGGAAAGAACTAGCCTATAGCTACTCCTGTGTAAGATGCAGGAATCGCTCGTTGAAAAAATCTTCATGTGGAACGTGACAAACTCTTGTGCTGGAAAAATGTACAGAAATGTCTTGTTCCCTTGGATCTAACCCTGTACCTCTCTCTCTCTCTCTTTCTTTCTTTCTTTCTTTCTTTCTTTCTTTCGGCTCCAATCGGGTATTTATCTTCTGCTTTGTGAGCTTTGAGCACCAGAAACTGTAAAATGCAGACACCAGGCTTATAGAAGCTTATCCATATTGGGGCATATCTGTAGTACCAGGTGTATTTGTGATGTGTAGTTGGCGTAGGGACCCTGCACTGTTTATTTATGTGGCTAATGCTTGTTCATTTCGTTTCCTCAGCAAGAGCCAAGAGCTTCTAACTGGGAAGAGCACTGGCCTGGTCGGAACACATTATTTGCAACAAAAGCCAGATTGCTGCAGAGGAAGGTAAGACATACCTGGGGGAGAAGAGGAAAGTGTTGTCCTGGGTACCACATTCCCTTCCTAACACTAAAGTCTCTAATTGTGTATAGCTCAGGGCTAGGAAACTTTGAAGTGTTGTGTCGAGGTCTCCTGCCTTCAAGGAAAGGGCTCTGGGAGCCCCTTTCAAAATTCTGAAGATGCAAAGTGGCTTTTGAGATTTCTTAGTCCTCTTGTCAATTGCTTCCCACCAGTTTGAAGAGGAGTTGAAAAAGGAAAAGGTGTGTCCAGCAGCCCCCAAGGACCTCTTCTCCCTAAAGGCTTTGATCCAGCGCCTTCACATCTCTGAGCCGGCCCAGCTTGTAATGAGTGTCCTGGGACGCAGGTGAGGCTTCCTGGGTAGCATTGAATCCCCTCTCCTCCTGGCCTTTCGGTTTCTGAAGTGTGAGCAGGTAAGGTCTATGTATTCTCTACTCTGACTGGCAGTGGCTCTTGGAAGCTTTTGGGCAGGAGTTTCTTTCCACCTGATTTAAACGGCTTCAGTCCAGTATACCTGAAGGAGTGTCTCCATCTCCATCGTTCTGTCCAGACACTGAGGTCCAGCGCCGAGGGCCTTCTGGCGGTTCCCTCGCTGCGAGAAGCCAAGTTACAGGGAACCAGGCAGAGGGCCTTCTCGGTAGTGGCACCCACCCTGTGGAATGCCCTCCCACCAGATGTCCAAGAGAAAAACAACTACCAGACTTTTAGAAGACACCTGAAGGCAGCCCTGTTTAGGGAAGCTTTTAATGTTTAATAGGTTATTGTATTTTAGTGTTCTGTTGGAAGCCGCCCAGAGTGGCTGGGGAAACCCAGCCAGATGGGCGGGGGTATAAATAATAAATTATTATTATTATTATTATTATTATTATTATTATTATTACTTCATCTAGAGATGCCACAGATTGAACCTGTGGACCTTCTGAATGTTAAAAGGAATGCTCTGCCACTGAACTCACTCCTTCCGAAAGGAAGTATGTGGCTTGGACTGAACAGCAGGTTCCGAGGATGGGGCTTTTATAGGGCCTGGTGGGCAGGGATTGGCCCTTGGAGGGGGTCAGCTGACGGAATGCTTCAGCTGGTTGTTGAACTGCATCCTAGATGGCGCTGTTGAGCCCCAGAGCTGTGTCAGGCTTACAGTGGAAGCAGAGGCATGCATGACAATTAAATAAATAAACCTTGGTTTGACAAACCCACCTACCCTGTTAAATTTCACGGTTGAGCTAATAAATCATTTTGCAAGAATTCCAGCAATCAGCATATACTAAATGATCCATATGGGCCATGATTCACCAGCCTACCTTCGCCCTAAATCTCCTTCTCTTGCTTGAACTCTCCAGGTACCCCTCGGATTTAAATGCCTTCTCGCGAAGTCGCCTCCCCGGGCCCTGGGACTCCAGCCTTGCTGGCACTCGCATGAGGCTGCCGAAGCCTCAGACCTGGGAGCGGGACCTTAGCCAATTGGGGAACAAGGCCAAGGCCTGGGAAGAGCTGATTGGTAGGTGTGAGAGAGAAGATGATTTTTGTTGTGGTTGTTTCCCCATCTGCTGAAAAGTGGTGTCCCAATATCCCAGTTCACACCTGTGGCAACTGAAGAAAATAATTATTTTGTTCGCTGACATACATTTTTGTGGGAGAAGCAGGACTTGATTCAGTTTGGTCTGCTGAGCAGACCAGCTCCATCCGGCTTCCCCCAGACCCTCAGTTGCTTCTGTTCCAGCCAGTCATGATACAGAAATACAATTTAACTTTCAAGAATCAGCAGCTGTTTTCTCCTCCCCCCGCTTTGTCTGCTTTCCCCCCTTCTGCTCATTCTTGATTGCTTATATGCTGTTCTGGGAACTATTTTGGTTGAACAGTGAGGTACAAATGCTTTAAGTATGTTGTGTTTCTGCTTACCACCAGACCCCTAGGATTCTGCCTGTAGAAGGAGCATTTCTTCCGCAATGTGAAAACTTTGGCCTGGTTTCAAAATTGGGGAACCCTCCAAATCTCAAATGTTAACTAGGCTCTAGGTTGCAGAAAATCTCTAGCTTCAGCATGAGAGGCAGGGGATGTTGGTGCAGAGTTCTGACTTTGGCCCAAAGTTTGAGTCCCTTCCAAGCTTCAGTTGTTGGCCTTTTGCAGATGCAGGCAAGCTGCCTTTCATGGCCATGCTGCGGAATCTGCGCAACATCTTGCGGACCGGGGTCAGCGATCGACACCACATGCAACTGTTGAAGCGCCTGGAGGACAAGGTGAGGCCCTCGTACAGATTTTATTTTATTTATTTTAAATACAATACAAAACAAAAACAGTTTAAAAACATACATCATACCTTTTCCATATTCTATCTTTCATTCCCTTGTTTCATCGACCTCCTCTCACCTCCCTCTTTGTATTCCACTTCCATTAATTGTTTCAGCAATTCCTTTCCATCTTTCTCTATTTTCTATCATATAAATGTCTTAACATATTTTTAATCTTATTTCCATTAAAATTAATATACTTATTTAAGCTTAACTCCTTATAGCATTTCTACTAAGGCCATAAAATTTCATTCCAACATTTTTCTATCACTCATTAATTTTACAATATTTCTATATATAAACTTTAAACTTTTTCCAATCTTCTTCCACCATCTCCTCTCCCCGGTCTCGGACTCTGCCAGTCACTTCCGTCAACTCCATACAGTCCATCAACCTGGAGATCTTATGTCCGAGGCTCTTAACTCTTTTCCAAGTCCCTTCTGCCAGTCTTCTTCATATTCTCGTACAGATTTTATTTTTTAACAGCAGTTTAGGAAGGTGCTCAGGGGATTTGTCTTTCTAACCCAGGATTATGGGGTTAAACCCTCCAGGTTCTTTCCTAGAGAAAGGTCACTTGCTACCTGAATCTCAAACTTCTCATCCCTTTTCTGCCACGTTTCTAGACATAGGTATGTGCTTTAGAGCTCCGGGTCTGAGCGCTGTTTTATTTTTATTTTTGCCTTGACGCTTTGAGCATTCTTGTGTTGCAACAAGAGTATGGCTTCCATTTGCACCTATGGAAGAAATGTTGAAGTATTTTTTTTTTGGGGGGGGGACTATTGGCACGACAGCAAAATCTGCCCCTGATGGACAGCCTTAATTTTCAGTACCTCGGTTGTAATAGCAACTTTAATGTGCAGTGCATTGATTTAATCTGCCCTTTAATCTGCAAGCACTGCCCTTGCTTCTCCTGTTGACATTTTTCTGCCCCTCCCAGGAATCCATCATTCGCAGCAGGCAGCTCCCTTTCCGGTTCCTTTCGGCCTTCAAGGTCCTGAAAGATCTGGAAAATGAACTCAGAGAGGCGGGTAAGGCCTGCACACTACCCAGGTTGCATTAGAGGGCATTTTTGAAAGGCACCAGTGGGAATTGGATAGAAAACAGGGGTGAGGATCCTTGGGCTTGGAACTACGTGTGGCCCTCCAGGCCTCTCTGTATGGCCCTCAGAAATCTCTCCAGGCCACACCCACCAGCAGCTCTGTCCTACACTTGTCTCGAGTGCATTTGCCTGACTGGAATGTGACCTTAGGCTATGCTGGTACCTCTTGCCTTGCCCCGGAGGTAGGGGTGTGTGTGTGTGTGTGTGTGTGTGTGTGTGTGTAAACCTGACTTCTGCATTGCTGTCATGTAGCCTACAGTACAAAAGTAATGGTCCTTTCCATTGCTCCTCCCACTTCTGCCTCTGCCACCAGGGGCCACTGGCATGTAGGCCCTGTAACAGGGCAGTCCAGCTTTGCATACCAGGCGGTCCACAACAGAACTTTGGCACGGAGCCCATGGCCTGCACACTTGTGGGGTGGGTGGGAGAAAGCAAGCCCCAAATTTGATGCCCCTCCAGCTATTGCGCTGCCTTCCCAGAGCTGGATAAGTGAGGCACCGGACTCTTCTAGGATCCTGTCAGAGCCCTCACGCCTCCTTCCCAAAGCCTAGCGGCTTGCTTACCTGGCTTTGGGAAGGCAGTGCAAGGGCTGGGGGTGTGTGAAATGTTGCTGAGGGCCGCCAAAGAAGTACTCAAGGCTGTGTATTGGACTGTCCCTCAGCTTGTCCCAACCTTAGATACGAAATGTATTTTATCACTGCTGGCCTCAGGTGTCGGTGATCTGACTGCGGCACAGGGAAAATTGCAGAGAGGGGAGGTTGATGGTGAGGGGGCAGAGTCTATGAAAGTGAGAAAGGCAGAAAGGATTGATGGAGTTTGGCTGAGTGACTTTCTAGACACCTGAGTGGGGTGGGTGAGTTAGTATGACAGCAAGGGCAGCTAGGTTTTCTGTAGGTTGTACAAATTTGCAGCAGCCTTCGGAGGGAGCGGGTGGGCTAGAAGTTGCTGGCTGGGATAAACACCTTACCAGCCCCCTCTCTTTCCCCCTTCCCTACAGAGACCCCCTTCCCTAGCAACAAAGACATCATCCTCAAGATCATACAGCGACATGGGCTGAACATCTCCTATGGGAGGTCATCGCTATCTTGGACACGGCGAAGCCTGCGTGGGTGTCTGGAGATCCCTGTTATCTTCAGTATGGTGAAGCGTGAGAAGAGGAAACTCCTGAAGGCCAGGTAGCGATGGGGCTGGCTGTGTGGTGAGAAGTGAGAGGCGGACTGTTCACATCAGAAGTGCAGGGAAACAAGAGGGGAAGTACGTGCTTCCACAAGGAGGCAAAATGTCACTCTTGCCCAGCATCCTGCCAACAGCAGCCAATCAAATGCTTCCGAGATGCTTGGAGGCGGGGCCTTCTGTCTCCAGCCTCTTTGACCGAGAGATGCATTGCAATGGAAGATGGGAGTTTCATTTTTAGCTATCAACAGGATTAGACAAATCCTGGAGGGGGATAATGCTATGTTACTCCCTTCACTGTTGGAGAAAGTATACCTCTGGATATCAGTTGCTGGGAATTACAGGAGGGGAAAGGGGTTTTGTGTGTGGGTGGCACTGTGGTCTAAATCACTGAACTTCTTGGGCTTGCTGATTGGAAGGTTGGCGGTTCAAATCCCCATGATGGGTTGAGCTCCTGTTGCTCTGTCTCAGCTCCTGCAAACCTAGCAGTTCGAAAGCACACCAGTGCAAGTAGATAAATAGGTACCGCTGCGGCGGGAAGGTAAATGGCATTTCCATGCGCTCTGGTTCCGTCACGGTGTTCCGTTGCACCAGAAGCGGTTTAGTCATGCTGGCCACATGACCTGGAAAGCTGTCTGTGGACAAATGCCGGCTCCCTCGGCCTGAAAGCGAGATGAGCGCCGCAATCTCGTAGTCACCCTTGACTGGATTTAACCATCCAGTGGGTGTCTGGTCAGCCACTGTGAGAAAAGGATGCTGGAATAGATGTGGATGTGAGGTCCGATATAGAGGGGTACTTGGAGTGAAGAGTACTGTGGCATAGCTATTGTCTTTTTTTTGTTAATAGACACATTCAAGGTTGTTTATATATTTCACCTACTCTTTTAAATAAAAAAAAACACTACATCTCACTTTGCTGCAAAACACTACAGAGGAAGCTTCCATCATTGCAGTGGTGGCATGTGTGTGTTCATTTGCTCGTCTGTCTTCCTTTACAGAGAGATTCGCTGCAGCCACGCTCTCCTGCAACGCTACCAGGAGGCTCTGGAGAAAGCAATCCACATTGCCGTTCGGCACAATCTGCCCCCCATCCCTGGCCGCACCCTCATCCTGATAAAAAACTCAGACATGTTTCAGCCCTACGTGAAGGCCCAGGGTCTCTGCTGCCCCAACACCAATGGGCAGGATGACACTGGACGGGCCTCTCTCCCCCTTACGGTTTGTTCATCTTAAAAGCAACCTTTCTCTCTGTTTTCCCTTCCCTGTTGACTCGTTCCACAACAGGAGCTGCGTTAGGGCAAATGGGACACTTCCTTGCCAACCTTGCTTGTCCCCCACCTGCCTATTTCCTTTCTTAAAACCAGCCTAGAGGGTGTCCCTGGCTGCCATCTTCCTTCCGAGTTCTCTGTATTGCCCTCGTAGAACTCAGGAGGGAGGGGAAACCTTTAACTAGTTGACTCTGCTTGTCGTTGGCTTCGGATCCACTGATTATTCATTTGTATGCCGCTTTCATACCGAATGGCTTCTAAAGCGGTTTACAAATGTAAAATCAATCCTAAAACCCATACCTGATTGAAATGCATAATACTAATTCATCAGAGCATTAAAACATCTTTAGTTTAAAATGTGTACATGAACTAGTTTAAAAGCATGACAAATCAGGTAAAACAATAAGAAATCCTAAGTTCGGGCAACTGCTTGGCTGAACAGGTGTGTCTTCTGGAGCCTGTGGGATGCCAATACTGATGGGGCTTCTTGTACTTCAGCTTCTTGCCTTATTAATATGACAATAGCCCTGCCCCGCCAAACTTGCCCCCCCCCCCGGTACTACCAGATTTCCAGCAAAATGTACCAGTTTTTTGCAGGAACTGTACATTCGATTCATTTAATCTTCAAATATTTATTATTTTAGTATTTGTACCTCCTCTGTTTGACTTAAAAATAATTGCAGATGGTGGCTTATAACCTAATTTTTAAAACAGCTGTAAACTTCAGTTGTTACATTTTTGTTGTTGTTAATAAAAGAAAATAATAATTAAAAAATGAAACGCCCGCTGTACAGGAAAAGGTAATGTTGATTGATGAGTAATAAAATCCTTTGGTCAGTAAAAGAGAATTTTCAGCTTGGTAGGCCAAAAAACATCTTATTTTTCACACAACGCCAGCTCAGAGGCCAGTTTCTGTGGCAAGATGATTCCTGCCAGTCCCTTAATTTTAAAACCTGTGTCTGGAAGCTGCAAGATTATCACATGTAAAACGGCCTCCTGAAATTTCTTCCTGGCAAATCCACTGGCAATTTGAGCTTGCCTCTGGCAGATATAATTATATCTAGGATAATTGAGGGTTGCTTCCAGACTGCAGCTGCTTTTAGGTGGGATTCAGTCATGTGCCAATACCAGCAATTAAAGTAGATTTGGAGTGTTGCAGATGTGCTTCACTCCCCTCCCCCCACCCCAAATCCTTGTGTGACAAGGGAAGTGTGGAATAAGGGCTCCTTAGTTGCTTGACACAACGTCGTCTAAACTCCCTAGAAGCAAATAAATGTGGGTGCTCAGTGAACAGATCTGGAAGCGGTTTGGCTTTTTCCGCATTAGAGCCAAACGAATATTGGGCATGTTGAGGCGACTGCTTCTCCAGCCATAAGGGAGGCCTTCAAAGGGACCAGAGCTTTGCATATATATTTTTAAAGGAAAGACTTACTGTCTCTCCTCCAGAAGCTGGACGTGGCCATGCTGTTGGGCTCCATGGTGCATTTTGCGTCGGAGGAAGCCCAGATTCTCTTCAGCTACGAAGGACAAGAATTCAGGCCTGCTGCCATGACGGGCTCTGTGCTGACGGATGTGCAAGCTCTGCGAGATTTGGTAAGACCTGGAATTGGGGTCTGTGTGGAGTTCATTTTCCTGGTCCAAGGGTGTGACTTCCCAAGGCAGGCTTAATCCTCTTCCTTCCCCCAGGTCCTGAATCATAACAGATGAGGAAGATAGGAAACTGAGTCAGCCCATTGATCCACCTGCTGATTGGCAGATAACAGTTCATAGAGGGTCCTCTCCTAGCCCTTCTGGGAGAGCCCAGGGTGGAACCTGGGACCTTCTGCATGCCAAGCATGTGTTCTGCCACTGAGCTGCAATTGCCTCGTGCCAAATAGAATTAAGCAAATCATAATATGGGAGAGAATCGGTCACATCTCCCTACCCCTTTCTGTACTTACCTGGCATTTTCAGTTTCTTAAGGGGATGTTCTTTACGAACTTTGCATCCCAGATCACAAGGGATAAATTTAAAATGGAGCTGAGTTGTTTGAGTTTGAGCTTGCAAAGAGGAAGTGTTCCATATTTTTTTTTAAAAAAAGGAGGGATGACAAACCTTAGGCCCCTGTTGCAGCCTCCCTTTTTTGTTTTGGCAAAATGCCACCACTGAGCATAGCACCTGAACAACGTTTAAAAAAGAAAAAATAGATGCAAATTAGCTGAGAAAGAGGACAGTCTCTCTCTCTGTGTGTGTGTGTGTGCACGCACCTGGGTTTTGTTTTTTGTTTTTTGTTTTGGACACGACTGCTTTCGTGCAGCATGTGGAAGGTTGGCCAAGAGTGACCCTCTGACCCAACCAAAAGTTTAGTCAACTTCCCTCTCTACCCACCTTTCTTCTCCCCCAACTTTGTACTGTATACAGCCTCTTAAGCATTACAGCATTATACAATATCTCACATTGAATGTAACTGATCTGTAGAAGCTCTTACGACCTGAAAATGGAGACAATGCACATACTTTTTAATAAAACTATTTTTTCAACAACAAAAAACGTGCACAGGAGCCCTCAAAAAGCACTCCGTCTGTGCTGGTTTTGCAATGTATGTTTTTTTATTGCGCCCCCCCCCCCAAATTATACAACATCATGGGAGTTTGTGCTTGCAGTATTTCCTGTGTGAGAGTCTTTTTCAACTGGGTTTCCCTTTTCTCACAAGGAAGGCTTGCCCGCTGCTTCTAGGCGCAACAGGCCTTGCCTCAGGAACCCAAGAAGCAACTCTTAACGCTGAGCCCCTAGACCATTGTTCCATCTAGCTCAGGTTGTCCACAGTAGTGACTGGCAACAGCTCTCCAGGATTTCAGATGGGGAGGCGAGGGGGGGGAGTGTCTCTCCCAGCCCTACCCAGAGATGCCAAGGCTTGAATCTGGGGCTTTCTGCACCCGCTCACTGTCCCTGTTTTGTTTGCTTCCACTGCTAGAATGCATACTACAACTACGAAGAGGATCACAGAGCCAGAGATGTCATCATGGACCTCATCACTCGCCGCCAAAAGGTGAGTCTCTGGGCTTGCATTGTGGATGAATTAATTGACTACAACCTCTTTATTTGGGTGGCTACCTTAAGAATGAAAGGAAGGGGTTAGCTAATTGATTTTAATTTGAACACGACTCAATAGTGCAGTCCTTCATTTCCTTTATAAGTGGTACGTATATCTGTTTCAGCAAATACAGCGTTGGAATTCATTTATTTCAAATGAGTATACGCAGCCTTTCAGAGTGAAAATCTCTGAAAGGTGGCGCACACTGAAACCATAATGCACAGTATCTCTTCCAGGCAACAATACAAAGCTTTCAGTATTGCCAACAAATGAATCTTATTGGATGGAGTCTGCCATTTGCAATTTTTATAACGTATATAATAAAACATGCTGCCTGCTTTAACGACGGGTGCTTTTTAAACGGTTGCGTCTGAACCTACCTTGTACCACACCAGACATTACAGTGGTGCCCTGCAAGACGAACGCCTCGCAAGACGGAAAACCCGCTAGACGAAAGGGTTTTCCGTTTTGGAGGCGCTTCGCAAAACGAATTTCCCTATGGGCTTGCTTCGCAAGACGAAATGTCTTGCGATTTCCTGCGGGTTTTTTCCCCTTCCCCCCCTTTTCCTAAGCCGCTAAGCCACTTATCAGCTGATCTGCTGATAAGCCGCTTAACAGCTGATCCGCTAAAAGCCGCTAAACCGCTAATAGCGCTAATCCGCTAAGCTGTCAGTGGGCTTGCTTCGCAAGATGAAAAAACTGCTATACGAAGAGCCTCACGGAATGGATTAATTTCGTCTTGTGAGGCACCACTGTAGTGTGTGCTTTTAGTGCTAGGTGAAGACCCATTTATTCACCTAGGCATTTAAAAATAATTTGGGATCCTCTTCATATGAGGACTTACATTTCTCTCTTTGGGTTAAAAAAGCGTTACACTTCCATTTATTGATCAAATTTATATCCTTCCTTTGAAAGGAGCTCCTTTTGGGCTTTGTTTTTTGCATTTTAAAGCTCTGCTTTATTCTTCTGTCACTTGTGATGTGCCCAGAGAACTATGTTGTTGGGCAGCCTGTATAAATGGGAGGAGGTGGGGATCCAAAGATTTATGAACAGTGCTGAGAGGGCAGCCCACTTCTGACTTAAGGAATGATGCTGCCAAACAGCAACAGCCACTCCCCTTGTGCAGTGAGCCTCTCCAAGCCTGTCCTCTTTTGGAAGCAGCGTGCTGGGCCGTAGAATTATGACCCTTTGGGCAGTGACAGCGAGGGGATGTTGTGGCCCTGATGCAATGAACCATAGACGATGCTCTTCTAGGGTAGCGTTAGCAGATCTGTGTATCTCCTTTGGCAACAGAGAGCCTTGGTGTGGTGTCCCAACTCCTCCGAGCTTTCCATGGTTTTGCAGAGCGCAGCTGCTGAATGATTTAATTTCAGTTCACCAGTGAACGCTGCCGGTTAATGGGGAAGGCCCTGTGGAGATTAGTCATGCGCTCAGGCGATTTGCTTTGGGCTGCTGATGGGGTTTCTGGTTTCCTACAAGTTCCTAATTCCTGCTTGCTTGCTTCTCACTTCTCCCACACCAGGTGGACAGAATTCTTCTTCTGAGCGCTGAGCCCCACGTCCCGCTCTTTGGCTCTGCCCTTTGGCTGTATCGCCACCATGTGTCCTCCGACTGCCTCTTTGTCAATGTCTGTGCGAATGCAACGTAAGTAGGGGGACTAGGAAAGCTGCCTTATATTGAACCGGAGCATATAATCAATCTTAGAACTGTAGGGTTGGATGGGGGGACCCTAAGAATTATCTAGTTCAATTCCTCCCCCCCTCCAATGCAGGAATCTCATCATGTGGTTCCCCCATCCATTTTGAAACCATAACATACCCTGCTTAGCTTTGGAAATCTGCTTCAGCTATTAGTCTTTCCCAATTCCATCCACGTAATCCAGTGCTCTTGGGAAGAGTGATAGCATCATGTTCTTAAGTAAATGTATCCAAGTTCTTCATGTACATTACTGGCCAATAGGAGCTTCCCCCCCCATATCACTGTCTCTCCCCTGCCCCCCCCCCCCGCCTTGGTAGAGAGAGCTGCAACCCTTCTTTGAAGATATTTATTATATATTTATTTTTCCCCCTGACGGGACTCAAGACATCTTACAGGAACTGCTAAAAACATGGAAAAATCAGTCATTTTTAATTGTATCATTTCATTCAGTTAATTAATTAATCAGTCATTTAATTCTATCACTGTTTAATTGTATCTCAAACTATTTATTAACTAATGAAGTCATTTATTGAAATACTTTCTGCCCTTATGTAGTAGGCAGCTTCCCATTAATATACTGTATTTTTCCGTGTATAACATGACCCCTATTTCTGGGGGAAGATTGCCCAGAGTTATTGAGCTTTTTTGGGGGGGAGGTTGCCCACAGTTGTTGAGCTTGGGGGGGGGATTGCCGACAATTGCTCACCCACCAAACCGCCGCCGCTGCCAATCACATGCATTCACGAAGCCAGTAGCCGACAATCGCACGCCCGGTTGCCTCAGCAGCAGCAAATCGCAAACAGACCTTGCCGCAGCCACCATTCACCCCCTTAAACGCCGCTGACAATCTCCTGCTCGAGGCACCCACCAGTCTCCTGTCCCATCCTTCACTATCCATGTATAAGACGACCCCAAATTTTTAGCATTTTTTTCTAATAAAATAACCTCGTCTTATACACGGAAATATACGGTACTTGCATTTCCCACTTTTATTTTTATTTTTTAAAGCTTTGCCTGGGTTTGCAGTATTAGAAAGAGTGTGGGGGGGGAAGCATGGGGGTCTGGTGGAACACACCCCATAAACTTTACTGAGTACTGTTCCTTCCCCTATTCAATTTTAGGAATCCAAGTACTTCCGGTTCCAGGAATGTTGTGATAAGCGGGTTCAATGAGCAAGTCCTCAGGTGAGTCTCAGAACTGAGCAAATGCAGAGGAAATGCTGGCTGGTGGGACACTATTTACCAATGTGTATTTACTGAGAGAACTTCAGCCGTCTTTGTTCCTTTGGATAGCTGAGGATTAATTCTGCAAATGATTGCTGAAAGCCAGAAAATGATTTTTTAAAAGTGTGTGTTTATGAGCATTGAAGGCTGGTGGCTACTAGCAGTTTGGCATGCAGCCAGCCATGGAAACAGAAACCTGAGAAGTACCTTGTTCATTTTGGGGTTGTTGTTTTTTTGCATTTTTTGCTGGATTAATAACCCCTTTCTGTATTTTGCAGGTTTATGGCTGAATGTGGCAACTCCCGGTTCCTAGAGCACGTTGGGAAGGCCGACGAGCTCCATGGCCTGCCCAAGAAGCGGAGGGCGGTGGCGGCTGAGTTGGAAACTGGGGTTGCCTCCTTGATACCACCCCCCAAGAGCAGGTAACTGTGAACTGAGGTTTATGTATGGGTTGCCCTACAAGTGGAGCTTCGTAAAATTTATATACTGCTTGATTGTAAAAAAAAACCAACAGCAACCTCGAAGCTGTTCACAGAAGGAATAGCAGGTTAAAAACAACTATTTAAAACATCCAAAAAAATTAAAATCAACTATAAGTTAAAATCCACATTAAATGCCAGTCCACATTCTACAAACTGAACAGGCTAAACAAAAATGTATTTAGCAGGCAGCAAAAACAGTACAGTCATACCTTGGTTTTCATTTTTTTTTTTTATAAATATTTATTAAGGTTTTTAAATATAAATGCACACATAATAAACAATCTTACTTCTTTCACAACAATTTCATCACTTCTTTGGGCTCCCTCACGTCTCCCGCTCCCATTTACATCGTTAAAAAAAAATTTTTCCAAACAAATTATCAACTTGTTTACAATCTCATGTCCACTCACATGGCAGGGGAGACACCTTGATCATACCTTGGTTTTCAAACAGCTTAGTTCTCAAATATTTTGGCTCCCGAACGCCACAAACCTGGAAGTGACTGTTCTGGTTCGCGAACTATTTTTGGAAGCTGAACATCCAGCAGGGCTTCCATGGCTTCCAGTTGGCAGCAGGAGCTTCCTGCAGCCAATCGGAAGCTGCGCCTTGGTTCCCGGATGTTTTTGAAGTCAAAAGGACGTCCAGAATGGATTTTGTTCGCCTTCCAAGGTACGACTGTACAGTGAAGGCACCTGCCTGATCAAAATGGCTGAGTGGGCACTTGTGGTGCTTAGACCTCTCAGGGTTATAACTCCTTTTGTATCCTGAATCATTTCCCTCACAGGTGGCGCTCCGTCAAGATTTTTGTCTCCTCCACCTTCCGCGACATGCACGGCGAACGGGACCTGTTGATCCGCTCCGTCTTCCCTGAACTACGAGCCCGGGCAGCCCAGTTCTGCCTGGCGATAGAGGACATCGACCTCCGCTGGGGCATCACTGAGCACGAGAGCCAGCAGAACAAGTATGAGGAGAGGAAGGGACAGACCAGGGTTATTTGGGGGTGCTCAAAACTTCCTCAGTTCTAAGTCAGCTTGTCTGATAGTTGAATTTTAGTTTAGCACAGCACCTTACACTTGGAGAGTAGTAGCCTAGCTTACAGGGTAGAGGGCAGGCCATGTGGTACATACACAGTTCTACTCCTCCAGTCCTTCTTTCCTTCTGCCTGAGGCGGCTGCATCACTTTGCCTAATGTTTGGGCCGGAGCCTGATGCCCACCCCCAGTCTCATGTCCGTAATTTCTCTTGTGCAGTTGGGGGGATCTTTTTGAATTCGTTCTTTGGAAAAGTGAAATGGGAAGCTACCTTATACTGAGCCACACCTTTGGTCCTCTAGCTTAGTACTGTCTACACTGACTTGGCAGCAGCTCTCCAGGGTTTGGGGCAGGAAGTCTCTCCAACCCTCCCTGGAGATGCCAGGGTTGAACTTGGGACCTTCTGCACACAAAACTGGTGCCCTACCACTGGACTGTGGCCTTTCCCCTATTGACAGAATGAATGAAGAAAACACAGCAGCAAAAATTTCTGTGCATCGGAAGCAAGGCAGCATGGGAGTTCTGTCAGAACACCATGACCTGTTTTTCTTCCCTGTGTAACTGTCTCCTATAAATGCATTTAGGAAGGCGGTGGTGGGATTGGAGGTTCAGCAGACAGATGTTCTAAAGGTTCATTATCTCTCTCTAGGCAGCTGGAGCTCTGCTTGTCAGAAGTCTGTCGGAGTCAGCTGTTCATTGGGATCCTTGGGGAGCGGTACGGCCACGTCCCTACGGAGTATTCCTTGCCAGATGAAGCCCATTTTGAGTGGGTGAGTGAAGAGACTGTGAGTTAGCCAGTTCTAGTGCTCAGTAGCACTTAGGGCCCAGGAGGAAGCATTCTTTCCCAAACAAAACGGGCACAGTCTGGTTAGCAGTTTTCTCCTTTTCATACACAAGATAGAAATTTTGCTGCTTGTCCCTTGAATAGCATTCTGGTATGTGCATGTCTGTTCCTGAAGGGTTTTCCCAGCATAGCTTACAGAACTGTGAAAAGAATACACTCCCTATTCTTAGCCTTGGAATTTTAAATAAGGCATGGCACAGAAAGAATACTAATTGGGAGAGGGAGAAGGAACCATATATTTTTCCATGTATAAGACTACGTTCCCCCCCCCTTAAAAATGTCAAGAATTAGGGGGCGTCTTATACTCTGGGTCATCTCCCCGCATTTTCTTAAATCTGAGTCCCCCAAAATAGAGGGCGTCTTATACATGGGGGCATCTTATAGATGGAAAAATACAGTAAGTAAACTCTGGTATCAATTCTTAGTTTTCGAATGACTGTGTGGAATGGGAACAGTAAGCAAGGAAGTGGCAAAAGATGCTGATCTCTCATGGCGTGTCCCTGCTTCCCTCATTCTGTTAGCAACCTTCTCAGAATTCCCTATCAAAGGGAATACTGTCCATGGATATAACACATTGCAGGATAAATATTTTTTAAAAAAATGAATTTGCTGCCCTAGGAGACTTAGGGTTGTTTCTAATGCAGCTCTATATTAAAGTCACTTTGGGGGATACTTGTACCACTGTGAAAATGTTTTGCTCCAGTGGAACATTGTCACACGAGAGAATGCATAGTAGTCAGGTAGCTGGTAACTTTGCACAGCCTGTTGTTTGATTATTTCCTGCAAGCACAGCCATTGCACATTAGAACCCACCCTTGTGCTGGCAGGCAGAGAATGTTGAATCCGACTAAACTTCAATGGGAAGGGGAAGAGGATGTGAGGGAGAACTGACATTAAAAGAGCAAGAATGCTGTCAAAGAGAAGATGACCTCAAAACAGCTCTTAGGAGTCCTTGAGGTTGCGTGTTGCAAAGATTGTATGTTGTCTCTGCAGGTGAAGTCTTACCCAGCGGGCCGCTCCATCACGGAGCTGGAGGTGGTTCAGTTCCTGAACGGTTGTGAGAACCCTGCTGCACCATCCAGGAGCTTCTTCTACCTCCGGCAGCCAAACTTTCTTGAGTAACGCATTTTGTTTTAAAATATTTCCATATGCCTGTAATGTAGTGTAGCTTAATGTTTGTTTTTTTAAAAATCAATTAACCTGCCATAACCTATGATAGTGTCAGGGAGAGGCAAACGGGAAAAGATGAAAGGACAGAAACCAGCAGTTATAGAGAGCCTAAAGAGATTATCAGCAGCTTGTCGTCTGACAGTCAGTCTGACGTCGAGGAGGAGGAGGATGAGCCTGAGACAAGTCATGGTGTACACAGAGGAAGTAAGGGGAGGAGTTTTCGCAGACTTGCATGCTGGGTGCGGAAAAGGAGGAAGTAACATTAGAGGGAGCAACTGCGCACAAGGGGAAGGAGGTTAATGGAAACGCTGGAGATGTACGTTTGAACTTTGTCAAATAAATCAATTGTTTGGAACTGGCTGGGAGCCCGGAGTCTTATCTATGGCCAGCTGGACAGCACTAAGCCTCTGACAGATAGTTATTGCACAAAAGCACCATTAGTTTCGTTCTGCTTTATAGCTCAGTCGGCAGAGCATGAGACTCTTAATCTCAGGGTCACAGGTTCGAGTTCCGTGTTGGGCAAAAGATTCCTGCATTGCAGAGCGGGTTGGACTAGATGAGCCTCGTGGTACTTTCCAACTCTGGTTATTTGCTGATCCCAATGGAAATTGCACTTGGTTTTGATGCAACATTTTCCAGATGCCACGTTGGGCTGAAATTTGGCATTCTGGAGGAGAATTGTGCATCCTGAAGATTCATGTGTTTCTTTTGAGTAAAGTAAGCCTGTCAGATCTCTAGTCTTCTTTGTTAGCTGTAGACAAAATGCTTTGAATTGTGTGAGCATCTGGTGAAACTGTAGGATTGGGCTTGTGGATGGGGCTGTGTTCCTCTGATCCCTCCCTTTTTGTCTTCCTGTGAGTTGTGCTTAACAGAACCTTGATTTTATTCATTTACCCTGTTTCTCTAAGGACATCGGGATTAGAGATGTGTAGACCTGTGGGGGAAGGGATCAGAAAAATTGGCGGGGGGGTGTTAAGAGCAGTAGACTCGTAATCTGGTGAACTGGGTTCGCGTCTCTGCTCCTCCACATGCAGCTGCTGGGTGACCGTGGGCCAGTCACACTTCTCTGAAGTCTCTCAGCCTCACTCACCTCACAGAGTGTTTGTTGTGGGGGAGGAAGGGAAAGGAGATTGTTAGCCGCTTTGAGACTCCTTAGGGTAGTGATAAAGCAGGATATCAAATCCAAATTCTTCTTATTATTATTCTTAGTAAGTTTTTGTGGGCCCCTCAGGCCTTCTCTTCTCTACTCTGGGTACCAAGTTCAAAATCTTCATAACAGCCCTGCAAAGTAGGTCTGGGCGAGAGGTAGCAACTGGCTCAAGAGCATTGTGGTTGAGTGGGGATTTGAATCCCATGTTTCCCTGATCTTACTCTGTCTCCACTACAACACTCGAGCTTTACATCTGGCATACATTATGGACATTAAAAACTTGTGCATGTGTGTATACCATTTTTAGTGCTTCTGCTGGGAGGCAAGGAGCTGTCCAGGGTACTGAAGCTCCACTCCCTCCATAGTACAGTACTGTACTGTACTGTGACAACACCTCTGCTCCAAACATACACTCTGGTTATAGCTATGCTGTTTGTGTTAGCCTCAGAGGATTGGAACTCTAGTGAGAGGTGCTGAGAATTTAATTCATTGGCCTCCTTGTCTCTCTTGGTTATCTCTTCTTTTGCATGTGCTTGCAGAATCACATTTTTCCAGTATCCCTTGGTATGCAAGCATGATACGTACAAGCAAAGCCACAAAATGGTTTGGAAAGATGTTAAATCTGATTTGTAACATGGCCTGAGATTCCTCTAGCTGTAGGCCCACAAGAAGAGAGTGAAAGACAACTGAAATAATCGGGGTGACAAATTTCCCTTCCATTGTTAAATTGCATATATGGTGTGACTGTAGAATTGCTGATCACAAGCAACTCTCATCATAAAAGGGAGACTGAACCGGTACATGTTTATTGGAAAGCAAACTGGTTTCCTGACCGGTTCCTTTGAAGGAAGGCATGGCGCAGGAGGGACAATGGGCTATAGTCATCATCATTATCATTTTGTTTGTATGCCGCCTTTCCATAGTTGCAACTACGCTCAAGGCAGCTGACAACATGACAAGAGTTACATAATTACAAAATTACGTAATTACAAACATAGCAGAAGTCATAAACAATAAAACACATCAAAACGTACACAACTAGATGGAAACAATTTCCACATAAATCATAAGATCTAAAACTAAAGATACAACAATATCAATAACAGCAACGAGCTCTCTCAGCCCTCCATAACCCGCCCACCAATAAACACAGTTGTACTTCGGAAGTCAAATGGAATCAGTTCCAGAAGTCCATTTGACTTCCAAAGCACAGCTTCTGCTTGGCTGCAGGAAGCTCCTGCAGCCAATCAGAAGCCGACGAAGTCCCATTGGACGGTCGGCTTCCAAAAGAAAGTTCAAAAGCCAGAACACTCACTTCCAATTTTCTATCGTTTGGGAGCCAAAACGTACGAGTTCTGGGGCGTTCAAAAACCAAGGTACGACTGTATATGCATATATGTATAACTCATATCCAAACTTCTTGGTTGTCCAGCTTTGGCTTTTCAACCCAAACACCCAGGTTCTTTCGAAAACATGAATCTTGAAAGCAAATCTCACAGAATGTGGGTTTCCCTTTCATTCAGAATTGTGGTCTGTCATAATCTAGTGTCTCTTTGCTCCTCTGTCACTCTTGGCAGCTCCGTGCCAGAAACGTGGAGGGCGGATTTCGTGGCTGAGTCAGAGGAGGCCAAGCGCCGGCTGGGAGACCTGAAGGAGAGCATTGAGAATCATGGCAGCCTGGCTTCATGTAGCAGGTGATGGGAAGGTGATATTGGTGGGGGCAGTGAGAGATCCCATAACCCTTCCGCAAATGTTTTCATTATTTGTGGGTTCTCTCTTCTTCTTCTGTTTTAGATACGTTTGTCAATGGGGCGGGGTAGCCCAGGGCAGGCCGTACGTCAAAGGGCTTGAGGATTTTGGTGTCAAGGTACTGCAGGATGTATGGGAATGCCTCCGGCGCCAGTTTATAGAGGTAAGGACTGAAAAAAGCAAAGACTGGGCAAGCGTGTTTGGTTTTTTTCTTAACGGACTTTTTGCGTAGAGGGAAGCTTGTTCCCAGCAGTTATGTCTACAAACATTCTCTGTAATGGTGAGTTTATGGAGTGGGAAGAGTTCCCCAATATCCCTCTTCCCAACATCAACAACAACATGCCGTCCAGCAAGAAATATAATACGTTTTGATCTCAAGGTCATGAGTTCCAGTACATGTTAGGTGAAAGCTTCCTGAATTGCAGAGGTATGGACTAAATGAGTAATGAGAGAAATGTAATGGAGGCTTTTCAGAGGCACAGTGAAGAACATCAACCACTCTTGCAAATTTTTATTTCATTTTTAAAACACTGCAGTTTGAAGCCACGGGTGTTTGTTTTTAAACCAATCACCCTTGGGTACCTGTCTGCCTTTCTCATCATTCCCGTCCCTGCTTATCCCCCAGGGAGATGGCTCCACTCTGGCCGATGACGAACCAGAAAAGGAGGAAGAAATTGGCCTGCAAGACTCTTTCCAGGAGTTGCAGCAGAGGAAGTTTTGTGCCCGGGCAAAACTCGTCCATTCTGTGGCTGCCCAGCTGCGTGGAGGAAAGCTCTGTATTGTGAACGGCGAGCCTGGCCAGGGGAAGACTGTCTTCCTGGTAAGTAAAGGAAGCAAGATTTGGAGGTGGGAAGGAGTCACTAGATACTAATAGTGAACTCGATTCTCAAAGTGTGTAGGTAGCCAGAACACCATCCGTGCACCAAGGAGATACATTTGCAGGGTCGGGGAAATGCCTTGGTTTGCGGTAGTACAAAAAATGAGACTTTAAGAACAATAAACCAAAAAATGCTGGAGGGGAGGACCTCAAAATGTCCTAACAGGAACTGAGCATGTTCATTGAATGCTGGGTAGGGGTTGGGGATGGAGTGGAGACTGGGTTGATAGAGGAACTGGAACGGAATGGCTGGCTAGAATCTGCTGGTGTGGTTAGCTACCTTTTAAATTAAATTAAATTTTTGTTTACTGACATTGTTCCTGGGAATGACAGCATGCTATTTGCAGGATCATTCCACTGGGATGCTTGCAGTGGGGAACGTTAATTGCTGCTGGGCTTTACAGCTCTGCCACTCTTTTCAAGCAGCAGTAAAGCTTTCATCAAAAGAGGGTCAGTGTTGAAGAGGATTGGACTAGGACCTCACAGACCAGAGTTCAAATCTTGCTCTTGGCCCTGAAAGTTCACTGGGTTGACTTTGGGTCAGTCATCCCCTTCTCTCTCTCTTGTCTTTCGGCCTAACTTCTACTTCACAGGGTTGTTGTGAGGATAAAGTAGGGAGGGGGAAACCTATGTTTATCACCTTGAGCTGCTTGAAGGAAAGGTGAGATATAAATGAATTGAGAAACCTGAGAGCTGAGGGAATAGTGACTTCCTCAACCCATGGAAAGCACATATTTGTCATGACTAAGGGCAGAAACTACTAGAAAATACTGGAAGTTTATAGAAGATTCTGGACTGTACTGGAAGACTCTGGAAGCTTTATATTGTTTTGACTAACTCAGGGTCACGTGGAGCCAGGAGAGATAAATTCGTGGGCTCAGTGAGCTGCTTTATCTCTTTGCTCTCTTACTCTGCTTGTGCATTGTATGGAACGAAATTTTTGCCTCAGTAAGTTTTTCTTTTACTATGGATCTTTGACTCTGCATGGTTCCTTTTCATTTACTGCATGACACTGCTGTTTGTCAATATTAGCAGGGACTAAAAACTAGGAGAATGAGTTATGGGGTTGACACTGGCCAGGTCTGATTTGGCTTGGCTCGGACCTGTTGCTGAATCCTCCTCTTCTGCTGTCTTCCTTTTACCTCAGGCGGCCCTTTCCCAGGTGCTCAGAGCAAAGGCCCCGCAGCAGAAAGAAGATCCTGCTCCCAGTTACCATGTTGTGACCCACTTCACCCAAGCCCGGCCCAATCAGGCCGAAGCCCAGGTCATGTTGGGCCACCTGTGTGCCCAGCTGAGGAAATTGCTGGCGCATCCTCCAGCCCCACCCAAAAGCTACAGGTTAGCATAGCGGCCATTTTGAGGAGCCTGGTTTATCAGGGGTGACGTTCCTTCGGCTGCAAGCTTCTGTGTAAGAGAATAAGAGGGCTGCTCTGTTTCCTTTCAGGGGGCTGGTTGGCCAGTTTGACTCCCTCCTCCATTCTGTGGCCCTGTCTTTGAAGCGACGCCAATCTCTGGTGGTTTTAGTGGATGGTGCTGACCTTACCTACAAGGCCGGTGGGCAGCTGGTTTCTGATTGGCTGCCCGAGGAGCTGCCCCAGGTGAGCTTTATATCTAACCTCACCTGTGTGAATATAGCATGCATCCTTTCCCACCAGCCACATACAGATGATGGCCCAAAGTTCCCTTGCACCTCCTCTTTGCATGAACCTTCTGTCTTTTCTCTGACTCTCCCTGCAGCGAGTTAGCCTTGTCCTCAGCGTCTCTGAGGAATCTGTACTCCTTGGGTCTCTCAAGCGGCGGAAGGACGCCTTCTCTGTTCCCCTTGGACCTCTGGACCCCCCTGACCGAGTTGCCATGGTCCGCAAAGACCTGGCCTTGTATGGCAAAAAGTTGGAGGAGTCGGCTTTCAACAACCAAGTAAATGGAAAAATGAAATGTTGTGTTTGCACATAATTTTGCTCCTTGCACCGTGTTCACTCTTGAGCACCACCTATATCCCAGTGCAGGTTCCAGATCAGCTGTGAAGTGGTTGATCTTTGCTTGTTGCTCCAGCTGTGTTTCTTCCTGATTATTAATGAGAAAGAAGCAGGGAAGAAAAGGAGTGGTTTTCCTGGGCTATTAGGAGCCAGAGGATGGCCTAGTAGTGGCTGGAGAACTATCGAGTCCTGGATTCAAATCCAGACCCTGCTATGTAACTCTGGGTGACGTTGGGGCCAGCCACTGTCTCTCCTTGGCCTAACCTACCGTGCAAGCATGGTTGCGAGGATAAAAGGGGCCACCTTGAGCTCCTTGGAGGGACGGTTGGGGTAAAACATACTAAAGCATTGTGCCCATGCTTTTCCCCTTTACCCCTCCAATGATAAATTATCCAGTGGTTAGAATGGAAATGGGGAGCCTTTTTTAGATTCAAGGGCTGCATCACCACCTGGGCAGTCTCCCAGGGGCCCACATGCCACTGGTGGGCGGGGAAAGTGGGCGGAGCAACATCTGTAAACTGTACAGTGGTACCTCGGGTTAAGTACTTAATTCGTTCCGGAGGTCCGTACTTAACCTGAAACTGTTCTTAACCTGAAGCACCACTTTAGCTAATGGGGCCTCCCGCTGCTGCCGCGCCACCGGAGCCTGATTTCTGTTCTCATCCTGAAGCAAAGTTCTTAACCTGAAGCACTATTTCTGGGTTAGCGGAGTGTGTAACCTGAAGCATATATAACCTGAGGTACCACTGTACATGTTGTATAGTAGCCTGGTTCGTTCACACAATCACACGTTCCTTTCTGTAGGCAAACAAAGGGCATTATTGGAGTTGAAGCACACATTTTAGCTAGGCAAAAACAGCCGGAGGGGCTGGTAAAGGCCCCAAGGGATAAATAGAAAGGCTTGGGGAGCTGCTTTTGGGGGGGTGCCTGGGGCCTGAGGTCATCCCCCTGCCCAAGTAGAGGACGCTTTGAGACTCTTGATTCCCCCTGTTTCCCTACAGATGCGGCTGGTGCTCCTGAAGCGAGGCTCCCGGCAACCTTTGTACCTGACCCTGCTGACTCAGGACCTGCGGCTCTTTGCCCTGTATGAGAAGGTGAGGCAGCTGTTGAGACGGATCGTGGGTTGGGAAGGAGGAGGAGCGACAAGGCATCACATAGCTCCAGACCTCAAGGGTCTTTCTGCACAGTTGGATCATCGGTTTCTTCTCCTTCCCCCTCCTCCCCCCTTATCCACAAGCTCTCGGAGAGGATCCAGAAACTACCTGTGTCCCTTCCTTTGCTGCTGCAGCATCTGCTGGGCTGCCTGGAGCAAGATCATGGGGAGGAGATGGTTTCTGTTGCCCTTGTGTGTCTCTGGGCCAGCAGAGATGGTAAGTCCCACATGAGGGGGAAATTAAACAGTGACATTGCGCACAGAGCAGAGGCTATTGGGCCTGTGAGGGCCACACCAGATATCCTTCCCGTGCTGCCATTTGTGATTATTTCTGTTTGTGATGGTCTCTGGGCAATTGTCTGCTTTCGATAATTCCTCTACCTGTAAATATTTCAGGGAAGACACATTGCTTTGTTTCCAATCTGAAATCCTTCCAACTTTTCAAATACCACAGATGCGACAGGGGAGGCGGTGGGTTATTGTTTTTCTGTTGCACTATAGCACAAGAGTACCCCTCCAGACTTCAGCAATGGATTCACCCTTGCCATCATTTGCAAGGCTGCCTTTGGATCTCTTCTAAAGGTTGCATAGTTTTTTGTCGTCTCAACATCTGATGGGAGGGCGTTCCACAGGGCGGGCAGCACTACCCAGAAGACCCTCTGCCTGGTTCCCTGTAACTTTACTTCTCGCAGTGAGGAACCGCCAGAAGGCCCTCAGAGCTGGACCTCAGTATCGAGGCTTGGGAAGCAATGTAGAATGACAAACAAAAGCAGGATGATGTTTGGACGGTCCGGTTTAAATCACCACTAATGCACTATTATCAGCAAAATCCACCCACAACACACACACACACACACACACACACACACAACACACACACAACACACACACACACACACACACACACACACACACACACACACACACACACCAATCTGCAGGGTCCTACTGTGATGTATCTGAGGCAGAGATGGCCAGTGTATCTGATTATATTTATCTGATGGTGATTATATTTATCTGATGGCCTGCCTTCCAGTTAAATGATTCTCAGAGTAGCTTACAGGCTACATATTCCTCTGGTTGATGCATGAGGCCAGGCCATGTTTCTCTTCAGCTCTACAACCCCAGAGCAGGCAACCTCCAGTTGGATCTGAGTGTTCCTTCTAATGCAGGAATATGCAGCTGTCTCATACGGGGATCAAACTTGCAACCTTGGCATTACCAGCACCATGCTTTAACCAACTGAGCTATTCGGGTTCCAGTGGCACTTGATCTACATCAGGCCAGTTGTTGGGGGATGCTGGGAATCATAGGCCTGGAGGGCGCAGATTCCCCCGCCTACTCTTAGATAGATGACTGTGGTCGTGACCTTCTGCAGGTCTCATGGAGCGAGATCTCTACGCCATCCTTGCTGACTTGAAGGACCTGAATGGGACTGACGTCACCATGGAGCACGCCATCTGTGTCGAAAGACAAGCCAGGAGCCAACCCATGGCCCCCTTCTTTGACTTCTTGCGGAGCCTGAGGGGGTGAGTAGTGACATTAAATTCCCCAGAATAAACATTTGGAGAAATTTCTTGAGAAATTGATGCTTCTTTGAGGGGTGGGGTATTAATAATAATAATCATCACCATCATCAATAATTTATTATTACTATTATTATTCCTGTCATTGGGGAGTTGAGAGTTTTTGGGAAGCGCTGGGTTTATCGCTCTCTGCTGTCACCCCACAGCTTGCTTGGGGCATGTGGCTCCCCCTCAGGGCCTTCAGGCTCTCGGCTGTATCTCTCCAGCGCCCCCTTGAGGATGGCAGTAGAACGGCGCTATCTGAAGAATTCAGGCTTGGACTACACCGCTCATATGCTCTTGGCAGGTAACCCTTCTCACCTTTTTGGTACTATGGAATTCTTGGTCTTTGGCTGCTTTTTTCTTTCTTTTTTAATCAGCTGGTTGAAATGTGCCACCTTTCAGCAGAGCTTGGTAGTACTCCAACCAGTCTCTAGGTGGCAGCCGGCTCAATAGGTCAACAAGGGGTGTTGCAGTTCAGCCAAGTGGCCTGTAGTGGGTGCTAACAGAGCAGTTGTCTCGCATCTCTTTTGTTCTTACAGCTCATTGGTGGAAACTGGTAGGCTTGGACGATTCCTGGAACCAGAACTGTGAGGCAGAGGCCTTGATGGCCCTCCCCTATCACATGGTAAGTGATGACTCTGCTGGCCATTGACGACTGGGGAACTAAAAGGCCATGTTGAATAATATTGAGACTGGAGAAGCCAGTATAAGTTGCATTTTCAGCTGAATTTAGGGAAGCCACTTGAAGCATCTGCTGTGCTGAGCTATTTCATTGATGCTTTTGTTTGATTTGCTCATTGCAAATAGCTCAGTCTGTAAATATTGATAATATTTGCAATGGCAGTTGAATAATTTTGATTGCAACTGGAGATCTCAAGATTACCAAGACGAAAATTGGGGACGGGGTGGAGAAACTTGAGAATAGAGCTGTATGGAGGTGTGGATCTGAACTGTATCCTTCAGCGAAATGAACATCCTCCCGTTTATTTATCAAAATTATTTGTATGCCACCCTCTTGCAAAACCTGAGAGTGGTGTGCGGCAACATAAAAGCAATGTTTTATGTTTAAAAGCAATAATTGCTCTCCATTGTGGAAGGAATTTTGATCCTCAACCTACCTGTTCCAGTCACCCAGTCTTTTTATGTGCGGTTATTATTAGCTTACGGCCTAGAACTGTCAAGTAAATTTGTGAGCTCTGCAGATGCCTTCTTAAACCACACTCTTTTGTCCATTAGGCCCAAAGTGAAAACTTTGAAGTGCTGGGTTCTCTGCTGACGGACCTGAGCTTTGTGAGCGCTCACGTGCGGCTGGGTCTCCTCCACAGCCTCTCTGAGGCCTACGCACTCTATGGTGAGCCACTGATGCCCCCTAGTGGTTGGGATGGAGGCAGCAGTTCATAAAGTGCCATTGTCCCCTGTTGGATTAGAGGTTTGAAGACTAAGCTGCTCTCTTCCTGACTGAGATGAGAAATTTGCAGGCTGGGTATTGGCAAAGCTGCTCCTGGGCTGGGCCAGAATGCAAGGCAGCACTGCGGAACCGCAAAGGGTCGTTTCAGGTCAGATGGGCATACTGAGATGTGAATTCATCCAGTCCGTTGAAAAAGGATTCTTTGGCCTTTTCAGAGACTGCGTCTGACTTGGAGGTTGATGAGACTGTGAGGACCTTCCGGGCCTTCCTGCAAAGAAACATGGGGCTGCTTTCCCAGAATCCTCTGCTGCTTCTGCAGCAGGCAGCCAACGAACCGCACGGCTCGTCGCTGTGTGTTCAGGCTATGAATGAGCTCATTGACAATGGGAGGCCTATCCTGAAATGGGCTAACAAGCCCCAGGAAGCTCAGAAGGCAAACAGGTAATTCTGCAAAGTATTCGCTGTATTTCATCTTTTGCTTTTTCTGTAAGGCTCACGGATCTTGTTTTGGTTCTCTCCCCCCCCCAAATGCCCAACAGCCTTGTCCTGAGCCTGCCTGCCACTCCTTCCTGTGTCTCCATTGCCCCTTCTGGAAAGCTGGCTGCTGTGGGCACTGCTGATGGAATCCTGCACCTCCTGGATGTAGAGACTGGGCAGGTAAAAACCTGGTTTGATGTGTCCCACTTAATAGCACCCCCTCACACAACACACACCAAGTAGCTGCCAGGCCTAAATTGCCGCTTTGCGGAGAACATAAAAACCACTGGTCCATCTTGTCTGCACTTGATGGGCTGCAGTTATTCAGGGCTTCAGACAGTGGCATTCCCAGCCAGGGAATGCTGGGACCTTCTGCATTTTCTACCTGTGAGCCCAGGAGCTTGATTGACATGTGTGTGGATGTGGGTGTGGGTTTGTGATGGTTTACAAAGACTGTTCTGAAGTTCTGACGTGCTCCACATCCCTTCCCCAAATACCTAGGAAGTGAAGTCCTTGCTGAGTGCTTGTGATGGGATCTCAGCCTGTGAGTTCCTGTCGGAGGTAACGGTCTGCCTCGGGGCCTTTAACGGACGCTTGGAGCTGTGGAGCCTGAGGGAAGGATGCAGGTAAGCCTCTCCAAAACGGTGGTCTGAGCCGGTTCCACAGCACAGATGGTGATGGCTGCTCGTTATTTACCTGTGAGGCAAAATGAGCAGCGGTGGTCTGACATGAGGTTGGCTGGAGGGAAATGTCTCCCATGGATTTGTAGTGCTGGAACAGCAGGCAGGGCACCCAGATTTAGATGTTCCTGACAAGGATCTGGCAGTCCACGTACCAATTAATGGCAGACCCAGGAACAATGTATGCTGCAAGTTTCTTCCCTCATGACGTTTATTTTCCTTTCCATTATCAACATCCAAATGGTGTTTAAAAACATTCCTGTTCACCCAAGGATTTGATGATGATGATAATTTTATTATACCCCGTCCATCTAGCTGGGTTTCCCCAGCCACTCTGGGTGGCTCCCAACAGAATATTAAAAACATGATAAGACATCAAACATTAAAATCTTCCCTAAACAGGGCTTCCTTCAGATGTCTTCTAAAAGTCAGATAGTTGTTTGTTTCTTTGACATCTGATGAGAGGGCATTCCACAGGGCTGGCGCCACCACCAAGAAGGCCCTATGCCTGGTTCCCTGTACCTTCGCTTCTCACAGTGAGGGAACCGCCAGAAGGCCCTTGGAGCTGGACCTCAGTGTCCAGGCTGAACAATGGGGGTGGAGATGCTCCTTCAGGGATACTGGGCTGAGGCTATTTAAAATGTATTTATTTTTATTTATTCATTCATTGGAGTGGGATAGAAATTTTGAGGAGAGCATTCCTGGGTCAGGCCTGAGTCCAGCATCCTGTTCTCCACATTGACCAAATAGATGCATGGCTCTAGGAAGTTTGCAAGCAAGACCTGAGGATAATCGAATTCAAAATGGCCGCTGTAGCTAATTTGCTAATTCTTAATTTTTCCGGTATCTTCCGTCCTGCTTCTTGCTTAATATTGCTTGACTAGCTCAGCTGGGTGCCAGCTTTAAGTGACATGTTCCTCTTTTCGTTTTGCTCGCGGGGTGTTTAGGCTCATGGGCACAGATGCCCATAAGACCCAGATCACGGATTGCTGCACCAACGCTGGCTGCAAGCTGCTCGCTACTGTCTCCCTGGATGGCCACCTCAAGGTATTTGCTCTCTTCCAAACTTTTCCTTCCATCTTATTTCTGTCCCAGCTTTGAGGGGGATGACGGCCATTTTGACAAAGGCCACATGCTAGACCACTATTACACTGCTTTAAACAGTTGGAAAAGTTGAAGAATTCTGGAAACTGTAGTTTAAGAGTGCTGAGAGTTGTTAGGAAACCCCTACACACCTCACAGAGCTACAGTTTCCAGAGTCCCCTGGGAATGTGGATTGATTGATAAACCACTCTGGGGATTGTAGTTCTGCCAGCAGTTTACTTGCATAATCAGGGTATAGAGGTGGGGACAGATACTCTGTCGTGTGCAAGTAATTACAGAATGCTTCCCTAAGGGGGTGGGAAAAACTTATGGATTGCCAGTAGTGACACACTTTTATTTTTTAACAGGGAAAGAATCCTTTTAGTATGCAGTAGCGATAATGCTTGTTTGTAATTTTCTTTTTCAGCTCTGGGAATCTACTCATGGTCAGCTGACACATGAACGAGACTGCTTGTGTCCTTTGAACTGTGTGGCCTTTCACCCCGAGGGTCAATTGGTCGCTACCGGAGGGTGGGACAGAACTGTCACCGTCCTGGATGCTAATGAGATGAGTGTGACCTCGGTGAGGAAGGGGGAAATATTCTAAATATTGTTGGTTAGGGGTGGGTTAAAGAGATCAAGACAATGAAAACAGAGGCAGCTTTCAAATTTAGTCTGTTTCAGAGATGGGAGAATCTATGATCTTCAGATGTTGCCAAACTCCTATTAGTAAAGTCATTTAAATAACACAGCTGGAGTCTGGAGAGAAAAGTCCTGATAACACTTGACTGAGGAAAATGAACAAAGCAGCATATAATTTGAAAAACAGAAAATAGGGAGACGTTCAGCCAAATATACAGGGGAAAACTCGCTCAGAACTACACAGCCAATCAGAGCATGGGATACCTCACTAGAAATCATGCCACTCTGCTAAGCCTCTGATAACAGAATTAACCTTTAAGTTACAAATTGAAGCATCCCTGCTGTTTCACTTCTGACAACCACAACTCCCCTGATCCATTGCCTCTGCTGGCAGAGGGGGCCGATGAGAGTTTCACTCCATCCACATCTGCAGAGTCGCAGGTTCCCCATCTTGATGCACCTCCTACAGAACAGAGCAGCTTTTTTGACTCCTGTTTCCCCTTACAGGTGATGAAAGGCCACGATGCTTCCATCCATTCCATTTCCTTCTCCTCGGCTGGAAATGTTTTGGCAGCAGGAACCCTGATGGGATCTGTCCATCTTTGGTCGTGGCAGGAGGCTGTTGTCTTGAAAACATTCTCAAGTCACTCGGGTTGTGTCTCTGTTGCTCTGTTCCTCCCAGGGGGTGAACTGCTCACAGCAGGAGAAGATTGCAAGGTGGTAATAATAATAATAATAATAATAATAATAATAATAATAATAATTTTGTATTGATTGGGAATGGGTGGAATGTTGGGAAGAAATATACGGAGAGTTGGGTGTATCCCATAGCTGTCAACTTACAGATTTGAAAATAAGGGTCCAGCAGCCTCGAAAATAAGGGTCCAGCAGCCTCGAAAATAAGGGACCAGCAGCCTCGAAAATAAGGGACCAGCAGCCTCGAAAATAAGGGATCAGCAGCCAAAATAAGGGATTTTGCTTAGTTTATGAGTTCCATCAGCCCTTCCCCGCCCGAGAGGGAGGGAGGGAGGGAGGGAGAGAGATTCTCGCCCATGCCACCCACGAGCCCGGCATGAGGCTGTTGTGGCGCCATGATGGCCGCTGAAGCGCCGCCCTTCTGCGTCCCTCCCCATCCCCTCCTCTTCCTCCTCCCTCAGGCCGCCTCCTCAGCCACCACTGCTGCTGTGGCCTCCGGCTTCCCTTGGCAGTGCGGTGGAAGTCTTGCAAGAGAGGGGCTTACTGCTCGCCCACCACCACCCATCTCCTCACGACGCGCGCCTGAGGGGGAAAAGGGTGAGACAGAGACGCGGCGGCTCATGCGTGCGCTCTCCTGAGGTGGAGTACCCCGAGCCGCTGTTCCCTCCCGAGCCGGGCGAGTATGAAACCCGGGAAATTTAAGGGATGTCATCAATCTGGGACAGCAGCGGGACATGGAACTGGGATAAGGGAGTTTCCCGCCAAATAAGGGACGGTTGACAGCTATGGTGTATCCTTTCCAGAATCTTGGGAATTGTAGCTCCATGGTGTGGTCACTCTTAACAAACTTCAGTTCTCAGGATACTTTGGGAGGGTAGCAGGGAAGCTATGACTGTTCATACAAGGTGTGACCGGAAAGTTCGGAGAATGGCCACAGAAATCGGACAGCGAGAAATATTCAAACGTACAATCGGCATTGGAAACCCACAAAATACTCACAATTGTGTATGGAGAGGAATCTGTAACTCGAAAGACAGTGTATGAGTGATTTAAGTGTTTCTGTGAAGGGCGGCAAACCATCAAAGATGACCCTTGGTCTGGCAGACTGCCGACAAGCAGAACGTCGGCAAATGTCGACAGAGCTCGTGAGTTATTGATGCAGGATTGACATTTGTCCGTCCAAATGATGGTGAAAGAATTGCATAGTCCATGTGAAATCATCACTGAGGTTACTGAGTTGTCCCACCTTCCATATTCTCCCGATGTGCCCCACCGGATTTCTTTCTTTTTCCAAAACTGAAATCTGTACTGAAAGGGCACAGATTTTCCAACATTTCACATGTCCAAAGTGCTGTGACGAGGGAACTGAAAGCAGTACAAAAAGAGGACTTCTCCAGAAGCTTCCAACAGTTCTACGGACGTTGTCAACAGAGCATTGTATCAGAGGGGTTCTACATTGAAGGCCTGTAAGGCATGTACATTCAAATATTTCTCGCTGTCCGATTTCTGTGACCATTCACCAAATTTTCTGGTCACACCTTGTAGAATCACAGAATTACAGAGCTGGAAGGGACCCCTGAAGTGTTTAAGTAGGATAATAGTGCTTTAAACAGTGTGGATGCGGCCACTGAAGAGAGAGAGTGTGTTAACATTGCAGGAGGGATCTCTTCTCAGTATGATGTGTGCATGTCTTTGTGCCTAGCATAACTGACTTTGTGCGTTCTGAGTTGCATACTGAGAGCCAGTGTGGTGTAGTGGTTAAGAGTGGTGGACTCGTAATCTGGTGAACCAGGTTCGATTCCCCACTCCTCCACATGCAGCTGCTGGGTGACCTTGGGCTAATCACACTTCTCTGAAGTCTCTCAGCCCCACTCATCTCACAGAGTGTTTGTTGTGGGGGAGGAAGGGAAAGGAGATGGTTAGCCGCTTTGAGACTTCTTCGGGTAGTGATAAAGCGGGACATCAAATCCAAACTCTTCTTCTTCTTGCAGGTCCAGCTTTGGGCAGGTCACCAGGGGCAACTGTGGAGAACCTTGCTGTCAGCAGTCTCCTCCCCAGCTCTGTGCACTGCAGCCAATCCCGATTGCAGCCGCTTCGCTGTGGGGCACCATTCGGGAGACCTCCGGGTCTTCACACAACTTTGGCGTACGTTTTGCATTTGTCTCCTTAAGCCATTTGAATCCTCGACGAAACCCTGCGGTCTCCCATATGTTGTTGGATTTCCGCTCCCATCAGCCTTGGCAAGAGCAGCCAAGGCAATATGGGAGGTGCAGTCCAACAACATCTGAAGGGCACCATATTTGCTGTTCCTGGTGTTAATGATGATGATGATGTATATGCTGCCCATCTTACTTGGTTCCCCAGTAAGAATTGCTGCCCAGGTGCAATTTTATCCTGGAGGACTGGTCTTCAGCGCTCCCAAGTTCTTCCATTTTATTTCTGTCTCTCTTAGACGCTCCACTGCCCCACAGTGGTGCAACGGGGGTTGCTTTCTGTAGCCTGGCCTGGCTGGACAGCCTCCACCTGGTTGGGGGCAGCAGCGACGGGTCCCTGTACGTCACAAACACCTCCCAGTACAGCCGCCTTTGCCTCCGTAAGCTGCAAGGCCACAAAGGAGCCGTGACGGGCCTCGCCGTCTTCGAGAAGCTGGTGGCGTCGGTGTCAGGTGATTTGGAGAAGAAGCCCCTGGTGGGCGGCGTTACGTTGCTTGCCTTTTTCCATCCTTGCCTCTCCTTAGGGCTTCAGCCAGAAGCTGAAGATGAAAGGAAGGGAAAGTTTGCAGGGCTGGATAATGCAGGGGTTGATTTAGATGACCTAAGTAGCTTCTCTTTTGCCTTGCAAACTGCATGACAGTGGAAGGAGAGAGGGAAGCTTGTAGTAAGAGGCAGAGCTGATGCGTGCTTTGGGCTTAGGCTCCAGTTATCATGTGGGCCCATTGTGTTTTTCCCCCCGTCTGAAAAACCTTGGTGATCCACTTTCAGTTATTGTAGGACTATATTGAGTTTAGATGGACCCAATACTCTTGGTAAGAGCTTCCTATCTTCCTTCCTTCCTTTTTTCTCCCTCTCCCTCTCTCATTGTATTCTGGCTATACCAGCCTATTCAAGAACCACTTGTGTTGAGATTTCTCCAGAGCCTAGGAAGTGATTGGTGCCTCAGGGATGGGTGCCCCTCCCTGGCTTGCTTCTGCACTTTCTAGAGTAGGCCTACCAAAAAGCTGGCTTTCTTTGCTGGCCCAGTGACTTGGCTGGTCAGGAAAGTGGAGCAACTTCTATCAGAGCAACTAGGGTCCTGCATTGTCAAAAGTCTGTGGGGAGAGCAAGGCCAGAGACCTAGACGGAAGCAGCTTGCTGCAGTCGCCATGTTGTTAGGGGTGTCCATGGCAAAGGAGAAGCTGGCTGCACAGCCCTGTCTTCCATCTGGGTCACTGAGGACTGAGTAGAGTCCCGAGGGTCAGACATAGAGGCCTGGAGGCCTCCCCTCCTGATCCCTCAGTCTGAGGCATCCATTATTTCACCAGAATTTCCCCCCTCATATTCTTTTTCTCTTTTCTAGAGGATTTCACTGTCCAGCTGTGGTTTTCAGAGACTCTGAGGCCAACGGATCCTGCTGCGGATGCTGACATCCTGCCCCTTGCTGTCCTCCGGGGTCACACCGGGGGGGTTACATGCTGCGCCTTCAGCCTTGACGGCCGCTACCTTGCCACAGGAGGCAAAGACCGGGTAAGGCAGCCTTGTCTTGAGGAGAGGGCTCCTCCACAAGGCCCAGCAGGGGTGGCACAGAGCAGCTTCCTTGATCTTCCCCTTACAATGCACACCTTTGAATAGATGTTGATATGCGCTCAGAGCAATTGTGAGTCTCAGCTGGCCTAACTAATATCTCAGTGGGCAAGCCTGTGCACCAAACGAGATGCCCCAGAATCCTTTGCAACATACGTCTTGGCAGAGGAGATGCTGTGGCAGAGGCCGGTAACCTGTTTCAGCCTGAAGAGCTGCATTGCCTTTGGGGCAACCTTTTGAGGGACCCATGCCAGTAATGTGCAGGGCCAGAAGTAAGCAGAGCAACAGATACGAATTTTGCCTCTTGTGCAGTGGGCAAGTGTCTGCACCCCACTCCTTCCTACATCCAGGCAAGCAAGCAGCACTATCGGAGTTCAGTGACACACATTCTAGCCAGGCAAAAGTATTCAAGGGACGGTGAGAGCAGGGACATGGAGTGGGAGTGGCCCGAGGAGAGTCCTGAGGGCCACACAGAAAAACCTAGAGGGCCACATTCGGCTTCCAAGCCAGAGGTTGGTCATCCCTGTGATATGAAAAGGCAGAAAGTGGAGAAAAAAAAATACTGCTTTTGGAGGCGGAGCAGAGTAAGGAACAGGGCAAAAGACTGGTGTAATGTTAACAAAATGTAGATTCTTATTTTATTTCCCCACTGTGTTCTGCTCCGGTTTTCAGGCCTTGTTTCTTTGGGATGTCAGGGACCCCTCCCAGAAGACCCCTTCCCTCTGGCGCTCCATGCTTTTCTGCCACCAGGACTGGATCTCCTGCTGTGCCTGGGCAGGCCCCATGTTGGTGAGTTTGGACGGCCACTGCACGGAGTGGGTGGGTAGGTGGGCTTTTCATGCACGAAGAATCCCAGAAATGGAGGGGGGAGGACCAAACAGAGCCAGCTTACACCCTTCCCAAAGGGCAGGTCTGGGCACCCACCTATTTAACCTAGCAGCTCTTTGCAGTAGCTCATCCTGCATGCAGTTGGCTCCTGCATGCAGTGAGTGGGGAGAAAAGCTAGTGTTTGGGCACAAGGGGAGCTAACAAGCTGCTTTTGGGTTGTCTTGGACTCCCAGCTCTCATCAGTTGCAGCCAGCAGGGCCAATAGTAGACATTTATTATTTGGATTCAAAGGATGGCCCAGTAGGGATGGGAGAAGGCAGGGATTTCAGTTCTGACCTGTATTCATCATACTTGACACTGTTTCCATTACACTGCAGTTTGGTTTCTGCTAAATGTTACATGTTCTCTGTTAAACATAAATTACAAAACTGTTTACATAACTTACGTAACTTACATTTATTTGAGTGTCAAAATGATGGCAAAAAGTAATCAATTACATATCCTTTGTGGACTCCCAAACAACGTGAACGAATCCCACAACAGGCAGACATGTGAACTGCAGTATTTGTTCACTTCCTTTTCTACGTTCCTCTGAATTCTCTGGCATCCCCAGGCCTCAGAGCAGGCACCAGTGAAGGGCCCTTGTCAGGGTGTTGGGACGGTGGCAGCTGCCCCAAGGATGCTAGATGCTGATACTGGCTTTGATGTGTTTGGTACCCTGGTGATAACTTGCTGGCTGATTATTTGGAACATCTGATTCCTCCTGTCATCTTCCAATGGGGAAATTGAGGTGGTTGGGAGTATCACCCACGGCAGGTCTCCTAAACCTAGCAGCCTCTGATGTACATCCCACTATTTCTAACTTCCTGCCTGTCCTTTGCATTGTTCCCCAAACAGCTCACTGGCTCCAACGACTGCACCGTCTGCCTCTGGGATCCCAAAACTGGCCAGCGCCTCCAGGAATTCCTGGGCCACCAAAGCCCAGTATGCAGTGTCATGAGTGAGGTAGGCAATAGAATCCTTCTGAGGCTTCGTCCTTCATTTTCTTACCTTGGCCCTAGACGTGTTCCTGAATTCTGCAAAGCATGCTACGTTGGGCTTTGCGGATTCTAAAATGAAGAGGCAGCAAGTCACAGAACATCCTCTTCTTCATCTGCCTGAAATGGCACCTGAGGGGACAAACCAGATGTTGCATTAAAGACATGTTTGCTTTTAATGTACATATTTTTCTGGGTGGGGCTGGAGGGAGTTGTACTCCAAAACCTCTGGGGAGCGCCAGGGTGGGTGAAGGCTGCAAATAGCAACGGCGGTGGATGGGAGAAAAACCTATCTAGGTTGCCTTCTCTTCCCCTCCTGAAGAGAATCCCTCCTTTTTTGGAAAATGCCATATTTGCATTGGGAGGAAATCTCCCACAGATACCAGCCGCCATAGCAAATCCTTACATTAAAAAGCAAAAACAAAGAAACACTGCTGTACAGGTTAAATCAGAGCATTGCAGAGTTGGAAGGCACCAGGTGCTAGTTTATCTAGTGCAGCCCTTGTCAGTGCAGGAATCTCTTGTCCAGCGTGGGCCTGAGCTATCCCAGCTGAGTACAGATACATCTTACCATCTTGCATAGTTTGGCCTTGAGTGTCTTATGGATGCCATTAAAAAAACCTCAGTGCTGTTCCCAGGTCCTCCCAGGTCCATTCTAGTCTCCCCGACTCTATTATTGACCTTGTGTCTGTGGCCTATCCTGCCTTGGCTCCCCTTTTTCATCCTGGGTACCACATTCCATTCTGGGCAGGCTTCCTGGGGCCACATGCCAGTGGTGGGTGAGGCCAGAGGCAAAAGTGGGTGGAGCAACAAATGTAAATGTTCTCCGCACAACGCCCCCTTCTCCATCCATGCAAGCAAGAAGCACTATCAGAATGCAAGGGCCTGTTCCATCCAGGCAAAACCACTTGGGGCAGTGAAGTGAGGGGTGCGGCCTGCAGGGAGGAATCCAACGGCCGGATGCGGCCCCTGGCCCTGAGGTTCCCCATCCCTGCCTTAACTCTGTGCATGGAACGCTTGTTGCAGTCGTCCTCTGGATAAATATGCATGGCCTTGGTTCATCCCTTGTTGACTGCTACTCTTTCTGGTTCCTGTGACAGAAAGAACACGTGTTCTCCGTGGGCAGGGATGGGATGCTGGTGGCGTGGAACCGACAGGGGCTGGAGATGACTCGCTTCCTGGCTCACCCTGACCGGGCCAACCACTGTGCAGGCTTCAGAGATCCACGTAAGATACTTCAGCCACCACTTTTTGGAAATCCAGGGAAGGGAAATGAGCTCTGAAATTCTGGTCTCTGTTACTTGACCATATGATACATATGATAAATGCAGATTTGCATTTATTTTAGATGAGCATATGGTAAAGGTTCACACGAATATGTACAAGTTTGAATGCTCAAATTGTTCACTGTCCAAGTAAGGTATTGCAAGCAGCCCTTTCAAGACTGTAGATCTGAGCTGTCTAGCAGATTTTGAACTTGGTAATGTAAGAATACCAAGGTCTGACAGGGGGCTGTGGGTTGCTGAGGAGTTTGACCTCTCTGAAGAAGCTTAGCTTAATTACATGACTGAAGACCTTTCTTTGGTTCCTGCAAAGTCACCTCCCCGTGAGAAAGTTGGCTGCTTTTAGTTGCCAGTTAGATGAGGAAGATTTTAGTGAATGTGTAAATAATAATTTTATTATTGGTCAGATATGATTTTATAAATAGCCAGAATTAAAGAAAAAAATGTGAAAACAGATTTTCAAAGTGGGGAAGTATTGCCCTTAAAATTGGGCAGTGAGAGGTATTGTCACTTGGAACAGCTGACCTACCTTTTGCCCTCTGCCCTACCTTCATAAACATGATGTTAGTACATTTCTTTCTTTTTTTTCCACAGGGGAAAAAGAGTTTATTTTGGCTGCAGCTGGCGGTGATGGCACAGTGAAACTTTGGAAGCCCCTGAAGGTGAGAGATGGGGGGAATATGTGTGTGTGTATGTGTGTGTGTGTAGATTTGATGTACTAAACTAACATTCACCAACCTTGTTCTCTCCAGATCTTTTGACTATAACTCCCACCAGCCCCTAGCCAGTGTTCTGTGCTGTCTGATGGGAGTTGTAGTCCAGAACATCTGGAGAGAGCACCAGGTTGGCGAAGGCTGCCCTAAACAAAAATGCCCTTGAAAATTTGGCTGGTGATTTGACTTCTCAAAGATTCTGCAGTTACTTGCGTTAAGGGCAGCCTGTTATCCATAGTTGCCTAATAAATATCTTAACGTTTACCTGTTAGGCTCTATTCCCACCCACCCCCAAAAAACAACCCACAACCTCTTGGCTACACTTGTAAGGCTGGGCAAACCAGCCACAGCAGCAGTTTGAAGGTCTCGTAAATGTCATACACATCACCTCTTCTGAGGCTGTGTACCCAACACACCTTTTAAAGCACATTCCAAGCACACTCTTTCCCTCAAAGGATTCTGGGCACAGTAGTTTACCCCTCACAGAGGGACAAGTCCCAGCAGCCCTTAACAAACTACAGGGCCCAGAATCCTCTGAGGGAAAGTGTGCTTGGCATGTGCTTCAAAGGGTACAGCTTGGGCACACCCTGGGCTTGTCTGCCTCTCACAAATAGGGCATGCATGAGGGGAAAGTGACAAAAGTTGGCTGAACTTCAGAGCTGCTGGAACACTTACTGAGAACTAGGTTAGAATATGGCTTAAACTCTTCTTAACTGATGGATCAAGGTATCATTCTTGTTGTTAGTGGATAGGAGCCAAACTGGTCTGCCCTGCACCTGTTGTTGTTGTTTAGTCCTTTAGTCATCTCCGACTCTTCGTGACCCCATGGACCAGAGCACGCCAGGCACTCCTGTCTTCCACTGCCTCCCGCAGTTTGGTCAGACTCATGTTCATAGCTTCGAGAACACTGTCCAACCATCTCATCCTCTGTCCTCCCCTTTTCCTTGTGCCCTCCATCTTTCCCAACATCAGGGTCTTTTCCAGGGAGTCTTCTCTTCTCATGAGGTGGCCATAGGCGCCGACTCCATGGGGCCTGGGGGGGCCCGAGCCCCCTCAAAAATTCGTTTGGGGGGGCTCTGCCCCCCAATAATTTAAGAAAATTATATTACTGCTGCGAAGAGGCGGGAGGGAGAGGAGGCCCCTTGGGAGGAGCGGGCAGGTGCTGGGGCGGCAGCGCCGGGCGGGGGCCGAGGGGTGGGCGCCCCCCTGCGCGGGCATCGCCTCGCCGCCGCCGCGGGCTTGGCTGGGCCGCCGGCTGAGGGGAAGCGCCAAACAAGGCCAGGATCCAGGCCCGCCCCGCTCTCCTTATTTGGCGCCCGGTTCCGGCTCCCGGGTGGCCTCCTCCCTCCCGCTCTCGCTACCAGTGGAAAGAGAGACGGAGCTGCAGCGGAACCCGCAGCCTTTGCAGGCGCCACCCGGCCGCGGGAGGGGAGCGCGGAGGAGCCCCGCGGGCCTGGGCCCGGCCAGCCGAGCCCTCCCGAATTGCGCCCCGCAGCCAGGATCTTGTGGCGAGGACCCCGGTATGGGCCCCCCCAATATTTTTTATAAGTCGGCGCCCCTGGAGGTGGCCAAAGTATTGGAGCCTCAGCTTCACAATCTGTCCTTCCAGTGAGCACTCAGGGCTGATTTCCTGAAGAATGGATAGGTTTGATCTTCTTGCAGTCCATGGGACTCTCAAGAGTCTCCTCCGGCACCATAATTCAAAAGCATCAATTCTTCGGCGATCAGCCTTCTTTATGGTCCAGCTCTCACTTCCATACATCACTACTGGGAAAGCCCTGCACCTACACCATAATAATCTCTCCCTCGTGGGCAACTCTTGGCACCTAGACCCAAGCCCTGTTCTGCCTCCCAACTCCTTGCTCACTCCTTTCCTGTTTCCTCGCAGCTGGCGGAACCTGACGTCTTCCCTGGCCACTGCGCTGCCATCTGTGGGGCTGCTGCTTCCCCAGCATCTTCCTCTTTCCTGACAATATCCAAAGACAACACAGTCCGAGTGTGGGCTGCCCCCAAGGAAAAGGGTTAGTATCGGGGTAGGGGGCCTTCTCGCAGCTCCCTGCTCTTCCTGCATTTGTAGGTCGAACCAAAAGGTTGGTTGGGAGCACAGTTGCTTGTGTTTTGCGTCCGTTACCAAAGAGCCCATCTGCCTTATATCGAGGGAGGCCATTGGTCCATCTAGCTCAGTATTGTCTATGTGGATTGGCTCTGGGCTCTCCAGAAATTCAGGCAGATTCTTCCTCGCCCTCCTTAGCGATTGAAACCGGGAGCCTTCTGCATGCAAGGCAGTTAAGCTCTCCCACTGAGCTTACAGGCCTCCCCACATTTAATGACCAATTTGGGTGTGTTCATTTGTTGTTAGAATTTTGTGTCCACACGATTAAACCAGCTGTGTTTGGAGTGGAGGGTGGAGAGATTTCCAGCTGACCTCTCACGACGACACATTGTGGCTCCACCCTTTCCCCTCACTGTGCTCATTAGGGTCGCACAAACACCATCCATTTCAAGCACACCCCCCAAGAATCCTGCGAAATACCCCCTCACAGAGCTACAATTCCCAGTGCCCTGGACAAACTACGGTTCTCAGCATTCTTGGGGAGAAGTTGCACGTGTGCATGTGACCAAATACGCTTTTAAAAACTGCAAATTGGTTGGTCCCAGCTGATCATTGTCTTGCTGAGCTGTTTCCCCCCTTGGTCACCAACAGGAGCCGCCAAAGACCTTCCCTCTCACCACGGTGCCGTCACGGCCTTGGCCTGGTCCCCCGATGGGGACTTCGTTGCGTCTGGTGGGGAACGCGGAGACCTGGTCCTCTGGCACAAAGCCAAGGCTGTGGAGAAAGTGAAGGTAAGTCCAAGGGCGCTGGACTCCCCAACATCATCAGAAGGGCCACAGCTTCCTCACCTCTCGCCTCTCCAGTGCCGGAAAGAAGGCTTGGAGGGAGAAGCCACCACCTGGTGGCCATAGAGTTGGAATGGATTCTTGAGGGTCATTCACTCCCAACCCCCTGCAGTGCAGGAATCTTCTGCCCATTGTGGGGCTTGAACCCACGGCCTCAAGATTGAGAGTCTTGTGCTCTACCAACTGAGCTATCCAAATGCACCTTGGGCTTTGTCCGGCCCTTCGGTATAGCAAACGGTTGCATGAGTGGCTTCGCTTCTTTCACCACCCAGGCCGGCCAGCGTTGCATCAGTGCCTTAGCCTTCATTTCCACCTGCACCATCCTTGTGGCAGCTGATGGGATCAGCCTCTGGTACATAAGCAGGCAGCGCGATGGAACCATCAGGTAAGGTTGCACAAACCGTCCCAGGACTGCTGGGTCTCCATTGTGAGCCACTTGTCCTGGGAGTGCCTGCCTGCACGATGGAGCTTTCAGCCCCATAACCAAGAGAGAGCCCCTCTGGGCCTCTGCTTCTCCACAGCTGTGTCTCCACAGCATGTTGCTGATCCTGAGTTTTTTTGTATTCTTCTCTCTGTGTGTATTTCTCCCTTTTCCCCTTGAACAGCTTGACCCGCAGGAAGTGCCTGCGCCAAGCAGAGGAGTCTTCTGCGCTCTGTGTGGGGGTGCTCAGGCCCAGCGGCCCCATAGTTCTAGGAATGGCCGACGGAGATCTGCTGGTGCTGCAGCCTGGAGCCGAGAGCTTCCAGCAGAACCGGTGAGTTGGGAGAATGGCGGCCCTCAAGGGGCCGGGGGAAGACATTTCTAGGTGGTGGAACATTCCATGGCTCCAATACAGATCTTTTTCATCTCCATCCCAGATACACAGACAAAGTGTGGGATATCCAGCAGCACGTGAGCTTTGACATATCTGTGTCCGAGGAAGAGGAGGAGGAGGGGCATATCTTTCACATCTGGGACTCCGTGCACAGCCCGACCTTGTTCAAGATGGTGAGTGGCCACTGAGGCAAGGCCCAGGTGGGAATCGCCACAGGATTTGGCCAATTGCTGAGCTCTGGGCCTGCCAGGCTGCATCTACCTGCATGTTGTTGTTGTTTAGTCATTTAGTCGTGTCCGACTCTTCGTGACCCCATGGACCAGAGCACGCCAGGCACTCCTGTCTTCCACTGCCTCCCGCAGTTTGGTCAGACTCATGTTCATAGCTTTGAGAACACTGTCCAACCATCTCATCCTCTGTCCTCCCCTTTTCCTTGTGCCCTCCATCTTTCCCAACATCAGGGTCTTTTCCAGGGAGTCTTCTCTTCTCATGAGGTGGCCAAAGTATTGGAGCCTCAGTTTCACGACCTTCCAGTGAGCACTCAGGGCTGATTTCCTGAAGAATGGATAGGTTTGATCTTCTTGAAGTCCATGGGACTCTCAAGAGTCTCCTCCAGCACCATAATTCAAAAGCATCAATTCTTCGGTGATCAGCCTTCTTTATGGTCCAGCTCTCACTTCCATACATCACTACTGGGAAAACCATAGCTTTAACTATACGGACCTTTGTTGGCAAGGTGATGTCTCTGCTTTTTAAGATGCTGTCTACCTGCATAACCCCCGCTTATTATTGGTGGATTGATTGCATTGACATCCCATCTTTTTCTCAAAGGGGCTCAAGGTGACTTACATGGTTCACCCCCATTTCATCTCCACAGCAACCCTGTGAGGTAGGTTAGGGTGAAGGGGGAAGTGGCTGGCCCAGGGAGCTCCATGTGGGCGCTTGAGCCCAGATTTCCCAAATCCTAGCGGAAACTCTGTGCAAGTCTCCTGATCCCTTGTAACATTTTGAAAGAAGTGCCCAGGGATAATATCAGCTCAGAAAGGAGCTCTATTGGTGGCTTTAAGCAAGTACATATGTGTCTCTGTGTGCAGGCCTCAGGCCTGGGGCTGGGGGTGGGTAAATGTGGTTCTGCAGGCCTTCCCAGATTGCTCATCCCACATCTGAGCTTCCTGCTACCCACCCTCTTTCCAGGTACTTCCGGTGATGTCTGTTTTTTGCAGGAATTGTTCCACCTAGCTGTCCAGTCCAAAAGGAGATCCTGCAGCTCAGTTGTCATTGTGGCATGGCTGCCTCAGTTGTTCTGTGATGTTGTGCCCTTGGTCTGACCAGCTCAGAACTCCCAAGGCAGGTGGGACGTGGGTCTTCTGCCAGGAGAGGCCTGCTAATTTCTTGAGTTGCCCTTTCCTCACCAGAGCCGTCTTCTGTTTGTTCCTTTAGAGGGTAACCGAATCTGGGAAGTTAGAGGACACAGACGCCCTGGAGAAGATACCATGGGTACCCAAAAGGCCCTCTGTCTGGGTCACTGTTGCCCGGCAGGTCAAAGGTGAGGCCGAGACCAGGTTCCTGCTTATCCCAGTCTCACTTTTATATTTTGAGAGAGACTTTTGCTCAAGCAAAATGCCACTCTTGCACTCAGAAGCTTTTTGTTGCTCAGTGTTGTGTGGACATACTTGAAACTATAGGGGTGTCCCCTGCTTGGCAACCCGAGAGGAGCCCGTGTTGACGGCCTGCCCCTGGAATGAAATCACATTTAATGGGCTTAAAACTTTTGATATCTAAGATTCCAACGAGGTGCAATAATTTCGTAGGTTGTAACTGGGTGGAGATTGGCACAGTGTAGGGGTAGCCGAAGGTCACTCTCCCCAAAACTCCAGACTGCAATTCCCATAGGCCTCAACAAGCATGGAAGTTGTAGTCAAATGAGATCTGGCAGGCACCCTATTGGCTACTCCAGCACAGAATACGAAAAGCCCTGTAAAAGACAGCAGAAATCAGTTTGCATTAGAAAGGTGGATGCGTAAGTGGTAGATTTTGGATACGGGCTTGTGGGCACCTGGTTGGCCACTGTGAGAACAGAATGCTGGACTATAGGCCTGATCTATCAGAGCTCCAGCTGATTTGAAAGGAGTGGCGTTAGGGTTGGAGGGAGAGATGCACTCTTAATTCTGGCTTTTCCATTGGGGCAGGTAAACTCCTATTATGCGCAGACTCTGAAGGATGCCTCTGGACTCAGACCCGGCAGACTGAGGAGAGAGTGGATAAATGGAAGGCTGACGGCTGGCAGAGGAAAAAGGCAAGTCCTAGGGATGGGGGGAGAAGATAGGATGAATGGGGACCCACCTGAATCATCAGCCTGAGCAGCGAGCGGGATGCCTCCCAGGTGCAATTTTGAGTCACGTGCCTGTGGAAGTGACCGGGATTTTGAGCCCTTGCCTACCTCTGGGGCCTGATCCAGTTTGGAGATGCTTCCATAGAGTTCACTTGCAGTGCATCCACATCGAGGGGAACTGCAGTTCTGTAAAGGAAGGTCGTTTTAGGGCTCTTAGCAGGAAATTCTAAGCTTCCTCGACAAACCTACAATGACCAAGGTTATGCAGTGTAAACCAAAAGAGCAGAAGTTGCTTACAAAACGATCTTATGTTTGTGGCATGGGTACACTTTTGTTCTTCTGGTGGAGCAGGAAAATCCTGCCTTGGGGGGAACAGTGAAAAAGTCCACTGGAATTCTGCCAACTTTGCTGTTTTTGTACCACAAACCAGACTCTTACTTTACATGCTATTTTTTAATGAGATGAAATTGTCCTGAGCGCATTGCATACATTCATCATGCTGCATTTAGACTGGCTTATTTTTAAAATGTGAACCACTTTGAGCACAGATACATTTTAGTAAATGCAGTGTAACAGTAGACTGTGAGTATGCAAAGTGACTTTAAAAATGCTCTCGGGGCTTGAGAACTGGGACTTCCTTAATTGGCCTGAATCCTCAGGGTCACAGAGAGGGTGGGGTAAGGCAGTGTGATCTCGCTCTCGCTCTCCCTGTGGCCCCAAGGAAGCACATTCCAAGCCCTAGCAGACTTTAAAAATCCCTCTGCGTCTGTTGTTACTAGATTCACAGTGACAAAATCACAGCCCTGCATGTCCTCGGAGACAGGATTGTAACAGCATCACATGACCGAGATGTGAAGATTTGGGATGGCAACACTATGAAACTGGTGAGTAACTTCACACTCCCCTTCCTCTCCCAGTGGGGCATCTTACATCGCACTTTTAGTATGCACACAGACTTAGCCTTTATGTTCCAAAACTGGCACGGTTAGTATGTTTGGACTAGAGCTGTCCAATATAGACACACTATAAAGCACATGGTTTCCTCCAAAGAATCCTGGGAAATATAGTAGAAGTGTTCTGGGAGTTGTAGCACTGTGAATGGTTAAACTACAGTTCCCAGGATTCTTTTGGGGTAAGGAGTCCTATCTTGTATGCCTTCATGAATGGTTTTTTAAAAACTTGGCTGTCAATTTGCTTCAGGAAGTAAATAAAGCACTATACTGTGTATATATATATATATATATAAGGGACACGGCTGGTGCTGTGCATTAAACCACAGAGCCTAGGGCTTGCCAATCAGAAGCTCGGCGGTTCAAATCCCCGCAATGGGGTGGGCTCCCGTTGCTCGGTCCCTGCTCCTGCCAACCTAGCAGTTCGAAAGCACAAAGTGCAAGTAGATAAATAGGTACTGCTCCGGCGGGAAGCCAAGCGGCGTTTCCGTGCGCTGCTCTGGTTCGCCAGAAGCTGCTTAGTCATGCTGGCCACATGACCCAGAAGCTGCACGCCAGCTCCCTCGGCCAATAAAGCGAGATGAGCGCCGCTGCCCCAGAGTCGGCCATGACTGGACCTAAAGGTCAGGGGTCCCTTTACCTTTTTATATGAATTCAACAAACCTAACCTCTTCCCCATCTTTCATTTCTGTATGCAAAGCTTTTCTCCTAACCTTTCCTTGTTCTTTATCCTGTTTCCTGTACACAGCTGGGCCAGTTCCGATGCCACGGGCCAGTTTCGCAGCTCCAGCCTTGGATCGATGCAGACTCCTCCCTTTTTCTCTATGCGGGTGACACTCTGGGCAACATTTACTCCTTAGAGTGGGGCTCCGTCTCTGCTTGAGGGACATGGCTTCCTGGAGGGAACTCCTGCCAGCAGCCTCTTAAGCCTGGCACTTCTCCTTTCCAGACATGAATGCAGCTGTTTCGCTGCTACCTCCTCAGCCTTGCCCCCCAACCCTCTCAGCAGCTGGAATCTGCAGTTCACGCATGGCTTCTTAGTTGATGTGGAGGCCATGATTCTGCCGCAGCCTATGCTTGCTTAGCAACTGTAGGCCACAGAGTTCAGATAACCATGTGAGGAACCACCTTAGAAACCTGGCTGGAGTCTGGGTTTCAGCCAATCAACCTTTGTAGCTCACCTCTACCTAACCACAGAGGTGAAAGACAAGTTTCAGAAGGGCTAAATCTATTGTGTGTACAGATTTCCCTTGCGTCCCCTTTGCCTTCAAAATACTGTGATGACAAATTTGCAACCATTGATGCCTTCTGTATAGTGTTTTTATTTTGCTAATGTGCCTTCCCTTATTTTACAAGTCAATTAAGAAATAAAATGGAGCAATGTCAATCATTTTTGTGTTCCTCTGTGCTGAAGAACCTGTACTTAGTAAACAGTGAGGAGCAGCAGGGCTGAGAAATGGCAACATGGGCTGGTGCTGCACTTTGAAGCCTGGGTATTAGGCCTTCAAGGCACAGCATAGGGGCATCTTTGAAAGTCCCTGTGCTTTGTGGCAAGACTTCAGAAGCTCCTTTTGGCTTGGCCGGGTCACCTTTATACTTGTCCCCACGTGACATCCTATGCAGTTGACAAAAGGGTTTGTGTGACCAAAATTGCCTTTTGGGTAATAAGAGAGAGGTGTCCTGAGCTGAAACTCTGCTTTAAGGCATGGGATGGGGAAGCTTTCTGAGACAAGAGGCCCCCATTCTTTCATTGCATGCCTTCCTGGGAGGAGGGAGAGAACATGCCAGTAGAGACTCAGGCCACCACTCCACAACCATATAGCAAGAAGGGGAGTCCTGTACCCCCCCCAACACTCAGCTGACTGGGAAACACTCAGCAAAGGAGGCACCTGGGCCTTTGCAATCCACTGTTTCAAAGGCCTTGACCCTATCTGCCTGCGGTCTGTCTCGCCAGAGTGGTACATGCTCTGGTTATCTCCCGCTTGGACTACTGCAATGTGCTCTACGTGGGGCTACCTTTGAAGGTGACCCGGAAACTACAACTAATCCAGAATGCGGCAGCTAGACTGGTGACTGGGAGCGGCCGCCGAGACCATATAACACCGGTCTTGAAAGACCTACATTGGCTCCCAGTACGTTTCCGAGCACAATTCAAAGTGTTGGTGCTGACCTTTAAAGCCCTAAATGGCCTCGGTCCAGTATATCTGAAGGAGCGTCTCCTCCCCCATCGTTCTGCCCGGACACTGAGGTCCAACTCCGAGGGCCTTCTGGCGGTTCCCTCACTGCGAGAGGCCAAGTTGCAGGGAACCAGGCAGAGGGCCTTCTCGGTGGTGGCGCCCGCCCTGTGGAATGCCCTCCCATCGGATGTCAAGGCGATGGACAACTACCTGACATTCAGAAGACATCTGAAGGCAGCCCTGTTCAGGGAAGTTTTTAATATGTGACATTTTAGTGTATTTTTTATCTCTGTTGGAAGCCGCCCAGAGTGGCTGGGGAAACCCAGCCAGATGGGTGGGGTATAAATAATAAATTATTATTATTATTACTTGAGGCATCGCCTTCCTTCACCCTCTCCTCATCTTGCTTCAAGGTGATTCCAGAGCACTTCGCAAGCATCAGAAGAGGCGTGTTACTACTGACCAATCTGCAGAAGCGGCAGTTGTGGGCTTAGAAGGGTGAGGAAACAGGTGAAGCACCTTAAATCCAAGGATGGGAAGGGCTTTTGAAATGACTTGAGAAAGGCTTCGCAGGCCTACAGCCCACTGCTGCTCCAAGGCCTTAGTTGTTCCACAGTCTTCCTAACCCAACACATAGCCTGCTTCCTACAAAAGGGGTGCCTTTGTCAACTCCCTTAACAAGGCCAGTGTATTAAATCAAGTTTCAATCAACTGCACTCTAGGAATAAAATTCTATGGAAGGAGGTCAAGTTCTCGGCTTGAAGGCACTTGAGACGTCAGCTTGGAAAAAACGAGGCCTGTGGTTTTTCTGCTGCCGTCCTCCTCTGCGTTGGCTGCTGAACTTCACCAGAGCTGGGTGAAATTGAAGCGCACCTTGAGGAGGTACTTCATGCGCACCTGCCGTGGGTCGTAGACAATGAACTCGTTGTAGTTCAGGGTGTAGCCATTGGGGTTCACCACCCCGGTTTCTGCAGCAGGGCCCAGGGGGACCAGAGCCCCATGGCTGCCAGGGAACGAAAACAAGAACAGTGTTTAGAAATTCACACAAGCACACATGTTCCTTGCCTGCGCAAGGAGTGCCGTAGTCGAAACAAAATAAAAAAATTCCTTCCGGTAGCACCTTAGAGATCAACTAAGTTTGTTATTGGTATGAGCTTTCATGTGCAAACTTAGTTGGTCTCTAAGGTGCTACCGGAAGGAATTTTTTTATTTATTCAGAGATGCATGGAAATGCCCTGGTCCACAAATCTCTTGGCTGCCTTAAGGACAGCCTTTGAATTTTCAGCCAAATAGGCTTCCTCCACGCACTCCAAACTTACAGTGTCGTGCTGTTGGCCGGGGACGGCGCCATCTTGCCAAGCCCTTTGGTGCAATGTTTGCTGGTCAGCAGTTTCTCCGCTTCGGGGTTTGCCTCCAACAGTTCGTTGCATTCGCCCAGAGCTACCTGCAGAGGAGGGAGAGCAGAACTTCATCCCCAGCTCATGCATACATCACTTGAATAATTAAAACACTGTAGCTGAACTCCTGTACATGGCCTCTAATCTGAGAAGCAAACAGAGGAAGGAGGAATATGTGGCGGTGATGGGTTGTGGGGATATTGGTTTTACAAGGTTGAGCCCCAGGTCTGGCCCAGGCACATCTCCCCCTTTCCCTTGCACATTTTAAAAGTTAAAATGTTTGGTGTTTTTTGTTTTTTTTAAATGCAATATGTCCAGTTGTCCTGTAAGCAATGTATGGGGTAGTGCCATCTCAACTCAATGCCATCTTAACTGCATTGTTTTAATATTAGTTATCAATTCTTGCATTTGGATCCCAAATAGCTCAGAGTGGGGGACATTGTTCTCCCCCATCTCACTTACTCCCCACAACAACCCTGTGAGGTAGGTTAGGCCGAGAGGCAGTAACTCGGCCCAAGTGGGGATTTGAACCCTGGTCTCTCCCAGGTCCTAGTCAGATGCTCTAACCACTATGGCTAATTTGTACTGAACCAGCAGTTCTTGCCAGTAAGCTAAAGGCTAGTCAGAGGGTTCAATCCATCCACTGTCTACAAAGCCCATAACACCCCACTGTCACTCCTCAACAAGTCCTTTCCCACCGAAAGTCAGCCTAAACTGAGCCTACACTCTGCAAATTTGAATCACAGGGCTGCCCCACCCCAAGTCTTTTATGTTCTTATTTACACTCCAGGGAAGGCTAGAGCTGGGGTAAGCAGTTATTCTGGACTACAGTTCCCCTTAATTCCCCTTTTTTCTTTTAATATATATTTATTAATTTTTACATAAAGTTTCCAAAAAACATACATCATGTTTTCTTATCTTATACAATGTTTTGGACTTCCATCCACCACATCTGAAGATTTTTCAGTCTTTATCACTTAAACTGCATTTCATTAGTTTCACTATTACAGTGGTACCTCGGGTTAAGTACTTAATTCATTCCGGAGGTCTGTACTTAACCTGAAACTGTTCTTAACCTGAAGCACCACTTTAGCTAATGGGGCCTCCTGCTGCTGCCGTGCCGCCGGAGCACGATTTCTGTTCTCATCCTGAAGCAAAGTTCTTAACCTGAAGCACTATTTCTGGGTTAGCGGAGTGTGTAACCTGAAGCATATGTACCCGAGGTACCACTGTACTTTTAATAGTCTTTCACTAATAATTCTCTTCATGCTTTTCTCTGCAATATTTCACATAGACCTCCTTACAAAACTTCTTGTAGTCCTACTATCGTAATCTGCTGATTACAATTACTTTTCAAATAATTCACATATTTACTCCAGTCCTCCAAGAATCTCTGATCCTGCAGGTTTTGAATCCTTCCTGTCATTTTATCTAATTCTGCATAGTCCATTAATTTCATCTGCCCTTCATTCCCTTTTTGTGTGTGCATATAAATTGTGATTTTTTTAATTACTTAGCTTTGATACTGCTTGGTATTAAAACACCTCTAAGTGGTGTGCTCACAAAAAAAAAAAAAAAAAAAATCCCTGAAGAAACAACAGACAACTTAAAATGAAATATTACAAAAACACACGGTTACATATACAGCCTGGAGCTGATGGGAATTGTAGTCTATGTGTGCAGGCGCTCTTGCCCCTCCTCCCAAAATGGGATGCAAATCTCACCTCCGACAGCAACAGCAAGCCAACGTCTTTCTCGCGGGTGGCAAAGCAGTAGTTGGCACTCTTGGAGGACATGTCAGCAAAGTAGATCCCTTTCCCAAACTTGAAGGGAAGGAAAGGAAGGTCAGTAAGTCAGCCCTGCCGTGAGGTGAGCCAGGAGCAACAGGCCAAGAGCTCAGCAGAGGACAAAGTGGGGAGACTCACCATGTAGCCAGTGACAGGGGCTTCCGGGGGGGCCACCCGCAACCCGCGACTCAATATCCCTGCCCAGTTGCCCAGGCGCGATCCGTGCCACAGCAGTGTCCTGAGAAAGGGGAAGAAGCCCAGAAGAGAATCACAATGGGGATCTCTAGGTTGAGAGCTAGCATGATGTCTCAACCTGTGGGTCCCCAGATGTTGTTGGACTACAACTCCCATCATCCCTGAGCTCTGGCCTTGCTAGCTAGGGGTGATGGGAGTTGTAGTTCAACCCACAGGTTGAGAAAGGCTGGATTAGAGGTTACAGTGCTGGGCTAGGATTTCAGGGGGGTTGGACTAGATGAGCCTTGGTGCCCTTCCAACTCTACAATTCAAGAATGATATGACTCATGAGAGCCAGGTTCGAATCCCCACTCGAGTCACGAAGCCCACTGCAAGACCTTGGGCCAGTTGCTCGCTCTCAGGCTAATGTACCTCGCAGGGTTGTTGTTGTGAGAAGAGAATCATAGCACTGTAGAGTTCGAAAGGACCCTGAGGGTCATCTAAGTCCAACCCCCTGCAATGCAGGAATACGCAGCTGTCCCATACGGGGATTGAACCTGCAACCTTGGGGTTAGCAACACCATGCTCTAACTGACTGAGCTATCCAGGACAGATATGTAGGCCACACTTTTGAGCTTCTTGGGGGAAAGGTGGCCTATATAAATGCAATAAATAAATAAAAACAGGCTCAAGTGGGGTGTCTCTCTCTCCCCACTCCTTCCACTCACCGGTTGGGGAGGTCAGAGCGGAAGGTCGAGTCTGGATCGGAGCCCTCCTTGTTCAGCACAAAGGCCTCCAGCAGCGTCATGGTGTAATCTTGGTGCGTGGGAGCATGAGTGGACAACAGGTAGCGCTCTAAGACCTGAGAAGGAGTAGGGAGCTATCAGAGGAGAAGCAACAACTCCCCAAATATTTTAATTTTTTTAAAGCATGGGCAGAGTTTTCCTGGGACTTCCCCTCCCAGCCCAGTCCCCTTCCCCTTCCCCTACATACTGTGAAGTCAGGACTATCCCTCTCCAAAGGTTGAATCTCACAGCTGAGGCCGCGATAGTTCCGGTCCAGCGGGTGCTCCTTGTCCAGCTGCTCTGACCGCACCAGTTTAATGGCAGCACGGATCTCGCCAAGAGCCTTGAGGGGCAAAAGGAAAGCAGGCGGGAGTGGTAGGAGCGTTTTCACAGGACAGCAGGACCACCAGCACTACCCAAATTGATCCATCCATGGTGGGCATCATCTGTCTGTTGATTGATTGATTGATTGATTGATTGGGATAGTCTCAACCAGTTCCTTCTCCCACTCCCCATCTGGAATGAGGGGAGTTAGGAGCCTTGAGGCCCAGTCACTTATTGCTCCAAATTTGCATGGGGAGGAAATTCAATTTCCTTTAAAAAGATATATTTACAATTTTGTTGAGACTATTAGTAAAATAAATAAGAATGAAGAACGAAGAAAGAATACGTTATGTCATAGCCTTAATTATATCTTATGGGTTATTTTGTTATTGCTGTTCTTCTTTGCTTTTTATAAAAAATAATAATTATTTTTTAAATGAAATTCCCTTTCCTAGCATGATCTTGGCATTCTGCTGGCCAGATACTCGGGGCATCCCATTCACTCCCCCCACTTCAGTTGTTCGTTTGCATTTGAGCGCTCTTACCTCCAGCAGCTGGGCCTTCTCCTGCAGCTCCTCTTCTGTGCTGATCAGTGGAGGGGTCCTCAGTCTGCAAAAGGTGATGGGGTGGGGGCACAGACTTTAAGAAAGGTTGCAGAAACGAAGGGGAGGGGTATATACATGCACTGGGTTTTGCACTCCTACACACACTGTTCTGCACTTGCAAAGAATTGGTCCTTTCGTGTGGCAGCAACTGCTCTCTGCAACTCCCCAGTTATGAAATATTAGGCAGGTACCTTCACTGTTGATGTTTTCAACTGCTGCTACAAACTTTAAGGAATGCCTATCCACGCTGGGAATTTTACCATACATACTTGGTTTAAAACTGTTGAGTTATCTACATTTTCATACACGCTATTCTAGTTTCTAATGCTTGATTTGATCAATATTTTCTTAAAGCACGCAGAAGATTGTTGTTGTTGACAACATAAAAAGAGCCTGGTGGATGAGGCGATTGGTCCTTCTACATGCACAACGTGGCAGGAAGGTGTGGGGGAGGCATATATTGCATGATTGCGAATGGCTTGGGAAGTGGGTTGAGAAGCACCAAATATCTGTGGGAGGGGATGAACAATGCTGTATGGAGTTCTGAGTATAGAGAGACAACAGAGTCCCATCCCTGAGCCATTGGGAGCTCAAGGTAAGGATGCTTGCTCCTGGCCTGGCAGCACTTACCCGAAATCATGGGGAATCCGCGTGTAGAATTCATTGCAGGCCTCCACCAGGGCACGACCCGTCTGCTTCCGCTTGAGACACGCCTCTACCTTTTGCAGCGATTGGTACCCTGCGCTGATCTGTTCAGCCGTCAGCTTTCCTGGAGGGGACATGGGAGAGAGAGGAACTCAGCCCAAGGTGTTTCTGTCTGTCCCCCAAAAGTTACTGGGCTTTATGCTTAACTTGCCCAAGCATGCAGCCCATTTGAAATGAAATGGAAAGCAACAATTCTCCCAATGGTTTAGAGCAGTGGAATTAAAACAGCAGCAGCAACAACAACTACTAGGGGCTCCCACCCCTGCACATGGCACTCACCTACATGACCCCCTTGCCCAAACCACAACTATTCACCCTTCCCTTTACACTTTGCCGCTGCCACTATTGTGGGGGAAGGAGAAAGAAAGGGCAAAAGTCTACTGGCGGCCATGAGAACTGCAGTGTGACGACATCCTTAGGGTTTTATTATATAGTATAAGACATTTGTTTCCAGATTTCACTCCAAACGTAAGAACACAAGAAGAGCCTGCTGGATCAGGCCAATGGTCCATCCAATACATTCGAGCACGAGAACACTCTCCCCTCTAGCGGTTTCCAGATTTCTGTATTAAAAGATTTCCTCTTTGGCGCTCTTCTCTCTTTAGAGCTCCTGAACTAAGTTAGATAGAAAAGCGACAAGTTAGTGCCACTTGCCTAGAGGAGCCTTCTTGGTATCATACTTCATCTCCACCACCATTTCCTCCATGGTGCGGATACTGCAAATCATCTCCACCAAGGCCTGAACTCGTGGGTCCAGCTGTGACACAAGCTTGTGGCACGAGGCTGTCTTCTGTGAGACAGCTTTTTCCTCATTCTGGAAAGAATGTAAAACAAAAGATTATGAGGAAGAGTGTTCTTCAGCCACAAGACGTCCCCTCCCTGCTCTTTCCCTCCCTGAAGTCTCACTGCATCATTGGCTTCATAGTCCAGGTGGAGAATATCATATTTGCCCGGAACCTTCTGGAAGCTGCAACGCTTGGTCCACTCATTCTTGGTTTTGTCCAAAAACCTAAAAGAGATAGAGGAAAGAAGACGCGAGACCAGTTCAAGGAGGGCAGGCATTGGATGGGATGGAGAAATACCTCCAAAATTCCCAATGTGACTCACTTTTTGGTGAAGATGTCTTTGGCTTTAGCTAAATCTCCAGCACAACTCACAAGCGAGTGCTGACCCGGCTTACCAACTGAGAAGGAAAGAGACAAAGAGAGAATGGGGGAAGGCTAAGAAGAAGAAAACCCACTGCAGAGTGTGGGACAGTGGAAGAGACAACATGTTGCTTTCTGGAGCTGAGAAGAAAGTCCCAGAGCCGTGGCTCCAAGGGGTGGTTTCTACAGAGCCACAACCACACACTTTGGAATGGGGAAACAGATAAGAACTGCTTTGCTCTACGGTGCCAAATGAATGCTCTGTCTCCGACAGTGGTCAACCAAATTGCTGGGGCAAAGCTCACAAACAAGACTTGAAAGTGAGATTTCCCATCTTGTTGCAACCCATCATAAGCAACCAGAGGTTCAACTTTGAGCAGACCCTTTGAAATCAACGCAAGTAAGCGAGCCATGTCTATTGATTTCCATGGGGCTGCTCTGAGTATGACTAACTTTGGATACAACTCCAAAAGTTATACAGCCTCTAGGGGCTCCATCCTCAGCGACTGTGTCATACCATCGCCCCCAAGTTCCCTGTCCCGACTCACCACGCCCCCAACGCATCCAGACGCTGTAGTTCCGGGCTCTGTCATCCTCCAACAACTGGATTAGGTAGTACTTGTTGTTGTTGAACTGGAGGTTTGTCTGGGAGGAACCAAGGAGAAGGAAGAGGGTGAGAGCAGATCAGTGGCAGCAGCACCACATTTATTGAATACCCCTCCCTGGAAAAGTTCATCTGGTGCATATGTTATAGTCATGCCTAGCCCTGACCTGGCATGGGGTCCTTGGAGGACAAACTAGATACTCCACAGACTGAGGAACTTGAGGAGCAATCAGGGTCCCCTAGAACCACAGCTGAGGGGCCCTCAGTTCGGAACTTGCTGAAGAACACTTGCGGCTGTCAGAGGAAGAGGTGGAGCCACTTCCTGGTCTCAAATAGCTCCAGAGCCCCCAAAGCTCCGGATCTGGGCTGTTGTGCAACTTGAGAAAAGTGTCTCATGTCTCGTGAGCAAGTGATGCTCTCCCTTCCCAAGCAAAGTATATATGCCTCCCCTCCCCGCAACTGTTTAATCTTCACACCAACCCTGAAATGGTAGGTTAGGCAGGGAGACTGGCTCAAGGTTTGTGGCCAAGTGGGGATTTGAACACGAGTCTCCCTGTTTGCTTCCATCACCCTGCGCTTTACAGGCAGCTAGTTTAACTATCCATTAAAATGCAAGTGAAAAGTAGCCTACAAGCCCACTCACCTGATTCAACATAACATCGTAAACGTCTTCTCCTTCACAATAAACATGGGCCTTGTTTGGGAAGGAAGAGCAGCAGGAAAGAGAGAAGAAAAAAGATGGTTATTTTCAGAGCAAAATGATTAAAAAATAGCATGAGCAGGGGTGGCCAACCTTTTAATTTTTTTTAGCCAAGCGGCATCAAGCTACCAAGCTAGATTGACCAGCCAACTCTTGTGGCCCAACATGCCTGTTCTTAAGTCCTTGGTAAGCTTTTACTTCAGAATGGAGGTACTTGTCATTGTGCCCCACAACCAACCTTGTTTTTGGGCTCCAACTGCCAACAGCCCTGGGGCAATATGAGGGAATTTATAGTCATTTGAAAGGCCATAGGGAAGGCTCATCCCTGTTACTCAAAGAGTAGTACAATACAGTGGTACCTTGGTTCTCAAACATCTTGGTACTCAAACAACTTGGAACCCAAACACTGCAAACCCGGAAGTAAGTGTTCTGGTTTGTGAACTTTTTCCGGAAGCTGAACCTGCTCTGTTTGAGTGTTATGCTTCTGATTTGAGTGCCACGCTTCCAATTTGAGTGTTATGCTGAGGTCTATCTGTTTTTGCTATTTATTTTGCCTTTTGGTGGCTCTTTTTTGTTTGTTATTCTGACTGTGTGGAACCCAGTTCAGCTACACAGGTTGTACAATGATAATAAAGGTATTATTATTATTATTATTATTACTGATTGATTTAATGTGTTACTGCAGTACATTGTTTGTTGTTTTCATTTTAAGGATTGATGGTCTTGTTAGATAGCAAAATTCATGTTAAATTGCTGTTTTAGGGGTTGTTTTTAAAAGTCTGGAATGGATTAGTCAATTTTGCATTACTTTCTATGGGAAAGCGTGCTTTGGTTTTGGAACGGACTGCCGGAACGGATTAAGTTTGAGAACCAAGGTACCGCTGTAAATTAAAAACCACCTTCCTTCTGTTTTTGAACGTGCATTTTATATGTTTTTAGTCAGGAGGGGGCTGCTATTATGAGGCTTAGCCAAGGTGGTGCTCGCCTCCAAATCCCTTCAGCCCCCAACTGACAGGCCAATGGTCAGGAATGGTAGTCTCAGCAAATTCGGGGCCAACGGTTTTCCATTCATGCCAGTAGGTGCCTTACATTGCCCAGCTTGGCAGAGCATTCTGGATCCACGGGTGCTTTTCCCTTCACTATCAGCGTCCTCACGGCCTCTGCGGAGGGAAAGGAGGAGGTGGGTTGGAGCACAGGTGTGCCGATTAAATTCACCCTGATCCCTCACAAACTTGGCATCTATGACGCTACTAGCTAGCCTCTTAAGAACCTCGGCATTTCTTTAAAAATACACACGGTTCTAGTTCCTGAGAGTGTTAATTCCGAGCTGCTTAAAAGCAGGCAGTACATTCCGGCAATAAACACAGCCAGCAGCCTCCTGAGAGAGGTGCTTCAGTTCATGCTATAAATCATCACCTGCTTATATCCCCAAGGTCTGAGCTGCTAGGCTCAAGTTGTTGGGGGATTTGGCTGATAGGCCAATCCACTAAGACCTGTTCCATTTGGCTGTTACCCTTGTTATCTGTGTCTCCTTGAGATGCTGTGGTATCCCCTCCGCCCCGGGCCTTCTTAGCAGGAACGGGGGTCTCGGTCCCTGAGATGCTGTTGCTTGGCTGGGATCCTCCGTCCTCAGTCTCTGCAGCATCTGAAAGAGAGAGAAAAGCCCAGGATGGAGCAGGCCTGCTGGTTGCAGGTTCTGAAAAGTGGAAGAGAGATTTTGGGAGGCTATGAACTGGTTCTACCTTGGCATAAATATATCCCCATCTATATATCTCCCAAGGACGTGGGTGGCGCTGTGGGTTAAACCACAGAGCCTAGGACTTGCCGATCAGAAGGTCAGCGGTTCGAATCCCCACGACGGGGTGAGTTCCCGTTCCTCAGTCCCTGCTCCTGCCAACCTAGCAGTTCAAAAGCATGTCAAAGTGCAAGTAGATAAATAGGTACCGCTCCGGTGGGAAGGTAAAAAGCGTTTCAGTGTGCTGCTCTGGTTCACCAGAAGCGGCTGAGTCATGCTGGCCACATGACCCGGAAGCTGTAGGCCGGCTCCCTCGGCCAGTAAAGCAAGATGAGCGCCGCAACCCCAGTCAGCCACAACTGGACCTAATGGTCAGGGGTCCCTTTACCTTTATATATCTCCCACACACCCCTCTCATTTTTTCATATCATTTTTATGAAGTCTCCAAAAATATTTCAAAATATTTATCATCATATACATTTTTAAACAAAGTTTCCTCTTGTCTTCCCACCCCTCCTGATTTTTTTTTTTACTTCTTTTTATTAGCTGTTTTATAACACATATTTTGTTGTTGTCTAAACCCTGCTACCATTAACTCTTTCAGTCATCCACTGCTTATTTTTCAAATCCTGCCGGCGACTTCATATATGGGTGATAATCCATCAGTTGTTTCCATTTTGTCTTCTTGATTTCGCTGTTAATTTCACCATTTCAGCCCCGCCCCCCTCTCCATTCTGCACCCGGGCAATGAAAAGGCATTATTGGAAGGGAAGGAAACATTTTTGCCTGGCAAAAACATTGAAGGTGGTTGCAACGCAGGGCTGCAGCACAGGGAGAGTCCTACAGGCATGCTAGGTCCACAGGCCTAAGATTCCCAACCTTTCTTGCTGGCCTTTCTTGCAATGCTGCTCTGAAGCCTCAATGAGGACTGGAAGAATGCAAAGTATTATCACCAACATACAACCCTACATCCTTGTACCTGACTCCCTGCGTTCCATCAGACGTTCAAACCCAGTCCGGCTGTTGGTCTGCACCATGCGGGCTGTGTCCAGCTTGTAGCGTGTCCGCCCAACCATCACTTCCACTGTGGGTTCTCCGTGGCCGTTCCTGGCTGCCTGCAGGGCCAGGCAGGTGTCCGCAGGGTAAGGAAGCCACTCGCCTTCTTCGTCTCCTTGCCAGCACCAAACAAAATCTGGACCAGCACAGTGGCAGGCAGAGAGCAGGAGGAGAGAAGATATCTTGGTCAAAACCTGGCGAAGCAAGTCCTAAGGGACTAGGAAGCATTTTGTAGCAATCCTTCAGTGGGGAGAAATGGGCAAATGAACATGTGCCCAAAGGAACACTTGCCTTCAGGGCAAAGGGCACAATAAGGGTGGTTTTGATGGTGCTGGACTCCAAATCCCATCAGCCCCAGGCAACATGGTCAGGAATGATGGACACTGTAGTCCAACATGGTCTGCAGGGCCACATTTTCCTCATCCTTGCGCTACGGGCCAAACTTGCAGTGATGTTTCCTGCCCAACAAGGCTCTGCCACCCAACATGGGCTGCATTTAACCTGCTGACACACCCCTGTCCGCACTGAGCAGCAAACCTGTCTTGCATTTGGAGTGTGACACTGTAGGTGGTACTGCAGCCAGGGAAGGCACCATGAAAAGCACTTTGCATTTTATTCCAGGAACTCATGGTGGGCTGTCTCTCATCCATGCGCCGACCAGATGGACCAACCTGCTCAGTTTCCTCACGGCAGTTGCATCACTGCACGACTTCAGACCAGACCCCTGAAAGCTTTCAGCGTTTAAACTGCAAATGGACTTCATAGCAAACCCCTTTGAAGGCGTGAACTGTGGCCCTTCTGAAGTTCTGCCTGATGTCATAAGTGTTAGAATTCCTGCCCCATGATTGCAGTCATGGGATTGTTGTCTATCACATGACGGTGTATGTTTTAACTCCACAAAGTGGGAAGTGACGGAGACAGGATGTTTGTGTTACTATGTTCCGTGAAGTGGGACTATTGTCCTTTGTTTTTTCTCTTTGCTGTCTGATGCTAGAGAGGGAGCCATGTAGCAGTGCTCTGTGTGTGTTTATATGTAAATAAAGTAGATTAGCCAACATGCTGAGTTGCTGAGGTCTGTTATGCAAGATGCGAAGACTCTGCAGATCCCTAAGTGTGCAGATATCTGTTGGCATCGGTCGCTGTGATGTTTGGGCAGAAGAAAGCTTTTGAAGCTCCTGAACGATTGACCAGGATGGAGGGAACATGCCAGTCAGGCATGTGTCTCTGCCAAGGTCCTACTCGAGAGTAGGACCAGCGCCTGACAATAAGGACATCAGGCGACTGACAGATGTGTGGGCTTGCTCATCTGTCAAAGTTGGCCCATGGGAAAGGAAAGACTCTTGATCCGCTGGCGGGATCCACTAAGAAAATGCAAGAAAATTAAAAGTTTGCTCACAAGAATCCTGATCCCGCACAGCTGCAGCCACACGCGATTCCAGCCCCGTCTGTTTATTCCGTTGCAGCATCTTGCGCAGGTCCACACAGGACTCCCCGATGTCCGCAGAGAGCTTCCCGGCTCTGTAGGAAACGCAGACGCCTCCAATGTCATCGCCCTGACTCAATTCGGCCTGCCTTCTCCATGTGTGGGGGTCAACAATGGGAGCACCAATGTAGTGAAGGGGCCTGGCTTGGAGAGCAGCTGCTCCACATGCTGAGAGTCCCAGGTTCAATTCCTGGCATCTCCAAATAGAGATTTTTTGGGGGGAGGGGGACCCTTTCTGCCAGTGAATGAAAACAACACTGACTTAGATGGACCAATCGTCCGGCTTGGTATAAGGGAACTTCCCAGGTGAGGAATGATGGGAGTTGTCATCTAGCATCCAGAGCAGCCTTTCTCAACCACTGCCCCCTCCCAAATGTTGTAGGACTACAACTCCCATCATCCCTAGCTACTGGTCAGGGATGATGGGAGTTGTAGTCCAGCAGCATCTGGAGATCCAAGGTTGAGAAAGGTTGATCTGGAGTGCCACAATCCCCAGCATCTCCAGATAGGGTTGGGGAAAGACCCTCAACCCCTGGAGAGATGCTGCCAGCCAATGTCTAGTGACCCAGTGATCCGACTCCCAATATTAAGCAGCTTCCTGCACCGTCCTGCGCCGACTCACCGGGCTGCCTGGCTTAGGATCTCGCTCTGCTCAGGCAAGAACTGCTGCCACCTGTTGCCTGGGGTCTCCCACTCCCAGCGCAGCTCCAACTCAGCCCCGGCAGTGCTGGGCTCCCCATTCTGGCGCTCGGGGGCCTTCCGCTTCCGTCTCATCCCTGTGGCGGCGTCAGAGCATGCAAAGAAGGCTGAGTCGACACCTCACACAATCACCTAAACAAGGAAGCTGAAGTGTCACTGGGGATCATTGCAGATGACCTCTACAGCAAGAAGCTCAGTTGGTTAGCGTGTGGTGCTGATAGCACCAAGGTTGCAGGTTTGATCCCCATATGAGACAGTTGCATTGCAGGGGTTGGGACTAGATGATCCTCAACTTTACAAGTCTATGATTTACTTTACAAGTCTATGATTCTTCAAGCACAGGCTTCAGAACTACATGCCTTACTATGGCAAATACTTACTAAGAGTTTTGTGGCACCTTATACAGGTATAGACCAAAAAAATTATTGCAACAGAAGCCACTGAGATCCCACTTGGCCGTATGTGTGGAAAGTTGTAGCATCACTTCCTGCTTGGGGAGGAGCGCGTTCAGGCCGGGCACAGCCAATGTTCTGTCTGAGTGGGCACACCTTTGTGCCACAGACTGCCTTTCTGCCAAGGCTTCCCAGGCAAGATGCGATTTTAAAATACTAAATCAAATGATGCAAAGTCCTCTCAGGTTGATGGCAGACTTAAGGAACCCTGGGGAAGCAGGGTGGGCTGTCCCAACAGATCTCTTAAGCCACTGGCAGTTCTGTCAGGAGCCGGTGGTTTTTACTCCCTGGCTGTACTGGGTCAGGCCCTCCTTCTGCCTTCCCTCAGACCTTTATGAAGCCACAACAGGGAAGCCTGTGGCTACTCCCCTCTCTCTGGGTCCCATTCCCACTCGGGAGAGGACAAGGAAGAGGAGCAGAAGATTGGCAGAGGGACCCTTCCTAGGCTTGGTAGATGCCTGGCACCCAATGCTGCTCAGATATACATGCACAGGGACAGGAATTGTAAACATGGTGGCCAAAATGTACCGAAATGAAACAAACACAGAAATGTCACAAGCCGTAACTCTTGCACATCACTGCCTTTATGGCCCCGATGCTCACAATTCTTATGTACAAGCACACCCAAGCAAACCATTGCTGTTATGTTCACACAAGAGGGCGTTTCATGCACCCAATGAAAAAGCTCCTGCTGCAATAATCACGCTGGTCTTTTTGCCGGGTTTCACCTGTGCTTTACCTACCGAACTTCACCAACATTTATCTGGCCCAGGAGGACTGTTTCAAATCAGCTGCGGTGAAATGCATTCGTCACATGCCCTCGAGACACCATTTCCGCCCCACTATGATCCCGCAGATAGAAACCCGACTCCGGGGAAGTCCGGATTCCTCAGCCACCGCGGTGATGCCGACCCCCCAGCGTGACCAAACCTTGCTAATCGTAATAAAAACTAAAGATATGGTGACAATCAGTCAATCAACTGGTGTGCATTATTCCCCAGGACCCACCCCTGGCTCTTCTGGGGCTGAGCTCTTGATCTGAATTGCCCTGCCCGACCTGGCCTCTTAACCCCCTCCAGCCCACTTCCCTAATTCCTTGATCCTGAACATCTGAGCCTGTAAGCAAGCTGGTGATCTGCCTCCCGCTTCCTATTTTTTTTTTTAATCTACCGCTCTGTGCAATATTTTCCATCGATTTCCCTCCCTATTTTTATGCATTAACACCCCCCCCCGCGCTTGAATAGGCAGACCCGTTTTTCCAACCTACCTGTTCCGCGTTGCCTTCTCTTTTTTTGCAGCTATTACGCGGCTGCAAACAGCGCCTTTTTCCTGCTCCCGGGGAACGTTCCACGGGCCAACCCCTTTTTACTTCATTTGCATACGTCTGTTTTGCATGCTACGCCTCCGGCGAATCGATAAAAAACAATCTGCGTGCGCACGCGTAGGGGACCTCCAGCTTGTTTGACGCTTTTGCACCATTGAGGAGGCGGGGAAATGCAAATTTAGAAGCGTTGCATGATGGTCGTAGCTCACAGTTTAGCATTTCCCTCCCTAGTGTTTCTTTTATCTCACTATTATTATTATTTGTTACAGTTCCGAGATTGAGGCCAGGAAGGACCGGGCCAATATATGGATTCCAATATAATGGATTCTCCACACCATGACCTTGTTGGCGAGTAAACACCGGACAATATATATTGGAATAAGGCTTCACTTTCCGTTGGCTGGGCGGAAGCTCTCCGAAGAGGCCACGTGCTGGGTGTCTGTCACCCTTGTTGCGCCTCTGGGAAGGTCTGAGAGAAGGGCCGAGCATCACCCTAGCAGGGTGTCGCCTCCTGGAGGTGGGTGAGTCCCCAGCGATGTGGGTCCCGGCGAAGTCCGAGATTGGGCAGGAGAAGCCGGAATGGGGGGAACTCCGCCCCCCTCCCGCGGATGCCTCCGTGGCCCGCCTGGGATTTGGGAATGACTCACGGCCAGCAATCTTGAGTACAATGGGAAGAGGTGAAGCGTAAGCGAACAGCGGCTTCATAACCCAATTCAGACTAGTCTCCATCCAGCATTTTCCAGTTTCCAGCATCACCATAATTTTAATTCTTATAGCGCAAAAGAATCCTGAACAGTGGAGGTATGGAATTGGTGACCTCGGCAATTTGCTCCACAGACAAGGAGAAACTAGTCCCAGCCGAGCCTACGGTATGCAATTCCACTGCTATTTCTACAGTTCTTAAAACAAATTCACTATCATTCACTGTTCATTATCTATGGGCCTTTATCATGTCCTGCAGAAAGTAATCTCTTTAATTGGCCAGAACGGAGTGCGGGGGGGGGGGGAGGGGCACCGAGTTTCACTGAGTCGAACAGGACGCTGCTGAAATATGAGAGCACAAAGTCCACCATGGATGAATAGATATTATTTATTACATACTGCCCTTAATCATAAGTCTGCAAGGGCAGTTCGCAGACTATTGGCTCCCTAGCAATATGTTTATTTTTCTAGAATACCACATTTCAAATCTGGAATATCCTTAACCAGTTAAGGATTTGCAAGGTTGAAAGCAGCACATATGTAAACACAAATATGTATTTGTAACGTAGGAGTTGGAGAGAAAGAAACTGGCGACTTACCCTGTTTCAAAAAAACACACAACAAAGATAGGAAAGGAAGCATGCTTGGATATGATCTCTGAGTGATCCTGAGAGCCTGGCCTCTGCCAGTATTAGCTAAGATGAGCCAGTGGTCTAACTCCATATAAAGATGCTTTGTATGATTATAGGAACCTTTGGCAGGGTTGGGGGAGTTTAAACAATTATGTGGTTGCTGTCAAGGGGCCTCAAGAGCTAGAGCTCACCTGATAAAAGCATCTTTGCTCCTTGTGACCACCCGTGGACCAACTAGGCCCCAACCCCAGAACTGCCAGATTATGTCTGAATCTGTTTTAACAGGATCTGTCCCAACTCTGCTCCTTGATTTATCTCAGGGGAGGTAACCAGTAGCATTTCAGCCATTGTTGGACTACAAATCCTATCACCACTAATCATAGGCCATACTGGCTGGGAGTGCTGGGATCTGTAGTACAGCAAGAAACATCAGTTAGGCCACCGGATGCCCTGATCCTACTTTTCCATGCACCTGCCCCCACCTATTCAGCATAAGGTCCTCAAATATAGAAGGACATAGCACTGGTTTGGATGGGCGGATGGGAACACTAGTTAAAATAAGAAGTTGGCAGCTGGAGCGGGACATATTCTTGACAGGTGGGGCCACTCAACGTGTGGCCACATTCCAGGACGTAATAATACTCGATGTATCCATATTGTGGAGAACATGTGTACCATTGAGCACCAGCCCTGGCCTCCAGATTGTGGGTACACCTCTGCAAAAGTTCATTACCACGCCAGCCATCATTGTCCCAGACTTCTATGTTAATGGGGTTTTCATGCTTCAGCATGACAGTCCCAAAGCCCAGGGTTTCATCCCACCAGGGGTCATTATCAGATGGGACGATGCTGGTCCTCAGCGCTCGACCTTGGAAGACAACTCTGACATAAGCATCGGTGGCTGTGAAGTGGTCGCCCCAAAGGTTGGATCCTCTGACCACAACAAAGGTGAGGTGTGCCCTGCCCCGCTGTCGGGCACAGCACATGTTGTTGTTGAGGCCATCCTTCTGACAAAGGCAGGTGCATCGCTCATCTGAGCTCTGGGAGCTCCAACGTGGACACCGCTGCGGACACTCTTCAGGGCCTTCCAGTTTATATGACTCGCAATGGCTTGCTTCAGCAAATCCCTCCTTGGGTCTTGGTGGTTCAGCAACATGTGCAAGGGCTGGAGGGAATAGGAAACCAGCCCAGGCTGTGCTTTTGCACTGTTCTTCCATTCCGAGAAGAGTTGAGCTCCTCTGGCTTTTGAGAAGAGAATCTCGATCTGTTTATCTCCTCCCTCAACTTCAATTTGCTGCTTGGCATAGTTTTCATGTGAGACTCCATGACTGTAGAACTTCTGGATCGCTTCACACCAGGCATTTTGGGAAGTGGACCCAAATACCTCGTTGTTTCCTAAAGAAAACCCCCACTTTAAGCAGTCCTCGATGCTGGAAGCTGTAACCCCCCACAAGGCCATCTTGCATGTCTGCACAGCCAGCAGGTGGCGAACTCGGCCCCCAAGGTCCACCTGGCTGATGTAGTGGGTGCCATAGGTGTCGATAAAATGCTGGTATTCCTCAGAGTTGTTCTTTATTGGCAGCTCGGCCACATGCTGGGCAAAGTGAGAGGACAGCGGTGAGGGTCTATGGGGGAGTCTCAGCCTGCTCAAGAAGAGAAAAAGAGGAGCAGGATATTAGAAGCAAGGCTAGACGAAAGGGTTTTCCATTTTGGAGGCGCTTCGCAAGACGAATTTCCCTATGGGCTTGCTTCGCAAGATGAAAATGTCTTGCAAGTTCCTGCGGGTTTTTCCCCCCTTTCCCCCCCTTTTCCTAAGCCGCTAATCAGCTGATCCGCTGATAAGCTGCTTAACAGCTGATCGCTAAAAGCCGCTAAACCGCTAATAGCGCTAATCCGCTAAGCTGTCAATGGGCTTGCTTCGCAAGACGAAAAAACCGCTAGACGAAGTGCCTCACGGAACGGATTAATTTCGTCTTGTGAGGCACCACTGTATAAGCAGGCTGGCTGAACCCTTCAGTTCAGTTCAGTTCTGGCCTGTGAATAAACAAGAGCTGTTTGAAAAATCGCTGTGGCGTCTGATATGTTCACCAACAACTTAACAGGGCCCATAACGGGTGAAGCAGGCAGTGCTGGAGCAAAATACTGCTAGCCACTAAGGTTACCTGAGCCTCCAGTGACAGTGTTGACTAAAGATATGGTGACAATCAGTCAATCAACTGGTGTGCATTATTTCCCAGGACCCACCCCTGGCTCTTCTGGGGCTGAGCTCTTGATCTGAATCGCCCTGCCCGACCTGGCCACTTAACCACCTCTAGCCCATTTTCCTAATTCCTGAACATATGAGCCTGCAACCAAGCTCTTGATCTGCCTCCCACTTCCTATTATCCTTTCTTTCTATTGGCTTTGCCCAGAGCAAGAAGAAAGCTTCCTCCTTTGTTTGAGTCTTCAGTAACTCTATGTATGAGAGCTTTGTGGAGTTTTGTGGAGTTTTGTTGAATGCTATCTGAATTGAGAGAGAAGTCTAACAATGGAATAGTAAGAACGAATGAATAACTGAACCCTGTGGGGGCAGAACACAGTTCACTAGAAACCTCTGCTGGAATTGCTATATCTGTTTGATCCAACTTCCAGTTGAGGACACCCGCTCATCATTTACTTTGATTGTATCTCTAGAGGGATACTGATGCTCACCTGTAGTGTGTGCAGTAGACTTCTTGCCTCACAAAGCTGTAACTGTCATGCTGGGATTTCTCATGTGCATAAATAGCCATCCGGGAGTGAGATCCAGCAAGGGCCACCCTCATCTTAGGCAGCTCCAGCCCTACTTTGCTCAGCACTGCGCCGAACCCCAGCTCCATGTCCAATCCCAAATCTGCTTTCCAGTCATTCTTCACCTCCGTGGCCATTGCATTGGCAACATCTACATCCAAATTCTCCACAGAGCTGCTGACTTGCCGATGGCATGAGCGGACCACCTGCCAGTCTGCGACAGCTAAAGGGAGTTTCTGCAGCTGCCCATTCATCAAGGGATTCCGGCAGAGGATGCACGTCCCATTGGGGCCCTGCCATTGGCTGGTGTCCACCACAAACGCTCCCTTTCTCTCCAGAGTGGTGATGTCAACCCCCTGACCAATATAGGTGTGGCCAGGCACAAAGGTGTCCTGCTTCATGCAGATGGAGCTGGGGTGCCGATGGCAGTGGCTGGAAGTTGTTGGTGGAAGTTGGAAGAGAAATAGGAGGAAGGCTGCTAGGAAGAGGTGTTGCTTGGACATGGTTGTTCTGCTGTGATCCTCCCCACCCCCAGTGGGGCAGATGGCTTCAAATTACCATGGGAAATAAAACAGAGAAGACTTATTTGCACCATTCAGGCTTTTCCCACATTTGAGAGTCCCTCTTTTCACATCACCTGTGGCTACCTGACCCTTTCTAAGTGGAGGTATCAGGAACTGAACCTATTGGCTTCTACAAAGTAGATGCTCTACCACTGAGCCATGGCTACTCCTAATGGTATATGCTGGGCCAGGTGTGGGGAACCGCTGGCCTTGCAGATGTTGCTGAGCTAAAGCTCTCACCAGCCCTAGCAACCATGGCTCAATTGCAAGGAATGTAGGACCTATTGTTTAGCAACAGGCTGGAGGACCACAGGCTGGGTCATGGGTCACCAGCATGGAGCTCTTCGTAATAATTATAATTATATTTTATTTATACCCCCTTCCCGGTTCAGAAAACCGGGCTCAGGGCGGCTAACAACAAATTTAAAACACTTAATTGATGCAACAAAAAACCAGCATAAAATACAGTATAAAACGTGAATAACAATAAATTCAGAATTCAAAAATCAATTTAGGGGGGAAATCCATCCAATAGATGATCACCAGAACTAGCTGGCTGAATTAGTCCTATTTGGGCCAGCGAGGAGACCAGGGGAGAATTACCGTAGCTGTGGGATCCCAGAGCGGGTAATCTTCATAAAAAGGGGAGGGGGAGGGAAGGAAGGGGAATAAAAGATCAGGCTAAGTTCAAATTGAAATCAGATGTTGCTGGACTCACAACTCCCATCAACCCCAGCCAGGGCTGTCAATGGTCAGGGTTGTTGCTTTAGTTGAGCACAATGTCTGAACATTGGCTATTCCATAATAAGACTGAAGTTCTAATGATGGCCACCCAGTGAACTTTATGGCTGAGGAGGCGACTGAATGTACAGCAGGAACAGAAATATGAAGAGGAAGCCTTGGACTAACCATAGAAGTCCAGATTTCCATCTAAAACAGGCATGTATAATCTGGGCACCAGATGTTTTCCCTGACCTAGCACTGTTGCCTTTTCTTTCCTAGCTTGGTGACAAGTAGAAGACCAATATATGTCACTTCCTCCAGGATAGAGCAAGGAGGAAAGCTTTAACTGTTGCATCTCTTCACATCTTTGGAACACAGAACATCAGTCTGGTGTAAGCCCAGATACATTCTGCATCTTAAATCTTTTATGCTGGGAGTGTCTGTGGGGTGGGGCTTCCAGCTTGTGTGTGTAATTAGGAGTACATGGTGGAATATAAACTCATTTACAATAATAAATAATGAATATAGTAGCAAACTTACCCGCTCTGTAATTTCCGAACTGCTTTGCCTTCTCTGTGTAGTACGTGGCACCACAACAGCTGCCTTTCGGTTTCTGTTCCCACCAGTTCCCTCCCTTGCCAACCGATCTGCTTTGTCTTTTGCATGTCTCTAAACCAAGATTGGATTGGTGGACACTCACTCACCCCTCCACCCCTGAACGGACAGGACCGCACCCAGTCGCATTCTCAGAAAATTGGATTCTTCTTTTCTTTCCCACTGTTTCAAATTCTTTTTTTTTTTTTTAATAATTTTTATTAAAATTTTCCAATTTAAAACAAATTAAATCCAATTTATAATCTTTTTCCTATAACCAGGACTTCCCCTCCCCTCCCCCTCTTGTCTTCCAGTTTAACAAATCAATTCAACAAATTCTTATCCCCAAATTACACTTATCGTCAATAACCCAATTTTTCGAAAATTCCCATCCCCTAAGATCGACCTAATTCCCTTCCACGAGTTCTCCCCCTTCAAGAATAATACAGATAAAAATAAACAAGATAAAAAATAGTTTTGCACCCTTTGGATTCCAGATTTCCCTCCCCCCTTTCCCGGTTGCGTTCTCAATATCCCTCGACATCTGATATCTTCCTGGGGTTCCCACATCTCACTAAACCCAGACTTCTCTAGTCCTTTACCAGTCATTTTTAAATTCGAGTGTCCAATCATAGAAGGAGTCTATCTCAAAAAGGGGCCCATTTCTTCTATCCAGATTTTTATATCCAGGAGCGAAAACTCCAATTTTATTTCTGTAAGCTTGTCAAATCTGAATGTCCCAAATGTTCCCACTTCCAGTTCTGTCCAGATCTTGTTATTTCATTATTCTTATTAATCACACTCCTCCTTTTTATTTTTTGCTTTTTCCCTGCTCTTCTGCCGAAATGTTCTATTTCCAAAAGTTTCTAGTTTCTCTGCAGAGGCTTGTTATTCAGGAGCAAAACATTACGTCATGTCCCTTTCATTTACATCCATTGTTTTCTGTAGTGTGTAGACCTCTGTAGACAAAATAATGTTCCATTTCTGCAGTTTCCCAGGAGATAAAAAGTTCTGTTCAACTGTTCAAATTTCCATCAAAAACACTTGCAATATCCCTCAGCTCCTCTAGATAGATTTCAGTAACTGAGTTCCCTTCCAGATCACATCCACCAATCCAAGTAGCTTGTTGATCCTTATTTGAAACATTTTATATCCAATTTATAACCAATGTAACCGGCAAAGTCCTCATAACAAAGTCTCTGTTTTGTTCTTCCGTTTTGACAGCTCTTTGACAGCTGTCAAGACCTCCGTTTCTCTTCCCCAGGCATTTTCACCGGTCGCTCCCGGGATTCCGGGGGGGGGGGGTTGCTTTTTAGTTCAAATTCCACTTTTCTCCTCCAGCTCAATCTTATATTTTTCCCTCGCAAAGTCACTAATTCATCAAGATAAGGTCACTCTCGATCTTAGTTGTTAAGTCCTTTGTTTTGGCTCTTCTACAATTGGGGGGGGTGACTTCCTTTTTATACCCCCCCCCCCCGCTCGCTCCGGATTTTAAAAATTTATCCCTCTTTTTAATCCATATTCCAATTACTCACGGGTTGTTCTTTTGGATCCAAATTTTCAATGGAAGAAGCCAGCGCTCTCCACCGAATGGCATGCGGCTTCGCTCGGCAGGGGAAGCGGCGGACTCAAAGCACCCCTCCCAGGCGCCCGCTCCGAAGCCTTTAAAAAGGCTCTTTCGCGGGCCGGGGGGGGGCTCAAAGGTGCCAGCCGAGTCACCATGTCCATGGGGCTCCGTGCCCATGGTTTTTGCGGGTCCCCGCGTCGCCGGCGCGGTAGAACCCAGCCCCTGCCGAGCCGGCTCCCTCCGGAGCACGGAGGGAGCCCGCCATTCGGTGATGGCGCCAACCCGGAAGTCCACTGTTTCAAATTCTTGTGTTAATAGTGTGAATTATAGGAGTCACAAACACCAGTGTATTTTTGTGTGTGTGAGAGAGGGGTGGTGGTGGTGGATGCAGGGGTTTCCTGATGGCGCTCTCTCTCTCTCTCTCTATATATATATATATGGCAAGAAGAGGGATGAACCCCATCTCAAACCCTCTTATCACCCAATTCTTTATCCACTCCATACCTTTGTAAATACCAAAAGCAGTCTGCCATTCCAGTCTGTCATTCCCAGTTCATATCAGTGACTGCTACAGTCATGGAGCCAAGAAGGAAGGCCTTCTTTTGTACATAATAAATATTTTTTTTTTGGAAGGATTGTCCTTTCTTACCTTTGGCAGAGAGCTCCAGTGGCAAAGGAAAGGTTCCGCAGGTTGGTGAGCCTGAGAGGACCGCTTCAGACTCCTTTCTTTTGAGGTTGAAAATTCAAGACAAAACTGAAACCATCATACCAGGATAGTGAGTGGCCACTAAATGGACCGTTTACTTTTGTGAGGAAATTCCTTATAAGGAAGACTCCCCCCCCCCAATGCAAAAAGTTTGGCAGAGGCTTCATAAAATTGTTCTAGGGAGTGGGGGAACATTTTTGCTCCACAGGCCAGATCCTTATTCTTATTAGATCTAGCCTTGTGGGGCAAATGTGACAAAGGGGCGGGGACACCCATCTGTCAGTCACCACAATGATGTCAGGTGATTGGGCATGTTGGGACTTCAAAGCTCCATGTAGAGCAATACCGCCAAAGCCTGCTTTCCACTGACCTTGGCTCAACTCATGGGCTGTGGACCCAACACCTGCTTTCTCTTGCCTCTGCATGATCTGGAGCATACTATAATGTTCCCAATTATGCACTGGCAGTCGTGTCTACCTGTCCCATAGATCAACATCACATATATAGTGGGGGACTGGCATGTTAAGTACAATTGTTTAATTATGATGATGATTCTCATCAGCTCCAGCCAGCATAGCCAATGGCCTGGGATGCAGCCTAACAAATTATTATTGCCAGTTATAGTTTTCAGGTTAAATGTACATAGAGTGGTACCTCGGGTTAAGTACTTAATTCGTTCTGGAGGTCTGTTCTTAACCTGAAACTGTTCTTAACCTGAAGACCACTTTAGCTAATGGGGCCTCCCGCTGCTGCCGCCGCGCCGCCACTGCACGATTTCTGTTCTCATCCTGAAGCAAAGTTCTTAACCCGAGGTAATATTTCTGGGTTAGCAGAGTCTGTAACCTGAAGTGTATGCAACCCGAGTTACCACTGTATTGGTTGGTTTATATCTACTGATCTGACAAGCTTTATTCCTGGAGAAAACATGGTTGACTTGATCCAAAGGGCACTCAATGTGACACAGAATCTGACTTGGGGTGGGGGGGAATTGTCTCTCTAGACACATTCAGAGATTTTGACTATGTGGAGTGGGTGTTTCTGAAAATGTGTTTAAAAAAACAAAAAAACAAAAACAAAACACACCTAAATTTAGAAATGATTTTATCTTTAATTGATCTTGGGGTTGTCTGCAACAACAGCCACAAATGGATTCACTTACCTGAGTGCACATCTTAAGACAGGACCGAAGTAGGACATCCTTTGTTCCCACTGCTATTTGCATTGATCATTGAAACTTTGGAGAATAAAATTAGATTGTATTTATCCAGTAGGTATTCGGGGAGTGGAACACTCCATCAATTTATTTTCCCAACAACTTCCTTTTACGTCCAATCATAAAAGAAGCACTAGAACATGTGCAAAAGGTAAAGGGACCCCTGACCGTTAAGTCCAGTCATGGACGACTTGGGTTGTGGCGCTCATTTCGCTTTACTGGCCGAGGGAGCCGGCGTTTGTCCTCAGACAGCTTGTAAAATGCCGTAAAACATCTGTAAAATGCTGGTGACTTTATAACATAATATGCTGCAAAGAAGAAGGAAATCAACTGAGGGTACTCATCTCTTTCCCTACTCTGATCATTGTCACTTGCAAGCTGTTCCCCCCCCCATCCAATTCCCACCCTCTCCCACAGACCTCCTTTCCTTTTGTATTATTACACAGCACCCCAGTCATTGAGCAGTGCAAAATTCCAAGGGCACCAAGCGTGCTTATCTGGTGTACCATATGGTGCTTACCAAAACATCCCAATTACAGGTGGGAAAACCACTAAGATGATTGCTAAGGACACAAGGCACAAAGAAAAGTGCATAAAACACCATAAAACATGCCCGTAGGAAGGCCGGAAGCAGGTCCTGAGCTCAATAGCAGTGTTCCCACCTCTGACAGTGGAGGTAGAATCTAGCCATCATGCCTAGTAGTCATTGATAACCTTCACCTCCATGAATTTATCTGATCCTCTTTCAAAGCCTCTTTTAAAAGCCATAGCTTCGTCTCTTGGGAGCAAATTGTTCCAGAAGAGGAGCAACTGGACCCAGCTGAGCCTGTGGTGTGGAATTCCACCTCTTCCTCTACAGGTCTAAAAACAAATTCACTTTTGTTACTCTGGGCATTTGTATCAAGAGAGGTGGGATAGACAGGTTTGTCTAGGGAGTTTGCTGTGGGCCTTTATCATGTCCCACAGAAGGTAGTATTTTCATCACCACTATAATGAATAGAGCTCATTATATCTGCTCCCTTGCAACATATTAATTTTTTAAAATACCAAATTTCTAATCCAGAATGTCTGTAATCCATGGAGGATTTTGCAGGGTGAGGTGCATAAAAGCAACGCATGTGTAAACATAAATATTTGTAATGCAGGAGTTGGAGAGAAAGAAACTGGTGATTCAGCCACTCTTGTGGGGCTGGGAATCTCCAGACGCTGAGTCATAGCTGCAGGAAAACAGCAGAGATAGGAAACAGTCTTAGAGATGATCTCTGCCTGGGGATCCTGAGAGCCTGGCCTCTACCAGGCAGAGTATAAGGCCAGACAAACAAGTGGTCTCACTCTGCATGAAGATGCTTTCAGTGGCGTAGCGTGGGTTGTCAGCACCCGGGGCAAGGCAAGTAATTTGAGCCCCCTAACCCGGGGCAAGGCAAGTAATTTGCGCCCCCTAACCCCTAACCTGCCGCCGCTGCCAGCTTCTTCTTGCTGCTGCCTGGTCTGGTCTGGTGTGGTTCTCTCCTGCACTCAGCGCTGCGCTGGGCGGCCGCTGCACTGTCCCTCCCCCAGATGGTCCCTCACTCTCTCTCCGCACCGCACGCCTGGCACCCACCCCCTCCACAGTGGGCGGTGACCCGGCGGCTCGGATCGGATTCACACAGCCAGCACTGCAGTGAGAGAGAGTGAGTGAGCCAGGTAGGGGCAGAGAGCTGCCCCCTCTGCACCCCCCACGCTACGCCACTGGATGCTTTGTATGTTTATAACAATGTGGACCAACTAGGCCCCAGCCCCAGATATGCCAGATTCCTTCTGAATCTGTCTCAATAGAATCTGTCCCAACTCTGCCCCTCAGTGGTGGGGGAACCTGTGGCCTTCTGGCCATTGTTGGACTACAAATCCCATCATCCTGAAATGAATGGAACAAGAAAAAAGCACTGAATTAGCAGGGGGTGACTAGTTGAAATGAGAAGTTGGCAGTCGTAGGGGGACATAATTTTGACAGCTAGGGCCACCCAACGTGCGGCCACATTCCAGCAAGTAATAATACTCGACATATCCATGAGGTGCATAACATCTGTGCCGAATAGTCCCAGCCCCGGCCTCCAGCCGGTGGAAACAGCCCTGCAGAAGATCATCTCGCCAGACGTCTTTGTCCCAGAGCTGAACCTCAAAAGAATTGTGGTCTGCCAATGTGACCGTCCCAAAGTCCAGGGTTTCCGACCACTGAGGGTTGTTGTCGTTTCTGACGACGCTGGTTCTCATTTCTTGACCTTGGAAGAAAATCCTGACATAAGCATCGGTGGCCGTGAAGTGGTCGCCCCAAAGCTTGGATCCGTTGACCACAACAAATGTGAGGCGGGCCCTGCCTCGCTGCCAGGCGCAGCACATATCGTTGTTGAGGCCGTCCTGCTGACACAGGCAGGTGCATTGCTCACCTGAGCTCTGGGAACTCCAGCGTGGACACTGTTGTGGGCAATCCCTCTTGAGGGCTCTCTGGTTGATATGGCCTACAATGGCTTGCTTCAGCAAATCCCTCCTTGGGTCTCTTTGGTTCAACAAGGTGTGTAAGGGTAGAAGGGAGTAGGAAACCATCCCAGGTTTTGTTTTTGCACTCTCCATCCATGCGGAGAAGAGTTGGGCTTCTCCACCTTTGGAGAAGAGCATCTCCACCTGCTTATCTCCTCCCACAACTTCGATGTGCTGCTTGGCATCAGCGTCCTCGAGGATTCCACGGGAGTAGGCCCTCTTGAGATCTTCACACTTGGAGCTCAGGGAAGCGGAGCCGAACAGCCAGTCAACTCCTAGAGAAGCACCCCAGTTCAAGCAGCGCTGGATGGTGGAAGCGGTAACCCCCCACAAGGCCATCTTGCAGGTTTGCACAGCCAGCAGGTGGCGCAGTCGCCCACCCAGTTGCACATGGCTGATGTAGTGGGTGCCGTAGATGTTGATAAAATGCTGGTATTCCTCAGAATTGTTATTCCTTGGCAGCCTGGCCACAGCGCGGGAGAAGTGTGAGGCCAGCAGTGAGGGTCTCTGGAGGAGTCTCAGCCTGCACAGGCAGAGAAAAAGTGGAACACAATCTTGTAAGCAAAATTTATAGCAACTTTATAGCATTCTGTACTGAAGGAGCAAAGATTGTTATTATTTTATTGTCTGCTCTTCATCCTGGAATGGTTACAATTAAAACAGGATGCATAAAACAACAACCACAGAAACAAGGTGGGTCCTAAAAATGTACACAGCTAGTGTCAAAAGGCAGGGAAAGAAGAAAAAGAAGTCCCAGTAAAAGAACAACGGATACAAAAACTTATGGAATATGCAGAAACTTGCTGGAAAAATAAGAAATCAAAGTAAACTTTTTATAACAGAATGAAAATGGTTTATGGAATATTTACAAATAAACTGTAAACAGATAAGAACATTGGCAGGATTCTTGTAATAACCTGCAGTTTTGTAAGAGTATATATTTAAAGTAGAAGAATAAATGAGTAAATTGAGTTAATTTGGAATATACATAAATATATATATATATATATTAAGGAACCGCAAAAAGAGGGGGAAGGAAGTTGAGTTTTGAAATGTTAAAATGTTTGTAAAATCATTGAAATGTATAAAACTGAAAATAATGAATGAATGAATGAATGAATGGCAGGGTAAAGAGGTGTGTCTTCAGCATTCACTGAAAGCTGAATTATGAAGACGCCAGACCCACTTCTGTGGGGAGGGATTCCACAGCGTAGGAGCTGTCACAGAGAATGTTTTCTCCTAGGCCATGCTTGTGAGAGTGGCGGAGAAACCAAGAGGGTCCCCTCTGCTGCTCATAACACCAGAGGGTCTCTATGGGGAAGGAGGCAGTCTTTCAGGTACTTAGGTCCTGAATCGCTTAGAACTTTAAACACTAATGTGAACACCTTAAATTGGGCCCAGAAACGAACTGTCAACCAGGGCAGTTGCTGTACCAGACTACGCAAGTCCCTCTTGAGAGGGCTACTGGTGCTCACCTGTAGTATGCGCAGGAAATCTCTTGCCTCACAAAGCTGTAACTGTCCTGACGGGATTTTTCATGCGCATAAATAGCCATCCGGGATCGAGACCCAGCAAAAGCCATGCGGGCCTTAGGCAGCCCCGGATCTTCTTCCCTGTCATTGTTCGTCTCCATCTCCAAACCCAGGTCTACTTTCCAGTCATTCTTCACCTCCGTGGCCATCGCGTTGGCGACATCCACATCCAAATTCTCCACGGAGCTGCTGACTTGCCGATGGCACGAGCGGACCACCTGCCAGTCCACGCCAGCCAAGGGGACTTTCTGCAGCTGCCCGTTCATCAAGGGATTCCGGCAGAGTTTGCATGTCCCGTTGGGGCCGTGCCATCGGCCGGTGTCCACCACATACGCTCCCTTTCTCTCCAGAGAGGTGATGTCCACCCCCTCGCCAATATAGTTATGGCCAGGCACAAAGGTGTCCTGCTTCATGCAGATGGATCTGTGGAACGTCTGGCAGTGGCTAGAAGTTGTTGGTGGAAGTAGGAAGAGAAATGGGAGGAGGGCTGCTAGGAAAAGGTGCTGTTGCGACATGATTGCTCTGGTCAGATCCTTCACTCCAAGAGGCAGGAGGTTTGTAAATAACCCTGCGGAACAAAACAGAGAGGGCTTCTTTGCACTGTCTAGGCATTTCCCACACCTGTGAGCCCCTCTTTTCAAACAAAACACTCAGCCTTGCTTAAAGGAACTTTTATCTCATCGTACTGGGCGTCAGGGAGCTGTGTTTTACCAAGTCACACTATTTGTCTATCTAACCCAAGGCTGTCCACTCTGGCAGCTTCTCCCCAGGGTCTCATGCAGAGGGTGTTTCACATCACCTGTTCCTACCTGATCCTTCTGAAATGGAACTACTAGCCGGTGAGCCTGGGACATTATACATGCCAAGTAGGTCTCCCCCCCCGCAACCCATGGCCACTGCTAATGTACCTGAGGCCCAGTGTGGGGAACCTTTGGCCCTACACTTTGGTTCATGACAGCCCCCATTAGCCCCAACAAGTATGTCCCAATGGCTAGGGATGATGGGAACCTGGAAGGCCACAGCTTATCCACATTGGTTTAAGGGCACGGGTGACCAACATAGTGCTCTTCGGATGTTGCTGGACTTGCAACTCCCTTCAGCCCCAGCCAGGACCACCAGTGGTCAGGGAAGTGACTGTAGTCTAGGAATGTCTGAAGAGCACCACATGGGCTATTCCCTCATTAGGATGAAGTTCAGCAACTTGCCCAAGGACTGGCCACCCAGTGAACTTCATGGCTGAGGAGGCCACCAACCGTACAGCAGGAACGTAAACATTAAGAGGAAGCCCTGGAACTATGCATGGAAGTTACGACTGCAATCTAAAAACTGGCATGTACCACCTGGGCACCAGAAGCTCTTCCTGACCTGGCACCATCGCCTATCCTGCCCTCTATCTTTAATAGCTTGGTGACGGGCAGAAACCCAGCAGATGTCACTTCCCATGCCATAGAGTTGCAACAAGGAGTAATATCTTTTCATCTTCGGAATGAAGAACATCAATTCAGTGTAAACCCAAATATACTCTGCATAATATTCATTTGGGCAGGGGGGGAGGCTTCTAGCCTGTGAATTTAATTAAGGGTATACGGTGCAATATAAACTCATTCATCATCATAATAATAATAATAATAATAATAATAATAATAATAAATGAATGCAGTGGCAAACCTTACCCGTTCTGTCATTTCCAAACTGCTTTGCCCTCTCAGTATATATTACATGGTGCTACAACAAATTGTCTTTCCATCTCTGTTCCTACCCGCAGGCTATTTTTCCAATTCCCTCCCTCTCCCACTGACCTACTTTCTCTTTCATATTCTTGCTAAACAGTGATTGGACGGGTAGAAACTCACTCACCCCTCTGCCCCGAAAACAAACAGGACAGTTTCCAATCACCACCTTAGCAAATAGGATGCTTCTTTGGCCTTCCCGCTTTCTTCTTTTGCAGCTGCTTCCAATTCTGGCACACATGTCTTGGATTATAGGAAAATAACAAAGGCCTGTGTGTTGTGTGTTTCTGTGTCTGCGTGAGAGGGAGGGGTTTCCTGGCGGCTTTCCTGAAAAGTGGTTTGTGTGTGAGAGAGAGAGAGAAGGAGGAGGAGGAGAAGAAGAAGAAGGGTGAACCCCAATCTCAAACCCTCTTAACACCCCATATTTTCGTCTGCCCCACTTCTGCAAACACTAAAGGCCTCTTCCGGGTGTGATTTAATGTTTCCAGCCTGCCATTCAAGGACTGCTACAGTCACAAAGCTTTTGCACATTAAAAAAACAAGAGAGTTTTGAAGGGTGGTTCTTTCTTACCTTTGGCAGAGTCCAGTGGAAAGGAGAAGCTTTCTACATGGGTGAGCCTGAGAGAACCGCTTTGAACTCTTGTCTATTTGAGGTTTAAAATTTAAGACAAAACAGGAACAATCATACCAGGATAGTGAGCGGCCACTACTGGGGAAAAGGGACTGTTTATTTTTGTGAGGAAAATCCTTATAAGGAAGCCATTTTTAAAAAAAAAAATAAAACAAAACCCAAAATGTCTGGAGGGGACCTCATAAAAAGAGCTGCAATGGTGCCAGGAAGTGGAGAAACCATTTGGCTCCAAGAGGCCATATCTTTATTTATCCTTATCACAGCTAGCCTCATGGCCCAAATATGACAAGTGGGCAAGTCTGCCAGTCGCCACAATGCTGTCAAGTGATTGGGCGCTTTGAAGTCCTAAAGTTGGGACTTCAAAACACAATGCATAGCTGCATCGCCAAAGCCTGCTTTCTGCTGACCTTCGCTCAACCGCCCATCAATCCATCAGCATGCACGATAAGGAGCCTAATGTAAGGCTCCTGATTATGCACTGGCCGCCACATCTCTGTCTGCCCCATACTGACATCACATATACAGTATATAGTGGGATGGGTGTGTATGGTTTGGGGGGAATGGCCCTGCAGGCCAAATTTGAACCCCTGGTGACTCACATTTGACCCACAGGTCAGAGGGACCCCACCTGTTCTGCATGCAATGCAAACTAAAAAAATATAATTCCATGGTGAAGAGAGGGACTCAGGTTGGATGCTAAGCTTATCGTACCAGCTATCTTTGTCCCAGACCTCTAGCTTGACCTCATTGTAGCCTGTCAGCATTAAAGTCCCAAATCCAGGGCTTCAGACTACCAAGGGTTGCCATTATCTACAATGAGCCTGGCCCTCCTTTCTTGACCTTGGAAGAAAATTTTGACATAGCCATCGGTGCCACTGAAGATGTCACCCCTAAGGTCGTATCCTCTGTGCACAATAAATTTGAGGTGTGCTTTGCCCCGCACCCAGGCATAGTCCCTGTTTGATTTGATCCAGTGGTAAAATGTGGGCTTCTCCAAGGAGGTTGTATCTGCTCTCATGTGCAAGCCATAGCTAGGTTACACATAATATATGGACAGCTAACCTCTACTGAGCATATTCCAGGAGTTTCTTAAGCCAATGAATTGAAATGTGTCTTTTCAAGAGTGAAGGGAGAAGCTAGAAACAAATATTATAGTTTCATCCTGCAGAGTAATTCAAATCCATCTTCTAGGGGAGTCCTTCAAACCCCTTATGGACTCATGAGGTAATTATTTATTTCAAATGGCAGCAATTCAGAAGTGCCAACTGCCCTTTTAAATGTTTCCACAAATAGGAGCCTCTATATGTTGCTCTGCTTTTCTTTGGACCATATCAGCAAGGCTGAGAGTGGAGCCCTGTCTTCTGGACATACACACTGCCCAGGCTTGCACACTATTGAATATCACTTCAGTGCTGCTAACACAGCAGTTTGACTTCACCCCCGGAAGCACACTCCATTGTCTCTTAAGACAGATGGATGCCGATAACAACAACCACCTGCCCCTAGGGTGAAAAACTTTTTGATCCTGAAATTCTAGCGCCTTCATAGTGGAGGGGGAAAGTGGGGAAACTTCTCAGCTAGGAGATTATTCCCATACCTCTACCCAGTTGTCTCTTTTGAGAACTGTCCAACCTCTCAACATAAACAATATCAGAACTTATTAGATTCCTCACCACACATCTCACCCCTTAAGTCTCTAGAGGGAGGACCTGGCAGAGATGACCTGAAGGTTTGAGGAAAGTGCTTTGTTTTTTGTAACCCCTTAAAATGGAGAAAAAAACACTGGATGTTCTGATAAAGACATTCTCTCTGTGTGTGTGTCCCTCACTCTCTCACACACTGTAGCAATATTTCATTTTGGTGGTTTCAGCTAAAAAAACAGAGCAGTTGTGCAACAGCAGAGAACTGGAATGTTTTCCCTTGTCCTTTATTATTTAAGCCAGGAATTTTCGTTTCATATCCATAGAAACACATGACAAACCTGCTGAAGCAGACTGTGTGGGGAACAGAGCTGAAACAGAGCTGAATATGCTCAGCAATTATTTGTAAACAAACCTTTTGGCTAAAAAGCCCCCCTATGCAATGACTTTATTGTGGATTTTGATAAAAGCTTCTAAATCTAATCACATTAGAAGCTAAAGGGGGAAAGGAGCACTTGCATCAGAGAGAGTGCAGTCACAGGATTTGCCCTTTGCTACATCCCACCTCAGATGTTGGTGGGACACCCAAAACAGCTTCCATAGGAAATCACCATTCATGGACCATGTCTGTATGGATGAAGCTGCTTCTTTAGGTATCCTGGTCCAAAGCCATATATAGCCTTGGAAATCAGAACCAGCACTTCTGAGTTCCTCCCAGAAACTAAGGCATGTGTCACCGTGACCAGAACTATATTCTCAAGGAACAGGAGTAACTCTTGAACCATCCTCATTTGGGTGATGGGCTCCCCTGACTATGGCTGTCCCCTACAGATTCAGGTTCAAAGCCAGTTTCAGCAACATAACCCTGTCCACCTATCAAATTTGGCCTGTGAGGCTCAAACTGATAAACATCTGCAGAGCCAAAAGGCCCTTCACCCCTGGCATGGAGAATTCACATTGCAACTCTTTTTATGAGGCTGCCTCCAGATTTTAATTTTTTAACAATGGCTTCTTTATAAGGAATTCCTCACATAAACAAACAATTCCTTTTCTTCCTTCTGGGGGCCTTTATCTCTGTATGATTGTTCCTGTTTTCCTGGTTTGACTGTAATTTTCAAACCCAAAAAGAAAAGGGTTGGAAGAGGTCCTCTCAGGCTTGCCAACTTGGCAAGTCTCTGTCCTTGCCACTGAGCTCTGCTACGGAGAACAAAGAACAAACTGCCCAAAATCCATTTTGGAAAAAATGCGGAAAGGAAGGCCTTCTTGACGCTATGATTTTAGCAGCCCTTGTTCCAAACTGGGGATGGCAGAATGGATAAGTTGCACCCAGATGCCTTTAGTGTTTGCAAAGTAGAATGGGTAAGGATAGGGGGCTGACAGGGCTCAACATTGGGGTTCACCACTCTTCGTCTTGTCTTACACACACACACACACACACACACACACACACACACACACAATGTTGTCAGAGAAGCTGCCAAGAAAGCCCTTCCTCCCCTTACCACCACATTCAGCCTTTGTGACTCACTTATAATTCAAACCTTGTTTTCCAGAATTGGAAACCGCTGTAAAGGAGGCAAGTAATAAAGCAGAAGAATCTTAATCCTGTTTGATTAGGGGAGCCATTGTCCCCGTTGTATCCCATGTAACTATCAGAATTTTAGCTTGGGGTTTGAAACTTGAGATCTGTGCTAGACGTGCCTAGAGCTCATGATATCCAGAAATCATGAGTTCAGCCCAGAAATGTTTTGCTCAAATCACACAGAGGTTAAGGGGTTCTGCCCTCCTTGCCATCTGTCCACCACTATTCATTCTTGCATATTGCATGAGGTCCATATTTGCTTCTGTTCTTGAATCAGTTTTTCAAAAATCCTTAATGCACTCTATCTTAAGCACTTTTGTAACCATGATAAATTAAAGGCGATATTTACTGTTCCTTTCTGTTGGGGATAATTCAAACTGAAATTCCCAGGTGTCAAAAAAGGTTGTTTATGTATGCTACTACTGCGGCTTGTGTTTTGTTAGCCCCCAAATGGAAAACGAGCAAGGTTCCAATTAAAGAAGAATGGCAACTTAAGTTGACAGTTTATGCGCAGCTTGCAGACTTAACATATGGAATAAGAGAACAAGAAGAACATATGTTTATAGAAGATTGGAAAACGTTTATTGAATATATGGAAAATAATTGTGTACAGCTGAAAATGCTGGCAGCATTAAGATAAATTCAATAGTGAAAACAAGTTTTGATGGATGCAATAAAGGAATACTGAATGGTATAGTTGTTGTAAAATATGCAGGGATTTATGATATGTACAGTGAACCATGGAAAGAGAAGAAGGGAAATCATTGATATCTTAAGAATGTAAAATGAGTATTTTAAATTGTAAAACAAAACAAAACTATACCCATATTTACTGTTGTTCATCTTCACCACAGATTGCAGTAAGCAGCTATTAAATGCAGATAGGGTAGCTGTTAAGTAACTTTGGCTGATTCTTTCAATGAACCTGCCTACTTCTTCAGCATAAGGTCCTGAAACATACGGAAAAGGATGGTTGGGGAGGGAACTAATTGAAATAAGAAGTGGGCAGCCGTAAGGGGACGTAATTATGACAGGAAGGGCCACTCAATGTGTGACCACAAACAAGCGTGTAATAATAATCAAAGTGCCCATGTGTCGCAGGACATTTGTGCCAGATAGTACCAGCTCCAGCCTGCAGGTTATGGCCACAGTGGCCTAAAATACGATCGCCCCACAGGTTTTTGTTCCAGAGCTGCACTTCAAAGATGTCGTGGCCTGACAGTGTGACAGCCCCAAAATCAATAGGTTCAGTCCACCAGGGGTTATTGTTATGTGGGATGACGATGGTCCTCCTTTCCTGACCGTGGAAGAAAATTTTGACATAACCATCAGTGATACCTAACCAGTTACCCCTAAGGTTGTATCCTCTGTGCACAATAAATTTGAGATGTGCTCTGCCTCACTCCCAGGCACAGCACATATTGCTGTGGAAGCTGCCGTGATGACAGTGGCAGGTGCATTCCTCATCTGAGCTCTGAGAGCTCCAGCGCGGACACGGTTGTGAACAGTTCCTCTTCAGGGCCCTCTGGTTTATATAGTGCATGATGGATTGCTTCAGCAAATCCCTCCTTGGATCCCTTTGGTTCAACAAGGTGTGCAAGGGTAGGAGAGAATAGGAAACCAGCCCAGGCTTTGTTTTTGCACTCTCCATCCATGCAGAGAAGTTCTGGGCTCCAGGTTTAGAGAAGAGAATCTCTGCTCGCTTCTCTCCTCCCACAATTTCAGTGTGTTGCTTGGCGTAAGCATCATGGAAGATTCCACGAATGTAAGTCCTCCGGAGATCTTCACACTTAGAACTCAGGGAAGCGGACCCAAATAACCACTTGTGTCCCAGAGAAACCTCCCAGCCCAAACAGCTTTCAAAGCTGGAAGCAGTAATGCCCCACAGAGCCATCTTGCATGTCTGCACAGCCAGCAGGTGGCGCAATCGCCCGCCCACCTGCACATTGCTGATGTAGTGGGTGCCATAGATGTCGATAAAATGCTGGTATTCCTCAGAGTTATTCCTCCTTGGCAGACTGGCCAGAGCGCGGGAGAAATGGGAGGCTAGGAGTGAGCGTCTATGGCGGAGTCTCAGCCTGCTCAAGAAGAAAAAAGGAGGAGCAGAATAAGCAAAGATAAATAGTGTTATCCACAACCACATACTTCCATCTGTATGACAGAAGAGAAGCCTGAGGTGTCCATCTTTTTTTTATTCTAGCTCCCATCAGCCCAAGCCAGCATGGCCAATGGTCAGGGACGCAGCCTAATAAATTGTTATTGGCAGTTATAGTTTGCAGGATAAAATGCACATATTAGTTTATTTATATCTACTGATCAGACAGGCTTTATTCCTAGACAGAACATTGTTGACATGATCCAAAGGGTAAAGATAAAGAATTTGGAAATTATTTATCTCTCTAGACACATTCACAGTTTGACAGTGTGTAATGGGTGTTTCTGGAAATGTTGTTTTAATTATTATTATTATTTATTTCAGGAAACAATTTTATATTTAATTGGCCAACAATACTTGGGGTTGTCATCAGAAACAGTCACAAAGGGGTTCTCTACTTTAAGAGAAGTCAGGGCATCGTTTGTTCCCAGTGCTATTTGCATTTGTCATAGAAACTCTGGATAAAAGAATTAGATCCATTCTAATATCACGGGGGTATGCATTCTGGGAGTAGAACATTCCATAGGTTCATTTGCTAATGACATCATTGTAATGTTGTCCAATCCCAAGCGAGCAATCTCTCCCCTTTGTGAAAATTTATATGGTTTTTATGCCATTGCTGGCCTTGAAATAATTGCTCCATATCTATTAAGCATTTCAATTTCCCCATATTAGAACAAAACATATATTTGCCAATTCAGAGTTTCATCCTGAACAATCCTGGAATTTGTTATTTATTAAGGGTGCTGGGAATTGTAGCTTTGTGAGGGGGAAATTACAGTTCCCTGGCTACTTTGGGGGAAGTCAGGTGTTCTTCCTCCTCCCAAAGATACTTCTTCCCCTCGTAAAGGCTTCCTTGAAATTCTTGCAACTCAGAAAACGAGAAGCACAAAAACACTGATTTTACCTAAAACACATGTATCAATTTTCTGCTGTCAAATGTTGGTAACTTTACAGCATATTGTGCTTCAACGAAATGGGCTGTCTCTATCAAGGACCCCTATAGAAGAGTTTGGATTTGATATCCCGCTTTATCACTACCCTAAGGAGTCTCAGGGCGGCTAACATTCTCCTTTCCCTTCCTCCCCCACAATAAACACTCTGTGAGGTGAGTGGGGCTGAGAGACTTCAGAGAAGTGTGATTAGCCCAAGGTGACCCAGCAGCTGCATGTGGAGGAGCGGAGACGCGAACCCGGTTCACCAGGTTACGAGTCCACCACTCTTAACCACTACACCACACTGGCTCTTATCTTATTACTTACTCTGACCAGCCAACTATGGCTCTGTAGGGTACTGGTGCTCACCTGTAGTATGCACAGGAGACCTCTTGCCTCACAAAAATATGGCTGTCCTGGCAGGATTTCTCATGTGCATAAATAGCCATCCGGGAGTGAGATCCAGCAAGGGCCACCCGCATCTTAGGCAGCTCCAGCCCTGCTTTGCTTAACACTGTGCCTAACCCCAGCTCTGCTTTCCAGTCGTTCTTCACCTCCTTGGCCATTGAATTTGCGACATCCACATCCAAATTCTCAATGGAACTGCTGACATCCTGATGGCACGTATGAAGTACTCGCCAGTCCACGCCAGCTAAGGGGAGTTTCTGCAGCTTCCCCTTCATCAAGGGATTCCGGCAGAGGATGCACGTCCCATTGGGCCCTGCCATTGGCTGGTGTCCACCACAAACGCTCCCTTTCTCTCCAGTGAGGTGATGTCCACCCCCTCGCCAATGAAGCTGTGGCCGGGCACAAAGCTGTCCTGCTTCATGCAGATGGATCTGTGGAATATTTGGCAGGGGCTGGGAGTTGTTGGTGGAAGTTGGAGGAGGAAGAGGAGGAAGGCTGCAAGGAAGAGGTGCTGTTTGGACATGACTGCTCCAATCGAAAAGCTTGTAAATTACCCTAGGGAATAAAACAGAGAGGTCATGTTTACACCGTGTGGGCATTTCTCATCTTTTTCAGTTCAGCTCATGAGGGACTTTCAGCCTGTGGGTCTCATCAGGGGTATTTGGTGAGGTATACATTCATTCATAAACAGCAGCAACAGCAACAGTAGTGGAATTAGTGGCAGCTGCAGTAATAATAATAATAATAATAATAATAATAATAATAATAATAATAGTGGCAACCTTACCTGTTCCTTCTTTTCCAAATTGCTTCTCCCTCTCAGTGTATTACACCGCGCTACAAGTGGCTTTTATCCCATGTTCTTACCCATATGTTGTTGTTGTTTTCAGTTCCCAGCCTCTCCCACCGACCTTTCATATTCTCTATGAACCAATACTGGATATGTGAACATTCGCTCACCCCTCCTCCTCTAAACAAACAGGACATTCTCAACAAATAAGATTCTTCTGCCTTGCTGCTTTTCTCCTTTCTAGCTGTTTCCAATTCTGGACAACAAGGAGTGAGAGAGTCAATGGCTGGATGTGGTGGTGAGAGGAAGGGCTTCCTTGGCGGCTTCTCTGAAAACACGTGTGCGTTTGCGTGTGTGTGTAAGACAAGATGAAGAATGGTGAACCCCAATGTTGAGCCCCCTCAGCACCCTGTCCTTATCCAGTCTACTATTGCACAAAAGGCATCTGGGAGCAATTTAATGCTTCCAGTGTGCCATTCCTGGTTCGAAAGAAGGACTGTGAGAATCATGGAGTCAAGAACGCCTTCCTTTGCACATTAAAAAAACAAAACAAAAGATTTTGTAAGGGTTATTCTTTGTTTGCCTTACCAGATCCCAGTGACTAGGAAAGGTTCCTTGGGCTAGCAAGTCTGAGAGGACAACTTCAAATTCTTCTCTTTTGGGGTTTAAAATTTAAGAAATCAAAAACAATCATACTGAAATAGAGAGAGGCCCCTGGTGTGAAAAAAAATCTTTTTGTGAGAAACTTCCTTATAAAGAAGCCATTGTTTTTGTTTGTTTTTAATAGAAGAGGCGTCATATGCCTCATAAAAAGAGTGGCACTGCCAATGCTCCATGCCAGGGCGTGGGGAACATTTTTGGTTCCACAGGCTAAATTCTTATCAGATCTAGCCTCATGGGGGAAATTTGACAGGGCAGGGCTGAAAGGAGCACTTCCTTTGAAAATGTTGTTTCACAGTCTAGGGATGCTGCTGATTCTGGCTTGGAACCTGACTACTCAGGTGAAAACCATGGTCAGGGGAACCCTTTACCCAAAGTTTCTGGGAGGAACTCAAAAGTGGAGGTTATGATTTCCAAGGCCATATATAGCTTTGGACCAGAACACCTTCCTCCATATTGACATGTCCCTGAATGGGTGATTTCCTTTGGGGGCCATTTTGTGTGTCCCACAACATCTGTAATGTGTTTGAGTCAAATATTGGTTGGGATGTTGTGCAGGACATTTCCTGTGACTGCAATCTCACTGATGCAAGTTCTCCTTTTCCACCTCAGCTTCTAATGTGATTTGATTTAGAAGCCTATATCACAATCTAGAATGAAATCATTGCACAGCTGGACTTTTTAACCTGAAAGGTTTGTTTACAAATAATTGTCAGATGTATTCTGCTCTGTTTCAGCCATGCTCATAAAACTGCATAAACAGCACACAGCCTGCCTCAGCCCTATGGTTTGTCATGTGTTTCTGTGGACAATATGAAAGAGAAATTCCTGGCTTAAAAAATAAAAGACAGGAAGGCACATTCCAGTTCCCTGCTGATGCACAGTTGCTCTGTTTCCTTAGCCAAAATCAGCAAAATAAAAACTGCTACACACTGACCCACTATTAGGATTGTGGGTATCTGAACATCCAGGGTGTTCTGTCTGTGTTGGGGGGTTACAAAGAGATTCCTTTAAGCCTTCCACCTCTCTATGTCTGTTCTCTCCTACCTCAGGGACTTAAAGGGTGAGATGTGAGGAATCTAACAAGTTCCAGTTCCATGTCTATGTGGAGAGATTATGGTTGCCATTATTTCAAAAAGTGAAAACGGTTGTTGAGCTTTTTTTGGCCAAGTTGTTGAGCTTTTCCAGATGTATGGTAACCCTATTTCCTCAGAACAAACAGGGATGTGAGCAAACTGGGCAGAGACATTGGGATTGTTCTTTAGTTGAGGAGCCTTTCCACTTTCCTCCTCCACTATGAAGGTACAAAAATTTCTAGATCAATATGTTTCTCTCAACAAGAGAGCCGCTTCTCTCTCTCTCTCTCTTCCAACAGCCTCTAAAGGGGTAAAATAAAGGTAAAAACACTCATTCACCCAGGATATTTTTTTTTCATGAGGCTTCAAAAGGTCTCCCCTCTCCTTTTTCACCCTAGGGGTATGTCCTAGGCCCCTATAGATGGAAGCATTTCCAAGGGCAATTGGTCCTTCTAAGTAGCTGCAGTTTGAAATAAATAAATATAATTACCTCATGAATCTGAAGTTTGAAGATGGATTGGATTGACCAACTACAAGATAGGGTTGTCATTTTTCTAGTTTTGTGAAGCTTCTCCTTTAGTTTTTGTAAAGGTACAGTTGCTCCTCTTCCCTCAGGGTTTTCAATTCATTGGCTTAAATTCCTGGAATATGCTTGATAGAGGTTAGTTGTCTGTACAGTATGCTTAACTCGGCTATGGCTTACACATGGAAATGTTAGTGGGGTGTTGGTTTTTTTTGACAGCTCAGTATTAAATTAAGTGTGCTCTTTAAATGTAAAATAATGTGTCTCCATTCCTTTCTTTGGCAGATAGTCCCCTTTGGAAATGTTTCTGATAGATTCAGGACAAGAAGATGGTTCTTTCTATATTGCCTGTTTCATAAGAACAGCAGCCCCCAAGCTTTATACAGTGGTTACATACCTCGGGTTACATACGCTTCAGGTTACAAACGCTTCAGGTTACAGACTCCACTAACCCAGAAATAGTACCTCAGGCTAAGAACTTTGCTTCAGGATGAGAACAGAAATTGTGCTCCAGTGGCGCGGCAGCAGCAGGAGGCCCCATTAGCTAAAGTGATGCTTCAGGTTAAGAACAGTTTCAGGTTAAGAACGGACCTCCAGAACGAATTAAGTACTTAACCTGAGGTACCACTGTAGTAGTCTATTAAAGAGGTAAAGGGGACCCCTGACCATTAGGTCCAGTCACAACCAACTCTGGGGTTGCGGAGCTCATCTCGCTTTATTGGTCGAGGGAGCCAGCGTACAGCTTCCGGGTCATGTGGCCAGCATGACTAAGCCGCTTCTGGTGAAGCAGAGCAGTGCACGGAAACGCCCTTTACCTTCCCGCCGGAGCGGTACCTATTTATCTACTTGCACTTTGATGTGCTTTCAAACTGCTAGGTTGGCAGGAGCAGGGACCGAGCAACGGGAGCTCACCCCATCGCGAGGATTCGAACCTCCGACCTTCTGATCGGCAAGTCCTAGGCTCTGTGGTTTAACCCACAGCGCCACCCGCGTCCCAAATAATCTATTAGGTCTCTTTAAATGGTAGTTCGGAGATGGGGATGGCTGGCGGTGCCCTGGTTCTTATGGTATGGCAAGATCTTGCCAATGCACAGAGATCTGAGAAACTTCATCTAGACAGAGAAGGTTCTTCCATATAGTTCTGGCTGATGCTAAAATGCTCAGGAGTATGGGTAGCTTCATGTACTGGGGTCCATTATGCATGTTCATTCTCCTACGATGTCTTCTCGGGCGACAACATCTATAAGGCGATGTGGTATCAAGTGACAACCTGATCTAGTGGTTGTAGTTTTCACTCTCGGTCCCCTTCAGCAGCTCTGTTTGCATCCCAAATTCCCTTCCCAGGGAAGATGAGAATCCAGACCTGCAATGCAGTGAAATGGAGCAGTGGTTCCTTCCTCAACACTTGTTTTGCCAAATGCAAGTGTTCTTTGAGGATTCAAAGGCAACAGCAACACAAGTGGAAGGAAGTTCAGTGCTTTTATTAAATAGGCAGCACGACCAAAACAGTCTTTAAGCAAGATAACACACAGCACAAACAAGATAGAATACTTCCCCATTCATTTATCAGGAGCTCTAGGGATCGATAACAGAGAGACTCCAGTGGCTGGAGTCTGGGCCTACATCAAAGCACAAGGATCAGAGCCCATTTGAGAAATTTATCTTTCCTCATCCTGCTGTAACTGATCCCTGGAGCCCAAGCAGTAAATCCAATCCAAAAACGCTTGCCAGTTCCCAGGGTGACAATAAGCAGGGAGGAAGATTAGTACAAACCAATACCTATCTCCTCAAGATACAAACGTCTTCCTCGTAGATTTCCTTACAATTGTGGTGCGGTGGATGGAGAGACCTCATATTACTTATTTGTTTATGTAGTAAAGTTTATTTTTTAAAAAAATATAAATTTTATTTACAGTTTTCAATATTACAATTTCCAAAACCACATTCACATGAAAATAAGCATTTCCCCCATTCATATCTTTCTTTAAAATGAAACAATTTATATACCGCTTGACTGTAGAAAAAGCCTCAAGGCAGTTTACGAAAAAGATAAAATACAGTGGTACCTCTGGTTACGTACTTAATTCGTTCCGGAGGTCCATTCTTAACCTGAAACTGTTCTTAACCTGAAGCACCACTTTAGCTAATAGGGCTCCTGCTGCCGCCACGCTGCCACCACACGATTTCTGTTCTCATCCTGAAGCAAAGTTCTTAACCCGAGGTACTATTTCTGGGTTAGCAGAGTCTGTAACCTGAGGCATATGTAACTTGAAGCGTATGTAACCCGAGGTACCACTGTAATAAAATTTGCACTAAAGAATTTTCAACCATAATTTTAAAAAGAAAGTTAAGGCTACAATAAAATAGACTAAAACAGATTGCTTTTCCCTCCAAAATTAATAAATAAATTTTCTTGATTTGTTATCAAAGATGTGGAGACATAACAAAAAGAAAGGAAACGCAGAGTCAAAAGAATTAGAACATTAAAGCACAAGAGTCTGGAAAAGCAAAAGTACAAAGTTACAATGCAGCTCCAAAAGGATGACAAAGTAGTAACATATACAAAAATTGCTTTGCAAATAGGAAAATCAGCCCAGGCTTTGTTTTTGCACTTTCCCTCCATGCTGAGAAGTTCTGGGCTTCTCCGGGTTTTGAGAAGAGCATTTCCACCTGATTATCTCCTCCCACAACTTCAGTGCTCTGCTTGGCAAAAGCCTTGTGGAAGATTCCAAGGATGTAGTTCCTCTGGTATTCCAGTGAGTACACTCAAATAACCAGGTGTTTCCCAGAGAAACCTCCAAGCTCAGGCAGCTCTCTAATTTAGAAGCTGCAACCCACCCCCCTGCGATCTTGCATGTCTGCACAGCCAGCAGGTGGCGCACTTAGCTGCACATCACTGATGTATTGGGTGTCATAAATGTTGATAAAATGCCTTAAAAAATTTCTTCCTTGGCAGTCTTGCTATGTCCCAGGAAAAGTGGGAGGCCAGCAGAGAATGCCTCTTGCAAAGTCGCAGCCTGCTCAATAAGAGAAAAAAGGGCAGAAGAATATTATAAGCAAAGACTCTAAGGGTTAATCAAACCACTGACACTCACAAACCTCCCTCATTATAAGGGAAGGGAAGCCTGTGAAATCCACATATTGTTGGACACTTAATTCCCATCAAACTCAGGCAACATGGTCAATAGTCAGGGATGCAGACCCACAAACTGTTATTGGCTGTTATAGTTCACAGGTTAAATGTACTGGTCAGCTTATATCTATTGATCAGACAGGAACTAAGCAGGGCATCCTTTGTCCTCACTGCTATTTGTATCGGTCACTGGAACTCTGGAGAATAAAACTAGACCCAGTTGTCATAAGAAGCAGGTAGGCATTCAGGTAGCGGAACATTCCATCAATTCATTTGCTGATGAGATGGTTTTTATGTTGTCTAATCTCAGGAAAGCAATTCCTCCACTTTGTGAAACTTTAATTGTTCATGCAGTTGCCAGACTTGATAGTAATTTATTCAAGTCTATTTTGTGCTTCAGTCTTCCTAAACTAATATTTGCTAATTCAGGGTTTCAGTCTGAAGAATTTTGGAAATCATAGCTTATTAAGAGTGCTGGGACTTGTATTATAGAGAGGCAGAAACTACAGTTCCCAGGATTCTTTGGGTGAAATCATGTCCTTTAAATGTATAGTGTGTACCTAGGTGAGGGCACTTCCTCCTCCCAGAGATGCTTGCTCCCCCGTAAAGACCTCCCTGAACTTCCTGCTACATTGAAAATGGGAAGGACAAAATACATGGAGATCCCCGATTTAACATGTCACCTAGAACATGTGCATTAATTTTTTTGCTGCCTGATACTGGTAACCATCATAATACTAGCTGCCATTCTAACCAGAGTTCTTGACAGCTTGATTGCATTAGTGTTGGATTCCACCCTTTGTGTTTTATAAACTGTTAAGTTGTGGGTGAACATATCAGACAACACAGCGATTCTTCAAACAGCTCTTGTTTATTCACAGAACAGAAGTGACTGAAGGATTCAGCCAACCTGCTTATATAGAGCTCCACCACAAAGCAACAGTAACAACTTTATGTAACTATCCAATCACTGAATGTCACTTTCATTTCCTTATTTGCATATGTGGACCTGAGTGAAAACTATCTACAGTATCCCCCTGCTGGCCCAGGGTGAGAACTTCAGTACATAAAATAAACTGTGTGTGTGGAAGGCATGCCCAGAAAGGCAGATTGAAATGAATACACAACAAACACGACAACAACCACATGCTGCCCGTACATGGAGGGAAGCCAGTGAACTCACATTGGTGGTGGGACCTGCCACTCAGGACAGCCTCCCGTCTCCTTACACAACAACATACATAATGCAGCTACAGCACACATCTACAGCCCACTCCTGCATGAACTCCTGGGGCACAGGCAGCAAAGACCGCAGCACTACGAGTCCTTGGGCATCTCATCAGGGTTCAAATCCCCCTTTGCTACTTACAGCTCATGATAAGTGGCAAAAGGAGGAAAGCAGATACCATGCAGCTCAGCACCAAAATATCTCTCTCGGAAGATGGTCTGCAGAGAAGACACATAGCCCGTCCTGGGACTAGACATGGGTGAATCTGTCAGTTTTCAGGCTCTTTTCATGCGCTCATAAACATGCATAATAAATGTGGTTGGCTCAGAGCATCTGGGCAGCAGGCTCCATCCCTCTCATAGAAGCATGGAATTGTAGACTTGAAAGGGACCTAAAGGGTCATTTAATCCCACCCCCTGCAATGCACTCTGTATTTGGTGTCTCACTACATGAGTGTTATGGGGAAAAAACTGCTCCTTTCCCCTTATGGGGTACCCAAGAGCCCATATAGAGTCCTTCTGTAGGTTCTCTATTGGTGGGAGAAAATAACAGAGACCAACCAGAGAATATTGAGAAGCAAAGCCGCTAGTAAGCCTGATCTTTATTAAAGGTGTTGCAGCAGGGTGCTCCCCCCCCACACACACACACAGGAGGGGGGGAAGGACCCAGAACAAAGGTGTGCCCGCCCATATATAGACTTTTTAAATTGCCCGCCCTCAAACTCCAGACCATCCCCAGAAACATCATACATACATCACAGAAGGGGCAGACTACAACAGAAATCTGAGTGCGTTGTTCCCCCCCCCCCCTTGTCTGCTAGGTTGCTTGACTGGATTACCTGGGCATCCTGGCCACTCTTTTGTTAAAGGTAAAGGTAAAGGTAAACTCTTTTGTTACTCAATTCCTGAATACAGGTCACAGGCTCACACCCTATTCATATCTTAAATGTGCCCTTAAGACAGGATTTGTGAAAGAGACAATGGGGAGATTTCCCATTTCCTTCGACCTTGCAGAGAAATGTTACAGATAGGTAGCCGTGTTGGTCTGCCATAGTCAAAACAAAAAATTCCTTCCAGTAGCACCTTAAAGACCAACTAAGTTAGTTCTAGGTATGAGCTTTCGTGTGCATGCACACTTCTTCAGATACACTGAAACAGAAGTCACCAGACCCTTCTATATAGTGAGAAGGTGGGGAGGGGTATTACACCTTCTCACTATATAGAAGGGTCTGGTGACTTCTGTTTCAGTGTATCTGAAGAAGTGTGCATGCACACGAAAGCTCATACCTAGAACTAACTTAGTTGGTCTTTAAGGTGCTACTGGAAGGAATTTTTTGTTTTGCAGAGAAATGTTTGAGGTCATTTTGGGAGAGAGAAAATGGTTTCAGGACTTTTCTGTGGGTTTCAGACATGTGGTTTACATATTCATATGTGTTTGCTTGGTACATTTATGAACATCTATTTTATATAAGACCTTAAAATTCTTATAACATGAGTGTCTGCAGGTTAGAAGCAGAGCCTACTTCAAAGAGACCATCACTCATACTCCTGTTAATAGCCCACATCTAGAATGCCCTAAAAGAACATCAGTGGAGTGTTTAGCTATGCTAGGCTTAGGGCATGATGACTCAGGCTGGGTGATGCGGTTTGTTGTTGTCATTTGGACTGTCCTCTCAACTTTCCATTCAGCAGCAGAAACAAATAATACAAACCGTCTGTCTTCATTTGCAAAGCTGGCAGAACTGAATCACAAGTGGTGGGCAGCATGAGGCATGACTGATCCCGGTGACTGCGATCATATCCGTGCATGCAAATTTGTCATGCACATGAATCTCTTGCATAAGTCAGGAAATGAAATTAAGAAGAGGCATTCAGAGCTGAACAAATGCAGGCGGGAAACACAGACAGCAATACCCGCCTAAGACATTTTGCTATCTGATGCAGAATAGCATATGGACACCCCACCCCCACCATTTCAGACACAGGTTACCCAGGACTGGCCATGTTGCTGTGGCACCTGAAACAATATCCCACAAGCACCTCTCCCTTGGAGGAAAATAATAATAATAATAATAATAATAATAATAATAATAATAATAATAATACCTTGGGTTAAGTACTTAATTCGTTTTGGAGGTCCGTTCTTAACCTGAAACTGTTCTTATCCTGAAGCACCACTTTAGCTAATGGGGCCTCCCGCTGCCGCTGCGCCGCCAAAGCACGATTTCTGTTCTTATCCTGAAGCAAAGTTCTTAACCCGAGGCACTATTTCTAGGTTAGCAGAGTCTGTAACCTGAAGCGTCTGTAACCTGAAGTGTATGTAATCCGAGGTACCACTGTAATAATAATAATAATAGAAGCAAGCATAAAATTTCCTAATGCTCAGAATGAGTTGTCAGAGGTGGTCTCCTCCCTTTACCTAATGGTAGGACTGCTCCTTCTCTGTTTTTAAGGTTATTGTATTGCAAGTAACAGAAATGTATTCCTTCAAATATATTGTTATGAGTTGGGGGGGGGGCAGATCCCACTAAACTTCAGGATCTAATTAAAGTTAGACCCCAAATCGAAATTTGGGACATTGAAAATACAAGACCAGCCAAACCAGTTTTTCCAGTCCAGGAATCTGCCTGGCAGAGGAACCATTAAGGAGAACAAAGCCTGCTGATCCTGCATTAAAGATGATTCATTAGCTGGGACAATGGAGGGTCCCTGTGCCAGAGGGCAAATGTCTCCCTCCTTCATGGAAGACACAAGATCTACCCACCCGGGAAGAATGGCAGATGATGGTGATGGAGTACATGGAACTGGCGGAAATGACTGGCAGAATCCGAGACCTGGGAGAAGAGTCGGTAGAAGAAGATTGGAAGAAATTTAAAGACTATCTACAGAAACATTAAGGAATGTTAGAAGGATGCTGGAATGAAGCTATGTGGTTTTAGCAGTAATGTTACAAAGGAGTATGTAAAAATGGATTGTTAATAGGTGAGAATGTAAAGTTATAATATATTAAGATAAATTATTAAGATAAAAGCAAAAATGGAAAGGATTTGCTGAAATCGCTAATTGAACTAGAATACAAAAAAGGGAGGTGTGAGGAGGTCAGGGAAACAAGCAAATGAAAGACAAGACATGGAAAGGTTGATTTGTTTTTAATTGTTTTTACTTTTCTGTATTTTGTATTTTTTGCTTCTTTTTCTTTTTTTCTTTTCTTATTCTTGTAACTTTTTTGAAACTTTATTAAATATTATTTTTTTAAAAAAATGTCTCCCTCCTTCAACAGCTGGTTAGTTAGAAAGGAAGAAAGGCCAGGAGAGAGGGTCAGAACTGCAGTGGGTACAGATGCAAGCAGAAGAGGGGAAATATCTGCATTTTGCAAGAGAGAGCCGGGGAGGGGGTCGGAGCACCATGGAGGCTGGCAGCTTTAGATCCAACTTGGCACCATGAGAGAGACAGGACCTGCTTGGGGCATAATGCTGGAAGCCCTTCCACTGTAGATCCAGGTTACATATGTGTAAATAAACCATACATCATAAACACACCACCATTTCCACTGTGCCTAATTTGCAAAGGACACATAGGCCCTCAATAAGTGCCTGCCACTCCCTGGAGGTTGCAGGTGGCATGTAACACTGTAAGTGGTTAAACTACTCAACAGCTTTATATAGAAGGACCTTCTCCACGGATGCTCCTGGACTCTGGATCTCCCTCCTTGCTGTCCTTCTGCTGGCAGGTATAGACCAGCAGGCTTGTGGGAACTGCCTGCTTTTAATCAAAGGGCTGGTGCCTTGGTGTTTTCCCATAAAATTTTATTAAGCTTTTTTTTTTCATAATTTGTTGTTGTTTAGTCGTTTAGTCGTGTCCGACTCTTCATGACCCCATGGACCAGAGCACGCCAGGCACTCCTGTCTTCCACTGCCTCCTGCAGTTTGGTCAGACTCATGTTTGTAGCTTCGAGAACACTGTCCAACCATCTCGCCCTCTGTCATCCCCTTCTCCTTGTGCCCTCCATCTTTCCCAACATCAGGGTCTTTTCCAGGGAGTCTTCTCTTCTCATGAGGTGGCCAAAGTACTGGAGCCTCAGCTTCAGGATCTGTCCTTCCAGTGAGCACTCAGGGCGGATTTCCTTAAGAATGGATTCGTTTGATCTTCTTGCAGTCCATGGGACTCTCAAGAGTCTCCTCCAGCACCATAATTCAAAAGCATCAATTCTTCGGCGATCAGCCTTCTTTATGGTATTTTCATAATACAATACCATTAAAAACAGATTAATCTAAATAAAAACAGAGAAAGAAAATAAAATGCAGAGTCCTCTTTCAAAATTAGCTCTTAACCCCTGTCTCACACAGAAAGTATGCATTAAACAGATTTTTTTTATTTGTATGTTTTAAACAAAATTTATATATCAAAATAGTTTAAATTTTATCGGTGTGTATCCCCCCCATTATTGGTCCCCCCCCCCTTGTTTTTATCTGGAAGCTGTCTTGAGTCCTGCCAGGGATAGAATAAATGTCATACAGGAAGAACAATGATACAGTATGAGATCTTCACTTGTAGTCTTGTAAATCATTTAAAGTGTCAACACTTATAAATACTGCAGTTTATAATATAAGGGATTATTATCATGACTGGAATGTAATTGAAATCAATAAGATTTTGGAACGCAGAAATAAAGAAAACCATCAAAACAATCAATTCCGGCACGTGGAGGCCCCATCTTATCCTAAATTATATAATTTTCTATTTGAATAATTGATATTAGTAATTGTATTTTAAATTGGCATTATGAGGCTATCACTGGATTATAATTGGAAAACTAATAAAAATTATTATATTTTTTAAAAGGAAGTGCATCTGTGTGCATTTCAAGTAGTGTAGCGGGATGCTGGAACTGAAGTTTCTGGGATCTATCATCAGCCTTGAAAATTCGGCAGGGTCAACACCCTTAGCAGAATCCCTGCATGCAGAAACCAAAGAGACGACATGAAACTGACCCCTGACAGTATACCAGCTCTATAAAGGCAAGGCGGGGAGAGGGGGGACGCGACTCTAGAATAGGATCTTTTAAACATGTTAATCTGAAGTATGTCTCTCTTCTAGGTGGAATATTAAATCACTAAGTGCTATAGGTAAGATCATGCAGTAACTGTTGCCTCAATAGTGGGATTAAACATTCACTTACAGGTAGCTTTTTATGTTTATGAGCCATCTAAGGCCAGGTTGCTCTTACTACATTTGTACAGGTGTAGGAGACTTAATATGCAAGGAAGAAGGAGGGGGGAAACCAGCAAGATATACAACCCATGGTTTCTGATGGCTAATATACCAGCCTTCCCCAACCTGGTGCCCTCCAGATATTTTGGACTACAATGCCCATGTTTCCTGACCATTGCCTATGCTGCCTGGGGCTGATGGGAATTGTAATCTGGAAAGGTTGGAGAATGCTGCTCCCTTTGCACAGTGGACGAGAAAGGATTGGGGAGGTGGGTTAGTGGTCCACTGTGCATAGCCAGCTTATGCTGATACCACACAGAGCACATGTCCTCTGAGCTTAATCCACACTAGAAAATGGAATGTTGCAATAATAAATGCTCCCATATTAGGATCATTGCTCAAACTGTATATTTGCACAGAGTCAAAACTTTTTGTCTGCCTCCAGCCTAAAATGCATAGAGATTATGACAACATTTATCCACTAAGCGTCAGTGTAAGCACATTTGTTGGCTCTTAGTTGCACAGATTGCAGAAAGGGAGAAGAATTGATTTGGGGAGAGGGAGCTCTTCTGTTTGCCGTAACATTTTGGCTGTCTCTGATTAGACTGGTTAGAGTTATGCAGAAATCCACTGCAACCATATTGTGATATTATTTGGCAGCCTCTCCCCATCCTAGAAAATTAGACATGCTGTTTTGAATTTAGTCCATCTTGTGTGAGGCCACCCCCCCCCATAAATGTTTCCTCTCCGCTTTTTCGTTTTAATGTTCACAACATTAAAAAATTGCCTGACAGCACACTATCTTGAAGGGGAAAAGCAATCTGTCCATGTTTTCTTTTTTATTTCGGTACTGCAAATGTGTGGAGGTTGAGGCTGAAAGAAGTTATGCCCATGTTTCAGTAGGTAAGGCTGAGGGGAAAAAGTGGCTTGCAATAATTCTGCAATGTAGTTTATATCCTTACATTGAAGATTTGGGGTGAAGGGAATCTGAGACAAGGGTAGAGTGGCTTGCAACACCCGTGTAACGAGTCTTTATGCTGGATCAGGAAGTCAGCTAGGTTAGTGCTGCCAGTTCTGATGAGCAGCGATTCTCAAAGATCTAGGGCAGAGCTGCCACAAACTGAACTGACAGCCCTCATGTAAAAGTGTGGGTTGTGTCCAACTAAGTTATACCATGTTTAGACCCACTGAAATTAATGGGCCCAAATTAGGCATATGCAGAATAGAGCCATTGGAATAAACACTGGACACAACCCCATGTGTTGAACGACAAGCTACAGCCCTTTCTCCTTTCCCAACTCCTAAAGCATCCATGAACAATACACAGGCAAAAATTGTTAAGTTGTGGGTGAACATATCAGACAACACAGCAATTCTTCAAACAGCACTTGTTTATTCACAGGCCCAGAACAGAACTGGGCTGAAGGGTTCAGCCAACCTGCTTATATGGAGCTCAACTACAAAAGCAACAGTAACAACTTTCTGTAACTATCCAATCACTAAATGTTACTTTCAATTCCGTATTTGCTTATGTGGACCTGAGTGAAAACTATCTACAGTATCCCTCTGCTGGCCCAGGGTGAGAACTTCAGTACATAACAAAAATGAACACGGAAATCAGACACCTTTTGTGTTAACATAGTACAGCAGTATAGTACTCATTAAATCATTTTCTCCCCCTAGAGGCAGTGGGTTTATGTTGTCTGGAGGAGGAGTGGGGATGAAAAATGGTGTTGCCACCTATGAAGTTATAAGACTTTTAAGGTGTTAGATATAGATATATATATATATATATATATATATACACACACACACACACACACACACACACACACACACATATACACAGATGTTCATAAATGTATCAAGCAAACACATACAAATACGTAAGCTACATGTCTGAAACCCACAGAAAAGTCCTGAAATCATTTTCTCTCTTCCAAATTGACTTCAAATATTTCTCTGCAAGGTGGAAGGAAATGGGGAGCCTCCCCATTGTTTCTTTGCTCACAAATCCTGTCTCAAGAGCACTTTTAAGAGATGAATAGGGTGAGCCTGTGACCTGTGACCTGGATTCAGGAACTGAGTAGTTATAATAATGAAAGAGTGGCCAGGATGCCCAGGTAATCCAATCAAGTAACCTAGCAGACAGGAGAAAAAACAAAGCACTCAGATTTCTGTTGTCGTCCGCCCCTTCTCTGATGTATTAAGGGGGTGGTCTTGGGCTACACCTCTTCTGTGATGTAGGTATGATGCATCCGTGGGGTGGTCTTGAGCTACAGGGTGGGCAATTTCAAAGTCTATATAAGGGCTTGCACACCTTTGTCCGGGGTCCTCCTCCTCTCTCCTGTGTGTGCATGGGGATGCAACCTGTTGCAACAGCTTTAATAAAGATCAGGCTTATAGCTGCTTTGCTTTCGTATATCCTGGTCTGGTCTCTGTTCATTTCCCGACCGGTTTGAGCCTTAAATGGTACGCTCTCTCCGAAGATCCAGTCTTCCTTAAGAAGCTGAATCCCTTGAAGGGATCCCTCAATATTCTTATTTCAGAAGCAAAGGGGAAGAAGCCGATACAACCATTTGTTCCCAGCCAGTCAGTTGTCTTTGTGATATATTTTTGATGACCATGCATACCCTGAATACCTTCTGTGGAACAGAATCTTGATGGTGACTTTATAAGGGAGTAGAAGGGACACAAATACAATTTTGTAGTGAACTTAGGGGTTTGGAAAGATGTATGAATTCCAGACTAGAAATGGGAGAGATTCCTTTTGTGTTTTGCTCCGTGAGGATAAAAATGATGCAAAAAGGTGAGGGTCACCGACTGTATAACAGCATGGATTTATTTTCAGAGCTCCCAACTCCTCCATATGCTTCAGACAAAGCTTCTGGGAAAGGAAAAAAGTAGTTGTGTCTTCTGGAAAAAATATGTTCTAAATCATGTTGTCAGAAATATGAAATGCAGATCAGCACAGATGTTTAAGCCATTTATTAATAATTTAATTCTTTTATTATTTAAACCCCCGCACATCTGGCTGGGTTTCCCCAGCCGCTCTTCATTTAATTTGATTTGTATTACAATAGTGTGACAGGTTGAGAAGTTCAGCAGATACAATGCAAAATAAAGGCACAAGTTTGGCAAAGGGATATATGGGGACATGGAAATGGCAGCCTATCTAGATGGTGTTCAACTTGGGTCCCCTGAACTATACACAAACTTGGGCGTACTTTTCTAGATGCAGCCTAAAATAACCCCAAATGGAGGGGAAGCCTTTGAGGGTTCCTGTTGACCTACCATATTTCATTTATTAGAAGGTGGCAAGGGAATATCTGTAGGTGGAGTAGAATCAGCTGTAAATTTAATATCACGGCAAAACAAGACCGCTTCCTTGCCCAAACCCAGATGGTATTGCCATATGTACATCTTCTCATTGGGCTCCAGGGTCAAATTAAGAGATTCTTCAATCTCAGTGGCTTCATTCCAGTCTTCCTGCTCTGTGTTTTTTTATTAATTTTTTTTTTTTAAGGGGTGAAAAATGAAAATTAGTTTGGCCTGATCGAACACAGCATCACAGAGGGAGTGGGGAACTATTGTTAGGTTACATAACTGTGCTTAAGTATTATGTCACTACAGTGGTACCTCGGGTTAAGAACTTAATTCGTTCTGGAGGCCCATTCTTTTTTTTAAAAAAAAATATAATTTTTATTAACCGACCAATCAAACCAAATCAAATCACATAAATTCCAAATTACAAAGCCAAATTTTTTTTTGGGGGGGGGGGGTACCCATGCTTCTTGATTGGCAGGAGTCCAATCCTCAATTATTTCTGCTGCTTTCATATTTAGAATGATATTTTCAGTCCCTCTTCACAATCCTTGTCGTTATTCATTTTCCTTTCCATTCACCCCCGAATTATCTCCGCAAGTGGGTGAAAAAAACAATCATTTATATTTCTGTGTGGATTCTTTATTGCTCTCTCGTGAATCACTCTCCTCCAATAGTCCAGGCGTTTCCACTCAAGCAGGCGATCGCCATCTTGTCATTCCGATGAAATACAGTCTACAGACCTGTTGCATTGTAAATTAGTCTTTTCCAGGAGGGCTGCCCCTTCCAGTTCACAGTACGATCCAGATAACAAATCTTCGGCTTGCCCTCCCTAAGACGAAACTCCCTGCAATAGATGTCTGTCCTTCTGTATCAAAACTCAATTCTTGCTGCGTCACAAATAGAGCCTTTGTTTTTCCAAGTCCTTCACAGAATAAAACCTTTGAGTTCATATTATGTCTTCCCACACAGCTCATTTTTAACCCCATTTGCCAATTAATTATTGTGACAGATCTTCTAAGGGAGGTGGTTATTAGGTAATCACATGAAACAAAAAATAAAAAGTCGTTTCCCCCCCCTTCCGTTCCGTTGCCTTCCACATACCAGCATGTCTGTAGTGCTTTGATGTAATCTTCCATCTCCATCTTCTTCCTTTCAGTGGCAAAATTATTAGCAGATAAAACCTCCTGCCTCTCTTGAAGCATGTGTATTAGCTTTCTCCAAATTTTTCCTCTAATTGTTTATTTCGAGCTGCTGCAACCAGTGCGCAATCAGAGACAGTGTCCAGGAGAAGCCAGACCCACACGAGGGCTTTGTGCCTAGTGCCCTCACCCCCTTCTTTCAAATCTGGGGGTGATTTATGGGCACAGCAGGCAAGGCAGCGTCCCCCATTCCCTTGGGGCGACGAGGGAGGCTGCATACTCCCATATCAGCCCCTTAATTACCTCGTGTGAGCCGGAGAGATGGTATTGTCGGCCATCTTCCAATGCACCCCTAGCGGTCCCCCTCTGGAGGCCCATTCTTAACATGAAACTGTTCTTAACCTGAGGTACCACTTTAGCTAATGGAGCCTCCCGCTGCCGCCGCATGATTTCTGTTCTCATCCTGAAGCAAAGTTCTTAACCCGAGGTACTATTTCTGCGTTAGTGGACTCTGTAACCTGAAGCGGCTGTAACCCGAGGTACCATTGTATGCTTAAGTATTGTTACACGCTATCCCAGTCTCTTATTCTCGTTCTTCAAAATTGGAAAGGAGGAAAGAAAAAGAGGGTGATTCTGCCTCTTGGTCACATCATGCTCACTCCCTGCAAGGTGTTTCAAGAAATCCAGATGGGAGTGTGTGCATTGGACCTACCAGAGGCACCAATCTGTAAAACTTAATGGAAGGCACCATGTCACTTCTATATAGCACAGAAAGCATCATTGTCATTAACATTTTTAAGGTCATTAAGCAGTCAGAAGTTAGGCTACAGGTCCACAAAGATACACAGCGCTCCAAACTGAGTTTTGTGACATGTTAGTGTGTCGGCTGCAATGTGCACAAATGCTCCCCATGCTCCTCCTGGGGCTGGAAAGGGGTTAAGTTGAACCTCTGGTTTGCTAGTAAAACTGAATTACTATGGCACAAAATGATGCATGTCTAATAAATGTGTTGCCAACATGAAAAGTTTGGAAACTCTGCCCCAAAGTGGAAAGTAGTCGTTCTTCCCTCCTGCCAGTGTCCCTCCAAGTCCTGCCCGTAATCGCGTAGAGTAGGGTTACCAGACATCCCCGTTTACTTGGGATAGTCCCCAGATTTGTGAATAAGTCCCTGGACAAATTCCATCCCGGAATGTCCCCGGATTTCTTTTTCTTTTTTTTTTTAATTTTTTAGAAAAGTTTTTCTTTTACAAATTTAAATAACACATACTTTCCAATATAATACATAAATTCTTTTAGACTTCCCCCAGCTCCCTCCACAATCCTCATGATTTTAAAATTTAATTCACATTTCCTTTATAATTGTATTGCAAGTTAGTAAATCTTTACAGCTCTTTCCCCTCTTACAACACCCTTTCTCCTCACAAAGCCTCTTTAAAACCGACTAGCGTTGTCTGTTCATCACATATATTTTCCAGATAAATCGTAAACTTTCTCCAGTCCTGTATGAACTTGTGATCCTTTTGGTATCTGATTTTTCCTGTCAGTTTGTCTAATTCAGCAAAGTCCATCAATTTCCGTCTCCATTCTTCCAATGTTGGTAAATCTTCTTGTTTCCATTTTTGAGCCATTAAAATTCTTGCCGCAGTCACTGCATATTGAAAAAGTTTATAATCACTTCTATTGATCTCACTTCCTGTAATTCCTAACAAAAAGGCTTCTGGTTTCTTCACAAACGTATATTTAAACATCTTTTTCAACTCATTATATATCATTTCCCAGAAGCCTTTTACTTTCTTACACTCCCACCACATATGATAGAACGACCCTTCCTTCTCCTTACATTTCCAACATTTATTACACGTCTTATACATTTTTGCAAGTTTAACGGGAGTGATATACCATCTATATACCATTTTCATGATATTTTCCTTTATCGTCATACATGCAGTGAATTTCATATTTTCCTTCCATACCTTCTCCCAATCTGTCAGCTGTATATTATAACCAAAATCCTTGGCCCAATGTATCATAACCGATTTAACTTCTTCGTCTTTTGTTTGCCATTCCAATAGCATTTTATACATTTTTGACAAAACCTTATAATCATTATTTATTATCTCTTTCTGAAATCTAGACTCTCCTTCAATATATTTCCTCTCTTTACAATCCTTTTTAAACATTTCATTTGTTTGGAAGTAGTGCAACCAATCATATACATATTTTTTAACTTGTTCATATGGCTTCAATTTCCATTTCCCCCCCTCTTTAATTACAATATCTCCATAAGTCATCCAATCCTCTCTCATGTTTGTCTTTTTAACACTCATGACCTCCAGTGGGGATAACCAATGAGGTACATTTGGTTCCAAAATATTTTGGTACCTATCCCATATTTCTATTAGGGCACCTCTAAAAATATGATTGGCAAAACTTTTGTGAGCTTTCTTCTTTCCCAACCATAAGTAGGCGTGCCAACCGAACCTGTTGTCAAACCCTTCCAAGTCCAATAACTTATTATTTTTTAGTGTTATCCAGTCCTTTAACCAACAGAGACAAGATGCTTCATAATAAAGTTTCAAATCTGGCAGGGCGAAGCCACCTCTTTCTTTCGCATCAGTTAGTAACTTAAATTGTATTCGTGGCTTTTTGCCCTGCCAGATATATTTGGAAATCATTCTTTGCCACTCTCTGAAGATCTTTGTCCCCTTGATTATTGGAATCATTTGAAATAAAAACAACATCTTTGGAAGCACGCTCATCTTAATTGAAGAGATTCTGCCCCAAAAAGATAATTTCATCCTACTCCACACTTCGAGGTCTCTCTTAATAATGTTCCAAGTTGTCACATAATTGTTTTGATATAAATCAATATTTTTTTGAGTTAACCATATTCCTAAATATTTTACTTTTTTCGCCACTTCCATCTCTGTTTCTCTTTGCACTTCTTCCATCAGACTTTGGTCCAAATTCTTCACCATAAGTTTAGTTTTCGTCTTATTTAGTACAAATCCGGCTACTCTTCCAAATTGGTCAATTTCTTTTATAACTTCTTTTAAACTTCTTGTCGGATCTTCCACTGTAATTACCAGATCATCGGCAAAGGCTTTAACTTTATATTGATTTTGACCTACTGTTACCGTCCCCGGATTTCATCTCATGTCCCTGGGAAATGCAGCAGCGGCAGTCTCAGCAACCTGCAGCAGTTGGCTCTGGCTGGCTTCAGGTGCTCGGAAGTCCCCATATGATGGTGGTGCAGCGGCTCTAAGTTGCAGCTTCCGGGCTGCCTCCACCTTCCCTGACCCCAGCAACTAAGCTGTGAAGGGAGGCTTCATGCTGCCTATCGGAGCAGCCTCCCAACTTCTACCCCACCACCTCCACCACCACCAAAGAATCAACAACTCAGGGGCTGCCCGGGCTCATGGAGAAAGGAGATAGAAGTCTCGGAGGAAAGGGAAACATGAACGTATAGTATTGATTGATAGTGTCCCAGGATTCATTGAAATATATCTGGTAACCTTAGCATAGAGGGCCTTGAAACAGATGCCAGCAGGGTCTGTTGGTTCAGAATGCCATTTCCCTTATTTATAGGGGGGACGGATTTGCCACACCCATCCAACCGTGGAAGATGGCAAAAGGTTGTATCTCCCGCGGGGAGAATGACATGGGCCGATGGCGATTTCGCCTCATGCAGAGAGGTGTTGATAGGTTATATAAGCTGGCTCCGCCCGGCTCCACCCTGCTGTGTGAGAATTGCTCATATAATCTTTCTGTGTGTCCAAAAGTTGTTTTGAAATGCAGAACTGTCTGAAGTATGCACCAGAGAGAAGAGCTGGAGAGGGTGGAATATTATGAAACAATCCATTTCTTTTACCACGACACTGGAAAATTGTATATATTCCAAGTTCTGCTGATGCAATATTTTTGTTCCTGGCAAACTCTGCACTCAGGGGAGGGGGAGGGTTTTCTTGTGATTGTTATTTCCGTACATTGTATGAAAAAAATAAATAAATTGTGTATTTGGTTCCAATGTAGGTGGAGCAGTGTGTAGCTTCTCCTTAATCCGTAGCCTCTTCTATCCTATTTAAACAGCCCTCTTCTTTATTTGGCCTTGGGGGGGGGGGTAGTGAGCGCCTGCCTATTTTAGGTCAAGCTGAAGCCTTTCCATGGTGTTTGGTTTATTAGAGGTTAGCTGGCAAACGCCAGTAACCCTTAGTCCACTGAGTAACCCTGAGTAAGTGCAGCAACTGCTGGGGCCTCTCACCGCTTGCAGATTGGGGTGTGCGCAACTGGATTTGGATCCAAGCTTTCAATATCGAGGAAGATCCACAACCCCATTTCCCACCCATAGCCACTCTGGAAGTTAGGTAAGGCTGAGGTGCTAAGGAAAGCTTGCTTCCTCTGGCTAATAAAGGGGGCTGGTTTGTGTGTGTTGATTTTCATTTACTTCTATTATTATATAAATAAATAATAGGGGATGGAGGAGGGGAGCCATTTTGAGGTAGAGCATAAAAAGTTGCTTCGGATCTCTGGTGCATACTTCAGACAGTTCTGCATTTCAAAACAACTTTTGGGCACACAGAAAGATTATATGAGCAATTCTCAGTGCTTCCCCCCTGGGGGTACGCAGGAGTACGCATACCCCTAAACATTTTGTGAATCTAAGGTCCTCATTGAGGAGCTGTATTTCAATATGAGGAGGGAAATGAGAGTACCCCTAAACTTTTTTATTTTTTTGTAGAAAAAAAGCACTGGCAATTCTTAAGGAATCCTTAAACCAGCATGCAAGAAAGGGAAAGTCAAAAATGGCTTCACAGCACTCCAAAATACTTGTTGATCTTGCAGGAAGAGCCTCTTTGTGAATCAGGCCACAGCCCCGAGAGCCAAAAACACTCCCTTTGCTGCAGTAGTTTGCCTGGATTTCCACAGAATTCTTCGTCTTACATAAATCAAACAGTCCCATTGAAGAACAGTTCCCAGGCCACTCTGCTTAATTCACAAGTTTGGTTTTCTTAGGGCTCTCCTGGGGTTAGGGTGAGGGCTTCCAAACTCATACCCAGGGCCATAGCTAGGGGGTGGTGAGGTGGGCCCTGCCAGGGGCACAGGTGACAGGGGGTGCAAAATCGACTAAAAATATGTCCATAAATATCAATTATTGCCTCATAAGAAATGGGTTTAAATAAAGGGTGAATTGAATGGATGGAGGGGTGGGGGTTGGAGGAGAGGCGGAAAGAAGAGCTAATTTGTCCGCGGCTAAGGGGCGCAATCAGGATGGTTCTGCCAGGGGTGCAATATTACCTGGCTGCTGCTCTGCTCATACCCCCAGTCCCTAAAGTGTTTCTTCAGTACATAACAACTTCAGTACATAACAGTCGCAGTCTGCAAACTCATACCCACAAGTCCCAAAAGCTCAGGATTCCTGCTGCTTCCTCTTGGTGGTCCAGCCTACTCCATCTCTTGCCGCATATCCCAAATCTTGCCCCCAGGCTTTAGCTGGGGGCACTTTATGAACAATTCCTTGACCCACACCCACCCCACCTTGGTGGCCAGAACCCTCCCCCCTTTGCCTTCTGATGGGGCTAAATAAAGGCAAGCAACTTCCCTATCGCCTAAACCCATGGACTCTGGGTGACCTTGGCTGATGGGATCTGCTTGGCCCTCAACCTCATTTTAAGATTTGAAGACAGGGCGGATGCTGCCAAAGCTTTACGAAACATGATTTATTCACATATTTACAGAGGAACTTAGTTGGAGGGAATCCATCTAACAAGCCCCTAACAAGCTCCAATAGGGGCTTGTTTTCTACATGAGTTCAGCACTGGAATCCAAGGCAACTCTCACAAAATAACTTCAGCCAGCCAGCAGAAATTGTGGTGCCTCCTCCCCTGCTGCTACTCGAGGTCTTCTGCCAAAGCCCCTTCCTCAAAACTCTTCTTGCAGCATCACACCTAGTGACCCCAGCAACCTTCCAAATCCCCTGCCTCTGTCACAGCTCAGGGCAGGAGGGGAAGTACAGTTCTCTTGCCTTCCCAAGGGCCCTGAATAGCCCTGTATTGTTTCTTAATGGTTCAAGCTAGGCCAGGTCATTTTCCATAGGCTAATTCCTCTGCTGCTTGTATTCATCCTGCCTGATCCCAATAGGTCAAAATCCTACCATTTTTAATATCTAGAGCTTAGGGGAGTCCATGGCCAGCCCAGTGTGTGTGCTTAAGTGTGCACACACACTGGGCTGGCCATGGACTCTTTGTGTCCTCTTTGTGAATCAGTCCACAGTCCCAAGAGCCAGAAACAACTCCCTTTGCTGCAGTAGTTTGCCTGGAGTTTCCATAGAATTCTTCCTCTTAAGTAAATCCAACAGTCCCGCCCACAGTTCCCAGTCTATTCTGGTTAATTCACACATTCAGTCTTCCTAGAACTCTCCTGGGGTTTGGGTCAAGGCCTCCAAAGTCATACCCCCAGTCCAAAAGAGTTTCTGTTGCTTTCTCTCTGTGGTCCAGTCTACCCCATCTTTTGCCGCATATTCCAAATCCAAATCTTGCCACCAGACTTTACCTGTGGGCACTTTATGAAAAATTCCTTGGTGGCCAGAAAAATTCCTTGGTGGCCAGAAAAATTCCTGGCCCACCTTGGTGGCCAGAACCCTCCCCCCTTTGCCTGCTGATGGAGCTAACCAGGGGTCAGCAAACCTTTTTCAGCCATGGGCCAGTCCACAGTCCCTCAGACCATGTGGTGGGCAGGACTATATTTGGGGGGGGGGGTTGAATGAATTCCTATGCCCCACAAATAACCCAGAGATGCATTTTAAATAAAAGGACACCTTCTACTACTGTAAAAACGGGCTGATTCCCGGACCATCTGCGGGCCGGACTGAGAAGGCGATTGGGCCGGATGACTTAGTTTGCCTACCCATCAGCTAAACAAAGGCAAGCAACTTCCCTATCTCCTAAACCCATTGACTCTGGGTGACCTTGGCTGCTGGGATCTGCTTGGCCCTCAACCTCCTTTTAAGAACTGAAGACACGGCAGATGCTGCCAAAACTTTAAGAAACATGATTTATTCACATATTTACACAGGAATTTAGTTGGAGGGAGTCCATATAACAAGCCCCTAATAAACCCCAAGAGCAGTTCAGCACTGGAATCCAAGGAATCTCTCACAAAAAGATTTCAGCCAGCCAGCACAGATCTTTCTGCCTCCCCCCACCCCCTACTATTCTAGGCCTTATGACAAAGCCGCCCTCCTCTTCCTGTGGCATCACACCCAGTGACCCTCGCAACCTTCCAAATCCCCTGTCTCTTTCACAGCTGCCAGGTCGTTTTGCATGGGCTAATTCCTCCTATTTATTCTGTCCTATCACAATAATTTCTAGCATTTCTACCATTTATTAATTTCTAGAGTTTAGGGGGCGGGGTCCATGGCTAGCCCATTTTGTGTGCTTAAGGGTGCATGAGTAATTAAAAATATAATTAAAAACACAAAGGTGAGTTCGGGGATTCTCTAAAAACTTAATGGGGGAGCAAGATCTCTTGGAATGTTGATGTTTTGAGTTCCCCCATCCTGTATATGTTGTATATACAGTACACCACAGTGTTCAGTACCTCTCAGTCCAATGTAATAAGAAAAAACAGCTCCTTTTCCCTTATGGGGTATCCAAGAGCCCGTATAGAGTCCTGAAGTGGGTTCCCCATTGGTGGGAGAAAATAACAGAGGCCAACCAGAGAATACTGAGAAGCAAAGCAGCTAGTAAGCCTGATCTTTATTAAACTGTTGCAACAGGGTCCCCACTCACCACACACAGGAGGGAGGGGAACTCTGAACAATGGCACAGTCTTTATATAAACTTTTAAAACTGCCCACCCTGTAGCCCAAGACCACCCCCCTAAAACATACATACATCACAGAAGGAGGTGGTCTACAGCAGAGAAGGCGGTCTACAGCAGAGGATACCTGATAATAGTTGTTGATTGCATTACCTGGGCAGTCTGGCCATTGTTTTGTTGTGGTTGTTGTAAATAAAAATATGCCCTTTTCCCTTATGGGGTATCCAAGAGCCCATATAGAGTCCTTACATAGGTTCCCTATTGGTAGGAGAAAATAACAGAGGCCAACCAGAGAATATTGAGAAGCAAAGCAGCTAGTAAGCTTGATCTTTATTGATCTGTTGCAACAGGGTACTCCCCTCACACGCAGGAGAGGAGGAGGACCCCCAAAATTGCTGTGCAGGGGCTTATAAAGACTTTTGAAATTCCCATCCTGTAGATCAAGACCACCCCCAGAAACATTATGCATTCATCACAGAAGGGGTGTAACCTAAGACCACCCCTCAGATAAGGCGATCTAAAACAGAACATTTGCATGTTGCTTTCTCCTGTCGCTTTGTTTATCTCCTGTCTGGCAGGTTACTTGATTGGATTTCCTGGGGAGCCTGCCCATTCTTTTGTAGTGGTAAAATACTTATTTCCTGGGCCAGGTCACAGGCTCATACCTTATTCATATCTTAAATGTGTCCTTAAGACAGGATTTGTGAGGAAAGAGACAATGGGGAGACTTTTCCAGTTTGACCATGCAGAGAAACATTTGCTCAGTTTAGGAATCAAAATGGTTCCAGGTTGGCTTTCCTGTGCTGATCTATGTACGTGTGGTTATGAACGTTGCCATATATCTAAGACCATAAAATTCCTATCACATGGTTAATACTTTCATTCCTGAATCCAAGTCACAGGCTCACCCTATTCCTACACAAATACACCCTTAAGACAGGATTTGTAAGCAAAAATAAACTCTGCAAGTTAGGTTTGTCTGAGGCACAAAGGAAAATTTGTTTCCTAAGGTTAATCAGGGGCCATATATGTATGTTGATTTCCATTAACTTCATTATTATATAAATAAGTACAAATCCTGATGTGCTTTCTATTTTGCATCACATGTTTTTTGGCCCTGGGAGATTTTAGTTGAAAAACACCATAAATATCAACCAAATGCAATTTAAAAATATGTAAAAATTAAAAGTGTTCATCTACCAACAAAGCAATAAGGAAATCTATCCTTCCCCAACTGAAAGAGGAACACAAAGACAGAACAGAGCTCTTCCACCCATGAGGCAAGGTGAGGTGACTGCCTCAGGCGGCAGGATGTACTGAGGCAGCAGGGGTCAATATTTTTTCCTCCCTTGTCCCTGATGTACATCTTCCTTCACCCGTTCTTCCCTGGTGGAAATGGGGGGAGGGGGCTATTTTGAGGCACACCTCAGATGCCAAATTTCTCAGGCCATGAAACATGATGACCACCACAAACACCATGAACACATGGCATCACTGTTAAAAGACCTCCACCGACTTTGCATCAGCCACGGGCTTGGTTCAGAGTTGTTGTACTCAAGGTTCTTGTACTCGTGTACAAATCCCTGAATATGTTACATCCAGGATACCTCAGAAATAGCCTGAGGTATCCCTGAAGTCACCGGGGGAAGCATGGTTAATGCTTCTCTATGGACCACAAGCGTGGGGAAGATATCCAGACAGGAGTGTCCTGGGAGGGCTAAGTCTGAGCCAGGAGAGGCAGATCCAAAGTATTAAGCTGTGAAGGAAGTGGTATAGAGTTGAAAGCATTGCGTGGACAGGCAGAGTCCCCTCCAACCCCAGGCGACCCCGGAGCAGAATAATGATTCAAGACAACGTGCTATGAGAATAAAACTGACCACAACTTTATTACGTTTTGGATGTAGGGAGACCTTGGCTCAGTCCCCAGCCGGGGATCAGAGAGACGTTTGGGTTATCCAGAATGTGTGGGGATTGGGCTGGCTCTGGAGAACATATGTGTGGCGTTTGCCTCCTAGGATGGGTCATAAGGAAATACTTAAAATGGGTGTGATGTGATTGGCCAGTGAGAATGCAAGGGGGCAGTAAAAGTTAGAGTGGGAGCTGTTTGAGAGTCAGTTGAGGTTTGGGAGTTGAGAGTTGAGGTTTGGGAGTTGAAGAAGGAAGAAGGAGGATTCGGTGTGGGTTGGTAGAGTTGTATTGTGAGAGAGTGAGAGGAATTGTTAGGTTGAGTCAGATAGATAGTTGGAGTAATCAGTTTGGAGTTGTTAGGAACTAAGATTGAGAAACTGACAAGAGAAAAATAAACTGAAACCATACGCTTGTTTCTGCATTTAAAAATAAACTTGATTATTTGTTAATGTTAACAACTGTCTGGACTCCATGTGTCCCCGTGTCATAAGAGAATCAGGGTCAGAGAGGGGAATAAAAGAAAAATGATCCGAATGATATCATCCTACCCCAAAGTCCCACAACAATAATAAACTGTGCCTTAAAGAATGCATTGTTGGGAATATGCCATCTTACTGTGTCTTTTCACGTATCATTGAATGTAATATAATGTGTGCCTTTTAATGCATCATCCTGTGTACCTCTTTCTCCATGAAGATATCCTTTTAAAATGTATTCGTGGATGTATCTTTAATGAAATGCCGTACTATGCTGTACTTTTCTGAATGTATCCAAAATGTAGTTTTTAAAGAATGTAACAATCTAAATATTTCAAAATATATATACTTGACTCAATATTGTATCCAAAAGGCTGCCAAAACTCAATCCACCACACTGCCTCCTACTGGGTCTGCAAACCATACCATGAATACACACAAATAGGAGCTCAAAATAAAGCAGTCCTATTTTTCCAAAAAGTATGCAAACATCAGGCTATCACACCCGAATTGATAGCAATGCAGAATAGGATTTCACATTAACATTTAAGTCATTTCCTGAGCATCTTCTCAAACATCCAGCCTCACATCTGCATGCTGATTATCAGCAGTTGCAGAGGTTTTCCTGTAGATAAAGGAAAAGCCATTTTTAAGCAGATCCAAAATTAAATAACACAAAGATCAACGCATATCACCTGAGCCCTTCAGCAAATTGACACCTCCAGAAAGTCTTTCAACATCCTGCTTACCTTATGTTAATCCACTCTTCACACCCCTCATATCGCTTCCCCCCACCTCCTTGCTATTGATCTGAATGAGAATCAAAAGGTATAAGAATCAAGGCAGTCCTTTTGTTCGGGGTCTCTGACTCCGTGTCATTGCGTGAGCGGGGACCCTGTTGCAACAGTTTTTTGTGTTGTTTTTTTTCCTGTTCTTTCAATAAAGATCAGGCTTTGCTTTTTCCAAATCCTGGTGTGGTCTCTGTCTTTTCCCGACCGGTACAGAGCCTTCGTTTGCGCTCCTTCCAAGGTCCTGGTCCTCCTTCTGAGGCAGGGGCCCCTTGGGGAGGCAATTAAATATTTATTTCACCCATGAGAAGCGGGGTGGTGGCAGCAAAGAAGGCAATCACAGTGGTGGCACAGGGTCAATAGACCGTCAAATGTCCGGGGGCCCTGATCGCCACAATATGTTCAAGCAGAGAGCCCCCCCCTCGTTTTGCCGCCATTGCAGCGGAGAGCAATGACAACCTCTCGGCATATGGCCAATGCCTCCCCTCAAGACCCATTTAACAGGGAACCCCGGGAACACCACCGCATGGGGGCCGTGGGTCACTGCTTCACGCACCCGCCTCCCATTTAGGAAGATAGACTAAAGGATTCCGCCCAAGGCCTGAAACCATCAAGGTTGTGACGTTTTACTAAAGGAAAGGCAAAAGCTGCCAATGCAGGAAAGTTCCTTTCTGGCCCTTCAACAGTGACCATGACGTAGCAGCACCTACGTACCTGTGGAGAAGAGGTTGAAGGTTAACCTGCAAAAGGAGGCTAAACTGAGGGAGGGCAGGGTGGGAGAAGTTCTGGAGCCAACTGGCACTGCTTCGCAGGTAAGATTCATCTTCTGTTCTGTGGGCAGGGCGGTCCCTCCCCCTACCTGGCCGATCCTTGGCAACGCCTCCCCAGGTGGGATTGGGCGATTGGCTGAAGTAGGCGGAGACCTCCAGGTATCCAGCCTGGGGAGGGTGAAGCCAGCCCCTACTCCCGGGAGACGCACTGGGATGGAGGGGGGGGAGGCTGTGCATCACCACGCAAAAGGCGCCCCCCCCCCAGTTGATGTGGGGAGCGATCACTGTATTATCTAAGTGACAGAAACTGATTTGAACATTTTGCCATCTCTTCTGGAAACCTGAATATTTATCTACCTGAAGTGAACCAACTGATGTTTAGTAACTGAAGTTTAAGAAGAGTTGTGCCTAAAGTGTTATGTTTAAACCTGAGACATCTTATAGTTAAAGTAAATAAGTTAAATTCTACCTGAAAGAACTCGTTTCCCGACCCACTTTGTGTCATAAACTTCCTTTGTTTAATAAAACTTTTCTTGTTTGTTTGAGCAACTCCTACCTGAGACTCTAAATCATTTTTACCTCATACATGTCCCCCACTAGATAATCTGAGGTAAATTGTAGAAATTTGTGTAACTGGTGTACCTTGAGGTAGTCACACTATATTTAATTGAGGGCTGGCCCAACGTGAGGTTGAGAAAGTGCTGTTGCGCTGTCGCTCACTGCTGGTGGTTGTTTTTCTTTTCTGAGAGAGATATGTTAAATTCTTGAGGTTTAAAATTTTGGAAGTTAAAGTGATGTTTTAAATTGTGTATATAGTACATTTTATTGTTAAAGACAACCTGAGACCTATGATGTGGAAAGTGGGATATTATTTCTTAAAATGAATAAATAAAAGGAATGCATAAAGATTGCATCCATTCAAAGAATCAGAAGCCTGGAGAAAAATGTATTTGCCTGGCATTCAAAAGCTAAGAACATCAGCGGTGGGCAAGCCTGATGAGGGAAAGCTCTACACAACCAGGGGCTACCACTGGCAAGGCCTCTTCTCTTGCAGCCCCCCTCGGCACCTCTGTTGGAGTGTGACACAGACAAGGGCTTCAAGTGATCACTGCAGAGCTCAGGTATGATATGGGAAGGGGAGGTCCTTGAGGTACTGAGAGTCTGAAGCACGTAAATTGAAACTAGGGGCTAGTAATCAACTGGCAAGCAGAGTAAAGAGAATGTTCCTTCTTGTGCCTTAGGACAGGGAGGGGGCGGGGCTAAAAGAGCTATTGCTTTTAGCTATAAGGGCACATTCACCTTAGGCAGCCTCCCAGGACTAGCATGTCATTGGTGAGTGACCCAAAGTGGCTGCGGTCACCTCACACTCTCACGCCTGTGAACACAGGACACATGCATAAATCTCTCTGACCACCTGAACACTGTGTCTGATCTTTAGACTGGTTTTGCTGCAGCTGAATTCGGGGGATTTTTTATTTGGTTGGGAAGGCGACATAAAAATGTGCTTGTGGTGCTGGATCAGGCCCCTGGGCCCATCTCTGAATGAAGCCAACCCTCAAAACTGGTGCCAGCTAACAACTATGATGAAAAAAAGTGAGGGTTTCTGACGGCACACCAGCATGAAATTGTAAACAGAGGTCCCCACTTCCTCAATACCCTCTGGAAAAAGCTTCTGGAAAAGGAAGAAGGTATTTGTTTCTTCTGGAAAATATATGTTGAAAATCATTTTGTACACAAGTGTGAAAAGTGCACGGAACACATTTTTAATCCATTAATTATTCATTTTATTTTATTTGTAGAACAGTGGGACAGATTGCAGAGTTCAGCAGGTACAAATTAATTTGAAGGCACAAATTTGGCAAAGGGATTCATAGGCACCAGGGAAATAGTAGCTTATCTGAAAGGCATTCAGCTTGGATCACCTGCATCATGCACAAACTAGGATATGCTTTTCTAACTGTAGCCTAGCAGGATGTGTATGTCCATATGAGAGTATAGATTGTCTAAATATTAGCCCATAGTAATCAATTAAATGTTATAATAGAGAGGAAGCTTTTGAAGGTTCCTTTTGGCCTAACACTTTTCTTTTCACTTATTGGAAGGTGGCAAAGGAATATCTGTAGGTGGAGTAGAATCACTTGAAAATTTCATATCACGGCAGAACAAAACCGCTTCCTTGCCCAAACCCAGCTGGTATTGCCATATGTACATCTTCTCATTGGGCTGCAGGGTCAAATTAATAGCTTCTTCGATTTCAGTGGCTTCATTCCAGTCTTCCTGCTCTGTGTTGACACTTTTACCACCATACTCAGCAGTGAGAGAGAACTGGTACTTGGCAATAGCCTTAGTGAGTGCGCCTGACTCATATGAGGCAGTCATGGAAACCTTCCAGTTGTGCTCCACACTTCTCGTCTCCTTCTTGTTGTATCCCACTTTCTTGGTGATCTTCTTATTCCATACAATGGGAGTGTTGGAGTCATTGGAGATGGTCTTGATAGCTTCCCACTTACCATAAGCTGGGCCTCGGCTAATAGCCATTCCTCCAGGGAGCATGTTCACAACATCCCTATGGAAGGAGTATGTAACAGCATCCACATTTTCATGGAAGTTGGTGCATCTATAGTACTGGACCCCCCATTCATCATGGGGTTTTACAAAGTAATAGTAATCCTTGCTGCCCCAGTAATAGAGACCATCCTTGCAAGTTGGGTGAAGTGTGTATTCAACTGCACCTGTATCTTCATGCATATTACTGACCCGACGGTAAACACCTCTTTTCTGGAAAATGATATAGAAGGATCCAAAGGCTGAGAGGTAATGGTCCCCTCCGCGGCAGTTGGGATGGAGGCTGTATACTACAGCACCTAAGTCTCCATTCATGTTGCTGACACGGCGATAGTTGTCTCCTTTGATGATGTAGAATAGGTCATCCTCATGGGCTAAATAGTGATCTCCACCCTGGCAGGAACTGTGCAGGCTAAACACTTCAAGGTCTTTGCCCTCGTGGAAATTGGTGGACCTCATGTAGCAGCCCAGGTCTGAGCGGACAATGTAGTAATATTCATCTACCCCACAGAAATCAACCCCTGGGGCTTTGTTCTTAGGGACTATCTCTGGCATGGTGCTTGATTCTAGGAAAAGAAAGCAATGTATTCAGTAAGATCAGAAGATTTCACAAATTGATCATTTATTTATTCTTTGCAATTACTTTATTATTAATGTATATTATTTTTGATAATGAAAGAATTAACAGAATTTGCTGACCTTTTAGTAAACAGTCTCAGTGCTTTAACACAATATACCTGCCAGTGCCAAATATGATGCCAAAGGTAAATGATTACTAATTAATTGTGAGGTGCTTTGAAAGACGAACCAAACATCTTCTGCTTGTCAAGACATATTTCTCTATCTATTTCTCTCTCCATTTGATAGGAGACCCACCCACCCCTTCCAAGGAATATAAATTGTACAGTGGTGCCTCGCAAGACGAAAAGAATCCGTTCTGCGATTCTCTTCGTCTAGCGGTTTTTTCGTCTTGCAAAGCAAGCCCATTGACGGCTTAGCGGCTTAGAAAAAGTGGGGGGGAAGGGGGGAAAAATCGGAAAAACTCGCAAGACATTTCGTCTTACGAAGCAAGCCCATAGGGAAATTCGTTTTGCGAAGCGTCTCCAAAACGGAAAACCCTTTCGTCTAGCGGGTTTTTTTGTCTTGCGAGGCATTCGTCTTGCGGGGCACCACTGTATTTGACAGGCTGATCAGTTTTAAAAGCAGTTTGCCTTGTGATTTTAGGGAATGGCCGTTTGGGAAACGAAAGATCCAGATCTTGCAGAAAATCAATGCTTGTTTGAAGGCTCATTGTGGCTAAAACACCGACATCCATCACTGCTGTGCTTGCTCAGAAAAAGAAGCTCTTTGCACCTCTCCATTGTTCAGAACATATTAAAGAGTGGGCCTTCAATACTGAAGCCCCATTAAATGGAGAGGCTGAGCCAGTGGATTTTGAGGGGATATTTACCGAGACCTTTTGAGGGCACCATACGAGGGCACCCAGGCACTCATGAGTGCCATGCTGGTAACTGCTGTTCGAATTAATTTCCTATCTCAGCTGTGATGGGAAGAGACTGCCTAACAGCTCAGAATATCTTGGAAAGAGGAGCAAAATTCACATCTGAAGCTGCTTCTCTCATTGTGTGCATAAACTGACATCACCCTTTCACCCATACAGCACTGGAAGGGGCAGATAAACTTACTTGCCTACCCACAACCTTGGGCATGCTCTACAGCAATAGTACTGTAGTGCCAGACTGTCGAGGTTCAGTGCTAGTAGAGGATGGAAGGACACATCTATGGGGGCTGTGGGGGAAGAGAAGATATTTCCCAATTCTTTATTCCTCCTCTTATTTTCTTGTGGCGTCTGATTTGTTCCTTCAAACACCAACGTGTGCAGGAGGTGCAGATTGTTAAGACTAGATGAGCATCCTGCTTGGGATTGCCATGCTGTAAGATCTGCACCCCCTCCATGCAGACTGAAGATTTAAATATGTGTATAAATCATATTTCTTAAAGCTACAACAGTCTCTACCATGTCTTCAATTTTCCAAAGGAGCACTGGGTGAGTCCCTGGAACACCTTGGGATCTTGCTACAGCTCGGCAGAGGAAGGTGTTCTTTAATATGCATGAATGTCATTTTTAAATTCAAACTCAGCTGCTAGAATACGTGGTTTGTTTTAGTAGAATGGCTGTTGTATTATTAAAAGGAACTTCATTTAACTTGTACTTAGAATGAGGTATACATCCTGTGTTCTTGGGTCACTCTGCACAAGAAGGGCTGGTAGTTTGATCAGCCACTAAACTCCACAATTTGGGTGTTTTTGATTCAGGAATATAAAAATAGGGGCATAACAGAAGTTTATAAGATTATGCGTGACACTAAAGAAGTGGCTATTCCTCCCTCCCTATTCTGGAGCCATAACTCTAGAGCTCAAGAGGTCCTATTAAAATAGCCTGACAGCAGAGTCAGTGATAGGCAAAAGAAGATACATTTCCACACAATGAAAAACTCCCTTATGAAATAAATTATCACAAAGCATTGAGATAGCCATTGTCTCCTGGTGATTATATGCAGCCCTACTCATTGCTATTCAGAAACACTCAGTTTGTATAGGATTGTATTCTGAAAGAGATCTGGAGGTTGGGATGGATGTTCCTAATATAAGATAAACTTGATAAGCTATTTACAAAAGAAATGTTCCAGGGAGCTCTAGCTTCTCTGTTGCTGAATCCTTCCCCTACCCAGAGGTCCCTTGCAGTCCCATCTGCGTTCTCAAAGACACCCATGGGCCCCTTCCAAACCCAAGATGTTGCATATGAGTTCAGAATCTGGTAGGAATGGGGATTCTGCCTCTGGATCACATCATGATCTCATCCTGCAAGGTGTTTCATGACATTTAGAGGAGACTGAGTTCTGGTTGCTGGAGGGACCAGAGATACCAATCCCTAAAGCCTTGGGGAAGCCAGTGGTGAAGGAAGGAGAACAGGCACCCAGGGCAGGGGGCGGGGCAAACAGCCTGCTGGCGCATGCGCGTGTGCTGCTACGTACCATGTGTGCACTGCTACATACCATGCATGCGTTCGCATCGTATGTATGGCGGTGGGATCCTCTGCTCGCAGCTGCAGAGTCATCAGAGGGAACCTTCGCTTGCGGCTGCAGCAGTGGTGGAGGGTTACGGTATGCCGTATGGCGCTTGAGCGGCGCCGTGCATGCGCCACTGGTCGGTTTGCCAGTGGCAGCGCCCGAGTGCTGTACGGACGGCGGAGAAGGGTGCTGCCACGAGCAGAGGATCGTCCGCACGTGTCAGTGGCAGCACGATGGCGGTGTGCGCCTGGGAGTGGCAGGGTGAGCCCCCCGTAGGTTGCCTTCTTGTCACGCCTCCTCAGAGATGGCACCCGGGGAGGGGGCTCGCCCCCTTCCTCCATCACTGCAGAAGGCGCCATGTCACTTCAATATCACACAGGGAATATCATTAGCTCCCAATAATTATAAAGAAGTAGTTAGACTACAGCTCCACAAAGAAGCACCTCCCCTGGGATTTTGCCTCAGTTGTGCAGAGAGAGATTCTGTTTGAATATGCATTAATGTTATTTTTAGATTCAAGGTCTGTTGCTGGAATACATGGTCTGTTTTAGTAGTCTGATTGTTGGATTATTAAAAGAAACTTCATTTAACTTGTATTGTTATTGCTGAAATAAACACCTTAGAGTTTATGATTATATCCTTTATAATTATAAAGAGGTAATTAGACTGCAGGTCCACAAAAAAGTACTCCCTCCCTTATGCCCCAAATTCTAAAGTAGTTTCTCTCCTCTCCTGCCCAGTGAATCTCCAAGACTTACCGGTATTTGTGGTATTCAGACAGAAAGTTTTGTAGTAGGTGGCAGCTGCTTCTCTTGGTGGAGAATGAAGGAAATGTGTGAACACTTGCTGTTTAAATAAGATAGAAGAGGCTACGGATTAAGGAGAAACTACACACTGCTCCACCTACATTGGAACCAAATACACGATTTATTGATTTTTTCCGGACAATGTACAGAAATAACAACCACAATAAAACCCTCCCACTCCCCTGAGTGTAGAGTCTGCCAGGAACAAAAGTATTGCATCAGCAGAACTTGGAATATATACAATTTTCTAGTGTTGTTGAAAATGAATCATTCCATAATATTGCCCCTTCTCCAGCTGTCATCTCTGGTACATGTGCCAGACTGTTATGTATCTCAAACAACTTTTGGACACACAGAAAGATTGTATGAGCAATTCTTATATAAGCCTCTATGTAAATCACTCCACAGTGCCTAGAGTCCAAATAAGCGCTCCGTGGGTGCTATTTGAGGCCCCTGGCGTGCAGCAAACCCCGATCCTCACTGGGATTTGCAGGATGTGGCCCACCTTCCCGGTGCCGTGGAGCGTTGGGGGTTCCACCAAACCCGCCGATCAAATACACCTATCCGCAGCACTGTTGGGGGCGGGGCCAGGTGAGCAGACCGCAGGTGAGCAGGCTTCACTCTGCTCCACTCCAGGGGTTGGAATATGGGGCGGAGCCTGCTCTGAGTGCGCAGTAGGCTCTGGAGATTCACCCACCTGACCCTCTTTGTGATCACCAGCTTTATTAAACGTTAACCTTTTCAGGTTTGCAGGCGTTGCTACGGTCCTATGATGGTTGCTGTTAAAGGACCGGAAAGGAATTCCTCCCACATGGCAGGTTTCATCTTCCCCATAGCAATTCTCACAACATTAGTGGTTTTAGACCTTAGGCGGAATCCTTTAGTCTATCTTTCTTATAGGGGAGCGCGAAATGGTGACTCTCCCCCCTTGCAATAGTGTTTTCAGGGTTCCCCATTAAAGGAGGTTTGTGAAGGGAGTGACTGGCACAGTGAACGCCCCAAAGGTTCGGGGGGGGGGGCTTGCTGTGTAAACATGCATTTTGCAGTGCCCCCTCTGATCTGATGAACCCCGCTGTGCCTCAGTTCCCCCGGCTGCAGGGCTGAGAGGGATAGATGCCCAATGCCTAAGCCAAGGTATCCTACATCTGAAATTGATAATAAAAGTTGTGGCCATTTTAAATCCCAGTAGACATCGGGATGTGTGAGACCTTTGTCTCGTTTTGTCACCAAGAGGGGAGGAGGTCTTTGCCTGGGCCTACAAAGATTCCCTTTGCTGCAGTAGTTTGCCTGGAGTTTCCACAGAAATCTTCCCCTTAAGTAAATCAAACATCCCTTCCACAGTTCCCAGTCCACTCTGGTTAATTCACACATTCAGTCTTCCTAGGGCTCTCGTAGGATTATGGTCGCTGTTAAGTTGTGGGTGAACATATCAGACGACACAGCGATTCTTCAAACAGCTCTTCTTTATTCAGAGGCCAGAACAGAACTGAACTGAAGGGCTCAGTCAGCCTGCTTATATAGAGCTCCAGTACAACGTTACTGTAGCAACTTTCTAAAAGTATCCAATCACTGAACGTCACTTTTGATCCTTCATTTGCATAAAAACTATCCAATCACTGAACGTCACTTTTGATCCTTCATTTGCATAAGTATCTACAGTATCCCCCTGCTGGCCCAGGGTGAGAACTTCAGTACATAACAGTCGCAGTCTTCAAACTCATACCCACAAGTCCCAAAAGAGTTTCTGTGGCCACTTCAAAGCAGAAGCTCAGGATTCCTGCTGCTTCCTCTTGGTGGTCCAGCCTACTCCATCTCTTGCCGCATATTCCAAATCCAAATCTTGCCACCGGGCTTTAGCTGGGGGCACTTTATGAACAATTCCTTGACCCACACCCACCCCACCTTGGTGGCCAGAACCCTCCCCCTTTGCCTTCTGATGGGGCTAAATAAAGGCAAGCAACTTCCCTATCGCCTAAACCCATGGACTCTGGGTGACGTTGGCTGATGGGATCTGCTTGGCCCTCAACCTCATTTTAAGATTTGAAGACAGGGCGGATGCTGCCAAAGCTTTACGAAACATGATTTATTCACATATTTACAGAGGAACTTAGTTGGAGGGAATCCATCTAACAAGCCCCTAACAAGCTCCAATAGGGGCTTGTTTTCTACATGAGTTCAGCACTGGAATCCAAGGCAACTCTCACAAAATAACTTCAGCCAGCCAGCACAAATTGTGGTGCCTCCTCCCCTGCTGCTACTTGAGGTCTTGTGCCAAAGCCCCCGCCCCCCAACTCTTCCTGCAGCATCACACCTAGTGACCCCAGCAACCTTCCAAATCCCCTGCCTCTGTCACAGCTCAGGGCAGCGGGGGAAGTACAGTTCTCTTGCCTTCCCAAGGGCCCTGAATAGCCCTGTATTGTTTCTTAATGGTTCAAGCTTGGCCAGGTCATTTTCCATATGCTAATTCCTCTGCTGCTTGTATTTATCCTGCCCGATCCCAATAGGTCAAAATCCTACCATTTTTAATATCTAGAGCTTAGGGGAGTCCATGGCCAGCCCAGTGTGTGTGCTTAAGTGTGCACGAGTAATTCAGAATGTAATTATATAATTCAAACTCAGTTGCTGAAATACATGGTCTGTTTTAGTAGGCACGTTGTTGGATTGCTAAAAGGAAACAGAATCCTAGAATTGTAGAGTTTGAACTTCATTTATCTTGCATTGTTTTTGTTGAAATAAAAACCTTAGAGTGAGGAATAGTTCCTGTGTTCTAGGGTCTCTTCCCACCACACTCTAGCTGTTTTATTTCAGAGGGCCTCTGCTTCCTGAATGCTTCTCGGAAGTTTAAAATGGTCACTGCTGGTGGTTGTTTTTCTTTTCTGATAGAGAGATTTAAAATTCTTGAGGTTTTAAATTTTGGAAGTTAAAGTGATGTTTTAAATTCTGTATATGGTACATTTTATTGTTAAAGACAACCTGAGACCTATGATGTGGAAAGTAGGATATAATTTCTTAAAATAAATGAAATAAAAGGAATAGATAAAAATCGCATTGATTCAAAGAATCAGAAGCCAGGAGAAAAATGTATGTGCCTGGCATTCAAAAGCAAATGACATCATTAGCGGGCAAGCCTAATGAGGGAGAGCTCTACACAACCAGGGGCTACCACTGGCAAGGCCACGTCTTGCTGCGCCCCCTCGGCACAGAGAACGGCTTCCAGTGATCACTGCAGAGTTCAGGTAGGTTGATATGGGATGGGGAGGTCCTTGAGGTACTGAGAGTCTGAACCACGTAAGTCGAAACCAGCATTTGAATTGGGGCTAGTAATCAATTGGCAACCAGAGTAAAGAGAATGTTCCTTCCTAGCACCTCTAGGAGAGGGAGGGGGCGGGGTTAAAAGAGCTATTGCTTTTAGCTATAAGGGCACATTCACCCTTAGGAAGCTCCCTAGGACCAGAATGCCATTGGTGAGTGACCCAAAGTGGCTGTGGTCACCTCACACTCTCATGCCTGTGAACACAGGACACATGCATAAATCTCTCTGACCACCTGAACACTGTGTCTGATCTTTAGATTGGTTTTGCTGCTGCCGAATTAGTGGGATTGTGGGTTTGGTTGGGAAGTGGAAATAAAAATGTGCTTGTGGTGCTGGATCAGGCCCCTGGACCCTTCTCTGAACTAAGCCAACCCTCAGAATTGGAGACAGCTAAAAACTATGATGTAAAAAAGTGAAGGTTTCTGATGGCACACCAGCATGAAATTGTACATAGAGCTCCCCACTTCCTCAATACACTCTGGAAAAAGGAAGAAGGTATTTCTGTCTTCTGGGAAATATATGTTGAAAATCATTTTGTACACAAGTGTGAAAAGCGCACAGAACACATTTTTAATCCATTAATTATTCATTTTATTTGATTTGTAGAACAGTGGGACAGATTCCAGAGTTCAGCAGGTACAAATTAAGATGAAGGCACAAATTTGGCAAAGGGATTCATAGGCACCAGGAAATAGTAGCTTATCTGAAAGGCATTCAGCTTGGATCACCTGCATCATGAACAAACTAGGATATGCTTTTCTAACTGTAGCCTAGCAGGATGTGTATGTCCATATGAGAGTATATAATATGTCTAGTAATCATTAATCTCACTTCGTGTTTAGCTCATGCATGTCTATATACTACTCAGCTAACTCCCCCTGATGAGAGCTCTACATTGTCTAAATATTAGCCCATAGTAATCAATTAAATGTTATAATAGAGAGGAAGCCTTTGAAGGTGCCTTTTGGCCTAACACTTTTCTTTTCACTTATTGGAAGGTGGCAAAGGAATATCTGTAGGTGGAGTAGAATCACTTGAAAATTTCATATCACGGCAGAACAAAACCGTTTCCTTGCCCAAACCCAGCTGGTATTGCCATATGTACATCTTCTCATTGGGCTGCAGGGTCAAATTAATAGCTTCTTCGATTTCAGTGGCTTCATTCCAGTCTTCCTGCTCTGTGTTGACACTCTTCCCACCATACTCAGCAGTGAGAGAGAACTGGTACTTGGCAATGGCCTCAGTGAGTGCGCCTGACTGATATGAGGCAGTCATGGAAACCTTCCAATTGTGCTCCACACTGCTCATCTTCTGCTTGTTGTATCCCACTTTCTTAGTGATCTTCTTATTCCATACAATGGGAGTGTTGGAGTCATTGGAGATGGTCTTGATAGCTTCCCACTTACCATAAGCTGGGCCTCGGCTTATAGCCATTCCTCCAGGCAGTATGTTCACAACATCTCTATGGAAGGAGTATGTAACAGCATCCAAATTTTCATGGAAGTTGGTGCATCTATAGTACTGGACCCCCCATTCATCATGGGGTTTTACAAAGTAATAGTAATCCTTGATGCCCCAGTAATAGAGACCATCCTTGCAAGCTGGGTGAAGTGTGTATTCAACTGCATCTGTATCTTCATGCATATTACTGACCCGACGGTAAACACCTCTTTTCTGGAAAATGATATAGAAGGATCCAAAGGCTGAGAGGTAATGGTCCCCTCCGCGGCAGTTGGGATGGAGGCTGTATACTACAGAACCTAAGTCTCCATTCATGTTGCTGACACGGCGATAGTTGTCTCCTTTGATGATGTAGAATAGGTCATCCTCATGGGCTAAGTAGTGATCTCCACCCTGGCAGGAACTGTGCAGGCTAAACACTTCAAGGTCTTTGCCCTCATGGAAATTGGTGGACCTCATGTAGCAGCCCAGGTCTGAGCGGACAATGTAGTAATATTCATCTACCCCACAGAAATCAACCCCTGGGGCTTTGTTCTTAGGGACTATCTCTGGCATGGTGCTTGATTCTAGGAAAAGAAAGCAATGTATTCAGTAAGATCAGAAGATTTCACAAATTGATCATTTATTTACTCTTTGCAATTACTTTATTATTAATGTATATTATTTTTGATAATGAAAGAATTAACAGAATTTGCTGACCTTTTAGTAAACAGTCTCAGTGCTTTAACACAATATACCTGCCAGTGCCAAATATGAAATTGTGAGGTGCTTTGAAAGACGAACCAAACATCTTCTGCTTGTCAAGACATATTTCTCTATCTATTTCTCTCTCCATTTGATAGGAGACCCACCCACCCCTTCCAAGGAATATAAATTGTATTTGACAGGCTGATAAGTTTTAAACACAGTTTGCCTTGTGATTTTAGGGAATGGCCGTTTGGGAAATGAAAGATCCAGGTTTTGCAGAAAATCCATGCTTGTTTGAAGGCTCATTGTGGCTAAAACACCGACATCCATCACTGCTGTGCTTGCTCACAAAGAAGAAGCTCTTTGCACCTCTCCCTTGTTCAGAACATATTAAAGAGTGGGCATTCAATACTGAAGCCCATTAAATGGAGAGGCTGAGCCAGTGGATTTCAAGGGGATATTTACCGAGACCTTTTGTGGGCACCATACGAGGGCACCCAGGCACTCATGAGTGCCATGCTGGTAACTGCTGTTCGAATTAATTCCTATCTCAGCTGTGATGGGAAGAGACTGCCTAACAGCTCAGAATATATTGGAAAGAGGAGCAAAATTCAGATCTGAAGCTGCTTCTCTCATTGTGTGCATAAACTGACACCACCCTTTCTCCCATACAGCACTGGAAGGGGCAGATAAACTTACTTGCCTACCCTCAACCTCAGTAGTTAATGCTCTACAGCAATAATAATAATAATAATAATAATAATAATAATAATAATTTTTTATTTATACCCCGCCCTCCCCAGCCAAGGCCGGGCTCAGAGCGGCTTACAAGCAATAATAAAAACAAGATGAATGGTTACAACTTAAAAACAAAAATAAAATACATTAAAATAATGGAACATTAAAATATTAAAATGTAGCCTCACCGCAGGAGGAGAAGGAAAAGAAAGGGGGGAAAAAGAGAGAGAGAGGGAGGGAATCAAATTGGCTCCAAGCCAAAGGCCAGGCGGAACAACTCTGTCTTACAGGCCCTGCGGAAAGAAATCAGATCCTGCAGGGCCCTGGTCTCATGAGGCAGAGCGTTCCACCAGGCCGGAGCCAGTGTTGAAAAGGCCCTGGCTCTGGTTGAAGCCAATCTAACTTCCTTAGGGCCTGGGACCACTAGGGTGTTGTTATTTATGGACCTTGAGGCTCTCCGTGGGGCATACCAGGAGAGGCGGTCCCGTAGGTACGAGGGTCCTAGGCCGTGAAGGGCTTTAAAGGTCAAAAGCAGCAACTTAAATCTGACCCTGTACTCCACCGGGAGCCAGTGCAGCTTGAAAAGCACTGGGTGAATATGCTCCCATGGCAGAGACCCCGTGAAGAGCCTCGCTGCAGCATTCTGTACCCGCTGGAGTTTCTGGGACAGCTTCAAGGGCAGCCCCGCATAGAGCGAATTACACTAGTCAAGCCTGGAGATGACCGTCGCATGGATCACTGTGGCCAGGTCGGGGCGGGAAAGGTAAGGGACCAATTGCTTGATGCGGCGAAGGTGGAAAAATGTCGCCTTGGCTGTTGCTGTAACTTGCGCCTCCATGGAAAGGGAGGCATCAAGGATTACACCCAAACTCTTAACGGAAGGCAATGGCACTAATTGGGCCCCCGCAAGAGAAGGGAGTTGGTCCCTCATCCCCATGCCATCCCGACCTAGCCATAGGACCTCTGTCTTCGAAGGATTTAGTTTCAGTCGAGTCAGTGTGGCCATCCATCAGCAGATAGAGCTGAGTGTCATCAGCATATTGGTGACAGCCCAGCCCAAAGCTCCGGATAATCTGGGCAAGGGGGCGCATAAAGATGTTAAGAAGCATCGGGGAGAGAATTGCGCCCTGCGGCACTCCACACACCAAGGAGTGGCGCAACGACATTTCCCTCCCTAGTGCCACCCTCTGTCCCCGACCAGAGATAAAAGAGCACAACCAGTTACGGGCTATGCCCTGTATCCCCACGTCTGCAAGGCGGTGGTCCAGAAGATCATGATCGACCATGTCAAAGGCTGCTGACAAATCTAAAAGGATCAGCAGTCCTGACCCGCCTCGATCCAGTTGTCTACGGAGATCATCTGTTAGGGCAACCAGAGCCGTCTCCGTCCCAAAACCAGGACGGAAACCAGACTGAAATGGATCTAATGCCGATGTTTCCTCCAGAAACCTACCAAGCTGTTCAGCAACTGCTCTCTCAATTACCTTACCCAGGTATGGAAGATTTGAAACTGGGCGGTAATTGGATAGGTCTAAGGGATCTAATGAAGTTTTTTTTAAGAGTGGACATACCACTGCTTCCTTCAATTCCCCTGGGAATGTCCCCGTGTCAAGGGACAAATTGATAATTTCAACCAGGGGGGTCCGCACAACATCTGGACACTCCCTAATCAGCCAAGACGGGCACGGATCAAGGAGGCAGGTGGTGGGCCTACCAACTTGGAGGAATCTATCCACATCAGTACGGAGTATCCGATCGAAATGGTCCAACACTGGACCTGAAGTCAGTCGAGGGGCCTCCAGTTCAGCCACTGTATCTAAATTGGCAGGGAGGTCACGGCGGAGCAACAGGACTTTCTCCGCAAAAAAACTCGCGAATGCCTCACAGCTGTGGGTCAAATTTGTGCTTAAATTTGGTTGTCCTCCTAAGGACGTTATTGACCTAATTATTTTAAAAAGTTGTGCCGGGTGAGAGCTAGCGGATGCAATGGAAGCTGCAAAGTAAGATTTCTTAGCAGCTTTCATAGCAAATAGTATTATAGTGCCAGACTGTTGAGGTTCAGAGCTAGTACAGGATGGAAGGACACATCTATGGGGGCTGTGGGGTAAGAGAAGAGATTCCCCAATTCTTTATTCCCCCTCGTATTTTCTTGTGGCGTCTGATTTGTTCCTTCAAACACCAACGTGTCCAGGAGGTGCAGATTGTTAAGACTAGATGAGCATCCTGCTTGGGATTGCCATGCTGTTAGATCTGCACCCCCTCCATGCAGACTGAAGGTTTAAATATGTGTATAAATCATATTTCTTAAAGCTACAACAGTCTCTACCATGTCTTTAATTTTCCAAAGGAGCACTGGGTGAGTCCCTGGAACACCTTGGGATCTTGCTACAGCTCGGCAGAGAAAAGTGTTTTTGAATATGCATGAATGTCATTTTTAAATTCAAACTCAGCTGCTAGAATACGTGGTTTGTTTTAGTACAATGGTTGTTATATTATTAAAAGGAACTTCATTTAACTTGTACTGTTATTGCTTAAATAAGAACCTTAGAGTGAGGTATAGATCCTGTGTTCTTGGGTCTCTTCCTCACTCTGCACAAGAAGGGCTGGTAGTCTGATCAGCCACTAAACTCCACCATTTGGGTGTTTTTGATTCAGGAATATAAAAATAGGGGCATAACAGAAGTTTATAAGATTATGCGTGACACTAAAGAAGTGGCTATTCCTCTCTCCCTCTTCTGGGGCCATAACTCTAGAGCTCAAGAGGTCCTATTAAAATAGCCTGACAGCAGAGTCAGTGATAGGCAAAAGAACATACATTTCCACACAATGCAAAACTCCCTTATGAAATAAATTATCACAAAGCATTGAGATAGCCATTGTCTCCTGGTGATTATATGCAGCCCTACTCATTGCTATTCAGAAACACTCAGTTTGTATAGGATTGTATTCTGAAAGAGATCTGGAGGTCGGGATGGATGTTCCTAATATAAGATAAACTTGATAAGCTATTTACAAAAGAAATGTTCCAGGGAGCTCTAGCTTCTCTGTTGCTGAATCCTTCCCCTACCCAGAGGTCCCTTGCAGTCCCATCTGCGTTCTCAAAGACACCCATGGGCCCCTTCCAAACCCAAGATGTTGCATATGAGTTCAGAATCTGGTAGGAATGGGGATTCTGCCTCTGGATCACATCATGATCTCATCCTGCAAGGTGTTTCATGACATTTAGAGGAGACTGAGTTCTGGTTGCTGGAGGGACCAGAGATACCAATCCCTAAAGCCTTGGGGAAGCCAGTGGTGAAGGAAGGAGAACAGGCACCAAGGGCAGGGGGCGGGGCAAACAGCCTGCTGGCGCATGCTGGCGCATGCTACGTACCATGTGTGCACTGTTACATACCATGCATGCGTTCGCATCGTATGTATGGCGGTGGGATCCTCTGCTCGCAGCTGCAGAGTCATCAGAGGGAACCTTCGCTTGCGGCTGCAGCAGTGGTGGAGGGTTACGGTATGCCGTATGGCGCTTGAGCGGCGCCGTGCATGCGCCACTGGTCGGTTTGCCAGTGGCAGCGCCCGAGTGCTGTACGGACGGCGGAGAAGGGTGCTGCCACGAACAGAGGATCGTCCGCATGTGTCAGTGGCAGCACGATGGCGGTGCGCGCCTGGGAGTGGCAGGGTGAGCCCCCCGTAGGGTGCCTTCTTGTCACGCCTCCTCAGAGATGGCACCCGGGGAGGGGGCTCGCCCCCTTCCTCCATCACTGCAGAAGGCGCCATGTCACTTCAATATCACACAGGGAATATCATTAGCTCCCAATAATTATAAAGAAGTAGTTAGACTACAGCTCCACAAAGAAGCACCTCCCCTGGGATTTTGCCTCAGTTGTGCAGAGAGAGATTCTGTTTGAATATGCATTAATGTTATTTTTAGATTCAAGGTCTGTTGCTGTAATACATGATCTGTTTTAGTAGTCTGATTGTTGGATTATTAAAAGAAACTTCATTTAACTTGTATTGTTATTGCTGAAATATACACCTTAGAGTTTATGATTATATCCTTTATAATTATAAAGAGGTAATTAGACTGCAGGTCCACAAAAAAGTACTCCCTCCCTTATGCCCCAAATTCTAAAGTAGTTTCTCTCCTCTGCTGCCCAGTAAATCTCCAAGACTTACCGGTATTCGTGGTATTCACACAGAAAGTTTTGTAGTAGGTGGCAGCTGCTTCTCTTGGTGAAGAATGAAGGAAATGTGTGAACACTTGCTGTTTAAATAGGATAGAAGAGGCTACGGATTAAGGAGAAACTACACACTGCTCCACCTACATTGGAACCAAATACACGATTTATTGATTTTTTCCGGACAATGTACAGAAATAACAACCACAATAAAACCCTCCCACTCCCCTGAGTGTAGAGTTTGCCAGGAACAAAAATATTGCATCAGCAGAACTTGGAATATATACAATTTTCTAGTGTTGTTGAAAATGAATCATTCCATAATATTGCCCCTTCTCCAGCTGTCATCTCTGGTACATGTGCCAGACTGTTATGTATCTCAAACAACTTTTGGACACACAGAAAGATTGTATAAGCAATTCTTATATAAGCCTCTATGTAAATCACTCCACAGTCCCTAGAGTCCAAATAAGCGCTCCGTGGGTGCTATTTGAGGCCCCTGGCGTGCAGCAAACCCCGATCCTCACTGGGATTTGCAGGATGTGGCCCACCTTCCCGGTGCCGTGGAGCGTTGGGGGTTCCGCCAAACCCCCTGATCAAACACACCTATCCGCAGCGCTGTTGGGGGTGGGGCCAGGTGAGCAGACCGCAGGTGAGCAGGCTTCACTCTGCTCCACTCCACGGGTTGGAATATGGGGCGGAGCCTGCTCTGAGTGTGCAGTTGGCTCTGGAGCTCCACCCACCTGACCCTCTTTGTGATCACCAGCTTTATTAAAGGTTAACCTTTTCAGGTTTGCAGGCGTTGCTACGGTCCTATGATGGTTGCTGTTAAAGGACCGGAAAGGAATTCCCCCCGCATGGCAGGTTTCATCTTCCCCATATCAATTCTCACAACATTAGTGGTTTTAGACCTTAGGCAGAATCCTTTAGTCTATCTTTCCCATAGGGGAGCGCGAAATGGTGACTCTTCCCTCCTTGCAACAGCGTTTTCAGGGTTCCCCATTAAAGGAGGTTTGTGAAGGGAGTGACTGGCACAGTGAACGCCCCAAAGGTGCGCGGGGGGGGGGGCTTGCTGTGTAAACATGCATTTTGCAGTGCCCCCTCTGATCTGATGAACCCCGCTGTGCCTCAGTTCCCCCGGCTGCAGGGCTGAGAGGGATAGATGCCCAATGCCTAAGCCAAGGTATCCTACATCTGAAATTGATAATAAAAGTTGTGGCCATTTGAAATCCCAGTAGACATCGTGATGTGTGAGTCCTTGGTCTCGTTTTGTCACCAAGAGGGGAGGAGGTCTTTGCCAGGGCCTACAAAGATTCCCTTTGCTGTAGTAGTTTGCCTGGAGTTTCCACAGAAATCTTCCCCTTAAGTAAATCAAACATCCCTTCCACAGTTCCCAGTCCACATTCAGTCTTCCTAGGGCTCTTGTAGGATTATGGTCACTGTTAAGTTGTGGGTGAACATATCAGACGACACAGCGATTCTTCAAACAGCTCTTCTTTATTCAGAGGCCAGAACAGAAATGAACTGAAGGGCTCAGTCAGCCTGCTTATATAGAGCTCCAGTACAACGTTACTGTAGCAACTTTCTAAAAGTATCCAATCACTGAACGTCACTTTCGATCCTTCATTTGCATAAAAACTATCCAAACACTGAACGTCACCTTTGATCCTTCATTTTCATAACTATCTACAGTATTCCCCTGCTGGCCCAGGATGAGAACTTCAGTACATAACAGTCGCAGTCTCCAAACTCATACCCACAAGTCCCAAAAGAGTTTCTGTGGCCACTTCAAAACAGAAGCTCAGGATTCCTGCTGCTTCCCCTTGGTGGTCCACCCTACTCCATCTCTTGTCGCATATTCCAAATCCAAATCTTGCCACCGGGCTTTAGCTGGGGGCACTTTATGAACAATTCCTTGACCCACACCCACCCCACCTTGGTGGCCAGAACCCTCCCCCTTTGCCTTCTGATGGGGCTAAATAAAGGCAAGCAACTTCCCTATCGCCTAAACCCATGGACTCTGAGTGACCTTGGTTGATGGGATCTGCTTGGCCCTCAACCTCATTTTAAGATTTGAAGACAGGGCGGATGCTGCCAAAGCTTTACGAAACATGATTTATTCACATATTTGCAGAGGAATTTAGTTGGAGGGAATGCATTTAACAAGCCCCTAACAAGCTCCAATAGGGGCTTGTTTTCTACATGAGTTCAGCAGTGGAATCCAAGGCAACTCTCACAAAATAACTTCAGCCAGCCAGCACAAATTGTGGTGCCTCCTCCCCTGCTGCTACTTGAGGTCTTCTGCCAAAGCCCCCCCCCTCAAAACTCTTCTTGCAGCATCACACCTAGTGACCCCAGCAACCTTCCAAATCCCCTGTCTCTGTCACAGCTCAGGGCAGCGGGGGAAGTACAGTTCTCTTGCCTTCCCAAGGGCCCTGAATAGCCCTGTATTGCATCTTAATGGTTCAAGCTAGGCCAGGTCATTTTCCATAGGCTAATTCCTCTGCTGCTTGTATTCATCCTGTCCTATCCCAATAAGTCAAAATCCTACCATTTTTAATATCTAGAGCTTAGGGGAGTCCATGGCCAGCCCAGTGTGTGTGCTTAAGTGTGCATGAGTAATTCAGAATGTAATTATATAATTCAAACTCAGTTGCTGAAATACATGGTCTGTTTTAGTATGCACATTGTTGTATTCATAAAAGGAAACTTAAAGTCCCAGAATTGCAGAGTTGGAACTTCATTTATCTTGTATTGTTTTTGTTGAAATAAAAACCTTAGAGTGAGGAATAGTTCCTGTGTTCTAGGGTCTCTTCCCACCACACTCTAGCTGTTTTATTTCAGAGGGCCTCTGCTTCCTGAATGCTTCTCAGAAGTTTAAAATGGCCACTGCTGGTGGTTGTTTTTCTTTTCTGAGAGAGAGATTTAAAATTCTTGAGCTTTTAAATTTTGGAACTTTAAGTGATGTTTTAAATTCTGTATATGGTACATTTTATTGTTAAAGACAACCTGAGACCTATGATGTGGAAAGTAGGATATAATTTCTTAAAATAAATGAAATAAAAACGAATAGATAAAAATCGCATTGATTCAAAGAATCAGAAGCCAGGAGAAAGATGTATGTGCCTGGCATTCAAAAGCAAATGACATCATTAGCGGGCAAGCCTAATGAGGGAGAGCTCTACACAACCAGGGGCTACCACTGGCAAGGCCACTTCTTGCTGCCCCCCCCTCGGCACAGAGAACGGCTTCCAGTGATCACTGCAGAGTTCAGGTAGGTTGATATGGGAAGGGGAGGTCCTTGAGGTACTGAGAGTCTGAACCACGTAAGTCGAAACCAGCATTTGAATTGGGGCTAGTATTTGAATTTTGAGTTGCTTCGCAAGACGGATTTCCCTATGGGCTTGCTTCGCAAGACGAAAACGTCTTGCAATTTTGTTTCCTTTGTCTTGCAAGTTTTTTTCCTTTTTCTTAAAACCGTGCATTCACTTCGAGGAGCAACTCATAGCACGCAGTGTGGTAGCCTTTTTTGAGGTTTTTGAAGACTTTGGTGATTTTTGAAGCTTTTCCAAAGTCCGTGCTTCGCAAGACGAAAAAATCGCAAGACGAAAAAACTCGCGGAACGAATTAATTTCATCTTGTGAGGCACCACTGTATCTGTGTCTTCTGGAAAATATATGTTGAAAATCATTTTGTACACAAGTGTGAAAAGCACACAGAACACATTTTTCATATGGGAAGGAGAGGTCCTTGAGGTACTGAGAGTCTGAACCACGTAAGACGAAACCAGCATTTGAATTGGGGCTAGTAATCAATTGGCAACCAGAGTAAAGAGAATGTTCCTTCCTAGCACCTCTAGGACAGGGAGGGGGCGGGGTTAAAAGAGCTATTGCTTTTTAGCTATAAAGGCACATTCACCCCTAGGAAGCTCTCCAGGACCAGCATGCCATTGGTGAGTGACCCAAAGTGGCTGTGGTCACCTCACACTCTCATGCCTGTGAACACAGGACACATGCATAAATATATCTGACCACCTGAACACTGTGTCTGAACTTTAGATTGGTTTTGCTGCTGCCGAATTAGTGGGATTGTGGGTTTGGTTGGGAAGTGGAAATAAAAATGTGCTTGTGGTGCTGGATCAGGCCCCTGGACCCTTCTCTGAACTAAGCCAACCCTCAAAATTGGAGACAGCTAAAAACTATGATGTAAAAAAGTGAAGGTTTCTGATGGCACACCAGCATGAAATTGTACATAGAGCTCCCCACTTCCTCAATACCCTTTGGAAAGAGCTTCTGCAAAAGGAAGAAGGTACAGTGCGAGGCACCACTGTATTTGTGTCTTCTGGAAAATATATGTTGAAAATCATTTTGTACACAAGTGTGAAAAGCGCACAGAACACATTTTTAAACCATTAATTATTCATTTTATTTGATTTGTAGAACAGTGGGACAGATTCCAGAGTTCAGCAGGTACAAATTAAGATGAAGGCACAAATTTGACAAAGTGATTCATAGGCACCAGGGAAATAGTAGCTTATCTAAAAGGCATTCAGCTTGGGTCCACTGCATCGTGCACAAACTAGGATATGCTTTCCTAACTGTAGCCCAGCAGGATTTGTTTGTCCATATGAGAGTATATAATATGTCTAGTAATCATGAATCTCACTTCGTGTTTAGCTTATGCATGTCTATATGCTACTCAGCTAATTCCCCCTTATGAGAGCTCAAGATTGTCTAAATATTAGCCCATAGTAATCAATTGAACGTTATAATAGAGAGGAAGCCTTTGAAGGTGCCTTTTGACTTAACACTTTTCTTTTCACTTATTGGAAGGTGGCAAAGGAATCTCTGTAGGTGGAGTAGAATCATTCGTAAAATTCATATCACGGCAGAACAAGACCGTTTCCTTGCCCAAACCCAGCTGATATTGCCATATGTACATCTTCTCTTTGGGCTGCAGGGTCAAATTAATAGCTTCTTCGATCTCAGTGGCTTCATTCCAGTCTTCCTGCTCTGTGTTGACACTCTTCCCACCATACTCAGCAGTGAGAGAGAACTGGTACTTGGCAATGGCCTCAGTGAGTGCGCCTGACTGATATGAGGCAGTCATGGAAATCTTCCAGTTGTGCTCCACACTGCTCATCTTCTGCTTGTTGTATCCCACTTTCTTAGTGATCTTCTTATTCCATACAATGGGAGTGCTGGAGTCATTGGAGATGGTCTTGATAGCTTCCCACTTACCATAAGCTGGGCCTTGGGTAATAGCCATTCCTCCAGGGAGTATGTTCACAACATCCCTATGGAAGGAGTATGTAACAGCATCCACATTTTCGTGGAAGTCGGTGCATCTATAGTACTGGACTCCCCATTCATCATGGGGTTTTACAAAGTAATAGTAATCCTTGATGCCCCAGTAATAGAGACCATCCTTGCAAGTTGGGTGAAGTGTGTATTCAACTGCACCTGTATCTTCATGCATATTACTGACCCGACGGTAAACACCTCTTTTCTGGAAAATGATATAGAAGGATCCAAAGGCTGAGAGGTAATGGTCCCCTCCACGGCAGTTGGGATGGAGGCTGTATACTATAGCATCCAAGTCTTGATTCATGTTGCTGACACGGCGATAGTTGTCTCCTTTGATGATGTAGAATAGGTCATCCTCATGGGCTAAGTAGTGATCTCCTCCCATGCAGGAACTGTGCAGGCTAAACACTTCAAGGTCTTTGCCCTCATTGAAATTGGTGGACCTCATGTAGCAGCCCATGTCTGAGCGGACAATGTAGTAATATTCATCTACCCCACAGAAATCAACCCCTGGGGCTTTGTTCTTAGGGACTATCTCTGGCATGGTGCTTGATTCTAGGAAAAGAATGCAATGTATTCAGTAAGATTTCACAAATTGATCATTCATTTACTCTTTGTAATTACTTTATTATTAATGTATATTATTTTTAATAATGAAAGATTTAACAGAATTTGCTGACCTCTTGGGAAGCAGTCTCAGTGCTTTAACACAATATACCTGCCAGTGCCAAATATGATGCCAAAGGTAAATGATTACTAATTAATTGTGAGGTGCTTTGAAAGACGAACCAAACATCTTCTGCTTGTCAAGACATATTTCTCTATCTATTTCTCTCTCCATTTGATAGGAGACCCACCCACCCCTTCCAAGGCTGAGCCAGTTGATTTTGAGGGGATATTTAACTGAGACCTTTTGTGGGCACCATCCGAGGGCACCCAGGCACTCATGAGTGCCATGCTGGTAAGTGCTGTTCTAATTAATTCCTATCTCAGCTGTGATGGGAAGAGACTGCCTAACAGCTCAGAATATCTTGGAAAGAGGAGTAAATTCTCATTGTGTGCATAACTGACACCATCTTTTCACCCATACAGCACTGGAAGGGGCAGATAAACTCACCTGCCTACCCTCAACCTCAGTACAGGAACTGCAGCAATAGTATTATAGTACCAGATTGTTGAGGTTCAGAGCTAGGAGAGGATGGAAGTACACATCTATGGGGGATGTGGGGGAAGAGAAGGGATTTCCCAATTCTTTATTGATTCAGGAATCTCTTCCTCACCCTACACAAGAAGAGTTGGTAGTCTGATCAGCCACTAAACCCCACCATTTGGGTGTTTTTGATTCAGGAATATAAAAATAGGGGCATAACAGAAGTTTATAAGATTATGCATGACACTAAAGAAGTGGCTATTCCTCTCTCCCTCTTCTGCTGCCATAACTCTAGAGCTCAAGAGGTCCTATTAAAATAACCTGACAGCAGAGTCAGTGATAGGCAAAGGAACATACATTTCCACACAATGCAAAACTCCCTTATGAAATAAATTTTCACAAAGCATTGAGATAGCCATTGTCTCCTGGTGACTCATGAAGCCCTACTCATTGCTATTCAGAAACACTCAGTGGAGAACACTCTTGTCACACTTCCTCAGAGATGGCACCCGGGGGGGCTGCCCCCCTTCCTCCGCCACTGGGGAAGGCTCCATGTCATTGAAGTGACATTGAAGTGAAGTGATATGGATCACACAGGGAATATCATTGGCACTCAATAATTATAAAAAAGTAGTTAAACTACAGGTCCACAAAGAAGCACCACCTGGAACACCCTGGGATTTTGCTTCAGCTGTGCAGAGAAAGATTCTGCTTGAATATGCATTAATGTCATTTTTAGATTCAAGGTTTTTTTGCTAGAATACATGGTTTGTTTTAGTATACTGGTTGTTGGATTATTAAAAGGAACTTCATTTAACTTGTACTATTATTGCTGAAATAAAAACCTTAGAGTTTATTATTATATCCTTTATAATTATAAAGAGGTAGTTAGAGTGCAGGTCCACAAAAAAGTACTCTCTCCCTTATGCCCCAAATTCTAAAGTAGTTTCTCTCCGCTCCTGCCCAGTATCCCTCCAAGACTTACCGGTATTCGTGGTATTCACACAGAAAGTTTTGTAGTAGGTGGCAACTGCTTCTCTTGGTGGAGAATGAAGGAAATGTGTGAACAGTTGCTGTTTATATAGGATAGAAGAGGCTATGGGTTAATGAGAAACTATACACCGCTCCACCTACATTGGAACTATAAGACACATTTATTGATTCTTTTCAGATGATAAACGAAGATAACAGTCACAAGAAAACCCTTCCACTCCCCTTCTCAGAGTGCAGAGTCTTCCAGGAACAAAAATATAGCATTAGTGGAACTTAGAATATATACCATTTTCTAGGGTTGTGGTCAAACAAATGAATCGTTCCATGATATTCCATGTGATGCTGGTGGACAGAAAGCATGTTCAGTGGATTGTGCATATTCAATAAAATCAAACCATTTCATAAGAAAATAAGATTCCTCCCCCCTCGGTACGATATTCTTGTTGTACTGCAGTTAGTTTTTCCATAAGGGTTGAATTCCAGGTCTGTAAAATCCATGCATAAAAGAGATCTGAATTAAGTCCTCTGCTCCCAAACCTTTGGCTAATTAAACAATCTGTAGCCTTTTAAAATGGGGTGGGTATTGTTTTGTTTGTTGGTATGTCATGTTTGTTTTTTGTTTTTTATAAAATGAACTGTCCTGTGATCTTAGGATGAAGGGTGATAAAGAATTTTAATAAATAATAATAATACTTGACCGCATTATTACACATGTATGCTGTGGCCATATTTGGAATACAGTGGTACCTCGGGTTACAGACGCTTCAGGTTACAGACGCTTCAGGTTACAGAGTCTGCTAACCCAGAAATAGTACCTTGGGTTAAGAACTTTGCTTCAGGATGAAAACAGTAGTGGTGTGGCGGCAGAGGGAAGCCCCATTAGTGGGAAGTGGTGCTTTAGGTTAAGAACAGTTTCAGGTTAAGAACAGACCTACAGAACAAATTAAGTTCTTACCCCAAGGTACCACTGTACTCAACCCCTCATCTCACACAGAGGATATTGGGGGGCATAATAATGTAATCTTCCCATTAATTGTATTAAGTTTGAATGGATGCATGTACCAATGCTGTAGAACTTTCAACGAATTTTATTAGGTTCAAACTGATGTTGAACAAAAAGGAGGACTTTTTGCAAGGGACAACTGAAATGCAATTTGATTCTGATGATTTGTAAGAGACCTGGGAGGCCATGGGGAAATGGATATGAAATAATCTGATACGGGTATGGATAAAGCTACTGCGAGTGTTGCCCTGGGCAAGATAAAGCAACTAACAAATTCACTTATTTTGCATTTTCTGTTGCTTGTCCCTGAGAGATTTACTGGATGAACAATTTAATTGTTTTACGGTGGTCATCATGTAAACCTCATAGCCTTATATTGCCACCTTATTGTTTGGGGGCTTCCAGGCAGCATCTAGCTGACCATTGTGGACACAACTATAAATTGACCTTTGGTCTGGATCCAGCAAGGCTCTTTTTATGTCAACACCCAGAAGGTCAAATTCGAAAATGCTTGCTTAAAGTTGGTTTGTCATAAAATCAGTAAGGAGTTGCTGTAAGAACAATACAAACATTTGGGGTTTGCGAAAGTATTGCTATTTAGATATTGGCCAACATGACTTACCTAATCTAATCTCGAGAGGGATTTCCATGGCCAGACCAGTGTGTTTGCTTCAGTGTGCATGAGTAATTAAGAATGTAATTTTAAAATTCAAACTTATTAAAAAAGAACCATAGAATCATAGAGTTGGAACTTTATTTATCTTGTATTGTTATTGTTGAAATGAAAACCTTAGACTAAGGCATAGATCCTTGGGTCTCTCTGTCTCTCTCTCATTCTCTGTCTTGCTCTGTGCAGGACACAAAGCTGAGTTGGGGGCTTCCCAGTAAACTCAATGGGGGAGCAAGATCTCTTCAAGTGTTAATGTTTTATGTTCCCCCATCCTATGCTAAGGTTGTATATACAGTACAGCACAGTGTTCAGTACCCCTCAGTCCAAGGAAACTGAATCCTGGGTAAGCTCAGGAATCACAGGAGTCTCTCCCCACTTTGGGATTGGGATGTGCAGAACATAGTTTTAATCTAAGCTTCCATTGTCCAGGAAGATCCCCAACTCTGTTTTCTCCCCACAACACCTCTGTAAGTTAGGTTTGAGTGAGGCGCAAAGGAAAACCTGAACAGGCCCTGAAACATGATGACCACCACAAACATCACAAACACATGGCACCACTGTTAAAAGATCTCCACTGACCTTGCATCAGCTACGGGCTTGGTTCAAAGTTCTGGTACTTGTGTGCAAATCCCTGAATACTTTACGTCCAGGATACCTCAGACATAGCCTGAGGTATCCCTGAGATCACTGGGGGAGCATGATTAGTGCTTCTCTATGGACCACAAGCATGTCTTGTGTCAACAAGGAGATGTGTCTTCAGTGGAACTTCCTGCCACAAGAAGTTAGGCACACACTCTCCTTACTGAGTTCAAGAGATCTGTTCAAAACTGTTCTTTTCAGGAGGCCTTTGGATCCTGAATGCATCTCAGACGGTTAAACTGGTCAAAGCCAGTGGTTAATATTCTTTTCAGAGAGAGAGAGATTTTATATTCTTTAGACTTTACATTTTGGAAGTTTAAGCGATGTTTTAAGTTGTGTATATTGTACATTTGATTATTACAGGCCACTTGAGACCTATGATGTAGAAAGTGGGATATAATTTATTTTTTTTTAAAAAGCAATAGATAGAAATTGCACTGATTCAAAGAATCAGAAGCCAGGAGAAAAATGTATGTGCCTGGCATTCAAAAGCTAATAACATCAGTGGCGGGCAAGCCTATTGAGGAAGAGCATGACACAACCAGGGGCTACTACTAGAAAGGGCTCTTCTCTTGTTGCCACTCTCGGCACCTCCTTTGGAGGGGGCACACAGAGAAGGGCTTCAAGGTGTGGCAGACCCCAAGGGCCCCCAAAATATGCTTTATATTTAACCAATAACCTCCTCTCCCACACCACCTCTAAAAGGGTATCGGATGTCAACCTGCCAAAGGCCTGGTTTAAGAGGAACACTATTGCCTGACTCCTAAGGCTGTATAATGAAGGCACCAGCTGAACATCCCTGGGGAGAGCATTCCACAAATGGGGAGCCACTACAGAAAAGGCCCATTCCCATCTGCCACCCTCCAGAGCATTCGTGGACATGTTGAGCCTTTTTTTTTATTTTTATTTTTAAGAGATGGAATGAATTGTTGAGCTTCAATTTGTTGGCTCTCATTTAGTTCATTAGTTAGGAAAGGCAAGGCTCAGCACATCCATTGCCTCACCTGCAGATATAGAACTGTGATAATGATGATGTATTTCGCATCTTCTGTTGCTTGACCCTGGCTTAAATTGGTCATCCAGTTAACCTTGTAGCCTTATCATATCAGTTATTGCCACTATGTTGTTTTGGGGGCTTCCAGGCAGCATCTAGCTGACCATTGTGGACACAACTATAAATTGGCCTTTGTCTGTCTGGATCCAGCAGGGCTGGATCTTTTTATGTCAACACCCAGAAGGTCAAATTCAAAAATGCTTGCTTAAAGTTGGTTTGTCATAAAATCATTAAGGAGTTGCTGTAAGAACAATACAAACATTTGGGGTTTGCGAAAGTATTGCTATTTAGTATTGCTATTTATTGACCATCATGACTTATCTAATCTAATCTCAAGAGATTGTTGATTTGTGTGGTCTGAAAAGCTTCTACATGTGGTAACTAGTCCTTGAATGCATCAGAATGCTTTATTTTGAAATGTGCACAAACACTAGAACTGGAACAACATTTTTGTCTTAGACACCAAGAAGAAGCAACACCACACATAAGACTGACACATAGAACTCATAGTTTGCGTTAGTCCATGCCTAGGCCCTTGCTTCATAAGAAAACAATAATTAAATGAATTCATTTGAAACAACATTTATAAGTAAGTCAATTTTCCAGAGCAGTATGGAGTTGCTGTAAGAACATTACAACCACTTGGGGTATTGCTATTTAGATATTTGAGAATATGACTTATCTAATCTAATCTTGAGACATTATGAATTGTGTGGTTTGAAAAGTTTCTGGATGTGGCAACCAGTCCTTGACTGCATCAGGATGCTATATTTTGAAATGCGCACAAACACCAGAACTAGAACAACATTTTGTCTTAGATCTCTGCCCCTTCTTTCCTTGTCCTAAAAAAACCACCCCAACCCAGACTGAAACTCTGAATAAAATAATTTCAAATACTATCTAGCAGGCTCTTATATTATGATCTATGCTGTGTTAAGCTGTTTAGAATTAAGGCAGGGTGGAAATTTAACAATAAATACAAATAAAACTGCTTTCTATTATGCACTAAGAATATCATGAAAAGTGCTGTTAAGATTTATTTCTTTTGTCTTTCTGGGAAACTACCGCAGGAACCCACATAGGTATGATTGCAGCTGTGTACAAAAAAAAAGCAGATTCCAGCCACTAGTTTAACGGTTAACCCTTAGAGTGCTGATGGAAAGTAATCATTCTTTACAATCTGTATCCTTCTTCTTGGGTTGAATGATGCAGCAAAGCCAAGGAAAGGCCTTATTAGCGCCACCTACTTGCAACAGTAAGATCACGACTCGTTCACAGTCTTTCACCCAAATTGTATTCTTGCGTTAGTGTTACAAAAGCACCCAGTCTCTCGAGAGATGATTGGCTTGCCTTCTCAGCCAATGCCAGGCGGGCTGCCAGTATTTCCTGGCCCGCCTACCTTCTTCCTCTGCCTTGCGGTTCTTTGGCGCTGGGTAAGCATTTGTCGTTTGTGCTATCGAATCCATTCTTAATCGCGGGTTAGTTCTTGCCATCCGTTCTTGTAATGCCTTTGGAAAGAGTCGCGGTGCGGGTGGGGGTTGGGCTGCTGGATTTTTGTTTCCAGATCGTTTGCACCCCACTCTAGCATTAGTGCTCGTGAGTATGCTCTTCACTGCTTTCAGTGGGGCTTGCTTCCAAAGCAGCATGGTACTGTCCGATTGCTGCACCATTGAAAGCGCTGTCGGTGCCTAGTGTTTCCCCGTGAAAAAGATCCCAGTGGAAATCAAGGCTCGCTCTTCTGTTCCCTTCCGCAGAGAGCACGTGTTCGTTTTCTTAATTGCGTCGGTGTGATATGAAATGAAATGAAATGCGGGCTACATGTTGAAGACGAAGCTTTTAGGGTTTGGTCCGGGGGTGGAAACTGGGCACGCTCGCTCCGAAGTAGTTTTCTTCTGGCCCATTGAGTTGGTAACGAGGAGGGGGGAAAACTTCACGGTGGGTCTTTTCAGGGGGGCAAGATATCTAGCAAAGTTTACTACACTAGGAAGCTTAATGCCATGTTTGGGTCCTATTGATGGGTGGTGTGAAACTGGTTTTAGTACAAAAGTAGGATAAAAATAGGTGTGGGTTTGCTTAGGCCTGTTGTGTAGATGCTTCATTATAAACAATTCCCCAGAAATAGCAAAAAGAAGCCCAAAGGTTCTTAAGGCCTGGTAGGAGAAAAGGCAGTTAAAACTCTGGCCTTAAAAAAGCAGTATTTCTTAAGCCTTTCTGTAGTCTTGTGTTCTTCCTCCACTTTACATTAATGACTTAATTGGAGCCAAACCTCTCCAAATGAGAGTTGAGGCTTGCTTGTGTGCTCCCTTAATGCTCTCCCCATCTCTCTTGCTTTCTACAGCCTGCGGAAAAATGGACGGCTCCTACCTGAAGCATCTGCGTCATCAAAGCAGTGCTTCTGGAATGCACTCTCTTGTCCACGCATTTGGGTAAGCCTTTTGTGAAGGGGAGTTCTTGTGCCTCTGGTTTTGCACTGTGAAAGTATGTGTTTAATGCATTTATATATCACTGCATTTTCCAAGGAGCTTATATGCTGTTCTCCCTGCCCCACTTTATCCTCGCAGCAACCCTATGAGGTTAGGTTGAGAGAGAGAGTAACCTTCATGGCAGAGTGGAGATTTGAACCCTTGCAACTCCATGGTTTGGTAGGACGTATGTAGTCCTAGGGATCTTTTATGCAAGTGTATTCTGTAAATATTATTTATTAAATTTGCATATCACCCTTCATTCTTAGATCTCAGGGCGTTCGCAACATAAAAATACAAGCTAAAAACACAAAATGCATACATAATAAGAACAAAGAAAAATCAGCAACTATATTCAGAGGCAGCCCTGCATATAAATAAGAAGGGCAAATTGAACTTGCTTGTAGTACACATTTGTTTCCAGCATTTGCTGTGTACAAATGCCTGCGCATATAATAACAATGTGGTGAAAGGCTGAGAGGCACATAAAGATGATGTGGATTACTTTCATTTAAAAGTACAGAATGGTAAAATGGAGAGGTTGGTTCAAGGGTGTTTTTTTGTATTTTGAATAGAAGTTTATGATAAAAAAATTGAATGTGTTAGTCTCATACCTAAAAGGGGGGGAAAAGGAATAAACCCATTAGTTATGATGCTAAAAACCTCTAGCCTCATTAGACTTGGCCTGATTGTTAATAGCACATGTTTCTGCTGGAGAAGGATAGTTATTAATTTGCCCATGCTCTGCCTAACATCTTCCAGTTTTCTGCTTCTCAGTATAGTCATTGAATTGTGTGCACATATTGCTAAGAAGAGGACAATATGATGATACATTGCCCATATCTGCAACTTCTGGGCTGACAAAAGTTATGTTCAGTTCATAATGGTTTTCTTTCATAGAGCATGGGTTTCGAGAAGCAGCAAATATTTCTTCAGAAGAATTCTTTGAAGGGAACCGTTGTAGTCAGAGATGGGCTGAACAAATTCAGGAAATTCCTAGGATTTCTGGAAGTCATGGAGTTTGGTCCATTTGGTGATAATGAGAAAAAGGTATGATCTTGGTTTCTCTTGAAGTAAGAATTTGAGGTATCTTGGCTGCTAAGTAGGAAATGGCAAGAGACTTGGGGAGCCTGTTATGATGAACTGCATGTTCTGTCCGTGTTTCACCTGATTAACCCTGATTATGCACATGCTCTGAGCGGATCTCTCCTTGGCACAAGTGATATTTCTATTAAAATGTTGATGAGTGTATGTCTGCTTAAGGATATTGTTGCCAGACACATGCAAACAGTAATAACAACTAGTGGTTGTATTTCAGAGAGCATGTGTTTGGAGGAAAATGAACACCAAATACGTCTCCTGAAGAGTTGCATAGAGTGAACAGCTGTAATACAAAATGGACTGAACAAACACTGAAAATACTAGGATTTCTGGAAGTCGGAATTGATACTGAGAAAAAGGTATGACCTTGGTTTCTCTTGAAGAAAGAAATTGAGGTATCTTGTTTGCTAAGTAGGAGACGGCAAGAGACTTGGGGAGCCTGTTATGATGAACTGCATGTTCTGTCCGTGTTTCACCTGATTAACCCTGATTATGCACATGCTCTGAGCAGATCTCTCCTTGGCACAAGCGATATTTCCATAAAAATGCTGATGAGTGTATGTTTTCTTTTTGTTAAGGCTTGATGTTGTTTAGATAACAGAAACAGTATAGTAACCTATTGCAACAATACCTGAATGACTTGTTTATCTTATAAAATATATGCCATTCTTGTTTTTATAGGGTCAACTAAATATATTTATCTAGGCATATATGTGATGAACTCAAGAGTTACTTCCCCCAAAGTGTTAGGCATACTTCTCTAAAAATGGTTAAGATGGTGATTTATTTGGACCAATTAGATTAAATCTGATTGCAAGCTTTTAGTTGCTGATTTCTTTCTCAAACTGGAAGTTGTACCAGGTCATGGTCCTTAGCTCTTCGTACTAACCCAAAACTTATTAATTTTCTGCTGAACAGAAGCAAGAACACCAAGGCACGGGATGTAAGGAAAAAAGCATTTAAGTTTTGACTGGTGTTTGGTTCGTAGTGACTTATTTTCCTGCAGGGAGGAGGGGATCCTCACCTCATATGGGTTTTCCCTCCCACTCCACCAGACAAGAATGTGCAAAACTGAGTTCTTCCTATCTTGTGATAGGTTTCCTGTGTAGGTCAAGTGACAATGGTCTTCTCTCACCCTCTTATGAAGAGAGGTTGGGGGGTTTGCTTGATATTTGCACTGCTATAGACGGGGGGGGGGGACACACCCAGTCAATAGAAATTAGACAGTGGAATAAAATTTAAATTGCTTTTATGGAGACATGGTACTTTAACCCACTCCACGGTAACCAAATTTTCTACAGTAGAGAGGGGAGCAAGAACCAGTCAGATCTAAAGAAGGATGCTTGCTAACTAAAGATCTGCCACTCTTTCTTTTATAGGGCAGATGATTCTAAAGAGATGAGACAGCAACAGTGCACATTCCCCATCCTGATCCACTGCAAAATGTAAGGACTGAAGCTTTCTCTCGCCACTTAGCAGAAGACATTTGCATCCAAACCACTGATTCCTGTCTTGTAAGAAGTTGCTGTTTATATAGTAGAATTTATCTTTCATAATATGAAATCTAATGGGCAGGATTCAAACAAACTAGGCAGTGTCAGTGTCTCTAAAGCACCTTTGGCCTTCCAGATGTTTTCAGACTCCAGCCTGCATGACCAGCTGCTAGGGACTATGGGAGTTACAGTCCAGCATCCTCAGGAGGGCAACAGGTTCTTTAAAAGGAGTGGATCATCAAAATAATAGTGGAAGGTTGAAGTATAAATAGGGGTGGGTGGAGTAGGGGTTGGTAATTGTGCTCAAAAGTAAATGCATGATGACTGTTCCTCTTGCTGTCGCAAGCCGTAGACAGTGAGATTTTGTGTCATCAAATATTAAAGCTGGCCTTTCTTCACTCAATGTGCCTTTGGATGGGTTGGCTGTCTGTTGGCACTATTGAATTTTGCGGGGCCAGACATTTTGAGAAACGCAAACATGAAGCTTTAAAACATGAGCCAGCAAGCCAAAAGGAGTGTTTTTTAATGGAATAACTGAGCTGTGATTGCCTAGCTTTTTCACAGGAAGCTTGAATTACATTTCTAAATGTTTAAATCATTTTCCACAGGTTTGTTGAACATAGGCATTAAAGTGAGAACAGTATTTCCCTGTTTCACCATGGAAAAAAGTGGTACAGAAGATGGATGAATTTGCTGTAACATGTGCAAACAAGATAGTGGCTCCTTACTCTCTTGATGTGTGTACTCTCTATATGTGTGTGACCACCAACAATAAAAAAATTGTCCTAATAATTAAGTTGTAGCTCATTATTGTCCACATTTACTAAGTGGAGTACAGTGGTGCCCCGCAAGACGAATGCCTCGCAAGACGGAAAACCCGCTAGACGAAAGGGTTTTCCGTTTTGGAGGCGCTTCGCAAAACAAATTTCCTATGGGCTTGCTTCGCAAGACGAAAATGTCTTGCGAGTTCCTGCGGGGTTTTTTTCCCCTTCCCCCCCCCCTTTTTCTAAGCCGCTTATCTGCTTATCCGCTAAACCGATAACCCGCTAAAAGCGGCTAATCCGTCAATGGGCTTGCTTCGCAAGACGAAAAAACCGCTAGACGAAGAGAGTCACGGAACGGATTCTTTTCGTCTTGCGAGGCACCACTGTATATGTTGAATACCTTTTGAAATTGTGTACAATTCATATTAAGAAATGGTCGAGTTTCAGTTTTTCACAAATTTATTGCTAGAGTATAATTACATCAATATGGTTATGGAAAACAGAGTGCCATATATCTGAAGATGGGTGAGCAAGTGTACATGGAAAATAGCTCCCTCCAGCACATGTTGTATCTTACTCTGAGAAAAAGCTGTTTTCCAAAACCAACATTTGGAGATAAAAACTCCCATCTTGATACCATAAACCTGCTTTGTATACCCTCACCCCAAATACCATAATTTTTGCACCATAACACTCTTTTCCTCCTAGAAAGTAAAGGGAAATGTCTGTGTGTTATGGAGGGAATGCCTACGGGTGGCCGGCGGGATCTGCTGCAGTCGTGAGCAGAGGATCCATGGTTCCCCTTCCTTCCCTCCGTGGAAAGCGGGAGAGGAGAGGAGCCGCTTACATGAGTGTAAGCGGCTCCTGTCCAGTTGGTTCCTTTAAAGCAAGCAGGCTCTCTGTCTGTCTCTCCTCCCCACTCAGCTCGCTACATAGCAGAAAAGTTTTTCAGCTCGCTAAGCCAGGGATGAGCGGGGGAGGAGGGAGAAAAGCAGAGCCTGCTTGCTTTAAAGGAGCAAAGTGGGAGAGGAGAGGAGCCTTCTCCCCTTATACCCCTCTGCTTCATTATTAGCAGCATCCTTCTCCACCCACCCCACGCGTGCTCCTTGTCCCTTGAGTGCTTTTCCTTCCCTCCCCACTTAAAACGTGGTTACAAAGCACGGATCCACATGGATCCTCAGGATTTTTGCATTGGGCTACTCCGAACTCTCTGTCAGATCCCATGTCTGTGGCCACAGCATGAACCACAAAAATCATACATCCACTTTCATTTAGAATATTTTTTTTCTTGTTTTCCTCCTCTAAAAACTACGTGCGTGTTATGGTTGGGTGCGTGTTATAGAGCGAAAAATACGGTACATAGTTGTGAACAGAGTGCTTTATTTTTTACAAATTCACAAGTCATTGCAACTTTGAAAACAAAAGGACTGTTCCAGAGTTAGTTGTACTCAGCCAGATCCATTGAAATTATTAGACCTTAATCAGTTATGTTCCATAATCTCTGGGTTTTCTCTTGAATATAACTTAGTGTAAGGTAAGGTAAAGGGACCCCTGACAATTAGGCCCAGTTGTGGCCGACTGGGGTTGCGGCGCTCATCTCGCTTTATTGGCCGAGGGAGCCGGCGTACAGCTTCCGGGTCATGTGGCCAGCATGACTAAGCCGCTTCTGGCAAACCAGAGCAGCGCACGGATGGAAACACTGTTTACCTTCCTGCCAGAGCGGTACCTATTTATCTATTTGCACTTTGACGTGCTTTCAAACTGCTAGGTAGGCAGGAGCAGGGACTGAGCAACAGGAGCTCACCCAGTCGCAGGGATTCGAACCGCCAACCTGATCGGCAAGCCCTAGGCTCAATGGTTTAACCCACAGCGCTTAACTTGGTGTAGCCAATGACAAAGTTTTTCATTTTAAGTTGACACTTTAATTTTAGAGCGTTGTCAAAGCATGTGACATCTTTTATAGTTGTGACATCTTGGCAATATTCATATTAACAAAGTCTATTAGAGACACAACATATCAAGTGGCTAGTTAAAATAGTCTACCCTTTAGTTGAGATGCAAACCTTGAAAGCCATGAGAGGGGAGAGGACGGCTATACAGGTTTGTAGCAGGATAGGATAGGATTCGTCTAAGTGGAGTCAGGTTAAATTTTAAGTGTGCTGCTGGAATAATGTTCCTGAGAGAACCAAGGAAACAAGTTGGAATTGCAACACACAGGGTATTAGTTTACCTAGTGTTATTGGGTTGGTGAAAATACGAACATGGCTTGTGCTCAGTGAGCTGAAATGGAGTGTAATTTTTCAGTTTTATTTGGATGGGAGCAATGCCACCTGCATATCTAAAATAAGCCTTTTAAAAATTGAAAGGGGCCATGATTTGTTAAAAGTCCAAACCACAAATATTCCACCGTGAAGAGTTGGTCAGTTTTTATAAGTTTTCAGCCATTTGGTACTGCAATTAGGAGGCTTCATGCATACTGAAACAGACACAAGAATCCAGTCTTCTGAATATTACCAGACTTGGACTAAAGCTATAGCAAAAGGGTGCATAGCTTTGCCTGGAATAAAAGCATCAAAATTAGGCTGTGTATATACATGATACCTTTACGGCCCATAACACTTTTTTTGTGACTGGCAAATGGTGGTTTTCAGTACAGTACTAGAACTGGGAGGTGCAAAGAGATGTTATGGATACAGAGTTCACTTTGAAAAGGGCTGATGTGGGGACAGGAAACTTCAAACTTATTTGTTGGCTGTGGCTTCTGTTGTGTTACATAAAAATACATACTAGGCTCGGGAACAATTCTGATGGACATTGAAAACTTGCACTGGTGATTTGTTTTTGTCTGACTGTAATGAAGTTATTTTACTGTCCATTCAATACAATGGTTTTTGCACTTGAAGTTGCTTTAAATGGATTAAGTACTGCATGGGTGCTAGAGAGGCAATGACTTAAAACACTCTCCACTGCCTAGTTATTCTTAGTACTGTATATAAAGCAGAAATGGAGCAACCACACTAAGCTGGAATTCATAGGGCTGGGGAGCGTGCGTGAGGGCTGTGTGTGTTTTTGGTTGTTTGCAGAACTCCGGCTCGCAACTTTTATAATTCACTGAATGGCACGTGAGGGGCATTTTAACGCATTTTAATTTTTGTGACGGGGACGTGGAGAGGTCCAGCTTAAAAACAAAAAACACAACAGTTCCGTGCTTAACTCGCTTTTCTTTCCGCCAGCGATATGCCCCTGGCGCTTCGCATTCCTATCCACTTTCCCCCCCTCCCCCGCCCCTCGCCTTCTTTAGCGCCTCAGGGGAAGCGTTGGCAAAAAGAGCTGGAATTAAAAGTAGGTTTGAAGAGAAGCGCGAGCTCCGGCCGTTGGAGACGCGGGGTGGGGGTGGGGGACCAATCAAGAGGCGGCGCGTGAGCATCTTTCTTCTTTTCCCACCTCGGCGTTCTACATATTTTCCCGCCTTTTCTTCGCTGCCTATTCCCCCTCCTCCCTCCCCCATCTTTCGAACTCCCATTTGTAAATAACTGCCTCACAAGCCTGCTCACTCATGTCAGTAAAATACCTCGTTCGAAAGAGTTCAATATATTACGTCACAAAAGCATCAACTTCCTGGCTTTCTTTTAAAACAACAGGGTTTTGTTTGTTTTTGCACCCCGCCCCCCCCCGCCAAAAATAGCTACTCGCTGAACTGTTATTGCTTACTCAAGAGTGCCACTTTTTGTTCACACCGTGACAGCTGTGTGGGAGGCTGAAGTACATCTGGTTAATCTTATCTAGTCGATGGGCTTCCCAAAGGCATTTTCTGGTTGGCTGCTGTGAGAAAAAGGATGCTGGACTAGACGGGGCTGCTTGCTCTGATCCAGCAGGATTTTATGCACCTTGAAGGGAAATTTAAAGTCTCTTAAATTTCTGGGACTTACCTCCCACTATAAGAAAAAAGAAGAATGGGTAGTGCTTTAGTATTGAACTGATGTGTTGCGAATAAAAAGTGGGCTTAATGTGTGTGTGTTTTTAAAGTATATAAATATTATTAAAAAATCCTCTGTGGTTGGGCGTGGAGGGTGAAGAGCACCCTTTCCTTCAAAGAATTCTGGGCACTGTTATTTGTTGGAAAGTGCAACTGTGGGGAAAAGCACAGTGCCTAGAATTCTTCAAAAAGAACAATAGAATTGCAGAGTTGGAAGGGACAGTGTGTTTCAAATATGCTTTAAAAGGTGAACTGGATGATTGGTCTCTTGGCTGTTTTGCACTCCTTGGGCTGTATCTACTCAGAGTAGGCCCACTGAAATTAATGGAACTTAGTATGGGTTGTATCCAGTGCTTTCCCCCCTAGAAAATTGGTGCCTGTACTTGTCATGAAGTTGTTACATTAAGTGTCACGCTTTTTAACCCAAGAGGCTAAAAGGAAGTGCCGGTACTGCGTACCTTTGAGTAACCCAATGAAAAGAAAGCACTGGTTGTATTCAACATTGTTGTTCTACTTGTGCAACAAAACTTCCATCTCCTCAGCAGCCCCCTGTGCACCCTTAAAGCCCGTTTCGGAGGATCTCTGGAGATTTTGGGGGTGCATGAGAGGAAGGGGAAGTCCTATTGCATGAGTGGAACTCGACAGATACAACCCTTGATCCATTAGTTTCACTGAGATTATTCCAAGTCTGAATAACAGATACAACTCCTTTTGTGATTCCACACCCCCCCCCCCATTGACAATATATTCCCCCTTTAGAACTCACTGACAGTAAAGAAAGTACTACGGATTGTTTTTTCGTACAGTATGTCAAAGTTGCAACATACTTTACAGTCTTACTGCTTTCATTGTTCTAATAATCCTGTGAAACAGGACAAAATAAATGCCATGTTACAGATGGGGATCTTACTGAGGCAGAGAAAATGACTTGCCTAGCATCCTCCCTAAAGTCCATGACAGAACTAGTACTATAAAAATGATCTCCTACAACCAAGTCTGGAAGACATGCTTCAGTACCCAGCACATAATTTATGGAATTTGCTGTCACATGATTTTTATTTATTGATTTAGATGTGGCAATGGTTACTTGTTTAGATGAGCTTAGACACTGGACAAATTTATTGACTGTCAAAGGCCATGATAGCTGTGGGCAATATGCCACTGAATTCAGGTGGCTGGGGGTGAGCTACTGCATGGATTCAAAATGCAATAGTAAAGCCTGAGTCAATAAAAAATGTCTTAATGTGGTGCTGAAAAAGGCACCAGACATCTTTTGAGGAGGCTATTCTGTAGCTGAGGTGTCACCACTGAATAGATCCTGTCCTTGGAATCCATCCAACTCACTTCAATTAGGGGATCCAGGAGCAGGGCCTGAGAAGACTATCTTAAGGTTCAGGTAGACATATATTGTAATAGGAGGAGGCAATCTTTTAGGTAATCTGAATTGCAGATCTGCTAAATGAACATATAATGATCTTAAGTCCAGTTCTCCACCAGGCAGCCATAGCCTATAAGCAATTTGAAAATCCTAGCATTAATACTTATTTCATTTTATAGGTGTGGTATGGTGAGCGCTACCTTTCCATCGCATAAAAAGTACTTGTAAAACTTTTGCACTGGCTCCATCAAACATGTCAGTCTGTGAGGATATGCTTCTTTGCAATTACCGCAAATGCCGAGTCAAACTTTCAGGCTACGCATGGGTCACAGCCTGCTCACATATTTTCTGTGACCAACATGGCAGTGGGGAATTTAGCCGCTCGCCTGCAGTCTGCCCTGCTTGCACCAGTGCTCTTTCCGGTAAACTGGATATTGTTCGAACAGAACTCAGTCCTTCTGAGGAATACAAAGCCATGGTCCTATCTGGACTGCGACCAGAGATTATTCTGGACATCAGTTCCAGGGCTCTGGCTTTCTGGACATACCAGGTAAACACTCCTTGAACAGGTTTCCACCAATGGAATTTTAAGGTTTTGAAAATTTAGCTGTACTCTATCTTTTCACTATCAAGAGGAGATGCAGATTGGGGTGGATTTGTAACAGAAAAACCAGACATAAAATAGTTAAGAAACTACCTTTGGCTAATTAAACAATTTATGTCCTTTTAAACTCTGTGTGTTGGGGGTTATTTCTTTTCTTTTTTCCCTTTTTTCTTTTCTTTTCTTTTCTTTTCTTTTCTTTTCTTTTCTTTTCTTTTCTTTTCTTTTCTTTTCTTTTCTTTTGTTGTTTTGCTTTGTTTTGTTACTATGTTATGCGTGTTTCTGTTGTGTAAACCACCCTGTGATCCTTAGATGAAGGGAGGTATAGACATTAAATATACTACTGCTACAGTCAAACCTTGGTCCCCGAACGCCTCCGTTTTGGAATGTTTTGGCTCCCGAATGCCTAAAACTCAGAAGTAACTGCTCCGGTTTTTGGAAGCCGAACGTGTTACGTGACTTCCATTTTGAGTTTTCTTATTTTATTGAGGCTTCCGCTTCAGTTTTCAGTTGTCTAACATTTCAGAAGTTGAACTGTCTTCCAAAATGGATTACGTTTGACAACTGAGATTTGACTGTACTACTACTCCAGCCTCCAATCTGCTCAACTTCTGCTAGAGATTTCAGCTGAAAGAGAAAGGAAGCAAAATAATGAGGAAGAATAAAAGAACCAAGGGAGGGGGGAATACACCAAGCACATATTGCTCAGCCCTGACATCACAGTGGCTCTTATGCTCCTGCTTACTCTATCTTCTATCCTGGCAGGTTCATCAGGAGCGCTTATACCAAGAATATACCTACAGCAAGGCAGAGGGTCACCTGAAGCAGATGGAGAAAGTCTACACCCAGCAACTCCAGAGCAAAGATGTGGAGCTGACTTCCATGAAGAGTGAGGTCTCCTCCCTAAAGAAAGTACTGGAAGAATACAAAAAGAAATTCACTGAGCTCTCAGAGAAACTCATGGAGCGCAATCGGCAGTACCAGAAACTGCAGGGCCTCTATGACAGCCTACGCTTGCGCAACATTGCTGTGGCCAGCCAGGAGGCAGAACCTCCTATGATGCCCCAGCCTGTATTTGGTTTCTCTTTGGGTAAGGACAGGGGCCTTTCAGTTGGGTAGTTAAACTTGTACTAGCATACTCAGTGCAATTAACTTTTTTTCCACAAAGAGCAATATGAGAGAAACAAAGGCATGATGGGGAAATCCTATGTATATTAGAAAAGTATAGTTTTGCCCCCAGACACATGGAGCCGCTTAGAGTGGCTGGGGCAACCCAGTCAGATGGGCAGCATATAAATAATAAATTATGATGACAATGGTGATGATGTTACCAACTCATTTTTTCTGTCTCTCCTAGCAAAGCAAATGGAACTTTGCCCAATTTTTGTGGTTAATTCTCTTGAGTGCCACACCTCACTGAATATGCCCTAATCATTTCCTTATCTACACTATACATTTAAAGCAGGATCTTGCCACTTTAAACTACCATAGCCTCCTGCCTCAATTTCTGGGAATGGTAGTTTGTAAGGAGTCAAAAGGAGATCCCTAAATTTCCCTCACAGAGCTACAATTCCCAGAGAGGCTTAACAATCAATCCATCAGTCTACTCTACTCTACTCTACTCTAGTAAAACTGTAGGCATATATTGAGTATTCTCTGTGTTAACATACTACTGTGGCTAATATTGGCTTACTTATAGATTAAATCCCCCTAATACAATATCTCTTGTTCACGTGTTCTAGGTAATGCTGCCAGGTTCTCTGAGAATGCAACACCTATCCAGGGCTGGCGTGGTGACGGGGACTTCCATTTCAAACCCTTCTTTGCTGCCTCTCCACCACTGGGCCAGTCTGGCAACAGCTTCTTTACCTCTCCTGGCAATGGTTTGGAACAGCAAGCAGGAGGCAACAAGGCATATAAAATTAAGAGAATATAAATTGTAACTTATGTTGACAAGTTTAGGCCTTTTTGAATATCCAGGTTAGGCATGAAATGCTTGTTGGACTGAAATGCTCATTGCAGACTTGAGGCTTTTAAAAGAACCCACAGGCCAGATCTCAGTGAAGTCTAATGTGCGTTAAATTTCCTGAAATCTCAGAAGTAGCAAATTTTAAAGGAAGAGAGCCTGCAGTGAGGACTAAAGGAGTAAATGCTCCAGTTAAAACCAATTCCTTTCTAAGCTTCTTTCTTTCTCTCAGCAGAGTGTTCCAGTTGTTGGTAATGGTCACTATAGCCACCCGCACCTCTAGATATTGTTGCATATATGCTGTCATTGTTCCATTACTCAGCAAGATTAATTCCTGCCCTGCAACATACGATTATGACTCTGGCTCTCACACAAATTATGATTCCTTAAAGTGAAATGCGAAAGCTTGCTTCACCATGTCATTTTTTTCTGGCACCAAGGCTGCAATCTTACATATACTTACCTGGTTATAAGGTCTATTGAACTCTGTGGTGTCTGGGTACAGATGTACAGGATTACAGCCTAATTGTTTAATTACTATATTGTTGCAACTAATGTGTTATGTGATCTTTCCTCCCGATTATTGCTTTGAACTGCCACATTTGTGTTGTAATGTAATGGTACTTTTTTTCTCCTATTACGTGCATAAACATGTTTGCAAGCCTGTGTTTAATTTGTTCACTGCTTATTGAAACAGGTGGGGTTGAGGTTTTTTGTGGGGTGGGGAGGAAAAATCTAATATGCCTGGTGTGTTTGCCTCTGATTAGTGTGCACACACTTTTTGTTGGTACATACCACTATGAGCAGTTTTTGCTGTTAGAACTTAGGGTTGTAGCCAATGCTAGTCCTACTTAGAGTAGAATAGACATGACTAACAGGTTCATTAATTCAAATGGATGTACTCTGAGTAGGACTAGCATTGGATACAACCTAAGTTCTAATAGCTTTTTAAAGTTAGTCATTTTAAAACATGCTTCCTCAACCTCGGCCCTCCAGATGTTTTGAAACTACAATTTCCATCCCTGACTACTGGTCCTGCCTAGCTCGGGATCAAGGGAGTTGTAGGTCAAAAACATCTGGAGGGCTGAAGGAAGCCTGTTTTAAAATTTTAGGCATTTACTAGACTTCAGATGAGTTTGTATTACTCTGCAAATCAGATAATTGGATCCTTCCAGCCCCTTTGATTCTATGCATTTTACCTGCATTAATCACCATTTGATTTTGTATTCACACTTCTGATGTCACCCTCACCATATATAGAATGGAGTGATTAAGATGCATAAAGGGTAACTAGTCTGTATTACCATAATTACAAACATCCATTTCTTGGGAAAGAAAGCAGAGGAGGAATACAAAATAAAAATAAAATTTCACTGAGCACCCAGACCCAACCTGTTTCATGATTTTTGCACAAAACCATTGAAGTTAATGGGTTTAAGCATGCCTACCTATGCAAAGGATTGGATTCTGTCTTGCTAGTGAAAACATTTTAATATGAAATGTAAATACAGCATGTAATTTCATGGCATTTGTATCGCAGAAACCTGTAAGCAATTCACATAAGATAACAGCTGAAAATACACAAGGAAAAATATGACAAGCTTCCTTTTGAATAGCTGCAGCTTCGTCTTTCAGAAACAGTGTCTCAGAGCACGTACAGAATATTTTCCATTGGGCAGGGAACAAGCTGTTTTTTATTTTATTTTAACGAATATAAGGAACGGCTGTTATCTTTCAAAACACCATCGCTATGAAACAGCATAAGAAAAGAAGGTACATCTTTGTCACGCAGGTGCAATGCAAAACGTTTATTTAAACACGGCCAGGATGATTCCTACTGCTTCCAGGAAGAATGGTCGATTCCTCTCTTTGTGGCTTGCAGTTTGGCCTCCAGTCCTTTAGATGTCTCTGCAGGAGCCTCCGTGGTTGCAAGCAAAGAGAATAACAGGAAACGGAGGAGAGTCTCGAGCGATCATGGCTGAGGAAGAAGAAGAAAACCCCCAAGCTCGACAAGGTTTGCAGGTAGGGCGAGCAAAACATCTCGCCGTGTCATCAGCCTACCGTTTTTCTTCTTCCTCTGACCTCTGCTAAAGTCAGTATATTATCCGAACAGTTTCCTCGCCCCCCCCCCGAGTTGGCAAAACATGGAAGCAGCAGCCAGGAGTTCCATCCTGCTCCGTGCAGGTGTTTTAACTGTGTCAGGATCCACCCGGATCTCATTTTACTGGGAATATGCTGCCGAATATGCTTCTCCAGCAGGAAACCCCCCCCCCATTACAATACTTCAAGCGATGAGGGAGGAGATGTAGCGAGAGGGGGATTGGAGGAATGTGGATGTGGAAACCATGCAGAGAAGGGGGTGCAATCTGCCCCTTCTTTTGACTGCATAGGATTCTGCCCGTTCTTCTTTGTATTTCGGTTTTGCTCGCCCCTCAAGCCGCTGAGGACCAGGACTCGTAGTACGTTGGCGGGGGGGGGGCATCTAGTCCAATTCCCTGAGGGTCATTTATTTCAACCCCTTTTCTTATCACTTTCAGAGCTTAGTTATTGAAATCAAGGGTGTGGAGTGCTCAGCCATGTCTTTAAAAGTTGGGGGGTTTTTTGGCTCGTGCCTGAGCAACTCTAGACTGCTGGAACCTGGAAACGAACGATATTGAATGGAAAACTAAAGACACCTCATTTTGCACAAATTTCCCATACATGCTTCCTTTGGCATCCGTTAACCACCATCAAATGTCAAGGTAGTGATAGACAAGTGTGTGTTTAGCTTCTGTGCATTCTGTGTATCAGCAAGACGTTGTTGCTCTGGTTTGATGGTAACGTTCCCTGTTTGGCGATTTCCTGATAGGAACTGGTTGACCAGCTATATCATTTCCGAGACCATTATTTTGAGAGCCACAAGGTGGAAGATGCTGGGAAAAAGCAGCAGGATGTACAGGAAGAGATGGAGAAGACTCTTCAGAAAATGGAAGCATTAGAAGGTAAATCTCAACAGAACCAGCATTCTCCTTTCTCCAACTTGTATACCATTCCTCCTCCTCCTTCCTCATATGCTGTGAGGCTCTGCAGGTGTCCTTTTATTGTGCATTCCTGATTGTTTGTGCTCCTGGTGGCATTAGGGTGGTTAGGTATGATCCTGTTTAGGGAAGTTTGTAATGTTGATATCTTGCCGTGTTTTTAATATTCTACTGTGAGCCGTCCAGAATGGCTGGGGAAATCCAGCCAGATGGGCGGGGTACAAATAATAAAATTATTATTATTATTTCTTTTGGATGAGCTCGGTGACTGAATTTCTAGCACAGTGTGGATTTCATGGACTTGCAGTTCACTTACGGCATCTCTCTTTCTCCCATCCTCTGCTAGGCCTGTCTAAGGGTCGAGCTCACACACTGATGCTGAAGGGGAAAGCCTTGAATGTGTCCCCAGATTATAATGCCCAGGCTGAAGAGCTGCTCTCCAAAGCTGTCAAGCTGGACCCAGAACTGGTAGAAGCCTGGAATCAGTTAGGGGAAGTTTACTGGAAAAAGGGTGATGTCTCTGCTGCCCACACCTGCTTCTCTGGAGCGCTTAGCCATGTAAGTCCCCCCTCAGTCCTCCCTTGGGCAGGCGGTGATTCTAGTTTGGAGAGCTGCTTGGCACTTCAAGCCAGGACTATTAAGCCAAAGGACATACCTCAAGGAATACTTTGGGGAAGTGAGAGTCATATTTTGCATTTCACTAGGTAGGATTTGAATTCTTGCTAATTGCAGAAGCCTTGTCTTTCTCCTGCCCTTTTTCTCTTCAGTGCAAGAACAAGGCCTCCCTGCAGAATCTCTCTATGGTGCTGAGGCAGCTGCGCACAAACTCTGCTGATGAGCATGCACACAATGTGATGGACAGCGTGCGCCAGGCCAAGCTGGCGGTGCAGATGGATGTGCGCGATGGCCGCTCCTGGTGTGAGTCTGTCATGCGCCCCTTTTCAGGTGGTCCTGAGGTGGGATGGGATAGAGCAAGGAAGGGAACCGGCTGTGCAACTTGCTAATTATGCTCTCTGTATTCCACAGATGTTCTGGGCAATGCCTACCTCTCCTTGTTCTTCAATTCAGGGCAGAACCCCAAGATCTCCCAGCAGGCGCTGAGTGCCTATGCCCAAGCAGTAGGTGCTGGAGGGGACTCTAGAGGAAGCCTGTGGTATGGTGGGGAGGAGGGGGTTGGGGGCCCAGGTTAAGCCTCTTCTACATTGCCAGGAGCTGAGGTGGAAATGGCTAGTTCTAGGCGGCAGATTAGAGGGCTGGTAATGGAAGCAGGGAGACCCAGTTTCAAATCCTTCCTTGCCTGCAAAGCTTACAGGGTTACCTGAGCAAGTTGCACTCTGAAGGGGTGGAACAGGCTAAGTCACTTCTGACTGTATGCAGGGAGATGTACTTTCTAATGTTCTTCTAAGTAAAACCACACAAATAAAATAAATAGCAAACCCTCTCTCCAAGTGAGAAACTTGCACAGCTGGAGCTATAATCTTGGCTATAATCTTTTCATGGAATGCTAGTTATGTAACTGTTTTAATTTATTTTTTAGATTGATACCCACTTTTCTTCCTAGAAGCTCAAGGCAGTATACACGGTTCTCTTTCCCACACCCACCCAACTTTCCATTTTATCCTCACAACAGTCATGCGAAGTAGGTTAGATAGTTTCTGGCCCAAAGTCCCAAAGTCACCCAGAGAACTTCATGGCTGAGTGGGGATATGAACCTTGGTCTCCTCCGTCCTAGTGCAACACTCTAACCACTACAGCATACTGTCTGTCTACACAGGCAAGGATACTGAAAGGGCACCTCCTGTCTGCAGGTTGAGGTGGCATTTTGGCATTCTGCCACTTCCTTTTGCTGCATATACACGCCTAACCTCAATCTAGTCTACCTAACCAACTTGCTGTAAGGCAAAAATGAGATACACATGTTGTTTTTAAAGGTCCCTCCTGTTTCATAAATTGCTTTGATATTTCTAATGTAAAGCAATTAATGCATTTTGCAAAATAAAATAAAGATGTTGCAGTCTTCACTAGCATAAGTTTGCCATGCTCTTGGGAAGTTCTCATACCGAGGATGATGAGGATATTCACCTCCTGTTATTTTTTAGCATCTGACAAAATACGTTATTTGGAAATAAGAGCCCAAAGGCTGGGTCATACCAAAGGCCTGTTGAGTTCAGCATTTTGTTCTCATTGTGGCCAGTTATGCCCACGGAAAGCTCACAAGCAGGGCATGAGTGCAATTGTGGTCGTGATCCCTGGCATCTGATATTCTGACATCAGCCTCTGAATCTTAATATATAACCATCATGACTAGTACCCCCTGAGATCTGTATTCTCCGTGAATTCTTCTAATCCTGTTTTAATGCTAAATATTATAATAGTGAGTATCAAAGTTTAACCTTGCAGTCTGTGAAGTTCTTTTGTCTGTCCTGAATCTGCTAATATTCCTCATCACTGGGTGACCCTGGGTTCTAGTACTGTGTGTGTGAGAGAGAAAAACCTCTGTGCACATTCAGATCATGGTGCATAATTTTGTGCTCCTCTGCTTTGAATAGGATAGAGGCAGACAGTAGTTGGTGTAGAAGAATGCCTGGTTTTCTAAATCGTGACTTTGTGGCATATCTGTAAAGTGGTTCTTGCTCAGCTCAGCTGCTGTCCCCAGCCAGATCCACCAACATAGTGGAAAAGTGCAAGAGATCAAAATGAAGGCTAAAGTTGCCCAATAGGGATAGTTAGAGGCAGAAAAAAAGTTTGGTACTCATGCAATAACTTTCCAGAGTGATCCTGTGAGCATATAAATGCCTGGAACAACACATATCAGGATTGGTTACTTATGTAACTGTTCTGTGGATTTTGTGAGCTGGACCGATTAAGGGGAAAGAAAATGAGGTAGCTAAAGGTGTGCTATAGATAGTGGGTGGATGGGGATTTTGGTCTGCAGTTGGTAAAAGCAAAAATGACTGTGGTGGAAAGTGCTTGGGGAGCAGGGGGAGTGTGTCCTCACAGAGGAAGTGATGGTGGATGCTCATGCCTTTCTCTTGGTCTTCTTTCTGTAGGAGAAGGTGGACCCCACGGCATCTTGTAATCCAGATCTACATCTTAATCGAGCCACGGTGAGGGTCATGGGGCAAGATAGGTTTGGCTGGCTTGTGCTTGACCTATCGCGGAGAACTCTGAAAAGTGTGCGACGGGTTAGAGGATGGGGGGCTGGCAATTCCAAGTGAAATACATCTTAAGGCTACCATCTAAGCAGTCATCAAGGGGCCGATTTTCAATCTCTGCCCCTGTTCTGACTTAATTGATCTGTGCCTGCAGTTTCCTATTTCCATAGTAGTGTATGTTCCACATGACCCTAGCTTATCACCTTTTGCTCTGTTGTTTTTGGGGGCAGCTATATAAGTATGAAGAAAACTACATGGAAGCTCTGGAGGGCTTTGCACAGGCAGCAGCCCTTGATCCAGCTTGCCAGGAACCACGCCAACGGGAGCAGAGACTTGTAGATTTCCTGGAGCGGCTAACCAGCCTCCTTGAAAACAAGGTATTATTAACGGCAACAAGACTTGGTGTCCTTTCACTGCCTGACCCATGCAAACGTAGCATCGTCCAACAATGCAAAGGTGACTCACCGTGCTGCTTTTCTCCCTTGCAGGGAAAAGTGAAAGGCAAGAAGCTGCAGAGCATGCTGGGAAGCCTGCGTACTTCCCAGCTGGGCCCGTGTGGGGATGGGCGCTACCAAGGGCCCTCGGGTCAGAAAGTGCAACTGGAACAGCGCCCCCTGGGCACCTTGAGGTCTGGCGTTAACTCTGGTGTTGTGGTGCTGGGGAAGGTGCTGTTCAGTCTGACCACAGAGGAAAAGGTGCCCTTGTGAGTTTCTGCCACATCCTGCCTTGGAATCTTTTCCTATGTCCCCCCCCCCCCGGACTATATCCACCTTTTCCTTCCTGCTTAACTTTATCCCGCTCTCTTCATAGTTTGTTAGGGCTTATATTCTTCCCTAGGAAGATAGGTTTGGGATAGGTTTCAATAATTATTTAAAAGTAGCAAAAAGCTGTAGAAGCTTATCCCACAAACGCACATCATTATGGAGGCCACCAGATGCTTGCTTAAACAGAAGTAAATACCTTAATCTTGATTCTGAAATGTGTTCAGCTTGATGTGTTGTTGGTTCTTTAGAGCAGGGGTGGAAAACCTTTTGGCTCTATGAGCCAGATCCTTATCAGGATTGGCCTTGCTGGCCAAATTCACTCACCCACCTGCCAACTCAGCTGACATCACAACTGATGTTGGCTTAGGAGTGGTAGCCATGTTTTGGGGGAAACGACCACACAAGCTGGGATAACAGGGAACTCTCTGTTGATCTTAGGGACTATGACACCTACAAGATGATTAGTCTGTCCTTGAGCTTTATCAACCATGACCATCTCCTTGGGCTCCGCTGTGTGGGCCAAGTATCCATCTTGCTCATCTCTTGATCTTTCCACTTGCCTGTCTACCCATCCAGCAACCTGACTAATGCTTCTTTTTAAACATATTTTGTTCTTTCCTCTCTTTACTCAAACAGCACTTTTGGCCTGACTGACTCCACTGAGGGCCCCTGTTTTGCTGTCACTGTGTACAACATGGCACAAAGCTGGGGGGTTTTGATTGGGGACTCGGTGGCCATCCCTGAGCCTCACCTTCGGCATCATCACATCCAGCACCAAGGCAAGGTGAGTCCCGCCTGTGCTCTTTCTTTGGCCCTTTCGAATTCTCTTATGTACCTGTTTCCATGTTGCTCGTGATGCAACCAGAGCCTCCAAAGAGGTAGTTGGAAGAGACAGCACAGAATTACTTGAATGCACAAATGATGGAAACAGTTTAAAGCAGAGGCAACAATTTGAGGCTTACTGGCGTCATCCTGTCTGTCTTGGCACCCCCTTGTTCTTATGTATTTTTCCCCACCCATTCCCAGATCAGTCATTCTGGGAGAAAGATTCCAAGTGGAGAGGAAGCCTCTATGTCTTTTTAAAAATGGCACTTTTAAAACTTCGTTTCAGTTGGAAGTTATGTAAATCTGGGTGGGTGGGTGTTTTCAGATAACCTGCTTATTTGAGCATTTGTCCTGATTTGCCTGTAGAGGAGATTAGACAGTGCCAGCTATTTCATGCGTAGTTCATTTTGATTTGTTTTCAGGAAAGCTAGACATTACACCTAAGCAAGTGTTAACACTGTCTCAGTGCATTTTCCTGTCACTTTCCTTATCGCAAAATGTCAGGTCTTTTGGAGACATTGGTTTTGTTGTGCAAGGTTCTCTCCATCAGCTGTGATTATGCTGCCTGAACTTGCCAATATGTGAGCAAATCTTGCCTGAAAATAGTCCCTGTTACAGTCAGCAAGGTTTGGAGGGAGGGAGGGAGGCCTTACTTAGATTGACTCCTTCGTCCGCACTGTAACCTTCTCTCTATTCCTCTTTTTCAGAGTTTTACTTTTTCTAGCATCCGGGTGGAGACGCCTCTCCGGCTAGTGGTGAACGGCAAAGTGCAAGGATCCCAGAGCCAGGCTGCAGCCACCATTGCGTATCAGGCACAAAGTGAATGAAGTGAGGGGGCAGGAGGAGGAGACGGCAAGTGGGGGGGGGGGGACTGCTCTCCTGCCTGGTGGTGCTTGGCCTTCAGGCAGAACCTGCTACCTCTCAGAGGATCTAGAAAATCAAAGGCCTGGGGCAGGGTTAGCCAAGGCGGTGTCATCCAGCTGTTGCTGAACGACAGCTCCCAGCATTTCTCCTCCTTGGCTATGATAGCCGGGGCTGATGGGAGTTGTTGGCCAACAACATCTGGAGGACCTTGGCTATCTAGGGCCCAGCAAGGTTGGATTTGGTTTTATCATACATTCAAAGACACTAGGTTGAAGGAGTGAGAGACAAGAGAGGGAATTGCAGGACTCCAGGGTTAAGCCCTAGTTTTGCTCCCTCTAGTTCTACTTCCCTATGCATCAGCCTAGCCTCGATCCTCTGCAGTAATAAGAATTAGCCTTCATGAATCAGTCTGAAAAATCAGCAGGGCTGCTCAGCTCACTCCCGTGTCTTTCCCTAGACTCTTCCCACTTTTCCAACACCAGGCCTGCCCCATCTCTACTGTTAGGGAGGGCGACCCTGTTGCCCGTTTCTCACCTTAACTTCCATTTCATTTGAGTTTGGGCATTTGAGCTTGTTTGGCTCTTCTGTCTTTCGTAGATCCCAGTTGGCTGAGCACTAGCCCCCATTGTCTTTTATTGTGTGTGTGTATATATATACAGGAGATAATAACATCCGTATTTATTTGGCAATGTTTTGAGTTCGACTTTGTAATTTTTATACATATACTGCTCTTTCTGTTCCCTACTTTAACCAATAAAAACCTGCATTCTTTGCTTTTGGGGCAATGCCTTGTGTTTGGTTCCCATAACAAAGATTAGAAAAGATTTCGATTAGCAAGGCTCAAAGCAGGGTAAAGCACATGATCCAGTTTTATCCTCATAGCAGCCCTGCATGGTGGTTGTTACTTTATTTTTTGAGTTCTACCCACCTGACTAGGTTGACTCAGCCCCCTCTGGGTGGCTTCCAACAGAATATACAAAAACACAACAGAATATCACACATTAAAAGCGTTTCAATATAGGGCTGCCTTCAGATTTAATTTAACAGAAGGTTGTATACTTGTCTAGAGAAGGTTGTATGCTTGTTTATCTTCTTGACATCTGATGGGAGGGCATTCCACCACTACCGAGAAGGCCCTTCCTGTTTCCATGTAGCTTCACTTCTCACAATGAGGAAACCGCAAGAAGGACCCCAGAGCTAGACCTCAGTCTCTGGGCTGGATGATGGGGGTGGAGAAGCTCCTTCAGGTTCACAGTCTAGGGTAGACTGAGAGACACCACGGCTGAGCAGTGACAACTTGCCTCATGGGAGTATGGCCAGCTTTCCTTGCTATAGAAGAAGGATGGGTAAAAGTTGCCTTGCTGATCCACCTTTCCTGGAAGGAGTGCCATTTAGTCCCTGATGGACCTACCAAATTTTGACTGAGGAATAGTTCAAAGGTTTGCCCACATGTCCATTCTGAAGGGAAAGAAGGGTTGTAAGAATTGGGAGATTGCCATAAGAGATCAGGGCCCTGCTGGATTTGACATCCTTCTGCAGGGCCTGCAAGACGGCGTTGTTCCACCAGGCCTTTGGTCAGGGCTCAGCCTGACTCCCCTTCTCTTTTTGTATAAGAACTAGTATGAAAGAGGCCTCCCATCATTCTCACAGGCTCATATAAGAACAGCGTAAACAGTTGGGCCTGGTGAGCATTTACTGTTCCCAACCAGCCAGTTCTGTTCCCAACACAGCCAGTTCTGTGTCACTGGCTTTTGCCGCAATAAAACTTGACTTGACTTGTTCCCAACCCTAATCCTGTGGAAAGCCATCTAATTAGATTTTAATTTGATCCTGACTTGCTTTTAGGAGGTAATTTAATTAATGTTCAATTTTATACCAATGTTATATATTGGATGTTAGCTGCCCTGAGCCTGGTTTTGGCTGGGGAGGACAGGATACAAATAAAATATGATGATGATGAAATGTTAACATCTTTCTCTTTGACTCATGTAACATAGGAAATCAAGCAGTGTTAACATGTGCCCTGTGCACAGGTACGTATTTACGATGGGCTCCTTCTGTAGGAAGCCCTAACATGGCGACAGCTTTATTGTGGTGGGTGATCTCAATGGAGGTAAAATAGCCTTTGAACAGCTGTGTGGAGAATTGAGTAGTCCTAGAGTACAGATGTTGACCTTCCTTGTTATAAAAAACAAACGGGTTGGAGAACATTGCTGAAGGAACACTCTTATAGTTTATCACCTGCACTAATCCCATAATTACCACAGTCCAGCATGTAGACTTCTGAGTTTCACTACAGGCTTACATGATTGGGTGTGGCTTGCAAAACTGAGTACGTCTATGAGACTTAAAAAATACCTGCAGATATTTTGCATGTTACTAATGCTCAAGTTTTCTCCTGTATCCCCCATCCTTTATGTTCTATCGCCCCCTAGTGTCTGCACAAAGTTTTAAAAATGTGCCTCAATTTAACAGAAATTATATAGGGAGAGCATTTTTAACCCATTACACTAAGGTCCAAACTACACTTTTTAAAGCCTTTAAAAACAGTTGGGGAGAGAAGAAGATTTGAATTGGGCATATGATGGCTGGTGGAGGAGAGGTTTAACTCCTCCCCCCCCGTGCCATTTCACTAGTGAAAATCATCCCTCTAAATACTAGCTTGCCTTCCCATGCAGAACAAAACTGATGCATAGAGGATAAATTTAGCTTCTATCACCTGTTCTCTGCTGGGAAAAGTGACTGATATTTTCCTCAATTTCAAAGAGTTCCTTTGAGCAGAACTCGCCCCACCAATCCCCTCTCTTCAACTGACGACAGAGCAAGGTGACTTTTCTGTGACCTATTGAGTGGGTGAACTGCATCTCGACTCCTCCATTAAAATCATTCTACTTTGGCACCGCTAAATGTTGCAGTTACAGATCATCTTTTAAATTGGCTCCCGCAGGGTAGCCTAACAAAGCTTGCCAGAAAAGTTCACATCCAGGCACCAGTTAATTAGGCCAATATGGTTTTTCTTCCTTGATCTAACTGACGGAAGCTTCTGGAGCTGAATCCTCCTGAGGAAATGGCTGTCTAAACTGGGAATTGGAGTGATGTGTGCAGTTGCTGCTTAGAAGAATGTGAGGGAAAGGGTAGATTCAAGCCAATACGTTTGGTCCTTATCCTTGTTACTTCTGGGATGAGTACAGAGTGTGATGGCCTGAGGGAAAAGATACCTCAGCACTGCAGTGAACTGAAATAAGTGCTTGGGACAGATAGTGAATTATTGCTGGCAATTTTTGTGGTCTTTTTTTGTTTTCTTTAGGAGAAAGTGCTCTACAACTCATCTCTTTACGTACATTAGGCCAGGAGATACGGACCTGCTCAAACCTCTGAATGAGTTTAATGTAAAGAAAATAAGCTTTTATTGTACTAACCAAAGGTCATAACAAAACTGTACAAACACTTAACAAAGGAATGCATCTGTAAACTACCCAAACTGTATAGAAATTATTTTTGTATGTGACTACAGCGGCAGGAATGTTATTTGCCCCAAAAAGGAAAGAATAAGTCCAAACAAAAGAAGAATGGAATACACAGAAATGGCAAAATTTACCAGAAAAATAAGAAATCAAAATAACAAACTTTTTAATAAAAGAATGGAAATTGTTTATGGAATATTTACAAACAAATTATAAACAGATAAGAACATTGACGGGATTGCTGTAATAACCTGCAGTTTTTTAAGAGTATATATTTAAGGTAGATGAATAAATGAGCAATTTTGGATATGCAGAAAATATTAAAAATAAATATAAGGAAACACAGAAAGAAGAGGAAGGAAGTCAAGTTTTGAAATGTTAAAACAATTGTAAAATTCTTGAAATGTGTAAAACTGAAAATCAGAAATACAATTTTAAAAAGAATGCATATTGTCAGAGTCACCCGTGGTCCCAGCTCACAAGAGACCAAAGTCCACTCCAGCTTATGTACAAAAGCTTTTATTCAAGAACATCAGTAGCTTTAGATCCGAGGTCCGTGACCCTACGTCTGTTACCCTTAGACCGCTGAAGTCCCCTCTGACTCGCTCCCCCCTCGACACCAGTTTAAGAGGCTTGTACTGGTCCACCTCTTTCTCTCTTTCCTTTTCCGCAGGGTCTTTCTGCCCCCCTGTGTTCTCTCCCTTCGGGACTCTCCCGAGGCTGAATCCTCTGCCGCCTCCTCCCCCCTCCTTCGGGCTTTGGGACCAGGCTCCTCCCCAGGACTCTCTTCATTTCCGCGCGCCTCCCATTTTGAACTTGGCGCGCTTACGTTGCTCTTGACCTTCCTTTCGACAGTTACATTGCCCTCAATACTACTTTCCTCCCCTTCCGGCAGCACGTTTTGCCCTGATCTCCTTCCCCTCTCTGCTTCCTGTTCTGCTCCTTCTGACACACTGGTCACTCCTCCCCCCTCACTCCGTTCCAGCGGAGCAGCCGGTCTCGCTCTCCAACTCCCACTGGGGGTTCCCCCTTCCTTTCCCTGCTCCTGACTGCTTCCCCCTCTAGCTCCCCTTGGCTTGACCAGAGGGGCTCCCTTTTGGGAGTCCTCCGATTCACTGGACGGACTCATGGACAATCTTGGGTCATTGTCATCCTCTTCCTCGTCAGTCTGGAATCCTTCCCCCTCACTCTGCGTCTCTCTCCCTGAACCCCTGACATCCATCCCCCCCTCGAAGCCCCCCCTTCCCCCCTCCCGGCCCTCGGAGGCAGGTCGTGGGAGCCGCATCTCCTCGGAGGTAGATGCAGGATACAGTTCGTTTGCTTCAATGTCCTCTGCTAGCAGCTCGGTGTATGTGTGTTCGAATGCGGGTTCTTCACCCAAGGTGTTCTCGGCTCCCTCTTCCATTGCTACTTCGTCTGGTGCTGCCTGCCAAGGCCCCGTCAGCCATTTCTTGCGCCAGTCGTCCTCTGGTTGCTCGTCCCACCAGTAAGAGGGTTCTGTGTCTACCCCCGAACTCGATCCCCTGGGCGGGCTTGATTCTGGCGTTCTCTCCTCGGCGGAAGAAAAGCCCCTGAAAGTACTGTCTGAAAGTGTGGGCGTAAAGAGCCAGTCATCAAAATATTCGGCTGGCATGGGTCTATGCGGGAAAAGTGCATGGAACTCGTCTTTCAGAAGAGGTTCGTCTAAAGCGTAGTCCAGCACCCAAATATTGGCACTGGCCGGGGTACCCTCTCTGGCTAGAAAGTATTCTACTCCCTCTACCCCCCATCTCGAGTCCAGGATCTCAGTGACCTCGTTGAGTGGTTCGGCCCTGGGCGCCCCCTCCCTCTCGGGTGACTGAGTGCGTGCGTGCGGTACTGTGTCAGACTCCTGAAACCTGTGCGGGGTCTTGTAGGGAGTGAGCACCGACCTATGAAAGACCGGGTGCACTCTGGAACCTTCGGGGAGGGCCAGTCGAAAAGCTACAGGGTTAATCCTAGCCTCCACCTGGTATGGCCCTAGCTGCCTGTGTCCCAGCTTCTTCTTAGCCAACGACCTGGCTGGCATCGCTTGGGCCGCTAACCATACCCAGTCCCCCACCTGGATGTCCTCTCCCACTCTCCTGTTTTTGTCTGCCTGCACCTTATATGCTTGTTTGGCTAGCTCCAAATGTCTCCGCAGCTCCTCGTGCACCTCTTGCAGCTCTGCTGCGAACTGGTCGGCTTCTTGCGTCACCCCCTCTCCCGGTGTTACGAACCCCGGGAAGGTTCTGGGATGACGACCATTGTTCGCGAAGAACGGCGTCACCCCCGTCGACGCGTGCTTCGTGTTGTTGTAGGCAAACTCCGCCATCGGCAGGTAGTCTACCCACGCCGCCGGGCGCTGATTGGCGTAACATCTCAGGTACTGCTGCATGATCGCGTTGACTCTCTCTGCTTGGCCGTTGGTCTGCGGATGCCTTGCCGACGTTAGGTTGATCTTGACATGCAGGATACCTAGAAGCTTCCGCCAAAAAGTAGAAACAAATTGGCGCCCCCTGTCGGACAGGATGGATTGTGGCAGCCCATGCACCTTGAACACGTGATCGATGAAGAGTTTGGCGGTCTGTTCCGCCGTCGCCACCTTCGCGCAAGGAATGAAGTGCGCCATCTTGGTGAACAAGTCCACCACCACCAGCACCGCCGTCTTGCCTCTGGAGCTGGGCAGGTCAGTGACGAAGTCCAGCGCCACCCTCTCCCACGGTTGCTGTGGCGTCTCCAGCGGTTCCAGTAACCCCGCTGGCTTCTGGTGCACTGGCTTGGACCTCTGACAAGTGTCACACCTGGCGACGTAATCCGCTATCTCTCCCCGCATCTGGGGCCACCAAAAGTCCCTGGCCACCAGTTCTATTGTCTTCTCCTTGCCGAAGTGGCCCGCACTGGGGGCGTCGTGCAACTGCTGCAGAACCCTCGCGCGGAGCTCTTCGCCCGGTACGTAGAGGGCACCTTTGTGAGTTAACAGCCCGTCGCGTAATTGGAACTCATCTTCTCTCTGCGAACCCCTGCGCAGCGCCTCCATCTTGGATTGTGCAAATCGATCTACTTGCAACGCACGTCGCACCGCGTCCAGGTCAACTGCGATGGTAGCGCACGTCCACGCCTGCGGTGCGAAAATGTGCTTGGCTGCCACTGGCGCTGCTTCCTCGAGATATTGCGGTTTCCTGGAGAGCGCGTCGGCTATAACGTTGGATTCTCCCGGGATGTATTCTATCCTGAAGTCGAAATCCGCGAAGAATTCAGCCCAGCGCATGTGTCTTTGGCTCTGGAGCTTCGCCGTGCGCCAATACTCTAAGTTCTTGTGATCTGTGCGGACCTGCACTGTGTGCTTGGCACCTATGAGGAAGTGTCGCCATGCTTTGAAGGCAGCGTGGATGGCCAACAGCTCTCTGTCCCATATGGTGTAGTTTTGCTCCGCCTTGCTGAGCTTTCGGGAGTAAAAGGCACAGGGTCTCCAATCTCCTTGGGAATCTTCTTGCAGGAGTACGGCTCCCACCGCTCTGTCTGAGGCGTCGGTCTCTACTCGCATGGGTCTGCCCGGATTCACGTGCAGCAGCTGCTCCTCGGAAGCGAAGAGGCTTTTAAGCTTCCTAAAAGAGCGCTCTGCCTGTTCCGTCCAAGCGAACTTCTTCTTTTTGGAACTGAGGGTGTCCGTGATTGCAGCTGTCTCCTTTGCAAAACCCCTGATGAATTTGCGGTAGAAATTGGCGAACCCGACAAATCTCTGGACCTCCTTCCGATTGCGTGGGCTCTTCCAGTCTAACACGGCGCGGACCTTGACGCTGTCCATGGCCAGCCCCTTGTCAGACAGCTTGTAGCCGAGGAAATCCACCTCCGTCACATCAAACTGGCATTTCTCCAACTTGGCGTAGAGCCTGTGTTCTCGCAGTCTCTGCAGGACCTCCTTCACGTCTCTTTCATGAGCCTCCTGCGATTCCGAAAAGATCAGGATGTCGTCGAGGAAACACACACACTTCTTGTAGAGGAGCCCCGCCAGCACGTGATGCATAAAGGCTTGGAAGACGTGAGATCCATTTTGGAGACCAAACGGCATAACTCTGTATTCATACGTGCCCAGAGGCGTGAACATGGCCGTCTTCCACTCATCGCCCTCCCGGATACGGATGAGATTATACGCTCCACGCAGATCCAACTTGGTGAAGATCTTCCCCTTCCGCACGGTCGCTAGGAGGTCATCAATCTTGGGCATGGGGAAGGCCTTGGGCTTGGTCATGGAATTTATGGCCCTGAAATCCACAATGAGTCTTTTCTGGGGCGTGTCCTTCTTCTTTACAAAAAACACAGGACTGCCCCCCACTGCTTTGGACTCCCGGATGAATCCACGCTTCAAATTATGCTCTATGAACTCCCTGAGTTCTTGCATCTCGTCCTCAGACATGGAATACAGCTTCGCAGTCGGCAGCTGCGCCCCCGGCAACAGGTCGATCGCGCAATCGTAAGGTCTGTGGGGCGGCAGCCGGTCAGCTTCCTTCTCGCAGAAAACCTCCAGGAAACTCTCGTACTTGCGAGGAACTGCCTGCGCCATGCCAAGTTGCAGCTGCTGCTCCGCCCCTTCCTCCTGGCTGGACTGGATACAATGTTGAGCACAGTACGATGAGCAAAAGGTGATCTGCCGTTGGTACCACGCTATCGCAGGACTGTGTCTCTCCAGCCAACTCATGCCTAGTACTATAGGCGTGTCCGACAGGCGGGTGACATTGAAGCTGATGACTTCTCTATGATGTCCAATCCGCATCTCCATGGGAGGCGTCTGTTGCACAACTTGTCCTCCCAGCAATTTCCTGCCATCAACCGTGACTACGTTTAGAGGCGTTGTCGCGGGCAGAAGCGCTATGCGATGCTGCTTGACGAACTGCACCCCCACAAAGTCCGCGTTGCTCCCAGAATCGATCGTGATGGGGACTTCCAGGGTGGTTCCGTTCGGCAACTGGAGTGTTGCAGTGAGCTGCACCGTTGGCTTGGGTGGTAAAGGGTCTGTACGTTGCAAAGGCACTGGGGACTGCTCTACAGATTCGCCTGGCTGAGCCCCAGCAGCTCTGCTTCCAGCCAGGCACTGTCGTTTCCCTGAGGCTGCTCCTCTTGCATCACTTCTGCTGCCACTGTTGCTAAGGCTGCAGTGTGCTTCTGGGGCCTCTGGGGGCACTCTTTCGCCATGTGTAGTGCACTGTCACAGATGTAACATTTCCTGTTCCCTCTAGGAGGCTTCGCCTTTACTGCACCGGATGCTGGAACTCTGGCTGTTGCCTGAGCCTTAGCACCACCAATTTCCATCGGTTCCTCCCCCTGCCGCGCCAGAGGCGAGGGATGTGCCTGGCTGAAGTCTCTGGGGAGAAAAGGAGGCGTCCTTGCCGGTGCACGCGCCTGGCGTCCCTCCTCATTGTGCCAAGGACGTTCTTCGTGGCGTACCCCTATTGCAAGAGCCCTCTGCACGACGTCCTCCAGGGTCTGAGGTCTGTCTCCCCTGGCAAGTTCATCTTTTATGGGGCCGCTGAGACCCTCCCAGAACAAATCTCTCACTGGTTTGCAGTGCTTCTCCCAGCCCAATACAGTCAGTAAGGCGAAAAATCGCGAATGATACTGACGCACAGTGGCTCTGCCTTGCCGCAACCCGTGCATTTCCCTGCGTGCAAGATCAAGATCCATGGTTGACTGGAAACAAGCATCCATCGCTTTAATAAATTCATCAGAATCGCGGCGGGCAGGGCCGTCTTCGCGCCACAAATTGCGCAGCCAAGCTCTTGCCTCCCCATGCAAATGAGACACAATAAACCCCACTTTCTCCTCTTCATCTTTAAAGTCATTACGAAGCAAATGCAGTGCATACAAGACGTCTGCTCTGAAACTTGGGTAGTGCTTTAGGTTCCCATCGAAGTGGGTGACTAGACTGCCCCCCCGCCTTCCAAGTCCAATTCCCTCTGATCTGGACCCTGGGAACCCCTCCTTGCTAGCACGCTCCCACCTTATTTGCAGGTCCTGGCAGCGCTTCTCCGCTTCATCACTCTTCTTCTGAGATGCAATGACTGCAGCGGTGAGTTCCGTAACTGCGTTGCGCAGTGTTGTCAGCTGTTCCTCCGCACTCATGGCTGCCACCGTTCGTGAGCTTTGCAAAAAAAAAATTTGCGTTCTAGGAGAGGGGACTTGCTGTCAGAGTCACCCGTGGTCCCAGCTCACAAGAGACCAAAGTCCACTCCAGCTTATGTACAAAAGCTTTTATTCAAGAACATCAGTAGCTTTAGATCCGAGGTCCGTGACCCTACGTCTGTTACCCTTAGACCGCTGAAGTCCCCTCTGACTCGCTCCCCCCTCGACACCAGTTTAAGAGGCTTGTACTGGTCCACCTCTTTCTCTCTTTCCTTTTCCGCAGGGTCTTTCTGCCCCCCTGTGTTCTCTCCCTTCGGGACTCTCCCGAGGCTGAATCCTCTGCCGCCTCCTCCCCCCTCCTTCGGGCTTTGGGACCAGGCTCCTCCCCAGGACTCTCTTCATTTCCGCGCGCCTCCCATTTTGAACTTGGCGCGCTTACGTTGCTCTTGACCTTCCTTTCGACAGTTACATTGCCCTCAATACTACTTTCCTCCCCTTCCGGCAGCACGTTTTGCCCTGATCTCCTTCCCCTCTCTGCTTCCTGTTCTGCTCCTTCTGACACACTGGTCACTCCTCCCCCCTCACTCCGTTCCAGCGGAGCAGCCGGTCTCGCTCTCCAACTCCCACTGGGGGTTCCCCCTTCCTTTCCCTGCTCCTGACTGCTTCCCCCTCTAGCTCCCCTTGGCTTGACCAGAGGGGCTCCCTTTTGGGAGTCCTCCGATTCACTGGACGGACTCATGGACAATCTTGGGTCATTGTCATCCTCTTCCTCGTCAGTCTGGAATCCTTCCCCCTCACTCTGCGTCTCTCTCCCTGAACCTCTGACACATATGTAAAGAAAGCCTCTGCATAAGCCATCAGAACGGTATTTTGCAAGTGAGACTGCAAATGGGGTGCCTCCATGATTACATGCCATGCAATTCTATTTAGACCTCCTAATCTACCTTACAATTTACTGAAATTTTATCCAATTCATTCTTCCTGATTTTTCTTGCCACCAGCATAAAGAGGGCCACATTATGAGTCACAGAGACATTAGTTGCTCAGCAGCTATAGGACCCTCTCTGCTGAGGAGAGACCGCTTTCTTGAACAAATGCAATTTAGAAAGCATCTCCTAGGTTCTCTGTATAGGACAAGCTCCCCTCTCCTCTGGTCTCACAGAACATGAAGAGGCATGAAGAGGGCGGAGCAGAGGCAGACAATGTGAAGAAGTCTCAGGTTGCCTGGGAAATGTGGGAATGTTAAGAATAGTAGGAAAGGATATATTAAATATCCTTCCTTCACTCACTCTAGTAAATGATGTAGTGGAGCAGATTCCCCTCAATATAGCTGGAAACTAGTTTGCAGATTCATTTGAATCTCTTAGTTCAGTTTATTTCCTGGTGTCCCCTTTAATCCCTCTTAAAAGAACCAGTGGCGTAGCGTGGGTTGTCAGCACCCGGGGCAAGGCAAGTAATTTGCGCCCCCTAACCCGTGGATTTGCGCCCCCTAACCCTAACCCCCAGATGTTGCACCCGGCCCCCCCTGCACCCCCCACGCTACGCCACTGAAAAGAACTCTTGAGAGTCCCATGGATTGCAAGAAGATCAAACCTATCCATTCTGAAGGAAATCAGCCCTGAGTGCTCACTGGAAGGGCAGATCCTGAAGCTGAGGCTCCAATGCTTTGGCCACCTCATGAGAAGAGAAGACTCCCTGGAAAAGACCCTGATGTTGGGAAAGATGGAGGGCACAAGGAGAAGGGGACGACAGAGGACGAGATGGCTGGACAGTTTTCTCAAAGCTACCAGCATGAGTTTGACCAAACTGTGGGAGGCAGTGGAAGACAGAAGTGCCTGGTGTGCTCTGGTCCATGGGGTCACGAAGAGTCAGACACGACTAAACAACAAACAAACAACAAAAGAACAAAGACACAAGAGTGTTTCTGAGTAAAGTAACAAAAAGTTTACTCACATTTCAGTTCACGATATGATCCCTGAAAGGCAGGCTTTGCTTAGCGGTTACATAATAAACGGTGAGTTCATCTCATAGGGAGACTGAACTCATGTGCTGCTGGCTGAGAGCTAGCAGGCAGCAAAATTACATTAAGACAACAAAATGGCTGCAGGAGAGCAGCATGGCAGCAAAAGAACAGCAAGACAAAAGAAAGACAAAAACTAGACTGCGACTGAGAAAATGGCTGCATGACTTGGCTCTTTTATGGAGTCAGCCAGAGCCATGCCCATCTCCCAGGTCACATGCAGGGGGAGGATGCCCTAAATCAGTGGAACAGGATGTTCCCCTGTCTGTGCCCACTCTAGGAAAATAAGGAATGTTGCATTTGACTGCACCAATGGATTACATCCCACAGGAAGGAACCAGAGAAGGTGGAGACTTAGAGAGCGTGGGAAGGTGGGGACCTTCAGTCCTCACATATGCCTCATTTGGGCAAGACCTGGATCCATTCCTGGATCTGGATCCATTCCAGTCCGGCTTCCGCGCTGGTCATGGGACTGAGACGGCTCTGGTCGCCCTAACAGATGATCTCCGCAGGCAGCTGGATCGAGGCGGGTCGGGGCTGCTGATTCTTCTAGACCTGTCAGCAGCCTTCGACATGGTCGATCACGAACTCCTGGACCACCGCCTTGCCGACGTGGGGATCCAGGGCACAGTCCTTCAATGGCTGCGCTCGTTTCTCTCTGGTCGGGGACAGAGGGTGGCGCTTGGGGGGGGGGGAATTGTCATCCCGCCACTCCTTGGTGTGTGGTGTGCCCCAGGGTGCAATACTCTCCCCGATGCTTTTTAACATCTTTATGCGCCCCCTCGCCCAGCTTGTCCAGAGTTTTGGGCTGGGCTGCCATCAGTATGCTGATGACACCCAACTCTATCTGTTGATGGACGGCCACCCTGACTCAGCCCCAGACACACTGATCAGATGCTTGGAGGCTGTGGCTGGATGGTTACGTGGGAGCCGGTTGAAGTTAAATCCTTCGAAGACAGAGGTCCTCTGGCTGGGACAGGACGACATGGGACTGAGGGGGCAACTCCCATCTCTTGCGGGGGTGCAATTAGTGCCAGCACCGTCCGTTAAGAGTTTGGGTGTAATCTTCGATACCTCCCTCTCTATGGAGGCGCAGATTGCAGCTATAACAAAGGCGGCATTTTTTCATCTCCGCCAAGCTAAGCAGTTGGCTCCTTACCTCTCTCGCTCTGACCTAGCCACTGTGATCCACGCGACGGTGACCTCCAGACTGGATTATTGTAACTCGCTCTACGTGGGGCTGCCCTTGAGACTGACCCAGAAACTCCAGCGGGTGCAGAATGCCGCAGCGAGACTCCTTACGGGGTCTTCGCTTAGAGATCACATTCATCTGGTGCTATACCAGCTGCACTGGGTCCCGGTGGAGTACAGGATCAGGTTTAAGGTGCTGGTTTTAACCTTCAAAGCCCTATACGGCCTAGGACCCTTGTACCTACGGGACCGCCTCTCCTGGTATGCCCCACAGAGGAACTTACGGTCTTCAAATAAAAACACCTTGAAGGTCCCAGACCACAGAGAGGTTAGGCTGGCCTCAACTAGAGCCAGGGCTTTTTCGGCTGCGGCTCCAACCTGGTGGAACGCTCTGTCACAAGAGACAAGGGCCCTGCAGGACTTGACATCTTTCCGCAGGGCCTGCAAGACAGAGCTGTTCCACCTGGCCTTTGGTCAGGGCGCAGCCTGACTCCCTCCTTTGGCAATCTTTACAAAACTTTAGTTTATGGTTGCCATCAATTTTGATTTTAATTAATTTTTATAATGTTTTTATAATGTTGTATTGTTTTAGTGTTGTTAGCCGCCCTGAGCCCGGCTTCGGCTGGGGAGGGCGGGATATAAATAAATTTTTTTATTATTATTATTATTATTATTATTATTATTATTATTATTACTGGGAAGAGCTGCTGTGCTCACTGTTTTTGTTTCTTTGAATGAAGAGTTAGCTTCACAGACACGTTGTGAGTTATTGCTGACCTGCTCACCAACTCCCACCTTGACATATGTTTATATATGTTTATATATGCCACCTTGACATATGTTTATATATTACATATTGTTGGAAGCCTCTCTCACCCCTTTATTGCAAGCAAATCATGAATCGGCTTATGATGAAATGATAAATAATACAGTGCTGAACATTATTATGTATAGGATACGGCACTGTACAGATATCACCACAATATATAGCAGTTGAGTACACACCACACATTTAAATCGCAATTGACACATGGGAGTTCCAGCAAAGAAACTGTTGTTTGGGAACTGGGAGCTGTTAAGGGTGCTGGCAACTGTAGTTCTTTGAGGAGTGAACTACAGTTGGGGGAAGCAATGTGCTTCAAAGGTGTTTGTATGTAGCCAGTATCTCAAATTCATCACCTGCAGCTAGGGATGGATGGTTTCTTGAGCGTCTCATTTATCCAATATTAGGTTCTGATTGTCATGTTTCTTTGTCAGTTTGCAATTTTATTCTATTTTTTAAGAAAAAATGTCATCATGAAAAATCATTAGCATTTTAGTGTGCATTGCTAGTAATGTACACCATCTATTTCCCATTTTAAACATTTTATAATAACATTTTTACTTAGCATATGCATTTCATCAACACTTTCCCCTAATATATGCACATTTATGGACATGTTTCTGGATGGACAGCTGCACTGCAAAATTCATGTGGATTTCAAAAGCTAGTTGTGTTGGTTTCACATGATGTTATTTTGGGGAACAGGAATGAGGTAAGTTTGCCTTTAAATGCCCACTGAACTGGATTTCGCCCCTCTCTCCTGTTTCCAGCCAGCCAGCCAGCCATGGTAGCTCCTACAGAGGGAAAGGTCCCGATCTCTTGACCAAGGTCCAAACCAACCACCCGCGGATCAAAGCCCCCAATTTCCCTGGAACAGTGTTCTCCTTAAGGCGTCTTTCATCTCCTTGTTCCTCAGGCTGTAGATAACTGGGTTGAGCAAAGGGGTCAGCACAGAATAGAAGAGGGTCACCACCTTGTTGCCGCCCCCTGAAGCTTCGGGAGCCACGTAGGTGACCATGATGGAGCCGTAGAAAAGGCCCACCACCGCCAAGTGGGAGGTGCAAGTAGAGAAGGCCTTCTGCCTCGAGGCGGCTGAAGGCAGCCGCATGACCGCCTTGAGGACCGCCGCGTAGGAGCACACGATGAAGAGGAAGGGTCCAAAGATGGCAATCGAGCTGAGGCTGTAGAAAGCCATCTCTGTGGTGGGGGCTGGCATGCAGGAGGAAGCCAGCAGTGGGCCTGGGTCGCAGATGAAATGATCGAGGGTGTTTGGGCCACAGAAATGGAGCTTGGAAATCAGCACGATGGGCACCAGGAACCACAGGAAACCGGACGCCCAGCAGGAAGCTGATAGGGAGCAGCAAAACCGGGGGGACATGAGCATCGGGTAACGCAGCGGGTGGCAGATGGCCAGGTAGCGATCCAGGGCCATTGCTGCAAGGAGGAAGCTCTCGGTGGTTCCCATAGAGAAGAAAAAGTAGAACTGGAGGAAGCATCCATTGAAAGAGATGATGCCTGGCAGCGGGGAGGACAGATCCCACAGCATCCGAGGCGCCGTGGTGGTTACGTAGCACATCTCCAAGCTGGAGAAGTTCCCCAGGAGGATGTACATGGGCAAGCGGGTGAGGCGAGAGTCCCGGAGGACGGCCCACACGATGCACAGGTTCCCCACCAAGGTGAAGGCATAGCAAATGGACAGCAAAGAGCAAAGCAGCAGGCGGGAGGCAGGCGAGAGGGACGGGAAGCCCAAGAGGACAAACCCTGCCGTCAAGCTGGTGTAGTTGGCTTGGTCCAAAGGGTGCTGCCCCTGTTGGCACAGAGCGGGGGGGGGGGGGAATGGTTAACTTTTGCTAGGGAAGGTTTTTAGCCTGGCCAAATGATACACACACTGACCTCACAGTTCTCTTCTGCTTCCCCCCTCCCTGCCAATTTCCGGATGTGTGCAGGCAAGATTATATGGTTAGGGTTAAAAAAAAGCTGGCAACTGTTCAAAGAGAACAAAAATGAAACAGGATTTGTCTAGACTTTGTGAGGATAGGACTGAGAATTGATAGGGTTAGCAATTTGAAGGGCAGAGGGAAGAAAGAGGTGGAGAATATGCATTATAATTATATATTCATTTTCTTATTGTTTACATCTTTTCTCTCTAATTAATATTGTACATTGTCTATTACATATTTGTAGCAGTGATATTATTATTATTATTATTATTATTATTATTATTATTATTTGTGTTTTTTCTGGAAAAAGGTAGGGGAACTCACCACAAAGTTTGTTTGTTTATTGCAGTGGCTAAATGTAAGATGTGATTAATAAACTCAAGCCGTCAATGATCTGGATTAGAAATGGCCACAACTTTATTGATTACAGATATAGGTGGATTTTTGGCTCAGGCATTGGGTGTATATCTGTTCCAGTGCCCCCAGACAATAAATAAATAAATATTTAATTTTAAAAAGGTAAGGAAACTCAGTTCTCTTGAGTTCCTGCTCAACCCCCCGCCCCCGATTATTATCATCTTCATCACCGTCTTACCATTATAGTTAGTTGATTGCCTCTGATTTTAACATTTTATATGTGCTAATTATATATAGACATTATAGTAAAGTGCTTTGATTTAAAAAAATGATATCGCATACAATACAAAAAATAAATATTTCAAATACGTCCGTACATTAAACTAAATAATAGTAAAAAGCAGAAAATGTTCAAACTTGTATGGAAGGTGGGAACTGCCTTAAACATTCTTTTTAAAGTTTTCATTCATAACAACATTTTCTTGCCACATTTTAGCTCTAAAAGGGGCCCTGAAAGTGACTTAAAATGAACTAATTCTGAGAAGAATTAAAGTTTCAGTTGCTATTACACAAATCTGAGATTGCTTCTGTTGCTGTTGCAGTTTTAAACTTGTGTGGTGATATTCGGACAGGTCAGTTTGTTTAATTAGTTTACTGAATCACTTCCTACAATAGAATATCCCAAAGTGATTTTCAAGAATAGATTGCAACAATAAAATACAGCAATATAGTAAAGAACTACATAAACATATTAAAAGGATAATCAGAATAATAAAAAAAATTACTTATGAAATCTGAGGCAAAAGAAACATAGATGTCAGGTGAATGCTGATTTTTTTAAAAAAACCTAATTTTCAAGAAAACAGAATTCTCTATTTGTCTGTCTGATTATTATTATTATTAATTGAATTTATGTTTGTCTGTGTTTTTCTCTCACACACACTCACACACATACACACAGAGCATTTTCGATGTTTCCAGAAATTTTACTTCTTTCTTTGAGAACATGCTATTTAGTTAATAAGATATATTATTATTATTATTATTATTATTATTATTATTATTATTATTATTATTATTATTTGGCCCCCATTCTGTTTATTCTCAGAACAACCCTGTGAGGGAGTTTGAGGCAGTGACTGGCTCAGAGTCACTTAGCAGGGTTTGTGACTAAGCAGAGATTTGAAGTTGGGGTCCATACATTTCAAGCACTCTTATGCCACTTTGAGAATCATGGCTTCCCCCAAAGAATCCTGGGAACTGTAGTTCATTAAAGGTAAAGGTAAAGGGACCCCTGACAGTTAAGTCCACTCATAAACGATTCTGGGGTTGCGGTGCTCATCTCGCTTTACAAGCCGAGGGAGAAGGTGTTTGTCCGCTCTGCAGACAGTTTTTCCAGATCATGTGGCCAGCATGACTAAGCCACTTCTGGCGCAACAGAACACTGACACCAGAGCAGCGCATGGAAATGCTGTTTACCTTCCCGCCAGAGTGGTACCTATTAATCTACTTGCACTTTTGTCGTGCTTTCAAACTGCTAGGTTGGCAGGAGCTTTGACCGAGCAACGGGAGGTCACTCCATTGTGTGGATTCAAACCGCCAATCTTCTGATCGGCAAGCCCAAGGCTCAGTGGTTTAGACCACAGCGCCACCCACGTAGTTCATTAAAGGTGCCCAAAGCTGCTAGGAGCTGTCACAGAACTACATTTCCCAGCACCCTCAGCAAACTACAGGTCCCAGGATTATTTGGGGGAAGTAATGAGTGTTAAAGCGGTAGAAGTACTTTAAATGTATGGCATAGATGTGGCCCCAGTCTAACTCCAACAGTCTGACATCCAAGCCACTCCCTGGCTCCACATCCCACTTCCCAAGCCATGATCAGATCTTTTGGGATAATATTTTGGGGCCATTCTGTCAAAGACAACCCCAAACATGTTTCCTGCCTCGATCAGTTGATTCAGGGAGGAACCATAGCTGACTGACAGGCAACATGCTTCACTTGCAGAAAGAACCAGCTTCCCTTCCTGATATCTCTAGTTAAAAGGATCTGGTGCAGGTGCTAGGAAGGATCTCTGACTGGACCCTGCAGGACTGCTGCCAATCAGAGTAAGCGATTTTTGGCTAAATGGGCAATATGGTCTAATCTGGATTAAAGCAGCTCTTGTGCCTTTGTACACATAGGACACAAAAAAGGCTATTTCATGTATAATCAAGATTTATCTTGTCATCTTATCTTATTGCAGTATCTGGTTTGACTGCTATTGCCAGACTACTTTATATTTACAAATAAGACTGAAAAGCAATACTCAGCTGAGGACAAGAAAGAAGTATTTAACAAAACTCCTTACCGCATGTTTGGGCAGATTCAAGGACGACATCTGTCATGTTAATTTGTTAAATTCAGATCTAGTGCATGGGAAAAGTGGAAGGGGGAAAATAGCAATCAACTGAATTACACACATACATATTTGCATATGATTATAACAAGAAACACACAATGCATTAATTCGTATTTTACTGTTGTCAAACGTGCACTGAGCTTTGGATCTAGGCAAACCTTCTCAAGTTTACAACTTCAGTGCAGACTAGGCTTATAAGGACCAGTGGTCTGTAGATACCACCTTGCTAAAGCTAAGCAAGTTTCAGTTGGGTGTGTGCCTGGATGGGACCTGAGAAACCAGGGTTCAGATCCCTATTTGGCCATTAAGCTCCTTGGGTGAAGAAGAAGAAAAAGAAGAAGAGTTTGGATTTGATATCCCACTTTATCACTACACGAAGGAGTCTCAAAGCGGCTAACATTCTCCTTTCCCTTCCTCCCCCACAAAAAACACTCTGTGAGGTGAGTGGGGCTGAGAGACATCAAAGAAGTGTGACTAGCCCAAGGTCACCCAGCAGCTGCATGTGGAGGAGCAGAGACGGTTCACCAGATTACGAGTCTACCGCTCTTAACTACTACACCACACTGGCTCTCAGTCATTCACCAGCTCTCAGCCTAAGATACCTCACAAGGTTGTTGTGTGGATAATGTGAAGAGAGGGAGAATCATGTGAGCTCCTTGGAGCAAAGGGGACAAATAAATGCAATAAATGCAATACTACTACTACCACTACCACTACCACTAAAAATGATGGAACCCAAGCTGTGATTCCTCCATTAGAAGTAATTCCTGCATAGCAGAGGGTTGGACTAGATGACCCTTTGTGTCCCTTCCAGCTCTACAATTCTATGGCTACGTGTAAGAAAAATAGGGCATGAAAATAAACAGGCTTTAGATATGCATCATTGGAGCTTTCTATCCCTCTCCTTCTCCCCTGTCTTCAGAATTTCAAGGAATGCTCAGCTGCAGGCACAACTAATAATTCTGTTTACAGTTCTGGCAGACAAAAAGTGGATGATCTTCTAGGTTAGAGAAGTGCAATTCCTCCAGAGTCCATTATTTTATGTTGCTTCCATGAAGGACAGTAGGGTACAGTGGTTAGAATAGGGAAGACCCCCTTCCCCCTCCACCTCGTTCTGCAGAATAGCTGCCTACTTAGGCTGAGGGCTTTGGACAGAGGGAGAGTGCAAACAAGCAAACATACCTTACCTCTCCCAAATACTTCTCTGCTAGCATGACCCCGTCTTTAGTTCCAAAGAACTGGCCGGTGAAAGGAGGCTGTTATGTCAGCTCCTCAGGCCAGAGCCTCAGGGGACCCTTATCTTCAGAGGGTGATGGGAATGCAAAGATCTGGATAGTGACAGTCGCTTTATCAGAGCTGTGCTAATATTCCACAGGTGAGCTGAGGAAGAAAGAACATTATATGCTTGCTGGAGAGAAACCAGGGAGGATTTCTCCAGATTTGGAGCGCTCACCAGATCACATTTGGAGTTGCTGCTATAATGGCTTTTTTTTTTGCAGTAGACATAGTTTCTCTTTGACTGTTTAAAAATGTAAAAATAAAAGCCAAACAATGGGATATTATTATTTTCCCCATCAAAGGTGGTTGTGGAGTGTGCTATGTTCCCATGTCTTTTATTGAGGAGCTTACAGTGGTTTTTCTTATCAGTAGTATTTATATTGGCCACCCAATGACAGGTGGGTGGGACAACTCACCCATCAATCACATGGCACCATCATGATAGCACAAGATTGATACGTGGGCTGTTCTGCCCACCTGTCAAATTTCTTTGCACTGGTTGTTGGGCACTTGGGAACCAAAGTACAAAGGGTATTACCAGTGATGTGTGTGGTATTTTGGGGAATGTCAAGCCTAGGGCTGGGAAAATGCTTCTTTCTCCTGCCCATCACCTGGTTCTAGACATCTAATGTGCAAAAGAGTTCTTCCTCGCACAGCCAATGCCTGCCAAAGCCAGGTTTCTTTCTCCCTCCGCCATCAGCTGATGGGAGACAGAAATAAGTCTGCCTTTTGCTGGCATCTTAAAAAAAATTGCAGCACAAACATTTCACACAATAAGGCAGGGGAGGCCAATTTCTTAGAGTAAATATTGTTGTGCGCCACCCCATTCTCTGAGCGGTGCGAGATTCCAAGGATTCCAGGCACTTACCCAGGGTTCGTGTTTCCCTTTGGAAATGAGGCACTGCATAGACTGTGGTGTCTTTATGATATATGGTTTATTTACACATATAGACCACCTGGTCCTACAATGGAGGGGTTCACAGTATTGACAGCCCAAGAAGGCCTTACTTCTTCCAGAGCCACAGCCTTGGATTCCAGCAGAAATCAGACTCTCTTTCCAGCTTGCTGCTTTTCATCTAGCTCACATCACTGCAAGTCCAAACTCCCAGCTCTGACTTTATTCTTCTAACTATCCGCAAGTTGAGGGAGGGGCCCCAGCCATTTGCCATCTCACACAGAGTCCTTAATGGCCCCTTAATGGCCCATCACCATTCATGTTCTTCTCAATGGCCCATCACCCAGGCGATCATCTGACCAAGAAGCTAGCCTGGCTTATATTTTAACATTTGCTGGATCCAGGGGTTAGAAGTCTCTCAGCATACAGTTTACCGCCCCTCCCAAACTCATAACACTACCCATTCCCAAGAACAAGGCATCTGTCCCCAGATGTACAAACAAGCAGCAAAATACAACTTCCCTATAGAAAAATAACGAATTGGCAAAGGCAATTAGAACACACATAATCAAAAACCAATAATAAAACACAATTACACTTTTAACACCATATTATTCCTTTCAGGTAAGTTTCCAGTCCACCAGGATCTCTTCCAGCCTCCCTCCTTCTTGTGTACACTCCTGTTCACAGTTCTGCACCCCAAAGCAAATTACCCAGTCCCCCTCATTTGGCATCCCCCAAAGATAAGTTTCAACATGTCTAAGCCAGAATACAAGCCAGAGCAGCATTATCCAAAGACCTCGGTCATTCTTTCCCTTGTGCCACTGCAGCATGAAGCAGCTGTCAGAAACACACACATTTATCTGAACAATTCCTAGAAATCATTAAACAGTTCCCATCACCACAAAAGCCTATTTTCTGTATTGTTAGGAGTTTGGGAGGGTCAGTCTGGGTGATACCCTTGAATCTTTTCCAGGCCTGTGATCCTGTATCCAGTGAGGGTTAGACTCCAGTGGAAGAGGTTGCTGAACCGGTTGGACAAATTTATTTGTAAAACAGTGGCCTTAGCTGGCCACTTAAGTGCCCTCTTCAGTATCTCAAAGAACGGCCAAGGTTACAATGGAGAACTGGGGTGAAGTGGGTTGGGTAGAACATATAAAGGGACATAGAAAAGCAACAATTTATAATCTACACTGACATTCCTTTTCAATGAGAAGCAGAAACACCAGTAAGAAACTGCAGTTAAAAGGGGAATACTAAAAACCAATGCAGAAAGCTGATTTTTTAAAGCAGATTTATAAAATGGGTACCAAGTGGTGTACACATGAAATTGGAGCTAAAACATTGACCCAAGTCCACAGTCAAGATAAAAACAAATGTACATAAAAAACATCATTGCCTTAAAAAACAGATAAAATGAATCAAATGTTTAAAACAGATATTCAAGCATCCCTTTGGTTAGTTACTGTTGGCAATGAGGTTAGTAATAGCAAGCTAATGGATTTGGGGTGGGGGGAGGAATATTAATTGCCACATGGTATAAGAAAGTATGGCAGTTAGCTTTGATAGAAAAATGACTAGCAAATTAAACAACAGACTGGCATACTTTTATTAGGCAAAGAGGACAGGGCAGAACCTCCCTCATACTACAAAATTTACTGGCTAGCATAATTTGAAACCGTAATTTGTTTATTCACTTGGATAAGTGGCCAGAAACACATTATTTTAGGGTGTACTGGCCGCATGGCTATCTGTAATCTCATCTCCTGGGGAGGGTTGGGGTTGTTGTATGAGAAAATAAAAACAATGAACAAGATATAGGGTATGTCCATTATATTCCAACCATTGGCTTGGATGCTAACCATAGCTGTAACGTTCTTTCCCCCTCAGAATCTCTGATTCACTTGGTTTATTTGGTGCTGCATTTGTAGCCCAATTTCCAGGAGGCTTAGAAACAGCATTTTACCCTTACAACAACCGTTGTGCAGTAGGGTACGCAGAGGGAGAATCACTTACTCCCTGAGAACTGCACTTGAGGCCTTCAGCATCCCTGAAGCAATGTCCTCTTCAGTGCCGCTATCATCTCCTTGTTCCGCAAGCTGTAGATGAGAGGGTTGAGCAGAGGGGTTACCACAGAGTAGAAGAGAGTCACCGCCTTATTGCTCCCTCCTGAAGATTCTGGGTTGACATAGGTGACCATGACGGAGCCGTAGAACAAGCTGACCACCACCAGGTGGGAGGTGCAGGTGGAAAACGCTTTGCGCCGGCCTGCGGCGGAAGGGAGCTTCAGTACCTTCTGCAGAACAGTGCCATAGGAGGCTACAATGAAGAGGAAGGTTGCGAAGATGATGAGGGAGCTGAGGACGTAGCAGGACATCTGTGTGAGGGGTGCTGGGCTGCAGGAGGCAGCTAGAAGTGGGCCTGGGTCACAGACAAAATGATCCAGGATGTTGGGGCCACAAAAGGGGAGCTGGGAAATGAGGATGATGGGCACCAGAAACCACAGGAAACCAGAGATCCAGCAGCAAGCTGATAAGGTGCTGCAAAACTGGGGAGACATGAGCATTGGGTAGCGCAGTGGGTGGCAGATGGCCAGGTACCGGTCTAAGGCCATGCTGGAGAGGCATAAACACTCCGTTGCCCCCATGGAGAAGAAGAAATAGAACTGCAAGAAGCAGTCATGGAAGGAGATGATCCCTGGAGGAGAGGCCATGTCGATGAGCATCCGAGGTACCGTGGAGGTGACGTAGCACATTTCCAGTCCGGAGAAGTTGCCCAGCAGGATGTACATGGGCATGCGGGACAAACGGGTGTCCCTGAGCACAGTCCACAGTATGCTGAGGTTCCCCAGTAGGGTGAAAGCGTAGCTGGTGGAAAGGAAGGAGCACAGGAGCAAGCGGAATGTGGGCGAGAGGGAGGGGAAGCCCAGGAGAACAAATTCAGTCACTTTCCGGCCGGTGGCGTTGGACGGATCCATTTGCCGCTCCTGTAGATGCACAACATCATTGTGAAGAACAGGTTATAAATTGTATTAAGTAAGTAGGTAAATAAACAAATCTGTGGATTTGGAGTCTATTCTTATGGGCCTTTCCTTCTTCAGTTCATATGTCTCTCCTCTTTCCCCATGTTTCAACACACCTAGTTCATCCCGTCTCCAGTGTTCATGTCCATCTCATGTCTAAGCATATTACACCAAGCTACAAGGAAGCTTAAAAAGCATTGTAAGGGAATGGGTAGCAGTGGGAAAGGGTCACATTGAGGAAGAGAGCCACAAACATCTAATTTTTTTAAAAGGGGGACTGAGGGAGCAGTTTCCCTATAGGTGGTAGTGTCCCCAACACATGTATCTGTTCACTGATAAAATACTGTAAGAACAATAGTCTCTCATCCACCTGGTCTAGGGAACCACCCACTAACACTGCCTCACTCTTATCTGGATTGAGTTTCAGTTTGTTGGCTCTCACCCAGTCCATTATGGAGCCAAGACACACCAGTCCAGCACTCAATCACAAATGCCATATAATCCCTTCACTTTTGTGCTGAGATTTTTATTTAGATGGTCCATCTGCAGGTGGGAACATGTTCATTTTTTAAATCTATGCACAACAACCCTTAGTATAATTTTATTAATATCAAGTTACAATGCTGAGAAAGCTCCTTCTTTCAGACCCACCACTTCAAGCATGCCTAGGCACCCATGTCTTCCAAACCATTTGTTGTTCCTTGAAGAAAATGCTATGGAGCTGCACAGCCATTTGGAAAGGGAGCTATTTGAAAGAAATACCAATGTGAAATTAAAGGCTCACCTGGTCCACAGCTACTGCCTCCCAGTTCCAGATGCCATCGAGTTCTGGAGATGTCATCTTGAGAAGAAGGCTGATGTCTTGAAATCATAGGATGAAGCCACAGTGGAACGTTATCTCCAGAGTGCAGCACAAAAACAGACCTGTATTTTTTAATTGCCCATGTTTACGAGAGCATATTTATCAAGTGATACAGAGGAGAGTTATGAAAATAGGGTCTCCCTGGAAGCAGCATACTGTGGGTTGCTGGTGCCCAGGTTGGGCAAGCCGCTCCCCACTGAAGCCAAGTGGGGGCGTGCTGAGTAGCAAGCCTACCCATGCTAGAGGAAGCCCAGCAGGCCACAGCAACCCATGGCAGGTGAATCCCCCCAATGCCCATGCAGAGGAGCGCTGGACCGGGCCATGCTGGGGTAGCCCCTTGCCCGCCTTCCTCCATCCATGCCTGCTCACTGTGGGCCTGGGTTGCTCTGCTGCCTTTGCCAGGGCAAGATGGGGATTCTCACAGAAGCTGGCCGCTGCCTGCCAGAATTGTGCACCTGGGGCCATGACCCCCCTGCCCCCATACTATGCCACTGCTCTCTGGGCCCCTAGTTCAAGGAATGTTACCAAATGGCAATCCCAGTAATTCCCCCCCCCATCCCTAGAGTGAATGTAAACGAGAGAGAGAGAGAGAGAGAGAGAAGGAAGAAAAGAGAAGCTTCACTTTCAAGACACACTGCGAAAGAGGCAGTGAGTGAGCTTTCCCAGAAGAATAGAATGGTAGAGTCTGAACGGTTCCTATGGGTTCTGTAGTCTGACCGCCCTTGCTTTGAACTCTGGAATGCGAACGGCATCCTTTAGGGTGCTACTACAAATATTCTTATACGATACAGTAGATTTGCTGTTTGGAGGAGTGCATATGAAGACAGCCTCTGGCAAATTGAGCTGACAAAATCAATAGTGGGTCCAACAGTCAAGAAGGTGGTTTCTGCATGTGCTATAGAGGGAAATGAGGGGCAGGTGAGGCTCATCAGCCTGGGAAGGTAGCCCATCTAGGAGAAGGAAAATTCTGATACTAAAGCTCTGTTGCCTTGCAGGACATCCTCAGCAGAAGAAAAGGCTAAGGAGTAAACCCAACACAATTCTGGAGTCCCTAAGACTGTTGGATGGCTCCTTGTACGCCTCCTTCTGGCAACTTCTTCAGCCCCGCTGGTGCCAAATGTATTGCTCTGCTTTCCTTTGGACCACATCAGTGAGGCTGAGAGTGGGGTCTTGTTGTTTTGGCAGCCCAGGACCTCAGTACACACTGCCCAGGCATGTGCCCCAGGGACATCACTCGGGTGCTGCTAGCACAGCAGTTTGACTTCACCCCCGAAGGCACACTCCATTGTCTTGAGACAGATAGAGGCCAACAACAGAAGTGATACCTTGCTGAGGAAGGGGTGAAGTTCACCGCATGTACTTTGTTAAAGGAAAATATTATGAAAATGATGTATAGATGGTATTTGACCCCTGTAAAATTAGCAAAGATGTATCATAATTGTGATAATACATGTTGGAAATGTAAAGAAAAGGAAGGAACATTCTTTCATATGTGGTGGACCTGCTCCAAGGTGAAAGACTTCTGGGAAAAGGTTTACAATTAATTGAAAAAAATGTTGAAATATACATTTATAAAGAAACCAGAGGCCTTTCTTCTTGGAATAACAGGTTCAGAATTGACCAAGAAAGATGTTAATCTATTTTTGTATGCCACAACTGCGGCTCGTATTTTGTTAGCTAAAAAGTGGAAAACTCAAGATTTACCAACAGTAGAAGAATGGCAGATGAAGATGGTGGATTGTATGGAGCTAGCAGATCTAAGCGGAAGAGTCCGCGACCAGAAGGAGGAGGAACACCACGAAGAATGGAAGAAATTTAATGATTATTTAGTTAAATTTGTTAAGGTAAAATAACTGGAAATAGCTTCCAGATACTTAAAGGGCTTAGGATTGTATCTATGTTAACTGATAAAATAATATGTTTAATACAAGAAGAAGATTTAAAGATGTTAATGTTTAATTTAAAGGGTATTAAAATTGGGATTTGGAAAACCGTTATAAGGATATGCAATGAAATTCAACTAAGGGGAAATGAGGAAGTCGTTTTACAAAGTAAATAGCTGTTATTTTCAATAAGTATATGATTTATGTTTGTTATGTTTTGTTTGTTTTATGTTTTTGTTTGTCATTGATATTGTAAAAACTAATAAAATTTTTGCAAAAAAAAAAAAGTGATACCTTGCTGAAAAACGCACCTGTTGTTTAAAGGTTTTCAGGCAGAAGGCTGAGCCAGAGGACTTTGCAGCCATGTGGAGGACCTTTTGTTCTAAACAAATATGATTTCATTTGGAAATATCTATGATATTTTCAGATGCATCTGTTTATAATGTTCCTCCAGACATGGACTCCATGTATGATTTAGTTTTTCTATTTTGCCTCTGTGCTTTTTGGTGACTGGTGACCTTCAAAATATGGGGGGGGGGGGGCAAAAGGGCTTGGTCCCCAGGTACGGGCACCCCTGATCCTGCATCTGTAGGCAGGGCTTAGAATGTCACCTGTCTAAAATCCTGGAGAGCCACTAATAGTCTGTGTAGATTCGTGCTGAGCTCAATGTATGAAATATCTGTTTCTGCATAAGGCAGCTTTCTATGTTCTTACGTTTAAACTGTTTCTTTCCCCTCCAGCAACCACCTCCGCAACCAGCCCAGTCCCTCTTTTACCTGACTATTTATCAGACAGTAGGATCAAGGGGTTAAGAAAATGTGTGACAGCCGTGTAGAAGACTGTGGCTATCTTAGTGAGAGCTGATTGCCTTTCTCCATGTGAAGTAAACCCCTGCCACTGAGCCATAGAAAAGTGTGACCACCACAAAGTGGAAATACATGGTGGAGAAAGCCTTTCTACAATTGCCCTGGCTAGAGGTTTCATCAGAGTGATAAATACTGGCTCCCCTTCCTCAGGACATTTTCCCTGTGTGACAGGCCCACAGTTACTCTGGCAACTTGCCTTTCACAGATCCAAGAATGTTCCTTTGATGGTCCATCAACACCTTTGTCATGCTTGAGGACTTCCATCCCAGGTGAAAAACAAGCTTAGCCTGCATTTTTACACTGCTAAGCTATCTCTCACCCAGAGGAGGACTCCAAGCATTTAGTAATTTCTAGCAGCCAGTAATTTCTAACATCCACTAACTGCTTAGAATTACAGGCGCTTGTGCACCCCAAAACTCTAGTACCCCAAATCTGCAACACTATGTTAAAATAATATTCTGTTCCATATAGTGTTGTCCTGCAGAAGCTGTTCAAGAGGGAAGGAGGACTTCCACTTGCTCATCAGAAAAATCTCCCTGCATACAGAAAAATAGCTTGACAGTGAGTAAGCTTGACCTTGCCTCCTTTCCTGAAATGCTGCTTATCCAAGCAACTGATACTAATCTCCCTTCCCTGCTGGACCTGAAGAAGGCACTGAAATCCAAGCTAATATGGGAACAAACAATGGGTTGACTGTCTTGCTTCCCCTAATTGCCCCAATGGAGATCTTTAAAAACAGCCAAATGCAGGGCACTCATCTCCTCCCCACTCCGGGGGCGGGGGGGGGGGGCAACTTGACCCTTATTTTTATCATGGTGCTAAGCTACCTCTTAGGAACAACCAAATTTGCATCTGATATAGGAGAGAGCCTTGCTGAAGTGTGGATTGCCTTGCGCTGCTGAAGAGGGTCATTTCTTAAAAGCATAGAGCAATCCAAAAAAGCAAGAGACAAATATTTTACCTTTAAGAGGAAGTACATGCTCATTTTTTGGAAGGAAAAAAGCAACTGTTCTTCATGGGATAACACTGTAGAGAAATGGGTGATATCCATTTATCTAGCACATGAACAAAGATTCTACAGGACAAACCATATCTACCATGTCTCATTGTGTTAACACATTAGTTTATTCTGGTAGGTAGCCATGTTGGTTTGACGCAGTCAAAATATATAAAAAAATAAAAAAAATTCACCAGTAGCACCTTGGAGACCAACTAAGTTTGTTCTTGGTATAAGCTTTCGTGTGCATGCACCCTTCTTCAGATACACTGTATCTGAAGTGTATCTGAAGAAGTGTACTGTATCTGAAGAAGGGTGCATGCACACGAAAGCTTATAACAAGAACAAACCTAGTTGGTCTCCAAGGTGCTACTGGACAATTTTTTATATTTTTTAATATTATTTTATATTAGCATTAGCAATTTTTACTCTCTCCCAATTCAGTGTTTATAAAATCTAAATCTGAACAATGCCTTGAGGTTGAGTAAAAAGGGTACGTGTGTTTAGTTTGCCATGTTTCTTATTTCAAAATGTAACTAAATTTAATTTTAAAAGTGAAATTAGGTAATTTCTCATTAAAAATGCAACAAAAATAATTTTTCTCCCCCATTCCTAAGCATAAGACACACACAACACCCCCCAAGTCATGTTGTTATATAAAGGAACTGTTAATCACTTTAATTTTGTTTATTACATAATAGATACACCAAATAATTCTGAGCCGATAATGTTTGACCCTTGCATTCTAGTTCTCAAAGGAAGAAATAGACATTCTTATAGTGTCTTGTGGTTGACAGGCAATGAATACTCCCATCCCTGACTTTCTCCCCAGCTTAGTTTTTGGAACAGTGCTGGTCCAAGACATTTTTCTGCCTGTGGGCAGGATGACACACACCCCTGTCCCACAAACATGACTGTCAATGTAATCTTTTTAAAATTACTGGCGACAGGACAGCATCCTCCAGTTGTCCCAGTGACAGCGGAATCATGTAGGGGGTGACACAGCCCTGGGCTCCAACATCTCACCAACACTCCCTGTCATCCAGCATCCATTGCTTGAAGCAGCGATCTCACTTTGCCCAGTGTTAGGGCTGGTCAATTTTTGAGGAATCTTAACTGAACATTACAATGTGGTTGAGGAGGGATGTTCATTTTTCTGGTCAAAACAAAACACACCCATGGTTTCTTCAACAGACTGATTCGGTATTGCATCCTCTTTCTTCTTCTTCTTCTTCTTCTTCTTCTTCTTCTTCTTCTTCTTCTTCTTCTTCTTCTTCCCACTTTTTCACTCTGTCACAATTCTGCTCCGCCATTTCTCTGTGTTCCTCAACAACCGTCCCAGTGCCTCTTTCACCTGATCATTCCTCAGGCAGTAGATCAGCGGGTTGAGAAAGGGAGTAACAGCGGTGTAGATCATTGAGATCTAGCGGTGTAGATCATTGAGCATTGAGATCTGACTGGCTTTCTCCACGTGGAATTAAATTGACGGCTGCTACTGACCCGTAAAAAAGTGTCACCACAATTAGATGGAATGATATTGTGGAGAAAGCCTTCCTTCGACTTCCCCGGCTAGAGGCTTTCACCAGAGTAAGAATCACAACACCATAGGAGAGCACAACAAATAAGATATTGACTAAAACCCCAGAAGTCATAGAAAGCTGACAGATGAAAGGAACATTTCCTAGTGGGGGGCAGGCCAGGGACATAATCAGCCCAGGATCGCAAAGCAGATTATCAATAATGTTTGGCCCACAGAAGGACAATTTGGAGATCAAGGTCACTGGGACAACATTCCACAGGAAGCCAAGGACCCAGCAAGTAGCCACCAGGGCATAGCAGGAATCCAGGGACATGATTTGTGGGTAGCGCAGTGGGTGGCAGATGGCCAAGTAGCGGTCCAAGGCCATGACTGAGAGGAAGAAGCATTCAGTGCTTCCAAGAGAAAAGAAGAGGTAGAACTGAGCCAAACAATCGCGAAAGGGGATGTTTCCTCCATGAGGGGACGCCAGGTCAAAGAGCATCCGGGGCACAGTTACACTCACATAACACACTTCCAGCCAGGAGAAGTTGCTCAGCAAGACATACATGGGAAGCCGAGATAAATGGGTGTCCAGGACCACCAGTGTGATAATCATGAGGTTCTCGGCCAAAGTGAGAATGTAGAGGGTGGTGAAAAAGACGAGAAGCAGGAAACGTTTCTGTTGCCCATCTCCAAAGCCCACCAAAATGAATTCCTGGATGGTGGTCCCATTGGCCATCTCCATCTGCAAGTGGATAATAGAACCATCAGCCCATGCCATAAGCAAGCATCAGCTGCCTGTCTCCTTGTCTGGAGGACAAAAGCTATGCAGAACTGCCTATTAGGTGGAGTGAGAGAGGGGACTGTTGTAACCCCCTTCCCATATATTTCAGATCACATTTTGTCACCATATGCATCTTACAGATATATTTTTAAACCCTGGTAGCTAAGCAAATACCGAGTTAGTTGTGTTTACCATAATGTGTGAGATTATCCATAGGGAACATATACCTGTTTTTGTGCGTGTGTGGGGGGTATTGTAGAGCCATTAAATGTCAATAAAACTGCTTGAGAGAGAAGTCTTTATAAAAACTTAGCTTCCTTCAAGCTATCATAAATAAAAAGATGTGCATAATAAAAAGATGTGGTAAGAGAGCATAGAACAATAGAGGTCGTTTTGATAAGCAAAAACATGTCTGAAATGTTTTTCTAAAGAATATTTACTTTGCAAAGTCCTACCAGCATGATCTCTCTGGCTTTGTCCAAAAGAAGAAGAGAAGAAGACAAAATATTATGTAGATTAAGATGTCAAAAGTCGCCTGCAACTTTCTCTCGGCAGACTCATATAATAAAAATGGGCCAGCCTCTACTATAGTTCTGCTTCCCTGTGATTTTCACACACTGATTTTAGCTCTGCTCTCTGGATCAACAGGAAACAAGTCTGCTTCTTCTTTGATCTGATAGCCCTTCAGATATTTGGAGCTGAATAGTAGAGCATCTCCTTTGCATGCAGAAGGTCTCAGATTCAACCCCCAGCTTCTCCAAGTAGGTCTGGAGAGACCCTTGTTTGAAACCCTGGAGAGGAGCTGCCGGTCAGTGTGGACAATGCTGAGTTAGATAGATGGTCTGACTCAGTATATGGCAGTTTCCTATGTTTTTCAAATGGCTGAGTCAACTAGGAGACTTTGCATGGCAAAATCAACTAGGAGAAGATCAGCTTGGAGTGGGGCAAACAGAAGCAGGACAAAATATTCTGGAAAAGGTAGCGAGAAAATGAAATTTTTACATGTCCTATTTACATAGGATGTTGACAAGCTGGAAGGTGTGCAGAGGAGGACAACCAAGATGATCAAGGGTCTGGAAACCAAGCCTTATGAGGAATGGTTGAAGGAACTGAGTATGTTTAACCTGGAATAGAGGAGAGGTGATAGCCATCTTCAAATATCTCAAGGGCTGTCACATGGAAGATGGAGCAAGCTTTTTTCCTCCTGCTCAGGAGGGTAGGACTCAAGTTACAAGGAAGGAGATTCCAATTAAAAATCAGGAAAAACTTTCTGCATGACAGTGGAATGGTTGGAATGGTCTCCCTCGGGAGATGGTGGACTCTCCTTCCTTGGAGGTTTTTAAGCAAAGGTTGGATAGCCATCTGTCATGATTCTATGATTCTACATGCTAACAATATCCATTAAATTTAGATTTTGTGCAGGGAAATGGGTGATCAGGATATGAAAATGCCTTACCTAGAGTGATCGTCTACCCAGCTTTCTCTTGAGATGAGGGTTAAGCAGGACCACTAAATGACTTCCTTGAAATGAGGGTCTTTCCAACTGTTGTTCATAAGGAAACTAAACAATCCATTGCAGCTTTATGCAAGACAAAGGTGTTGCTACTGCTGCTTAATAAAAACTTAAGATATCATTTAATTGCCAAGGTGGCTGCTGCAAGTGGTGGACTTTGGGCTCTCAAATTTCAGCAGTGCCTGTGCGCCACTAAAATTTGGTGCCCCCTGCCTCTTGTGCTCCATTCTACAACATTGTTTTGGCAACCCTGCAGTGTGGCACCTAGTGAGATTTCCCAGCAGCCATGCTATCCTAAAACCACCTCTGCTGCGAGCATTTTTCGAATTTTTTTCTCAGGGTCTGAGTTGAGGAAAACAGGTTTGAATTAGTATCAGGAGTGCAGCTGGGAAATCTTGATTCTATGCTCAAAGGGCCTTCTCGGTAGTGGCGCCCGTCCTGTGGAACACCCTCCCATCAGATATCAAGGAAAGAAACAACTATCTGACTTTTAGAAGAAGGCAACCCTGCATCGGGAAATTTTTAATGTCTAATGTTTTACAGTTTTACAATTTTTTATGTGCTGTAAGCCGCCCTGAGTGGCTGGGGAAACCCAGACAGATGGGTGAGGTAATAATAATAGTAATAGTAATAGTAATAGTAATAGTAATAATAATAATAATAATAATAATAATAATAATAATAATTCCCCTTACTCTTATTTCTCCCTCCCTTTCCATGCAAAACTTTATAATAGCCTGTTTACATTTCCTTGAAAAACCAAAATCTGAGCATTGCAAGTGTCACCCATTCAAAACCACCCCTCAATGTTCTCCTTCTTCCAACCCATCTTCCTTTGGCTTGGTAGCAGTCCCATTTCAGTACCTCAGTAGCTTTCAAACTCTCGATTTAGCCAGCTGTGGGACATCATATGCCTTGTCCTTTTGCAATAACAGGCCATGGGATTGTTTGGGTGGTAAGAAAGTGCAGATAAAAGCTGGAATGTCTCTGATAAGTATTTGGTGGCCCTGGGGAATATGCCCCTTAAGAACATTGTCATTATCCACCGAAACACCATCTCTTTAAGGGTTTGCGGCCTGCCTCTGCAATGGTGAAACACAGGAAATTCCTACAGGTATTTCTTGTTTACCTGGATTCTGTTTTGCTAAACACCTTTGAGCAATTAAATTGATGGAACGCTTTTCAATGTGTAATGTTATATTATGCTTTTATATATGTTGGAAGCTGCCCAGAGTGGTCGGGCAACTCAGTCAGATGGGTGGGGTACAAATATTATGATTATGATTAATTATAGACAAGGCTCTTTAAGTTTAGTATAACCACACAGAAAACAACCATATTGTTTTATTTGGTTATGGTGCCATCATTGTGCAGGGGACTTAACAAAAGAAGCTAACAACACAGAATTAGTCCCAGTGGAAGCAACAGTGTCAATGCGTACAAAGAGCTCCGCCATTTTCAGCACTGCTTTCTCCTCTTCTCATCTCTAAAGAGATGGTGGCCCCTAATTTGTACTCTGCTGCTAGCTTCCAGTATGAAAAGCCAGCATGAACACCCATGCAATGTGTGTAGTCGTGTAGATGGGAAAAAGCTTTGTTCTTTAGTGTGGCAACTGGGGGGGAAGAGAACTTTTTACACAACATGCAAATCACAGGATGTGGTTGGGGAAGATAAATGAGACAATGGTTTTGAAAAGGGATAACACAATGGCAGGGAAGCTCATCTTCCTCTATTTCCTCTCACCTTCTTTTTGATCTTGTAAGGATGCCAATTTGGCTTCTCATCGCTCCAGCCTTAAATTCAGTTTTCCACATTTCCATAGGAATTTGCGATTTTCTATCATCTATGTATTATCTATTTATCTATCTATCATCTATCTATATCTATATCTATATCTATATCTATATCTATATCTATATCTATATCTATATCTATATCTATATCTATATCTATATCTATATCTATATCTATATATCATCTATCTATCTATCTATCTATCTATCTATCTATCTATCTATCTATCTATCTATCATCTATCTATCTATCTATCTATCTATCTATCTATCATCTATCTATCTATCTATCTATCATCTATCTATCTATCATCTATCTATCTATCTATCTATCTATCTATCTATCTATCTAGCTATCATCTATCTATCTATCTATCTATCTATCTATCTATCTATCATCTATCTATCTATCTATCATCTATCTATCTATCTATCTATCTATCTATCTATCTATCTATCTATCTATCTACTATCTATATCTATCTATCTATCTATCATCTATCTATCTATCTATCTATCTATCTATCTATCTATCTATCTATCATCTATCTATCTATCATCTATCTATCTATCTATCTATCTATCTATCTATCATCTATCAATCATCTATCTATCTATCTATCTATCTATCTATCTATCTATCTATCATCTATATCATCTCTCTCTCTCTCTCTCTCTCTCTCTCTCTCTCTCTCTCTCTCTCATCTATCTATCTATCTATCTATCTATCTATCTATCTATCTATCATCTATCATCTATCATCTATCTGTCTACCTATATCTAAATCCTGTTTAATATTCACCGGCATTTTAAGGAGTCATTTCACCTAGTAAACACATTTTGGTATTCTTTTATTTCTTTATAAAAATATTTATCTAAGGTCTGCTACAGTATATCTCAGGTACAGAAATTCATAATCTTATAAAATGTCCCAGTAAAATCATGATACAGGTCAATGAAGAGCAGTGGGTCAAGGTCTCAAAACGGCTAACATGGTGTTTTTTTCTTTTTTTACCAAGTCAACTTTCTCTTCACCAGTCCCATCTTCCTCCTCTGCAACCTGCCCACTGCCTCCTTCACCTGATCATTCCTCAGACAATAGATCAAAGGATTCAGAAATGGTGTGATTGTTGTATAGAAGAGCGTTACTACTTTGGTGGCCTGTGATTGGCTTTCTCCACTTGGAGCTACATACATCCCAGCCACTGTGCCATAGAAAAGGGTGACCACCACTAGGTGGAAAGATATGGTGGAGAAGGCTTTCATCCGACTGCCTCTTCTAGAAGATTTCATCAGAGTGAGAATCACAGCACCATAGGATAGCACAACAAAGAACAGGTTGCCTAAAATACCCACAGCATCCATGGAAAACTGGTAGATGATGGGAATGTTTCTGATTGGGGGGCAAGCAAGTAGGAGAATTGTCCCAGCATCACACATAAAGTGGTCTATGATGTTGGGGCCACAGAAGGACAACCTGGAGATCAAAGTAACAGGAACAATGTGCCATAGAAAGCCCAAAACCCAACAAGTGGCCACCAAGGCATAGCAGGAGTCTCGGGACATCATTTGTGGGTAACGCAGTGGGTGGCAGATGGCCATGTACCGATCCAAAGCCATGGCTGACAGGAAGAAACACTCTGTCTGGCCAAGAGAGAAGAAGATGTAGTATTGGAGGAAGCACTCATGGAAGGAGATGACGCCACATGGGAATGCCAGGTCAAAGAGCATACGGGGCACAGTGGTGGAAACGTAGCATATCTCTAGCCAGGAGAAATTGCTCAACAGGATGTACATGGGTAGCCGGGCCAATTGGACATCTGCATGGACCAGTGTGATTATGGTGATGTTCTCAGCCAAAGTGAGGATGTAGAGCACAGCAAAAATGGCAAGCAGCAAGTGCCGCTTCTGCTGCCCAGTTTGAAAACCCAGCAAAATGAATTCCTCAACTGTGCTCCCATTGGCCAACTCCATCTTAAACAAGAGAAGAGAAGCACTGTTGCAAACCATTAAGAAGTATTGCCTGCCTGTCTCTCTCTGTTTCCATTGAAAACAAATGATGAGTAGTCATGGTCTTTAAGGAGGGCAGAAGTACAGCCAACCTCCTTCCATCTTCATTTTAACTTACATATGATTATTATCGAGAAGTACCTATTTCTTCTAATTAGGTATCAGATATGACATATAACTAGTGATTAGGTTCCATGCATTTTACCTTTATTGATTTATTGAAGAGGAGGTTAAGGGGTGATATGATAGCCATGTTCAAATATATAAAAGGATGTCACATATAGGAGGGAGAAAGGTTGTTTTCTGCTGCTCCAGAGAAGCGGACACGGAGCAATGGATCCAAACTACAAGAAAAAAGATTCCACCTAAACATTAGGAAGAACTTCCTGACAGTGAGAGCTGTTCGACAGTGGAATTTGCTGCCAAGGAGTGTGGTGGAGTCTCCTTCTTTGGAGGTCTTTAAGCAGAGGCTTGACGACCATATGTCAGGAGTACTCTGATGGTGTTTCCTGCTTGGCAGGGGGTTGGACACGATGGCCCTTGTGGTCTCTTCCAACTCTATGATTCTATGATTCTATGATTCTATGATTTATGTATTCATTTACTTATTGAAAAAAACTTATAGACTGCTTGCTCAGAAGACCTTTGTGTACATAATAGCATAGAGAGAAAACTGAAAAACAAATAAATTGCAGCCAGATTATACTGCTTATGTCCAAAACATGTTATTACACAATCATCAGGATTTGATTAATGACGCTGGTCTTGAAGGATAAGGAATATAGGAAGCTGCCTTACAACAAGTCAGACCATTGGTTCATCTTCCTCAGTATTGCCCACACTTATTGGCAAAGGCTCTCAAGGCCTTCAGAGAGGGGACTCTTTCTCCCAGAGCTACCTGGAGATTGAACTTGTGACCTTCTGCATTCAAAGCAGTTGCTCTAGAATTGAGCCATGGCCTTTCCCAAGTTATCTGAAGCTATCTATAACTGCTAAAACATATGTAGCAGGAAACTGGAAGAAAAGTCCCCCTATCCTCATTGTTATCTGCGTAATAATTGAGAATACAGAATACTGCAGGTCTTTCTAAATGGGGGGTAGATACGTTTTAGACCTCCAAATTTTGTTGAATATCATCTCTGAGAAATTATTATGACAGCCCTGTAAAGGTAAAGGTAAAGGACCCCTGGACAGTTAAGTCCGGTCAAACGCGACTATGGGGTTGCGGTGCTCATTTCAGGCTGAGGGAGCCAATGTTTGTCCATGACTACACTGCTTCTGGCACAACAGAACACTGACAGAAGCCAGATCACATGGAAACGTCATTTATCTTCCCGCCACAACGGTACCTATTTATCTGCTTGCACTGGCATTCTTTTGAACTGCTAGGTTGGCAAGAGCTGGGACAGAGCAATGGGAGTTCACCCTATTGTGAGGATTCGAACCGCCGACCTTCCGATCGGCAAGCCCAAGTGGCTTAGTCATTTAGACCACAGAGCCACCTTGTTTCTCTCCCTAAGGCAGGTGTTCCTTCTATTGTTGTTGTTATTAGTCAGTAAGCTTTTCTGGGATTACAAATTGGGTAGAAAAGCTACAAATAGATAAGTAAGTACATGATGATCCTCTCAGATTATGCTTTATAATGGCGAATCAACATTTCTTTGCCCATAATCTTATTTCTGGAGAAGGAGCCCATTTAAATTAATCCCGCTGTGTCTCTCACCCCAGTCTCCTTTGCCTTGGTAAAGGTTTCAGTTTCTGTATCTCAGCATGCAAGGAGTTGATCCATCCAGCAGAAGGCTCACTACCATGGCTGTGTCCAAGTTTGGAGAGGGTGTTGTGTGTGAAAGAAATATATGGTTGTTTCCTGTGTCTTTTAGCTGTGAACTGGGTGTACTCTGTGGAAAGAGATGGTTGGCCTGTCTGTGGACTAATGCTTGAATGCTAATGTTATATTTTCAAGAGCCCTTGGAGATGTGTCTCTAAGGAACGTTCTCATTATTTACCAAAACAAATGCTCTTTGGGGACAGGCCGTTTTCATTTGCTGTGGTGAAACACAGGAAATTTCCACAGATAATTGTCCATTATTTTGAGCTGAAAGCACTAAATTGTCCAGGGGACAGTGCCTAGGATCCAGATTTGGGGCAAGAACTCTTTGGTGAGAGAGACCCAGCAGAGATTTAAAATTACAAAACATGTAGCAAAGAAGCTGCTAGACTTTTAAAACAGCCCCTTCCAATTTTCTTCCAAAGTTTCCCATTTCCCTTAGCATAGAAAAAAACCCACACACATTTGGTAAGTTAAAAATGGTTTCCTTACAAGCTCTTCAAAGGTCAGATTCATGTGCTTTTCCATACAGCAGCAAGAAAAGACAAGCAGCTTGACTTAGGTTACAAAAAGTGGTAAAAGTTTCTAAATGATTTGTATAGAAACACAAAGATTGCTTGCTAAAGCCATGTGGTCTGGGCTTGGAGCAGCCAGTCCAGACATCCTTATGGTTGGTTACATGATGGAAAGATGGGAGACGAAAGAGTTTGGTAAACTTTAATCTTAAGGTGAGGGTGTGTGACATAGCTAAGCCTGGCAGGACAGCTTACTTGAAGGTCTTAAGCCTTTACTACATTAATTAGGTAAAGGGACCCCTGACAGTTAGGTCCAGTTGCGGACGACTCTGGGGTTGTGGCGCTCATCTCGCTTTACTGGCCAAGGGAGCCGGCATTTATCCGCAGACAGCTTCCGGGTTATATGGCCAGCATGACTAAGCCGCTTTTGGCGAACCAGAGCAGTCTACGGAAACGCCATTTACCTTCCCACCGGAGCGGTACCTATTTATCTACTTGCACTTTTTGGCATGTTTTTGAACTGCTAGGTTGGCAGGAGCCGGGACCGAGCAACGGGAAGTCACCCCATTGCGGGGATTTGAACCGCCAACCTTCTGATCGGCAAGCCCTAGGCTTTGTGGTCTAGACCACAGTGCCACCCACGTCCTGCGTTAATTAGAGTTAAGCATATTGGTTATATGAGGCTGGATTTATCCCACTCAACCTAGGCACCTTTAAAACAGGATTAGACACATTAATTGAGGATAGGTCTATAAATGGCTGCTAGCTGCAATGGCTATGCTCTTTCTCCCCTGTCAGAGGTGGTATGCCTTTGAATATCAGGTGCTAGGATATAGGAAGAGTGCTGTTTCAGGTCTTGCTTGTGAGCTTCCTATAAGCATCTTGGTTGGCCACTGTGAGACCAGGTTGGTGGTGCCAGATGCATCAGAGGTGTTTTTAAGTGGCGTTATTCCAATTTATGCCTGAACCACATTTAGATAATGTGTAGAGCCACCACACAAGAAAGAATATTAGAGTAGAGTTAGGAAAGCTTTGGAAAAGGGCAACTGAAATGATGGAAGGAACTGGAGAGACCCCTATGAGGAAGGGTTACAAAATTTAGGGATTTTGAATTTGGAAAAAGTGCTGTGGTGGGACATGATAAAGTATTATAAAATTATGTATGGTGCAGAGAAAGTAGTTGCTGTGAAGGCTTTCTCCCCTTTTCGTAACATTTGTGGCCATCCAAAGAAGCTGAATATAGGAAGATTCACATGGCATCCTGTATAAAGTTTGCAGCCACTACATTGATGGTTGCCAACATGGAAGTCTTTAAAAGAGGGTTAGAAGTATTAATGGAGGATAAGGCTACCTATGGTTACTAGCCATAGTCTCTTCGTCGCACAGGACGACGAAGAGAAATGAGGCCGGGGAGAGGCTGACGCTGCAGCATCAAGGCTGCTGGACACGCCCCCCATGGCACCTGGTTGGACAGCCACCGGGGGGGGGGGCGTGAGCGCCAGCCAGGTGAGCTGGATGCAGGGGGCTACGCCCCCTGCTAGGGGCGGTGTTCAGGCTCCCGCCCACAACCACTCCCCTCTCTTTCAGGGAGGAGAGTCTTTACTAGCCATGAGGTCTCTGGGACACCTCCACTGCTGGCAGCAGAATGCCTTTGAATATCAGATGTGAAGGCCCAGGGGGAAATGGGGGAAAACACTTTCTGCCACTTTCCCCACCCCTCCAATTTTTGGGTCAGTGTGCGGAAGCACCTCTCTTTGGGGAAGGGGGCAGCCCAGAGACCTGCGGCTGCCCGGAGGACTCCCAAAGAGAGGGGAGAGGAGGCTGAGGAAACACTTCACAAGGGAGGGTGTTTAAAAAAGGGTGAGAAGCTTCCAGTTCTGCAGGCAAGAGGGGTCATAACTGGGCTCCTGAGGCCCACAGGGATGCCACAGAAAGAATGTTGTTGGTCAAGGGAGCTGTGGACTCAGAAACGTTGAAAACCTCTGTTTTATTACATTATTGAATCAAGATCAAAAAATGTTTTCTTCTTTTCTGGCATTGCAGCAAAATTTGGTTGTTAGAGACTCATCCATTCTAAGCAAATGGGGTTTATCCCCTGCAGACATATTTTCGACCCTATTTGAAAATTGCTTGATGTTATCTTTACAACACCGTCATTTCGCCTTACTCTCTTTGGACTTTAATAAAGCTTTTGATTGCCTGGAATGGCACTATCACCTTATCTTTACATTTGTATCAATTGGGATGTTATTTTATTTCAGAAAACTCAAAATCATATGCTAATAATATCGCCGTGATTTGGACAGATTTACCGTACTTTCAATCCCTTTCATAATGACCCCTAACATGAAATTCCCTTTTCACAACTGCCACATACTGCAATTTCATGAATCTGCCTTTTACAAGACCAAAATCTCTTTCCTGGTCAGTTCCTGCCAATCCAGACCTAATTACTGTATTTTTCTCCCTATAGGACGCACTTTTCCCCCTCCAAAAATGAAGGGGAAATCTGTGTGCATCCTATGGGGCGAATACAGGCTTTCGCTGAAGCTTGGAGAGCGAGAGGGGTCGGTGACCCTCTCGCTCTCCAGGCTTCAGGAAGCTATCAGCAAGCCTGGGGAGCCCGTGGGAGTTCTGCAGGGCTCCCTAGGCTGCGGATAGCAGCCCGCCGCCCGGCGCGAGGGGTGCCCTGAAGCAGAGCTCCCCTCGCACCGGGCAGACATCCGCAGCGTGGGGAGCCCTGCGGGATAGCAGCCTGCCCCCCGGTGCGCGGGGCACCCTGAAACAGAGCTTCTCCCCAGTTCCAGCCCCACAAGCTCCCCCCAAAAAACTAGGTGCGTCCTATGGGACGGAGTATCCTATGGGATGAAAATACGGGAGTGTGTATGTGAAGTTATGCCTCACTTTACACTTATTTACCTTTTCTCTCTTAATACACTTTCCTTTGTTTTTATGAGACCCCTTGGGAACTCCTCACAATCCTGTTTCTAACACCCTGAACAATTTGGCATCTTCAGCTCAAAACAACAGACAATTAACTACCTGTGGAAATTTCCTGTGTTTCACTACAGCATATTAAGATGGCGTGTCCTCAAAGACAGTCTGTTTTGGTAGACAATGGTAATATTCCTGAGACACACGTCCCCAAGGGCTGTTGAATAAATAACACCAGCACCCAAGCTTTGGTCCACAGGCAGAACAACCATATCTTTCCACCCAACACACACAGTGTCACAGCTGAGACATACCAGAAGCAACTAGGTACTTCTTTCACACACAACACACACTGCAAACACACAATTGTGGTGAGCCTTCTGCTGGATGGATTGACCCCTTGCATGCTGTTCAGGTAAAGAAATGGAAACCTTTACTAAGGCAAAATAGATTGGAGTGAGAAACACAGAGGGATGCATCTCTTCACAAGAGATAAGATTATGGGGAGGGAATGTTGATACACCATTATAAAGTATCAGATGTGTGAGAGAATAATTACTATTATTTACTGATTTACTAATTACTATTAGTAAATATTTACTATTAGTAAATAATTACTATTATTTACTGATTTACTAATTACTATTATTTACTGATTTTTCTTTTTGTACGATTTCTACCCTAGAGGGTCCCAGAGAAGCTTACAGATCAACACCACCACCACAAGAGAGAATCTGCCAGAGCGGAAGTAACAAGTATTCAGTTATTCCATAATCTGACATACCATTCTGATAACAGTGGAGTAACTTTTCTTCTAGTTTCCACCACTACACATTTTAGCAGACGTAGGTAAGTTTAGAATACTGTAAGTGCCTTGGCTCAGCGACAGAGCAGCTGTTTGACATGCAGCGGGACTCAGGTTCAAGCCATATAATCTTCAATTAGGACTTGGAGAGAGAGACCCCTGACTGAAAACCTCAAGAGCTGCTTCAAAACAGTGTGGACAACACTGAGGAAGATGAACCAGTGGTCTGTCTTGGTAGAAGGCATCTCTCCATATGATTTTATTCCTAATAATTAAAGATCAGTGCTATTAATCAAATCCTTAAGATTACATAATAACACTATTTTTGTCCCAGCCTAGAATACGCCGTGTACCTATATATTGGCTACCAACATTTGTTTTTAAGTTTCACTGATTTTATCCTTGTGTTATTGACAATGGTATTATGTACACCACTTATTGAGTGTTTGTGATAGCACTTCTTTCATTCAAGATGGAGTTCACCAATAGCAGCACAGTTGAGGAATTCATTTTGCTGGGCTTTCAAATTGGGCAGCAGAAGCGGCACTTGCTGCTTGCCATTTTTGCTCTGCTCTACATCCTCACTTTGGCTGAGAACATCACCATAATCACACTGGTCCATGCAGATGTCCAACTGGCCCGGCTACCCATGTACATCCTGTTGAGCAATTTCTCCTTGCTAGAGATATGCTACGTCTCCACCACTGTGCCCCGTATGCTCTTTGACCTGGCATTCCCATGTGGCATCATCTCCTTCCATGAGTGCTTCCTTCAGTTCTACATCTTCTTCTCTCTTGGCCACACAGAGTGCTTCTTCCTGTCAGCCATGGCTTTGGATCGGTACTTGGCTATCTGCCACCCACTGCGTTACCCACAAATGATGTCCCACAAGTCCTGCTATGTCTTGGTGGCCACTTGTTGGGTTTTGGGCTTTCTATGGCACATTGGTCCAGTTATTTTGATCTCCAGGTTGTCCTTCTGTGGCCCCAACATCATTGACCACTTTGTGTGTGATCCAGGGCCAATTCTCTCACTGGCTTGCCCTCCTGTTGGAAACATTCCCATTATCTGCCAGTTTTCTGTGGATGGTCTCATTGTTCTAGGCAACCTGTTCTTTGTTGTGCTATCCTATGGTGCTGTGATTCTCACGCTGATGAAGTCTTCTAGACGAGGCAGTCGCATGAAAGCCTTCTCCACCATATCCTTCCACCTAGTGGTGGTCACCCTTTTCTATGGCACGGTGGCTGGGATGTATGTAGTTCCAAGTGGAGAAAGTCAATCACATGTTACTAAAGTAGTAACACTGTTCTTTACTGCAATTACACCATTTCTGAATCCTTTGATCTATTGTTTGAGGAATAATCAGGTGAAGGAGGCAGTGGGCAGGTTGCAGAGGAGGAAGATAGGACTGGTGAAGAGAAAGCTGATTGTGTAAAAGCATCCTTAGCCGTTTTAGGACTATGATTAAGGGAAGTCTCTATGGCTCCAACATCAGCCAACCTTTCACTCTACCCACTCCAACCTACTGCTCTTCTGTCTCTCAAAAGCTTGCATGCTGTTTTGTGAGATCAATGTGAAGCTGATCAAAAGGTATGGATTTAATGTGAACTTGGGGTTTTTTTGTGGGTCAGCATGGATAATGTCTGGGACTGGGTAGAGGAGGAATGATGGCAACTGCCTCCCTATCCTGACCCTTCCAGAGGCAGATGGGGGGGGGGGGGAAGTTGGGAAATAATGGAAGAGGAGGAGACAGGACTGGAACGGCAGCTGGCTGACATGGTGCATTTAGAAACCATTCCTGACCCCTCATATCCCATAACCTGGCGAACCTTAATAGTTGGAGATCAAAGAGCTCAAAGACAGAGGGCACATAGCAGCACCAGTAGAAGTGACAAATGAGGAAGTGGGAGAGATGGGGGTGGGGTGGGGGTGGACAATGCCATTTTCCAAGTGGCTGGATTATGTAGCCTCTCTCTGTAATATTTAAATAAAAAAGGACGATAAAAAACTTTTCCTTGTCTTTCCACTTTCTTGGGCAAGCAGCTGGGAGCTGCTGACAGCATCCTGACAGACACATTGACTTTTTGCAAGAAAAAGGAGAGAAGGAATATTGAAAACAAACAACAAACCAAGATATCCAGCCCTGCAATGAGAGAGATAATGATAAGATGTTTACAATTTGGACAAGAATGGTCTATTCCATTCCCTATCTCTATTCCACTGCAACAACTGGTCAACATTTCATGCATATTGACCACATTCTGTCACTTCTCTCCACTGCCAAACTCTAATCTCTTCTCCTATCCTATCGCTTTCACTATTCCAAGCACATGTTCACCACCTCCCAACCTGACACCTACTTTAATTCACATATTATACTTTACATTGATTACTCTAATATTGCTACATATACATATACACAACCACCAAAACCCTACAGAGGGTGCCTTAACATTTTGTTTGTTTTTCTAAAGGTTTTATACTTCCTTAGGCCTACCCTACCAATACCCCCTGTTATGCATGAGCCCCTATACATTTAAGTCCAGTCAAAGGCGACTATGGGATACGGTACTCATTTTGCTTTTCAGGCTGAGGGAGGTGGCGTTTGTCTACACACAGCTTTCTGGGTCATGGAACCAGCATGACTAAACCACTTCTGGTGCAATGGAACACCATGATGGAAGCCAGAGCACATGCAAATGCCACAGTGGTACCTTTTTATCTACTTGCACTGGAGTGCTTTCAAACAGCTAGGTTGGCAGAAGCTGGGACAAAGCAACAGGAGCACACTCCGTCACATGGATTCGAACTGCTGACCTTCTGATCACAAGCCCAAGAGGCTCAGTGGTTTAGACCACAGCGCCACCTGTGTTCCTACTCTGCATGAGCCTTTCCATGTTGGTTGTATAAGCAGCAGAAGCAGCCATGACTGGAAGTAATGTGGGGGGCGGTCACAAAAATGTGACATGTAGATGATGGTGGAAGCCTTGAAAGCTCTGCCTTATCAGTTAGCAAGTATCCCAGAGTGAGTGAGGGGGGATTGGCTTGGCAGGGGTGCAAATCAAGGGGTCGGTGCCAGCTGATAACAGTGAGTGGGTGAGCGGTTGTCCCACTTCTTTCCCTTGGGAAAACCTGCTTTTTTCCATTGAATCAGAGAAAACGTCAGTCAGGTTTTCCGCAGATTGACGTACACTCTGATTCAGTGGGGAGGAGCTGAATTCCCTGGGGTAAGCAGTGAGACAAGTGGGAAAATGCTTGGATCCAGACCTAGAAAGCAGAAGACAAGCAGAAAACCTCATGGACCTGAGCTTTCTAGACATGGGCCAATGAAAGTATCGGTGAGGCTATCATCATGTTCATTAATTTCAATGCATTTTCCCTGACTAGGAATAGCATTGGATATAAAGCCCTTCACACTCACTTCTTCCACATCCAGCTCTCCATTTCTCCCTCTCCCAGTTACCGTAACACTTTTCTTTTTTCCTTTTTCTTTCCTCACAACATCCTGTGGGCACTGGGCATGTTCAGGAATCATGTGGCTATTTTGGGGTACCCCCCTCCCTAATTAGGGTGTATAAAGAGAAATACTCCCAAAATACTGATGATTACTTTTAACAGGATTTCTTTGTTTCCCTTTTTCTTTAAAAAGGAAAACCACACAAAGCTTTGGAAATGTTAACTGAATTTAAGATTGGAAAAATGACAAACCAAACATGACAAATTTGTCCATCCTTACATGTAGTCCTTTCCAAAGGGAGGAAGGAAGAGTAGAAGAATATTAGCTCTCCCTCCATCAAATTGCCTTTCCTTTTCAAAACCATTGCCTTATTTATCTCAACCCCACCCCCCTCCCCAAAAATTCTGGCTCACATCAGTAATAGACCATCTCTTATTATTTGCTGGTTCTGTATAAAGTTCACTTCTCCCCAATATCCACACTAAAGCACAAAGTGTTTTCCCAAACACACATTAAATGGGTGATGATCATGCTTTAAAATAAATAAGTAAGTAAACAAACAAACAAACAAACAAACAAACAAACAAACAAACAAATCAGAAGATTCCTGATGCAGTTGGACGGGGATAGCAGGACTGCCATATTCCTGATGCTGCTAGCCTCCAGCTCCCATCAACCCCAACCAGCATGGCCAAAGTCCAGGGATGATGGGAGTCCAGGAACAGCTGGAGGCCCACAGTTTAGCCAACCTTGCAGTAAGAGAAGGAAATACAGTGGTACCTTGGGTTAAGAACTTAATTTGTTCTGGAGGTCCGTTCTTAACCTGAAACTGTTCTTAACCTGAAGCACCACTTTAACTACTGGGGCCTCCCACTGCTGCCGCGCTGCCGTTGTGCGATTTTTGTTCTCAACCTGAAGCAAAGTTCTTAACCCGAGGTACTATTTCTGGGTTAGCGGAATCTATAACCTGAAGTGTCTGTAACCTGAAGCATCTTTAACCTGAGGTACCACTGTAAAAGAAAGTCAATCAAGTGCCTCTATCAGCTTGAGACTCCATAACACACTATATTCATTTGGTTGTTCTAATAAATCCCTTTGCAGAACCCAGGAAAACACCAATTACCCGAGGAGGCTCTCTAGTGCTTCAGAGGGAGGCAATCAGTCTCCAAAGAGCTGTTGTTTGGGTGGATACTAATGACATTGTTCTTGAAGGACTCATTTCCATGAGCCACCATATATATATATATATATATATATATATATATATATATATATATATGCAGGTTTTGGTGTCCTCGGGTGTCTTCCCGTGTAAAAGTTGGGGTGTCTAGGCGACGTTTCGACGAGGTCTCACTCGTCATCTTCAGGCTGGTGCTTTCGGCTTCTTGTTACTGGAACAGAGCAGGAACTCAGTGTTTGAGTTCCTATAAATATTGTAGAGGGGGTGTGGTGTATAGCCTCCAATGTTCTGGGCAGAGAGGAAGTTCCAGAATTACAGAATCTCTCAAACGTGTTACAGAATCTCTCAAACGTGTTAATTGCCAATGGATACCAGCAAAACAGGATTACGAAGCTAATCCAAAAGGAAACACCCCCCAAAAACCAAGACACAGAAGAAAACAATGGCATGGCCCTCCTTCCTTATATCAAGGGCACTACAGATAAAATTAGCAAAATCCTCCATAAACACAATATCAAAACAGCCTTTTGCACCAACCAAAAAATAGCCAATATCCTCAGAAACCCCAAGGATAAAATCCAGTTGGAAAAACCAAGGGATCTATGAAATACCCTGCAAAGTCTGCCCAGCCACGTACATTGGACAAACAAACAGACGAATAAATGCACGTATCGCAGAACACAAGAATGCCGTCAAAAAAGAAGAAAAAACTTCCTCTCTTTTCCAACACATGAAAGAAACAGGACACGAAATTAATTTTGCAGATTCCAAATTGCTCTTTAACACGGAACATCACCACAAGAGAATAATCATGGAAGCCATCGAGATAGAGAAACACCCTCACAACATGAACAAGCGTGACGACACATCCCGCTTGCCAGACATCTGGAAATTAGCCCTCCCCACAAAAACTGACACCAGATCCAGAGGCACACAGAACGCCAACACCAATCAACCACACCAGACCCAAACCCAGACCCTCTCCACAGATGAATTACAGACACCATCCAGTAGCCAATCCATGGTGGCACCTCCGGATGCTGCACCCCCCTGCAATCCCTACACAGATCTGGCTGACACAAGCCACAAAACCACAGCTCGCCCCTATACACGAAGCCAAGCCAGAGCACAACTAAGTACAGTACAGCCATCTTCTCAGGAAAACTCTTCACAAAGTTCAAGAGGTCAAGACACAAAGACTTTAACAACTAATCCACACCTAATGACCCACCTAAGTGGTACTCAGGATATCACTCAAGAAATCACTCAAGATATCTCTCAAGTAATTAAGGAACAAAAGAAGAAAAGGCACACTAGCCTGGGAACTTCCTCTCTGCCCAGAACATTGGAGGCTATACACCACACCCCCTCTACAATATTTATAGGAACTCAAACACTGAGTTCCTGCTCTGTTCCAGTAACAAGAAGCCGAAAGCACCAGCCTGAAGATGACGAGTGAGACCTCGTCGAAACGTCGCCTAGACACCCCAACTTTTACACGGGAAGACACCCGAGGACACCAAAACCTGCATTCCTGTACCCGTGAAAATCTACGAAAGCATATATATATATATATATATATATATATATATATATATATATATCAGATGCATTCAACCTTTGTTCTGTGCACAGGCCCATTCATTCTTCTTGCCAAGTCCCACTGTAAAACACGTGGAACAACATACTTCTCTTGGTTTATGACACAACATATATGAGATGCCTTCAGGGTGGTGGATCAAGACATGGAATGTTACTGAGGTGCCATATAAGTCAAATGGGAGAAGAGGTAAGAATATTAGAAGGATGGATCTGAATAGGTGCAACCATTGGCCAGATTGGGCCGGTAAGGATTTGATTCAGCATCGAAAACCTCTTCACTCACTGTTCCTTTGATCTTCCTCTGATCTTATTTTGCATCTGTTTGCTTTTCATGAGTTTGTTCCAGTATGGGAAACTTGGTAGCTGTTTCTGTATTGTGTTGTGGAGAAACAAAAGAAGTCCTACTGTGCTTGCTTTCAAGCAAAGGCTGTTCCACACCTGTGTATTTTTGAGACCGTTTGTCCAAAATGCTTGGAAGAGTGCAGGGTACAAGGGCAACATGTCATTATCAAGCATAAAAGGATAAGAACACAAGACAAGCCTGCTGGATAAGGCCATGGCCTCTCTGGTGCAGCACCATTTTCCCACAGTGGCCGAGAAGAAGTCTGTGGGACGCCTGCAAGCTGGACATGAGTGCAGCAGCACTTTGCCTAACTGCAGTTGCCAGAAACTGGCATTCACAGTCATAATGCCTTTGACAATGGAAGTAGAATGCAGCTATAGTGGCTGGTAGCTGTTGATAGCCTTGTTGTTGTTTAGTCGTTTAGTCGTGTCCAACTCTTCGTGACCCCATGGACCAGAGGATGGCAGGCATTCCTGTCTTCCACTGCCTCCTGCAGTTTGGTCAAACTCATGCTGGTAGCTTCGAGAACATGTCCAACCAACTTGTCCTCTGTCATCCCCTTCTCCTTGTGCCCTCCATCTTTCCCAACATCAGGGTCTTTTCCAGGGAGTCTTCTCTCCTCATGAGGTGGCCAAAGTATTGGAGCCTCAGCTTCAGGATCTGTCCTTCCAGTGAGCACTCAGGGCTGATTTCCTTAAGAATGGATAGCCTTGTTGATAGCCTTGTCCTCCACTAATTGGTCTATTTTTCTTTTAAAGGGGTATAGTTTGGTGGACTCTCATTGCCTTCTGTAGGAGTGAGCATAGCTGTCAATGTTTCCCTTTTTAAAAAGGAAATTCCTTTATTCCAAATAGGATTCCTCAAAAAAAGGGAAAAGTTGACAGCTATAGGAGTGAGTTCCACAGTTTAATTATGTTTTATGCAGGGTGTGGATTAGTTGTTACTTGGAAATGACACAAATCAATACAGCAGGACTTACTTTTGCAAAAGCATGCATAGTTTTACACTGCACACCAGGCAGCAGCGTCGTACTTTGTTAAGAATGACTCTTAAACAGGCAAAGTCTCACAGCTGTGATAGGCAGGAAGGCAGATGTTACTTCCTTTTGGTATATGTAAATCTCTCTGTTATGTTATGTAAATCTTTCTGTTAGGGTGAGACTGTCTTTCCAGAGTGGTGCTTACTCTGGTTATCTCCCGCTTGGACTACTGCAATGTGCTCTACGTGGGGCTATCTTTGAAGGTGACCTGGAAACTACAACTAATCCAGAATGTGGCAGCTAGACTGGTGACTGAGTGGCCGCCGAGACCATATAATGCTGAAAGACCTTCATTGACTCCCAGTATGTTTCCGAGCACAATTCAAAGTGTTGGTGCTGAACTTTAAAGCCCTCACCGGCATCAGCCCAGTATATTTGAAGGAGCATCTCCACCCCCATCATTTAGCCTGGACACTGAGGTCCAGCTCCAAGGGCCTTCTGGCGGTTCCCTCACTGCAAGAAGTGAGGTTACAGGGAACCAGGCAGAGGGCCTTCTCGGTAGTGGTGCCCGCCCTGTGGAATGTCCTCCCACCAGACGTTAAGGAGATAAAGAACTATGCAACTTTTAGAAGACATCTGAAGGCAGCCCTGTTTAGGGAAGCTTTGAATGTTTGATGTTTTATTGTGTTTTTAATATTCTTTTGGGAGCTGCCCAGCCAGATGGGCAGGGTATAAATAAATTATTATTATTATTATTATTATTATTATTATTATTATTATTATTATTCAATTGAAGATGGAACTGGCCAATGAAACTGAAGTCACAGAATTCATTTTGCTGGGATTTGGAGGTGGACAGGTGAAGCGTTTGCTGCTGCTCCTTTTTTTGACTGTTCTTTATGTGCTCACTTTGGCCGAGAATCTGACCATTATCACACTGGTGGTTCTAGACTCGCACTTGTCACGACTTCCCATGTATCTCCTTCTAAGCACCTTCTCCTGGCTGGAGATGTGCTACATGAGTGCCACGGTACCTCGCATGCTCTTTGATCTGGTGTCCTCTCATTGGACGATCTCTTTCCAGGCTTGCTTCTTCCAGTTCTACATCTTTTTCTCGCTTGGTGCAACAGAATGCTTATTCCTCTCAGCCATGGCATTGGACAGGTACTTGGCAATATGCCACCCACTGCACTACCCACAAATTATGTCCCAGGATGCCTGCTGTGCTCTGATGGCTGCTTGCTGGATCCTTGGCTTCCTGTGGAACATTGTCCCAGTAACTGTGATCTCCAGGATGTCCTTCTGTGGACCCAACATCATCAACCATTTGTTGTGTGATCCGGGGCCACTCCTGTCTCTTGCCTGCCCCCCACTTGGAAATTCTCCTCTCATCCACCAGGTTTTTGTGAATGTTATGGTTTTAGGCAACTTATTTTGCATTCTGCTGTCCTATGGCACTGTGGTTTTCACACTGATGAAAACCTCTAACCAAGGCAGTCGTAGGAAGGCTTTCTCCACCGTATCGTTCCATCTAGTAGTGGTGAGTATTTTCTATGGTTCTGTGGCAGGAGTATACTTAGCTGCTCCAGGTGGAGAAAGCCACTCAGATGTGACAAAGGCAGCAACACTCTTCTACACTGCTATCACACCTTTCCTCAATCCTCTGATCTATTCTCTGAGGAATGATCAGATGAAAGAGGCTGCGGGGAAGTTGTTGAAGAGATTGGAGAAATGGAGGTGTATTTGAAAACACGGATAGCATGGAAATGTTGCAAAGCAAAAACAGAAATGAGTCTTCCTGATGGTGCAAAACTTGCGTATCAGAGAGAGGGCAAGCCTAGAACCACGATGCATTGGGAGGTTTATCACTTGTTTGTTTTACATCAGGGAGCATTCATAAATGGTATCCCCTACCTTCATTCTGAAGTGGCATAATCCATCCTGCCACCTGATGATTTTATCACCTCATTTTCCTGCAGGAAGAGACCAGGACTCAAAGTGGGGACAGAGGTAGGGCAGAGTCTGATGTTTACCTTGTAGCTGAGTGGAACTACAAGGACATCTGCTGTCAGCATCTGAATTTCAGACACAAATGTTAACTAGGCAGAAACTCTGAGAGAATGTATTATGCACCTTTCCCTCTAATGCTGAACTTGGGATGGGCCATTCTAATTATTCTGTATCCAAATCACACATACCTCAACAAACAAAAGAGAGGTATCTGCATATTTGGGGCTTGTAGAAGTAAGTAAAATTCAGTGGGGGTGGCTGGTAGAGGAGAAACTCTCCCTCCAAAAGAGGGCAGGGGATTCTGGTTTGAGGAATGTCTGACCGAGGTGCTCCCCCACTAGTTCTCTGCTAGTGAAGAGTGATAAGAGATAGTCAGGCTGTCAGTCTGACTATCTATCCCCCAACCCCTCAGAATTAGTATGCCCTCAGGTGTTCTGAAGAGGCACCTGTCATTTGTCCTGGGGAAAAGAGAATATTTCTGAGGGATGTGAAGGAACCCAGAACAAGGATTGTTTCATCAGCTTGACACTGCATAAACCACTTTTTAATTAAAAAGCTTCAGGTCTGCACCCTCAATCTTTTAATTATTATAGAAATAGGAAAGAAATGTTAATTGGACAAATTATCTGGCAATTAAACAGCACAAAGGTGATATTTATTTTTTGATGGTTGTAAAGTAGATTAATCTTACAGGTTGGAATTCTTCTCAGGAAGCACGAGTGATTGATTACCGTATTTTTCGCTCTCTAAGACGCACCAGGCCACAAGATGCACCTAGGTTTTGGAGGAGGAAAACAAGAAAAAAAATATTCTGAATCTCAGAAGCCAGAACAGCAAGAGGGATCGCTGCTCAGTGAAAGCAGCGGTCCCTCTTGCTGTTCTGGCTTCTGTGATAGCTGCGCAGTCTGCATTCACTCCATAAAACGCACACACATTTCCCCTTACTTTTTAGGAGGGAAAAAGTGAGTCTTATAGAGCAAAAAATACGGTACTTAGAAAGATTAAAAAATGAACTATAACTCTTGACAACTTTTTATTTCTTGCTTTTTATTCTCTTATATTTACTCATCTTTCTTCCTTTTTTAGATTAGATTGGTTTTTATTGTATTTTATGTTGAAAACTCTCAATTAAGGTACTTTGGGGGAAAGTGCCATTTGACCTATAAAGCCTTAAATGGCTCAGGATGGCAATACCTCAAGGATCACATCTCTCCATATGAACCAATCTGGACCCTGCTATCATCATCTGAGGCCCGTCCCTTGAGAAAGTGGCAGTGCAAGACTGTGATGACTCTCCATTTGTGAAATGCTCTCCCCAGGGAAGCCTGCCTGGCACCTTTGTTACATATCTTTAGGCATGAGAAAAAGATGCTTCTCTATAAAGAGGCTATTGACTGATGTTTATTATATACTTTGTGTTCTCATTTTGCATTTTTCTGTTGTGCATTTTTCTATAATCTTTGGCAGAAGGGTGGAATAAAAATTAAATAAAGAGCTGTAATAATAAAATGAAATACATGGAAATCAAGGCCCATTCTCTAACAGAAGCTTTCTGTGATCTTGGAGGGTATGTCACTCATTACTAATAAAAGACATTTGAATGCAATGGGCTTCAGTTAGGTCAGCTAGGCTGATTCTTTGTTGTTCTAATTAACTGTTCCTTGGTATTCAGTTCAGGCCTCAGTAAAATAATATAGCATTTGGGAAAAAAGATGCACCCCAGTAAGCCCAAACTGGAGGCCAAGATGGAGAAGATCTCCACAGCCACCATGTATTTTCCTTTTGTGCTCAGGTAGGTTGGGACAAAGGACAGCCAAACACTGCAGAAGACCAGCATGCTGAATGTAATGAACTTGGCTTCATTAAAGCTGTCAGGCAACCTCCGAGCAAGAAAAGCCACCATAAAGCTGACAGAAGCCAAGAAGCCCATGTAGCCCAACACAAAATAAAACATAAGGACTGACCCCTCATTACAGAGCAGAACCATTTCTTTGATCATTGTATGCATGTCCAAATCAGGGAATGGGGGAGAAGTTGCCAGCCACACAGTACAAATGGTGGCTTGAAAAAGAGAGCATGAAAGAACAATGGTGTTGGACAACGGTTTTCCCACCCATCTCCTCATCTTGGATCCGGGCTTGGTGGCCATGAAAGCCAGAACCACAATGATGGTTTTGGCCAATATGCAAGAAACTGCCACAGAGAAGATCATGCCAAAAGCACTTTGTCGAAGGAGGCATGTCAGTGCTCCAGGCTGGCCAATGAATAGCAAAACACAAAGGAAGGAAAGCAAGAGGGAGATGAGGAGAGTGTAGGTGAGGTCCCGGTTGTTGGCCTTGACTATGGGAGTATCCATGTGCTTCAGGAATATTCCAAGAACCAAAGCAGTGAGGAGAGAAAAGGAGAGAGCCAAAGAGGACAAAATTATGCCCAAAGGTTCTCCATAAGACAAGAAAGTTATTTGTTTTGGAAGGCATCCATCCTGGAAATGGTTTGGATATTGGTTCCCAGGACATTCAAAACAATCATCCATGTCTGAAAAAGAAAAGACAGAGTTATATACATGGAAATCTGCTTTGCCATGATTGGCAGAAATTATGTACTGTAGAGCCTTTAATTATGATGCCTAGAGCAGTTGTAAAAGAGATATCCTCATATTTAGAAGTAACACTCAGCTTGGATTACCAAGCAATCTACACCTGGGTCAATGTCAAGAAGGTAGCAGTCTAGAGGTCTGAAGTTTTATTCCTAACATTTGCCTCTTAGCAATGTTGTTGTAACTAATTTGATATTTTTAATGAATTTGCGCTATGCAAGTGGTTTTTATGAATAAATACATAAATAAAATGCCTGGTTCAGATAAATTTCCTACCCAATCCCATCCCTCCCCTGCTATTCACATATGTACACCAAATACAAATCTCAGTGGTGAGATCAAGCAAGATCCTGATATAGCTTTTGAAGAGTTCACAGTTTATCTCCTACCCTTCTGGTTTGAGATCTTCCCTTCTGGACATGGAAGACAATCGTAGCAGCAAGAAGGCTTCCCTTCCTTCTTGGTCCGACTGTAACCTAAATGACAATTCTCACTGCACACAGAAGGAGGTGGTGTCTGTACATAAATAAAGGAAGATAATAGTTTCAGGGATTGCATCTCCCTGACACAGCAAAGGTGGTGAAATCTGCAGTTTAGAAATACGGCAATAATATAGGAAAATGCATTTTTTTTCAGAGAGCACCTTTTATGTATCGAGAATTAGAACGAAACCTCCTAGAATATAATGTTAATGTGTTGTCAAAAATGTGTAAGTTGCTATTAGAATAGGAAGCAAAAGATGAACAAGTGAAATGGATTTTGGTCATAATATTGAGATACAGTCATGGGAGTGATTGTGAATAATGATATAAAGTTACAGCTCTTTATAATGTGAGGGAAGATTATATTAAAATGATGATTAGATGGTACTTAACACCCAATAGGTTTGCAAAAATGTACAAATCTGAATCTAGTAACAGTTGGAAATGTAAAGAAAAAGAAGATACCTTTTTCCGTATGTGGTGAATTTGTAATAAGGCAAAAGCCTACAGGGAAATGATAAATAATGAGTTGAAAAAAAATGTTTAAGTTAACCTTTATTAAGCAACCAGAGACTTTTCTTTTGGGAATACAGTGGTACTTCAGTTTGCAAACTTAATCCATTTAGGAAATCTGTTCTTAAACTGAAACCAATCTTAAACCGAGGCACACTTTCTCTAATCAGGCCTCCCACCACTGGTGCCCTTCCACTGTTTGGCTGAGGCATAGTTGACAAACCGGAACACTACTTACTGGTTTGCAGAGTTCGTAAACTGAATAGTTCGTTAACAGGACTGTTCGTAAACCGAGGTACCACTGTAATGGGATTAGAGTTACTTAATATATTTATGTATGTGACCAATGCTGCCAGAATGTTATATGCCCAAAGATGGGAAGAATAAAATGTCCCAACAAAAGAAGAAGGGTTACAGAAACTAATGGACTATGCAGAAATGGCAAAACTTACAGGAAGAATAAGAAATCAAGAAGATCATTTTTAAGACAGAATGGAATTCATTTATAGTATATTTACAAAGTTATTATAAACAAATTAAGACAGTAGCAGGGTTAATGTAAACAACGTGCAGTAAAAACAAGAAGAAGAAGAAGAAGAAGAAGAAGAAGAAGACGACGACGACATAGTGGATAAATAACAGATTGGTATTATTTGGATATGCAGTAAACTAAAATATAAACAAGGTACCACAGAAAAAGGGAAGGAGAGTTGAAATAAGAGAGTGACTGATTTATTTTTATTTTTATTTGTATATTGTAAAAATTTAGAAATAAAATTATATACAGAGAGAGAGAAAGAGAGAGAGCTTCAATGGCCTGTCTGTTTAAAACACTGTCAGGTGTTGATTGTCCTAATTCTCTGTGATTCATACAATATTTCAATATTTCTTGCTTCCAGTGTTAACTCCCCCCACCCATATGTTTCAGCTTTAATATTTGTTTTCTATGGTGACATTTGTTTGGTCAGGTTCAAAACATATTAGTTTGCATGTTGCATTCCTGTGAGCATTATCTTACAATATCACTACCTTAGAGACCAAAATCATGAAGCAATATTTCTTGAACTTTTTCCAGAATACTGGAGGTCCTCCAATTACAAGCATGCTACATGCCTGCTTTTTAAAAAGATTACTTTTTAAAATTATATTACTAATATAGTAATGATTCAGTCAGTATTTGGCTTAATTATTTTCATTCAAGTATGCATTTCAGTGCATAAATTCATGTTCCCAGAGGTTTTCAGCTGTGTTTTCATCTCCCAGTGTTCCCTGCCATGTTTACAATAACTGCTTTGGAGGGTTATTTAGGTTGCTGAAATGGCTCCAGATAACGTGTAATGGCAATGGATCTTTTAAGCAAGTCTACATGAATGTTCTACCAAATCTAGACAAGACCTGAGGAGACATCAGATTTAACATTGAGCAAAGGACGGAAGATACTATAAAATGGAATTTACCTGGTTGAAGCTGCTGGGCCATATGATGGCATCATCATGAATTCTGAGCCCCTTTTCTTGGGGAATCTGTGGGTCCATTTTTCCAACTTTGATTCTAAGAAAGGACTCATTTGGGTATGTGACCCAGTTGATAATATCAAAGCCAGCTACTAATGCTCCCTTTCGGTCAAAGGAAATTTCTTCTCCGGCACTATTGTTGAAGGAGACACTTCTCAGAAAGTGTTGGAGCTAAATTTGGGGTAGGGAACTATAGTGAAGATCTACAAAAGGATTCATTATTAGATAATTGAGATTACAGTTCACTTCTGAGACCTTTGGTTTATAATTTATTTAAACTTTATCAACTGACCAGTAAGGCTATCCTAAATAATAATAATAAATAATAATAAAAAACTTTAATTTATATCCTGCCCTCCCCGGCCGAAGTCGGGCTCAGGGTGGCTAACCTCAAATATATAACATTGGTATAAAATCAAACAATAATTAAATTACCTCCTAAAAACAAGTCAGAATCAAATTAAAGTTTAATTAGATGGCTTCCCGCATGGTTAGGGTTGGGAACAGTAAGTGCTCATTAAACACACAAAGGTGTCTGACATAAATACAAGAAAATAATAGTTTCGGGCTTTGCATTGGTCTTGTCCCAATTAATTTCAGTCTGCCAACTCACTTCCACACCATTGTCAACATCAAATGTAGAGATGTCTGTGAACATATGTTCTTTCCAGGCCTCTCTACCCTAGGCTGCTTTTCCTAAAGATCTGCTAAACTAGAGGCCACCTTTAGCTGAGCGCAAGAAAACAATATTCCATATTTTTCCCTGTATAAGACGAGGTCTTTTGATTTAAAAAAAAAGTTTAAAAATTGGGGGTCATCTTGTACATGGAACATGGGCATCCAGGGGATTTTAAAAAATATTTATGTCCTGGATTTTGGCTTGGGCGGGCTGAGGCAGTCCCTCCTGCTGCCGCCCCCCCTTTCTCTTCCCCCTCCAGGTTGCATGCTGGCGACTGGCTCACCTCCTGAAGATCCCACTGGCTCGACCACCAGAGCCAGAGCAGCTGCCAGTGCTGCTGCTGAGAGCTGCCTCAGCTACCTCTCCTTGCCCTTCTTCTTTCCCCCCTCTTCCTCTCTCAACCCCCCCACCCTGCCCCCAGTCCGCTGAACACCTTTCTCAGCTCAGTTTGCTCAATGGAATGGCCTGGTGCATAGGGGGCACTGCCTTCCTCCAGCTCTTCCTCGGTATCCTATCCTACTTGGGAGCCTCCTCCTTCTTGCTTCCCCGCAGAAGCAGCTGCCACTGAGGGGGAACATGCGGTGCCCCAGCTGCTGCACGTTGCTTCTGCACCATGGTGCGCTGCATGCACCTCATGCTGGAAACTCTGAAAGCAATTGCCTCCCAAAAGACAAACTGGCCACTGCAGATCATCCAGATTTTCACTTCTATTTTGGGTTTCGTTTTCTTACTTTCGGATTCAATAAAGTAAGAGTAGTCTTATACATGGGGGCCTCTTATACATGGAAAAATAAGGTAAAACTTTTTCATTAATGGGATCAGAATTGTACCTGCCATGTTTCTTGGTTCAGATAGTCCAACGTCATTCCAATTGCCATTGCTCCAATTTTGAACCTGGAGCATTGCATGGCATGCAAAGCATGTGCCACAGTATATAGAGCATTGTAGACACTGTAGCTTTGGGCAGTCATGCTCATTTCAAAAACGGAACCAGGAAGGCTGTCAACCTTCTCTTCGCCAGTGCATGATTCCTCAAGTTCCTTATTTAATGAAGCATTGGAGAAAGAACAGATGAATGCCTGTTCCCAAAAAACCCGGAGAAAGCTGTCTTCTCTTTCTGAGGCAGGGTTTCTCATCTGAACAAATTTCTGGAATCCTGCAGGTTCCTTTGAGGAAACTGCCAAGGAGAGAGCACCATGGAGGAAATCAATTTCCCAACTCCTTTGAAAGGGGAATGAGGTGAATTCCATCTGTACAGTCATTATCCAGACTTTTGATGTGGCATTCATTGCTATATCATGTAATTCTGCAACCTTCGGCATCATTCTCAATACCATAATGGTATCAATTTCACCATTAACAACCACAACATTGGCAGTGCTTCCCATAATAACACGGATTGTTTCAGAACCATCAGCCACCATTTCACTGAGCTCTCCAGAAAACTTCAGTTTAGGAAATCTTCCTATAAAATCAAAGCAGATACCGCTCTGGGCAAACATGGGAAGAATATTTTGTACAAATTGCTCTCCAGTATCATCATTCTTAGAAAGTACCCCAATCCACATCCAACTGAAATGCAGGAGAAGTTGGAGTATACCATTGTACTGATGAGTCCCATCTGGGAACATCCAGTGGGAGAAAAGAGTTTGCACATTGTTTTCCATCATGGGAGAAGAGCCATAGATGAGCTAAAAGTAAGGACAGCAAATGGTGAGATAAAATGGAAAAGAAAAATGGTAGTGAATTGTGCTATGACCTATCACCACTTCTTAAAAAACTGCTTCAGGCAGTATCAAGAATCCCTATTCTCTTGAGGCCATAATTGTTTTGTCCTTGAGATCTATGATGTACCTCCAGTTTTTAAAGTTGGTGAAGTACACAACATTTCACGTATCAACATTCAAGCTAAAAGATATCATCAAAGACGAGTGTACACATTTTCACCTTTGCCAATGCTCAATGCAAATTTGTTACCTGTGGCATCTTGTACATATGGAGGATGGTGGCCATCTGGAGACGTAAATCTGAATTCGATCCCCCAATGACAGCTATGGGAATGTTCTCAGCTTCATAATTGTAATTAGGAACAAATCTGCTTTTCCTGGAAAGAACTGCTAGTGAGGCTTGATAGGTCCATCTGGCAACGAAATGGCTATTATAGATGTGGAAGCCCAGTGTGATATTGGGAAGGAGATGTGGGTTTTCATTGATCTCCCTCACAGCAAATGCCAAGGCCAGAATATGCTGGTAGAGTTGTGTCATTGGCCTGCAAGGAGAGTTACACATTGTATAACAGTGCATGTTTAGAGAAATCAATTGCATACCCACAGACCAAGGAAATTTGTCCAGATAGGTTGGCATGTAGGTAGGGATGTGACTCCCTGTAGAGTCATCTCTTGGCATGGCTTTCATCTTTTGGTACATATGCTTGTGAAACACTCATCTTTCCCCTTACTATTGTTGTCTGAAAAGCTCGGAAAGGGAAAAGTGTTTATATTTTGTACATGTCAAAAATCACACAAAACTGGCATGAATGAATAAATATGAATTCAAATTCCATTGAATGAATGTGAATTAAATCCATTGAAAAATGAAGCATGCATGCGAGAAATCTCAAACACCTAAGGTTTGTTGTTTTTTACTATTTTATTGGTCAAACGTGACTCTAATACTCAAATAGTTTGGAAATGAGAAAACAAATCTACCAATGAAATTTGTCCAGACATGTTGGCACGTGGGTAGGGCTTTGAATGAGCTTAAGTAATCTCTCTTTGTACAGATGCTCGCAAAACACTCATCTTTCCCCTTACTATTGCTTTCTGAAAAACTCAGAAAGGGAAAAGTGTTTATATTATGTGCATTTCAAAAAATCACACAAAACTTACATGAATGAATGAATGAATGTGGATTCAAACTCCATTGAATGAATATGGATTTAATCTATTGAAATATGAAGCATGCATGAGAGAAATCTCAAACACCTATGTTTTTTTGTTACTATTTTATGACTCTGTTATGACTCTGATACTGTAATCATTTGGTAATGAGAAAACAAATCTACCAATGCAATGTCATATTGGTATGTGGACCTTCTGTGGATATACCGCAACAGAATGTGATTTAGGGCCATATTTCAAGTTGGAATGTACCTTTTGTTTGCAGAAAGTAAGCAGCTATTCCTGGCATACTGCAACTGATGATGGTGGTGGGGATAATAATGGTCTGCTTAAATGAGTTGACGGTGCCTGATCACCAAGTCATACAGGCAACATCGAAAGCTGATAAGAAGATCACTTCCAAATATGAGTGATTAACCATTTGTGGCAGGTTTGAGAAAAGCCAAAAATGGATTTAGCCTGAAAACATGGGAAATAGCCTGAAAACCTAAGTGAAGTGAAAGTGAATAATCCTGTTTATTGGTTGGCAGATCTTGCACAAAGCATTTTGAGAACTTCCCCAGCCCATCATAAACATCTGAAGTACAGAGAAGGAGAAGTCGGAATCATACCATCTTCTTAAATCACCACATATCAAATGCAGACATATACTCATGAAGGATTTAAAAAAACATTTAAAATATCTATGTATATATAAAATTTTAAAAATCCACAATTCCTTACAATATGTCATCAAATAATTCAGGAGAGGGAGGTTTGTGGAAGGTTAATATACTTGAAGCGATATAGATTTGAGACATAATGCCACCAATGATGAAGTCCCCAGATTGATAGTACTGGTGAAGAATTGGAAGTGGATCTCTAATAGAACATAGAGCAATAGGAACCCTGCACATTATCATTCAAATGTTCTTGCTTCAGAAAGTCTCACTGGAATGCGCACACAAAAATGGATCTGCTCTGTGTAAAGAAATCAGTGACCAGTCTGAGAGAGCCTTGGATCTAGCATGTGCTCTGAAGGGCACAGGGGCTGTTCATTGTGTCCTCCACTTTTAGTTCATTGTGTTTATGTGGCTTCTGAAACACTCCTGAGATGAGGAGAAGCAGCAGCAGTGATTATGATTAATTTGATAATCAGATGGGACGGGAGCTAATGATCAGTTCTGAATTGTAGGTTTTCTATCAGATTTCAAAAGAAAATCATGTTTTCCTTATCATAGCCAAAGTCTCAGCTGCTCTTACTTAGTAGGGAGGAAAAGTTATACTGGTTCTTAGCAGGATTTCCAAGGAAGAAGAGGGTGGACTAAACATCTCCTGTCAACAGTCTTTCAACAGAGATAATAATGTGGTGAAAAATGATAGCCAGGGCATTTTGGTTATCACATTCTGTCTGGGAAAACAGAGAGAACAGGGATGCACCTTTGATTCCCTGGGAAAGCTGTATTGGGCGAACCAGATGGGGGTGAGTGACCCACAGCATAGGAACCTCCACCAGGCCCAAACAGTACATAAAAGTACTGGGGGTCAGCCATAGGTAAAACCTCCCTTTCATTAATTACTTTTGAGACTGTTATAGATTACAACTGAAGTGATTTATTTGCTGGTGGAAATTTAAATCTGGAATGTGAGCTGTGTGCAATATTAAAAGGCTGAAAGCAAAGAAATAAAAACATGCTTTATTGTATTGCAACTGAGAAAGATTAAAAATATGTAAGGGTTGATCTTTGTGTTCTCATTTTGTATTTTTCTGTCAGTTAGGCTGATTCTTTGTTGTTCTAATTAACTGTCCCTTGGTATTCAGTTCAGGCCTCAGTAAAATAATATAGCATTTGGGAAAAAAGATGCACCCCAGTAAGCCCAAACTGGAAGCCAAGATGGAGAAGATCTCCACAGCCACCATGTATTTTCCTTTTGTGCTCAGGTAGGTTGGGACAAAGGACAGCCAAACACTGCAGAAGACCAGCATGCTGAATGTAATGAACTTGGCTTCATTAAAGCTGTCAGGCAACCTCCGAGCAAGAAAAGCCACAATAAAGCTGACAGAAGCCAAGAAGCCCATGTAGCCCAACACAAAGTAAAACATAAGGACTGACCCCTCATTACAGAGCAGAACCATTTCTTTGATCATTGTATTCATGTCTAAATCAGGGAAAGGGGGAGAAGTTGCCAGCCACACAGTACAAATGGTGGCTTGAATAAGAAAGCAGGAAAGGACAATGGTGTTGGACAATGGTTTTCCCACCCATCTCCTCATCTTGGATCCGGGCTTGGTGGCCATGAAAGCCAGAACCACAATGATGGTTTTGGCCAATATGGAAGAAACTGCCACAGAGAAGATCATGCCAAAAGCACTTTGTCGAAGGAGGCATGTCAGTGCTCCAGGCTGGCCAATGAATAGCAAAACACAAAGGAAGGAAAGCAAGAGGGAGATGAGGAGAGTGTAGGTGAGATTCCGGTTGTTGGCCTTGACTATGGGAGTATCCATGTTCTTCAGGAATATTCCAAGAACCAAAGCAGTGAGGAGAGAAAAGGAGAGAGCCAAAGAGGACAAAATTATGCCCAAAGGTTCTCCATAAGACAAGAAAGTTATTTGTTTTGGAAGGCATCCATCCTGGAAATGGTTTGGATATTGGTTCCCAGGACATTCAAAGCAAACATCCATGTCTGAAAAAGACAAGACAGAATTAAATATGTGGATATCCATTCTGCGATGCTTGGCAGAATTTATGTACTGTAGAGCCTTGAATTATGATGCTGAGAACAGTTTTAAAAGAGATATCCTCATATTTAGAGGTAATATTCAGCTTTGATTGCCAAGCAATCCACATCCTGGCCCAATGTTAAGAGGGTAGCAGTCTACAGGTCTGAGGTTTTATTCCGAACATGCACTATCCGGCTAGCTAGTTTGCCAGCTCCTTCCATTCCAAGGGAGTGTGATAGCTTGACCTCTGTTAATGGTGGTACATAGCTGACAACACATGAGACCTTTGTTACCATGCCAACACTGACTAGTCCTCTATTACGAAGCCAGATTCAAGGTCCCTGTACTAATTTGCAGAGCCCTCAACTGAGGTCAAGGTTATTAAAGGAACAGCCCTAACCCTTATTTTCTAGCTTGATGTTTGAGGTAATCTCTAGGTGGTTTGCTTTTCTTGAGGTATTGGGACCAAGTCTTTATTGTTAGTGGACCCACTCCTTTGGAATATTTTTTTCAATAGTGAACCAGAAGGTATCTTCTATAGTAAACTTTAGACATCTGAAAACTCTTTTTTCCTGTCAAGCTTATGGAGACAATTCAGAAAATTATATTTTGTAGGAATTAGTTTGAGATTGGCTTCTTTTTTTAAAAAAACCCTCCTCTGGCGCAATGGGTTAATGCATTTGGCTGTTAACTAAAAGGTGGAGGATTGAGTCATTGTATATATCCCTCCCATGCTATTCAGATTTGTACACCAAATACAAATCTCAGTGGTGAGATCAAACAAGATCCTGATATAGCTTTTGAAGAGTTCACAGTTTAACTCCTACCTTTCTGGTTTGAGATCTTCCCTTCTGGACATGGAAGACAATCGTAGCAGCAAGAAGGCTTCCCTTCCTTCTTGGTCCGACTGTAACCTAAATGACAATTCTCATTGCACACAGAAGGAGGTGGTGTCTGTACATAAATAAAAGAAGATAATAGTTTCATGGAGTGCATCTCCCTGGCACAGCAAAGGTGGTGAAATACACAGTTTAGAAATACAACAATAATATAGGAAAATTCATTTTATGTTTCTGCAGGTCATAATGAATTATCAATGGGAACACTGCCTTTACCAACACAGCTCAAAGAAGACACGGAACACAGTATTTTGAAAGGAAGGTTATATCTATCAAATATAACAGCCCAGAGGACCTGCAAATCGAACTGAACTGGTCAATCAAAATAGAGTCTGGATAGGAAGTTTTCTAAGACAGGGAGAGGGAAGTTGAAATGAGAGACTGAGCACTCACACTTTACATTGTGGGTGCCCTTTGCGAGATCGCACATGGTGCTTCTGTTACCAGGGAACTTACTGGCAACTAGGGAATGGCCTGACTCTCAGTGTTATTCTTTGGAGGTTCACACCCAGCCTCAGTAGTCAAGTTACACTGCTGGAAGGTGGGGCCAGTTTTATAAATAGAGGGTGGAGCCAGCAGCAGCCAGGCAGTTGGCTCAAGAGATTTACCTTCCCTACCCTCCCTTTGTTTAATGTTTCTTGTTTGCAGGTTAACCTTTTTTCATCCTGTTTAGTGGGCACTGCTACAGTCTATTGACTGGTTGTTGTTGACAAACCGGGAAGAAATTTTCCTATATTGACAGGTTTTTTCCTTCCCTGTAGCAATTTGTCACAACTTTGGCAGTTTAAGGCCTTGGGTGGAATCCTTTAGTCTTTTCTTCCCTATAATGGGGGGCGGGCGTGAAGTGGTGACTCACCCCCTCTGTGGCGGTGATTCCAGGGTCCCTTCTTTAAAGGGGTTATATAAAAGGTGTCACTGGCCATACACTGAAAGGTTGTCAATGAACTACCCTGCGTGTGGGGATATGGCATGGGCTGCCTGCGTGCACATACGTCTCGCAGTGCACCCCCATATCCCATTTACCCTAACGAGCCCCAGTTCCCCCTGCTGCGGGGCTGGGAGGGATACACGCACAATACTTAAGCCAAGGTCTTCCTACATTTGAGAGTTTAATAAAGTTGTGGCCAAATTTTAATTCCATAACAGGTTAACAGAGTCTTTATTCCTTCCTGGAGATCCCTGGGGGCTGGAGCTGTTGCTGCCAGGTCGCCCAATGACTTTCTGTGATTTCAATTTATTTTTATTTTGTATATTGCATTAATATTTGTTTTCAGTGGTGACCTTTGCTTGGTCAGGTTCTAAACATATTAGTTTGCATGTTGCGTTCCTGTGAGCATTCTCTTATGTAATAGCATTGTCTTCAAGTAATATTTCTTGAACTTTTTCCAGAACACTGGGGGTCCTCCAATTATAGGCATGCTCTGTGTCTGCTAATTTTTAAGGATTACTCTTTGAAGGATATTACAAACACAGTATTGATTCCATCATTATTTGACTTAATTATTCTGATTCAATATGCATTTCAGTGCATAAGTTCATGTTCCCAGAGGTTTTCAGCTGTGTGTTCATCTCCCAAGGTTCACTGCCATGTTTGCAATAACTGCTTTGGAGAGTTATTTAGGTTGGTGAAATGGCTCCAGATAAGTGCAATGGCAATGGATCTTCTAACCATGTCTAGCCAAGACCTGAGGGGACATCAGATTTAACACTGAGCAAAGGACGGAAGATATTATAAAATGGAATTTACCTGGTTGAAGTTGCTGGGCCATACGATGGCCTCATTATGAATTCTGAGCCCCTTTTCTTGAGGAACCTGTGGGTCCATTTTTCCAACTTTGACTCTAAGAAAGGACTCATTTGGGAATGTGACCCAGTTGATAATATCAAAGCCAGCTACTAATGCTCCCTTTCGGTCAAAGGAAATCTCTTCTCCGGCACTATTGTTGAAGGAGATACTTCTCAGAAAGTGTTGGAGCTAAATTGCGGGTGGGGAACCATAATGAAGATCTACAAAAGGATTCCTTATTAGATAATTGAGATTACAGTTGACCTCTGAGACCTTTGGTTTATAATTTATTTAAACTATATCAACTGACCAACTGGGCTAACCTAAATGGCAATTCTCATTAAACACACAAAGAGATGGCATCTGTACATAAATAAAATTTTTACATAAATAAAAGAAGATAATAGTTTCATGCCTTGCATTGGTCTTGTCCCAATTAAGTTTCAGTCTGCCAACTCGCTTCGAATCCACTGCCATCATCAAATACAGAGGTGTTTGTTAACATATGTTCTCTCCAGGCCACTTTACCCTAGGCTACTTCTCCTAAAGCATACCTATGGGCCCAAAACTAATTTCCAATGTGATGTGCACTGTGGGGCAGGTACTGATGTGTCTTTTGATTTATCTGCTGGTTTGTGATGTTGGATAGTGTTTCAGCTCCGTGAAGAGGTGTTAGGAACGTGGCCCCCCAGAGTGTCGGGGATGAGTTAGACTCAAAGATTGACCTAGGGACCAACTCTGTAGATGAGAACTGCCTGTGAGAATCAAAAAAGGGCAGTTTGACCCCCCTTTTTAGAGAAGACTCTATTAGCTATCAAGGAGAGGAAGAATTGGAAGGCAGCCAAAGCGTTGCTAGGCAATCAGCAGATAAGCAGTGGTCTGAGTCTGGGTTCAGTGAGAGTGAGGAGGAGGAGGGAGGTCAACCTCTCAGGCCTTGATCCAGGTGTTTGGATAAAATCAGAAGGCAACAGAAGAGCAAAAGGGGAAAGGCAGTAGTCTGGTGTCCTTCCTGTTGTGGGACACTGAGAAAGGCAGTGGAGAGAAATGAAGGAAGAAGTGATACATACAGGAGGAACTAGAAAACTGTTTAAGTAGATTTGGACAAACTGGAATGTACAAAAATTAAAGGAGTCATTCTGGGGCATTCACAGTGAGACAAACCTTTAGTTCCTAGCATATATGATGACTGCCCTCAGTAGTAATAAATGTGCTCAGCCTCAGAGGATACAATCTAGGGAATGCAAAACTTTGTCAATTTTAATACTGGGGGTTCAAATTCTGAAATCAACTAGGGTCAGTAGCAAAACTTCCAAAAAAGGGGTGTAAGGGTTGCATGTGAAAAATTACCTGCTGAATTCATAACAACCTAATCAGACAAAGTGGCAATGAGAATAGGAATCACACTTCAGAATAAATACAATATTCCATCCATTAAGTTGGATGCAATTAAATTTTCTCAGTAACAAAAGAACTGCAAAACTAGGGGCCACTTTTAGCAGAGTGCTAGAATATGACATTTGCTTTAATGGGATCAGAATTTTACCGGCCATATTTGTTGCTTCAGACAGTCCAATTTCATTCCATTTGCCATTGCTCTAATTTTGAACGTGGAGCATTGCATGGCATGCAAAGCATGTGCCACAGTATATAGAGCATTGTAGACACTGTAGCTTTGGGCAGTCATGCTCATTTCAAAAACAGAACCAGGGAGGCTGTCAACCTTCTCCTCCCCAGTGCATGATTCCTCATGTTCCTTATCTAAAGAAGCACTGGAGAAAGAACAGATGAATGCTTGTTCCCAAAAAAGCTGGAGAAAGCTGTCTTCTCTTTCGGAGGCAGGGTTTCTCATCTGAACAAATTTCTGGAATCCTGCAGGTTCCTTTGAGGAAACTGCCAAGGAGAGAGCACCATGGAGGAAATCAATTTCCCAGCCCCTCTGAATGGGGAATGAGGTGAATTCCATCTGGGCAGTCATTATCCAGACTCTTGATGTGGCATGCATTGGTATATCATCCGTTTCTGCAACCTTTGGCATCGTTCTCATTATCAAAATGGTATGAATCTCACCGTGAACAACCACAACATTGGCAGTGCTTCCCATAACAACACGTATTGTCTCAGAACCATCAGCCACCATTTCACTGAGCTCTCCAGAAAACTTCAGTTTAGGAAATCTTCCTATAAAATCAAAGCAGATACCCCTCTGGGCAAACAGGGGAAGGACATTTTGTACAAATCGCTCTCCAGCATCATCATTCTGAGAAACCACCCCAATCCACAACCAGCTGAAATGCAGGAGAAGTTGGAGTATCCCATTGTACTGATGAGTCCCATCTGGGAACATCCAGTGGGAGAAAAGAGTTTGTACATTGTTTCCAATCATGGGAGAAGAGCCGTAGATGAGCTAAAAGTAAGGACAGCAAATGGTGAGATAAAATGCAAAAAAGAAAAAAGAAAAAAAAAAGTGGTAACAAATTGTGCTATGACCTATCACCACTTCAGGCAGTATCAAAAACTGCTCCAGGCAATATCAAAAATCTCCATTTTCTTGAGGCCACAATTGTTTTGTCCTTGAGGTCTATGGCACACCTCCAATTTTTAAGTACACAACTGTTTAAGTACCAACATTCAAGCTGAAAGGATGTCATCAAAGACGAGTGTACACATTCTCATCTCTGCCCATTCTCCATGCACACATCTTACCTGGGGCATCTTGTACAAATGAAGGATGGTGGCCATCTGGAGACATGAATCTGAGTTTGATCCCCCAAGGACAGCTATGGGAGTGTCCTCAACATCACACTTGTAATTAGGGATGAATCTTCCTTTCCTGGAGAGAACTGCTAGTGAGGCTTGATAGATCCATCTGGCAATGAAATGGCTATTATAGATGTGGAACCCCAGTGTGATATTGGGAAGGATATGTGGGTTTTCATTGATCTCCCTCACAGCAAATGCCAAGGCCAGAATATGCTGGTAGAGTTGTGTCATTGGCCTGTAAGGAGAGGAACATATTGTATAACATGATTAGAAAAATAGATTATATGCCCACAGTCCAAGGAAGTTTTTTCAGATAGGTAGGCATGTAGGTAGGGATGTGACTCCCTGTAGAGTCATCTCTTGGCATGGCTTTGAATGCTGTCAAATTACAACCTTTATGAGCAGAGGCTTGCAAAACACTCACCTTTCCCCTTGCTATTGTTTTCTGAAAATCTCAGAAAGTAAAAGGGTTTATATTATGTACATGTCAACATTCACACAAAACTTGCATGAATGAATGAATGAATGAATGAGGAGTCAAACTCCATTGAATGAATATGGATTTAATCCATTGAAATATGTAGCATGCATGAGAGAAATCTCAAACACCGAAGGTTTTTTGTTACTGTTTTATGACTCTATTATGACTATTATACTCTAATTGTTTGGAAATGAGAAAACAAATCTATCAGTGCAATGTCATATTGGTCTGTGGACCATGGGGGATATACCACAACAGAATATGACCTAGGGCCATATCTCATGTAGGAATGTACTGTTTGTTTGCAGAGAGTAAGCAGCTATAACCATACTGCAACTGATGATAATGATGGTGATAATAGTAGTCTGCTTAAATGAGTTGACAGTGCCTGATCACCCAATCATACAAGTACTGTCCAAAACGTATAAGAAGATCACTTTCAAATATGAGTGATTAACCATTTGTGGCAGGTCTGAGAAAAGCCAAATATGGATTTTCTATATCCAAAGTATTCCATGGGAAATAGCCTGAGAACCTAAATGCAATGAAAGTGAACAATCCTGTTTATACTCTCTTGTAATCTTATAATGGATAAATGCTAGTTTTAGACCTGCCTTATATATTGAAATTATGAACCTAAGCTTGGCAGATCTTGCACAAAGCCCATCATAAACATCTGAAGCACAGAGAAGGAGAAGTCGGAATCATCACCATCTTCTTAAATTACCACATATCAAATGCACACATATACTCATGAAGGATTTAAAAAAACATTTAAAATATCTATGTATATATAAAATTTTAAAAATCCACAATTCCTTACAATATGTCATCAAATAATTCAGGAGAGGGAGGTTTGTGGAAGGTTAATATACTTGAAGCGATATAGATTTGAGACATAATGCCACCAATGATGAAGTCCCCAGATTGATAGTATTGGTGAAGAATTGGAAGTGGATCTCTAATAGAACATAGAGCAATAGGAACCCTGCACATTATCATTCAAATGTTTTTGCTTCAGAAAGTCTCACTGGAATGCGCACAAAAAATGGATCTGCTCTGTGTAAAGAAATCAGTGACCAGTCTGAGAGAGCCTTGGATCTAGCATGTGCTCTGAAGGGCACAGGGGCTGTTCATTGTGTCCTCCACTTTTAGTTTATCGTGTTTATGTGGCTTCTGAAACACCCCTGGGATGAAGAGAAGCAGCAGCAGTGATTATGATTAATTTGATAATCAGATGGGATGGGAGATAATGATCAGTTCTGAATTGTAGGTTTTCTATCAGATTTCAAAAGAAAATCATGTTTTCCTTATCATAGCCAAAGTCTCAGCTGGTCTTACTTTGTAGGGAGGAAAAGTTATACTGGGAAGAAGAGGGTGGACTAAACATCTACTGTCAACAGTCTTTCAACAGACATAATGATGTGGTGAAAAATGATAGCCAGGCCAACTTGGTTATCACATTCTGTTTGGGAAAACAGAGAGAACAGGGATGCAACTTTGATTCCCTAAGAAAGCAGCTTTCCATGAAGGTAGAACAAGGTGTACTGGGGAACCAGATAAGGGTGGGTGACCCGGAGCAGAGGAACTTTCATCACGCCCAAACAGTACATAATAGTACTGGCGGTCAGCCATAGGTAAAACCCTCCTTTCTTTAAATACTTTTGAGACTGTTATAGATTACAAATGAAGTGATTTATTTGCTGGTTGAAATTCAAATCTGGAATGTGAGCTGTCTGCAATATTAAAAGGCTGAAAGCAAAATAAAATAAAATATGTTTTTATTGCAACTGAGAAAGATTCAAAACATGTAAGGTGTGATGGGACAGTTAGAAATTTTCATTTTATTTTTAACTTGCTATCCTTTTGAAGCAAGTGCTGACTGCAAAGTGAAGCTATGTTTTATTCTGTGGCACGGGTGGGGGGGGGCGAGGAATGAAGTCTGACATGGTGACGGGAGATTGGAGAATCAAGCTTAAGGTAGAGATTGTAAGATCTTAAGGTGGAGAGTGAGCTGTTAGTAAGACCAAGAACAGTCAGTATTGTAAAAACACTGTTGGACACCCCATTGACTGTTGGCATCTTGCATCAATTACTGGATCAGCAACTAAAAGAGATCAGAGCTGAGATGGATAAGACGGTGAATGAAAATGGACCAGAGAATGATGAGGTTAAAGAAGACACAGAACATTTGGAGAATTGATAAAGCACTGCCAGAACAGCAGAGTGGAATGGTAAAGCTGGAGGCAGTAAACAATGAAATGGAGAGAATCTTCACACAGGTGACTGGAGGAGTGAAACAGGCAAGTGGTGTAGTCATGATGTTGGAGAAGTGGAATGAAACCATGGACAGGGAGATTAAAAAGCATTCTAGAGCTGAGAGAGAAAGGATTTGGAGTGAAATTTGGAGTGAAATTAGATGCAAAAGCTATTGAGCTTCTGGCAATTTCCCTGGAGAAAGAATGGAAGAAGAAGAAATGGAAGGAACTTCTTTTTTTTCTAAATTAGGATGAAAAATCATGGCAGACAGGAAATGGGATCAGAATATACAGAAATGGGTGTGGATGAATGAATTAATGAATATACAACAATTAAATAAATATGGATTGCTGTTTTAAGATATGACCACATTAAGTACACTCATGTGTGAATACAGTTGAAGGATTTATTGTTTATCAACATGGGGAAAGTGTTGTTGAAGCTTTTGGATCAAAGGTTGTTTTTTTGACTAGCTTTTTACACAAAATATCTGAAAACCTTTGTCATTTCATATATTGATTCCTCATTACAGAGCAGAACAATTTCTTTGTTCATTGCATGCATGCATATCTAAATCAGGGAATGGGGGAGGGGTTGCCAGCCACACAGTACAAATGGTTGCTTGAATAAGAAAGTAGGAAAGAACAATGGAGTTGAACAATGGTTTCCCCACCCATCTCCTCATCTTGGAGCCTGGTTTGGTGGCCATGAAAGCCAGAACCACAATAGTGGTTTTGGTCAATATGCAAGAAACTGCCACAGAGAAGATCATGCCAAAAGCAGTTTGTCGAAGGAGGCATGACAGTGCTTCAGGCGGGCCAATGAGAGGATGTAGAGAATTAGAAATCATTTGCTGAACAGTGAAAAGGAATCTTAGCTCATTTGCATAAAACCTGGACATAAAAATACATCAATCTCATATGAAGGTGGGGAAGTTACTGAGAGAGATTATACTGGAATACTATTTTTTTTATTTTATTTCACCTTGGATAAATGTTCCTAAACTTACATTAAACATTTTAAGTTGATAATTGTACCACTGAATGGCACCGAAACTAAACGGAATTGTATAAAATGCTAAAGTAGTGTTTCAAAATCCCAAATAAAGTACATTCCTTACTCTTAAGGTTAAGGGTGGAAGATGGATGGCGGCTAACAGATTGAGGTAGAATCCTGACAAGGCAGAAGTACTGTTTTGGGGGTACAGGGGGTGGGTGTGAGGGTCTCCCTGTCCTGAATGGGGCAACTGTGCCCCTGAAGGAGCAGATGAGCAGCCTGGGAGACATTTTGGACTCACAGCTGTCCATGGAGGTGCACGTCAATTCTGTGTCTAGGGCAGCTGTCTACCAGTCCATCTGGTACGCTGGCTGAGACCCTCCCTGCCCGCAGACTGTCTCGCCAGAGTGGTGCATGCTCTGGTTATCTCCTGCTTGGACTACTGCAATGAGCTCTATGAGGGGCTACCTTTGAAGGTGACTTGGAAATGACAACTAATCCAGAATGCGGTAGCCAGACTGGTGACTGGGAGTGGCCGCCGAGACCATTTAACACCGGTCCTGGAAGACTCCCAGTGCGTTTCTCAGCACAAAGTGTTGGTGCTGACCTTTAAAGCCCTAAACAGACTCAGCCCAGTATACCTGAAGGAGCGTCTCCACCCCCATCGTGCAGCACGGACACTGAGGACCTGCGCCGAGGGTCTTTTGGGGTTCCCTCATTGCAAGAAGTGAGGTTACAGGGAACCAGCCAAAGGACCTTCTCGGTAGTGGCACCCGCCTCGTGGAACGCCCTCCCCTCAGATGTCAAGGAAATAAACAACAATCCGACTTTTAGAAGACATCTGAAGGAAGCCCTGTTTAGAGAGTTTTTTTTAATGTTTGGAGTTTTATTCTTTATTTAATGGTTTGTTGAAAGTTGCCCAGAGTGGCTGGGGAAGCCCAGCCAGATGGGCAGGGTAGAAATAATAAATTATTATTATTACTTATTGGGATCAAGTTTACTAGAAGTAAATAATATTGCTGGCTACAATATTCCAAGGGACACTTTGATGCATTTTTTTTCCTGCCTTCATGGGATCATCAGAGCTGACTTCATGGAAGCATGGCTCGTTCACTTAACAGCAGCTCACATGGCTTTTTGTAATCCGTCGTTACATATTTTTAGGCATGAGAAAAAGATGTTTCTCTGTAACCAGGGATTTGACTGATGTTTATTTTATACTTTGTGTTCTCAATTTGTATTTTTCTGTTGTGCATTTTTCTGTAAACGTTGGCTGAAGGGTGGAATAAAAATTAAATAAAGAGCTGTAATAATAAAATGAAATTTTTAATGGGATCATCCTAAGTGAGTACATGGAAATCAAGGCCCATTCTCTAACAGAAGCTTTCTGTGATCTTGGAGGGTATGTCACTCATTACTAATAAAATATATTTGAATGCAATGGGCTTCAGTTAGGTCAGCTAGGCTGATTCTTTGTTGTTCTAATTAACTGTTCCTTGGTATTCAGTTCAGGCCTCAGTAAAATGATATAGCATTTGGGAAAAAAGATGCACCCCAGTAAGCCCAAACTGGAAGCCAAGATGGAGAAGATCTCCACAGCCACCATGTATTTTCCTTTTGTGCTCAGGTAGGTTGGGACAAAGGACAGCCAAACACTGCAGAAGACCAGCATGCTGAATGTAATGAACTTGGCTTCATTAAAGCTGTCAGGCAACCTCCGAGCAAGAAAAGCCACCATAAAGCTGACAGAAGCCAAGAAGCCCATGTAGCCCAACACAAAGTAAAACATAAGGACTGACCCCTCATTACAGAGCAGAACCATTTCTTTGATCATTGTATTCATGTCTAAATCAGGGAAAGGGGGAAAAGTTGCCAGCCACACAGTACAAATGGTGGCTTGAATAAGAAAGCAGGAAAGGACAATGGTGTTGGACAATGGTTTTCCCACCCATCTCCTCATCTTGGATCCTGGCTTGGTGGCCATAAAAGCCAGAACCACAATGATGGTTTTGGCCAATATGCAAGAAACTGCCACAGAGAAGATCATGCCAAAAGCACTTTGTCGAAGGAGGCATGTCAGTGCTCCAGGCTGGCCAATGAATAGCAAAACACAAAGGAAGGAAAGCAAGAGGGAGATGAGGAGAGTGTAGGTGAGGTTCCGGTTGTTGGCCTTGACTATGGGAGTATCCATGTACTTCAGGAATATTCCAAGAATCAAAGCAGTGAGGAGAGAAAAGGAGAGAGCCAAAGAGGACAAAATTATGCCCAAATGTTCTCCATAAGACAAGAAAGTTATTCGTTTTGAAAGGCATCCATCCTGGGCATTGTTTGGATACTGGTCCCCAGGGCATTCACAACAATCATCCATGTCTGAAAAAGAAAAGAAAGAGTTATCTACCATGAAATCCATTCTGCAATGCTTGGTGGAAATTATGTATTTTAGAGCCTTGAATTAGGATGCGTAGAACAGTTGTAAAAAACACATCCTTATATTTAGAGGTAATATTCAGCTTTGATTGCCAAGCAATCTACATCCTGGGATACAGTCTACAGGTCTGAAGTTTTATTCCTAACATCCACTATCTGGCTAGCTGGTTTGCCAGCTCCTTCCATTCCTAGGCAGTGTGATAGCTTGAATCCTTTTGATGGTGGTATATAGCTGACAACACATGAGACCTTTGTTAGCATGCCAACACTGGCTACTCCTCTATTACCAAGCCAGATTCAAGGTCCCTGTGCTAATTTACAACCACTCAACTCAGGTCAAGATTATTAAAAGAACAGCCTGAACCCTTCTATTCCAGCTTAATGATTGAGGTAATCCACAAGAGAATTGCTTTTCTTAAGGTTTTGGCACCACATCTTTATTGTTATAGGACCCAGTCTTTTGGAACTTGCTTTCAATAGTGAATCAGAAGGCATCTTGTATAGTAAACTTTAGATATCTAAAAACTTTTTTTTTCCTGTCAAGCATATGGAGAAAATTAAGAAAATATATTCTTTAGGAATTAGTTGGTGATCTGCCCTTTTGTTGCTTTGTAAACCCTCCTCTGGGTTAATGTATTTGGCTGTTAACTAAAAGACTGGAAATTTGTGCCATTGTATATATACTTGCATGTTTTTTGTGTCTACATGTGCATGTCTGTCTGCCTCTGTGAATTTTTGTTGTTTTTGTAAACTACTTTGATATTTGTAATGAAATTTGCGCTATGCAAGTGGTTTTTATGAATGAACACATAAATAATATGCCTGGCTCTTATAAAACTCCTACCCAATCCCATCTCTCCCATGTTATACAGATTTGTACACCAAATACAAATCTCAGTGGTGGGATCAAGCAAGATCCTGATATAGCTTTTGAAGAGTTCACAGTTTAACTCCTACCTTTCTGGTTTGAGATCTTCCCTTCTGGACATGGAAGACAATCATAGCAGCAAGAAGGCTTCCCTTCCTTCTTGGTCCGACTGTAACCTAAATGACAATTCTCATTGCACACAGAAGGAGGTGGTGTCTGTACATAAATAAAAGAGATAATAGTTTCATAGAGTGCATCTCTCGGGCACAGGAAAGGTGGTGAAATACACAGTTTAGAAATACGACAATAATATAGGAAAATGCTCCCCCCCTCCCAGAGAGCACCTTTTATGGAGAGAGAATTAGAGAGAAACCTCCTAGAATGTAATGTTAATGTTTTGTCAAAAAAGATGCTATTAGAATGGGAAACAAAAGATGAACAAGTGAAATCTTCAATGATACATTGGGCAATGGATATTGGTCATAATGAGGTAAAAGGTAAAGGACCCCCGGACGGTTAAGTCCAGTCAAAGGCGACTATGGGGTTGTGGCGCTAATCTCATTTTCAGGCCAAGGAAGCCGGCGTTTGTCCCCATACAGCTTTCCAGGTCGTGTGGGCAGCATGACTAAACTGGGAGCGATTGTGAATAATGATATAAAGTTTGCAGCTTTTTATAATTAGAGGGGAAATCATATTAAAATGATGTATAGATGGTACTTAACACTCAATTTGTTTGCCAAAATGTACAAATCTGAATTTAGTATCTGATGGAAATGTAAAGAACAAGAAGATACGTTTTTCCATATGTGGTGGACTTGTAATAAGGCAAAAGCCTACAGGGAAATGATATACAGTGGTACCTCTGAATATGCACACCTCTGGTTGCGTATCCTTCGGGTTACGCACGTGGCAGACCCGAAAATATTTTTCTGGGCTTTGCCATGCGTGCATGCGCAGAAGCACTCAACATGCCATGCAAAAGCACTCTACGTGCAGCACACATGCGCAGAACAGGCACCTCTGGTTGCAAATTCCTTGGGATCCGACCAGAGCTCCAGCACAGATCCCATGCGCAACCGGAGGTGCCATTGTATAATGAGTTGGAAAAAAAAGGTTTAAGTTAACCTTTATTAAGATACCAGAGACATTTATTTGGGGAATAATGGGATTAAAGTTACCTAATGTATTGATGTATGCGACCACTGCTGCCAGAATGTTATATGCCCAAAGATGGAAAGAAGGAAATGTCCCAATAAAAGAAGAAGGGTTACGGAAACTAATGGACTATGCAGAAATGGCAAAACTCACGGGAAGAATAAGAAATCGGGAAGATCAAGATTTTAAGACACAATGAAATTCATTTATAGTATATTTACAAAGTTATTGTAAACAAATTAAGACAGTAGCAGGTAAATGTAAACAATGTGCAATGAAAACAACAACAACAACAGCAGCAGCAGTAGCAGCGACAACATATAAATAACACACATGGTAAGTAACAAATTTGTATAATTTGGACATGAAGTAACTAAAATATCTTAGAACACTGTCAGGTGTTGATTGTTCTAATTCTCTGTGTTTCATACAATCTTTTAATATTTCTTGCTTCCAGTGTTAACTCCCCCCGCCCATATGTTTCAGCTTTAATATTTGTTTTCGATGGTGACCTTTGACTGGTCAGGTTCTAAACCTATTAGTTTACATGCTAGGTTCCTGTGAGCATTATCTTACAATAGAGACTAAAATCATGAAGCAATATTTCTTGAACTTTTTCCAGAACACTGGAGGTCCTCCAGTTATAGGCATCCTCTATGCCTGCTTTTTTTAAAGATTACTTTTTAAAATTATGATTCAGTCAGTATTTGGCTTAATTATTTTGATTCAAGTATGCATTTCAGTGCATAAATTCATGTTCCCAGAGGTTTTCAGCTGTTTCTTCATCTCCCAATGTTCCCTGCCATTTTTGCAATAACTGCTTTGGGGGGTTATTTAGGTTGGTGAAATGGCTCCAGATAAGTGCAATGGCAATGGGTCTTCTAACCAAGTCTATATGGATGTTCTACTAAATATAGACAAGACCTGAGGAGACATCATTTTTAACATTGAAGAAAGGATGGAAGATACTATAAAACGGGATATACCTGGTTGAAGCTGCTGGGCCATATAATGGCATCATCATGAATTCTGAGCCCCTTTTCGTGGTGAATCTGTGGGTCCACTTTTCCAACTTTGACTCTAAGAAAGGACTCATTTGGGAATGTGACCCAGTTGATAATATCAAAGCCAGCTAATAATGCTCCCTTTTGGTCAAAGGAAATTTCTTCTCCGGCACTATTGTTGAAGGAGACACTTCTCAGAAAGTGTTGGAGCTAAATTGCGGATGGGGAACCATAATGAAGATCTACAAAAGGATTCCTTATTGAGATCATAGTTCACCTCTGAGACCTTTGATTCATAATTTATTTAAACTATATCAGCTGACCAATTGGTTCAACCTAAGTACCTATGTGCCAAAACCTGATGTCCAATGTGATGTGCACTGTGGGACGGGTACTGTTGTGTCTTTTGATTTATCTTCTGGTTTGTGGTGTTGGATATTGTTTCAGCTAGGTGAAGAGTGAAGTGCAGGGAATGGAGGCACCTACCTTAATCTCCTCCTTAAGGAATGTGTCTCGGGAAAGCTGACAGGGGGATACACGGTTTGGGTCTGGAAGACATTGTAGGGATGCACAGAACTCACATGAAAAGTTTGTGTTGCTAAGTAGGGATGAGATGAGCTTGGATTCCTAAAGCATGGGCTTAGAAGTTAGCAGAGGACAAATAGCCATTTCAGGATTGTTTGAAATAAGTAAAGTTTGAGAATGTTGCATAGAGAGGGAGACCGAGGAAAGGCAGTGGAGAGAAATGAAGGAACAAGTGACACACACTGGAGGTACTGGGGACAATCAGTAGAATTACCTTTAAGGAAAACTGGACACGGCACCCAGTGTCAAACCAGAAAGTGCAAAAATTAAGAGAGTCATTCTGGAATGCTTATAGTGAGACAAACCTTTCGTTCCTTGCATATATGATGTTTGCCCTCAGTAGTAATAAATGTGCTCAGCCTCAGAGGATACAATTTAAGGAATTAAAATCTTTGTCAATTTTAATATTGGGGGGTCAAATTCTGGAATCAGCTAGGGTCAATAGCAAAACTTCCTGAAAGGGGTATAAGGGTTGCATGTGAAAAATTACTTGAAGAATTCATAAGACCTAATCAGACAAAGTGGCAATGAGGGTAGGAATCGCACTTCAGAATAAAAAGAACATTCCATCCATTAAGTTGGATGCAATTATATTTTCTCATCAACAAAAGATCTGCAAAACTAGAGGCCACCTTTAGCTTAGTGATAGAATCTGATATATAACATTTGCATTAATAGGATCAAAATTTTACCTGCCATGGATGTTGCTTCAGATAGTCCAATGCTATTCCATTTGTCCTTGCTCTAATTTTGAACCTGGAGCATTGCATGGCATGCAAAGCATGTGCCACAGTATATAGAGCATTGTAGACACTGTAGCTTTGGGCAGTCATGCTCATTTCAAAAACAGAACCAGGGAGGCTGTCAAACTTCTCCTCCCCAGTGCATGATTCCTTGAGTTCCTTATCTAAAGAAGCACTGGAGAAAGAACAGATGAATGCCTGTTCCCAAAAACCCCGGAAAAAGCTGTCTTCTCTTTCGGAGGCAGGGTTTCTCATCTGAACAAATTTCTGGAATCCTGCAAGTTCCTTTGAGGAAACTGCCAAGGAAAGAGCACCATGGATAAAATCAATTTCCCAGCCTCTTTGAAAGGGGATGGAAGTGAATTCCATCTGCGCAGTCATTAACCAGACTTTTGATGTGGCATTCATTGGTATATCATGTAATTCTGCAACCATTGGCATCATTCTCAATACCATAATGCTGTCAATCTCACCATTAACAACCACAGCATTGGCAGTGCTTTCCATAATAACACGGATTGTTTCAGAACCATCAGCCACCATTTCATTGAACTCTCCAGAAAACTTCAGTTTAGGAAATCTTCCTATAAAATCAAAGCAGATACCCCTCTGAGCAAACATGGGAAGAATATTTTGTACAAATTGCTCTCCAGTATCATCATTCTGTGAAACCACCCCAATCCACAACCAGCTGAAATGCAGGAGAAGTTGGAGTATCCCATTGTACTGATGAGTCCCATCTGGGAACATCCAGTGGGAGAAAAGAGTTTGTACATTGTTTTCCATCATGGGAGAGGAGCCATAGATGAGCTAAAAGTAAGGACAAATGGGAAAAGAAAAGTGGTAACGAAATGTGTTATGACCTATCACCACTTCTTAAAAAACTGCTTCAGGCAGTATCAAAAATCTCTATTTTCTTGAGGCCATAATTCTTTTGTCCTTGAGGTCTATGATGCACCTCCAATTTTTAAAGATGGCTAAGTCCTCAACTGATCAATTAACAACGTTCAAGCTGAACGCATATAATCAAATCCAAGTGTACATGTTTTCATCTCTGCCCATGCTCCATGCACACATCTTACCTGGGGCATCTTGTACAAATGAAGGATGGTGGCCATCTGGAGACATGAATCTGAGTTCGATCCCCCAATGACAGCTATGGGAGTGTCCTCAACATCACACTTGTAATTAGGAACAATTCCTTTCCTGGAGAGAACTGCTAGTGAGGCTTGATAGATCCATCTGGCAATGAAATGGCTATTATAGATGTGGAAGCCCAGTGTGTCATTGGGTAGGATATGTGGGTTTTCATTGATCTCCCTCACAGCAAATGCCAAGGCCAGAATATGCTGGTAGAGTTGTGTCATTGGCCTGTAAGGAGAGGAACATATTGTATAACATGATTAGAGAAATAGATTATATGCCGACAGTCCAAGGAAATTTTTTCAGATAGGTAGGCATGTAGGTAGAGTTGTGTCATTGGCCTGTGAGGAGAGTTACATATTGTATAACAGTGTATGTTTAGAAAAATCGATGGCATGCCCACAGTTCAAGAAAACTTTTCTAGATAGGTAGGCAGGCAGGCAGGTAGGGACATGATACCCTCTACAGGCCTGGCTTTGAATGCTGTTAATTTACATCCTCTATGAGCAGATGCTTGCGAAACACTCACCTTTCCCCTTGCTATTGTTTTCTGAAAATCTCAGAAAGTAAAAGTGTTCATTTTATGTGCATGTCAACATTCACACAAAACTTGCATGAATGAATGAATGTGGATTCAAACTCCACTGAATGAATATGGATTTAATCCATTGAACGCATATTTAGAACGCATGAGAAAAATCTCAAACACCTAAGGTTTTTTGATACTGTTTTATGACTCTATTATGACTCTGATACTCTAATCGTTTGGAAATGAGAAAACAAATCTACCAGTGCAATGTCATTCTGGTATGTGGACCTTTGGTGCATATACGACAACAGAATGTGACCTAGGGCCATATTTCAAGTAGGAATGTACTTTTGTTTGCAGAAAGTAAGCAGGTATTTCTGCCGACCATGCTGTAACTGATGATGACGACAATGATGATGGTGATAATAGTAGTCTGCTTAAATGAACTGACAGTGTCTCATCACCCAATCATACAAGTACTGTCCAAAACGTATAAGAAGATCACTTCCAAATATGAGTGATTAACCATTTGTGGCAGGTTTGAGAAAAGCCAAATATGGATTTTCTATATCCAAAGTATTCCATGGGAAATAGCCTGAAAACCTAAATGCAATGAAAGTGAACAATCCTGTTTATACTCTCTTGTAATCTTATAATGGATAAATGCTAGTTTTAGACCTGTCTTATATATTGAAATTATGAATGTAAGGTTAGCAGATCTTGCACAAAGCATTTTGAGAACTTCCACAGCCCATCATAAACATCTGAAGTACAGAGAAGGAGAAGCGGGAATCATCACCATCTTCTTAAATCACCACATATCAAATGCAGACATATACTCATGAAGGATTAAAAAAAACATTCAAAATATATATGTATATGTAAATTTTTTAAAACCCACAATTCCTTACAACATGTCATCAAATAATTCAGGAGAGGGAGGTTTGTGGAAGGTTAAGATACTTGAAGCTATATAGATTTGAGACATAATGCCACCAATGATAAAATCCCCAGATTGATAGTATTGATGAACAATTGGAAGTGGATCTCTAATAGAACATAGAGCAATAGGAACCCTGCACATTATCATTCAAATGTTTTTGCTTCAAAAGCTCTCACTGGAATGCCCCTCGCCAAAAACTGATCTTTTCAGGGTAAGGAAATCTGCAACCAGTCTGAGAGAGCCTTGGATCTAGCATGAGCTCTGAAGGGCACTGGGGCTATTCATTGTGTCCTCCACCTTTAGTTCATAGTGTTTATGTGGCTTCCGAAACACCACTGGGATGAGGAGAAGCAGCAGCAGTGATTATGATTAATTTGATAATCAAATGGGAGATTTGTAGGTTTTCTATCAGATTTCAAAAGAAAATCATTTTTACCTTATCATAGCCAAAGTCTCAGCTGGTCTTACTCAGTAGGGAGTAAAAGTTATACTGGGTCTTAGCAGGATTTCCAAGGAAGAAGAGGGTGGACTAAACATCTCCTGTCAACAGTCTGTCAACAGAGATAATGATGTGGTAGCCAAGCCATCTTGGTTATCACATTCTCTCTGGGGAAAAAGAGAATGGGCTATTCACTGTGTCCCCCAGTCTTAGTTCATAGTGTGCATGTGGATTCTGAAACTCCCCTGGGATGAGGAGAAGCAGCAGAAGTGACTATTAATAAGATGAGAGATAATTATCAGTTCTGAGTTGCAGGTTTCCTACCAGATTGCAATGGAAAATCATGTTTACCTTATCATAGCCAAAGTCTCAGCTGGTCTTAGTTAGTAGGGAAGAAAAGTTATACTGGGTCTTAGCAGGATTTCCAAGGAAGAAGAGGGTGGACTAAACATCTCCTGCTAACAGTCTGTCAACAGAGATAACGATGAGCCAAAGTCTCAGCTGGTTCTGCTTAGTAGGGAGAGTTATAATGGGTCTTAGCAAAGGCGGGGAAAGTAGAAAAATGAAGTCAGTCTAAAATCTGAGTTCATAAAAAGAAAATATATCACTATATATTTTGTAACTATTTTGTAGGCAATTGTTCTTATATGTGGAATAATCTTTGCACAACTTAAATTTGGATATAGCTTTATTTAAGATAGGAATCCATTTTGGGGGATTAATCAAAGTTTTCCAATTTTCATTTTCAGGTACAGATGTCTACAGTAAGGCCCTCAAAAAAGGAAACTCCCCAATATGAACAGAAGTGTCATGGTGGACCTCTGGAAAGTTTCAGCCTCTTGGATGTTTGGAGATTGTATGACACATTTTGTCTATTTGGCTGACAAATGAACACAACATTGACACAAAATTAAACCTCCAGTTCACCACCATAATTTATAGAGCTTTTATCTAATTTATCTCTTTCTTTCTTTCTTTCTTTCTTTCTTTCTTTCTTTCTTTCTTTCTTTCTTTCTTTCTTGCCATCTTCCGTGTTACAAAGCTATTGTTGTCACTTTAAATAAAAAAACCAGACCACTTCTGCTGGGGTATACCTGCTTGCTTGTGAACAAAGGTTTCAGAAAGTGCAGTCTTTGTTCTCTATATAAGAGATAGGCTAACAGATAATGAGTGATGTCTTCCCCCAAAGGTTAACCACAAATACAAAGTCTGTCTGCAAATGATACCTTGTTATAGTGGCCTCCCAAGATTGCAGTGGGCATCACATGAAAAGCAGCTCAATAAAGGCATTTATTTAAGGAAGCTCAGAAGAGTTTGGTCAGAGAACTAGTTGCGTGATCAGACCTTTAAACCTCCCCCTTAAATAAATTCACACAAGACTCAAATTTGGTTTGTTTTTTGGCAGAATTTAGGCCACAACTTTATTAATTACAGGAAGTGATTAGTTGCATAGGCTCTCGTTCGACTAGCTCCCTGAACTGTTGCAGGTAGCGCTGACCCAGGGCACCAGCATAGGTCAGCCTAGGGTGAACACCTGGATAGGTGCAAAGCTGGGAACAGGCTATGTCCACCACCCAGATGTCCCCCTGGACTCTGGCACAGGCACAATCCACTCACACGGTTGACCAAACCATTGAGTCCCTGGATTCCTTTAATGGAATACCTTTCACATAGGAATGGTGAGAGCGCTCCCCCATCCCTATCACCTGAACCAGAGCCTATCCGCCACACAAGCACCACACTCAACACCAACCACTCACACCTGTAACCAATCCCTTAACCCCGCTGAAATGGAAGTCAGTCATAAATCATTCCCCAACAGACAGATAAACTCCATCAAGCCTGTAAAGGGACGCATCACGGAAGATAATGCCCGGGTGATGGCTCACCGTCCCTGCCCAAGGCCAGAACCTTCTTGGCCACCATGCTCTGGGTGCTCATCTGGGCCCTATCATTGGCAGCTGGGCATTGGCTACCTCACCACACATGTCATTGCCATCAGTGACCCAATTTTGAGTCCAGGAAGAGCTGCCTTCAACTCTTCATAGTCCTCCTGCATGCAGGATCACAATCTCAGCCGGGGCCTTCGGGCAATTTCACCCAGCTGCACCACCACCTCCTTGGGCGTGCCTCTGCAGACACCTTCGCCCACACTGCTTGGGAGAAGCCCCTCCAAAGGCATTCCTTGTCTGGATATCCAGGATATGTGCATGTGGTCAATGACATGTTTAAAGACTGGTCACTCACGTATTCACACACACAAGCTCAGAATGATTCAGAAGTGACCAGTGCAATTTTTGTTGTTGTTGCTAATAATAACTCTACATGCATACACAGAGAAGGGACTGGGTTCACAACTAAGCACTTTTCTTAATTAACAAATACACTATGAAAAACTAGGAAAAGACAACAGAACAGTAAATTCAATGTAACCTTGATACTAAGTGAAACATAACTGCTGGTTCACATAAAGACAAATTTAAATAACCAGGTCTTAATGATGACTGCACTAATAACGTCTTCCATACCATATTCAATCACATTCTTCCTTTGTCAGAGTAGTTTAGTTTAGGGCTCATCAACAATGAGGTCTATATTAGGTGTGTAGGTTGAGATATTACAAGCTGGGAACAAACTTTAGAAAACTTGGGGCTCAGCTTCTAATGACTTGCTGTTTTCAGAGATGGGAGAATTTATGATTCTAGACAGGTTCCAGATTACCCCACCATCTCAACTAATTTAGTCCACCTTGATGATATTCTGGAAGGGATCCTATTTAATTGCTAACTGCATACATTGGAAAATGAGGAGGTTTGATCAGTGGTAAATTTAACTAGACTAGGTGGACATCAGTTCTTTAGTTCTTTCTTCTTATTAACTGCACCCTGCTGTTCAAGTCAGGTCTCAGCAAAATAGCATAACATTTTGGCAAAAAGATGCAGCCAAGTAACCCAAAACTGGAGGACAAGATAGAGAAAATCTCCACAGCCACCATGTATTTCCCCTTGGTGCTCATGTAGGTTGGAACAAAGGACAACCACACACTGCAAAAGACCAACATGCTGAAGGTGATAAACGTGGCTTCATTGAAACTGTCTGGCAATTTCCTAGCTAGGAAAGCCACAGTGAAGCTGACAAGGGCCAGCATTCCCATGAATCCTAGGACACAGTAGAACATGGTGACTGATCCTTCATTACATTCCAATACAATTTCTTCAGCCATTGAATGGATGTCAAAGTGCAGGAATGGAGGAGAAGTTGCCACCCACCCAGTACAAATTGTGGCTTGGATAAGGGAGCAGGAAAGTACAATAGAATTTGACAACCTTTTCCCTACCCATTTCCTTATCCTTGACCCTGGCTTGGTGGCCATGAAAGCTAGAACCACAGTGGTAGTTTTGGCTAATATGCAAGAAACTGCCACTGAGAAGATCATGCCAAAAGTGGTTTGTCGAAGGAGGCATGTCACTTTATGAGGTTTGCCAATGAATAGCAGAGCACAGAGGAAAGAGAGAATGAGGGAGATGAGGAGAGCATAGGATAGGCTCCTGTTGTTGGCTTTAACTATGGGAGTCTCCTTGTTCTTCACAAAGATGCAAAACACAAAAGCTGTGATAAAAGCAAATAATAGAGCAAAAGTGGCCAAAATGACCCCCAAATAGTCTCCATAGGACAAGAAAGTTATTTGCTTTGGAAGGCATCCATCCTGTTCATTGTTTGGATACTGATCTCCTGGGCATTCAAAACAGTCATCCATGTCTGAAAAATAAAGGGTAGCATAAACACTGTGTACTATGCTGTGTACTGTATTTTCTGAAATTCCTCCTCAAAGCCCTGTTCTGCTACAGCTTGAAATTAGGTGCTATGCTCAAGAACACACATGTCTCAGTAGTGTTGAGGTGCCAGTCGACTTGTGCTGATTTGATTAACTAGCAAACCCAGGTGCTTTTAATGAGGTTTGTTGTGTGTAAGCTTGTGATTGGGCTGGCTGGTCACCAGACTTTTACAGTTTGTTAAAATACCCTGTTAGTTCAATGTGCCTGGGTATGATGCCACACCTCCCAATAGAATGTTGTTATGCTCTTCTGCTGTGCATACCAATCTGGTGAGCGTTCCAGTTGGACACCAAAGGTGTCATGGACTTTGAAGAAGCACAAACTCAGGGCAAAAGGGAGAAACAAGCTAAGGGGAAGGCACATTTGGCAAATTCTCACCATGATCAACTCCTGCCTGGAAACCTATGTCCCCACTGTGGAAGGATGTGCAAATCCAGAGTTGGCCTCCACAGTCACTTACGGATACACTGTTAAGACTGTATTCATGGAAGACAATCTTACTCAGCTCCAAGTGATTGCCAAAGAGAGAAAAAAGAGTGGTGCTTTGGAGTGGTACTGATCCATCCAGGGATGATGCAAGGCCATCCTGAGCTGCAGCCAGGTCCTGAACCAAATCAATAGCTTTGCACTATGTGTGTGGCACTAGGGACGCAGGTGGTGCTGTGGGTTAAAACACAGAGCCTAGGATTTGCTGATCAGAAGGTCGGCAGTTCAAATCCCCACACCGGGGTGAGTTCGGTCCCTGCTCTTGCCAATCTAGCAGTTCGAAAGCACATCAAAGTGGCGGGAAGGTAAACGGCGTTTCTGTGCACTGCTCTGGTTCACCAGAAGCGGCTTAGTCATGCTAGCCACATGACCCAGAAGCTGTACGCCGGCTCCCTGGGCCAATAAAGTGAGTGCCACAACCTCAGAGTCCGTCACAACTGGACCTAATGGTCAGGGGTCCCTTTACCTTTACCTATGCTTGATCAGTGTTTTAAACCCTGATTAAGGGAGGTCGGAATTAGGGTTTAAAACCTTGATTAAATAAGCAGTTGGGGGCTCCCCCACTCTCCTTGAGACCTGACTAAAGTCTTTTGACAGCACTGCCCTAATATACACTGCATGTTGCCTGTCATAGTTTGTGAATAATGTATGCAACACTTCTTACCCTTCTTGTTTGATATCTTCCCTTCTGTGCATGGGAGGCAATCATAGCAGCAAAATGGCTTTCCTTCCTTTTTAGCCCTTCTATAGCCTACATGGCAATTCTCATTACACACAGAGAGGGGTTGTGCCTGTCCATAAATAAGAGAAGAGAACCGTTTGGGAGGTTTATGTCACTGGGCCATCTGAAAAATTGATATTCAAGAAATAGTTTAATGATAGTGTGACTCAATGGCATTCTTTACAGAGAATGTGTTGGGTTGTGTCCAATGCTTGTCATCCTTAGAGTAGACACATCGAGTTAGTGGACATGACTAACTTAATTTAGTTAATTTTGATGGGTCTACTTTGAGTAGAACTTAACTGGCTACAACCTCCTCCCCCATTTTGCAACTACTACTTCTTCATGATAAAGATGCCGAAAAATATATTGACTGCTTCAAAACTTAATCCAGTTGATTATAAATTTGAAACACATTCTAGTGTTGTTTGACATAATTTTGAAATCTGACAGTGTTATTTCCTATTTTGCTTCTTTTTGTCTTAAAATGTAGCTTTGTTTTCTGCAATGCACATAGAACCTGGATAACTGAGGTTCTACAAGATGGGGAATCAGTAAACATTATCTCTCTCTTTTTTATATATATAAAAAAGCAAATCTGTTTGGCTTCATTGAATATAAGGGAAGTGTGTGGTCTCATCAGACTGTGCACTTAACAGGGTGCCAGCCACAGAAAACATTATCAATTTTTGTTGTTGTTTAGTCGTTTAGTCATGTCCAACTCTTCGTGACCCTATGGACCAGAGGACACCAGGCATTTCTGTCTTCCATTGCCTTCCGCAGTTTGGTCAAACTCATGCTGGTAGCTTTGAGAACACTGTCCAACCATCTCGTCCTCTGTCGTCCCCTTCTCCTTGTGCCCTCCAATTTTATCAATTTTATGACTGACTTTTTAAAGTCAATTGAAGTTGCATGGGGGGGGGGTGTTCTGGACTGGGACTATGACAATTTAATTCTTTCCCCTGGACTGCAGTGGCAATCCAGATATAGTTCCCACATTGGACATAAAGATGGATTATTGATACTGCAGGAGGGTTTAAAGGATTAGATGGCTGAAGGATTAAAAACTCTACCCCCTTATACCATGGTCTAGATCACTATTGTTATACTTCACAATGGGCATCTTTTCTAGTTTAGTCCTCTCTCTCTCACACACAAGGTGTTTTTAGTCCAGTGTCAGTTCTCTTATGCTTCCCAGAAGTTATAGCCAAATGACTCGTTGGGAGAGTCAGAGCCATGATGCTAACTTCCCAGGGGGTGGGTCACTGTTGCTTACCAGGAGTTTGAGAATGGTGCCTTATACTGAGTCAGATCATTGGTACATCTAGATTGGTACAATTCACTTGGGAAGACAGGTGAACTAATGCCAGTGTACTGGAAGAAGCAAAGATCACCAGTGTCAAAGCAATGATTCTTCAACATCAGTTTCGTTGGACTGGTCATGTGAGGATGCCTGATTATCATCTTCCAAAGCAACTACTCTATTCTAAACTTAAAAATGGTAAGTGCAAAGCTGATGGTCAACAAAAGAGGTAAAGACTCTCTCAAGGCAAATCTTTAAAAATGTAGCATAAACACCAACAACTGGGAAACACTGGCCTGCGAGTGCTCCAACTGGAAAACAGCCTTTACCAAAGGTGTCTTGGGTTTTGAAGATGCTTGAACTCTAGACGAAAGGGAGAAATGTGCTAAGAGGAAGGCATGCTTGTGAAACCCTCACCGTGATCAACTCCCGCCTGGAAACCTATGTCCCCACTATGGAAGGGTCTGAGGATTCAGAATTGGCCTCCACAGTCACTTCTGGACTCACTGTTAAAACTGTGTTTATGGAAGACAATCTTAGTCAGCTACGAGTGATCGCAGAAGAAGAAGAAGAAGAAGAAGAAGAAGAAGACATCTAGATCTGTATTGTGTGCACTTATGGCAGCAACTTTGCAAAATTTCAGGTAGAGTTCCTTCTGTACCTGACCTGGATATGCTACGGATTGAACCTGGGTCCTTCTGCATGTGTAGCAAATGCTCTACTGCTAAACTACAGTTCACCCCAGACAAAACCGTGGAGTGACGTGAGCAGTGCAAATATAGCAGTGGAGCCAATCCAGTGCTTTTGATAATGCAGCTGACCCTGCCTCTCTCCATCCAGATAAGGAACAGCAAACCACCTTCTGAGAAGCTAGGATAGCAGCTTGGTCCCACCTGGAGAGCTGCTTTTGGTTATAGCTCCTTAAATATATTATTTAGATCAGTGCAATAATATCATACCTTCCCTGTCACATCTAGTTTTACCTAGAGGAATGTATTTCAACGTATCACAGTGAATCAATTTTTTAGCATTGAGGAAAAGTTTGGAGACACCCAGAAATTGACCTTACCTGGTTGAACGTGCTGGGCCATACAATGACATAATCATGAATGTTGAACCTGTTGTCTGGGGTAATCTGTGGGTGCATTGTACCAACTTTGACTCTAAGAAATGATTGATTTGGGAATGTGACCCAGTTGATAATATCAAAGCCATCTGCTAGTTCACCATTTTGGTCAAAGGAAAACTCTTCCCCAACACCATTGTTAAATGAGGCACCTCTCAGTAAGTGGTGGAGCTAAATTGAAAGACGGAATTCATGAGGATGCATGAACATACATAAATAAACAGTAGGGTGATATGTTTCACACTGAGTAATTGTCCCTTTAAATTTATTCATGGAGAAGAATCTTAGTAAATGTAAAAATAGTCATGTTTGTTTGTTTGTTTGTTGCATACTATTTTTGATTTCAACCTAGCCAGTCAGTGCAGGACACCCAATGCAGATTACATAATACAAAGTCATAAAACGAACCAACGTAAAATAAATCTATAACAACCACCACCAGAGATGAAAGAATTGCACCAGGGAACCCAGTATGGAACATTTTTTTTTTAAAAAACAAAAAGCACATAAGCATAAGGCATAAAAGAATCTTCTAAATGGATCATGCCATACAGTAACAAATCATTCTTCTTCTTCTTAAAATTAAAAGTTTTTCAAATCCTCGCTCTCAAAAGAAACCAGGGTAGGGGAAAAGCCAAAGAGGTAAGAAAAAATACAATTAAAAAGAAAATAAAGTCATATTTTAAAACAATTCAGATTTAAAATAATAATAACATCTATTTATAAACAAAACCAGCCACATATCCTCACAGCTAATAATATCAAGGCTGCTATGAACAGTAAATTTCAGTCATCAAATGCCTGGGTGAGCAGGATTTTTCTTTTAATTTGCCCTGAATGTTAATAATGAGGGAGAGATTACCTGCCACGGCTCTTGATACAGAATCTCCCATTTCTCATCACCAACCATTGCTCTGTGTTTGGATGAATGGGTGGAATGCAAAGCATGTGCGACTGCATATAGAGCATTGTAGATGCTGTAACTATGGGCAGTCATGCTCATTTCAAAAACAGATCCAGGAAGAGTCTCCAGCTTCTCTTTGCCAGTGCAGGTTTCCCCATGTTCCTCATCTAAATATCTCTGGGGAAAAGAACAGATAAATGCCTCTTCCCAGAAGACCCTGATAAAGCCATCTTCTTTTTCTGTAATGGGGTTTCTCCTCTGAAGAAATTTCTGGAATGCTAGAAGATCCCTTGAGTGAATTGCAAAGGACAGAGCACCATGTAGTAAATTTATGTCCTGATCCCTTTGGAAAGAGAACGAAGTGAAATCCATCTGGGCTGTCATAATCCAGACTTTTGCCTTGAATTGCACTTGTATGCCCTCGATTTCTGCAAGTGCAGGCATCATTCTCATTGCCATAATGGCATGAACTTCACCATCTACAACCACAACATTTGCAGTGCTCCCCAGAACAACACTGATAACGTCAGAACCCTCATCCACCATCTCAGAGATGTGAGCAGAAAATGTAAGTTTGGGGAATCTTTCTATAAACTCAAAGCAGATACCTCTTTCGGCAAACATGGGGAGAACGTTTTGGACAAATCTCTCTGAGCTGTCGTCATCTTGCGAAATCAGCCCAATCCACATCCAGCTGAAATGTAGCAGTAACTGGAGAATACCCTGATACTGAAGAGCCACAACAGGAAACATTCGATGGAAGAAGATGTTTTGAGCTTTGTTATTCATCACAGGAGAAGAGCCATAGAGGAGCTTAAGGTGCAGGTTTTTTTGAAAAAAAGGAAGGAAGGAAGGGTGTGAAGCAAACACTAAATAAAATTGAATCCAGATTTCAATTAGCTTTGATTCTTGTTAACCAACGGGATTAAACAATTATATAATAATAATAATAATAATAATAATAATAATAATAATAATAATAATTTATTTATACCCTGCCCATCTGGCTGGGTTTCCCCAGCCACTCTGGGTGGCTTCCAACAAAACACTAAAATAAAATAACTTTTTAAACATTAAAAGCTTCCCTAAACAGGGCTGCCTTTAGATGTCTTCTAAAAGTTTGGTAGTTATTTTTCTCCTTGACATCTGGTGGGAGGGCCTTCCACAGGGTGGGTGCCACTACTGAGAAGGCCCTCTGCCTGATTCCCTGTAACTTGGCTTCTCGCAGAGAGGGAACCACCAGAAGGCCCTCGGCGCTGGACCTCAGTGTCCGGGCAGAATGATGGAAGTGGAGATGCTCCTTCAGGTATACTGGACCAAGGCTGTTTAGGGCTTTAAAGGTCAGCACCAAGACTTTGAATTGTGCTCAGAAACGTACTGGGAGCCAGTGTAGGTCTTTCAAGACTGGTGTTATATGGTCTTGGCATTTTTTAAAAATATTACACATGTGAAAGGCATACAGCTATATGCTCAGAACCTAATGATATACATCTCCTGATTTTAGCTTACTTGTCTCCTATAGTCATCTCCTGATGACCTTATCCAGGTGTCCTGGAGGTTTAGAGGGTGCTGACAAGAGAAAGGTTGTTTTGGTTGTAGTCCCTTTTCCATAGAGATGCCTACCTGGCACCAACATTAGGATCCTTTTGGTCTCAATTTAATGCATTTGTCTTCTCCAAGACATTTGAGGAAATATAGTTCTCTTGCTTACTGTTGTTTCTGTATTACATATAGTCAGGGGATCTTTCTTTCTTTCTTTCTGTTAAACTTAATAGTTTCTTATTTGAACTGTGCTTGAAAGTAACTTAAATACATTTCGTATTAGGCAGCAATAGATTTAAATTTAAAATGGGCACCAGGTTCAGCATTTTCCCATGTGGCATTGAGTAGGTGAATTTAAATTTAGGAAGGGCTGAGAAGGAAAAGTTGCAACTTCATTTCAAGACTGGCATATTTTAGTTTATGGAATCTTTGAATAATCTATATTAATTTAAAGTGTAAAACCCAATGAAAGATTTCTCTTTTTAAATGCCAAAATATAGAACAGGAGACCTTTTAAGGATATTTGGAGCTAGGAATGTACATTGGCTTTGTTGATATCCCAAGTTGTGGGATGAAATAGGGTGCACCTATTACTATGAAGCCGGGCAGGGTCCATCTCCTCTGAATGGCCACTCTGACATTGCATCAAATTCTGGCAGAAAAATTAAAAGCCACAGACTTTTCATTTGTTCTTAAAAAACATGATTTAAAGGTGTCCTGCATCACCTCACCCTCATCTCAGATTTTCCTGCCTATAATGTGTCAGGCTTAATCCATTATAAAAGGGCTCCTGTACATGCAAATTTCATCCACTTTCACCAAAAGTGGAAAACAATTTTTTTTAGCCATTTTTAGATTCCCTATTATAATTAATAGAATAACTACAGCTTTTCTTTACAGAGAACAACTCGGAAATGAGAGCATAGAGTGACTCAGAAATAGATCAGCTTTAAAAAACAAAATAAAATGTGCAGATACAAGGCAATTTTTTGGTCTGTGCAAAGACCTATTTGGAACTGTGGCTACAAAGATCTAGTTACAGGTAGGTAGCTGTGTTGGTTTTCCGTAGTCAAAACAAAATAAAAAAATTCCTTCCAGTAGCACCTTAGAGATCAAATTTGTGGCTACAAAGAAAACGTGTCAGGCTGGATAAAAAAAAAATGAAGTGACATTTTAGTGTATTATGTTCAGGGAGATTGATTTATTTTCATTTTATGAAATGAATTTTGGATCACACATCTGTTCAAACACTACCTTGAAGCCAAAAGATACAAAGTCCAGGAGAACAATAATCCATGCTCCATGCATGCATCTTACTTGTGGCATCTTGTACATGCACAGTATATTTGCCATGTGGAAAGAGAATTCATAGTTAGGTCCCCCAATGACTGCTACTGGAATGTTCTCAACATCACACTTGTAATTCGGGATGAATCTACCCCTTCTAGAGAGTAGTTCCAATGAGGCTTGATAGGTCCGGCATGCTCTGAAATGGCTATTATAGATGTGGAATCCCAATGTGGCATTAGGTAAGATTTGGGGATTTTCGTTTATCTCCTTTATAGCAAATACCAAGGCCAGGATGTGTTGATAGAGCTGTGTCATTAGCCTGCAATGAGAGCTACAAACTGCATCAAAGGACATCTTCTACAGATCAGGATATCTATATTTCTATATCTATGTATTAAATTGTGCAAAAATAGATCATATGGCCACTGCCCAGGGAAGTTTGTGGAAACGAAAGAATACACACCTAGACTACCCTGCAAAAGCAGTGCTGAGATATCAGATCTGCCAGGGCTTTTTTTCAGCCGAAACTCACCAGAACTCAGTTCCGGCACCTCTCAGGTGGGTGCCATTGCCATTATACCAGAACAAGGGAGTGTTCATGGTGAGTTCCAGCACCCCTTTTTTCTAGAAAAAAGTAGCACTGATATCTGCCCCAAAACGTATGAGAGAGGAGGCTGGGGAGGAGGTCAAAGGGGAATATATTCCTTACATGTGTATGATATGGTTAAAGAAACACAAAACTGCTTACATACATAAAGTCAGCATCAGAGATGTCTTGGGATGGATGCATATCGAAGTTTATGGTATTTGGAAATATATAGATCTGTGACATAATGGCAGCAATTATATAGTCTCCAGACTGATAATATTGGTGAAGAATTGGAAGGGGGTCCCTGAGTGAACACTGAACAATAGAAAACTTGTATGACAGCTGGGGCAGCAACACTAACACCAGCACCATAGATAATACCATCTTGCAAGCAAATCATAGCACACAACAGTTCATCTTTCAAGCATCATCATTCAAGCTTTGCTCAGCTGATGCAAATCTAGAACAGAGCATTGCAAAGAATCAGTGATCAGACTGACAGAGCTCTCTGTTCCTATAGGACCAGTTCTGAATGGCTCAAGGGTTATTAATAACATGATTCATAGTTTTGCATATGGCCACTGGAACTCCTTAGGGGTGGGGCAAAAAAATATAATGACTAATTTGATAATTATACGAGAGGTAATCTCCTGTTGTGGCTTGCAGATTCTCTGGAATACTGCAAAAGAAAACAAGTTTATCACATCTCAGCCAAAGTCTTTTCTTGTCCTACGCAGATGAAGAGCAAGAATGTGAAATCTCTTAGAGGAAAGATCAAAGTATACGTAATATCATGAATATTTATTTCTACATAGCATTGTTTGTATAATAATCTGGAATGGGAAGAAGAATGTGGCTGAAAGGAACTCAGAAAGCCACATTAATGTCTCACAACAAATGAAACTGATCTGTAGAAAACACAACTTGAAAAAAGAGACAATGCATGTATTTTTGTAAACTAAGAAATCTTTAATAAATAATAAAAAAGAAATCTCTGAAGGAACCCAGATGGAAAACTTCATTGGTCACCGATTTTACATAAATGGAACTATTGAAAAGGGAGGTGGGGGAGAGACTATTCATGATTGCTTTCCTGGTAAAGTACAGTGGTATCTCTAGTTACGAACTTAATTCGTTCTGGAGGTCCATTCTTAACCTGAAGCTGTTCTTAACTAGAGGCATGCTTTCACTAAGGGGGCCTCTTGTTGCTGGTGTGTTGCCAGCCCCTGATTTCTGTTCTCATCCTGGGGCAAAGTTCTCAACTCAAGGTAACTCTTCCAGATTAGCAGAGTTTGTAACCTGAAGCATTTGTAGCTTGAGGTACCACTGTACAAGCCTTCCCTCTTTCCAAATTTTCAAAAAATTATCTCCCAGTTTCACTTTTCACTTCTCCCCTCTGATAATGGTTGGAAGCTGCCCAGTTGCTGTTCCAATCCTAGTGGATGAGGTGAGAAGGACACTCTCCTTCTCTCGTATTATATGTCATCCCTGTGCTTTCTGCCTCTGAGCTTTCTGTTCTCCTACTCTCAATGCCTGCTGGGTCCGGGGGGGGGGTCAGGAATGCTTTCTAAAGACAGTGAATCTGTCCACTGGTGCTTCTGCTTCCTCCTGCTGCTCTTCCAATATTTCCCAGCTTCTCCCCTCTGTGGTCTCTGAACTATGACCTTCTGCAAACTACTGTTGTAAATCTATACTGCCCTCCTCTTCTCAGGAAGATTCAGGAGGAGGGGGGATGGTCTCCACCATTCCTCTTCAGTCTAGTCTCTGACAAAACCTCAATTAGTTATTGAATTGGTTTCCCCGGAAATGGCATTGGGCAAGATTGGGATGGAGGGCTAGCTATAGCACACCGAAACTCAGGTTAGGGCTTAGCCTGACTGAAAGCTTGTTTCCCTGCAAATTCCATCCAATTATGCAGAAATGAATTTTTATTTTTATTTTTATTTTTCCCCATTACAGTCAATGTGGCCAAAGAAATGAGATTTGGACCCGATTAATGAATCAAATAAAATTGCCCAGGCAGACACATTCTCTAGTGCAGTGACAGTGGTGAAAAAAAGACAGATGCTGGGGTTGGGTGAAATCAGTCCAACTCTTTATTGACTACTGTGAAAGGTGGGGTTGGCATGGTGCTGGGCCTAGGATCAAGCTCCTTATTCCACTAGCCCATGCTGATGGAATGACACTCTTGGGGAATCACTGCAAGTACTTTCTGAGATTTTATTATTTAAAACATCCTGGATTTTTTTCAAGCACAGGTGACCTTCTGATTGACCATTCATTGCTCAGTGTTTTGTATGATAGATAGGGTGGAGGATTCCAGCAGCAACAGGGACCTCATCTATGAACTAATGGATTAACAGGCTCACAAATAAGAAATTGACCCTTTTGGTCATTCTCAGAATAATCTGGAAGTAACCATAGCATAAGAGGACTAAACACATCTTGGCAACCACCAGACCAGAACTCTTATGACACTGTTTCCCTTAATCAGAGTACTTTTTGGGCAGACCAGCTACATGGGCTGCTGTATTGGCTTTGGGGAACAGTTTTGTTGAGTTCAGGCATTCTGAGAAGAAGATGAAATGAATACAAGGAGATTTAGTCCAGCTATGATTTGCTGCATCAAATAGACTTGTTCATGCTTTAACTCTTTCTTATAATAACCTTTCCCCTGCTGTTTAACTCTGGCCTCAGCAAAATGATATAACATTTGGGGAAGAAGATGCAGCCCAGTAACCCAAAACTAGAGGCCAAAATAGAAAAGATTTCCACAGCCACCATGTACTTTCCTTTGGTACTCAAGTAGGTCGGAACAAAGGACAGCCACACACTGCAAAAGACCAACATGCTGAAAGTGATAAACTTGGCTTCATTAAAACTGTCTGGTAACTTCCTAGCTAGGAAAGCCACAGTGAAACTGACCATGGCCAGCATTCCCATGAAGCCTAGGACACAGTAGAACATGGTGGCTGATCCTTTGTTACATTCCAGTACAATTACTTTAGTCACTGTGTGCTTGTCTAAATCAGGGAGTGGTGGAGCAACTATCAGCCAGGCACTACAAATCATCACTTGAATGAGGAAGCTGAAAAGAACAATGGAGATGGCCAGATTTTCCCCCACCCATCTCCTCATTCTGGAGCCTGGCTTGGTAGCCATGAAAGCTAGAACCACTATAGTTGTTTTTGCTAAGATAGAAGACACTGCTACTGAGAAGATCACTGCAAAAGCAGTTTGTCGAAGGAGGCAGGTTATTTTTGTGGGCTCGCCAATGAAAAGCAAAGGACAAAGGAAGGAGAGAACGAGGGCTAGGAGGAGAACATAGGTGAGGGTCCGATTGTTGGCTTTGACTATGGGAGTTTCTTTGTGCTTGATGAAGATCCTAAGCACCAAAGTTGTAGTGAAGGTCAATAAAAGAGCAAGTGTGACAAAACTGATCCCCAGAGGCTCATTGTAAGTCAGGAAGCTTATTTCTTTTGGAAGACATATATCTTGGCCAATGTTTGGATACTGATCTTCTGAACATTGAAAACAATCATCCATGTCTGAAATCAAATATGAAAAATAAACAAAAAAGGCTATCTAAATATGGCTTTCTGTTCCTGAATGAGGGTAGTGAACTTGAAATATCAAAAGTTGATTTTGCAGTAAGAATAATAGGAAGTTCTACCTCCTGCATAATCTGAGTTCAGTGGCATTAGCGGCCTGCTTTCTCATGTGTTCCAAGCAAATCCAGAAATATAAACAAATCTCAGCCATCCTGCTAGTGGCTGAAGATATCAGGCCTCTGTGTCTATTGATTTGTGTGTTTGGGGCTGGGGTTACACAGTCTTTTTGTTTCAGCTATTCCAACCCACTAATATTCTTATGCCCTATGAATTTTTCCTATACAGTGGTAGCTCGTAATGTGAACGGGATCCATTCTGGAGCCCCATTCGCATCCCAAATAGAACGCGAGATGCGACGGCGCATCTGTGTGTGCATGGGTTGCGTTTCGCCGCCTCCGTGCATGCACGTGACGTAATTTTGAGCGTCTGCGCATGCGCAAGCAGCGAAACCCGGAAGTAACACGATCCATTACCTCCGGGTCGCAGTGGAGCGCAACTAGAAGGCGCTCAACCCGAAGCACCTTCAACTCAAGGTATGACTGTATTTTGTTCAGCCACCCAAGTTACCTCATGTGAAATATGTGGAAGACAGCCCTGGATCGTGTGACCCTTTTATTATTTCTATTTTCCCTCCTATAGTAACTACACAAGACACTCTCTGTTTAAAGTTTAAAGAAGAAATAACTTTGACTTAGTATTCTTGCAGTTGCAGATTATTATGTTCAATGCAGGTAGGTGATACTTAAACTGCTAATAGCTTTTACATAGATTAAACTGTTACAGACTGTAACAGTTTGATCTTTGTAAAATAAGATAATAAGAAAATTGTCCAGTAGCAGCTTAGAAACCAACTAAGTTAGTTCAGGGTATAAGCTTTTGTGTGAATGCACACTTCTTCAGATATCTCTTAGGCAGACAGCAGCAGCACACAACAAACCTGTTCTAACTGTTAAGACCGTTCAGCTAACTGCCATAACTGCCACAGAGTGTATGACATCACAGAGTTCAACAGTTCTTGCCATTAACTCTTTACATATTGTCAGGGGTTCAGAAGGAGAGACACAGGAGGGGGAGCAAATGGAGAGTGAGGAGGAGGAGTACGAGGGGGGAGCAGGCAGTGGAAAGAGTTATTCCACAAGCCTCTCCAGCGAATCGGAGGACTCACAGAAGGGAGCGCCGGTGGCCAGGGCGAGGGGGGTTCCAGGGGGGAAGCCCCAGGAGGAAGGGGCCAGCGGGGAGTTCCTGAGCAGCAGTTGGAAATCAGGACCAGAGCGCAGTGGGGAGGGGGAGTCCCAGGAATCGGGACCAGTGCTCTCACCACCAGCGGGAGGAGAGGAGTCAGGTTTGGTCACGCCCACATCAGGAAGCGGGGAAACGGTCAGGAGGAAGGTTAGCGGCTGGGCGCGCGCGCCAAGTTCAAATGTACAGGCGAGCGGCACAGCAGGGAGCCCGGGTAGGGAGCCAGGTCCTAAAGCCCGCCGGAAGGAAGGGGAAGACCAAGTGGGGTCAGCGTCAGAAGAGTCCAGGAAGGAGGAGACCCCAGAGGGCAGAAAGACCCAGCGAAGGAAAGAACAGCGTAGGAGGTGGAGCCGGGCGAGGATCTTAAACTGGTGTGGGAGGAGCAGTGAGGCAGAGGGGACTTAGCCGGTCTAGCGTCGAGACGTGGGTCTGCGCGCCCAGAGCCTTGAAATGGAAACTAAACTTCAATAAAGACTTTGTATATTATATCCACCGGGCGTTGGTCCTCTGTGAGCTGGGATCTAGAGGCAGACCTGACACATATGCTTTGTGGATGCTAACATTTCACAATTTCGAATGTTAGAGCAATTAGTTTAAGCATTTAAAAGGCTGATGGGAGCAAGCTGGATTGTAGCCGATCTATTTATAAAATAAATGGTATCCATCTGTTAAATAGATGGCAACTGTTAAACAGAACACATCTACATACGACATTCCTTACCTTTCTGGTTTGAAATCTTCCCTTCTGGACATGGAAAGCAATCATAGCAGCAAAATGCCTTCCCTTCTTTTTTCGCTCTTCTATAACCTGAACTGCAGTGATCATTGCATATGGAAATGGGACACATCTGTTAGTAAATGATAAAATAGTTTTTTTAAAAATCCAAAAATAAGTTGTGGGGCTTTTATTTCATTATTATTTCTCTGCAGTGAAGGAATGGGTTGATACTGTCGTAAGGAAATATAATGAATTCTTGAGTGTGCATCATATTTATGTGGTGAATGTCCATATAACTGGAGTCCTTTACTGTCAGGGGTTCAGGGAGAGAGGCGCAGATGAGGGAGGAGACAGAGAGCGAGGGGGAAGGATTCCAGGGTGACGAGGAAGAGGACGACAATGACCCAAGATTGTCCATGAGTCCGTCCAGTGAATCGGAGGACTCCCAAAAGGGAGCCCCTCTGGTCAAGCCAAGGGGAGCTAGAGGGGGAAGCAGTCAGGAGCAGGGAAACGAAGGGGGAACCCCCAGTGGGAGTTGGAGATCGGGACCGGCTGCTCCGCCGGAACGGAGTGAAGGGGGGGGGAGTGACCAGTGTGTCAGAAGGAGCAGAACAGGAAGCAGAGAGGGGAAGGAGATCAGGGCAAGACGTCCTGCCGGAAGGGGAGGAAAGTAGTATCGAGGGCAGTGTAACTGTCGAAGGGAAGGTCAGGAGCAACGTACGCGCGCCAAGTTCAAAATGGGAGGCGCGCGGAAGTGAAGAGAGTCCTGGGGAGGAGCCTGGTCCCAAAGCCCGAAGGAGGGGGGAGGAGGTGCCAGAGGATTCAGCCTCTGGGGAGTCCCGAAGGGAGAGAACACAGGGGGGCAGAAAGACCCTGCGGAAAAGGAAAGAGAGGAAGAGGTGGACCAGTACAAGCCTCTTAAACTGGTGTAGAGGCGGGACTGACTCAGAGGGGACTTCAGCGGTCTAAGCGTAACAGACGTAGAGTCACGGAGCTCGGCTGTGAAGCTAAGAATGTTCTTCAATAAAAACTTTTGTACATAAGCCGGACTGGACTTTGGTCTCTTGTGAGCTGGGACCACGGGTGACTCTAACATTTACCCACATCAAGAAAACATGAGACAAAATTTGCATTATGACAGTGTTGCTTGAATTCTGTACATTTGTCTCCAGCATTCTAACATCCACTTTAAAATCTGGAGACAATGTGACTTTTTGAACATTGAGGAAATTATTCAATAGATCCCAAAATATGCACAGTCACTACCTGTTTAAACTGGTTGGGCCATATGATGACATCCTCATCAATGATGAAGACATTGTCCTGGTGAACCATGGGCTCAATCTTTCCAACTTTGACCCTGAGGAAGGAGTGGTTTGGAAATGTGATCCAGTTTATAATGTCAAATCCAGCAAGCAATTCTCCATTTTGATCAAAGGAAACTGTTTCCTCCACACTGTTGTTAAAAGAAATACTTCTGAGAACATGATGGAGCTAATTTATGAGGGGGGAAAATAGAAGGCTGTACTTAAAAGTTGCAAAGGATGCAAATACACATCAAGGTTATAATCTATCAGACATGAAGATTTTGGATTATGTTTCCTTGAAAGGAATCCTAGTAGAAATGATAGTAAATGACCTAAAATGTCAGGAGATGTGTTTCCCCCACCACAATGCCCCTGAGATAGTGCTTGACATATAGCCTTCTAAGTAAAGGTAAAGGTAAAGGTAAAGGACACCTGGATGGTTAAGTAAAACTTGACTATGTGGTGCGGCGCTTATCTTGTTTCCAACCGAGGGAGCCGGCCTTTGTCCACAAACAGCTTTTTGGGTCGTAGCCAGCATGATTAAAGTGCTTCTGGCACAACAGGACACGGTGATGAGTGATAGGACACATGGAAACATTGTTTACCTTCCTGCCACAGCAGTACCTATTTATTTACTTGCGCTGGTATGCTTTTGAACTGCTAGGTTGGCAGGAGCTGGGACTGAGGAACAGGAGCTCACCCGTTACATGGATTCAAACTGCTGTCCTTAAAATTGGCAAACCCAAGAAAACCTGTGGTTTAGACGACAGCCCCACATGCTCCCTTGTTCCAAATACAGCACAGTGGAGAAACTTTGGCATCTATGAAAATGTGCTTTCGCCTTTGTGTTTCCAGTAATTCCTCCTCTAGAAAAAAAATGGAAGAATCTACACCTACCCACTTACCCCATAATCACTGAAATAAAAGGGGGCTGACTAAAATGAGGAGAGGAAGCTTTGAGTTTGTCCTGGCTTTTAGGCTTGAAGAGACAGTTTAAACCCATCCACCCCCAACACAACCACCATTCTAGGCTAATCTGGAATGGCTTCTTCAAACTCCAAGGCCCAGTGCCTAGTCAGAAGCTGCCCATTTCCTTTCTCTCTCCTCTCTTTCCCTTTCCCATTCCACCACTTGATTCCTTATGCCACATTTCAAGAGGTAAAAATCTGGATGAAAGAGTTGTTGAACTTTTTTAGGGCAATTGCCCGATAGACCCTACACCGTCCGATAGCCAACCACTCCAGAGCCAGAGCCAGAGCCAGAGCTCAAGCTTAAGCTTAGGTCGCCCTAAACCAAAGCTGCCCCCCACGTTATTTTTTTAAAAAATAAACCCCAAAATGAACTGGAGAAAGGAAATGATACTTTTTCCTAGCTCTCACATCAGGTCTTTCCTCCCTTTTTCTACCATAGAGTAGAAATTGCCATAAAATCAGTGAATAGTTGCTAAAGGTCTTGGATGGAGATGCATGCAATGGGAAATTTTTGCACCTACAAATATGGGAGCATACCCCAATCTTTAAAAGTGTGAGCAGGACATTACCTGCCATGGTTGTTGGTCCAGTCTTACTCCATCTGCCATTGCTCTGTGTTTGACTTGGGATGAATGCCTTGTACTGAATGCATGTGCCACTGCATAGACTGCATTGTAGATGCTGTAGCTATTTCCTGTCATAGACATTTCAAAAACAGATGAGGGAAGGGTCTCTAGCTTCTCCTCCCCAGTGCAGACTTTCTTGTTCATCTTGTCTACAAAAGAATTGGGGTATGTACAGCTGAATGATTCCTCCCAGAAATCCTTTATGAAACCATCATTGTTTTCTGAGTAAGGGTTCCTATGCTGAATAAATTTATGGAATCCTGACATCTCCTTTGAGTGAATTGCAAGAGATATAGCACCATGGAGGAAATTTATGTCTGAACTTCTTTGGAATGGAAATGATGTGAAATCCGTCTGAGCTGTCATAATCCAGACTTTTGTCTGGATGTTCATTGATATATTTGCAAATTGTAAAAGCTGGTGCATTGTTCTCATTACCATTATACTCTGAATTTCTCCATATACAACCACAACTTTGGCAGTGCTTTCCATAACAACTTTGATAGATATCAAGCCCTCTTCTAGCATGTCACCAAAATCACTGGAAGAAGTTTGTTTGGGGAATTTCTCCATGAAGTCAAAGCAGATGCCCCTTTTGGAAAACAATGGGAACATGTCCTCTTTAAACTTCTCTATAGTGTCATCATCCTGAGAAAGCATCCCAATCCATGTCCATGCAAAGTGCAACAGTAAGTGGAGAATCCCTTTGTATAGGTGGTTCACATTTGGGAACATTTGGTAGAAGAAAATCCCTTCAGTTTTTTTATTCATGACTGGAGCAGAACCATATATGAGCTAAATAATATTTCAAAAATGTTAAAGGATATGAGAGAGAGTGATTTGGGTTAGATTTGAAAAACTGTGATTACATCTGAACATCAATTTATATCCACTCCTAATTTGAGTTTGCAAATGTGATACAGGCTTAGAAAATATGTCTTATAAGCAGGATAACAAGGTGCAGCCAGCTGTGGTTGTTTACTCAAAACACACCTCAGTCATGGCAGTCTTCCTACCACTCTTTCCTCCCCACTTTTGTTCTTTTGCATCTTCAAGACAAATAGAATTAGTGGTAGCAACCTTACTACAAGGAGAAACACAGATTTACAAAGAGCATCACATACCCGTCGACATGTAGAGGGGCCGGGAGGCCAGCTGGCAAGCCCAGCTTGGACATCTCCTTCCATCAGCCCGTGCTGTGACATAAATCAGTGGCCCAGACTTCAGAAGCCAGGGCATGCAATTAGCAGAGTGTACTGCGCACACAGAAGTAGGCAGGAGGCGTATGATGTCAAGAAAAGAGCTGAGTGCTTCTATTCTGGCCGTGCTTTCTACTGATGTTCTGGTGCTTATTCACTGTGACAAAATCAAGAACGGTATGGAATTCTGCATATGTGCCTTGTGCCATCCTCTCATCATCAGGAATCTGGCCTATGACATACTTGCCTCAAAGTTTGCCCAGTGAGATTAAGTTCATGTCACTGTGCAAATATATGTAGAATCAGCTGTGGAAGACAATCTCCAACCTTTCCTTGAAATAATATTGTTCAAAAATGCGACAGTATTTCTATAAGTGAAGTTATGCATTTTTCTTTGTATTCTACCCAGGATACATGAATGCTGCTTTACATTAGTTGAACAGCTTGTATAGAATGCATTGAATGCACATCTACTTATTCTTACCTCGCCAAGCTAAAAGTACACACATTTTATGTGAGGGGAATTTCCTATGTTGGGAATTCTCTTTAGATTCAACTTGGTACATATCTTGGAATGGAGTATAGCTATGGGTTTCAGTACATTAAATTGTGTTAAACTCTCACTTTGCATACTACAGATCTGTAGTGGGAAACCTCTGTTTTACCAGGCCTTGGAGATTGGCCCAACATGCCATCTTGGACAAGCCATAAGCATATTTCCAAGGTTTCACATTATAGACTATATCAGGGATGGGAAAGTTCAAGAAGCTGCTTGAAACCACAAGTATCAGATGACCGACATATGGGCACCCCTGTCCCTATGAAGGTGGTGTATGGAATGGGGTAACTCAAGGTGTAACCCACCAGCTAGATCCTCTTCTCTATCCCCACTATGTATTTGTGATGCATACACAAAATTGTAACAGTATCATTAGCACACATGTGAACCTATTGAAGTTACTGTAGATTGCATGGACAATCAGTTTGTCAGAGAGAATGCTAGAGTGATTGTATGAAGAGCACTTTACTATGTTCAAAATGTTGGGAAAGAGACACATCCAAACACCTTCTTGTAAAACAGATAATGGCAGGGAGAAGGATGAATCTTTAAAACTGTCCATGGAATTGAAAGCAGCCTTCTGGTGTCCTGATAATACATAGATCCGCTCTACAATCTTGTGTCTTCAGCTTTACGTATTAAACAGGAATATTAGAAGACAAAATGTAGCACAATAGCATAATGTCTGAAATGCAAGAGAAGTTCAAATGGCTTATTAAACTTGTGTATTTATGTTCCATATATAAATCTTACTTGTGGTATCTTGTAGGTACACAGGATAGGTGCTATGTTTGGACCAATATAAGAGTTTGGTCCTCCAATGACTGCAACTGGAGTATTTTCAGCATCACACGTGTAGTTAGGGATGAATTTGGCCCTTCTTGAAAGAAGCTCCATTGAAGCTTGAAAGGTCCACTTTTCACTAAAATGGCTGTTATACATGTGGAATCCGAGAGTAGCATTGGGCAAGACCCAGGGATTTCCATTGATCTCCTTTACAGCAAATGCCAAGGCCAGGATGTGTTGATAGAGCTGAGTCAGCATCCTGTATTGAGAGTTGAAGGGTGCACCACAATATATTGTCATAGGAGTAGACTTGGGGTGCATAATAATAATAATAATAATAATTTTTATCTGTACAGTACTCTGCCCATCTGGCTAGGTTGTCACAGCCACTCTGAGTGGCTTCCAACACACGAAAACATAAGAAAACATCAAACATTAATAGTAACAATCTGATCCAATATAAAAGTCACAATAACATTAAAATAAACAATTTACATCAAGCAAAGCAACAATCCGTCATAATCTAATAGTAAACAGTAAAATTAAACACCAGCGAATAATAATTCAACAGTTCACACTTATCAATCTATAATCAATATAATTAACAGCAAATCACAATGTATAAAATATCGCAAAACATACAAACCATGAAAAAGGATCAAATTGAGAAACAAAGACACACAACTTATGAAACTATTTTTTTTAAAATATCCCTGAACTCCTCTGTTACCAGCTACTGCTGCTGCTGTTCTCAAAATCATATTCTATGACAGGGTTTGTTGGGCAAGGCACCTGACACCTTGACTCTGACTGTCCCAGACCCAACCTGGGGCAGTCTGGGGCTGCTTCCACCTAACTCAGTCAAAGTCCAGGTCCACCCAAATTTGCCTGATTCATTTCAAGATTCAAACATTGTCTGAATCTGCTGCACAGCCCTTGCAACTCCTTCGTGGTTTCTCTTTGTGTGTATTTGTGTGTTAGTGATGAAGGAATCTGTCATTTCTTTTTTCCTAATTTAATTTTCTGCATGATCACATCATGTTGCATTTATATTAAAAAAACCATCATGAAAATTCAGCAGTGATATACATATCTTTAGAAAAGCTATCTTGTCAGGCAGAATACTAGGGTGAAACTGTCCTGTAGAATAATCCTGTAGACTAGAGAATAATCCTGTAGACTAGAGGCAGATGAACAAGGAACATCCTTATGGCTTCATGTACTGGATGTATGCAAAACAAAAAATTCCTTCCAGTAGCACCTTAAAGACCAACTAAGTTAGTTCTAGGTATGAGCTTTCGTGTGCATGCACACTTCTTCAGATACACTGAAACAGAAGTCACCAGACCCTTCTATAACTGGATGTATGCAGTGCCCTTAGCATTGAAATCACAGATTTCTTGAATACATATACATATTTTGTTCTGAATTCTTATTCCTTTGTTTAGAGGTTTAATCAATATAGGAATATTATTATTTTTCAAAACCCCAAGTGAATCTGACATTCAAAATGTGACTCTATATCGCAGTCCAACCACTTTAAATCTGCCAGCCTCATCGAAAATGGAAGAGAATTGTGTGGCGCGGTGTGCAGAACTGTATGGCCATTGAAAAATCCAGCAAACTCTTAAATCGGGCAATAGCCCATTGGGTGCACTTTTTGTATGGCCAAGTCATCTCTCATGACTGTATCTGGATTGGCGACCAAGCCTTGTACCGGAATGATGGGGTTCATCTTTAAGACTAAGGGAATGACATTTGGTTAACTAGCATCATCATCAGCATCAGGGATTGGTTACAGCTGTGAGGGTATTGGCGGCGAGCCCCTTTTGGGCTCGGGTGGCGGTTAGGCATTGGAATAATGTGTTGTGGTGTCGAAGGGCTAGGTGTGGCCATCGCCTGCGCCTTCAATTTTTGGGTATTCTGTTAAAGGAATCTGGCGGTCTTGTATTCTGTCCGATGCCTGCTTGGCGGGAGGCCATGGCACGACCCTCGGTGACATCAGGGGAGAGCCTATAGTTGGATTAGCATCAACAGGCTCCACCTACTGGTGAATAAACCCCCCTTGTTTTAGACATCCAATGCCTAAGCCAATACCTTTTCACTTGCTGTAATCAATAAAGTTGTGGCCTTTTCTTGCCCATTAACCTTATATCACGTGTCCTTGTGTTTCATTCCACTGCGCGGGGTTCGGGTCCTCGAACCACAACTGAAGTTCCTATAATTTGCTAGCCCACTGGCTATATCCAGTGGAAGTCCAACACCAAGGACTAGGTTAGCTGTGAATAGCATCATTTTATAATATGGGTTTTAAAAATTCCAACTTACATATGGTCATCTGAAAACTCCTGAGATGGGTGTTTTTTAAAGGATAGGGTATCTGAAAATATGTAGATCTGAGAAATAATGCCAGCAATGATGAGATCTCCTGACTGATAATATTTGTGAAGAATACAGACAGGCTCTCTGACAGAACACAGAGGAAGAGGAAGAAACTTGCACAAGCTCTGTATCGGCAGTAATATCACCTGCAATAAAAACCCTACCATCTTGCAAGGGATTATTTATTTTTGGCACAAATTTAACTATTTTGCCATTGCTATTCAAATGATCCTGAATAGCAAAGCCTAACTTGAATGGTTATTACTTCAGATGATGCAAAGCCAGAATAGTACAATATATAAAAAAGGGTCACCACAATGATGATTATCTGTGTTTCTATATAACCAGCTCTGAATAGTTCATAGTTATTAACAAGACCTTCCTTATTAATAGTCTTAATTTTAGCATTTTGCATGCGGCCAGAATAAGTCCTGAGGGTGTGGGAAGGATGCTATTAGGAATAATGGGATAATTACAGGTGAGGTAATCACTTGATATGGGTTGTCGAGTCTCTGCAATATGACTAAAGAAAACATGTTTATCGCTTTTCAGCCAAAGTCTTCTCGGAGTCATCCTGAACGGGAGACCAAGAGAGTGAAGGCTTCTGGGAGCAAAGATGGTTCACTTGTCATCTACTGCTGACACTCCATTAACAGATACAATTATGTGTTGGTTAATGATATGGTGCTCTAAAAAAAAGCTGCTTCACAAAGGGAAGACCAATAAATTTTCAGATGGGGTGAGTGATGTAGAGAAAGGCCCAAACACCACATAATGGCCCCAAAGATAAACAAACAGAGCATTAGGTCAGCTAAATATCCATTATTTAAATTACTTTTGAAACTCTGATAAATTACAAGTGGTGTTATCTGTCTGCTAATGGAAAATTTCACTTGGAATGTGAGCTGACAGCTGGCATAAGAAGACACAATTTTTAGCAAAACAAAACAAAAAGCCTTTTTTATTGTTTCCAGGTAAGAAAGATTAAAAATGGGGAAGGGTGTTTTGATTGTAAAGAATTTTCATTTTATATTACTTTTAACTCTTGGTCCTTTTTGTGGAAGTGCTGGCTGCAAAGTGAAACTGAAATCTGTGGGAAACTGTGGACTTTCATGTGGTTTTGGGGCAAGATGCTGATTCTTCTTCTGATAAGTCTCTTAACTTTGCCAGGATTCCTAGGAACTGACAGCATCTTGGTTCCCCAACACATAAAAAATTGCTTTTTCAGAACAACAGAGGTTAATCACCTATTCACTCTTTTCTCCGGAGTGAATTCAATAGTCAATATTTACGACTAACTATCATGAATCACCAGGTCTAGAAAAAATTATATAAGGCAGCTGCTCAACACGTCTTTCCAAATATTCTATTGTACACACAGAGAAAAGTACAAAAATGCAGAAAGGACAGGTTTCTTAAGTCTTTAATTTTTCTTCCTTATTAGCTGTTCCCTGTTGTTCAGCTCAGGCCTCAGAATGATTATGTAACATTTGGGGGAAAAGATGCAGCCCAGTAGTCCAATACCGGAGGCTAAGATAGAAAAGACCTCCACTGCCACCAAGTCAAGAAAAGAGGAGTGGTGATATATGCAAAGGAAAGCCTGTCACCAAAATTTCTATTTAAAGATGAGCAAGGAAGAATTTTGGCTATTGAGATACAAAATCAGGGAGAAAAGTTTTTGATACTAGGAATTTATGCACCAAACGAGGGGAAATCGGAATTTTATAAGAAGCTGCATGAGATAATGCTGGACTATCTGGACTATGACAACATCATTATGATGGGAGATATGAATGGGGTGGCATCAACCAACATGGATAAGTCTCAAAGCCAAAATGTGACAAAAGATGGCAGACTACCTAAAACTTTTTTTGAACTGACTGACAATATGTACTTGATTGACATCTGGAGGACAAAGAACCCCCTGGGAAGAGAGGGAACATTCTTTTCTGAAGCCCAACTGACATGGACAAGAATCGACCAAATATGGATAATTAGAGGTCTTGCACCTAAGACGAGAAAGGTGGAAATCTGCCCAAAGACCTGCTCCGACCATAACGCTGTAAAGATGGACATGAGACTAATCCCAACCGGCTCCTTTAGATGGAAGATGAATGACAATCTGTTTAGAGATCAGGAGATTACCAAAAAGGCCCAAAAAGCTTTGAAAGACTATTTTGAGATAAATTTGAACACCACGGTGGAAAAAAGAATCATCTGGGATGCAAGTAAGGCGGTTATGAGGGGGTTTCTGATACAACAGAACGCTGTAAAGAAAAGAGCACAAAATGAGAAAAAAGATAAGATTTTGGAGAAAATTAAAGAATGTGAGAAGAAGCTAAGATTGAAACCGAAGTCAAAGGAGATTTTGAAGGAAATTAAATTTCACCAAGCACAATACTCCAAATTGATAAATCAGGAAGTGGAGTGGAAAGTTAAGTTGATGAAACAAAGATCATTCGACTCGGCAAATAAATGTGGAAAACTGCTAGCATGGCAGTTGAAAAAGAGACAAAAATTTAATACGATCACTAATCTAGAGATTGAAGGAAGAAATATTCAGAACCCTGTGGAGATTAGGAAGTGCTTCCAGAGATACTTTAAACAATTATATACCCAAGGGCCGCAAAACGAGGCGGAGATAGAACAATTTTTGATAAAGAATGGACTACCAAGGTTGTCTCAAGAAAACAGATCAATCCTGAACTGTAAAATAACACGACAAGAGATTGAAGTTGCCATTCAGAACATGCAACTGGGCAAATCCCCAGGGCCAGACGGGCTTACCTCCAAATATTATAAAATACTGAAAGATTACTTGATACATCCACTAATGGAGGTTTGCAATGAGATTATGGAGGGGAAGAAAGCACCGGAAACGTGGAAAGAAGCCTTCATCACATTGATACCTAAATCAGAATTGGAAAAGACACAACTTAAGAACTACCGCCCCATTTTCCTTCTTAATGTGGATTACAAAATTTTTGCAGATATTTTAGCAAACAGATTTAAAAAGGTTTTAAGCGAAGTGATCCATAAAGATCAGGCAGGCTTTCTCCCAGGAAGACATTTGTTTGCTAACACAAGGAATATTATTGACATTTTGGAACTTTTGCAAACAAATATTAATACAAGAGCAGTGTTAATATTTATAGATGCGGAGAAGGCCTTTGACAACATTTCTTGGAAGTTTATGAAGAAAAACCTGGAAGGGATGGGAGTGGGACGGGGATTTGAAAATGGGATAGATGCAATATATTCAGAACAAAAGGCTAAACTGATAGTTAACAATGTGGTGACAGAAGAGTTTAAAATTGAAAAAGGAACACGACAAGGTTGCCCTATTTCCCCTCTGTTATTTATTTCGGTCCTGGAGGTGCTCTTGAATATGATTAGAGGGGATCGGTTGGTGGAAGGAATTCAGGTCGGAGCGAAACAGTACAAACTTAAGGCTTTCGCAGATGACCTAGTTTTGACCTTACAGGAGCCAGAATCTAGTACGAAAGGGGCATTACAACTGATTCAAGACTTTGGTCGGGTGGCGGGTTTTAAATTAAACAAACAAAAAACTAAGGTATTGGAAAAAAATTTGACAGTTTCAGAGTTAGAAAGGTTTCAGAAAGAGACAGAGTTAAATGTGGTTAAAAAAGTAAAATATCTAGGGGTGAACATAACAGCAAAAAATCTGAATTTATTTAAAGACAATTATGAAAAGTGCTGGTCAGAAATTAAGAGAGATTTAGAAAGTTGGTCAAGACTGAAACTTTCCTTGTTGGGCCGAATTGCTGCTATAAAAATGAATGTATTGCCAAGGATGCTGTTTCTTTTTCAGACCTTATAGATTGTGGATAAAATGGAGTGTTTCGGGAGGTGGCAAAGAGATATCTCTAAATTTGTCTGGCAGGGCAAAAAGCCCAGAATTAAGTTTAAAATATTAACTGATGCTAAAGAAAGAGGGGGGTTTGCCCTGCCAGACTTAAGGCTGTATTATGAATCAGCAGCTTTTTGCTGGCTGAAAGATTGGCTGCTTCTTGAAAACACTGATGTTTTAGATTTGGAAGGATTTAACAATGCTTTTGGATGGCATGCATATCTGTGGTATGACAAGGTTAAGATTCACAAGAATTTTAAGAACCATATTGTAAGGAAAGCAGTGTTTAATGTCTGGACAAAATATAAAGACTTATTAGAAAATAAGACCCCAAGGTGGTTATCACCTATGGAAGCTAAGGCTGTGAAAAGACCCAATATGGAGGTCGAATGGCCGAAATATTGGGAAATATTAGAAAGAGATGGAGACAATTGGAGATTGCAGAGTTTGGAGAAACTAAAAGATAAAGTGCGAGATTGGTTACATTATGCTCAGATTAAAGAAGCTTTTAAATTGGATAAAAAGCTAGGATTCCAGGTGGAAAAATCGAAATTGGAAACAGAACTGTTAGAACCTAAGACTAAATTACTTTCAAGAATGTATAACTTGCTGCTGAGGTGGAATACACAGGATGAAACGGTTAAATCAGCTATGATAAAGTGGGCACAGGACATTGGGTATAATATCATGTTTGCTGACTGGGAAAAGTTATGGACCACCGGTATGAAGTTTACGGCATGTAATGCCTTGAAAGAAAACATTATGAAAATGATACATAGGTGGTACATGACCCCAGTCAAGCTAGCAAAAATATATCACCTGTCAGATAAGAAGTGTTGGAAATGTAAGGAAACTGAAGGAACGTTCTTTCACCTCTGGTGGACTTGCCCCAGGGTTAAGGCCTTCTGGGAAATGATATATAATGAGCTGAAAAAGGTATTTAAGTATACCTTCCCTAAGAAACCAGAGGCCCTCCTTTTGGGCATTGTTGGCCAGAGGGTGTTAAAGAATGATCGAACATTATTTATGTATGCAACAACAGCAGCAAGGATACTTGTTGCCAAATATTGGAAAACTCAAGATTTGCCCACGCTGGAAGAATGGCAGATGCAACTGATGGACTACATGGAGCTAGCAGAAATGACCGGCAGAATCCGAGACCTGGGAGAGGAAGCAGTGGAAGAGGATTGGAAGAAATTTAAGGACTATCTACAAAAACACTGTAAACTATATGAGTGTTAAGAAGGATGAGAGATTTGAAAACAACAGGGCACCATAAAGTTAGCTGAAAAGATTATGAGAATGAGTGAATTTTATGAGAAAAAATAAATAAATTTTGAATAAATACTATGTTAAAATTAGGTATCTAAGACCTAGATAAAAATATTCAAAGTTAGGGAGAAAATATTGGAAATGTGTACAATAAGAATGGAAACAAGGTGATAAGTTGCTGGCTAAAGTTTTTATGAATTTGGAACGCAGGAGCGAGAGATGTGAGGAAGTCCAAAAATGAAGAAAAGATGGGTATCACAAGATGTCAGATTTTATGTTTGTTTTTTTTTGCCTATTTTCTGTTTACTCTGTCTTTTCTCTTTATTGTATTAACAAAATTCTTAATAAAAAAATTTATAAAAAAAGAAGAAGACCAAATGCTGAAAGTGATAAACTTGGCTTCATTGAAACTGTCTGGTAACTTCCTGGCGAGGAAAGCCACAGCAAAACTTACAATTGCCAGGCAGCTCATGTAGATGAGGACACAGTAAAACATGGTCACAGACCCTTCATTACATTCTAGTATAATTTCTTCTGTCATTGAGTGCATGTCCACATCTGGGTATGGGGGAGAGGTTGCCAGCCACACAGTACATATGCCTGCTTGAACTATGGAGCAGGAAAGGAGAATGGAGTGGCCTAGTCCTTTCCCCAACCATTTCCTCATCCTGGATTCTGGTTTTGTAGCCATGAAGGCCAAAACCACTGTGAAAGTTTTTGCCAGGACACAAGAAACAGCAGTTGAGAAGATGATGCCAAAAGCTGTTTGTCGGAGGAGACACATCACGTTCTCAGGTCGGCCAATGAAAAGCAATGCACACAGGAAGCAGAGCAGGAGAGAGATGAGGAGAGTGTAGGTGAGGTTTCGGTTGTTTGCAATGACAATGGGTGTGTCGTGGTGTTTCATAAATGTACCTAGTACCAGAGCTGTGATCAGGGAAAGGGAAAGAGAGCAGCAGGCTAAACTGATGCCCAAAGGTTCTTCGTAAGACAAGAAGCTTATATCCTTGGGTAGACATGCATCCCGGTTCTTGCTTGGATAGTCTTTGTCTGGGCATTTATCACAGTCATTCATATCTGGAAAAAATAAGGAAATGACCTTGAGCTCATATCACCTTGTTGGTTCCGATGTTGACTTTCTGTCTGAGAAGAAAAGAGCTCTGCTCAAATTAAAACACATTTTGAATACTGTCTAATGTGCTGCAATGTGGTATTGTTGAATTTAATTGGTTCAGAGCTATGTGTTGCCACAGCCAAAGCCAATGACAACTGAATGTTCATTCTCACTAGTCTGGGTGCAGGCTGTGTAAGTCTGAAGGAGTGGCAAGGCCCCCTCTAGATATGATTTGAACCACATACCACCCAACTACTCTCAATGCATGGTCATTCTCTTTTGATTAGCATATTTAGAGTATCTGAAGGGCAATGATTACAAAGAGGCAGGATCACACACACAGTAGATGATCTCCTTTTTTGAAACTTAAACTCAGCCTTCCTTACAGCACCATTCAATCCTAAGTACTGAGTCTGGATCTATTTAATCTATTTATTTCTCTTACCCTCCTGGTTTGCAATCTTCCCCTCTGGACATGGGATGCAATTGTAGCAGCAAGGGGGCTGTCCCTCCTTCACTTTCTTGCTGGATCCTGGAAGACAACTCTCAGTACAGACAGAAAGAGGCTGAATCTAATCCATAAATGGAAGAGCAGAAGGTTCATCAAGAGACTAATGACTTTGGAATCCTTTATGTTTTCGGACCTCTCTCTATGTTAGTAAGCTGACACAGAATTTCAGTAACAGATAGGTAGCCGTGTTGGTCTGCCATAGTCAAAACAAAATAAAAAAATTCCTTCCAGTAGCACCTTAAAGACCAACTAAGTTAGTTCTAGGTATGAGCTTTCGTGTGCATGCACACTTCTTCAGATACACTGAAACAGAAGTCACCAGACCCTTCTATATAATTTCAGTAGTATGTAATGGCCATACAGAGAGCAATTGCTTTTTTCATATTCGTAGTAGTAGTAATGTTTGAAATTATGTGATATTCCCTCAATATTGTTCTGGGATGGCAAGTTAAGATTTGTGAGTTAGCCGAGATGGCAAAAATGACTGCAGCTATCAGGGGCTGCTCCAATCAAAAATTCTATACAGAATGGGAATGCATAGGGGAATAAATGAAGAAATATGGTGTTAAAGCAGAACTTTTAATAGGCAATTGTTAAGCGTGTAAGGACAAAATAAGTAATTATAATTTAAGAGTTTTCAAGTTACTCTATTTTATCAAAGCAACTAGAAAATATATATATTATGATGGGAAGATCTCACACAGGTGAAGGGAAGCAGTGGGGTGAAGGGGAGGGTTAGGTTGAATTTGGGAAATAAAATAATATATGGGACAGCAAAGGATATAATAGATTCTTATAGAATAGTAATACATTGTAACCAGAATAGAAGTTTAAAAGGCAAAGTATAGGTATTTTTAATATTTTCATCATTGTAATTGTTATTATTATTTCTTATTGGTAGAAGGCGATGTGAATTTAGACTTCTTTGTTTTGCTGTCTGTATAATTTTTTTTTCTTTTTTAAGGCAATTAAAATGAAAAAAAAAATTGTTCTGGGATGTGCAGTGCCTCATCTGTTCTGCAAAGATTGCCCTTTCCATTAAAGTACACTTTGAAGTTACTCTAGTTTCCCTGTTAATTTTGTTATAATTCTTACTTTTGAGTATGCTGTACACTAGGTAGACAAGGTTGGGGATAATAATAATAATAATAATAATAATAATAATAATAATAATAATAATAATAATAATAATAATAATTTTTGAGGAACACAATCTTTGCGAATTCCAATATAAAATTATTCTGGACAAATTCGTGAATTGGAATCAAGCTATTCAAAACCTATGACACTCCTTGGCAAGCTACAACACAATTCTCTCTTTTTTAAAAATATTTTTTATTGATTTTCATCAAGAAAAATACATATCGCACCGACAACTTTAACAAATTTTCTCATTTTTGGACTTCCTTCAGCCTCTCTGACAATCATCCGAATTAAACTTTTTAGTTACACATTTCCTAAATTTGCTATTGCCTTTTGACATACCCTTCCACATCTGTTTTTCTTTTTTTGCAATACTTCTTAGGTTTTTACAGAGCTTCTTTAAATGCCACTAACAAAGTTCATTATCACTTATACATTCCCAATACTCCGTTAACTTTCCCCAGTCCTCGATAAACTTTTGATCTCGTAGATATCTGATCTTCCCTGTCAGTTTATCAAGTTCTGCATAGTCCATCAGCTTCATTCTCCACTCCTCCAATGTTGGTACTTGTTCCTGTTTCCATTTCTGGGCCAGTAGTATTCTTGCCGCTGTTACTGCATATTGGAAAAGTTTACAATCCTTTCTATTTATTTCATTTCGTATAATTCCTAAGAGAAAGGTCTGTGGTTTCTTAACAAATGTATATTTCAACATTTTTTTCAGTTCATTATATATCAATTCCCAGAAGCTCTTCACTTTCTTACATTCCCACCACATATGATAAAAAGTACCATCCCTTTCTTTACATTTCCAACATTTACATTTCCAACATTTCTTGCATGTTTTATACATTTTTGCAAGTTTTACCGGTGTAATATACCATCTATAAATCATTTTCATAGCATTTTCCTTTAATGCAGTACATGCAGTAAATTTAATATTTTCATTCCATAGTTTGATCCAATCATTAAATTGTATATTATATCCAAAATCTCTGGCCCATTGTATCATAACAGATTTAACTTCTTCATCCTTTGTATGCCATTCCAGCAATATCTTATACATTTTAGATAAAATTATATATTCATTATTTATTATTTCTATTTAAAATTTTGAATCTTTCTCTACAAATCCATATTCCTTAAGGTCCTTTTTAAACATTTCATTTATTTGAAAGTAATGCAACCAATCATATACATACTCTTTTACTTCTTCATAGGGTTTCATTTTCCATTTCCCCCCTTCCTTAACAATCAAATTTCCATATGTAATCCAATTCCTTCTCATATTGATTTTTTTAACACTCATAACCTCTAATGGAGACAACCAGTGCGGAGTTTTTGGTTCAAGCAGGCTTTTATACCTATCCCATATTTCTATCAACGATCTTCGGAAAATGTGGTTCTCAAAACCTTTGTGGGTTTTCTTCTTTTCAGACCATAAATATGCGTGCCACCCAAATCTGTTGTCAAATCCTTCTATATCTAACAACTCTGTATTTTCTAATTTTATCCATTCCTTTAACCAACAGAGACATGAAGCTTCATAATATAATTTCAGGTCTGGCAGGGCGAAGCCTCCTCTTTCTTTAGCATCTGTTAATAATTTAAATTGAATTCTCGGCTTCTTACCCTGCCAGATATACCTTGAAATTACTCTTTGCCATTCTTTAAAAGTCACAGTCCCTTTGATTATTGGAATTTTCTGAAACAAAAATAACAATTTTGGCAGTACGCTCATCTTTATCGTTGAGATCCTTCTCCACAGCGATAACTTCATTCGTCCCCACTCCTCCAGATCTTTCTTTATTCCATTCCACACTGGTATATAATTATTCTGATACAAATCAATATTCTTAGGGGTTATCCAAATACCCAAATATTTCACCTTCTTCACCACTTCTATACCTATTTGTTATTGCATTGTTCCTATCGTATCTTGATCCATGTTCTTAGCAATTATTTTAGTCTTTTTCTTATTCAATATAAATCCTGCCACTTGACAAAATCTTTCCACCTCTATAAGTATGTTTTTAACACTTTCTAAAGGTTCTTCCACCGTTAAAACCAGATCATCGGCAAAGGCTTTAACCTTCTATTCATTCCGGCCTACTGCGACCCCTACTACAACACAATTCTCAGTATGTTAAGAACAAAATATACCTGTCAGGCGGCAGGGGAACCAACTCCCACTGCAAGGTGCCAGGAATGGATGAGAAAAGGAAAAGTCCTTACCATCTACCGTATTTTTTGCTCTATAAGGCGCACCAGACCATAAGACGCACCTAGATTTTGGAGGAGGAAAACAAGAAAAAAATATTCTGAATTTCAGAAGCCAGAACAGCAAGAGGGATCGCTGTGCAGCGAAAGCAGCAATCCCTCTTGTTGTTCTGGCTTCTGGGATAGCTGCGCAGCCTGCTTTCGCTCCATAAGATGCACACACATTTCCCCTTACTTTTTAGGAGGGGAAAAGTGAGTCTTATAGAGCAAAAAATACGGTACTTGCTATTCAATATTTACAGAGAGAGGCTTGGAAATGCAGCCTCTTGGAATAATGGCATTGTTCTGAGTAAATCTCCAGCCCCCTTCTCTCCCACATCCTCATTCATCAACAGTACCCCGCCTATGGTTGCCACTTAGTGCCATCTGTCTTCAAGACCTTTGCTCTCACTCTCTTAAGGCTTGCCAGGATCTGGGAGATGGTGGGTCTGGAATGCTTTCTAGTGATAATGTGTCAGCCAGCGGCTCCAGCTCTGCCTCCTCCTCTTCCCCCAATATTTCCCAACTCCACCCCCCATCTTCCTCTGAGCTGTGACCTCCATTAAACCCCTGCTGTAATTCGGAACTGTCTTCTTTTTCTTTGGAAGGGTCAGGGTGGGGAAGTGGTCTCCACCATTCCTCCTCTACCCAGTCCCTGATAATACATTTTAAAACTAATTTTGAGATCACTCCTTTTTAAAGATTGATGTTTGCATTCCTAATGGTCTCTTGCTCTTCACACCTTTCTTCTCATGTCCCTCCTTCACCCATGTCTCCTCCTTCGACCTCTTCCACTGGCACCCTGAGAAGATGTGTGTTCTCCTGCACCTGCTGCTGTGTGTTCTCAGTTTCTTCCTCTGGTATTATTATGCCTCCTTTCCCCACCTTTCTAGCAAGAAAGACAATGTCCTGGGGCCTATCAATTCATGCCTCATCCTTCACTCTGTCAGAAATCAGTATTTAATAAGTGTAAAGAAATCCAAATTGCTTTGGTTTATTTTACAATAGTTTTCTACTTAGGATTCTAGCTGAGGTCCCCCAGCGGAAAAAATAATCCATTTAATTAGTCGAACTTAACACTTGTCTGCATTGTTTGATATATTGTTGCTTCAAGGTCACAATGATTGTGAAGAACTCCACTCTGTAGCTTCATAGTCTCTGAGCATGTATCCCCTCTTTTGCTGGGGGAATGTACCCAGATGCTCCATTTGACTGAAAGAAAACCTGCCCTCCAGGCCCTTTCAAACAAAAACTGATATTTGATCTGGACCTAATGACGCACATTCAGATGAAGGATTGCGTGGTGCAAAACCCACATGTTCATGGATGCAGCTTGTAGTGTGGTCTGTGAATGGTTGGGATTAGGCTTAGACAACCTAGCTTTTGTTATTTTCATCTGAACTAGCAACCCCCTAAGGCATATTTACACTGTTAGCCATGCTTAACTTTATTTTTTAGTAAAAGGGTTCTGTTTTGTAACCTGCTTAATAAAATATTGGTCTTCTAGCAGGGACCTTTTGCCTCTTAATCTGGTACCTGGATGCTTTGGTTATACACCACTCATCAATTTACAACTCAAAAGGCAGTGAGAAGACCTGTAGGTGGATAATGATTGCTTATTCAATACTGAATCTCTTTTGAATTAGCAAACAATGCAACCCTACCTGGTTAAACCAACTGTGCCATGTGATGGCATCTCCATCAAGGAGTAATGATTGGTCTGGAGGAGCCTGCGGATCTATCCTCCCAACTCTCACTCTGTGCAAACTTTGGTTGGAGAATATAATCCAATTGACAATATCCAAGCTAGGTGCTGCCTCTCCATTCTGGTTTATGAAGACCACATCTCCTGCAGTATTGTTAAATGAGATGCTTCTCAGAAAGTGATGGAGCTAGATTGAAAACAGAAAAGACAGGGGTTTAGAAAAGACATCAGTCTAATGCAGGGAGGAGTATTTTTTCCCCATGAGCAGAACCTACAGCAAATGGTCAGTGACAGCAACTGTCAGTGGATTCAGGCCCAAGCATGGAGAGAGTCAACCAGTTTTCTTTCACACGCATGCCTCTCTCTGAAACTTCCTTACAACCCGTCTCTCTCTGAATGCCCGCAAATTAAATATTTGTGAGTAGCGAGGTTTCTCTCTCTCTCTTACTCCTCACTGTCACTGAACATCTTGGAAGACACAGCAGTGGTGTGCGAACACGTGATCTAAGGAAGGATTTGGTTGATATGGGATAGAGGGAATGCTGAACATCTCTCAACCATTACCACAGCTTCCTATATATGAATGCAGTGGCACTTCACTGGGCTGTAAAGCCTCCCTCATACAAATGCTTTCTCTTCAAACACAAGGCAGTACCTGCTCAAGGATGAACACGACCATCATTTCCCTTTCCTATAGGGCCTACTGTCATTTGCAAGCAGCACAATATGTGGGGAATTGTCTAGGATACTATCATATCAGTGCCACCTCCTACTCTGTCTGTAGAATCATAAATTCAGTTCTTTGTTCTTCTTCCTAACACACCCGCTCAAATGTTTGAACTCTGAGAGGAAAGAACAAGTCGATAGGCTTTTGGGAACCCAAAAAGTGTCAGGAAGGAAGAGGACTTTCACAGTTGAGGATGTTCAGCCTTTACCTGCCAAATCTCTTGATTCAGATTCTTCCCTCTCTCTTTGTATGGCATTCTTCTATGTCTGAGTCTGGATGTGGACATGGCATGAAAGGCATGGGCCATGGCATAGACAGCACTGTGGATGCTATAACTGTGACCTGTCATGCTCATTTCAAAAAGGGATCCGGGTAGGCTCTCCAGCTTCTCTTCTCCGGTGCAAATATTCCCCTCTACCTTGTCTGCAGCGATATCTGGGAACACACATTCAAAGGCCTGTTGCCAGAAGTCCCTGATAAAACTGTCCCCATCTGTGCTGGAAGGGTTTCTGTGCACAACATACTGATGAAATCCTGGTGGGTTTCTGAAGTGAATTTCAAAGGATATAGCACCATTGAATACTCTTGAATCCCAGTTCCTTTGAAAGACAAATGAAGCAAACTCAACCTGGGCTGTTGTTATCCATACTTTACTTTTTACTTTCTTTGTCATGTCATCATCTTCTGATAGGTATGAAAGCCATCTAAAAGTTGCCATGGAATAAGAGTCTCCAGAGGCAACGACTACGTTAGCTTTGCTGCTAAAAAATTGATCTTGTATATGGGCTGCTTGTTGTAGCATGCCATACATTTCAGAAATAAAACTAAAATTGGGGACTCTTTCTATGAATGCAAAACAGACACCACTCTTGGTAAACATTGGGGAAATGGTTTGCACAAATCTTTCTCCATTTTCATTGTCTGTTGCAATGACTCCAATCCACGTCCACCTGAAATGCAGAAGCAAAGAGAGAATTCCCTCATACTGAAGGGCTTCTGGGGCTGCCATCTGGTACAAGGGAAGCCCTGGGCTTTTATCATTCATCACTGGAGCAAATCCATAAATGAGCTGAAGAGGGAATGGAGGAAGAGAAGAGGCAAAGTAATATTTGCAGAGTTCTTTCAAACTATTAAAATACATTATGTGGTAAATCCTGTTAGTCAGATATGCCTTTTGCCACCCACCAGATGTTGCATTCCTTTCTCACTTATACTAAAGACACACATGCAGATGGTCTGGAAATTGTGATCATCTCTTATTCCTGCTTGTTACACATTTGTTATGTTGACCAGACAGGGGCATTGTTCTTATCTTATATTTTTTTAACTTACGCATACTTGCAAAATTTGGCAGGGTCTTGTACGATGGATGAAACTGATTGGAAGGACACATAATGCCCTAAACAGAGGATTGCCTAACACTGCGTAAGACATTATTTACTGTAGCCATGTCAGAATTGCAACTTGGGTCGCATACACATTCCTTCTCTGGAACTTCTTTCGTATTCATGATGTACATACCCCAAGACACAGCAGAACTGCCATTTCTCCCTCTTCTTTTTCAAGACATAATTTATAAACATTTATTTCACTTTGAAACCAGCTGCTCAGTACTATTACTGTTTTCCAGCATAACTGGATTATATCTGCAATTTGTCATACCTTCAGAGTGTGTTTAATTTGAAAGTGCTTTACCCCTAAACATACACATATCGTGTGTGGAGCCATGGCTGGTGAGGGAGAAGCCCACTCTCCCACCAATTGCCTTTGGGATGTCCTTAATATGTGTTACAGGTAGGTAGCCGTGCTGTTCTACCATAGTCGAAACAAAATAAAAAAATGCCTTCCAGTAGCATCTTAGAGACCATCTAAGTTTGTTATTGGTATGAGCTTTTGTGTGCATGTACACTTCTTCAGATACTTAATGTGTGTGTAAGAGATTGGGTGTGTGACATATTTTTTCTGGTATTGCAGCCTTTCTTTCCCCTAATTCAGGTAATTTTATTTTATTTTAATTCTGTACCACCTTTACATTCCAAAGAACTGGTTCTGCTCCAATTTCATCCCAACCCAGAACTGGTAATACACCCTGAACAGGTGCTGTGAAAGTGTGCATGCACATAAAAGCTCATACCAAGAACAAACTTAGTTGCTCTCTAAGGTGCTAGTGGACAATTTTTTTTATTTTATATATTTCTACTGCATCAGAGCAACACGGCTGCCTACCTAAAACTCAAGCTAACAGAGGTATAGTACATAGGTGTCCTACCTGCGGAATCTTATAGATATCCAAAACAGTGGCCACATAAAAGGAGATTTCAGAATCAAGTCCTCCAATGACCCCTGCCAGATTATTTTCAACATCACATATATAGTTAGGAACAAATTTCTCCACCCTGGATAAAAGCAGCAGTGTGGCGAGATATGTGCTCCTTGCACTGACATAGCTGTCATATAAGTGGAAGCCCAAGGTGATATTGGGTAAGATGTGAGGGTCTTCATTGATCTCCTTGACTGCAAATGCCAAGGCCACAATGTGCTGGTAAAGCTTAGGCACCACCCTAGAAGGAGAGTTGCAAACAGTTTCAGAAGGAACATATACTGGTATATCGTTTTACATATCAACAAAGTAGTTAATCATATAGACTTCAGTGGAGTTAACTCCCTGTCTATTCCATTGATGAACAGTTCTTATAATTAGCAAGTTCTTCCTGATGTTTAGACAGAATCTCCTTTCTTGCAACTGGAATCCATTGGTTTGGGTCCTTCCCTCTGGAGCAAGAGAAAACAAGCTTGCTCCATCTTCCTGGTGACAGCCGTTGAGATATTTAAAAATGGCTATCCTACATCCACTCAGTCTTCTATTTTCATAGCTAAACATACCCAATCCCCTCATAATTTTGGCTTCCAGACCCTTGACCATATGTGTCACCCTCTTCTGCACATGTTGCAGCTTGTCAATATCCTCCTTAAATAGTGCTGTACACAACTGAACACAGTACTCTAGGTGTGGTCTGAGCATGGCAGAATAGAGCTGCTCTATTACTTCTTTTGATTGGGGCACTATACTTCTGTGGATGCAGACTCCTTGATCATTTTCAAGTGTGCTACTACTGGCAAGCCGATGTTCCCTATCATAGATTTGTGTAGCAGGTAATTTCTGCCTAAGTGCAGAACCTGACATTTGCCCCTACTGAAATTCATTTTGTAATTCACAAAATTCTATGTTTCATAATATATACCATCATTATTCTGAGGCTGCATCTGTAGGTTTGATCATTCCTGTTCTGTAATAAATGAGTGGCTTAGTTCTTACACAAGTTCTTCAGGCAGCGCTGGTGGGGGTTCCTCAGTGAATTCTGCTGCAGACGAGATGAAGCCACTATGGAAAACAATGCCACCAATGAGGAACTCTCCTGGCTGATGATACATGTGAAGTGGACGGTGTGGACTTTGGAGCTTGCATTTTGCTATTTGAGCCTGACATACAATGTAAGAAATCAGTTCCAGCAACAAGAACATTAAAACCTCCATTCTGAACACAAAGGCAACTGTTTGTTCTATGCAGAAACTACGTTTTCTCTTTTCTGAGTTAAAATTGTCTTGTTTAAATGGTAGTTTATTTTCCCAAAACGACGCAATCTGGGAGTATCCAAAATCAGACTCAAATTATAGCCCTGTTAATTATCAAGCAGGAATGTAGTTATTCACCCAATGCTAAGAATTCCCTCTGGAATTGCTGAAGAAAATGTGTTTGTCACCTATTCAGAACTGTTATTTTTATTACCCTTTCATTAGATAATAAAAGACCAGTGGTGTATTGATGAAGTTAGAAGTTAGAAGCTCATTAAAGAAGACCTTGTAACCAATTGGGTTTCCAAAATATGTAGTCAGCATCTTGGAATTGGGGTCCCTTCCAGCTCTATGAGTCTAGGTTACATGAGCCACTGCTTCCCTTAATAACGGTACTGTGTAAGAGGAAAGTCCAGGGAGAAGAGCTACATGGTCTGCTCTATGAGCTATGGGGGACTGTTTTGTTGGGTTGTGGCAAAAATCAATATAAGGAGATTTAGTCCATCTGTTATATGCCACATCAAATACACTTGGTCATGCTTTATTTCTTTCTTATGATAAGCTGTCCCCTGCTGTTTAAATCTGGCCTCACCAAAATGATATAACATTTGGGGAAGAAGATGCAGCCCAGTAACCCAAAACTAGAGGCCAAAATAGAAAAGATCTCCACAGCCACCATGTACTTTCCCTTGGTACTCAGGTAGGTAGGAACAAAGGACAGCCACACAATGCAAAAGACCAACATGCTGAAGCTGATGAACTTGGCTTCATTAAAACTGTCTGGTAACTTCCTAGCTAGGAAAGCCACAGTGAAACTGACCATGGCCAGCATTCCCATGAAGCCTAGGACACAGTAGAACATGGTGACTGATCCTTCGTTACATTCCAGTACAATTTCTTTAGTCATTGAGTGCTTGTCTAAATCAGGGAGTGGGGGAGCAATTATCAGCAAGGCATTACAAATCATCATTTGAATGAGGAAACTGAAAAGAACAATGGAGAAGGCCACATGTTTCCCCACCCATCTCCTCATTCTGGACCCTGGCTTGGTAGCCATGAAAGCTAGAACCACTATAGTTGTTTTTGCTAAGATGCAAGACAATGTTACTGAGAAGATCACTGCAGAAGCAGTTTGTAGAAGGAGGCAGGTTATTTTTGTGGGCTGGCCAAGGAATAGCAAAGGACAAAGGAAGGAGAAAACGAGGGCTAGGAGGAGAGCCTAGGTGAGGGTCCGATTGTTGGCTTTGAGTATAGGAGTCTCTCTGTGCTTGATGAAGATCCTAAGCACCAAAGTTGTAGTGAAAGTCAATAAAAGAGCAAGTGTGATGAAACTGATCCCCAGAGGCTCATTGTAAGTCAGGAAGCTTATTTCTTTTGGAAGACATGTATCCTGGCCAATGTTTGTTTACTGATCTTCTGAACATTGAAAACAATAATCCATGTCTGAAATCAAATATGAAAAATAAAGATAAAATGGTATTTAAGTATGGCTTTCAGTTCCTGAATGAGGGTAGTGAACTTGAAATATCAATAGTTGATTTTGCAGTAAGAATCATAGGAAATTCAAACTCTTGCATAATCTGAGCTCAATGGCAATTAGAGCCTGCTTTCTCATGGGTTCCAAGCAAATCCAGAAAAATAAACAAATTGAAACCATCCTGCTAGCGGCTGAAGGTGTCAGAGGCCTCTGTGTCTATTCATTTCTTTGCTTGGGGTTGGAGCTTGCACAATATTTTTATTTCAGCTGATCCAAACTACAGATATTCATAACCCCTATGAATTTAATTGATATTCTGTTCAGCCACCCAAGTTACCTCATGTGAAGTATGTGGAAGACAGCCCTGGATCGTTTGATCCTTTTATTATTTCTTTAAGGTTACCAGATTTTTTCCAGATTAATCCAGAGACACTTTTCAACTTCAATGGATTTTGTATGGGGACTGATTTGTAAATCCAGAGACTGTCCCCGGGAAACGAGGACATCTGGTAGCCTTATCTATTTTCCCTCCTATAAAAAAACTACACAAGACTAACTATCATGAATCACCAGGTCTAGAAAAAATTATATAAGGTAGCTGCTGAACAGATCTTTGCAAATATTCTATTGTACACACAGAGAAAAGCACAAAATGCAGAAAGGACAGGTTTCTTAAGTCTTTAATTTTTCTTCCTTATTAGCTGTTCCCTATTGTTCAGCTCAGGCCTCAGAATTATTATGTAACATTTGGGGAAGAAGATGCAAACCAGCAACCCAACACCGGAGGCTAAGATAGAGAAGACCTCCACTGCCACCATATATTTTCCCTTGGTGCTCAGGTAGGAAGGAATAAAGGACAGCCAAACACTGCAGAAGACCAACATGCTAAAAGTGATAAACTTGGCTTCATTGAAACTGTCTGGTAACTTCCTGGCAAGGAAAGCCACAGCAAAACTGATAGTTGCCAGGCAACTCATGTAGATGAGGACACAGTAAAACATTGTTACAGACCCTTCATTACATTCTAGTATAATTTCTTCTGTCATTGAGTGCATGTCCACATCTGGGTATGGGGGTGAAGTTGCCAGCCACACAGTACATATCCCTGCTTGAACTATGGTACAGGAAAGGAGAATGGAGTGGCCTAGTCCTTTCCCCACCCATTTCCTCATCCTGGACTCTGGTTTTGTAGCCATGAAGGCCAAAACCACCGTGAAGGTTTTTGCCAGGACACAAGAAACAGCAGTTGAGAAGATGATGCCAAAAGCTGTTTGTCGGAGGAGGCACGTCACCTTCTCTGGTCGGCCAATGAAGAGCAATGCACAAAGGAAACAGAGCAGGAGAGAGATGAGGAGAGCATAGGTGAGGTTTCGGTTGTTTGCAATGACAATGGGTGTATCGTGGTGTTTTATAAATGTACCTAGTACCAGAGCTGTGATCAGGGAAAGGAAAAGAGAGCAGCAGGCTAAACTGATGCCCAAAGGTTCTTCATAGGACAAGAAGCTGATATCCTTGGGTAGACATGCATCCCGGTTCTTGCTTGGATATTCTTTGTCTGGACATTTATTACAGTCATTCATATCTGGGAAAAATAAGGAAATGACCTTTAGCTCATATCACCTTGTTGGGTCCAATGTTGACTTTCTGTCTCAGAAGAAAAGAGCTCTGCTCATATCAAAACACATGTTGAATACTGCCTGATACTCTGTAATGTCGTATTGTTGAAGAGCTATGTGGTCAGCCAGAGCCACTGACATCTGAATGTTTATTCACACTAGCCTGGGTGCAGCCTGCGCAAGTCAGAAGGAGTGCATAGCTGACAACTTACAGATTTGAAAATAAGGGTCCAGCAGCCTCAAAAATAAGGGATCAGCAGTCAAAATAAGGGATCAACAATTACTTGGATAAAATACATATTTTGTTGCGTGCAAATGGCTTTAGATATCTATTAGGTCCATAAATTACCATATAGCATATATTCAACACAAAAAAACAGCAACAATTTGTTGTTGACAAAGGACAGCTGGACAAAGAAAGGGCCCCATTACCTTCTGCAGCTTAGGGCCTCATCAAACCTGAATCCAGCCCTGGAAGGGGGCCAGCGTCCCTAGGAGTTGCCTATGTTTGAAGGGAAAAGGCCAACTGAACTTAGAATCATAGAATCTGCAGCGTTGGGAAGTGACCTCAAGGGCCACCTACTCCAACCCAGGAGTGAAACTAGCGTTTTTTCACATGGGGCAAAGACCCAGTTTGGCACCCCGCCCCCCATGTCTTACTTTTAAAAGACAGCCCTGTTTAGGGAAGTTTTTAATGTTTAATGCTGTATTGTGTTTTTAATATTCGGTTGGAAGCCACCCAGAGTGGCTGGGGAAACCCAGCCAGATGGGTGTGGTATAAATAATAAATCATTTATTATTATTATTATTATGCATATTATTATTAGAAGTGAGGTTACAGGGAACCAGGCAGAGGGCCTTCTCGGTAGTGGCGCTCACTCTGTAGAATGCCCTCCCATCAGATGTCAAAGAAACAACTATCTGACTTTTAGAAGAGATCTGAAGGCAACCCTGTTTAGGGAAGTTTTTAATGTCTGATGTTTTTTCGTGTTTTAATATTCTGTTGGGAGCTGCCCAGAGTGGCTTGGGAAACCCAGCCAGATGAGCAGGGTATAAATTATTATTATTATTATTATTATTATTATTATTATTATTATTATTCACATTTGTGTGCCTGCACACACACAGGCACCTCAATGGCACCTCAATGGCACCCTTCTGGGAACCTCAATGGCACCCTTCTGGAGGCTTCAACTTGGAAGCTGCAATCCTATGCCCATTTACATGGAAGTAGGCATTATTGAGCTTATTGGGTCTTTCTGCCAAATAAATCTTAACTATGATGGACTTGTGATAGACCAGATTGTGCTGTCAAGAGTTTTGTGACTGGTCTATCCAGCAACTCAAATTGAAGTTACCAGCTACAATCTAGGAGCAATGAGAACTTTGCCCACCTCCCTGGTATTGAAGCTCACAGAGATTTCAAAACTAATTTGTGATGAGATCTGCTATTCAAATTAAAATACCAGGTACCCTTCAAGAAGCTTTCCAGATTCCAGCCGCTTTGGCACCATATCCTCAAGCCTTCTCCTCTTGCAACATTTACTGCTATTCCTTTAATTTAAACTGATTCACAGCCTCAAGCCATCAAAGCAGTGTACAGCGAGATAATAAAAAAAGCAAGCAAACGGTTTCTACAATGGAAAATGTTTTTCCCCCTTGTTTTTCAGAGGTATGCTATTGCTCATGGGCTTAGTAGCTGCCTAACCCTAAATCAAGTAAATAAATACAAATATTTAACTAAAAGAAATTGTAGAAAGATTTTGACAGATTTGTCTGAGCACTGAGGGTCAAAAGGAAGTAATTTTAAACAACTGTGGCTGAGGCATTTCATTCTGAATTTGCACAGGATGATGGCAGGTGGGTGTCCTGCCCCCTCCCCACATCCTCAGTACACCCCTGCTGTATGTTGCTGCTAAAGCAGCAGCAGCAGCAGGTCCCCCAAGTGAGGGTTGAGTCCTGGTGTCAGGTATGGGAGACACTTGGCTTGGGAAAGAAAGCACCCGTGTGGGAGGCACACCCATCCATCCATGCCGCATGCAGTCCTTTGGACTGGTCCACTATGGCTTTCAGGCAAAGTGCAGCCTAAGCAGCTTCTGCATGGCCTGGCCGGGCGCTTGTTGCTTCACCTCACGAGCTCTGATGGTGGAGGTGGTTCCCCAATGGAGCCGAGAAAGGGAGGGCCTAAGCAAACACGGCGGGACAGGTGGGCAGCCGTCCTACCTGGCTGAGGCAGAAGCAGATGGCTTTCCCTCAGCAGGGACCGGCGGAGGTTTGTGCTTGCATGGATGACAGCGAGCTGGTGGAAAATGCTGCGCTTAGCTGCCGGGCTCTTGCCGGCCACCCTCGCTGCTGTGCTGGTGGGCTGGCACAGCCCTTCGGGGCCCAAGCAGTTGTGGCGCCAGCCTCGCTCCTTCTCCTCTGAGCCGGCGCCCGGAGCGGAGGCCAACAACCTCTTCTGGATATTTCAGGAGAGTCGAGCTGAGGTGACCAACGCAGCCAAGCAACACAGCTGGAGCCTCCCTCCTCCCTGGCCAGCAGGGAGGGAGGGAGAGGAGCTGCTTCCTTTGAAACCTGGGAAATTTAAGGGACATTATCAATCCGGGACAGCAGCGGGACACAGTGCTGGGATAAGGGAGTTTCGCGCCAAATAAGGGACGGTTGACAGCTATGAAGGAGTGGGAAGGCCCCCTCTAGATATGATTCAAAACACATACCACCCAATTACTCTCAATGCATAGTCATGATCATTTGATTAGCATATTTAGACTATCTGAAGGGCAATGATTACAAAGAGGTAGGATCACACACACAGCAGATCATCTCCTCTTGGGAAACTTAAACGCAGTCTTCCTTACAGCACCATTCAATCCTAAGTACTGAATCTGGATCTATTTAATCTATTTATTTCTCCTACCATCCTGGTTTGCAATCTTCCCCTCAGCACATGGGATGCAATTGTAGCAGCAAGGGGGCTGTCCCTCCTTCACTTTCTTGCTGGATCCTGGAAGACAACTCTCAGTACAGACAGAAAGAGGCTGAATCTAATCCATAAATGAAAGAGCAGAAGGTTCATCAAGAGACTAATGACTTTGGAATCCTTTATGTTTTGGGGCCCCTCTGTATGTTACTAAGGTGACACAGAATTTCAGTAACGTGTAATGGCCATACAGACAGCAATTGCTTTTTTCATATTCATAGTAGTAGTAATGTTTGGAGTTATGTGATATTCCCTTAATATTGTTCTGGGATGTGCAGTACCCCAATTGTTCTGCAAAGATTGCCCTGTCCATTAAAGTACACTTTGAAGTCACTCTAGTTTCCCTGGTAATTTTTTTTTATAATTCTTACTTTTGAGTATGCTGTCCACTAGGTATACAGCTCTGGAACTGATTTTTGTGCCTGTGACTACACCTATACTTGGAGCCATCAGATGCTTCCTGGGGAAGAGTTCAGAATATGCCACCCAGAGTGGTTGGGAAAACCTACCCAGATATTATTATTATTATTATTATTATTATTATTATTATTATTATTATTTTGAGGAATGCAGAATGGCTGGGCAAACCCACCCAGGTTGGGAGTGGTTTTTATTATTATTGTTATTATTGAATACTTTTAATGTTTAACGGACTATTATATTTTAAGATTTTGTTGGAAGCTGCCCAAAGTGGCTTGGGGAAACCCAGCCAGATGGGTGGGGAATGAATGAATGAATGAATGAATAAACATAACAATAATAATTATTATTTTTGACGAACGCATTCTTTGTGAATTCCAATACAAAAATATTCTGGACAAATATGTGAATTGGAATGAAGCTATCCAAAACCTATGACACTCCCTGGAATGCTGCAAAACAGGATCTGGGACATGGTGGGTCTGGAATGCTTTCTAGTGATAAAGTGTCAGCCAGCGGCTCCAGCTCTGCCTCCTCCTCCTCTCCCAATATTTCCCAACTCCCCCCCCCCCCATCTTCCTTTGAGCTGTGACCTCCATTAAACCCCTGTTGTAATTCTGAACTGTCTTCTTTTTCTTTGGAAGGGTCATTTTGGGGAAGTGGTCTCCACCATTCCTCCTCTACCCAGTCCCTGATAATACATTTTAAAACTAATTTTGAGATCACTCCTTTTTAAAGATTGATGCTTGTATTCCTAATGGTCTCTTGCTCTTCACACCTTTCTTCTCATGTCCCTCCTTCACTCATGTCTCCTCCTTTCATCTCTTTCACAAGCACCCTGAGAAGTTGTGTGTTCTCCTGCACCTGCTGCTGTGTGTTCTCAGTTTCTTCCTCTGGTATTATTATGCCTCCTTTCCCCACCTTTCTAGCAAGAAAGACAATGTCCTGGGGCCTATCAATTCATACCTCATCCTTCACTCTGTCAGAAATCAGTATTTAATAAGTGTAAAGAAATCCAAATTGCTTTGGTTTATTTTACAATAGTTTTCTTCTTTTCTACTTAGGATTCTAGTTGAATTCTTCCAGTGGAAAAAATAATCCATTTAATTAGTCCAACTTAACACTTGTCTGCATTGTTTGATATATTGTTGCTTCAAGGTCACAATGATTGTGAAGAAATCCACTTTGTAGCTTCATAGTCTCTGAGCATGTATACCCACTTTTGCTGGGGGAATGTACTGAGAGGCTCTATTTGTCTGAAAGAAAACTTGCCCTCCTGTCTCCAGGCCCTTTTATAGAAAAAATGATATTTGATCTGGACCTAATGACGCACATTCAGATGAAGGATTGCGTGGTGCAAAACCCACATGTGCATGGATGCAGCTTGTAGTGTGGTCTGTGAATGGTTGGGATTAGGCTTAGACAACCTAGCTTTTGTTATTTTCATCTGAACTAGCAACCCCGTAAGGCATATTTACACTGTTAGCCATGCTTAACTTTATTTTGTAGTAAAAGGGTTCTGTTTTGTAACCTGCTTAATAAAATATTGGTCTTCTAGCAGCAAACTTTTGGCTCTTAATCTGGTACCTGGATGCTTTGGTTATACACCACTCATCAATTTACAACTCAAAAGACAGTGAGTAGACCTGTAGGTGGATAATGATTGCTTATTCAATACTGAATCTCTTTTGAATTAGCAAACAATGCAACTCTACCTGGTTAAACCAACTGTGCCATGTGATGGCATCTTCATCAAGGAGTAATGATTGGTCTGGAGGAGCCTGTGGATCTATCCTCCCAACTCTCACTCTGTGCAAACTTTGGTTGGAGAATATAATCCAATTGACAATATCCAAGCTAGATGCTGCCTCTCCATTCTGGTTTATGAAGACCACATCTCCTGCAGTATTGTTAAATGAGATGCTTCTCAGAAAGTGATGGAGCTAGATTGAAAACAGAAAAGACAGGGGTTTTGAAAAAGACTGCAGCAATTTTCCCTAGGAGCAGAACCTACAGCAAGTGGTGGGGGATGATTCAATGAACTGTCAGTGGATTCAGGCCCAAGCATGGAGAGAGGCTATCAGTTTTCTTTCACACACATGCCTCTCTCTCAATCTTTCTAACAACCCTTTATTTAGCCCATAAGTCTAATATGTGTATGTAGTGAGGTCTCTCTCTCTCTCCCCCCTCTCCTCCCCTCCCTTGTCTCCCTGAACATCTCAGAAGACGCGGCAGTAGTGTGTGAACACCTGTTCTAAGGAAGGATTTGGTTGATATGGGATAGAGGGAATGCTGATCATCTCTCTCAACCATTACCATAGTTTCCTATATATGAATGCAGCGGCACCTCACTGGGCTGTAAAGCTTCCCTCATACAAATGCTTTTTCTTCAAACATAGGACAGTACAGTCAAACCTTGGAATTAAAATTTAATCCATTCTGGAAGGACTTTTGACTTCTAAAACGTTCGATTTCCAAGGCGTGGCTTCTGATTGCCTTTTTCAATACCAGTTTGAAAACCGGAACACTTATTTCTGGGTTTTCGACGTTTCGGAGCTGAAACATTTGGCAACGGAGATGATCTGAAACCAATCTTTGAATGGAATGGGATATCATTGGACTGCAAAGCTTCTCTCATACAAATGCTTTCTGCTCAAACACAGGGCAGTACCTACTCAAGGAAGGACACCACTATCATTTCCCTTTCCTATAGGGCCTACTGTCATTTGCAGCAGCACAATATGTGGGGAATTATCTAGGATACTATCATATCAGTGCCATCTCCTACTCTGTCTGCAGAATTATAAATTCAGTTCTGTGTTCTTCTTCCTAATACACCTGCTCAAACGTTTGAACTCTGAGAGGAAAGAACAAGTTGATAGGCTTTTGGGAACACAAAAAGTGTCAGGAAGTAACAGGGCTTTGCCAGTTGAGAATATTCAGCCTTTACCTGCCAAGACTGTTGATTCAGATTCTTCCCTCTCCCTCCGTACGCCATTCCTCTATGTCTGAATCTGGAAGTGGACATGGCATGTAAGGCATGGGCCATGGCGTAGACAGCACTGTGGATGCTATAACTGTGGCCTGTCATGCTCACTTCAAAAAATGATCCAGGAAGGCTCTCCAGCTTCTCTTCTCCGGTGCAAATATTCCCCTCCACCTTGTCTGCAGTCATATCTGGGAGTACACATTCAAAGGCCTGTTGCCAGAAGTCCCTGATAAAACCGTCCCCATCTTTCCTGGAAGGATTTCTGTGCACAACATACTGATGAAATCCTGGTGGGTTTCTGAAGTGAATTTCAAAGGATATAGCACCATTGAATATTCCTGCATCCCAGTACCTTTGAAAGACAAATGAAGCAAACTCAACCTGGGCTGTTGTTATCCATACTTTACTTTTTACTTTCTTTGTCATGTCATCATCTTCTGATAGGTATGAAAGCCATCTAAAAGTTGCCATGGAATAAGATTCTCCAGAGGCAACGACTACGTTAGCTTTGCTGCTAAAAATTTGATCTTGTATATGGGCTGCTTGTTGTAGCATGCCATACATTTCAGAAATAAAACTAAAATTGGGGATTCTTTCTATGAATGCAAAACAAACACCACTCTTAGTAAACATTGGGGAAATGGTTTGCACAAATCTTTCTCCATTTTCATTGTCCATTGCAATGACTCCAATCCACGTCCACCTGAAATTCAGAAGCAAAGAGAGAATTCCCTCATACTGAAGGGCTTCTGAGGCTGCCATCTGGTAGAAGGGAAGCCCTGGGCTTTTATCATTCATCACTGGAGCAGAGCCATAAATGAGCTAAAGAGGCAATGGAGGAAGAGAAGAGGCAAAGTAATATTTGCAGAGTTCTTTCAAACTATTCATATACATCATGTGATGAATCCTGTTAGTCAGATATGCCTTTTGCCACCCACCAGGTGTTGCATTCCTTTCTCATTTATACTAAAGACACACATGCAAATGGCCTAAACTGGGACCATCTCCCATTCCTGCTTGTTAAATATTTGTTCTGTTGACAGGGGGAGCATTGTTGCTTTTTTAAAAAACAACAACAACAAAAATTTATGCATACTTGCAGGTTCTTGTATGATGTATAAAACTAATTGGAGGGACACACCATGCCCTAAATAGAGGATTCTCCACCCCTACTTGAGGCATTATTTACTGTCGCCATGTCAGAATTGCAACATGGGTTGGATACACATTCCTTCTCTGAAGCTGCTTTTGTCTTCACAATGCACATACCCCAACTGCCACAACTTCCATTTCTGCCTTTTTCTTTTCAAGGCTTTTCAGACTTCACTTATGAACATTTATTTCACATTGGAACCAGCTGCTCAGTACTATTACTGTTCTCCTGCAGAATTGAACTGTATTTGCAATTTGTCATACCTCCAGAGTATGTTTAATTTGAAAACCATTTTCCCCTAAACATTCACTGGCCTTTGGGATATCAGTATCCTTGAGGTGTGTTTAAGAGATTGGGGGTGTGACAGGTTTTTTGTTTTTTGTTTTGGTATTGCAGCCTTTCTTTCCCCTTATTAAGGTCATTTTATTTTATTTTATTTTATTTTATTTTAATTCTGTTCCACCTTTATTTTTCAAGGATTTCAAAGTGGTGTACATGGTTCTGCCCCAATTTCATCCTCAGCCTGGTGTTAGAAAAATGTTGGAATAAAATTATATGGCTTTAGTAGAAATGTTATAAGGAGTCAAGCATAAATAAGTATTATAGTATTAATGGAAAATAAGGTTAAAATAAGTTAAGATAATTATAAGACAGAGAATAGAGAAAAGGAATTGCTGAAACAATTAATAGAATTGGAATACAAAAAGGGAGGTGAGAGGAGGTCGAGGAAACAAGGGAATGAAGGATAAGACATTGAAATGGTATGATGTATGTTTTTAAACTGTTTTTGTTCTGTTTTGTTTAGTTTAATGTGTTAATGTTGCGTTGTGTATATTGTAATGTATTTTTTCTTTCTTTTGCTTTTTCTTTCTTTTTCTTTTCTTTTTCTTCTTTTTTGTAAGGTTTAAAAGTAATAAATATTATTTTTTAAAAAACAAAACAAAACAATTTCATCCTCAGCCTGAACTCGTGATGCTCCCTGAATTTGTGTTGTTAATTCAGGCTCTTTCTCTATGCAAGCTAATAGAGGTATTGTACACGGGTCTCCTACCTGCGGGCTCTTATAGATATCCAAAACAGTTGCCACATAAAAAGAGATTTCAGAATCCAGTCCTCCAATGACCCCAGCCAGATTATTTTCAACATCACATATATAGTTAGGAACAAATTTCTCCACCCTGGATAAAAGCAGCAGTGTGGCGAGATATGTGCTCCTTGCATTGTTATAGCTGTCATATAAGTGAAAGCCCAAGGTGATATTGGGTAGGATGTGAGGGTCTTCATTGATCTCCTTGACTGCAAATGCCAAGGCCACAATGTGCTGGTAAATCTTAGGCACCACCCTAGAATGGGAGTTGCAAATGGCATCAGAAGGAACATATACCGGTATATCATTTTACATACCTTAGGCACCACCCTAGAATGAGAGTTGTAAACAATATCAGAAGGAACTGATATATAATTTTACATATCAGCACAATAGTTAATCTTCCTGGTGACAGCCCTTGAGATACAGTGGTACCTCAGCTTAATAACTTAATTTGTCCTGGAGGTCTGTTCTTAACCTGAAACTGTTCTTAATCTGAGGTACCACTTTAGCTAATGGGGCCTCCCACTGCCGCCACGGCTCTCTCCTGCAATGACCCCTTTCCTATTCATGAAGCAGTGATGGTTGTTGTAATACACAGAATTCTATGCTTCATAATATATACCATCATTGTGAAACAAACTTTAGCCTAAGATCAGAAAATGAAATGATATGAGCATTCAGGTTCAGAACAGGTTCTTTTAATTCATTCTCACTAACACTCCTGTTCAGATAAAGTCTATCAAAACTGGCTTTTCAAAAGGGTTCTCTCTCTCTCTCTCTCTCTCTCTCTCTCTCTCTCTCTCACACACACACACACACACACACGTATACATTTCAATACATTTATATTCATTTCCCTATTGAGAAATGGGAGCTTCAACAGGATTCTCTTAATTCACAAGAGATTCCTATGGATTTTTGCATCAGCATATGTCCCACTGAAATCAAAAGTGGTTATCTCAAGGTAATTGGGTTGAAGTTTGCAGCCTCAGTCATTATTCTGAGGCTGAAGCTCTTGGTTTGATCATTCTTGTCCTGTAATGAATGACTGACTTAGTTCTCACACAAGTTCTTCAGGCAGTGCTGGTGGGGGTTCCTCAGTGAATGTTGCTGGAGAGGAGATGAAACCACCATGGGAAACAATGCCACCAATGAGGAAATCTCCTTGCTGATGATACATGTGAAGTGGACGGTGTGGATCTTGAAGCCTGCATTTTGCTATGTGAGCCTGACATACTTTGTATGAAAACAGTTCCAGCAGCAAGGACACTAAAACCACCATCCTTAATACAAAGGCAACTGTTCTATGCAGAAACCACGTTTTCTCTTTTCTGAGTTAAAATTGTCTTGTTTAAATGGTAGTTTATTTTCCCAAAATGACACAATCTGGGAGTATCCAAGATCAGACTCAAATTATAGCCCTGTTAATCATCAAGGAGCAATGTAATTATTCATCCAGTGCTAAGAATTCCCTCTGGAATTGCTGAAGAAAATGTATTTGTCACATACTCAGAAGTGCAATTTTAAATTTCCTTTCATTAGATAAAAATGGACCAGTAGTGTATTGGTGAAGTTAGAAGTAAGAAATAGAAGACCTTGTAAATAATGGAGTTTCCAAAATATGTAGTCAGCTCTCTCAGTCTAGGATACATGAGGTACTGTGGTACCTTGGTTCCCAAATGCCTGTGTTGTTGACTGTTTCATTTCTCGAATGCCGAAAACCCAGAAGTAATTTTTTCCATTATTGAATTTACCATCTGTAACTTGAAGCTTCTGTAAGCCAAGGTACCACTGTACCCACAAGTTGAATGTAAGTAGCGAGTTCTCTCTCTCTCCCTCTCTCTCCCTCTCTCTCCCCCCTGCCTCCCTCTCCCCCTCCATCTCTCTCTCCCCCCTCTCTGTATGTATCTGTGTAGATAAAAAGGTAAAGGTAAATGACCCCTGGATGGTTAAATCCAGTCAAAGGTGACTATGGGGTGTGGTGCTCATCTCTCTTCAGGCCGAGGGAGCCGCCGCTTGTCCACAGACAGCTTTCCGGGCAATGTGTATGTATTTAATGTATTATTATTATTATTATTATTATTATTATTATTATGATGTGGCCTACATGACTAAACCACTTCTGGTGCAACGTAACACCGTGACGGAAGCCAGAACGCACAAAAATGCTGTTTACCTTCCCACCACAGTGGTAACTATTTATCTACTTGCACTGGTATGCTTTCAAACTGCTAGGTTGGCAGAAGCTGGGACAGAGCAATGGGAGCTCACCCGTTGCACAGATTTGAACCGCTGATGTTTTGATCGGCAAGCCCAGATTTGAACCGCTGATGTTTTGATCGGCAAGCCCAAGAGTTTCAGTGGTTTAGACCACAGCACCACCCACTTCAATCAGCTGACAGTAGTGTTCAATGTGGAGAGATGTTGATACTTACCTATCCTGCCACCACATGCTTAACGAATGAAAAGGGGTTTTAGCAAAAAACAAAAAAAAGGTGAAGGAGCGTGCTTAATATTAATCAGGAGTGGGTTCTAGAGTGTTGGTGCTACCACTCTGAATGAATGATTCCTTGTAATTGCAGAAGGAACATTAAGTGGCACATGAAGGAACATTAAGTGGCACATGAAAATTCAGATTGAACAAGTCTCACTATATTTACAGAATACTGAGAAACAGCCATTTGAGTAACTATCTTCTTCCTGACCATTGGGCAGGTGATGGAATGAACCCTGAAAAGTGCAGAGAACCCACCTGGTTAAATTGGTTGGGCCATACAATGGCATCCTCATGAATGGTGAACATTTTTTCCTGGGTACCCAGAGAGTCTATCTTCCCAACTTTGACTCTAAGAAAGGACTGATTTGGAAACATGAGCCAGTTTATAATGTCAAAGCCAGCAATTAATTCACAATTTGCGTCAAAATGCACCTTTTCTCCTGCACTGTTGTTAAACGAAATACTTCTGAGAATGTGATGGAGCTAAATAATAAAAATAAGAAAGGTTTATATAAATGCTCTTATTATGTTATCATACAACACGGTGAAAATACATCCAAGGCCCAGGATTATGATCCCATGAAATCTTTGTGCAAGCTAATGTTAGAAACAGCTAAAGGTCACTTAAAATCCCAAACCATGGAATATTGGGCACATCTGCACCACTACTTTAACTTTCACTGTTTTGTGTTACACTAAAGAACTTTCCGCATTGTAGGCTTATCAATAGAGGTTAAGATTTTTCCATCAAGAGACCTCTACTATTTTTAAAAGACCACAATCCCCATGGTTTAAGTGTTGGGATACTGCCAGGGAAACATCGACCGTCACTGCCTCCAGCCGGACTCCAGACGTCCATCGATCTCCCATAGACGTGCAGTATCAGCAATTAGCGACACGCAGCCTCAGAAATGGATTGCCACATTCTTAGGCTGGTGCACACTCTGTCAGCAGAATTCACACAACAAAAGTTGCACAGCAGGAGAGCATATTTTAGAAAGTTTATTCAACGTTGGACAGAACAAAGAAAAGCATGACCGCCTGCTAGCGTGTTCAGGCACCGAGGGAAAACGAAAGCAATAGCAAACATAAACATCCTGTGAACAGGAAATACGCAGACTCTGTGACTCACAAGCCTGCTCCCTTTTAAGGTGGAACGGAAATATCCTAACATTAAGTCTGTGGTATGGATGTATCTATTGTGGAGTGAGATATTGCGACTGCCAACGATATGGTTGGCAGCCCTGTTGCTGCTTCTGGTATTTTCAAAACTGCAAGGAAAGGGGCAGTGATACCCTCTTCTGCTTCTCCAGTAAGGCAGCTGGGGAGGGGCTTTGGCTCACTTAAATGCAGAAGGTTCCAGGTTCAATCCCCAACAGCTCCATGTAGGGCAGGGAAAGGCTTTTGCCTGAAATACTGGGGAGTTGCTGCCAGTGTTCTCTACATGGTATAAAGCAGCATTCTACGCAATGTGAGACACTCTGAAGAAATCTTTGATACCCTAGCCTCAACTTGGTCATTTATTTTGTTTTGCTTTAAAAACGCTGCACCTGCTACCTTGATTGTAAAGGGATGAAAAGAAATTATTTTACAAACTGAGAGGAGTTCTGTTAATCTCTGCTGTGGAGGGAAAATAAAAGGCTTGAAGTATGGTAAAGTTATTCTATGAGATTAACTTTCTTGTTAATTTCATGGAAGGTTGATAAAGCTCGACCATCATTTTTGCACCAAAAGATACGTAGGTACCTTCAGCTTTCATCTGACCAAGACATTACCTGCCATGGTTGTGGATTTGGAAGCTCCCATCTTACTCCCTCTGCCATTCCTCTGTGCTTGAATTGGGATGAATGTCTGATGTGCAAAGCATGTGCCACCGCATAGACTGCATTGTAGATGGTGTAGCTATGGGCAGTCATTCTCATTTCAAAAACAGACACGGGGAGTGTCTCCATCTTCTCCTCCCCTGTGCAAATTTGCCCACCTATATTATCTGCCACAGAACTGGAGAATGAACAGTTAAATGACTCTTCCCAGAAGTCCTTGATAAAACCATCTTCTTTTTCTGTGCTTGGGTTCTTGATCTGAAGGAACTTCTGGAAAGCTAACAGATCCACTGAGTGAATGGCAAGGGAAAGAGAACCATGAAGGAAACTTATGTCCCAATATCTTTGAAATGGAAATGATGTGATATCCATCTGGGCTGTCATGAACCAGATTTTACTCTTGGTCCTCATTGGTATATGCTCAAAGTTTAAAACCTGGGGCACCATTTTCAATGCCATCATGGAATGAATTTCTCCATGTACAACCACAACATTGGTAGTGCTCCCCATAATAACACTGATAGCGTGAAAGCCCTCCCCCACCATGTCTGTGATTCCACTGGAAGATGTTAGCTTTGGGAATGTTTCTATGAAGTCAAAGCAGATGCCACTCTGGGAAAACACTGGAAGTACATTCTCTATAAAACCTTCTGTATTTTCCCTAACTTGAGAAACCACTCCAATCCACGTCCACTGGAAATGCAGCAGTAACTTGATGATTCCTCTATATTGATGGTCCCCATTTGGGAACATTTGGTAGAAGAAGACTCCTTGAGACTCTTTATTCATGTGTGGGGAAGAGCCATATATGAGCTATGGGTTTTTTTTTAAAAAAAATGAGAAGAATGGTTTTCAATATAAAACAATTACTTGTGTGTAGTTTTGTTTTCTTCTGTTCATTTCTGGCCGGGACTATAACGGTTAAGTAGATCCTGCAGACTGCAGGATTGAATTATGTGTTCAACTACTGGAGTCTACTTTCCCTGTGCATTTCATGCAAAGAACACGCTGAGGAAGCAGGTCCCTGCAACTAGCAGGATTGAAACCTCAACTCACCAGATGCTCAGCCTAGCGTATATAATTGCTTAGTTTTACTGTGTGCTTGTTACAGCCATGTGAAGACAATCTCATTCTTCCTACCAAGACCGTGCCCCAACAGCCCCAGATCACTCCTGCGGGCCAGACCCAATCTGGGAATGTTTCCACCAAATTCATCTACTTCCACCTAGTTTTCACCTAATTCATCTAGTTCCACCCAATTCAGAATTTGGACTTTGGCTAAATCTGACCCACAAATTTTGCCTAATATGCACATCTTTGCAAAGCAATATTTGCTAATACAATGCATTTTAAGTATATTTTTACTAACATGCATTTTTTATGCACACTTTATTTTAATCTATGCATTCTTGGACACATTATTTGACTGGAGAACTGCTTTGCAAAATCCGGAAAAGGGGGAATTTCAAAGAATGGCTGCATTTCATGTATTGGTTCTGAAAGTGTGAATTCAGTGAAATTGAGGTGTGAATGTATTTAGATCTTACTTGCGGTATCTTGTAGGTAGACAGAATGGGTGTCATGTGAAGACAGACATTAGAGTTAGGTCCCCCAATGACTGCTATTGGAGTGCTCTCAGCATCACATTTATAGTTAGGGATGGCCTTGGCCCTTCTTGAGAGAAGCTCCATTGAGGCTTCATAGGTCCAGCTTGCACTGAAATGGCTGTTATAAATGTGGAAGCCCAGGGTGACGTTGGGCAAGATCTGGGGAGTTTCATTGATCTCCTTTACAGCAAATGCCAAGGCCAGGATGTGCTGGTAGAGGTGAGTCAGCACCCTGTATTGAGAGTTACATGCTGCATCAAGGTTCATCTGCTTCAGACCATAACATAGACTGCTTTTCAGTTCAGTATCAGTTCAGATATTGTACAAAAACAGGTTGTAAGCTCACATCTCACAGACTTGTAAAAGTAAACTGGCTCACGAATCTATGACGTCTCTTAAAAGCATCTCAAATTCCAGGACTTCTTAGAGAGTCTCTTAGTCTATCTACAGAAGACATAATTCAATAAGGTGTTTTTATTTATTGTGGCCTATAGGGAAATATGGATGAGGTGTTTTGTATGTTTAATATCTGCTGGTCAAAAGTTACTTGTAGTTTGCATGTTCTTCATTCACACAGGATACACATCCTAATAAGCAAATACCAATGTAGCGTTTTTGTTTGGGTTTTTCTTAGAAGGGGTAAAAAAATACATAGGGTCACAGCAGCCACTATGGAGAAATTATCTTAATGCTCCAATTTTATCTATATCCAGTGGATGTGAGCTTAATTTATAATGTAAAATATGTTTCAAGCCTGTTTTGATGCCATGTGCATCTCTGTATGCAAGATTTGACATTTGTACAAGCAGTTGTCCTGGAAGCCAATATTTTATGCTCGGTAAATGTTTTAAAATTCTTCAATAAAGTTTGTGTGAAGAAAAGATTATTGGAAATGGTGAAATTAAAACAATTTTTAATTTATTTTTGTTTGTGGAATGTTTGTTCTTTTTGAAAAGCAAAGAAACAGATTAATGCAGAAAGAGGGGGAAAGAGATTTAGGAGTCAATGGATGCAAAAGTGAGCAGACCAGACATATTTCATCAGCATATAATATGTTTTTTTTAAAGAAACATTCAGCTACTTACATATGGTCATCTGAAAATTCCTGAGATGGTTGTTTTTCAAAGGATAGGGTATCTGAAAATATGTAGATCTGAGAAATAATGCCAGCAATGATGAGATCTCCTGACTGATAATATTTGTGAAGGATAGGGACAGGTTCTCTGATGGAACACTGAGGAAGAAACTTGCACATCCCCTGCAGTGGCAGTAAGAGCACCAGCAACCTAAACACTACCATCTTGCAAGGGATTATTCATTTAGGCACAACTTCACCTCTTCTGTTACTGTCATTCAAGTGACTGTGAGCAGTAGAGACTAACTTGAATGGTGACCTACTTAGGTGATTCAAAGCCACACTGATGAGTCTCTGTATATCTATAGACCCAACCATGTTCACTTCATACTTACTAATAAGAGTCTCCAGTCTTAGTTTCATCATTCTGTATGTGGGCAGAGGAGGTCCCTAGGGAAGGGGAGAAGATGTAATTCTGAATAATCTTGTAATTACAGGTGAGGTAATCACTTGCTTTGAATTACGGATTCTGTGTAATATTTTAAGGAAAACAGGATTATCATATCTCATGCAAAATATCAGGCAACTTCCTAGCTAGGAAAGCCAAAGTTAAGCTGGCAATGGGCGGGAAACCCATGAAGCTCAAAACAGAGCAAAACATGATATGTCATTGCATTCTAGTACAATTTCTTCAGTGATTGAGTGTGTGTCAACACCTGGGAAATGGAGGACAGGTTGCCAGCCACACAGTAATAAAGAGTCTGAACAAGGAAGCTGGAAAGAACAATAAAGGTTGCCAGTTTCCCCCCCACTCATCTCCTCATTCTAGAGCCTGGCTTGATAGCCATGAAAGCTAGAACTACTATTGTGGTTTTGGCTAATATACAGGAAACTGCCACTGAAAAGATTGCACCAAAAGTAGTTTGTCGTAGGAGACATGTCACTTCATCTGGTTTGCCAATGAATGTTGTTGTTGTTTAGTCGTGTCCGACTCTTCGTGATCCCATGGACCAGAGCAGGCCAGGCACTTCTGGTCAAACTCATGCTGGTAGCTTCGAGAACACTGTCCAACCATCTCGTCCTCTGTCGTCCCCTTCTCCTTGTGCCCTCTATCCTTCCCAACATCAGGGTCTTTTCCAGGGAGTCTTCTCTTCTCATGAGGTGGCCAAAGTATTGGAGCCTCACCTTCACGATCTGTCCTTCCAGTGAGCACTCAGGGCTGATTTCCTTCAGAATGGAGAGGTTTGATCTTCTTGCAGTCCATGGGACTCTCAAGAGTCTCCTCCAGCACCATAATTCAAAAGCATCAATTCTTCGGCGATCAGCCTTCTTTATGGTCCAGCTTTCATTTCCATACATCACTACTGGGAAGACCATGGCTTTTACTATACGGACCTTTGTTGGCAAGGTGATGTCTCTACTTTTTAAGATGCTGTCTAGGTTTGTCATTGCTTTTCTCCCAAGAAGCAGGAAGCACAAAGAAAGGAGAGGAGGAGAGAGGATGGGAGAACATAGGTTCTGATTATGGGAGTGTCCTGGTGCGTGAGGAATATTCCAAGAATCAAAGTTGTGATTAAACAAAATAAAACAGCAAATGTGGTCAAAATTATCCCCCAAGGTTCATCATAAGACAGAAAGTTTATGTATTTATGTAGGCATTCATCTTGGCCAATGTTTAAATAATGATCTTCTGAACATTTAGAACAGTCATCCATGTCTGAAATCAAATGTGAAAAATAAACATAAAATGTTACTTAAGTATGGCATTCTGTTCTTGAATCAGGGTAGTGAACCTGAAATATTGAATGTTAATATTGGTGTAAGAATAATAGGAAATTCTACCTCCTGCATAATCTGAGCTCAATAGCATCAAGGGCCTTCTTTCTCATGGGTTCCAAGCAAATCCAGAAATATAAACAAATCAAAACCATCCTGCTAGCAGCTGAAAGTGTCAGAGGCCTATGTGTCTATTGATTTGTGTGTTTGGGGGGTGGGCTCACACAGTCTTTTTGTTTCAGCTGATCCAACCCACTAATATTCTTATCCTCTGTGAATTTGTCTGATATTCTGTTCAGCCACCCAAGGTACCTCATGTGAAGTATGTGGAGGACAGCCCTGGATCATTTGACCTTTTTATTAGTTCTCTTTTCCCTCCTATAAAAACTACATAAGACACTCTCTGTTCAAACTTTAAAAAGCAAATACCTTTATTCGGTATTCTTGCATTTGGAGATTATTATGTTCAGTGCAGGTAGATGATACTTAATTGCTAATATAATGGTACCTCGGGTTACACACGCTTCAGGTTATGCGTTTTTGGGTTGCGCACCGCGCCGAACCTGGAAGTACCAGAATGGGTTACTTCTGGGTTTCGGCATTCACGCATGCGCAGAGGTGTCAAATCATGACCCACGCGTGCGCAGACGCGGTGCTGTGGGTTGCGAATGCTGCGCGTTGCGAACGTGCCTCCAGTACGGATCACATTTGCAACCTGTGGTTCCACTGTACGTTTTACATAGATTAAACTGTTACAGACTGACTAACTCTTAGGCAGATGGCAGCAGCACAAAACAAACCGGCTGCTCTAAATTTAAAGACTGTTCAGCTAACTGCCATAACTGCCACAGAGTATATGACATCACAGAGTTCTACAGTCCTTGCCATTAACCCTTTACATATGTTTTGTGGATGCTAACATTTCACCATTTTGAATGTTAAAGAAATTAGTTCAAGCATTTAAAACACAGATGGGAACCAGCTGGATTGCAGTCAATCGATTTATAAAATAAATGGTATCCATCTATTAAATAGGAGGCAACTGTTAAATAGAACACATCTACATATGACATTCCTTACATTTCTTGTTTGAAATCTTCCCTTCTGGACATGGAAAGCAATCATAGCAGCAAAATGCCTTCCCTTCTTTTTTAGCTCTTCTATAACCTGAACTGCAGTGATCATTACATATGGAAATGGGACAGCTGTCAAAATCACCAGGTCTAGAAAAAAATATATAAGGCAGCTGCTGAACACCTGTTTGCAAATATTCCACTGTACACACAGAGAAAAGCACAAAATACAGAAAAGGACAGGTGTATTATTTCTTTAATTTTTCTTCCTTATTAGCTGTTCCCTATTGTTCAGCTCAGGCCTCAGAGTGATTATGTAACATTTGGGGAAGAAGATGCAAACTAGCAACCCAACACCGGAGCCTAAGATAGAGAAGATCTCCACAGCTACCATATATTTTCCTTTGGTGCTCAGATAGGAAGGAATAAAGGACAGCCAAACACTGCAGAAAACCAACATGCTGAAAGTGATAAACTTGGCTTCATTGAAACTGTCTGGTAACTTCCTGGCGAGGAAAGCCACAGCAAAACTTACAGTGGCCAGGCAGCTCATGTAGATGAGGACACAATAAAACATTGTTACAGACCCTTCATTACATTCTAGTATAATTTCTTCTGTCATTGAGTGCATGTCCACATCTGGGTATGGCGGAGAGGTTGCCAGCCACACAGTACATATGCCTGCTTGAACTATGGAGCAGGAAAGGAGAATGGAGTGGCCTAGTCCTTTCCCCACCCATTTCCTCATCCTGGATTCTGGTTTTGTAGCCATGAAGGCCAAAACCACCATGAAGGTTTTTGCCAGGACACAAGAAACAGCAGTTGAGAAGATGATGCCAAAAGCTGTTTGTCGGAGGAGACACGTCACGTTCTCAGGTCGGCCAATGAAGAGCAATGCACACAGGAAGCAGAGCAGGAGAGAGATGAGGAGAGTGTAAGTGAGGTTTCGGTTGTTTGCAATGACAATGGGTGTGTCATGGTGTTTTATAAATGTACCTAGTACCAGAGCTGTGATCAGGGAAAGGGAAAGAGAGCAGCAGGCTAAACTTATGCCCAAAGGTTCTTCATAAGACAAGAAGCTGATATCCTTGGGTAGACATGCATCCCGGTTCTTGCTTGGATAGTCTTTGTCTGGGCATTTATTACAGTCATTCATATCTGGGGAAATAATATTAAGGAAAAGACCTTTAGCTCATATCATGTCAGTTTACTGAAATGTTTATTGTTCTATTTAATCTGAGTACTAAGTTTGGATCTATTTAATCTATTTATTTCTCCTACCATCCTGGTTTGCAATCTTCCCCTCTGCACATGGGATGCAATCGTAGCAGCAAGGTGGCTGTCCCTCCTTCACTTTCTTGCTGGATCCTGGAAGACATCTCTCAGTACAGAGAGAAAGAGGCTGAGTCTATTCCGTAAATGAAAGAACAGAAGGTTCATAAAGAGTCTACTGAGTTTGAAATCCTTTATGTTCTCGGGCCTTTCTCTGTTGCTAATCTGACACAGCACTTCAGTAATATGTAATCACTATACAGAGAGCAATTGTTTCTTTTTGTATTATTAGTAGTAATGTTTTAAGTTATGTGATATGCCCTAGATATTGCTCTGGTATGTGCAGTATCCCATCTGTTCTGCAAAGATTGCCCTGTCCATTAAAGTACACTTTGAAGTCACTCTAGTTTCCCTGTTAATTTTGTTAATATTGAGTATGCTGTCCACTAGGTAGACAGCTCTAGAACTGATTTTGGTGCCGATGGCTACACCTATACTTGGACCCATCAGATGCTGCCTGGGGAAGAGTTCAGAATAAGACATCCAGAGTGGCTGGGAAAACCTACTCAGGTTGTGGAGTATTATTATTATTATTATTATTATTATTATTATTATTATTATGCAATATTCTGGACAAATACATGAATTAGAATGAAGCTATCCAAGACCTATGACACTCCCTGGAATGCTGTAAAACTTTTCTCAGCATGCTATAAACAAAATGTACCTCTAAAAAATATTTTGAGATCACTCTTTTAAAAAGTTTGATGCATACATTCCTAATCCTCTGTCTCTTGTTCTTCACACCTTTCTTCATTTGTCCTTCCTTCACTCTCTCAATCTTCACCACTTCTCCTGCTTCCATCTCTTCCACTGGCCCCCTTAGAAGACTAGTGGTCTCTTGCATCTGCTGCTGTCCTTGATTTCTTCCTTTAGTATTATTATGCCTCCTTTCCCCAACCACCTCATTTCCCCACCTTTCTAGCAAGAAAGACAAAACTCTGGGGCTATTCAATTCTTACATCATCTTTCAATACTTATTAAATCAGTATTTAATAAGTGTAAATAAATCCCAATTGCTTTTGTTTAATTTACAATAGTTTTCTTTTTTACTTAGGATTGTGGTTGAAGTCTTCCAACGGAAAATAATAATCCATATCATTAGTCCAACTCACCACTTGTCTGCAATGTTAGATGTAAGGTTGCTTCAAGATCACAATGACTGTGAAGAAATCCACTTTGTAGCTTCATGGTCTCTAAGCATGTATACACTCTTGTGCTGAGGAAATGTACCCAGAGGCTCTATTTGACTGAAAGAAAACCTGCCCTCCTGTCTCCTGGCCCTTCCATAGAAAAACTGATATTTGATCTGGACCTAATAACCCACATTCAGATGGAGGATTCTGTGGTGCAATAACTACATTTGCGTGGATGCAGCTTGTAGTGTGGTCTGTGAATGGTTGGGATTAGGCTGAGACAATTTAGCTGTTGTTATTTTTGTCTGAATTTGGATCCCCCTAAGGCATATTTACATTGTATCTTCTGTTTTGTAACCTCCTTAATAAAATATTTGCCTTTAATCCATGTGTGGCTTATTTTTTTTAATAATATTTTTTATTAAATTTTTCCTTTTACAAATTCGCCATCTCAAACATTATTCACAAATTTCAACCTTTTGGACTTCCACCGGCTTCTCCACCAATCATCCATATTTTCCATTTTTTACGCATTCTCTCTATTTAGTATTGCCATTTAATATTATCCTTTCAATTCTATTTCTTTTTTACAATACATCTTTAACCTTCACAGAGCCTCTTTAAAACCCACTAGCATTGTCTGTTCGTCACATATGCTTTTCGGATAATCTGTAAACTTTCCCCAGTCCTCGATGAACTTGTGATCCCGTTGATATCTGATCTTCCCAGTCAATTTGTCCAATTCTGCATAATCCATAAGTCTCCACTCTTCAAGGGTTGGTAACTCCTCTTGTTTCCATTTTTGGGCCATTAATATTCTTGCCGCTGTTACTGCGTATTGAAAAAGTTTGTGGTCCCTTCTATTTATCTCTCTTCCTATTATTCCTAACAAAAAGGCTTCTGGTTTCTTTACAAATGTGTATTTAAACATCTTCTTCAACTCATTATATATCATTTCCCAGAAACCCTTTACCTTCTTACATTCCCACCACATATGGAAAAATGATCCTTCTTTTTCCTTACATTTCCAACACTTATTACATGTTTTAAACATTTTTGCTAACTTAACCGGTGTAATATACCATCTATATACCATTTTCATAATATTCTCCTTTAACGCAGTACATGCAGTAAATTTCATATTTTCATTCCATACTTTTTCCCAATCAACCAATTGTATATATAACCAAAGTCTCTGGCCCAATGTATCATAACCGACTTTACCTCCTCATCCATCGTTTGCCATTCCAACAACATTTTATACATTTTTGACATTATCTTATAATCATTATTTATTATCTCTGTTTGAAATTTTGATTCTTTTTCTGTATATCCACTCTCTTTAAAATCCTTTTTAAACATTTCATTTACCTGGAAATAATGCAACCAATCAAACACATGTTCTTTTACTTGTTCATATGGCTTCATTTTCCATTTCCCCCCTTCTTTAATTATTAAATCACCGTAAGTAATCCAATTCCCTTTCATATTAATTTTCTTTACACTCATAACCTCTAATGGAGACAACCAGCCAAGACGCTTCGTAATATAATTTCAAGTCTGGCAGGGCAAAGCCTCCTCTTTCCTTCGCATCTGTTAATAACTTAAATTGTATTCTAGGCTTTTTACCCTGCCAAATATATCTTGAAATTACTCTTTGCCACTCTTTAAAGATCGTTGTCCCTTTGATTATAGGAATCATTTGAAATAAGAACAACATCTTTGGAAGCACGCTCATTTTGATCGTTGAGATTCTACCCCAAAAAGAGAGTTTCATCCTTCCCCATACCTCCAGATCTTTTTTAATTCCATTCCACACCTGTGTATAATTGTTTTGAAATAAATCAATATTTTTTTGAAGTTAACCATATTCCCAAATATTTTACCTTCTTCGCCACTTCAATCCCTGTTTCTCGTTGCATTGCTTCAATTATACTCTGGTCCATATTCTTAACCATTACTTTGGTTTTTTTCTTATTTAATATAAACCCGGCCACCTTGCCAAATCCATGTGTGGTTTTAGTAGTAAACCTCTGGCTCCTAGTCTGGTACCTCAATAGTTTGGTCATACACCACTCCTCAACTTGCGGCTCAAAGAACAGTGAGTACACCTGCAGGTGGATAACGATTGCTTATTCAATACTTAATCTCTTTTGAATTAGAAAACAATGCAACCCTACCTGGTTAAACCAACTGTGCCATGTGATGGCATCTTCATCAAGGAGTAATGATTGGTCTGGAGGAGCCTTCGGATCTATCCTCCCAACTCTCACTCGGTGCAAACTTTGGTTGGTGCAGATGATCCAATTGACAATATCCAAGCTAGATGCTGCCTCTCCATTCTGGTTGATGAAGACCACATCTCCTGCAGTATTGTTAAATGAGATATTTCTCAGAAAGTGATGGAGCTAGATTGAAAGCAGAAAAGACAGGGGTTTGGAAAAGACTGCAGTCTAATGCAGGGTGGAGCATCCCCCCCCCCATGGGCAGAACCTACAGCAAGTGGTGGGGGGTGGCTCAGTCACCTCTCAGTGGATTCAGGTCGAATCAAGGAGAGAGCCAATCGGTTTTCTTTCTCACACATGCCTCTTTCTCAGTCTTTCTTACAACCCTTCATTTAGCCCATGAGTTAAATATGTATGAGTAGAGAGGTTTCTCTCGCTCCCTCCCTCCTTCCCTTGTCTCCCTGAACATCTCAGAAGACACGCCAGTGGTCTGTGACCACCTGCTCTAAGGAAAGATTTGGTTTATATGGGATAGAGGGAATGCTGAACATCTCTCTAAACCATTCCACTGCTTCCTATCTGTGAATGCAGTGGCATCTCAGTAGGCTGCAAAGCTTCCCTCATAAAAATGTTTTCTCCTCAAATGCAGGGCAATAGCTTCTCAGAGAAGGACGGAGCCATCACTTCCCTTTCCTATAGGGTCTACTGCCATTTGCAAGCAGCACAATATGTGGGGAATCATCTAGGATATCATATTCGTACCACCTCCTGTTCTGCCTGCAGAGTTATAAATTCAGTTCTGGGTTCTTCTTCCTAATTTGTTGTTGTTATTTAGTCGTTTAGTCATGTCTGACTCTTCTTGACCCCATGGACCAGAGTACGCCAGGCACTTCTGTCTTCCACTGCCTCCCGCAGTTTGGTCACACTCATGCTGGCAGCTTCGAGAACACTATCCAACCATCTCGTCCTCTGTCGTCCCCTTCTCCTTGTGCTCTCCATCTTTCCCAACATCAGGGTCTTCTCCAGGGAGTCTTCTCTTCTCATGAGGTGGCCAAAATACTGGAGCCTCAGCTTCAGGATCTGTCCTTCCAGTGAAAACTCAGGGCTGATTTCCTTCAGAATGGATAGGTTCGATCTTCTTGCAGTCCATGGGACTCTCAAGAGTCTCCTCCAGCACCATAATTCACCACAGTTCAAATTCTCCATAATTCAAATTCACCATAATTGAAAAGCATCAATTCATGGGCTATCAGCCTTTTTTATGGTCCAGCTTTCACTTCCATACATCACTACTGGGAAAACCATAGCTTTTACTATACAGACCTTTGTTGGCAAGGTGATGTCTCTACTTTTTAAGATGCTGTCTTCTTCCTAATTGTTGTTGTTTAGTTGTTTAGTCGTGTCCGACTCTCCGTGACCCCATGGACCAGAGCACGCCAGGCTTCTTCCTAATACACTACCACAAATGTTTGAACTCTGAGAGGAAAGATCAAGCTGAAAGCATTTTGAGAACGCAAAAAGTGTCAGGAAGTAACAGGGCTTTGCCAGTTGAGAATGTTCAGCCTTTACCTGCCAAGACTGTTGATTTGGATTCTTCCCTCTCACTCTGAATGCCATTCCTCTGTGCCTGAGTCTGGAAGACATGGCATGTAAAGCATGGGCCACGGCGTAGGCAGCACTATGGATGCTATAACTGTGGCCTGTCATGCTCACTTCAAAAAGTGATCCAGGAAGGTTCTCCAGCTTCTCTTCTCCAGTGCAAATATTCCCCTCCACCTTGTCTGCAGTGATATCTGGGAGTACACATTCAAAGGCCTGTTGCCAGAATTCCCTGATAAAACCATCCCCATCTGTGCTGGAAGGGTTTCTGTGCAGAGCATACTGATGAAATCCTGGTGGGTTTCGGAAGTGAATTTCAAAGGATATAGCACCACTGAATATTCCTGCATCCCAGTTCCTTTGAAAGACAAATGAAGCAAACTCAACCTGGGCTGATATTATCCATACTTTACTTTTTACATTATTTTTTATGTCATCGTGTTCTGATAGATTTGGCAGCCATCTAAAAGTTGCCATGGAGTAAGATTCTCCAGAAACAAGCACTACGTTAGCTTTGCTGATAAAAATTTTCTGGCTTATTGTTGCACCCTGTTGTAGCATGTCAGTAATTTCAGAAATAAAACTAAAATTGGGGATTCTTTCTATGAATGCAAAGCAGATGCCATTCTTGGTAAACATTGGGGAAATGGTTTGCACAAATCTTTCTCCATTGTCATTTTCTGTTGCAATAATTCCAATCCATGTCCACCTGAAATGCAGAAGCAAAGAGAGAATTCCCTCATACTGAAGGGCTTCTGTAGCTGCCATCTGGTAGAAGGGAAGCCCTGGGCTTTTATCATTCATCACTGGAGCAGAGCCATAAATGAGCTGAAGAGGGAATGGAGGAAGAGAAGAGACACTGTAATATTTGCATTGTTCTTTCAAACTATTAAAATACATTATGTGGTGAATCCTGTTAGTCAGATATGCCTTTTGCCACCCACCAGATGTTGCATTCCTTTCTCACTTATACTAAAGAGACACATGCAGATGGTCTGGAAATTGTGATCCACCTGAAATGCAGAAGCAAAGAGAGAATTCCCTCATACTGAAGGGCTTCCGGGACTGCCATCTGGTAGAAGGGAAGCCCTGGGCTTTTATCATTCATCACTGGAGCAGAGCCATAAATAAGCTATAAATAAGTAAATGGAGGAAGAGAAGAGACAAAGTAATATTTGCAGAGGTCTTTCAAACTTTTCATATGCACCATGTTATGAATCCTGTTAGTCAGACATGCCCTTTGCACTTTGCCACCCATTGGGGGTTGCATGCCCTCTCTCATTTTTTTTTTTAAACAACTGCTACGTGTATTTATTTATTTATTTTTTTAATATTTTTTATTAAGGATTTTCTTGTTTTACAGAAGTGTAGTGCCTCGTATTTTTTTCCCCTTCTTCTTCCATAAGATACACATGTAAATGGCCTAAAAATGGGATCATCTCCCATTCCTGCTTGTTAAAAATTTGTTCTGTTGATGAGGGGGGCCATTGTTCCTTCTTTAAAAATAACACACAACAACAACAATACAAAAACTTATGCATACTTGCAGGGTCTTGTACGATGTCTAAAACTGATATGAGGGACACACCTCCCTAATAGAGGATTCTCCACTCCTACTTGAGCCATTATTTACTGTAGCCATGTCAGAATTGCAACATGGGTCGGATATGCATTCCTTCTCTGAAGCTTCTTTTGTCTTCACAATGCACAAATTCCAACTACCACAACTTCCATTTCTGCCTTTTCTTTTTCAAGGCTTCTCAGACTTCACATATGAACATTTATTTCACATTGGAGCCAGCTGCTCAGTATTATTACTGTTCTTCTGCACAATTGGATTGTATCTGCAATTTGCCATACCTCCAGAGTATGTTTAATTTGAAAGCCTTCCCCCCCTAAACATTCAGTGGCCTTTGGGATATCAGTGTCTTGAGGTGTGTGTAAGAGATTGGGGGTGTGACATATTTTTTTCTGGTATTGGAGCCTTTCTTTCCCCTTATTAAGGTAATTTTATTTTATTTTACTTTTTATTATAATTCTGTACCTTCCGTATTTTCAAAGGAACTGGTTCTGCTCCAAATTTCATCCTCACCCTGAATTGGTGATACACCTTGAACTGGTGCTGTGAATTCAGCCTCTTTCTCTATGTAAGCTAATCGAGGTATTGTCCTACCTGTGGAATCTTATAGATATCCAAAACAGTTGCTACATAAAAGGAGATTTCAGAATCAATTCCCCCAATGACGCCTGCCAGATTATTTTCAACATCACATATATAGTTAGGAACAAATTTTTCCACCCTGGATAAAAGCAGCAGTGTGGCGAGATATGTGCTCCTTGCATTGTTATAGCTGTCATATAAGTGAAAGCTCAAGGTGATATTGGGTAGGATGTGAGGGTCTTCATTGATCTCCTTGACTGCAAATGCCAAGGCCACGATGTGCTGGTAAAGCTTAGGCACCACCCTAGAATGAGAGTTGCAAATAGCATCAGGAGGAACTGATATATCCTTTTACATATCAACACAGTTGTTAATCATTTTGTGTTCAGTGGAGTTAACTACCTGTCAATTCCATTGTTGAACAGTTATTATAATCAGCAAGTTCTTCCAGATTTTTAGAAAACAAACTTGCTCCATTTTCCTGGTGACAGCCCTTGAGATACTTGAGAATAGCTATCCTACTTCCCCTCAGTCTTCTATTTTCATAGCTAAAAATACCCAACCCCCTCAACGTTCCCTCACAAGGTTTGGTTTCCAGACACTTGATCATACGTGTCACCTTCCTCAGCACACGTTGAAGCTTGTCAATATCCTTCTTAAATAGTGCTGAACACACTGAACAAAGTACACCAGGTGTGGTCTGAGCATGGCAGAATAGCGCTCCTCTATTACTTCTTTTGATGGGCTCACTATACTTTTGTTGATGCAGACTCCTTGATCCTTTTCACATGTGCTACTGGCATGCCAGGTTTTCCATATCTTAGATTTGTGCAGCTGATATTTCCTGCCTAATTGCAGAACCCGCCATTTGTCCCGACTGAAATTCATTTTGTTAGTTTTGCCGCAGTTCTGCAATCTGTAAAGGCCAATGGTATCTAGACCAGGGGTTGCTAATGTGGTGGCCATTGGAACATTGGAACCCCTGGGGTCTTTCCCTGAAACATCTGAAGTCTTTCCCTGACATTCACAGTATTTCTCGGTTCTGTCATGCAATGACAGCTTCCTTGTTCATGAGGCAGTGATAGTGGTTGTAATTCACAGATTTCTATACTTCATAATATATACTATCATTGTGAAACAAATCTTAGACTAAGATCAGAAAATGAAATGATATGGGCATTTTGGTTCAGAACAGTTTTTTTTAATTGATTCTCACTTACACTCCTGTTCAGATAAAGTCTATCGAAAACGGCTGTTCAAAAGGGCTATCTCAGACACACAAATATATACACATTTCAATACATTTATATTCATTTCCCTATTGAGAAATGGGAGCTTCTACAGTATTCTTTTAATTCACACGAGATTCTTATGGATTTTACATCAGCATATGTCCCACTGAAATGAAAAGTGGTTATCCCTAGGTAAATGGGTATAAGTTTGCAGCCTCAGTCATTATTCCGAGGCTGAAACTCTTGGTTAGATCATTCCGCTGCTGTAATAAATGAGTGGCTTAGTTCTTACACAAGTTCTTCAGGCAGCGCTGGCAGGGGTTCCTCAGTGAATGTTGCTGGAGAGGAGATGAAGCCACCATGGAAAACAATGCCACCAATGAGGAACTCTCCTGGCTGATGATACATTTGAAGTGGACGGTGTGGACTTTGAAGCCTGCATTTTCCTATGCGAGCCTGACATACATTGTAAGAAATCAGTTCCAGCAGCAAGAATACTAAAACCACCATTCTCAATACAAAGGCAACTGGTTGTTCTATGCAAAAACTACGTTTTATATACTCCAAGATAAAAATTGTCTTATTTAAATGGTAGTTTATTTCCCTGAGACGATGCAATGTCAGAGTATCCAAAAACAGGCTTGCGGATCACAAGTCTGATTAATTCTGATTAATTTTTATATACTTTGCATTAGGTTTACCAGTGGTCACTGTAAGTCCCCACTGTTTTTTGAGAAGCAGCTGCTCAAATTATAGCCCTGTTAATGATCAAGAAGCAATGTAATTATTCATTCAGTGCTTAGAATTCCCTCTGGAATGGTTGAAGAAAATGTGTTTGTCACATATTTGGAACTGTTATTTTTATTACCCTTTCAGTTGATAATAAGGGACCACTGTTGGATTGGGGAACCAATGTAACCAATGTAGTTTCCAAAATGTGTAGTCAGCATCATGGAATTAGGGTCCCTTCCCAGTGTGTGAGTCTAGGATACATGAGCTACTACTTCCCTTAATCAGAGTACTTTGTCAGGGGAAGTCCAGGGAGAACAGCTACATGGGCTCCTCTGTTGGCTTTGTTGGGTTGAGGCATTCTGAGAAGAAGCAAAATGAATACAGTGGTGCCTCGCAAGACGAAATTAATCCTTTCCGTGAGGCTCTTCGTATAGCGGTTTTTTTGTCTTGCAAAGCAAGCCCATTGACAGCTTAGCGGATTAGCGCTATTAGTGGTTTAGTGGCTTTTAGCGGATCAGCTGATAAGCGGCTTAGGGCTTAGGAAAAGGGGGGGGAGGGGAAAAAACTGCAGGAACTCGCAAGACATTATCGTCTTGCGAAGCAAGCCCATAGGGAAATTCGTTTTGTGAAGCGCCTCCAAAACGGAAAACCCTTTCGTCTAGCGGGTTTTCCGTCTTGCGAGGTGTTCGTCTTGCGGGGCACCACTGTACAAGGAGATATAGTCCAGTTATGATTTGCTACATCAAATAGACTTGTTCATGCTTTAATTCTTTCTTATGATAAGCTGTCCCCTGCTGTTTAACTCTGGCCTCAGCAAAATGATATAGCATTTGGGGGAAAAGATGCAGCCCAGTAATCCAAAACTAGAGGCCAAAATAGAAAAGATCTCCACAGCCACCATGTACTTTCCCTTGGTACTCAGGTAGGTAGGAACAAAGGACAGCCACACACTGCAAAAGACCAACATGCTGAAAGTGATAAACTTGGCTTCATTAAAACTGTCTGGTAGCTTCCTAGCTAGGAAAGCCACAGTGAAACTGACCATGGCCAGCATTCCCATGAAGCCTAGGACACAGTAGAACATGGTGACTGATCCTTCATTACATTGCAGTACAATTTCTTTAGTCACTGAGTGCTTGTCTAAATCAGGTAGTGGGGGAGCAATTATCAGCCAGGCACTACAAATCATCATTTGAATGAGGAAGCTGAAAAGAACAATGGAGATGGCCAGATTTCCCCCCACCCATCTCCTCATTCTGGAGCCTGGCTTGGTAGCCATGAAAGCTAGAACCACTATAGTTGTTTTTGCTAAGATGCAAGACACTGCTACTGAGAAGATGACTCCAAAAGCAGTTTGTCGAAGGAGGCAGGTTATTTTTGTGGGCTGGCCAATGAATAGCAAAGGACAAAGGAAGGAGAGAATGAGGGCTATGAGGAGAACATAGGTGAGGGTCTGATTGTTGGCTTTCACGATGGGAGTCTCTTTGTGCTTGATGAAGATCCTAAGGACCAAAGCTGTAATGAAAGTCAATAAAAGAGCTAACGTGACTAAACTGATCCCCAGAGGTTCATCGTAAGACAGGAAGCTTATATCTTTTGGAAGACATATATCCTGGCCAATGTTTGGATACTGATCTTCTGTGCATTGAAAACAGTCATCCATGTCTGAAGAAAGAAAGAAGAAAGAAAGAAAGAAAGAAAGAAAGAAAGAAGAAAGAAAGAAAGAAAGAAAGAAAGAAAGAAAGAAAGAAAGAAAGAAAGAAAGAAAGATATTAATTGCACACTCTTAAGAGAGTCAGAGGTGGTGGGCTCTGTTGGCTCACAAAGACAAGGCCACACATCTCTCCCCCCACCCACATTTGATCATTTCTCACTCAATGTCATTTCTTTGGAATAATGCAAATAGTTGTGCACTTTGTAAAATACTTCAGTATTTTGATCTAATTCAATAGAATATCAGCTGACCAGAACGGGTGCTTCCACACTTTCTGATTCTGCAGCTGTTACTCAGCTCATTTTAAGGGTGAATCTGTGTGCTTGGTGAAGCTGATCAGCTTCAAGTGCCAATGGATCTTGTTATGGGTTAAGGGGGCTGCTTGTGCGTAAATGGTTGAGCTCTCAACTCATGCAATCAGTTTCTAAACTCTCCCAGTCCGCGGAGCCATGGGTGCATGGCTACCTCAATCGCTGGCAGAATCCGTCAGTGGGCGTTTCCGGAATTTACGCCAACATAAGAGTTCCTTAACGGAAACTCTCCTTCTGGATTCTCTGCGTGACAGTTTCCTACGCGGAGTAGGTGTCCCCAGCGGAGGTCCTGAAACCTCTCCGCTGTTCTCACTGGAAGTATCTTGGAGCCATCCCTCCGACTGAGTTTCTGTGGGAACTCTCTCTCACCCCCTGCTGGTTCCTTCCTCAGCATCCGAGGCTCTCCTACCCTCCTTGAGCCCTTCCACCACCTGACTCTCCGATGGCAGTTCCCTGACAGATCTGATTCAGATTTAGAAATGCTTACTGAAGATCCACTGAAATCAGTGATACTTGTTTATGTGATTTCCCATTTATTCAAATGGTTCTCTCTAAACATAACTAAATAGTTATACAACACTGTATTAAAAATAGGCTTGTAGTTCACTTATAATGGATTTCAAATCAATTGCCCATGAATTGGGGCAATATTTTAAACATCAAGGAAATCACTGTTAAAAAACAAACCTATTGATATACATAACCAGATCAAAATCATCTATGAAATAGGTGGTATACATACATCTATAGAAAACATTATTTAACCTTTCTTACCTTCCTGGTTGGAAATCTTTCCTTCTGGACATGGAATGCAGTCATAGCAACAAAATGGGTTCCCTTCCTTCTTGGTCCGACTATAACCCGAACCGCAATGATCATTACATATAGAAATGGGCCGAGTCTGTCCATAAATATTAAAATATAATGTTTTAGGTAATATCACGAACACTAGAAAGTATTGCAAATGCAGTGGGCTTTTAGAACTTTAGTCCTTGGCTCATATTATGGTATGTTATTATTTATTTATATAACACTTTTTAGAGCAAATGCCACCAAAACAGTGAGCATTAAAATCAATGACATATTTTAAAACAAACCAAAGGAATGTGCATCAAACAATAGAGGTGGTCTGACCCCAAAATTGTTAACTGTGCCCATAGTAACTATAAATGAGGATGTTTGACGTGACACTTTGGGGAAAGGGACATGTTTTGGGTACTGCCACAGATAATTCCCTTTCCTAGACGGCCATCCCTCATGTTTCTGAGGGTGGCAGAAGTAACAAGAGGGAATCTTAATACTCAAAAGGTTATGTATGGAAAGAGGCAAGATATGTTGAAGCTAAATAATCTTATAAATAACACAAAACTGTGCGACTCAAATTCATTACAAAAGTCAAAGCGTTCTGGAAGAAATGTGTCTTCACCTGTTTCATTGTATGAAGTTCATTCATTGTATGAAGTCCACACTCAAATTATGAGAGGGTTACATTTTGGGGTTAGTGTGTGAAGCCAAAATTGCCTATAGTTAGAATGCATGTAATTGAATGGTGGGTGGAATTGCCAAAGTCTTCCCTGCCACCCCAAGAATGAACATTAAGTGGCACATTATTATGGAACTACAACATGAATGTTCAGATTGAAAGCCATAGTTTGAATTGGGCTAAATAAATTTACAGAATACTGAGAAACAACCATGGGACAAGTGATGGAATGAACCCTGAAAGATTCGGAGTACCCACCTGGTTAAATTGGTTGGGCCATACAATGGCATCCTCATGAATGGTGAACGGTTTTTCCTGGATACCCAGGGAGTCTATCTTCCCAATTTTGACTCTACGAAAGGACTGATTTGGAAACATGAGCCAGTTTATAATGTCAAAGCCAGCAACTAATTCACCATTTGTGTCAAAACGCACATTTTCTCCTGCACTGTTGTTAAATAAAATACTTCTGAGGATGTGATGGAGCTAAATAATGAAAATAGGATGGAAGATAAATATAAATGCTCAAACTATGTTATCATACAACATAGTTGTCACAGCCACCCAGGTGGGTCCCAGCTCACGAGAGACCTTACTCCGTTATAGTTTACTTACAGGAAAAGTTTATTGAAGATAATTGCTTCTTTCACAGTTCAGCATTGTGGCTGTACGTCTGTCACGTTAGACCGCCGAAGTCCCCCTCTGACTCCTCCCCTCCTCCACACCAACTTAATAGCCTGGCTCTAGACCACCTCTTCCTCTCCTTTCTTTTCCGCAGGGTCTTTCTGCCCCCCTGGGTTCTCTCTTTCCGGGATTCGCCTGAGGCTGAATCCTCTGCCGCCTCCTGCCCCCTCCTTCTGGCTTTGGGGCCGGGCTCCTCCTCTGAGCTTTCCCCACTTCCGCGCGCCTCTATGTTTGAACTTGGCGCGCGTACGTTGCTTTTGACCTTTCCTTCGTCCTCTATACTGCCCCCTGTTCCACTCTCTACCCTTTCCGGCTGAACACCTTGCTCCAACCCCCTCTCTCTGTTTTCTCCTGTTCCTCCTCCCTCCGAGAGGCTGACAACTCCACCCCCTTTACTCCGTTCCGGCTGAGACCCCTCTGACAGCGTCTGTGCTTCACTGGGCTTTCTCCCCTCCTTCCCTGACTTTTCACAGCTTCTCTCTTCTCCTGCTTTTCGCCTGATCATGCTAGCTCCCTTTTGGGAATCCTCTGACTCACTGCTTAGGCTCATAGATTCCCTTCGAATTCCGTCATCTTCTTCCTCGTCTCTCTCTCCCTCCTCCCACTCGCTTTCCGTCTCCTCTGCCATCTCCTCACTTCTCCCAGAAACCCTGACATCCATCCCCCCCTCGAAGCCCCCCCTTCCCCCCTCCCGGTCGCTGGGTGCAGGTTGAGGGAAATGTGGTTCTTCCTGGGTCGGTTCAGGATACCGGGTGTCCACGTCAATCTTCTCCTCTGGCAGCTCCGTATACGTGTGTTCGAACTCGGGTTCCCCCCCTGAAGGCATCACAGTCTCTTCCTCCCTCACTGCTTCTCCTGGCGCTGCCTGCCAAGGACCTATCATCCACCTCTGACTCCATACCTCCCTTGGCTGATCCACCCACCAATAAGGGTTTGTCTCTCCCCCCCCCAGGCGGGGATCCCTGGTCGGGCTTGTTTTGGGCGTAGAGCCCTCGGGCGAGGAGAAACCCCCGAACGTGCTGCCCGACAAAGTGGGCGTGAAAAGCCAATCATCAAAATACTCCTCGGGCATGGGTTTGTGCGGTAAAATTGCATGAAACTCCTCCTTCAACAGGGGTTCGTCCAAAGCGTAACCCGGCACCCAGCTATTTGCAGAGACTGGAGTGCCTTCCCTGGCGAGAAAATATTCAACTCCCTCCTCCCCCCATCGTGAATCCAGTATCTCTGTGACCTCATTAAGAGGTTCTGGTCTTGGCGACTCCCCTCTCTCAGGCGCCCTTCTACGTGGCTCTGGAGGTGCTCCTGACTCTTGAAACCTGTGTGGGGCTTTGTAGGGAGTGAGCACCGACCTATGAAAGACCGGGTGCACCCTGGAGCCCTCCGGAAGGGCTAGGCGAAAAGCCACCGGATTGATCTTAGCCTCAACTTGATATGGTCCTAGCTGCCTGTGTTCTAACTTCTTTTTGGCCAACGACCTGGCCGGCATCGCGTGGGCTGCTAACCATACCCAGTCCCCAACCTGAATGTCTTCCCCCGCCCTTCTGTGTTTATCGGCTTGCACCTTATACGCCTGCTTTGCCAGCTCCAAATGTCTCCGCAGCTCCTCGTGCACCTCTTGCAACTCTGCTGCAAACTGGTCGGCATTTTGAGGTCCCCCCCCTTCAGGTGCTGTAAAGCTCGGGAAGGTTCTGGGATGACGTCCATAGTTCGCGAAGAAAGGCGTCACCCCGGTGGATGCGTGCTTCGTGTTGTTGTAGGCGAACTCAGCCATCGGCAGGTAGTCCACCCACGCCGCGGGTCGCTGGTTGGCGTAACACCGTAGGTACTGCTGCATGATCGCGTTGACCCTCTCCGCTTGACCGTTGGTCTGTGGATGCCTCGCCGACGTCAGGTTGATCTTGACGTGCAAGATACCCAGAAGCTTCCGCCAGAAAGTGGAAACAAATTGGCGCCCCCTGTCGGACAAGACGGACTGCGGTAGTCCATGCACTCTGAAGACGTGATCGATGAAGAGCTTTGCGGTCTGTTCTGCCGTCGCCACCTTGGCACAAGGAATGAAGTGCGCCATCTTGGTGAACAAGTCCACAACCACTAACACCGCCGTCTTACCTCTGGAGCTGGGCAGGTCTGTAACAAAGTCCAACGCTACCCTCTCCCACGGTTGCTGCGGTGTCTCCAGCGGTTCTAACAATCCCGCCTGCTTCTGATGCACTGGTTTGGACCTCTGGCAGATATCGCACCTGGCTACGTAGTCCGCCACCTCTCCTCTCATCTGGGGCCACCAAAAGTCCCTTGCCACCAACTCCATCGTCTTCTCTTTGCCGAAATGGCCCGCACTCGGGGCATCGTGCAATTGTTGCAAAACCGTGGCGCGAAGCTCGTCGGTGGGCACGTAAAGGGCGCCCTTGCGAGTCAAAAGTCCATCCTGCAACTGAAACTCATTGTTGTCAGGCGACCCTCTGCGGAGCTCCTCCATCTTGGATTGTGCAAACTGATCCTCTTGCAGCGCGCGTCGCACCGCGTCCAGGTCGACTGCGATGGTAGCGCACGTCCACGCCTGCGGTGCGAAAATGTACTTTGCTGCGATTGGAGCTACTTCCTCCAGGTATTGAGGCTTTCGGGACAGCGCGTCTGCTATAACATTGGAGTCTCCAGGGATGTATTCTATTTTGAAATCGAAATCCGCAAAGAATTCCGCCCAGCGCATGTGTCGTTGGGTTTGCAATTTAGCCGTCCGCCAATACTCCAAGTTCTTGTGATCCGTGCGGACCTGCACCGTGTGCTTGGCTCCTATCAAGAAGTGTCGCCACGCTTTGAAAGCTGCATGAATGGCCAACAACTCCCTGTCCCATATGGTGTAGTTGCGCTCCGTCTTGCTGAGCTTCCGGGAGTAGAATGCACCCGGTCTCCAGTTGCCTTGCGAATCCTCTTGCAAGAGGACGGCCCCAACTGCTCTGTCTGATGCATCTGTCTCTACCCGCATGGGCCTGCCAGGATTCACGTGCAGCAGCTGCTCCTCGGAGGCGAAAAGGCTTTTAAGCTTCCGAAAGGATCGCTCTGCTTGTTCGGTCCAGACGAACTTCTTCTTCTTGGAACTGAGGGTGTCAGTGATTGCCGCCGTCGCGTTTGCAAAACCTTTAATAAACTTGCGATAAAAATTGGCAAAGCCGATGAACCTCTGGACCTCCTTCCGATTTCGAGGGCTTTTCCAGTCCAACAGCGCTTGGACTTTAGTCTTGTCCATGGCCAGTCCCTCGTCGGACAGCTTGTAGCCAAGGAAATCTACCTCTCTCACATCAAACTGGCACTTCTCCAACTTGGCGTACAGCCTGTGTTCCTTCAGCCTCTGCAGAACTTCCTTCACGTCCTTATCGTGATCCTCTGGCGATTCCGAGAAAATCAGGATATCGTCGAGAAAACAGACACACTTCTTGTAGAGGAGACCTGCCAGGACGTGATGCATGAATGCTTGGAAAACATGGCTGCCATTTTGTAGACCGAAGGGCATAACTCTGTATTCGTACGTGCCCAAAGGAGTGAACATGGCCGTCTTCCACTCGTCGCCCTTCCTGATGCGGATGAGGTTGTAAGCTCCACGTAAATCCAGCTTGGTAAAAATCTTCCCCCTCCTGACTGTAGCCAAAAGGTCGTCAATTTTGGGCATGGGGAAGGCCTTGGGCTTAGTTAGTCTGTTTATGAACCGGTAGTCCACAATGAGCCTCTTCTGGGGCGTGTCTTTCTTTTTCACAAAGAAAACAGGACTGCCTCCCGCTGCTTTAGATTCCTGGATGAATCCGCGCTTGAGGTTGTGTTCTATGAACTCCCGAAGCTCTTGCAGCTCGTCTTCCGACATGGAGTACAGCTTGGCAGTTGGCAACTGCGCGCCTGGCACTAAGTCAATCGCGCAGTCGTAAGGTCTGTGAGGCGGCAATTTGTCAGCTTCCTTTTCGCAGAAAACCTCCAAGAACTCCGCGTACTTGTGAGGAACCGCTTGCACCATACTCAGATGCAGCTGCTGTTCGGCTTCTCCTCCTTGATCGGTTTGGATGCAATTCTGGGCGCAATACGATGAACAAAAGGTGATCTGCCTCTGGTACCAAGCAACCGCGGGACTGTGCCTGTCCAGCCAACTCATGCCCAACACGATGGGCGTGTCCGATAAGTGGGTGACATTGAAACTAATAAGCTCTCGATGGTCTCCAATTTGCATCATCATGGGAGGGGTTTGCTGCACCACTTGCCCCCCCAGCAACTTCCTGCCGTCTACCGTGACCACGTTCAGAGGCGTCGTTGCAGGCAGGAGCGCTATGTTATGCTGCTTGACGAACTGTAATCCCACGAAATCGGCGTTGCTTCCCGAATCGATGGTTGTTGGAACCTCGAGAAGTCGCCCATCAGGCAGCTGGAGTGTTGCTGTGAGTAAAACTGCTGGTTTGGGAGGTAAAGGGTCCATGCGCTGCAAGGATGTTGGGGACTTCTCTACAGATCCGCCTGGCTGAGCCCCAGTAGCTCTGCTTCCAGCCAGGCACTGCAGTTTCCCTGAAGCTGCTCCTCTGATTGCACCTCTGCTGTCACAGTTGCTAGTGCTGCAGTGTGCTTCTGGAGCCTCTGGGGGCACTCTTTCGCCATATGGTGTGCACTGTCGCAGATGTAACACTTCCTGGTCCCTCTAGGAGGCTTCGCTTTGGCTGCAGCAGGGATGGGGCTCTGGGATGGCTTTTGAGCCCTAGCACCACCAATCTCCATTGGCTCTTCGCCTTCCTTCCCCATTGGTGAGGGGTGCGCACGGCTGAAATCCCTGTGCACAAAAGGGAGAGCTTTTGCTTGCGCGCGCGCTTGGGGCCCCCCCTCCTCGTGCCACGGACGTCCCTCATGTCGAATTCCTATAGCCAAAGCCCGTTGCACCACGTCTTCCAGGGTCTGGGGTCTGTCCCCCCTTGCGATCTCATCCTTGACGGAGGGGCTCAATCCCTCCCAAAAAAGATCCCTGACCGGTAGACTGTCCTTCGGCCAATCTAAGGCGGTGAGCAATGCAAAAAATTTAGAATGATATTGGCGTACAGTGGCTCTCCCCTGCCTCAGCCCGTGCATCTGCCGGCGCGCAATGTCCTTATCCACAGAGGATTGAAAACAAGCATCCATTGCCTTGATAAACGCATCTGCATTGCGACGGGCTGGTCCATCTTCGCGCCACAGATTGCGTAGCCAAGCCCTGGCCTCCCCATGCAGGTGCGAAACAATAAATCCCACTCTCTCCTCCTCATCTCTAAAATCATGACGGAGTAAATGCAGTGCATACACGACATCTGCCCTGAAGTTGGGATAGTCTTGCAAGTTGCCATTAAAATGCGAAACTAGGGCACCCCCCCTCCTTCCAAGCGCAATGCCCTCCGCTCTGGAGCCCGGGGTCCCCGCCTTGTCCGCATTTTCCCACCTTGCTTGCAAATCCTGGCACGCTTTCTCCAAGTCAGCATTCTTCTTCTGCGAAGCAATGACTGCCGTTGTGAGAGTGGTAATCTGATCCCGGAGTGCAGCCAGCTGTTCCTCAGCACTCATGGCTGCCCCGTTCGTGAGCTTCGCAAAAAAAAAATTTTTGCTTTCAGAGGGAGGGGGACTTTCTGTCACAGCCACCCAGGTGGGTCCCAGCTCACGAGAGACCTTACTCCGTTATAGTTTACTTACAGGAAAAGTTTATTGAAGATAATTGCTTCTTTCACAGTTCAGCATTGTGGCTGTACGTCTGTCACGTTAGACCGCCGAAGTCCCCCTCTGACTCCTCCCCTCCTCCACACCAACTTAATAGCCTGGCTCTAGACCACCTCTTCCTCTCCTTTCTTTTCCGCAGGGTCTTTCTGCCCCCCTGGGTTCTCTCTTTCCGGGATTCGCCTGAGGCTGAATCCTCTGCCGCCTCCTGCCCCCTCTTTCTGGCTTTGGGGCCGGGCTCCTCCTCTGAGCTTTCCCCACTTCCGCGCGCCTCTATGTTTGAACTTGGCGCGCGTACGTTGCTTTTGACCTTTCCTTCGTCCTCTATACTGCCCCCTGTTCCACTCTCTACCCTTTCCGGCTGAACACCTTGCTCCAACCCCCTCTCTCTGTTTTCTCCTGTTCCTCCTCCCTCCGAGAGGCTGACAACTCCACCCCCTTTACTCCGTTCCGGCTGAGACCCCTCTGACAGCGTCTGTGCTTCACTGGGCTTTCTCCCCTCCTTCCCTGACTTTTCACAGCTTCTCTCTTCTCCTGCTTTTCGCCTGATCATGCTAGCTCCCTTTTGGGAATCCTCTGACTCACTGCTTAGGCTCATAGATTCCCTTCGAATTCCGTCATCTTCTTCCACGTCTCTCTCTCCCTCCTCCCACTCGCTTTCCGTCTCCTCTGCCATCTCCTCACTTCTCCCAGAAACCCTGACAATAGTGAAAATACATTCAAGGGATGGGATTATGATCTCTTGAAAGCTTTGGGTGAGCTAATGTGTCAGGCCTGCCCTTCTCAAACAAAGAACAGATTAATTTAAAACAAATCAAAGTCTTGATGAAATAAATGGTGCCATTCGCCTCTCCCCTTCCCCTCAATGAATGCTCCCCTTCCCCTCAATTAAATACTGGACAAAAAATCAGAGCAGCACCAAGTTATGAAACTCCATCCCCCCCCCCAAAGTGCACAGGTCCACAGGTGAAGGGATGGTAAGACGTTGTTTAATAAACTATGGGGAGATTTGTCAGTCTCTGGGATGGGGTACTGCGGGGGGGGGGGGGACGACAAATGCTAGATGTATTGTAAGCTTTTCTCCAAAAAGAAATTTATAGTTAATCTCATGGAAGGTTGAGAAAGCTCGCCCATATTTCCCCACCAAAACATATGGAGGTATCTTCAGGACATTACCTGCCAAGGTTGTGGATTTGGAAGCTCCCTTCTTACACCCTCTGCCATTCCCCTCTGCTTGAATTGGGATGAATGTCTGATGTGCAAAGCATGTGCCACCGCATAGACTGCATTGTAGATGGTGTAGCTATGAGCTGTCATTCTCATTTCAAAAACAGACATGGGAAGTGCCTCCATCTTCTCCTCCCCAGTGCAAGTTTGCCCACCTATATTATCTGGCACAGAACTGGGGAATGAACAGTTAAATGAATCTTCCCAGAAGTCCTTGATAAAACCATCTTCTGTTTCTGTGCTTGGGTTCTTGTTCTGAAGAAACTTCTGGAAAGCTAACAGATCCACTGAGTGAATTCCAAGGGAGAGAGAACCATGAAGGAAACTTATGTCCCAATTTCTTTGGAATGGAAATGATGTGATATCCATTTGGGCTGTCATGAACCAGACTTTACCCTTGGTCCTCATTGGTATATGCTCAAATTTTACAATCTGGGGCACCATTTTCAATACTATCATTGTCTGAATTTCTCCATGTACAACCACAACATTCGTAGTGCTTCCCATAATAACACTGACGCAGTGAAAGCCCTCCTGCACCATGTCAGTGGTACCACTGGAAGATGTTAGCTTTGGGAATGTTTCTATGAAGTCAAAGCAGATGCCACTCTGGGAAAACATTGGAAGTACATTCTCTATAAACCCTTCTGTATTATCCCCATCTTGAGAAACCACTCCAATCCATGTCCACTGGAAATGCAGCAGTAACTGGATAATTCCTCTATATTGACGGTCCCCATTTGGGAACATTTGGTAGAAGAAAACTCCTTGAGACTCTTTATTCATGACTGGGGAAGAGCCATATATGAGCTAAGGTTTTTTTATATTTAAAAAAAGATGAGAAGAGAAGAATGGTTTTCAATATAAAACAATTACTTGTGTGTAGTTTTGTTTTCTTTCTTCTGTTCATTTCTGGCCGGGACCATAACGGTTAAGTAGATCCTGCAGATTGCAGGATTGAATTATGTGTTCAACTACTAGAGTCTACTTTCCCTGTGCATTTCATGCAAAGAACACGCTGAGGAAGTAGGCCCCTGCAACTAGCAGGATTGAAACCTCAACTCACCAGATGCTCAGCCTAGGGTATATAATTGCTCAGTTTTACTGTGTGCTTCAATGCACTGCTTGCTACAGCCATGTGAAGACAAATCTCATTCTTCCTACCAAGACTGCGCCCCAACAGCCCCTGATCACTCCAGCAGGCCAGACCCAATCTGGGACTGTTTCTACCTAACTCATCTAGTTCCACCCAAATTTGTCCAATTCAGGATTTGGGCTTTGGCTAAATCTGACCCATCAGTGTGTTAGGAATGGGAGGATCTGTCAATATTTCTCTTAAGTTTCTTATTTAACCACATCAATTAGATTTCTTTTTAAGCCTCATGAAAATTTCTCCTAAAACACAAAACATGTGTGCAAATTTTGCCCAATATGCACATTTTTGCAAAGCATTATCACCAATACAATGCATTTTAAGGATATTTTTACTAATGTGCATTTTTTTAATGCACTTTACCATAATCTGTGCATTTTTGGACACATTATTTTATTGGAGAACTGCTTTGCAAAATCTGGAAAAGGGGGAATTTCAAAGAATGGCTACATTTCATGTATTGTGTGAATTAGTTGAAATTCAGATGTGAATGAATTTGCATCTTACTTGTGGTATCTTGTAGGTACACAGGATGATTGTCATATGAAGACAGACATTAGAATTAGGTCCCCCAATGACTGCTATTGGAGTGCTCTCAGCATCACATTTATAGTTAGGGATGGCCTTGGCCCTTCTTGAGAGAAGCTCCATTGAGGCTTCATAGGTCCAGCTTGCACTGAAATGACTGTTATAAATTTGGAAGCCCAGGGTGATGTTGGGCAAGATCTGGGGAGTTTCATTGATCTCCTTTACAGCAAATGCCAAGGCCAGGATGTGTTGGTAGACGTGAGTCAGCACCCTGTATTGAGAGTTACATGCCACATTACAGTTCATCTGCTTCAGATCATAACATTGACTTCTTTTCAGTTCAGTATCCAATTCAAAAATAGTTTGTAATCTCACATTTCCCAGGTGTAAAAGACTAGATCATGAAACAGTATGTGAATCAGTAGTTTTAATACATGTAGAAAAGACATAATTCAATAAGGGGTTTTCATTTATTCTGACCTCTAGGAAATCTGGATGAGGTGTTTTGTATGTTTAATATTTGCTGGTCAAAAGTTATTTGTAGTCTGAATGTTCTTCATTCACACAGAATACATACCCTAATAAGGAAATACCAATGTAGCATTTTTCTTTGAGTTTTTCTTCCAATGGATAAAAAATACCTAGTTTCATAGCAGCAAAGATGGAGAAATTATCTTCAATCTCTAGTTTTAAGTATCTTTAGTTTCAAGATGCGGTCTTAATTTGTAATGTAAAATAAGTTTTAAGCCTGTTTTGATGCCATGTGGATCTCTGCATGCCTCACTCGACATCTGTACAAGCATTAGTCCTGGAAGCCAATATTTTAGGCTTGGTAAATGTTTTAAAATTCTTCAATAAAGTTTAAAAAGAAAATGAGTATTCGAAGTGGGTAAATCAAAATAATCTTAAATTTATTTTTCTTTGTGGGATGTTTGTTGTTTTTGAAAAACAAAGGAGCAGATGAATGCCGAAACAGGAGAGAAGAGATTTAGGAGTGAACACATGCAAAAGTGAGCAGACCAGACACAGACTGGTTCCCATATTTCTGATACAGGGGTGGCTAAGCCCTTTTCAGACTTAGGGCTGCATCACTCCATTGTGCATCAGCAGTGTGTTTTGCCATAAAACAGTATGTGGCTCATTAATAAAGAACATGTGGGCACCCTACACATGCAGGTGTGCACATGCACACACACCATAAACATGCACACACACACGCAGATGTGCATAGACCCTCTCCCCATTCTTCAACTGACCTGTATAATGTGACCAAGCCTGCATTGTCTCGAGAAGGGAAAAAATGATATTTTTAGGCAGACGAAAGTGATTGACTTTATGGGACTGGCAGAAATGACCGGCAGAATCCGCGACCAAGAGAAAGAGACAGTGGAGGAAGATTGGAAGAAGTTTAAAGTATATCTTAAGAACTGTTGTAAAATAGAGGAGTGATAAAATGTCAAGGGGAAGGAAGATGCAGAATTGCAGCTAAAACTGTTTGATGATTTAAGGTGAAATTGAGAATGACAATGAGTTTAAATTTAAAATTTAATTGGCAAAAAGGGTTGTTGAAAAACTGCAAAATAAGGATGCAAAAAGGGTGAGGTACGGGGAAGTCCGAGAAACGAGGCGTATGAAAATGAGGTTAAGAAATGATATTTTTTGGGTGTGTTTGTATTTGTTGATGTTTGTGTGTTGTTGCTGTTTAGTGTTAAAAATTGGAAAATTAATAAAAAATTATATATATATATATATATAAATGATATTTTTAAAACCTTCAACGGATTACTCTACCCAGCAGTGAATGTGCCTTTTTATCCACTGCTACAACTAATTAGGTTTTAGTGAAGAGGGACGCGTAAGAAAATAATGGTAGAACTCGGCCCATGGTTTAGCAGGTTACTCACATTCGCTAATAGAAACAACTTAAAAGTTTTGGCTCCTCTGTCCTGTTTAATGCAGTAAATCTTGCAAGATGCAATTGGATTTATTCCCCCACTTTCCCCCACAGATTTGATTAAGCAATGCCATTTAGTCACTGCATTCCTTGATTTTGCAGCAAATAAAAGTACTTTGCAATGTTTCTCACTGCATTCACAACAAAGAAATAGGACATGAAAAAATAAATAAATACAAACTTCTATATGTGGATATGAACAGTATCTTGAAATTCAATGAAGTGTTTACAATATCCCTATTTAAATCTGTTCCAGGAATTCTGCCAAATCTCCTAAAGTGAAATGGATACACTGTACACTGTATACTGCAGTTTTGAGTCTACATATCCTACAGAGGATGGGTTTAGATATCCAATCACTGCCTGTGTAAACGCAAGGTCAGATGGGGTAGATGTAAAGAAATGAAGTTCCAATTATTTGTCAGTCCACTGCAGTTAAGTCCAACACCCAGGGCTGGGTTCACTGTGAAGTTCATCAGCATCTAATATGTTTCTAAAGAAACATGCAACTACTTACATATGGTAATCTGAAAATTCCTGAGATGGGTGTTTCTCAAAGGATAGGGTATCTGAAAATATGTAGATCTGAGAAATAATGCCAGCAATGATGAGGTCTCCTGACTGATAATATTTGTGAAGGATAGGGACAGGTTCCCTGAGGGAACATTGAGGAAGAGGAAGAAACTTGCACATCCCCTGTAGTGACAGTAAGAGCACCAGCAGCCTAAACACTACCATCTTGCAAATGATTGGTCATTTAGGCACAAGTTCATCTCTTCTGTTATCACTTCTGCTTAGTATCGCTTTCCAGCAATACTAAGCAGGAAAGCCTAACTTGAATGGTGACTCAATAAGCTGATTCAAAGCCAGACAGGTATGAGTCTCTGTATGTATATTGACCCAACCAAGTGAAGTTCATAGTTATTAATAAGAGCCTCCAGTCTTAGTGTCATCATTCTGCATGTGGGCAGAGGAGGTCCCTGGGGAAGTGGAGAAGATGTAATTCTGAATAATCTGGTAATTACAGGTGAGGTAATCACTTGCTTTGAATCAAAGATGCTGTGCAATATTTTAAAGAAAACATGTTTATCATATCTCAGCCAAAGCCATTTCTTAAGTGGGAGAGATAGATGCTAGGCCACTTCTTTTCTTCTTTTTAGCGTACTATTGAATTTTAGAAAATTTTAGAAAACTTCAAAGCAATAATAATTATAAATTACTCTCATATTATTCTTAAAGGGTGATGTCTAATCCAAGCCATACTCAGAGCAAGCCCATTAAAATCTGTTACAGTTAGGTAGCCGTGTTCATCTGCCGTAGTCGAAACAAAATAAAAGAATTCCTTCCAGTACCAGCTTAGAGATCAACTAAGTTTATTATTGGTATTAGCTTTTGTGTGCATGTATCTGAAGAAGTGTGCATGCACAGAAAAGCTCATACCAATAACAAACTTAGTTGGTCTCTAAGGTGCTACTGGAATGATTTTTTTATTTTCTTTCCATTAAAATCAGTGCACTATGGACTATATTTATATGGATGTACAATGCATATGAATAACAATGTTTAGCACCCAGTGTGTTGAGAACTCCATATTTATATCACTCTTGATGCAACTCAAAACACAACATTTGTGAATTGTAATGTATCTGTCAATCATCAATTATTTTGATGCAATTGAAATCAATAAGATTTAATTACAGGTGTGTTGGTTGACTTGATGAGGTACTTGATTATTCTTTATTTCTTCTTGTTAGTTGTCCCCTGCTGTTCAGTTCTGGCCTCAGCAAAATGACAAAGCATTTTGGGAAAAAGATGCAGCACAGTAAGCCACCACTAGACGCCAAGATGGAGAAGATCTCCACAGCCACCATGTGTTTCCCTTTTGTGCTCAAGTAAGTTGGGACAAAAGACAGCCACACACTGCAGAAGACCAACATGCTGAAAGTGATAAACTTGGCTTCATTAAAACTATCGGGCAACTTCCTAGCTAGGAAAGCCAAAGTTAAGCTGGCAATGGCCAGGAAACCCATGAAGCTCAAAACAGAGTAAAACATGGTATTTGACCCTTCATTGCACACTCTAGTACAATTTTTTCATTGATTGAGTGCATGTCAACATCTGGGAATGGAGGACAGGTTGCCAGCCACACAGTAATAAAAACCATCTGAACAAGGAAGCTGGAAAGAACAATAAAGGTTGTCAGTTGTTTCCCCACCCATCTCCTCATCCTAGAGCCTGGCTTGATAGCCATGAAAGCTAGAACTATTATTGTGGTTTTGGCTAATACACAGGATACTGCCACTGAGAAGATTGCACCAAAAGTAGTTTGTCGTAGGAGACATGTCACTTCTTATGGCTTGCCAATGAATAGCAAAGCACAAAGAAAGGAGAGGAGGAGAGAGGACAGGAGAACATAGGTGAGGTTCCGATTATTGGCTTTGACTATGGGAGTGTCCTGGTGCTTGAGGAATATTCCAGGAACCAAAGTTGTAATTAATGAGGGAAAAAAACCTGCAAATGTGGTCAATATAATCCCCAGAGGCTCACTGTAAGTCAGGAAGCTTATGTATTTTGGGAGGCATCCATCTTGGCCAATGTTTGGATAATGATCTTCTGAACATTGAAAACAGTCATCCATGTCTGAAATCAAATATGAAAAATAGATATAATATGATATTTAATTATGGCATTCTGTTCCTGAATCAGGGTAGTGAACTTGAAATATCAAAAGTTAATTTTGCAGTAAGAATAATAAGAAATTCTACTTCCAGCATAACCTGAGTTCAAGGCCTCAAGGGCCTGCTTTCTCATGGGTTCCAAACAAATCCAGAAATATAAACAAATCAAGCTAGCGGCTGAAGGTGTCAGAGGCCTCTGTGTCTATTGATTTGTGCGTTTGAGGCTGGGGCTTGCATAGTCTTTTTGTTTCAACTGATCCAACCCACTAATATGCTTATGCTCTATGAATTTGTCTGATATTCTGTTCAGCCACCGAAGTTACCTCATGTGAAGTATGTGGAAGACAGCCCTGGATCATTTGACCCTTTTATTAGCTCTCTTTTCCCTCCTATATAAACTACGCAGGACACTCTCTTTTTGAAGTTTAAAGAATAATTTGATTAGTATACATGCTGTTGCAGATTATCATATTCTATGCAGGTAGGTGATAGTTAAATTGCTAGCAGCTTTTACATAAATTAAACGGTTTCAGACTGACTAACTCTTAGGCAGACAGCAGCAGCTCTAACTGTTAAAACCGTTCAGCTAACTGCCATAACTGCCACAGAGTGTATGACATCACAGAGTTCTACGGTTCTTGCCATTAACCCTTTACATATGCTTTGTGGATGCTAACATTTCACCATTTTGAATGTTAGAGCAATTAGTTTGAGCATTTAAAACACTGATGGGAGCAAGCTGGATTGTAGTCAATTTATTTATAAAATAGAAGGCATCAGCCTATTAAATAGGTGGCAAATGTTAAACAAAACACATCTACATATGACATTTCTTACCTTTCTGGTTTGAAATCTTCCCTTCTGGACATGGAAAGCAATCATAGCAGCAAAATGCCTTCCCTTCTTTTTTAGCTCTTCTATAACCTGAACTGCAGTGATCATTACATATGGAAATGGGGCACATCTGTTAGTAAATGATAAAGTAGTTTTTTTAAAAATCCAAAAATAGTTTGTGGAGCTTTTATTTCATTATTATTTCTCTGCAATGAACGAATGGGTTGATACTGACATAAGGAAATATAATGAATTCTTGAGTGCACGTCGTGTTTATGTGGGGAACTTCCCTATAAATGGAGTCCTTTGCCCACATTAAGAAAACATGAGACAAAATATGCATTATGACAGTGTCTCTTGAATTCTGTAGATTTGTCTTCAGCATTCTAACATCCACTACAAAATCTGGAGACAATGTGACTTTTTGAACATTGAGGAAATTATTCAATAGATCCCAAAATGTGCACAGTCACTACCTGTTTAAACTGGTTGGGCCATAAGATGACATCCTCATCAATGATGAAGACATTGTCCTGGTGAACCATGGGCTCAATCTTTCCAACTTTGACCCTGAGGAAGGAGTGGTTTGGAAATGTGATCCAGTTTATAATGTCAAATCCAGCAAGCAATTCTCCATTTTGATTGAAGGAAACTGTTTCCTCCACGCTGTTGTTAAAAGAAATACTTCTGAGGACATGATGGAGCTAATTTATAAGGATGAAAAAATAGGAGGTTGTACAAGGATGCAAAGGATGCAAATACACATCCTACACAAAGGATGCAAAGGTTATAATCTATCAGACATGAAGATTTTGGATTATGTTGTCTTGAAAGGATGTATGTAGGCTAATCCTGGTAAAAATGAAAGTAAATGAACTAAAATGCCAGGAGATGTATTTATTTCCCACAATGCCCCTGAGATAGTGCTTGATTATGACATATGCTTGTTCCAAGTAAAGGTAAAGGACCCCTGGATGGTTAAGTCCAGTTAAAGGTGACTATGGGATGTGACGCTCATCTCGCTTCAGGCTGAGGGAGACAGGATTTGTCCACAGACAGCTTTTCGGGTCATGTGGGCAGGGTGACTAAACCACTTCTGGCACATCGGGACACCGTCCTACAGCACATGGAAATGCTGTTTACCTTCCTGCCACAGCAGTACCTATTTATCTACTTGCATTGGTATGCTTTTGAACTGCTAGGCTGGCAGGAGCTGGGACTGAGCAATGGGAGCTCACCCGTTGCATGGATTTGAACTGTCGACCTTACAATTGGGAAACCCAAGAGGATCAGTGGTTTAGACCACAGCGCCACCCGCTCCCTTGTTCCAAATACAGTGCAGTGCAGGAGGGATGTTGTGGCAACTATGAAAATGTGCTTTCCTCTCTGTGTTTCCAGAAATTCCTCCCCTAGAAAAAAAATTAAGAATCCACACCTACCCACTTACCCCATAATCACTAAAATGAAAAGGTGCTCACTAAAATGAGGAGAGGAAACTTTGAGTTTTCCTCCTGGTTTTTAGACTTGAAGAGATAGTTTAAATGCATGCACATAGATACCATTGCTAGGTTAATCTGGAATGGCTGTGGCAAAAGAACCAGCGCTGATGTCACAAGCAGCTGATGGGAAGATCAATAATCTGCTAAAGCATGGTTGGTGGAAGGGAAATGTTAGGTGGCACAGAAGGCCATGGTGCAAAAATAAAACAAAATAAAATAAAATAAAATAATGAAATGAAATGAAATGAAATGAAATGAAATGAAATGAAATGAAATAAATAAAATAAAATAAAATAAAATAAAATAAAAGTGCTCTGCCTAACTTATTTGTTGGTGGTGGGAAAATGTCTTGGGTTGCTGCCCATAAGAAGCAGGAATTGAATTGAGACAGTGCCATGGAGCAGCTGCCCATATAAAATCCCCCCCAGATGGGTATGTAGGACGCACAAAAGAGGAAATGTCTGGGAATTCCTGCACGTGGCACAGAAATGAAATGAATAATCATCATCATAATTTTGATGGGCCATTGGCCTGATCCAACAGGCTCTTCTAACATTCTATAAGTAAAGAAAAAATCCAAAGTGAAAATCATCAAAGGAGGAGCGAGAAGCTGGTTCCTCATAAGATGTGGCATTCTTGTCCAACCTTCTGTGTTTACCCCTCAATGTGTTCACTCAACTCTCAGGAATACAAGTGGATACAACTGACAGGAATTCGAGAAAGGAAATGATGCTTTTCCCTAGCTTTCACATCAGGTCTTTCCTCCCTTGTTCTACCATAGAGTTAAACTGAAAAGAGCTTACCAAGTCTCACCTATCTCTGCTTGCCATAAAATCAACAAATAGTTGCTTAAAGGTCTTGGATGGAGATGCATGCAATGGGAAGTTTTTGCATCTACAAATATGGGAGCATACCCGAATCTTTAAAATCATGAGCAGGACATTACCTGCCATGGTTGTTGGTCCAGTCTTACTCCATCTGCCATTGCTCTGTGTTTGACTTGGGATGAATGCCTTGTACTAAATGCATGTGCCACTGCATAGACTGCATTGTAGATGCTGTAGCTATTTCCTGTCATAGACATTTCAAAAACAGATGAGGGAAGGGTTTCTAGCTTCTCCTCCCCAGTGCAGACTTTCTTGTTCATCTTGTCTACAAAAGAATTGGGGTATGTACAGCTGAATGATTCCTCCCAGAAATCCTTTATGAAACCATCATTGTTTTCTGAGTAAGGGTTCCTATGCTGAATAAATTTATGGAATCCTGACACCTCCTTTGAGTGAATTGCAAGAGATATAGCACCATGGAGGAAATTTATGTCTGAACTTCTTTGGAACCGAAATGATGTGAAATCCATCTGAGCTGTCATAATCCAGATTTTTGTCCGGATGTTCATTGATATATTTGCAAAGTGTAAAAGCTGGTGCATTGTTCTCATTACCATTATACTCTGAATTTCTCCATATACAACCACAACTTTGGCAGTGCTTTCCATAACAATTTTGATAGATTTCAAGCCCTCTTCTAGCATGTCACCAAAATCACTGGAAGAAGTTTGTTTGGGGAATTTCTCCATGAAGTCAAAGCAGATGCCCCTTTTGGAAAACAATGGGAACATGTCCTCTTTAAACTTCTCTATAGTGTCATCATCCTGAGAAAGCATCCCAATCCATGTCCATGCAAAATGCAACAGTAATTGGAGAATCCCTTTGTATAGGTGGTTCACATTTGGGAACATTTGGTAGAAGAAAATCCCTTCAGTTTTTTTATTCATGACTGGAGCAGAACCATATATGAGCTAAATAATATTTCAAAAATGTTAAAGGATATGAGAGAGAGAGATTTGAGTTGTATTTGGAAAAATGTGATTATATCTGAACATCAATTTATAGCCACTCCACATTTGAATTTGCAAGTGTGTCACTGGCTTAAAAAATATACCTTAGAAGCAGGCGACAATGCATTAAGCTTACTCAACATTGTGGGTCACTTATTGGAAATTTGTGATAAAGCCAAACAGGCTGATAGGCATAAGGAGAAAAGAGCTGAGTGCTTCTATTCTGGCCATCCTTTCTACTGATATTCTGGTGCCTATTCATTGTGACAAAACCAAGAATGGTATGGAAGTTTGCAAATGTGCCTTGTGTCATCCTCTCATCATCAGGAATCTAGGCTGTGACATACTAGCATCAAAGTTTTCTCAGTGATTTCTCATATATTTCTTTACAAATATATGCAGAATCAGATATGGAAGACAATCTGCAACCTTTCCTTGAAATAATACTATTTTAAAATGTAACAATATTTCTATGTGAAGTTTTTTGGAGGGTGGGGGGTGGGTTTGTATTCCATCCAGGATACATGAATGCTGTTTTACATTAGTTGAAGAGATTGTACAGAATACATTGAATGCACATCTATTTATTCTTACCTCACGAAACTTAAAGTACACACATTTCATATGATGAATTTGCTGAGAATTCTCTTTAGATTCAAATGAGCTTGGTACATATCTTGGAATGGAGTATAGCTATGGGTTTTAATACATTAAATTGTATTAAACTCTCACATTGCATACTATATATCTGTATAGGGAAACCTCTGTTCTAGCAGGCCTTGGATATTGGCCCAACATGCCATCTTGGACAAGCCATAAGCACATTTCCAAGGTTTCACATTATAGACTATATCAGGGATGGGAAAGTTCAAGAAGCTGCTTGAAACCACAAGATAAATATCAGGTGACAGATGGGCACCTCTGTCCCTATGAAGGTGGTCTATGGAATGGGGAAACTCAAGGTGTGAACCACCAGCTAGATCCTCTTCTCCACCCTCACTATGGATTTGCGATGTATACAAAAAATTGTAAAAGTATCATTAGCACACGCGGAACCTATTGAAGTTACTGTAGATTGCATGGACAAACAATTAGTTTGTCAGAGAGAATGCTAGAGTGATTGTACCAAAAGCACTTTACTATGTTCAAATGTTGGGAAAGAGACACATTAAACATCTTCTTGTAAAACTGATATAGGCTAGGAGAAGCATGATCATACATTCTACTGAATTTGTAAAACTGTCCAAGGTATTGAAAGCACTCATTTGGTGTCCTGATAGTACATAGATCTGCTCTACAATCTTGTATTTTTGGCTTTGCGTATTAAACAGGAAAATTAGAAGACAAAATGTAGCACAACAGCATAATGTCTGAAATGCAAGAGAAGTTCAAATGGCTTCTTAAACATGTGTATTTATCTTCCACATATAAATCTTACTTGTGGTATCTTGTAGGTACACAGGATGGGTGCCATTTGAGGTCCAATATAAGAGTTTGGTCCTCCAATGACTGCAACTGGAGTATTTTCAGCATCACACTTGTAGTTGGGGATGAATATGGCCCTTTTTTAGAGAAGTTCTATTGAAGCTTGAAAGGTCCACTTTTCACTAAAATGGCTGTTATACATGTGGAATCCGAGAGCAGCATTGGGCAAGACCCAGGGATTTCCATTGATCTCCTTTACAGCAAATGCCAAGGCCAGGATGTGTTGATAGAGCTGAGTCAGCATCCTGTATTGAGAGTTGAAGGGTGCACCACAATATATTGTCATAAGATTAGAGCTGGGGTACCTAATAATAATAATAATAATAATAATAATAATAATAATAATAATAATTTTTATCTATACAGTACTCTGCCCATCTGGCTAGGTTGCCACAGCCACTCTAGTTGGCTCCCAACACAGGAAAACATAATAAAACATCAAACATTAATAGTAACAATCTGACCCAATATAATAATCACAATAACTTTAAAATAAACAATTTATATCAAACAACGCAACATTCAACAATCCGTCGGAATCTAATAGGAAACAGTAAAATTAAACATCAGCAAATAATAATTAAACAGTTCACATTTATCAACCACAATAAAGAACTACTAATTTATAACCAATATAACTAACATAACACACACACACACACACACACACACACACACACACATATCCCTAAACTCCTCTCTTCCCAGAGGCCAGACCCAACCTGGGGTAATCTGGGGCTGCTTCCACCTAACTCAGTCAAAGTCCAGGTCTACCGAAATTTGCCTGATTCATTACAAGATTCACGCATTGGCTGAATTTGCTGCACAACCCTAGCAACTCCTTCATGGTTGACTCCATATTGCAGCTGAACCACTATAAATCTTCCAGCAACATAAAAAATGGAAGGGAAATAAAATGGCTTGTTAAACTTCCATAATGTATGTATTCCATATGGTATGTATTTATAACTTCCATACGCTATGGGACATGGTGTCCCATAGCGACACAGGATGGCCATGGGAAGACAAACTGTATAACTACATGTATAAAGACAATATCAAAAGGGGGTAGACTTAAATGAATTGGTAGAACAACTAAAGCTCCAATAATTTGCCAGCACACAGACTATATACAGTGGAAGTCCAACCCCAAGGACTTGGTGGGCTTTGAATAACATGATTTTAGAATGGCTTTTAGAATGGCTTTTAAAAATTCAACTACTTACATATGGTCATCTGAAAGTTCCTGAGATGAGTGTTTTTCAAAGGTCAGGGTGTTTGAAAAGATATAGATCTGAGGAAATAATACCAGCAACAATGAGGTCACCTGCCTGGTAATATTTGTGAGGAATACAGACAGGCTCTGTGACAGAACACAGAGGAAGAGGGAGAAACATGCAGAAACCCTGTAGCAGCAGTAATACCACCTGCAACAAAAATACTACCATCTTGCAAGGGATTCTTTATTTATGGCAAAAAATTAACTACAGTGGCACCTCGGGTTAAGAACTTATTTTGTTCTGGAGGTCCGTTCTTAACCTCAAACTGTTCTTAACCTGAGGTATCACTTTAGCTAATGGGGTCTCCTGCTGCTGCTGCACTGATGCCACACGATTTCTGTTCTCATCCTGAAGCAATGTTCTTAACCCGAGGTACTATTTCTGGGTTAGCAGAGTCTGTGACCTGAAGCATCTGTAACCTGAAGCGTCTGTAACCCAAGGTACCACTGTATTCTGCCATTGCTATTCAAATTATCCTGAGTAGCAAAGCCTGACTTGAATGGTCACTCCCTCAGATGATGCAAAGCCAGAATAGTACAATATATAAAAATGGGTCACCACACTGATGAGTCTCTGCGTGTCTATATAACCAGCTCTGAATAGTTCATAGTTATAAACGAGATCTTCCTTTTAAATAGTCTTAGTTTTAGCATTTTGCATATGGCCAGAATAAGCCCTGAGGGTGTGGGGAGGATGCTATTATGAATAATGAGATAATTACAGATGAGGTAATCACTTGATTTGGGTTCTAGATTCTTTGCAATATTTCTAAAAAAAAAATGTTTATTGCTTTTCAGCCAAAGTCTTCTCAGAGTCATTCTGAACGGGAGACCAAGAGAGTGAAGACTTCTGGGAGAAAAGATGGTTGACTAGTCATCTACTGCTGACACTGCATTGACAGATACAACTATGTGGTGGTTAAGGATGGTGATAAATTATGACATGTGATCAGTCTGCTAATTGGAAATTTTGGTTGGTATGTGAGATGACAGCTGGCATAAAAAGTGGTCACTTTTAACAGGCTGAAAACAAAACAAAAAACATTTTTTATTATTTCCAGCCAAGAAAGATTAAAAGCAGGGAAAGGTGTTCTGATTAATGAGAGTTTTCATTTTATATTACATTTAACGCTTCATCCCTTTTGTGAAAGTGCTGGCTTCAAAGTGAAACTGAAATCTGTGGGAAACTGTGGGAAGGAATGTGCTCCTCTGATAAGGAGACAGACACAAGTGTTCAAGGCAGAAACTGCTAGGGTGCCAAATATACTGTTGAACATCCCCACTGAGTGTTGGCATCATACAGAAATTATTAGATGAGCAACTGAAGGAGCTCAGAGCTGAGATGCATTAAATGGTGAATAAAAATGCATTAAATCTCCCATCTACACCTTGAGATTTTCACAGAGTCAACTCTTACAAAATTAAACACCTTTATTTCCCACAGAGGAAACATCAAGTGGTAAAGTTACTTTCAATTTCTTGGCAACACTTTAACTGATAAAAAGAAGAAAATAATTTTTCTTAGCATACAGAACTCCTTTGTTTAAAACATTCCCTCTCCTTTTTTGCAATAATTTTTATTAGTTTTCAATTACAAAAATCCAATGTAAGCCTTATTATATCAATACCAAATTACAATACCAATTCAAATACCAATCACTCAGATAGCCAGTTACACAATTTAGGTGGCCCCCCTCATTCTAGATTTCGTGGTTTAACAATTCCCTTTAATTCTGCTTCCAAACTGTTATTCAGTCCAATTACCATCCAATCTTAATGATAATCCCTTATACGACAGCTACAATGTTTTTAACTTCAGTTCGTGTTGACACATTTAATAATTTATGAATCTGCAAGTGAAGCTCTCCTTTATTCTTCCTGTGTGTGGTATTTATTTTAACCAAATCATTCCCTTTTGTCCTTGCCAAATGTTATGTCTATCTTGGTTATTCCTGATCTCCATCATGCCGTGTGGCATTGTTGTCTCGATGTCGTTCTAAAGAAATCACTTCTTCTTCTTTCAACATCTCTGGATGTAGTTGCAAAGCTCTGTCACTGCTCTTCGCTATTTCTTTTCAGTCTAGGAAAAGGAGTAGCGTGGCAACCTGCCAAAGCCCTGGCACATCTCCAAGTTCTCCCTTCTCCATTCTCTGATGTTTTTCCAAGTCATTTATGTAACAGAAGACATAGAAAGAAGCCGTAGGGTCCCCCCACCCCCACATACCATTGTTTGCATTGAAAGAAGTCTTTTTTCCAAATCAAATCTTAACGACCTTGTAGCTGTTTCAATTCGGCAGTTTGTGATCTTATCCCATCTGTTCCCACACGCGTCTGTACATTAGTGCCAAATAACCTCTAATGAACAGAAGAAACTCTGCTTCTTAATGGTGTCATAGGAGGGATACCGACAGGCAAAGTGCTTTTGCACTCAGTGCCTCCCTGTCTCTCGCATTCCATGCTGGAGCATGAGCCAGTTACCCAGATGATCTGTGAGTGCAGCCTGCTTCTCCCGTCCCACGGGGGAATTTGAAAGGATAATTACCCTCAATCATCTTTGTTTCATCTTTGCCAACAATCTCCCATTGTCGTGGGAGCTGGCTCCATCAAGGCAGTTGGAACCAGGAGCCTGTTTAAAACATTTTTGATTAGAGCATACATTTTATACTGCCCTCAGCCCATTAATGATCAACTTCCTTTCCCTTCTATTAATAGCCAGAAAGCAGCTCAATCACAGAATGTAAATTTCCACCAGCAAAGAGAAAAACTTCTCTCAGTCATAAATTATAGCCACCTTAGAGATAATTACAAAAGGGAGGCTTTTGCAAACCAATCATCTCACTTAACTTTGTCTGGATTCCTGGCAGCTGACAGCTTCTTGGTCTCCTAATAATAATAATAATAATAATAATAATAATAATAATAATAATTTATTATTTATACCCCACCCAACTGGCTGAGTTTCCCCAGCCACTCTGGGCAGCTTCCAATCAAGTGTTAAAAACAATACAGCATTAAGGCAGCTTTTTCAGAGCATCAGAGGTTAATCCCCAGCTCACACTTTTCTTCGGCGTGAATGCAATATTCTATATTTATGAATGGCTATCAACAATCAACACGTCTAGAAAAAATCATATAAGGCAGTTGCTGAACACGTGTTTGCAAATATTCTACTGCTCACAAAGAAAAAAATCACAAGATACAGCAAAGGACAGTTATTATTTCTTTAATTTTTCTTCCTTATTAGCTGTTCCCTATTGTTTAGCTCAGGCCTCAGAATGATTATATAACATTTGGGGGAAAAGATGCAGCCCAGCAACCCACCACCAGAGGCTAAGATGGAGAAGATCTCCACAGCTACCATATATTTTCCCTTGGTGCTCAGGTAGGAGGGAATAAAGGACAGCCAAACACTGCAGAAGACCAACATGCTAAAAGTGATAAACTTGGCTTCGTTGAAACTGTCCGGTAATTTCCTGGCGAGGAAAGCCACAACAAAACTCACAGTTGCCAGGCAGCTCATGTAGATGAGGACACAGTAAAACATTGCCACACTCCCCTCATTGCATTCAAGTATGATTTCTTCCATCACAGAGTGCATGTCAACATCTGGGTATGGGGGAGAGGTTGCCAGCCACACAGTGCATATGCCTGCTTGAACTATGGAGCAGGAAAGGAGAATGGAGTGGCCTAGTCCTTTCCCCACCCATTTCCTCATCCTGGATTCTGGTTTTGTAGCCATGAAGGCCAAAACCACTGTGAAAGTTTTTGCCAGGACACAAGAAACAGCAGTTGAGAAGATGATGCCAAAAGCTGTTTGTCGGAAGAAGCACGTCACGTTCTCAGGTCGGCCAATGAAGAGCAATGCACACAAGAAGCAGAGCAGGAGAGAGATGAGGAGAGCGTAGGTGAGGTTTCGGTTATTTGCAATGACAATGGGTGTGTTGTGGTGTTTCATAAATGTACCTAGTACCAGAGCTGTGATCAAGGAAAGGGAAAGAGAGAAACAGGCTAAACTGATGCCCAAAGGTTCTTCATAAGACAAGAAGCTGATATCCTTGGGTAGACATGCATCCCAGTTCTTGCTTGGATATTCTTTGTCTGGGCATTTATAACAGTCATTCATATCTGGAAAAAATAAGTAAATGACCTTTAGCTCATATCACATCAGCTTCCTGAAATGTTGACTATCTGTCTGAGAAGAAAACAGCTCTGTTCAAATGAAAACACATTTTTAATACTGTCTGATGCTCTAGAGTGTGGTATTGTTGAATTTAATTGGTTCAGAGCTATTGGTCTGTAAATGGCTCCTCATGATATTGGAACGTATCATTACAGTAGCTTAGGTGCAGTCTGTGTAAGTCAGAAGGAGTGACAATGCCCCTTGTAGATTTAAGTTGAACCACATACCACCCAGCTCCTGTCAAATCATAGTCATTCTCATTTGATTAACATATTTAGACTATCTGAAGAGCAATGATCACAAAGAGGCAGGATCATACACACAGTAGATCATCTCCTTCTTTGAACATTTAACTCAGCCATCCTTACAACACCTGTCAATCCTAAGTACTGTGTCTGGATCTATTTAATCTATTTGTTTTTCCTACCATCCTGGTTTGCAATCTTCCCCTCTGGACATGGGATGCAGTCATAGCAGCAAGGGGGCTGTCCCTCCTTCACTTTCTTGCTGGATCCTGGAAGACATCTCTCAGTACAGACAGAAAGAGGTTGACTCTATTCCGTAAATGAAACAGCAGAAGTTTCATCAAGAAACTAATGAATTTGGAACCCTTTATGTTCTTGGTCCTTTCTCTATGTTACTAAGCTGATACAGCATTTCAGTAATATGTAATGACTATACAAAGAGCCATTTTGTCTTTTCTTATTATTAATATTAATGTTTGAAATTATGTGATGTTCCCTCTATATTGCTCTAGGATGTGCAGTGCCCCATCTGGTAAGCAAATATTTTTCTGTCCATTAAAGTACACTTTGAAGTTACAGAAGGATCAGCAAGAGAACAATGAGTTTGGAATCCTTTAAGTAATTGGGCCTTTCTCTACTTTACTAAACTGACATAGCATTTCAGTACAGTGGTACCTCTGGTTAAGAATGTCATTCATTCCAGAGGTCCGCTCTTAACCAGAAACCGTTCTTAACTTGAGGACCACTTTAGCTAATGGGGCCTTTCACTGCTGCCACTAGATTTCTGTTCTCATCCTGAAGTAAAGTAAAGTAGTACCCTTAAAGGTACTACTTCCAGGTTAGCGGAATCTGTAACCTGAAGCGTTTGTAACCCGAGGTACCACTGCAATATGTAATGGCTATACAGAGAGCAATTGCTTCTTCTGGTATTAGTAATAGTAATTTTTGAAGTTATGTGATATTCCCTTGACATTGCTCTGGTATGTGCAGTACCCCATCTGTTCTGCAAAGATTGCTCTGTCCATTAAGGTACACTTTGAAGTTACTCTAGTTTCCTTGTTAATTTTGTTATAATGGTTACTTTTGAGTATGCTGTCCACTAGGTAGACAGCTCTTGAACTGATTTTTGTGCCAGTGGACCCATTAGATGCTGCCTAAAGAAGAGTTTTGAATGTGCCACCCAGAGTGGCTAGGAAAACCCACCCAGATGGGGGTATTGTTTGTTGTTGTTGTTGTTGTTAAATTCAATCTTTTTGAATTCCATTAAAAATATATCTGGACAAATACATGAACTGGATTGAAGCAATGCAATGCCTATGAGAATTCTTGGAATGTTGTAATACAATTCTCAGCATGTTAAGAAAAAAATATACCTTTGAAAACATATTTTGAGATCCATCTTTTTATGAATTGATTCATCTATTCCTAATGCTCTGTCTCTTGCTCTTCACACATTTACTCTCTTGTCTGTGAGCGTGCACACCTTCTTGTGGTGGAGAAATGTACCCAGAGGCTCTAACTGGCTGAATGACCGACATTCAAATGAAGGATTGTGTGATGCAAACTCACATTTGCATGGATGCAGTGGGGACTGTTAATGGTTGGAATTAGGCTGAGACAACTGAACTTTTGCTATTTTCATCTGAAGTAGGATTCCCCGAAGCCATATTTACACTCTTAGCCTTGCTTAACTTCATTTTATAGTTAAAATATAGTTTTGTAATTTCCTTAATAAAATATTTGCCTTCATTCCTTGCGTGGCTTCTAGCAGTAATCTTTTGGCTCTTAATCTGGTAGCTGGATGCTTTGGTCATACACAGCTCAGTAACTTGCAGCTCTAAAGGCAGTGAGAAGACCTGCAGGTGGATAATGATTGCTTATTCAATACTGAATCTCTTTTGAATTAGCAAAAAATGCAACCCTACCTGGTTAAACCAATTGTGCCATGTTATGGCATCTGCATCAAGGATGAATGATTGGTCTGGAGGAGCCTGCAGATCTATCCTCCCAACTCTCACTCTGTGAAAACTTTGGTTGGCGAATATGATCCAGTTGTTAATATCCAAGCTAGATGCTGCCTCCCCATTCTGGTTGATGAAGACCACATCTCCAGCTGTATTGTTAAATGAGATGCTTCTCAGAAGGTGATGGAGCTAGATTGAAAACAGAAAAGACAGCAGTTTGGAAAAGACTGCAGTCTAATGCATGGTGAAGCTTCCCTATGAGAATAGCCTACAACAAATAGTGGAGATGATCCATTCAACTGTCAGTGGATTCAGGTCTAAGCATGGAGAGAGCCAACCAAAATAGACACATGCATCTCTCTCAATCTTTCTCACAGCCCTTCTCTCTCTGAATGCCCACAAGTTAAATATGTATGAGTAGAGAGGTTTGTCCCCCTCCCTGGTCTCCCAGAAAATCTCAGAAGACATGGCAGTGGTGTGCAACCACCTGTTCTAAGGAAGGATTTGGTTGATATGGGATAGAGGGTATGCTGAACATCTCTCTCAGCCATTACCACTGCTTCCTATATATCAGGGGTGGCCAACTCCAATGAGACTGCGATCTACTCACAGAGTTAAAAACTGGCAGTGATCTACCCCCTTTTGGGGGGTTCAGGTCAAAGTTGTTGAGCATTGTTAGGGAGGACGAAGGACCATTTTTGGCAGATAAGGTAAAAAATGTTAATCTTTTGTTAGGGGAGCCAAAGTTGTTGAGCTTTCTGGAGAGGAGCCACTGATCTACCAGTGATCTGCCACAGACGGCCAGTGAGCTACTGGTAGGTCGTGATCTACCTGTTGAACGTGCCTGCTATATACAAATGCAGTGGCATCTCATTTGGCTGCAAAGCTTCCATCATACAAATACTTTCTCCTGAAACAAGGGGTGGTATCTACTCACAGAAAGACACAACCACCATGGCCCTTTTGTATAGGGTCTGCTGCTATTTGCCAGCAGCACAATATGTGGGGAATTATCTAGGATACCACCATATCCCTGCCACATCCTACTCTGTCAGCAGAATTATAAATTCAGTTCTGGGTTCTTCTTTCTAATACACCTTCCCAAGAGTTTGGACTCTGAGAGAAAAGAGCAAGCCAATAGGATTTTGGCAACCCATAAAGTGTCAGGAAGTAACAGGGCTTTCACAGTTGAGGATGTTCAGCCTTTACCTGCCAAAACTGTTGATTCAGATTCTTCCCTCTCTCTTTGTATGCAATTCTTCTATGTCTGAGTCTGGATGTGGACATGGCATGTAAAGCATGGGCCATGGCGTAGACCGCACTGTGGATGCTGAAACTGTGGCCTGTCATGCTCATTTCAAAAAGTGATCCGGGAAGGCTCTCCAGCTTCTCTTCTCCGGTGCAAATATTCCCCTCTGCCTTGTCAGCAGTGATATCTGGGAACACACATTCAAAGGCCTGTTGCCAGAAGTCCCTGATAAATCCGTCCCCATCTGTGCTGGAAGGGTTTCTGTGCACAACATACTGATGAAATCCTGGTGGGTTTCTAATCTGAATTTCAAAGGCTATAGCACCATTGAATATTCCTGCATCCCAGTACCTTTGAAAGACAAATGAAGCAAACTCAACCTGGGCTGTTGTTATCCATACTTTACTTTCTACATTCTTTGTCTTGTCATCATGTTCTGAAAAGTATGAAAGCAATCTCAAAGTTGCCATGGAGTAAGATTCTCCAGAAACAAGCACTACGTTAGCTTTGCTGATAAAAATTTTCTGGCTTATTGTTGCACCCTGTCGTAGCATGTCAGTAATTTCAGAAATAAAACTAAAATTGGGGATTCTTTCTATGAATGCAAAGCAGACACCACTCTTGGTAAACATTGGGGAAATGGTTTGCACAAATCTTTCTCCATTGTCATTTTCTGTTGCAATGACTCCAATCCACGTCCACCTGAAATGCAGAAGCAAAGAGAGAATTCCCTCATACTGAAGGACTTCTGGGGCTGCCATCTGGTAGAAGGGAAGCCCTGGGCTTTTATCATTCATCACCGGAGCAGAGCCATAAATGAGCTAAAAAGTAAATGGAGGAAGAGAAGAGACCAAGTAATATTTGTAGAGTTCTTTCAAACTATTCATATACATTATGTGGCGAATCCTGTTAGTCAGACATACCCTTTGCAGGGGTTGCATTCCTTTCTCATTTATACTAAAGACACACATGCAGATGAGCTGAAAATTGGGGTCATCTCCCATTCCAGTTTGTTAAGCATTTGTTCTGTTGACCAGAGAGGGGCAATGTTCCAAGTTTATTTTTGTACTCGCAAAATTTGGCAGCGTCTTCTATGATGGACAAAACTGATTAGAGGGACACACTATGCCCCAAACAGAGGATTGCCTACCCCTGCATTGGACATTATTTACTTTAGCCATGTCAGAATTGCAACTTGGGTTGGATGCACATTTCTTCTCTCTAGCTTCTTTCATCTTCACGATGCTCATACCCCAACAACACAGCAGAACTGTCATTTCTGCCTCTTGTTTTTCAAAACTCCTCAGACATTATTTATGAACATTTATTTCACTTTGGAACCAGTTTCTCAGTACTATTACTGTTCTCCTGCATAAGTGGATTATATCTGCAATTTGTCATACCTTCAGAGTGTGTTTAATTTGAAAGTCTTTCCCCCTAAACATTCACATATTGGGTATGGTGTGATGGCTGGTGATGAAGAAACCCACTCTCCCATCATTGGCCTTTGGGATTTCCTTGAGGTGTGTGTAAGAGATTGAGATATATTTTCTGCTATTGCAGAATTTCTTTCCCCTCATTTTATATTAATTCTGTACTACCTTTATTTCCCAAGGATCTGAAGGTGGTGAATATGGTTCTGCTTCCAATTTCATCCTTGCCCTAAGCTAGTGATACACTCTGAACTAGTGCTGTGAATTCACCCTCTTTCACTATGCAAGCTAAGAGAGGTATTGTACATGGGTGCCCTACCTGTGGAATCTTATAGATATCCAAAACAGTTGCCATATAAAAGGAGATTTCAGAATCAAGTCCTCCTATGACCCCAGCCAGATTATTTTCAACATCACATATATAGTTAGGAACAAATTTCTCCACCCTGGATAAAAGCAGCAGTGTCGCAAAATATGTGTTTCTTGCATTGCTATAGCTGTCATATAAGCGAAAGCCCAAGGTGATGTTGGGTAGAATGTGAGGGTCTTCATTGATCTCCTTTACAGCAAATGCCAAGGTCACGATGTGCTGGTAACCCTTAGGCAACACCCTAGAATGAGAGTTGCAAACAATATCAGAAGGAACTGATATATCATTTTACATATCAACACAGTAGTTAATCATATTGACTTCAGGGGAGTTAACACCCAGTCCATTCTATTGCCGAACAATTCTTATAATCAGCAAGTTCTTCCAGATGTTTACACAAAATTTCCTATCTTGCAACTTGAATCCATTGGTTCTGGTCCTACCCTCTGGAGCAAAAGAAAACAAGCTTGCTCCAACTTCCTGGTGACACCCCTTGAGATATTTGAAAATGGTTATCCTACATCACCTCAGTCTTCTATTTTCATAGCTAAAAATACCCAACTCCCTCAATGTTCCCTCATAAGGTTTGGCTTCCAGACCCTTGATAATACGTGTCACCCTCCTCCGCATATGTTGCAGCTTGTCAATATCCTGAACATAACTGAACACAGTACTCCAGGTGTGGTTTGAGCATGGCAGAATAGAGCTGTTCTATTACTTCTTTTGATTCTGGCACTATACTTCTGTTGACTCCTTGATCCTTTTCAGACATAGCACTGGCAATCCAGGTGTTCTCCATCTTATATTTGTACAGCCGGTATTTCCTGCCTAAGTACAGAACCTGACATTTGTTCCTATAGAAATGCAATTTGTTTTTTTTGTCCAAGTTCTCCATTCTATTAAGGCCAATGGTATCTAGACCACGGGTTGCTAATGTGGTGCCCATAGGAACATTGGAACCCCTGGGGCCTTTCCCTGAAACATCTGGTGTCTTTTCCTAACATTTAAAAAGTTTCTGAGCTCTCTCCTGTAATGACCCCTTCCTTACTCATGAGGCAGAGATGGCAGTTGTAATTCACAGAATTCTATACTTCATATTATATGCCATCATTGTGAAACAAATTTTAGCCTAAGATCAGGAAATGAAACCATATGAGCATTTAGGTTCAGAACAAGTTTTTCTAATGCATTCTCACTAACACTCCTGTTCAGATAAAGTCTATCAAAATCAGCTGTTCAAAAGGGCTATCTCTCTTTCTCTCTCACACACACACAGATATTTCAATACATTTACCGGTATGTTCATTTCCCTATTGAGAAATGGGAGCTACTACAGTATTCTTTTAATTCACACGAGAAATCTTATGGATTTTACATCAGCTTATGCCCCACTGAAATGAAAAGTGGTTATCCCTAGGTAAATGGGTAGAAGTTTGCAGCCTCAGTCATTATTCCGAGGCTGAAACTCTTGGTTTGATCATTCCTGTACTGTAATAAATGAGTGGCTTAGTTCTTACACAAGCTCTTCAGGCAGCGCTGGTGGGGGTTCCTCAGTGAATGTTGCTGGAGAGGAGATGAAGCCACCATGGGAAACAATGCCACCAATGAGGAACTCTCCTGGCTGATGATATGTGTGGAGTGGATGGTGTGGACTTTGGAGCTTGCATTTTGCTATGTGAGCCTGACATACATTGTAAGAAATCAGTTCCAGCAGCAAGAATACTAAAACCAACATTCTCAATACAAAGGCAACTGGTTGTTCTATGCAAAAACTCTGTTTTATCTTCTCTAAGATAAAAATTGTCTTATTTAAATGGTAGTTTATTTTCCTGAGACGATGCAATGTCGGAGTATCCAAAATCAGACTTGTGGATCACAAGTCTGATTAATTCTGATTAATTTTAATATACTTTGCATTAGGTTTACCAGTGGCCACTGTAAGTCCCCATTGTTTTTTGAGAAGCAGCTGCTCAAATTATAGCCCTGTTAATGATCAAGAAGCAATGTAATTATTCATTCAGTTCTTAGAATTCCCTCTGGAGTGGTTGAAGAAAATGTGTTTGTCCCATATTCAAAACTGTTATTTTAATTTCCCTTTCACTTGATAATAAGGGACCATTGTTGTATTGGGGAAGGAAGACGTTAGAAGCTCATTATGGAAGACCTTGTAACCAATGAAGTTTCCAAAATGTGTAGTCAGCATCCTGGAATTAGGGTCCCTCCCTGGTCTATGAGTCTAGGATACATGATCCACTGCTTCCCTTAATCAGAGTACTTTGTCAGGGGAAAATCCAGGGAGAACAGCTACATGGGCTCCTCTGTTGGCTTTGGGGAACAGTTTTGTGAAATAGACTTCTTCATGCTTTAAACAAAATAAAAAAAATCCTTCCAGTAGCACCTTAAAGACCAACTGAGTTAGTTCACGAAAGCTCATACCTAGAACTAACTCAGTTGGTCTTTAAGGTGCTACTGGAAGGATTTTTTTTATTTTGTTTTGACCATGGCAGACCAACACGGCTACCTATCTGTAACTGATTCATGCTTTAATTCTTTCTTATAATAAGCTGTCCCCTGCTGTTTAACTCGGGCCTCACCAAAACAATATAACATTTGGGGAAGAAGATGCAGCCCAGTAATCCAAAACTAGAGGCCAAAATAGAAAAGATCTCCACAGCCACCATGTACTTTCCTTTGGTACTCAAGTAGGTCGGAACAAAGGACAGCCACACACTGCAAAAGACCAACATGCTGAAAGTGATAAACTTGGCTTCATTAAAACTGTCTGGTAACTTCCTAGCTAGGAAAGCCACAGTGAAACTGACAAGGGCCAGCATTCCCATGAAGCCTAGGACACAGTAGAACATGGTGACTGATCCTTCATTACATTGCAGTACAATTTCTTTAGTCATTGAGTGCTTGTCTAAATCAGGGAGTGGGGGAGCAACTATCAGCCAGGCACTACACATCATCATTTGAATGAGGAAACTGAAAAGAACAATGGAGATGTTGGCCAGATGTTTCCCCACCCATCTCCTCATTCTGGAGCCTGGCTTGGTAGCCATGAAAGCTAGAACCACTATAGTTGTTTTTGCTAAGATGCAAGACACTGCTACTGAGAAGATGACTCCAAAAGCAGTTTGTCGAAGGAGGCAGGTTATTTTTGTGGGCTGGCCAATGAATAGCAAAGGACAAAGGAAGGAGAGAATGAGGGCTATGAGGAGAACATAGGTGAGGGTCCGATTGTTGGCTTTCACGATAGGAGTCTCTCTGTGCTTGATGAAGATCCTAAGCACCAAAGTTGTAGTGAAAGTCAATAAAAGAGCAAACGTGACTAAACTGATTCCCAGAGGTTCACTGTAAGACAGGAAGCTTATATCTTTTGGAAGACATTTATCCTGGCCAATGTTTGGATACTGATCTTCTGTGCATTGAAAACAGTCATCCATGTCTGAAGAAAGAAAGAAAGAAAGAAAGAAAGGAAGGAAGGAAGGAAGGAAGGAAGGAAGGAAGGAAGGAAGGAAGGAAGGAAGATATTAATTACACGCTCTTAAAGAGAGTCAGAGGTGGTCGCAAGGCTTCCACAGTCTTTTTGCTTTATATCCCTCTTTTTTATTTGACTCGACAAAGTCTCTCTTGGCTCACAAAGACAAGGCCACACCACTCCCCCCCCCCATTTTATCATTTCTGACTCAATGTCATTTCTGTGGAATAATGCAAATACTTGTGCACTTTGTTAACTACTTCAGAATTTTGATGGAATTCAATAGACTAACCACTGACCCAAATGGGTGGTTCCACACTTTCTGGTTCTGCAGCTGTTACTCAGCTCATTTTAAGGGTGAATCTGTGTGCATTTTTTAACCTTTCTTACCTTCCTGGTTGGAAATCTTTCCTTCTGGACATGGAACGCAATCATAGCAACAAAATGGCTTCCCTTCCTTCTTGGTCCGACTATAACCTGAACCGCAATGATCATTACATATAGAAACGGGCCGAGTCTGTCCATAAATATTAAAATATAATGTTTTAGGAAATATCACAAACACTAGAAAGTATTACAAATGCAGTGGGCTTTTAGAACTTGAGTCCTTGGCTCATATTATGTTATGGTATGGTTTATTTATATAACACTTTTTAGATCAAAGGCCAACAAAACAATGAACAACATATATATAGTCCGTATATATGTTATTAAATCAAAACATAAAAGTCATTAAAATCAATAAAATATTTAAAAACAAAACAAAGGAATGTGCGTCGAACAATAGAAGTGGTTTGACTCAAAAATTGTTAACAGTGGCCAGGGTAAAGTGGTGCATCTTCACCAATCCATAGTAACTATAAATGAGGTTGTTTGACATCCCACTGTGGAGAAGGGGACATATTTTGGGAACTGCCACAGATATTTCCCTTTCCTAGACTACCATCCGCCAGGTTTCTGAGGGTGGCAGAAGTACCAAGAGGGAATATTAATAATTAAAAGCTTATGTATGGAAAGAGGCAAGATATGTTGAACCTAAATAATCTTATAAATAACACAAAACTGTAACTGTGTGACTCAAACACTTAAAATGATTATTTTAATAAAAAATAAATTAATTTAATTACAAAATTTAATTAGAAAAGTCAAAGCATCCTGGAAGAAGTGTGTCTTCACCTGTTTCATTGATATGTATGAAGTCCACACTCAAATTATGAGAGGGTTACATTTTGGGGATACATACATATATACATTTTGCAAATAGTTAGAACACATGGAATTCAATAGTGGGTGGAATTGCCAAAGTCTCCCCCGCCACCCGCAGAATGAACATTAATTGGCACGTTATTATTCAACTACAATGTGAATGTTCAGATTGAAAGCCATAGTTTGAATTGGGTCAATAAATTTACAGAATGCTGAGAAACAACTATGGGACAAGTGATGGAAAAACCCTGAAAGGTGCATAGAACCCACCTGGTTAAATGGGTTAGGCCATACAATGGCATCCTCATGAATGGTGAACGGTTTTTCCTGGATACCCAGGGAGTCTATCTTCCCAACTTTGACTCTACAAAAGGACTGATTTGGAAACATGAGCCAGTTTATAATGTCAAAGCCAGCAATTAATTCACCATTTGCGTCAAAATGCACCTTTTCTCCTGCATTGTTGTTAAATGAAATACTTCTGAGAATCTGATGGAGCTAAATAATGAAAATAAGATGGAAGATACATATAAAAGTTCAAGCTATGTTATCATAAACAGGGTGAAAGTACAACCAAGGCACGGGATTATGATTCCATGAAAGCTTTTTGCAAGCTAATGTTAGAAAAAGCAAAAGGTCTCTTAAAACTTAAAACATCAAGGAATATTGTCTACATCTGCAGCACTATCACCATCCAGCCCTGGGAGTCTTTCCCAGAACTTGACTTTGACATCAGCAGCAGCAGCAGCAGGAAAGAGAGGAGTTTATGCATTGTGATTTGCTGTTTTTAAATGATTATATATTAGCAATTCTGATGCTGTTGCTGCTTGTGATATTGGCAAAGCTAATGAGAATACAGTGGTACCTCGGGTTACATACGCTTCAGGTTACAGACTCCGCTAACCCAGAAACAGTGCCTTGGGTTAAGAACTTTGCTTCAGGATGAGAACAGAAATCGTGCTCGGGCGGCGCCGCGGCAGCAGGAGGCCCCATTAGCTAAAGTGGTGCTTCAGGTTAAGAACAGTTTCAGGTTAAGAACGGACCTCCGGAATGAATTAAGTACTTAACCCGAGGTACCACTGTAGAAGGAGATACTTAACCAGTAAGGCACCTTGGGAAGAGCTTTCGCTCAGTGGTATGGTACACACTTGAGGACAAAGGTGGGACAGTGGCAGGGGCAGCGGGCTGCCCCAGCTGCCATTCACGCCACTCCTGGGAACCTGCACCGCTCGCCAACTCCCTGGGATGTGCGCTGCACGCCACCCCCTGAAGCTCATTGTGCACACACCGCAACATGCACTACGCCCCCGCAACCTCCAACAGTCACCCCCCCGCCTGTTCGCTACTCCCAGTGCCAGAGCATGTTGCTCTGAGACTGATGGTACATGCTTTGAATGCAAAAGATCCCAGGTTCAATCCCGGACAACTCCAAGTAGGGCTGGGAAGGGCTTTTGCCTGGTATCCTGCGGAAGTATTGCCAGTTAGTGTAGACAACACTGATCTGCATGGACTGTATGTCTGTACTCGGTAGAAGGTGACTTTCTTTGTAATGTAAGACACTCTAAATAAACCTTTGAAACCCTAGCCCCATCTTGGTTATTTCTTTTCTTTTGCTTAAAAAAAATGTATTTCAAGCCCACTCTACACTTCGAAATCCTAGCGTGAAGTGCAATACATAATCAGACCTACATGAAATAGCTGAATAAAACATTAAAAAACCAACAACAGAAGTCAAACAGATCCAATATGTCAGGCATGCCCTTCTCTACCAAAGAACAGATTAATTTATAGCTAATCAAAAATTTGATCAGATAAATGGTGCCATTCCCATCCCCCTCAATGAATGGTTGAATTAAATACTGGACAAAATTTCAGAGCAGCACCAATTAAACTCCTTCCCCCAAAAATGCACAGGTCCACAGGTGAAGGGATGGTAAGCAATTCTTTAACAAACTACGGGGAGATTTGTCAATCTCTGGGGTGGGGTGCTGCAGAGGGGGGAAAACCAAATGCTAGATATATTGTAAAGTTTTTCTCCGAAAATAAATTTCTTGCTAATCTCATGGAAGTTTGAGAAAGCTCGCCCATATTTCCTCACCAAAATATATGGAGGTATCTTCAGGACATTACCTGCCATGGTTGTAGATTTGGAAGCTCCCATCTTGCTCCCTCTGCCATTCCCCTCTGCTTGAATTGGGATGAATGTCTGATGTGCAAAGCATGTGCCACCGCATAGACTGCATTGTAGATGGTGTAGCTATGAGCAGTCATTCTCATTTCAAAAACAGACACAGGAAGTGCCTCCATCTCCTCTCCCCCAGTGCAGATTTGCCCACCTATATTATCTGCCACAGAACTGGGGAATGAACAGTTAAATGAATCTTCCCAGAAGTCCTTGATAAAACCATCTTCTTTTTCTGTGCTTGGGTTCTTGATCTGAAGGAACTTCTGGAAAGCTAACAGATCCACTGAGTGAATTCCAAGGGACAGAGAACCATGAAGGAAACTTATGTCCCAATTTCTTTGGAATGGAAATGATGTGATATCCATTTGGGCTGTCATGAACCAGACTTTACCCTTAGTCCTCATTGGTATATGCTCAAATTTTACAATCTGGGGCACCATTTTCAATACCATCATCGTCTGAATTTCTCCATGTACAACCACAACATTCGTAGTGCTTCCCATAATAACACTGACACAGTGAAAGCCCTCCCCCACCATGTCTGTGATTCCACTGGAAGATGTTAGCTTTGGGAATGTTTCTATGAAGTCAAAGCAGATGCCACTCTGGGAAAACATTGGAAGTACATTCTCTATAAACCCTTCTGTATTATCCCCATCTTGAGAAACCACTCCAATCCACGTCCACTGGAGATGCAGCAGTAACTGGATAATTCCTCTATATTGATGGTCCCCATTTGGGAACATCTTCTGGAAGAAAACTCCTTGAGACTTTTTATTCATGACTGGGGAAGAGCCATATATGAGCTAAGGTTTTTTTATATTAAAAAAAAGAGAGAAAGAAGAATGGTTTTCAACATGAAATAATTGTATGTACTTGTGTTTTCTTTCTTCTGCACATTTCTGGCTGGGACCATAACGGTTAAGTAGATCCTGCAGATTGCAGGATTGAATTATGTGTTCAACTACTAGAGTCTACGTTCCCTGTGCATTTCATGCAAAGAACACGCTGAGGATGTAGGCCCCTGCAACTAGCAGGATTGAAACCTCAACTCACTAGATACTCAGCCTAGGGTATATAATTGCTCAGTTTTACAGTGTGCTTCAATCCGCTGGTTTGTACAGCCATGTGAAAACAAATCTCATTCTTCCTACCAAGACCGCGCCCTAACAACCCCTGATCACTCCTGCAGGCCAGACCAAATCTGGGACTGTTTCTAACTAATTCATCTAGTTCCACCCAAATTTGTCCAATTCAGGATTTGGGCTTTGGCTAAATCTGACCCCCAACCCTTACAGCTTTTTACTGATTTCTCTTTCCCTGTGTATGTGTCAATATTTCTCAATATTTCTCTTCAGTTTCTTATTTATTTATATCTATACCACTTTATATTTTTAATAAGAATCTCAAAGCGGTTTATAGCATATTAAATCAATAAAACAACAGCCAGGCAATGTTTCTCTGGCCTCATGAGGAGCCTCTTCAGTAGGGCCTTGCAGGGAGTGGTATTCACACCTCTTTCTAGGGCTGGTGAGCCCTATTTAAGTTATTTAACCACATGAATTAGGCGGTTTTTTTAAGCTTCATGAAAATTTCTCCTAAAACACAAAACTTGTTGTATGCAAATTTTGCGTAATATGCACATCTTTGCAAAGCAATATTCACTAATACAATGCATTTGAAGGATATTTTTACTAATGTGCATTTTTTATGCACACTTTACCTTAATCTGTGCATTTTTGGACACATTTTTTGATTGGAGAACTGCTTTGCAAAATCCGGAGAAGTGGGACTTTCAAAGAATGGCTGCATTTCATGTATTGCTTCTGAAAGCATGAATTTGGTGAAATTCAGGTGTGAATGTATTCAGATCTTACTTGTGGTATCTTGTAGGTACACAGGATGGGTGCCATGTGAAGACAGACATTAGAGTTAGGTCCCCCAATGACTGCTATTGGAGTGCTCTCAGCATCACATTTATAGTTAGGGATGACCTTGGCCCTTCTTGAGAGAAGCTCTATTGAGGCTTCACAGGTCCAGCTTGCACTGAAATGGCTGTTATAAATGTGGAAGCCCAGGGTGACGTTGGGCAAGATCTGAGGAGTTTCATTGATCTCCTTTACAGCAAATGCCAAGGCCAAGATGTGCTGGTAGAGGTGAGTCAGCACCCTGTATTGAGAGTTATATGCTGCATCAAAGGTAATCTACTTCAGATTAGAACATTGACTACTTATCAGTTCAGATATTTCAGATACTGTATAAAAACAGGTTGTAATCTCACATTTCACAGATCTGTAAAAGCAAACTGGTTCATGAATTTTTGAATTTTAATTTGTAATGTAAAACATGTTTCAAGCCTGTTTTGATGCCATGTGGATGTCTGCAGGCAAGACTTGACATTTGTACAAGTGTTTGTCCTGTAAGCCAATATTTTATGCTTCGTAAATGTTTTAAAATTCTTCAATAAAATTTGGAATAAAAGAAATGAGTGTTTGAAATGGGTAAATCAATTTTTTTAATACAACTACAGAAGACAAAATTCAATAAGGTGTTTTTATTTATTCTGACTTCTAGTAAATCTGGATGAAACGTGCACCTACTTACATATGGTCATCTGAAAATTCCTGAGATGGGTGTTTCTCAAAGGATAGGGTATCTGAAAATATGTAGATCTGAGAAATAATGCCAGCAATGATGAGGTCTCCTGACTGATAATATTTGTGAAGAATAGGGACGGGTACCCTGATGGAACATTGAGGAATATGATGAAAATTGCACATCCCATGCACCAACAGTAAGAGCACTAGCAAGCGAAACACTACCATCTTGAAAGGTACTCTTTATTTAGGGACAAGTTCACCTCTTCTGTTACTGCCATTCCCGTGATCCTGAGAAGCAAAGCCTAACTTGAATGGTCACTCACACAGCTGATTCAAAGCCAGACTCATGAGTCTCTGTATGTCTATAGACCCAACCAAATAGAGTTCATACTTATTAATAAGACCCTCCAGTCTTAGTTTAATCATTTGCATGTGGGCAGAAGAGGTCCCTAGGGCAGGCTAGAAGATGTAATTCTGAATAATTACAGGAGAGGTAATCACTTGCTTTGAATCACAGATGCTGTGCAATATTTTAAAGAAAACATGTTTATCATATCTCAGCCAAAGCCTTTTCTTAAGTGGGAGAGAAAGATGCTAGACCCCTTCTTTTATTCTTTTTAGTGAGCTATTGATGTTTAGAAAACTTTAGAAAACGGAAGTACTTCAAAGCAATAATAATTATAATGTACTCCCATATTATTCTGAAAGGGTGATGTCTAAGCCAAGTTATACTCAGAACTTCCGGGTTAGCGCCATCGGCAATGGCGGAGCTCCTCTGACTGAGAGGAACCCGCTCCGCGAAAATCGGGTCTTGCCGCCGCGGCGAAGGTGGAGACCCTTCAAAAATCCCAGGCGGATACTACACTTGATCATTGTAACTTGGTTGAATGTTAAGAAGGATGCTAGATTATAAAAATTGGCCACCACTAAACTAGATTTGAATTCGATGATAAGTGAGATTAAAGAAAACATAATTTTTTTGGAGAATTGCTAGATTATATTTAAATGAGTGGATATAAGACCGTAAACAAGTTGATAATTTGCTTGGAAAAACCTTTTACGATGTAAATGGGAGCGGGAGACATGAGGGAGTCCAAAGAATTGATGAAACTACGTTGTGTTGGAAGTAAGACTGTTTATTATTTGTGTATTTTTATTCAAAAACTTTAATAAATATTTATATATATATTAAAAAAATCCCAGGCGGAGGAAGCCTGGGAATGTGGCATTTTGCTGACACCAGGAGCGCCTCCCCTACTCGCAGGGAAACCCTTTTTCGGGGATTGGAAGTGACATGGGGTGAGCAATGCGGTGTTTTGAATCGACCGCTATTTTTACGGAGTGAAGCCGCACAGCCATTGCTGGAGAGCGCTGACTTTTTTCCTGTGAACAATTGGATTTCAAACAACAACCCGTGAGTAGAACGGGAAATTGGACTTTTAAAATAGTTTAATTTGGCATTGAACGGGAAAGGTTTAAACAGGGAGTCCACCTCCCCTTTCTGTAAATAGATTGAAGCAAAGAAGTTGTTAACTAAGGTTTTGGAAAGCTCTACGTAAAGGATTAAAACTCCACTGATTGAAACTATTACTAATATCTCCTTTGGAAGCAGGGGAAGCCTGCAGGAGAAGGTGAAAATTTAGGAATCGAAGTGCCACGTCTCTGAACCTGGGAGCAGTCTGCGAGACAAATTTGTGAACAGACAAATTTGACAGCTAGCTGTCAAGATATAAAAGAAAGACATTGTTTCCATTGTCCGCTTCTGCGTTTAAAAAGAAGGAAAGGTAATTGGAATTGTTACTAATTTACTTTTGGGACTGTGCTGGAAAGGATTGATAAATGGAGACTGTTTCCCTCTAGAGGGAGTTTTGGGACATTGTTACAAGAATGCAGCTGGGAAATTGGTTCTAAAGATAAAGGCTCTGAGAAACCAGCTTTGACTTTGAACATTTCAAGAATGTTGGTTGAGAAAGAAGTAGCGTCTCTACTGAATAGGACATTTTATCTGTTGGGAAAGCTGCATGGTATTTTGGGAACAAAAGTGGGCATCAGCATAGAAGTTGATAAGAATCCGGCACAGGAATCTTTTTCAATTGAACAATCTGAGGAACCAGAGAAGGAGAAAGTTGCTGTTGTGGAGCATAAACAAGGGGGAGCCTTAACCCTACAGAGGCAAATGGAGGACTATACGTTGAGGCCATATATGGCTGTAACTAGGAGAAGCCAGTTACAGATAGGTAGCCGTGTTGGTCTGCCATGGTCAAAACAAAATAAAAAAATTCCTTCCAGTAGCACCTTAAAGACCAACTGAGTTAGTTCTAGGTATGAGCTTTCGTGTGCATGCACACTTCTTCAGATACATGCCTGGAGAACTGGAGAAGCCAGTTTTTGAAGATGGGAGCCTGGCATGATTTGAAAAATGAAAGGTGGAGAGATCATCTTATGTGGGGATCAAATGACTTTTGGGATATAAATTTGAGCCAGGAGGAGATCGGAGTTTTGGGGGCCTTTGGACTTGGAAGAAGTGTGAAACAAGATTTGGAATATTTTATGGGCCCTACCTTTAACTATGGAAATCTGGCAGACCTGTTAAGAAGGAATATGACCATCGTCGGGTTGGAGCCCCCACCCCCCGAGAATTGCTTTTTAGTACCAAAGACTACCAAGAAGATCGGCAGATGGGACATGATGAGCCTCGGATTTAAGATCTCCAGGTTGATGGACTGTTGGAGGTTGATGGAACTGTTGGTAGGGGCCGAGACCGGGGAGGGGAGATGGTGGAAGAAAATTGGGAATTTAAAGTGTATATATTGAGATTATTTTTTTTAAAGAAATTTTTAATGAGGGATGGAAAAATTGTGGAATGAAATTTTTATGACCCTAGGGGAAACGTCTTAAGAGAATAAGTTCAAATATATTAGTTTTAATGAGAAATAAGATTAAATAAAGTAAAAATTGATGGATAATTGGTGAAAGAGAGAATGAAAAATTACAGTATATTAAGATAAATTATTAGGATAAAAACAAAGATGAAGTATTTGCTGAAAGACCTATCTGAACTAGAATACAAAGAGGGGAGGTGTGAGGAGGTCAAGGAAATAAGTTAAAGAAAGAAAAATATGCAAAGGTTTGACTTGTTCTTTTTTCTTGTAGGTATTTTTATTTTATTTTCTCCTTTTTTATCTGTTTTTGCTTTTTTACTTCTTCTTGAATGTGACTCGCTTTTATGTACTGTTTTGTTTTCTTTTTTGTTTCTTTTTGTAACCTTTAAAATTTGAATAAATAATATATATATATGTCAGAGCTGCCTCTAGGTCCCAGCTCACAGAGGACCAACGCCCGGTTGATGTAATGTACAAAAGTCTTTATTGAAGTTTAGTTTCCATTTCAAACCCCAGAGCGTGCAGCCCTACGTCTTGGCTCTAGATCGGCGAAGTCCCCTCTGAGTCACTACCCCTTACGCACCAGTTTAAGATCCTAGCCCGGCTCCACCTCCTGCGCTGTTCCTTCCTCCTCTGGGTCCTTCTGCCCCCTGGGGTTTCCTCCTTCCTGGATTCTTCTGACGCTGACCCCCCTGAGTCTTGCCCTTCCTTCCGGCGGGCTTTAGGACCTGGCTCCCTCTCCGGGCTACCTGCTGTGCCGCTCGCCTGTACATTTGAACTTGGCGCGCGCGCCCAGCCGGTGACTTTCCTCTTGACCGTTTCCCCACTCTCCGATGGAGGCGTGGTCAATCCTGACTCATCTCCTCTCTCTGGTGGTGAGAACACTGGTCCCGATGCCTGGGACTCCTCCCCCCCACTGCGCTCTGGTGGGGAAGCTGGTCCTGATTTCCAACTGCTGCTCAGGGAGTCCCCGCTGGCCCCTTCCTTCTGGGGTTTCCCCCTTGGCACCCCCCTTGCCCTGGCCATCGGCGCTCCTCTCTGTGAATCTTCCGATTGCTGGAGAGACTCGTGGAATCTCTCTGACCACTGTCACATCTCCTGTGTCTCTGCTCCTGAACCCCTGACAATATATATATATATAGCCAAGTCATACTCAGAGCATGCCCATTAAATTCAAGGAAGTTATGGATTATATTTATGTGGATGCACTCTGAGTATGAATAACAATGGTTATCACCCAGTGTGTTGAGAACTGCATATTTATATCACTCGTTGCAACTCAAGAAACATCATTTGTGAATTGGAATGTATCTGTCAATCATCAATTATTTTGATGCAATTGAAATCAATAAGATTTAATTACAGGTGTGTTGGTTGACTTGATGAGGTACTTGATTATTCTTTATTTCTTCTTGTTAGTTGTCCCCTGCTGTTCAGTTCTGGCCTCAGCAAAATGACAAAGCATTTTGGGAAAAAGATGCAGCACAGTAAGCCACCACTAGAGGCCAAGATGGAGAAGATCTCCACAGCCACCATGTGTTTCCCTTTTGTGCTCAAGTAAGTTGGGACAAAAGACAACCACACACTGCAGAAGACCAACATGCTGAAAGTGATAAACTTGGCTTCATTAAAACTATCGGGCAACTTCCTAGCTAGGAAAGCCAAAGTTAAGCTGGCAATGGCCAGGAAACCCATGAAGCTCAAAACAGAGTAAAACATGGTATTTGACCCTTCATTGCATTCTAGTACAATTTTTTCATTGATTGAGTGCATGTCAACATCTGGGAATGGAGGACAGGTTGCCAGCCACACAGTAATAAAAACCGTCTGAACAAGGAAGCTGGAAAGAACAATAAAGGTTGCCACTTGTTTCCCCACCCATCTCCTCATCCTAGAGCCTGGCTTGATAGCCATGAAAGCTAGAACTACTATTGTGGTTTTGGCTAATACACAGGATACTGCCACTGAGAAAATTGCACCAAAAGTAGTTTGTCGTAGGAGACATGTCACTTCATCTGGTTTGCCAATAAATAGCAAAGCACAAAGAAACGAGAGGAGGAGAGAGGACAGGAGAACATAGGTGAGGTTCCGATTATTGGCTTTGACTATGGGAGTGTCCTGGTGCTTGAGGAATATTCCAAGAACCAAAGTTGTGATTAAAGAAAAAAACACTGCAAATGTGGTCAATATAATCCCCAGAGGCTCATCGTAAGTCAGGAAGCTTATGTGTTTTGGGAGGCATCCATCTTGGCCAACGTTTGGATAATGATCTTCTGAACATTGAAAACAGTCATCCATGTCTGAAATCAAATATGAAAAATAGATATAATATGATATTTAAGTATGGCATTCTGTTCCTGAATGTGGGCAGTGAACTTGAAATATCAAATGTTAATTTTGTAGTACAGTGGTACCTCTGGTTATGAATGCCTTGAGTTATGGTTTTTTGGGTTACAAATGTTTTTAACCCGGAAGTAAGTTTCCCAAGCTCTTGGAGGCCTCACCACTGCCCAGAGCCAAGCCCAGACATCTGCAGGGCCTACAGAGCCTCAGTGACTGGGCTCCAGCAGCAGGAGCTCTCTGAGGCCTCTGCAAATCCCCGGAGCCAGGCCCTGATATCAGGAGGATGCCCAGGGGGTTGCATCCCAGCCCCAAAGTTAGGTAAGAAGCACTTACCTAACGAAGACCAAGAACAGTGAAGCTGTTAAGAAAAGAAAGATGAGTCTGGGCCGAAAAGTCCTTTACCAACCCTTGCCCCACCCCCAGGTGTAGCACCTAACCAGGTTTGGGATTTTTTTACGTGAGTCTGCCCTGTGCCTTTGTCTCTGCTTTGTTCCTTCGTTTGGGGGACGTCTGGGGGACTCTGCCTTCTGCCATTGTTTTGGGGATCATGTGGAGCCCAATTCAGCCACTGGTTGATTGTGTGACTTCAGAAATGGATAAAAGCCCCCATCCAAACAATGACTATCATCAGTGCATGTAAGAAAATTTTTTTTAAATTTTTTTCATCTACAATACTGTCTTATTTATTTTATAGTACAGTACATTGATTATTGCCTTCATTTTATGGATCAATGGTCTTGTTAGACACTAAAATTCGTCTTAAATTGTTGTTTTAGGGGGTGTTTTTTATTGTCTGGAACGGATCAATCCACTTTTCCATTACTTTCAATGGGAAAGTGCACTTCAGGTTAAGAACGGACTCCCCGAACCAATTAAGTACTTAACCTGAGGTATCACTGTAATTATAATAGAAATTTTTCTTTCTCATGGGTCCCAAGAAATCCAGAAATATAAACAAATCTCAGCCATCCTGCTAGTGGCTGAAGGTGTCACACATCGTGATTTGTGTGTTCGGGACTGGAGCTTGCACAGTCTTTTTGTTTCAACTGATCCAACCCACTAATATTCTTATCATCTATGTATTTGTCTGATATTCTCTTCAGTCACCCAAGTTACCTCATGTGAAATATATGGAAGACAGCCCTGGATTGTTTGACCCTTTTATTATTTCTACTTTCCCTCCTATAAAAACTACACAAGACACTCTCCATATAAAGTTTAAAGAACAAATAACTTTGACTTGGTATTCTTGCAGTTGCAGATTATTATGTTCAATGCCAGTAGGAACTACTTAAATTGCTAATAGCTTTTACATAGGTTAAACTGTTACAGACTGTAACAGTTTGATCTATGTAAAATAAGATAATAAGAAATTTGTCCAGTAGCACCTTAGAAACCAACTAAGTTTGTTCTGGGTATAAGATTTTGTGTGCATGCACACTTCTTCAGATAACTCTTAGGCAGACAGCAGCAGCACACAACAACCCTGTTCTAACTGTTAAGACCGTTCAGCTAACTGCCATAACTGCCACAGTGTATGACACCACACAGTTCTATGGTTCTTGCCATTATCCGTTTACATATGCTTTGTGTGTGCTAACATTTCACAATTTTGAATGTTAGAGCAATTAGTTTAAGCATTTAAAATGCTGATGGGAGCAAGCTGGATTGTAGCTGATATATTTATAAAATAAATAGTAAGGTAAAGGGACCCCTGACCATTAGGTCCAGTCGTGATCGACTCTGGGGTTGCGGTGCTCATCTTGCTTTATTGGCCAAGGGAGCCGGGGCACAGCTTCCAGGTCATGTGGATAGCATGACTAAGCTGCTTCTGGCGAACCAGAGCAGCACATGGAAACGCTGTTTACCTTCCCGCCGGAGCGGTACCTATTTATCTACTTGCACTTTGATGTGTTTTGAACTGCTAGGTTGGAAGGAGCAGGCCGAGCAACAGGAGCTCACCCCGTTGCAGGGATTCAAACTGCCGACCTTCTGATCAGCAAGTCCTAGGCTCTGTGGTTTAACCCACAGCACCACCCACATAGTATCCATCTGTTAAATAGGTGGCAACTGTTAAACAGAACACATCTACATACAACATTCCTTACCTTTCTGGTTTGAAATCTTCCCTTCTGGACATGGAAAGCAATCATAGCAGCAAAATGCCTTCCCTTCTTTTTTAGCTCTTCTATAACCTGAACTGCAGTGATCATTGCATATGGAAATGGGGCATATCTGTTAATAAATGATAAAGTAGTTTTTTAAAAAAATCAAAAATAGGTTGTGGAGCTTTTATTTCATTATTAATTCTCTGCAGTGAACGAATGGCTTGATACTGTCATAAGGAAATATAATGAATTCTTGAGTGCACATCGTGTTTATGTGGTGAACGTCCCTATAACTGGAGTCCTTTACCCACATTAAGAAAACATGAGACAAAATTTGCATTATGACAGTGTTGCTTGAATTCTGTACATTTGTCTCCAGCATTCTAACATCCACTTTAAAATCTGGAGACAATGTGACTTTTTGAACATTGAGGAAATTATTCAATAGATCCCAAAATGTGCACAGTCACTACCTGTTTAAACTGGTTGGGCCATAAGATGACATCCTCATCAATGATGAAGACATTGTCCTGGTGAACCATGGGTTCAATCTTTCCAACTTTGACCCTGAGGAAGGAGTGGTTTGGAAATGTGATCCAGTTTATAATGTCAAATCCAGCAAGCAATTCTCCATTTTGATCGAAGGAAACTGTTTCCTCCACGCTGTTGTTAAAAGAAATACTTCTGAGAACATGGTGGAGCTAATTTATGAGGGTGAAAAAATAGGAGACTGTACTTAAAAGTTGCAAAGGATGGAAATACACATCAAGGTTATAATCTATCAGACATGAATATTTTGGATTATGTTTCCTTGAAAGGATGTATGTAGGCTAATCCTGGTAGAAATTATAGTAAACGAACTAAAATGACAGGAGATGTATTTATTTCCCACAATGCCCCTGAGATAGTGCTTGATTATGACATATGCCTGTCCCAAGTAAAGGTAAAGGACAGCTGGATGGTTAAGTAAAACTTGACTCATCTCAAGTTTTATCTCATCTCGCTCATCTCGCTTTAGACCGAGGGAGCCGGTCTTTGTCCACTGACAGCTTTTTGGGTCATGTGGACAGCGTGACTAAACCACTTCTGGCGCAATGGGACACCGTGCTACAGCACATGGAAATGCTGTTTACCTTCCTGCCACAGCAGTACCTATTTATCTACTTGCATTGGTATGCTTTTGAACTGCTAGGCTGGCAGGAGCTGGGACTGAGCAATGGGAGCTCACCCGTTGCATGGATTTGAACTGTCGACCTTACAATTGGGAAACCCAAGAGGATCAGTGGTTTAGACCACAGCGCCACCCGCTCCCTTGTTCCAAATACAGCACAGGGCAGGAGGGATGTTGTGGCAACTATGAAAATGTGCTTTCTCCTCTGTGTTTCCAGTAATTCCTCCCCTAGAAAAAATTGAAGAATCCACACCTACCCACTTACCCCATAATCACTAAAATGAAAAGGTGCTCACTAAAACGAGGAGAGGAAACTTTGAGTTTTCCTCCTGGTTTTTAGACTTGAAGAGATAGTTTAAATGCAGGCACATAGATACCATTGCTAGGTTAATCTGGAATGGCTGTAGAAAAAGAACCAGCGCCGATGTCACAAGCAGCTGATGGGAAGATCAACAATCTGCTAAAGCATGGTTGGTGGAAGGGAAATGTTAGGTGGCAAAGAAGGCCATGGTGCAAAAACAAAACAAAACAAAACAAAACAAAACAAAACAAAACAAAACAAAACAAAACAAAACAAAACAAAACAAAACAAAACACAAAATAAAATAGTGCTGGGTCTAACTTTATTGTTGGAGGTGGCAAAATGTCCGGGGTTGCTGCCCCTAAGAAGCAGGAATAGAAGTGAGACAGTGCCATGGAGCAGCAGCCCATATAAAATTCCCCCCAGATGGGCATGTAGGACTCACAAAAGAGTAAATGTCTGGGAATTCCCGGTTGTGGTACAGAAATGAAATGAATAATCATCGTCATAATTTTGATGGGCCATTGGCCTGTTGGATCAATTTTGAAGTGAAACTCATCAAAGGAGGGGCGAGAAGCTGGTTCTTCATAGGATGTGGCATTCTTGTTCTGTGTTTGCTCCCTCAATGTGTTCACTCAACTCCCAGGAATACAAGGGGATACAACTGACAGGAATTAGAGAAAGGAAATGATACTTTTCCCTTGCTCTCACATCAGGTCTTTCCTCCTTTGTTCTACCACAGAGAAATTTTGAGTTAAACTGAAAAGAGCTTTCTAAGTCTCACCTATCTCTGCTTGTCATAAATCAGCAAATAGTTGAATCAGCGAGTGCACCCATACTGACTGTACATGTGCCCCTCGCTACCTCACAGCTGGGGGGAGGCAGTGGCCCATCTTGTCACCCCCCTTGGTGGCACCCGGGGTGACCCGCTCCCCCTGCCCCCCTTCGTACCCCACTGGTTGCACCTACAAATATGGGAGCATACCCCAATCTTTAAAAGTGTGAGCAGGACATTACCTGCCATGGTTGTTGGTCCAGTCTTACTCCATCTGCCATTGCTCTGTGTTTGACTTGGGCTGAATGCCTTGTATTGAATGCATGTGCCACTGCATAGACCGCATTGTAGATGCTGTAGCTATTTCCTGTCATAGACATTTCTAAAACAGATGTGGGAAGGGTCTCTAGCTTCTCCTCCCCAGTGCAGACTTTCTTGTTCATTTTGTCTACAAAAGAATTGGGGTATGTACAGCTGAATGATTCCTCCCAGAAGTCCTTTATGAAACCATCATTGTTTTCTGAGTAAGGGTTCCTATGCTGAATAAATTTATGGAATCCTGACACCTCCTTTGAGTGAATTGCAAGAGATATAGCACCATGGAGGAAATTTATGTCTGAACTTCTTTGGATCGGAAATGATGTGAAATCCATCTGAGCTGTCATAATCCAGACTTTTGTCTGGATGTTCATTGATATATTTGCAAACTGTAAAAGCTGGTGCATTGATCTCATTGCCATTATACTCTGAATTTCTCCATATACAACCACAACTTTGGCAGTGCTTTCCATAACAACTTTGATAGATATCAAGCCCTCTTCTAGCATGTCACCAAAATCACTGGAAGAAGTTTGTTTGGGGAATTTCTCCATGAAGTCAAAGCAGATGCCCCTTTTGGAAAACAATGGGAACATGTCCTCTTTAAACTTCTCTATAGTGTCATCATCCTGAGAAAGCATCCCAATCCATGTCCATGCAAAATGCAACAGTAATTGGAGAATCCCTTTGTATAGGTGGTTCACATTTGGGAACATTTGGTAGAAGAAAATCCCTTCAGTTTTTTTATTAATGACTGGAGCAGAGCCATATATGAGCTAAATAATATTTCAAAAATGTTAAAAGAATATGAGAGAGAGAGAGATTTGGTTTGTATTTGGAAAAATATGATTATATTAGCTTATATCCACTCCTAATATGAATTTACAAATGTGACACAGGGTTAGAAAATATGCCTTATAAGCAGGAGGCAATACAATAAGTTTACTCAACATGGTGGATCACTTGTTGGAAATTTGTGATAAAGCTAAACAGGCTGATAGCCATCGGGATAAAATAGCTGAGTGCTTTTGTTCTGGCCAGCCTTTCTACTGATGTTCTGGTGCCTATTCATTGTGACAAAACCAAGTATGGTATGGAAGTCTGCAAATGTGCTTTTGCCGCAGATTGGACCCTTTCTGAGCTCGAAACATGGGTACCCCCAACAAAATTAGGCTAAATATTTGGAAATTTTTGGAGTTTATTATGTATTGGTATAATTTGAAACTAATGTGATATGATTGTTCTGTTAATTGGAAATTTAATAAATTTTTATTTTTTTTTTAAAGTGCCTTGTGTCATCCTCTCATCATCAGGAATCTGGTCTATGACATACTTGCCTCAAAGTTTTCTCAGTGAAATTAAGATCATAGAATCAGCTATGGAAGACATTCTCTAACCTTTCCTTGAAACAATACAGAATACACTGAAGGCACACCTACTTATTCTTATACCCACCAAGCTTAAAGTACACACATTTCATATGAGGGGAATTCATATGTTGGGAATTCTCTTTAGATTCAAATTAGCTTGGTACATATCTTGGAATGGAGTATAGCTATGGGTTTTAATAGATTAAATTGTGTTAAACTCTCACTTTGCACACTACAGTTCTGTAGCAGGAAACCTCTGTTCTACCGGGCCTTGGATATTGGCCCAACATGCCATCTTGGACAAGCCATAAGCTCATTTCCAAGGTTTCACATTATAGACTATATCAGGGATGGGAAAGTTGAAGAAGCTGCTTGAAACCACAAGATAAATATCAGGTGACAGATGGGCACCTCTGTCCCTATGAAGGTGGTCTATGGAATGGGGAAACTCAAGGTGTGAACCACCAGCTAGATCCTCTTCTCCACCCTCACTATGGATTTGTGATGTATACAAAAAATTGTAAAAGTATCATTAGCACATGTGTGAACCTATTGAAGTTACTGTAGATTGCATGGACAAACAATTAGTTTGTCAGAGAGAATGCTAGAGTGATTGTACCAAAAGCACTTTACTATGTTCAAAATGTTGGGAAAGAGACACATTCAAACACCTTCTTGTAAAACGGATATAGTCTAGGACAAGCATGACCATAATTTCTGTTGAATCTGTAAAAGTGACTGTAGAATTGAAATCACTCTTTTGGTGTCCTGAAAGCATATGGATTCACTCTACAATTTGTATCTTTGGCTTTACGTATTAAACAGGAATATTAGAAGACAAAATGTAGCACAATAGCATAATGTCTGAAATGCAAGAGAAGTTCAAAATTTTTCTTAAACATGTGTATTTATCTTCCACATATAAATCTTACTTGTGGTATCTTGTAGGTACACAGGATGGGTGCCATTTGAGGTCCAATATAAGAGTTTGGTCCTCCAATGACTGCAACTGGAGTATTTTCAGCATCACACTTGTAGTTAGGGATGAATTTGGCCCTTCTTGAGAGAAGTTCTATTGAAGCTTGAAAGGTCCACTTTTCACTAAAATGGCTGTTATACATGTGGAATCCGAGAGTAGCATTGGGCAAGACCCAGGGATTTCCATTAATCTCTTTTACAGCAAATGCCAAGGCCAGGATGTGTTGATAGAGCTGAGTCAGCATCCTGTATTGAGAGTTGAAGGGTGCACCACAATATATTGTCATAAGATTAGAGCTGGGGTAAATAATAATAATAATAATAATAATAATAATAATAATAATAATAATAATTTATACTCCACAGTCCGCCTATCTGTCTGGATTGCCCCAGTCACTCTGGGCAGCTTCCAACACATGAAAACATAATAAAACATCAAACATTAATAGTAACAATCTGATCCAATATAAAAGTCACAATAACTTTAAAATAAACAATTTATATCAAACAAAGCAACATTCAACAATCCGTCGGAATCTAATAGGAAAAAGTAAAATTAAACTTCAGTCAATAATAGATACAGTTTGCACATCAATCACAATAAAGAAATACCAATCTATAATCAATAAAAATAACAGCCAGTCAAAATACATAAAATACTGAAAACATACAAAATCATGTAAAAGGATCAATTGAGAAACTATTTTTTTTTAAAAAATATACTGTATCCCTGAACTCCTCTGTTACCAGCTGCTGCTGCTGCTGTTCTCAAAATCATATTCTATGATAGGGTTTGTTGGGCAAGGCACCTGTCACCTTGACTCTGACTGTCCCAGAGGCTTCCTAGAGGCCAGACCCAACCTGGGGCAGTCTGGGGCTGCTTCCACCTAACTCAGTCAAAGTCCAGGTCCACCCAAATTTGCCTGATTCATTTCAAGATTCACGCACTGTCTGAATCTGCTGCACAGCCCTAGCAACTCCTTCATGGTTTCTCTTTGTGTGTATTTGTGTGTTAGTGATGAATGAATCTGTCATTTCTTTTTTCCTAATTCAATTTTCTGCATGATCACATCATGTTGCATTTATCCTAAAAAATCATCATGAAAATTCAGCAGTGATAGACATATCTTTAGAAAAGCCATCTTGTCAGGCAGAATACTAGGGTGAAACTGTCCTGTAGAATAATCCTGTAGACTAGAGGGGGGTGAACAAGGAACATCCATATGGCTTCATGTACTGGATGTATGCCGTGCCCTTTGAATTAAAATCACACTTTATGTTAAGATGTCTTGGAAAAAATACCTATTTTGTTCTGAATTCTTATATTTTTGTTTTACAGGCTTAATCAATATAGGGTTTTTTTTTTTTAAAAAAAAATCAGAACCCCAAGTGAATCGTAAGATTTCTTTTTTAAAGGTGCCATTCAAAATGTGACTTCATATTGCAGTCAAACCATTTTAAATCTGCCAGCAACATCAAAAATGGAAGAGAAATAAAAATGGCTTGTTAAACTCCCATGCTGCATGAATTCATTACTTACGCATGGTGTCTCATAGCAAAACAGGATGGCCATGTGCAGACAAATATTAGAACTACATGCGTAAACACAAGATCAAATGGGGGTAGATTAAATGAACTGGTAGAACCACTGAAACTCCAATAATTAGCCAGCCCACTGGGTATATCCAGTGGAAGTCCAACTCCAAGGACAAGGTTTGCTGTGAATAGCATCATTTTAGAATATGGCTTTTGAAAATTCAACTACTTACATATGGTCATCTGAAAGTTCCTGAGCTGGGTATTTTTCAAAGGTCATGGTGTCTGAAAAGATATAGATCTGAGAAATAATACCAGCAACGATGAGGTCACCTGCCTGGTAATATTTGTGAAGAATACGGACCGGCTCTCTGACAGAACACAGAGGAAGAGGAAGAAACTTGCACAAACCCTGTAGCGGCAGTAATACCACCTGCAATAAAAATACTACCATCTTGCAAGGGATTCTTTATTTCTGGCAAAAAAAAACTATTCTGCCATTGCTATTCAAATGATCCTGAGTAGCAAAGCCTGACTTGAATGGTCACTCCCTCAGATGATGCAAAGCCAGAATAGTACAATATATAAAAAGGGGTCACCACACTGATGAGTCTCTGTGTGTCTATATAACCAGCTCTGAATAGTTATTAACGAGACCTTCCTTTGCATATGGCCAGGATAAGTCCTGAGGGTATGGGAAGGATGCTATTATGAATAATGGGATAATTACAGGTGAGGTAATCGCTTGACTTGTGTTCTAGATTCTTTGCAATATTACTAAAGAAAACATGTTTATTGCTTTTCAGCAAAAGTCTTCTCAGAGTCATTCTGAACGGGAGACCAAGAGAGTGAAGACTTCTGGGAGCAAAGATGGTTGGCTAGTCATCTACTGTTGACACTCCATTGTTAGATAGAACTATGTGGTGGTTAAGGATGGTGATAAATTATGACATGTGATCAGTCTGCTAATTGGAAATTTCGCTTGGTATGTGAGGTGACAGCTAGCTTAAGAAGAGGTCATTTTTAACAGGCTGAAAACAAAACAAAAAGCATTTTATTATTATTTCCAACTAAGAAAGATTATTAATAGGGAAAGGTGTTCTGATTGTTAAGTTTTCATTTTGTATTATTTTTAACGCTTCATCCCTTTTGTGAAAGTGCTGGCTTCAAAGTGAAACTGAAATCTGTAGGAAACTGTGGGAAGGAATGTGCTCCTCTGATAAGGAGAGAGACACAAGTGTTCAAGGCAGAGACTGCTAGGGTAGCAAAAATACTGTTGAACATCCCCACTGAGTGTTGGCATCATGCAGCAATTATTGGATGAGCAAGTGAAGGAGCTCAGAGCTGAGATGCATAAAATGGTGAATAAATATGCATTAAATCTCCCATCTTCACCTTGAGATTTTCACAGAGTTAACTCTTATAAAATTAAACACCTTTATTTCCCACAGAGGAAACATGAAGTGGTAAAGTTACTTTCAATTTCTTGGCAACACTTTAACTGATAAAAAGAAGAAAATAAAATTTCTTAGCATACAGAACTCCTTTGTTTAAAACATTCCCTCTCCTTTTTTCCAATATTTTTTATTATTTTTCAGTTACAAAAATCCAATGTAAGCTTTATTATAACGATACCAAATTACAATACCAATCCAAATACCAATCAATCAGATAGCCAGTTACACAATTTAGGTGGCCCCCCACGTTCTAGATTTCATGGTTTAACAATTCCCTTTAATTCTGCTTCCAAACTGTTATTCATTACAATCCAATCTTAATAATAATCACTAATCCAAAACTACAATCTTTTTAACTTCAATTCGTGTTGACACATTTAATAATTTATGAATCTGTAAGTGAAGCTCTCCTTTATTCTTCCTGTGTGTGGTATTTATTTTAACCAAATTATTCCCCTTTGTCCTTGCCAAATCTTATGTCTATCTTGGTTATTCCTGATCCCCATCATGCCTTGTGGCATTGTTGTCTCGATGTCGTTCTAAAGAAATCTCTTCTTTTTTCAACACCTCTGGATGTAGTAGCAAAGCTCTGTCACTGCTCTTCGCCATTTCTTTTCAGTCTAGGAAAAGAAGTAGCCTCCCTGCCAAAGCCCTGGCACATCTCCAGGTTCTCCCTTCTCCGTCCAGCAAAAAAACCCCATAGCTATTATTACCCACAGAAGAGTGATCTGGCAACCTGGCAAAGCCTTGGCAAGTCCTTAAGTTCCAATTTTTCTCCGCTCAGCCAGAGATAAAGTGAAAGTTAACTCAACCCAGTTGTTATGAATTCCAAGCCCTTTAAAAATTATTCCATTTTATTTTATTTAGTTCCGCTTGGAATTGTAATCCATATCTGTATTCCCATTTCCTCTCATCTTCACTTGCTACATAAAAAAGTTTTTGGTATTCTTGGTGGGTTTGCTGAGTTATTTATGTAACAAAATAATCTCAAATGAACAGAAGAACCTCTGCTCCTTAATGGTGTCATAGGAGGGATACCAACAATAAAGGGATACCTTTTGCACTCAGTGGCTCCCTGCCTCCCGCATTCCATGCTGGAGCGGGAGCCAGGTACCGAGATGATCTGCGAGTGCAGCCCATTTTCCCTATCCTGGGAGAGAGTTTGCAAGGTTAATTACTCTCAATCATCCTTGTTTCATCTTTGCCAATGATCTCCCATTATCGTGGGAGCTGGCTCCATAAAGGCAGCTGGAACCGGAAGCCTGTTTAAAACATTTTTAACTAGTGCATACATTTTATTCTGACTTCAGCCCATTCATGATCGACTTCTCTTCCCTTCTATTAAAAGCCAGAAAGCAGCTCAATCACAGAATGTAAATTTCCACCAGCAAAGATAAAAACTTATCTCAGTCATAAATTATAGCCACCTCAGAGATAATTACAAAAGGGAGGTTTTGGCAAACCCCATGCCCTCGGGGTTTTTATGTGTTTTGGGGGTGAAAAGTTGATTCTTCCAGTCATGTCACTTAACTTTGTCAGGATTCCTGGCAGCTGACAGCTTCTTGGTCTCCCAATAATAATAATAATAATAATTTATTATTTAAACCCCACCCTTCTGGCTGAGTTTCCCCAGCCACTCTGGGCTGCTTCCAATCAAGTGTTAAAAACAATACAGCATTAAGGCAGCTTTTTCAGAGCATCAGAGGTTAATCCCCAGCTCACACTTTTCTTCAGCGTGAATGCAATATTCTATATTTATGAATGGCTATCAACAATCAACACGTCTAGAAAAAACCAAATAAGGTAGCTGCTGAACACGTGTTTGCAAATATTCTACTGCTCACAAAGAAAAAAAATCACAAGATACAGCAAAGGACAGTTATTATTTCATTAATTTTTCTTCCTTATTAGCTGTTCCCTATTGTTCAGCTCAGGCCTCAGAATGATTATATAACATTTGGGGGAAAAGATGCAGCCCAGCAGCCCACCACCAGAGGCTAAGATGGAGAAAATCTCCACAGCTACCATATATTTTCCCTTGGTGCTCAGGTAGGAGGGAATAAAGGACAGCCAAACACTGCAGAAGACCAACATGCTAAAAGTGATAAACTTGGCTTCGTTGAAACTGTCCGGTAATTTCCTGGCGAGGAAAGCCACAACAAAACTCACAGTTGCCAGGCAGCTCATATAGATGAGGACACAGTAAAACATGGCCACACTCCCCTCATTACATTCAAGTATGATTTCTTCCATCACAGAGTGCATGTCCACATCTGGGTATGGGGGAGAGGTTGCCAGCCACACAGTACATATGCCTACTTGGACTATGGAGCAGGAAAGGAGAATGGAGTGGCCTAGTCCTTTCCCCACCCATTTCCTCACCCTGGATTCTGGTTTTGTAGCCATGAAGGCCAAAACCACCGTGAAGGTTTTTGCCAGGACACAAGAGACAGCAGTTGAGAAGATGATGCCAAAAGCTGTTTGTCGGAGGAGGCACTTCACCTTCTCAGGCTGGCCAATGAAGAGCAATGCACACAGGAAGCAGAGGAGGAGAGAGATGAGGAGAGCATAGGTGAGGTTTCGGTTGTTTGCAATGACAATGGGTGTGTCATGGTGTTTTATAAATGTACCTAGTACCAGAGCTGTGATCAAGGAAAGGGAAAGAGAGAAACAGGCTAAACTGATGCCCAAAGGTTCTTCATAAGACAAGAAGCTGATATCCTTGGGTAGACATGCATCCCGGTTCTTGCTTGGATATTCTTTGTCTGCACATTTATTACAGTCATTCATATCTGGAAAAAAATAAGGGAATGACCTTTAGTTCATATCACGTCAGCTTCCTGAAATGTTGACTATTTGTCTGAGAAGAAAAGAGCTCTGTTCACATTCAAACACAAGTTTAATACTGCCTGATGCTCTGTAACATGGTATTGCTGCATTTAATCGGTTCAGAGATATTGGTCTGTCAATTGCAGAGCCAGGGCCATTCCTCCTCATGATTTTAGAATGTATCATTACACTAGCCTGGGTGTAGCCTGTGTAAGTCAAAAGGAATGAAAAGCCCCTTCTAGATTTGATTTGAACCACGTACCACCTTGCTACTCTCAATGCATTGTCATTCTCATTTGATTAGCATATTTAGACTATCTGAAGGGCAATGATCACAAAGATGCGGGCTCTCACACACAGTAGATCATCTCCTCTTTTGAAAATTAAGTCATCCATCCATACAGCACCTTTCAATGCTTAGTATTGAGTCTGGATCTATTTAACTATTTATTTCTCTTACCATCCTGGTTTGCAATCTTCCCCTCTGCACATGGGATGCAATCGTAGCAGCAAGGGGGCTGTCCCTCCTTCACTTTCTTGCTGAATCCTGGAAGACATCTCTCAGTACAGACAGAAAGAGGTTGACTCTATTCCATAAATGAAACAGCAGAAGGTTCATCAAGAAACTAATGAATTTGGAACCCTTTATGTTCTTGGTCCTTTCTCTATGTCACTAAGCTGACACAGCATTTCAGTAATATGTAATGACTATACAAAGAGCCATTTCGTCTTTTCTTATTATTAATATTAATGTTTGAAATTATGTGATGTTCCCTCTATATTGCTGTAGGATGTGCAGTGCCCCATCTGTTAAGCAAATATTTTTCTGTCCATTAAAGTACACTTTGAAGTTACTCTAGTTTCCCTGTTTATTTTGTTATAATTGTTGCTTTTAAGTATTTTCTCCACTTGGTAGACAGCTCTAGAACTGATTTTGGTGCCAGTAGGTACATCTATTCTTGGACCCATCAGTTGCTTCCTGGGAAAGTGTTCCAAATCCACATTGTAGCTTCATGGTCTCTGAGCATGTATACCCTCTTGTGCTGGGGAAATGTACCCAGAGGCTCCATTTGACTGGAAGAAAACCTTCCCTTCTATATCCACGCCCTTTCAAAGAAAAACTGGTATTTGACCTAATGACCCACATTCAGATGATGAATTGTGAGATGCAAAAACCACATTTGCACGGATGCTCTTGTAGTCGGATCTGTGAATGGTTGGGATTAGGGTGAGATAATCTATTTTTTGTTACAGTGGTACCTCGGGTTAAGAACTTAGTCGTTCTGGAGGTCCGTTCTTAACCCAAAACTGTTCTTAACCTGAAGCACCACTTTAGCTAATGGGGCCTCCCACTGCTGTCGCGCCGCTGCTGCACGATTTCTGTTCTCATTCTGAAGCAAAGTTCTTAACCTAAGGTACTATTTCTGGGTTAGCAAAGTCTGTAACCTGAAGCGTCTGTAACCCAAGGTACCACTGTATTTCAATTTGAATTAGGATCCCCTAAGGCATATTTACACTGTTAGCCTTGCTTAACTGTATTTTGTAGTAAAAAGGTTCTTCTGTTTTGTAACCTCCTTAATAAAATATTTGCCTTTAATCCATGTGTGTCTTCTAGCTGTAAGATTTTGGCTCTTAATCTGGTACCTCATTGCTTTGGTCATAAACCACTCCTCAACTTGTGGCTCAAAAAACAGTGAGTAGACCTGCAGGTGGATAATGATTGCTTATTCAATACTGAATCTCTTTTGAATTAGCTAACAATGCAACTCTACCTGGTTAAACCAACTGTGCCATGTGATAGCATCTTCATCAAGGAGGAATGATTGGTCTGGAGGAGCTTGTGGATCTATCCTCCCAACTCTCACTCGGTGCAGACTTTGGTTGGCGAATATGATCCAATTCACAATATCCAAGCTAGATGCTGCCTCTCCATTGTGGTTGATGAAGACCACATCTCCTGCTGTATTGTTAAATGAGATGCTTCTCAGAAAGTGATGGAGCTAGATTGAAAGCAGAAAAGAAAGGGGTTTGGAAAAGACTGCAGTCTAATGCAGGGCGGAGAATTTTTTTTTCCTGTTGGAAGAACCTACAGGAAATGGTGGGGTTGATTCAGTCAACTGTCAGTGGATTCAGGTCCAAGCATGGAGAGAGTCAGCCAATTTTCTTTCACACACATGCATCTCTCTCAATCTTCCTTACAATCATTCTTTCTCTGATTGTCCAAAAATTAAAAATGTTTAAGCAGCAATCTCTCCTTCTCTCTCTCTCTCTCTCTCTCTCTCTCTCTCTCTCTCTCTCTCTCTCCGTCCTTCCCTCCCTGAGCACCTCAGAAGACACGGCAGTGGTTTGTGACCACCAGCTCTAAGGAAGGATTTGGTTGATATTGGATAGAGGAAGTGCTGAACATCTCTCTCAACCATTACCACTGCTTCCAATCTATGAATGGCATGGTTTCTCATTGGGTTGCAAAGCTTCCATCATAACAAATGCTTTCCCCTCAAGCATGGGGCAATAACTGCTCAAAGAAGGACACAACCATCATTTCCCTTCCCTATAGATTCTACAGCCATTTGCAAGCAGAAAAATATATGGGGAAATCATCTAGGATACCATCATATCAGTGCCACCTCCTACTCTGTCTGCAGAATTATAAATTCCATTCTGGGTTCTTCTTCCACGTACACGAGTGCAAATGCTTGAACTCTGAGAGGAAAGAGCAAGCTGATAGGATTTTGGGAACCCCAAAAGTGACAGTAAGTAGCAGGGCTTTGCCAGTTGTGGAAGTTCAGCCTTTACCTGCCAAAATGGTTGATTCGGATTCTTCCCTCTCCCTCCATATGCAATTCCTCTGTGCCTGAGTCTGGATGTGGACATGGCATGTAAAGCATGGGCCATGGCGTAGACAGCACTATGGATGCTATAACTGTGTCCTGTCATGCTCATTTCAAAAAGGGATCCGGGAAGGTTCTCCAGCTTCTCTTCTCCGGTGCAAATATTCCCCTCTGCCTTGTCTGCAATGTTTTCTGGGAATACACATTCAAAGGCCTGTTGCCAGAAGTCCCTGATAAAACCGTCCTCATATGTGCTGGAAGGGTTTCTGTGCACAACATACTGATGAAAGCCTGGTGGGTTTCTAAAGTGAACTTCAAAGGCTATAGCGCCACTGAATATTCCCAAATCCCAGTACCTTTGAAAGACAAATGAAGCAAACTCAACCTGGGCTGTTGTTATCCATACTTTACTTTTTACATTCTTTGTCTCGTCATCATGTTTTGATATGTATGAAAGCACCATAAAAGTTGCCATGGAGTAAGATTCCCCAGAGGCAACCACTACGTTAGCTTTGCTGATAAAAATTTTCTGACTTATTGTTGCACCCTGTCGTAGCATGTCAGTAATTTCAGAAAGAAAACTAAAATTGGGGATTCTTTCTATGAATTCAAAGCAGACACCACTCTTGGTAAACATTGGGGAAATGGTTTGCACAAATCTTTCTCCATTGTCATTGTCTGTTGCAATGACTCCAATCCACGTCCACCTGAAATGCAGAAGCAAAGAGAGAATTCCCTCATACTGAAGGGCTTCTGAGGCTGCCATCTGGTAGAAGGGAAGCCCTGGGCTTTTATCATTCATCACTGGAGCAGAGCCATAAATGAGCTAAAAAGTAAATGGAGGAAGAGAAGAGACAAAGTAATATTTGCAGAGTTCTTTCAAACTACAGTGGTACCTCGGGTTACAGACGCTTCAGGTTAGAGACGCTTCAGGTTACAGACTGTGCTAACCCAGAAATAGTACCTCAGGTTAAGAACTTTGCTTCAGGATGAGAACAGAAATTGTGCTTCAGCAGCGGGAGGCCCCATTAGCTAAAGTGGTGCTTCAGGTTAAGAACAGTTTCAGGTTAAGAACGGACCTCCGGAACGAATTAAGTTCTTAACCTGAGGTACCTCTGTATTCATATACATTATTATGTGGTGAATCCTGTCAGTCAGACATGCCCTTTGCCACCCACCAGGGGTTGCATGCCCTTTCTCATTTATACAAAAGACACACATGCAGATGGGCTCAAAATTGAGGTCATCTCTCATTCCTGTTTGTTAAACATTTGTTCTTTTGACCAGAGAGGGGCATTTTCCCTATTATATTCTTTTTTTAAAAAAAATAATAATTCCAAATCTGTCAGGGTTAAACTGAATGGAGGGACACACGATGTCCTAAGCAAAGGATTGCCTAACACTGCGTTAGACATTATTTAATGCAACCATATCAGAATCGCAACTTGGGTCAGATTTCTTCTCTGGAGCATCTGTTGTCTTCACAAAGCACATACCCCAACACACAGCAGAACTGCCATTTCTGTCTTTTCTTTTTCAAGAATTCTTAGACTTCATCTATGAACATTTATTTCACTTTGGAACCAGCTGCTCAATACTATTGCTGTTCTCCTGCACAACTGGACAGTATCTGCAATTTGCCATAACTCCAGAGTGTGTTTAATTTCTTTCCCCCTAAATATTGACATATTCGGTGTGGTGTCGTGAAGGCAAATAATTATTGTACTCGGAAATACTTGTGAATTTTTATCCTATTACCAATTCCCCTGCTTCCCCTGCAACTCAGTTCAGATACCCTTCTCGTTAAGCAGGAAATGCTGCAAATCCAAAAATGGCTGGTGAGGGTGGTGTGCATGGTTCTGCCCCTAATTTCATCCTCGCCCTGAACTGGTGATACACTCTGAACTGGTGCTGTGAATTCAGCCTCATTCTCTATGCAAGCTTAGAGAGATATCGTACATGGGTGTCTTACCTGTGGAATCTTATAGATATCCAAAACTGTTGCCACATAAAAGGAGATTACAGAATCAAGTCCCCCAATGACCCCAACCAGATTATTTTCAACATCACATATATAGTTTGGAACAAATTTCTCCACCCTGGATAAAAGCAGCAGTGTTGCAAAATATGTGCTCCTTGCATTGTTATAGCTGTCATACAAGTGAAAACCCAAGGTGATATTGGGTAAGATTTGAGGGTCTTCATTGATCTCCTTGACTGCAAATGCCAAGGCCACGATGTGCTGGTAAAGCTTAGGCACCACCCTAGAATGAGATTTGCAAACAGTATCAGAAGGAACAGATATGAATTACAATAGTTAATCCTATTGAGTTCAGTGGAGTTAACTCCCTGTCCATTCCACTGCTGAACAGGTCTTATAATCAGCAAGTTCTTCCTCATGTTTACACAGAATCTCCTTTCTTGCAACTTGAATCCATTGGTTCGCGTACTACCCTCTGGAGCAAGAAAAAACAAGCTTGCTCCAAATTCCTGGTGACAGCCCTTGAGATATTTGAAAATGGTTATGCGATATCCCCTCAGTCTCCTATTTCATAGCTAAACATACCAAACCCCCTCAACTTTTCCTCATAATGTTTGGCTTCCAGACCCTTGATCATATGTGTCAACCTCTTCTGCACATGTTGTAGCTTGTCAGTATCCTTCTTAAATTGTGCTGAACACAACTGAACACAATATATCAGGTGTGTTCTGCGCAGCGCAGAAGAGATCTCTTCCATGTTTTTTTTTATTGGGGTACTATGCTTCTGTTGATGTAGACTTTTCACACACAGCACTGGCAAACCAGGTGTTCCCCATCTTATATTTGTACAGCTGGTATTTCCTGCCTAAGTGCAGAACCTGACATTTGTCCCTACTGAAATTCTCTCCTGAATTCTCTCTCCTGCAATGACCCCTTCCTTATTCATGATGCAGAGATGGTGGTTGTAATTTACACAATTCTCTACTTCATATTACAGTGTTACCTCAGGTAACATAAGCTTCAGGAAACATACGCTTCAGGTCACAGACTCCGCTAACCCAGAAATAGTACACTGGCTTAAGAATTTTGCTTCAGGATGAGAACAGTAATCGTGCTCTGGCGGCACGGCGGCAGCAGGAGGCCCCATTACCTAAAGTGCTGCTTCAGGTTAAGAACAGTTTCAGGTTAAGAATGGAACTCCAGAACGAATTAACTACTTAACCCGAGGTACCACTGTATATGCCGTCATTGTGAAACAAACTTTAGCCTAAGATCAGGAAATGAAACAATAAGAGCATTCAGCTCTTGTAAAAAAATTTTTAACTAACATTCCTGCTCAGATAAAGTGTATCAAAATCGGTTGTTCAAAAGGGCTAATAAATATATATACATTTCAATACAATTACTGTATTTTTTGCACCATAACATTCACTTCTTTCCTCCTAGAAAGTAAGGGGAAATGTCTGTGCGTGTTATGGAGGGAATGCCTACGGGTCGTGGGGGGATCTGCTGCAGTCGTGAGCAGAGGATGCATGGTTCCCCTTCCTTCCCTCCTCCGTTTGAAACAGCAAAGCGGGAGAAGAGCCGCTGAGTGGGGAGGAGAGAGGGACAGAGAGCCTGCTTCTTAATGGAGCAAAGCGGGAGAGGAGTGTAAGCAGCTCCTCTCTCCTCCCCACTCAGCTAGCTAAATAGCAGCAAAGTTTTTCAGCTCACTAAGCCGGGGATGAGCGGGGAGGAGGGAGAAAAGCAGAGCCTGCTTGCTTTAAAGGAGCAAAGCAGGAGAGGAGCCTTCTCCCCTTATACCCCTCTTCTTCATTATTAGCAGCATCCTTCTCCACCCACCCCACGCATGCTCCTTGTCCCTTGAGTGCTTTTCCTTCCCTCCCCACTTAAAACGTGGTTACAAAGGATCCTCAGGATTTTTGCATTGGGTTACTCCAAACTCAATGTCAGATCACATGTCTGTGGCAACAGCATGAACCACAAAAATCATACATCCACTGTTTCATTTAGAATATTTTTTTTCTTGTTTTCCTTCTCTAAAAACTATGTGCGTATTATGGTCGGGTGCATGTTATAGAGCGAAAAATACGGTATATTCATTTCCTTGTTGAGAAATGGGAACTTAGAGAGTATTCTCTTAATTCAGAAGACATTCTGACGTATTTTTATATCAGCATATGTCCCACTGAAATCAAAAGTACTTATCCCTAGGTCAATGGGTAGAAGTTTGAAGCCTCAGCCATTATGCTGAGGCTGCAACTCTAGGTTTGATCATTCCCGTACTGTAATAAATGAGTGGCTTAGTTCTTACACAAGCTCTTCAGGCAGCGCTGGTGGGGGTTCCTCAATCAATGTTGCTGCAGAGGAGAGGAAGCCACCATGGTAAACAATACCACCAATGAGGAACTCTCCTGGCTGATGGTACATTTGAAGTGGACGGTGTGGACTTTGAAGCCTGCATTTTCCTATGCGAGCCTGACATGCATTGTAAGAAATCAGTTTCAGCAGCAAGACCACTAAAACCACCATCCATGCAAGGGCAACTGTTTCTTCTACACAGAAACCATGATTTCTCTGGCAATAGTTTAATCAGCTTCTCCAAGATAAAAATTGTCTCATTTGAATGGTAGTTAAGTTTCCTAAGAGGATGCAATCTGGGTGTATCCCAGACACTATTTAAATAATTCTGGTTAAGTTGCTGTATCCTTTGTGTTATGTTGCTAGTTGCCAGTGAAAATACAGAGCGATTTTTTTTGAGGAGCAGCAGATTTAATTATAGCTCTGTTAATAACCAGGGAGGAATGTATGTATTCAGAGCTAGGGAATCCCTGTGGAACTGATGAAGGAAATGTGTTTGTCACATATTCAGGACTGTTATTTTTAATTTCCTTTCATTAGATAATAAGGGGCCAGTGGTGTATTGGTAAAGTTAGAAGTTCATCACAGAAGACCTTGGAACCAATGGAGATCCCAAAATGTAGTATGGTGTCAGGATGAGCAGACCTGAAATCACACCAGCCATGTGGTGTGACTGCAACCCTACACATAGTAGTTAATTGGGACTAAGCTTCCATGGTTTTTAAATCACCTGTAAAATATTATGCATTTTACAACAATATCTTTAGTAGTCTGAAATGCAACCCGTAGCGTTTAATTCATAGTTTAAAATATTTGTACATATGTGTTCCTTTTTAAACTTTAGTATGAGGGGAAAGAACATCAAATTCAGAGAAGAATGAACTTGGAAGGATGGCTCTGCTATGGTTCATGCCCACAGAGCTTTCTGTGTTCCTTGTTGGTATCAGAGTACTTTGTCAGGGGAAAGTCCAGGGAGAAGAGCTACATGGGATGCTCTATTGGATTTGGGGAACAGTTATGTCAAATGGACTTGTTCATGCTTTAATTCTTTCTTATGATAAGCTGTCTCCTGCTGTTTAACTCTGGCCTCAGCGAAATGATATAACATTTTTTTGGGGGGGTGGGGGGAATGCAGCCCAGTAATCCAAAACTAGAAGTAACCCAAAACTTCCAGCCACAGTGGTAGCTATTTATCTACTTGCACTGGAATGCTTTTGAACTGCTAGGATGGCAGAAGCTGGGACAGAGCAACGGGAGCTATAACCTGAACTGCAGTGATCATTACATATGGAAATGGGATATATCTGTTAGTAAGTGATAAAGTAGTTTTTATACAATCCAAGCATAAGTTGTGGAGCTTTAATTTCATAATTATTTCTCTGCAGTGAAGGAATGGGTTGATACTGTCATATGGAAATAATATGAATTATTGAGTGTACATCATATTTATGTGGTGAACTTCCCTATAACTGGAATCCTTCACCCACATTAAGAAAGGAAGAGACAAAATAGACATTATGACAGTGTCCCTTGAATTCTGTACATTTGTCTTCAGCATTCTATTTTTTAAAAAATAATTTTTATTAGGTTTCTGTCTAACAATAAAAAACACATAATAGCATAACATTTTCCAGTATCCACATTTCATACACTTCCTTGGACTTCCTCACACCTCTTGTTCCTGCTTTCTAAACTCAAAAATTTTAACAGCAAATTATTAGCTTATTTTAGTTTATATAACAAAGTTTTCCAATATTAAGGTCTCAGATTTTAAAATTTAGCCACTCTCTTATTAAAACTTAATTATAAAGTATTGTTAGTCCAGAATTTATCCTTTCTTTCAATTACTTTCAAATTTATATTCCTTATTACTAATTTATTGGAGCCATGTTATTATAGATCTTACATCTTTCTTAGCATTCATACAATTTGCAATGTTTTTGTAGATAATCCTTAAATTTCTTCCAGTTCTCCTCCACCAGTTCTTCTCCCAGGTCTTGGATTCTGCCAGTCATCTCAGCCAATTCCATATAGTCCATCAGTTGCATCTGCCACTCTTCCAGTGTGGGCAAATCTTGAGTTTTCCAGCCTTTAGCGATGAGTATCCTTGATGCTGTTGTAGCATACATAAAAAAGGTTCGATCCTTCTTTTGCACACTCTGGCCGACAATGCCCAAAAGAAAGGCCTCTGGTTTCTTAGGGAAGGTATACTTAAATACCTTTTTCAGCTCATTATATATCATTTCCCAGAAAGCCTTCACTCTGGGGCAAGTCCACCAGAGGTGAAAGAATGTTCCTTCAGCTTCTTTAAACTTCCAACATTTATTGTCAGACACATGATATATCTTTGCAAGCTTGACTGGAGTCATGTACCACCTATATATCATTTTCATAATATTTTCTTTCAAGGCATTACATGCTGTAAACTTCATACCGGTGGTCCATAACTTTTCCCAGTCAGCAAACATAATGTTGTACCCAATGTCCTGTGCCCATTTTATCATAGCTGATTTGACCGTTTCATCCTGTGTATTCCATTTCAACAGCAAGTTATACATTCTTGAAAGTATCTTAGAGCTGGGTTCTAACAGTTCTGTTTCTAATTTTGATTTTTCCACCTGGAATCCTAATTTTGGTCTTCAGCATTCTAACATCCACTTCAAAATCAGGAGACAATGTGACTTTTTGAACATTGAGGAATTATTCAATATATCCCAAAATGAGGCAGGATGATGGTTCTTCTACTCATATGTCTCTTAACTTTGTCAGGATTCCTGGGAGCTGACAGCTTCCTGGTTCCCCAACTCAGAAAATTGCTTTTTCAGAGCATCAGGGGTTAATCCGCTGTTCACTCTTATTTCCATAGTGAATTCAATAGTCAATATCTATGATTGCCTAACATCAATCACCACAAGGAAAATCTAGAAAAAAATCTAGGAAAAATTATGTAAGGCAGCTGCTGAACACATGTTTGCAAATATTCTACTGCACACAAAGAAAAAAGCACACAATCCAGCAAAGGACAGGTTATTATTTATTTACTTTTTCTTCCTTATTAGCTGTTCTCTATTGTTCAGCTCAGGCCTAAGAATGATTATGTAACATTTGGGGGAAAAGATGCAGCCCAGCAACCCAACACCAGAGGCTAAGATGGAGAAGATCTCCACAGCCACCATGTATTTTCCCTTGGTGCTCAGGTAGGAAGGAATAAAGGACAGCCAAACACTGCAGAAGACCAACATGCTAAAAGTGATAAACTTGGCTTCGTTGAAACTGTCTGGTAATTTCCTGGCAAGGAAAGCCATAACAAAACTCACAGTTGCCAGGCAGCTCATATAGATGAGGACACAGTAAAACATGGCCACACTCCCCTCATTACATTCTAGTATGATTTCTTCCATCACAGAGTGCATGTCCACATCTGGGTATGGGGGAGAGGTTGCCAGCCACACAGTACATATGCCTACTTGGACTATGGAGCAGGAAAGGAGAATGGAGTGGCCTAGTCCTTTCCCCACCCATTTCCTCACCCTGGATTCTGGTTTTGTAGCCATGAAGGCCAAAACCACCATGAAGGTTTTTGCCAGAACACAAGAAACAGCAGTTGAGAAGATGATGCCAAAAGCTGTTTGTCGGAGGAGGCACGTCACCTTCTCAGGTCGGCCAATGAAGAGCAAAGCACAAAGGAAGCAGAGCAGGAGAGAGATGAGGAGAGCGTAGGTGAGGTTTCGGTTGTTTGCAATGACAATGGGTGTGTCATGGTGTTTTATAAATGTACCTAGTACCAGAGCTGTGATCAAGGAAAGGGAAAGAGAGAAACAGGCTAAACTGATGCCCAAAGGTTCTTCATAAGACAAGAAGCTGATATCCTTGGGTAGACATCCATCCTGGTTCTTGCTTGGATATTCCTTGTCTGGGCATTTATGACAGTCATTCATATCTGGAATAAAATAAGGGAATGACCTTTAGTTCATATCATGTCAGCTTCCTGAAATGTTGACTATCTGTCTGAGAAGAAAAGAGCTCTGCTCAAATTAAAACATGTTTAATACTGCCTGATGCTCTGTAACATGGTATTGCTGCATTTAATCGGTTCAGAGATATTGGTCTGTAAATTGCAGAGCCAGGGCCATTCCTCCTCACGATTTTGGAACATATCATTACACTAGCCTGGGTGTAGCCTGTGTAAGTCAAAAGGAATGAAAAGCCCCTTCTAGATTTGAACCACATACCATCCAACTACTCTCAATGCATTGTCATTCTCATTTGATTAGCATATTTAGACTATCTGAAGGGCAATGATCACAAAGATGCGGGATCTCACACACAGTAGATCATCTCCTCTTTTGAAAATTAAGTCATCCATCCTTACAGCACCTTTCAATGCTTAGTATTGAGTCTGGATCTATTTAACTATTTATTTCTCTTACCATCCTGGTTTGCAATCTTCCCCTCTGCACAAGGGATGCAATCGTAGCAGCAAGGGGGCTGTCCCTCCTTCACTTTCTTGCTGAATCCTGGAAGACATCTCTCAGTACAGGCAGAAAGAGGTTGACTCTATTCCATAAATGAAACAGCAGAAGGTTCATCAAGAAACTAATGAATTTGGAACCCTTTATGTTCTTGGTCCTTTCTCTATGTCACTAAGCTGACACAGCATTTCAGTAATATGTAATGACTATACAAAGAGCCATTTCGTCTTTTCTTATTATTAATATTAATGTTTGAAATTATGTGATGTTCCCTCTATATTGCTCTAGGATGTGCAGTGCCCCATCTGTTAAGCAAATATTTTTCTGTCCATTAAAGTACACTTTGAAGTTACTCAAGTTTCCCTGTTTATTTTGTTATAATTGTTGCTTTTAAGTATTTTGTCCACTTGGTAGACAGCTCTAGAACTGATTTTGGTGCCCCTAGGTACATCTCTTCTTGGACCCATCAGTTGCTTCCTGGGAAAGTGTTCCAAAACCATGTTGTAGCTTCATGGTCTCTGAGCATGTATACCCTCTTGTGCTGGGGAAATGTACCCAGAGGCTCCATTTGACTGGAAGAAAACCTTCCCTTCTATATCCACGCCCTTTCAAAGAAAAACTGGTATTTGACCTAATGACCCACATTCAGATGATGAATTGTGAGATGCAAAAACCACATTTGCATGGATGCTCTTGTAGTCGGATCTGTGAATGGTTTGGATTAGGGTGAGATAATCTATTTTTTGTTACAGTGGTACCCCGGGTTAAGAACTTAGTCATTCTGGAGGTCCGTTCTTAACCCAAAACTGTTCTTAACCTGAAGCACCACTTTAGCTAATGGGGCCTCCCACTGCTGTCGCGCCGCTGCTGCACGATTTCTGTTCTCATTCTGAAGCAAAGTTCTTAACCTAAGGTACTATTTCTGGGTTAGCAAAGTCTGTAACCTGAAGCGTCTGTAACCCAAGGTACCACTGTATTTCAATTTGAATTAGGATCCCCTAAGGCATATTTACACTGTTAGCCTTGCTTAACTGTATTTTGTAGTAAAAAGGTTCTTCTGTTTTGTAACCTCCTTAATAAAATATTTGCCTTTAATCCATGTGTGTCTTCTAGCTGTAAGATTTTGGCTCTTAATCTGGTACCTCATTGCTTTGGTCATAAACCACTCCTCAACTTGTGGCTCAAAAAACAGTGAGTAGACCTGCAGGTTGATAATGATTGCTTATTCAATACTGAATCTCTTTTGAATTAGCTAACAATGCAACTCTACCTGGTTAAACCAACTGTGCCATGTGATAGCATCTTCATCAAGGAGGAATGATTGGTCTGGAGGAGCTTGTGGATCTATCCTCCCAACTCTCACTCGGTGCAGACTTTGGTTGGCGAATATGATCCAATTCACAATATCCAAGCTAGATGCTGCCTCTCCATTGTGGTTGATGAAGACCACATCTCCTGCTGTATTGTTAAATGAGATGCTTCTCAGAAAGTGATGGAGCTAGATTGAAAGCAGAAAAGAAAGGGGTTTGGAAAAGACTGCAGTCTAATGCAGGGCGGAGAATTTTTTTTTCCTGTTGGAAGAACCTACAGGAAATGGTGGGGTTGATTCAGTCAACTGTCAGTGGATTCAGGTCCAAGCATGGAGAGAGTCAGCCAATTTTCTTTCACACACATGCATCTCTCTCAATCTTCCTTACAATCATTCTTTCTCTGATTGTCCAAAAATTAAAAATGTTTAAGCAGCAATCTCTCCTTCTCTCTCTCTCTCTCTCTCCGTCCTTCCCTCCCTGAGCACCTCAGAAGACACGGCAGTGGTTTGTGACCACCAGCTCTAAGGAAGGATTTGGTTGATATTGGATAGAGGAAGTGCTGAACATCTCTCTCAACCATTACCACTGCTTCCAATCTATGAATGGCATGGGATCTCATTGGGTTGCAAAGCTTCCATCATAACAAATGCTTTCCCCTCAAGCATGGGGCAATAACTGCTCAAAGAAGGACACAACCATCATTTCCCTTCCCTATAGATTCTACAGCCATTTGCAAGCAGAAAAATATATGGGGAAATCATCTAGGATACCATCATATCAGTGCCACCTCCTACTCTGTCTGCAGAATTATAAATTCCATTCTGGGTTCTTCTTCCACGTACACTAGTGCAAATGCTTGAACTCTGAGAGGAAAGAGCAAGCTGATAGGATTTTGGGAACCCAAAAAGTGACAGTAAGTAGCAGGGCTTTGCCAGTTGTGGAAGTTCAGCCTTTACCTGCCAAAATGGTTGATTCGGATTCTTCCCTCTCCCTCCATATGCAATTCCTCTGTGCCTGAGTCTGGATGTGGACATGGCATGTAAAGCATGGGCCATGGCGTAGACAGCACTATGGATGCTATAACTGTGTCCTGTCATGCTCATTTCAAAAAGGGATCCAGGAAGGTTCTCCAGCTTCTCTTCTCCGGTGCAAATATTCCCCTCTGCCTTGTCTGCAGTGATATCTGGGAATACACATTCAAAGGTCTGTTGCCAGAATTCCCTGATAAAACCGTCCTCATATGTGCTGGAAGGGTTTCTGTGCACAACATACTGATGAAATCCTGGTGGGTTTCGGAAGTGAATTTCAAAGGATATAGCACCACTGAATATTCCCGAATCCCAGTACCTTTGAAAGACAAATGAAGCAAACTCAACCTGGGCTGTTGTTATCCATACTTTACTTTTTACATTCTTTGTCTCGTCATCATGTTCTGATATGTATGAAAGCACCATAAAAGTTGCCATGGAGTAAGATTCCCCAGAGGCAACCACTACGTTAGCTTTGCTGATAAAAATTTTCTGACTTATTGTTGCACCCTGTCGTAGCATGTCAGTAATTTCAGAAAGAAAACTAAAATTGGGGATTCTTTCTATGAATTCAAAGCAGACACCACTCTTGGTAAACATTGGGGAAATGGTTTGCACAAATCTTTCTCCATTGTCATTGTCTGTTGCAATGACTCCAATCCACGTCCACCTGAAATGCAAAAGCAAAGAGAGAATTCCCTCATACTGAAGGGATTCTGAGGCTGCCATCTGGTAGAAGGGAAGCCCTGGGCTTTTATCATTCATCACTGGAGCAGATCCATAAATGAGCTAAAAAGTAAATGGAGGAAGAGAAGAGACAAAGTAATATTTGCAGAGTTCTTTCAAACTACAGTGGTACCTCGGGTTACAGACGCTTCAGGTTAGAGATGCTTCAGGTTACAGACTGTGCTAACCCAGAAATAGTACCTCAGGTTAAGAACTTTGCTTCAGGATGAGAACAGAAATTGTGCTTCAGCAGCGGGAGGCCCCATTAGCTAAAGTGGTGCTTCAGGTTAAGAACAGTTTCAGGTTAAGAATGGACCTCCGGAACGAATTAAGTTCTTAACCTGAGGTACCACTGTATTCATATACATTATTATGTGGTGAATCCTGTCAGTCAGACATGCCCTTTGCCACCCACCAGGGGTTGCATGCCCTTTCTAATTTATACAAAAGACACACATGCAGATGGGCTCAAAATTGAGGTCATCTCTCATTCCTGTTTGTTAAACATTTGTTCTGTTGACCAGAGAGGGGCATTTTCCCTATTATATTCTTTTTTAAATAAATAAATAAATAAATCCCAATCTGTCAGGGTTAAACTGAATGGAGGGACACACGATGTCCTAAACAAAGGATTGCCTAACACTGCGTTAGACATTATTTACTGCAACCATATCAGAATTGCAACTTGGGTCAGATGCACATTTCTTCTCTGGAGCGTCTTTTGTCTTCACAAAGCACATACCCCAACACACAGCAGAACTGCCATTTCTGTCTTTTCTTTTTCAAGACTTCTTAGACTTCATCTATGAACATTTATTTCACTTTGGAACCAGCTGCTCAATACTATTGCTGTTCTCCTGCACAACTGGACAGTATCTGCAATTTGCCATAACTCCAGAGTGTGTTTAATTTCTTTCCCCCTAAATATTGACATATTGGGTGTGGTGTCGTGAAGGCAAATAATTATTGTACTCAGAAATACTTGTGAATTTTTATCCTATTACCAATTCCCCTGCTTCCCCTGCAACTCAGTTCAGATACCCTTCTCGTTAAGCAGGAAATGCTGCAAATCCAAAAATGGCTGGTGAGGGTGGTGTGCATGGTTCTGCCCCTAATTTCATCCTCGTCCTGAACTGGTGATACACTCTGAACTGGTTCTGTGAATTCAGCCTCATTCTCTATGCAAGCTTAGAGAGGTATCGTACATGGGTGTCTTACCTGTGGAATCTTATAGATATCCAAAACTGTTGCCACATAAAAGGAGATTACAGAATCAAGTCCCCCAATGACCCCAACCAGATTATTTTCAACATCACATATATAGTTTGGAACAAATTTCTCCACCCTGGATAAAAGCAGCAGTGTCGCAAAATATGTGCTCCTTGCATTGTTATAGCTGTCATACAAGTGAAAACCCAAGGTGATATTGGGTAAGATTTGAGGGTCTTCATTGATCTCCTTGACTGCAAATGCCAAGGCCACGATGTGCTGGTAAAGCTTAGGCACCACCCTAGAATGAGATTTGCAAACAGTATCAGAAGGAACAGATATGAATTACAATAGTTAATCCTATTGAGTTCAGTGGAGTTAACTCCCTGTCCATTCCACTGCTGAACAGGTCTTATAATCAGCAAGTTCTTCCTCATGTTTACACAGAATCTCCTTTCTTGCAACTGGAATCCATTGGTTCGGGTCCTACCCTCTGGAGCAAGAAAAAACAAGCTTGCTCCAAATTCCTGGTGACAGCCCTTGAGATATTTGAAAATGGTTATGCGATATCCCCTCAGTCTCCTATTTCATAGCTAAACATACCAAACCCCCTCAACTTTTCCTCATAATGTTTGGCTTCCAGACCCTTGATCATATGTGTCAACCTCTTCTGCACATGTTGTAGCTTGTCAGTATCCTTCTTAAATTGTGCTGAACACAACTGAACACAATATATCAGGTGTGTTCTGCACAGCGCAGAAGAGATCTCTTCCATGTTTTTTTTTATTGGGGTACTATGCTTCTGTTGATGTAGACTTTTCACACATAGCAGTGGAAAATCAGCTGTTCCCCATCTTATATTTGTACAGCTGGTATTTCCTGCCTAAGTGCAGAACCTGACATTTGTCCCTACTGAAATTCTCTCCTGAATTCTCTCTCCTGCAATGACCCCTTCCTTATTCATGATGCTCTGCATGGTGGTTGTAATTCACACAATTCTCTACTTCATATTACAGTGGTACCTCAGGTAACATAAGCTTCAGGAAACATACGCTTCAGGTCACAGACTCCGCTAACCCAGAAATAGTACATCGGGTTAGGAATTTTGCTTCAGGATGAGAACAGTAATCGTGCTCTGGCGGCACGGCGGCAGCAGGAGGCCCCATTACCTAAAGTGGTGCTTCAGGTTAAGAACAGTTTCAGGTTAAGAATGGAACTCCAGAACAAATTAAGTACTTAACCCGAGGTACCACTGTATATGCCGTCATTGTGAAACAAACTTTAGTCTAAGATCAGGAAATGAAACAATAAGAGCATTAAGCTTCTGTAAAGTTTTTTTTAACTAACACTCCTGCTCAGATAAAGTCTATCAAAATCGGTTGTTCAAAAGGGCTAATAAATATATATACATTTCAATACAATTATATTCATTTCCCTGTTGAGAAATGGGAACTTAGAGAGTATTCTCTTAATTCAGAAGACATTCCGACGTATTTTTACATCAGCATATGTCCCACTGAAATCAAAAGTGCTTATCCCTAGGTCAATGGGTAGAAGTTTGCAGCCTCAGCCATTATGCTGAGGCTGCAACTCTAGGTTTGATCATTCCTGTGCTGTAATGAATGAGTGGCTTAGTTCTTACACAAGCTCTTCAGGCAGCACTGGTGGGGGTTCCTCAGTCAATGTTGCTGCAGAGGAGAGGAAGCCACCATGGAAAACAATGCCACCAATGAGGAACTCTCCTGGCTGATGGTACATTTGAAGTGGATGGTGTGGACTTTGAAGCCTGCATTTTCCTATGTGAGCCTGACATACATTGTAAGAAATTAGTTTCAGCAGCAAGACCACTAAAACCACCATCCATGCAAGGGCAACTGTCTCTTCTACACAGAAACCATGATTTCTCTGGCAATAGTATAATCAGCTTCTCCAAGATAAAAATTGTCTCATTTGAATGGTAGTTAAGTTTCCTAAGAGGATGCAATCTGGGTGTATCCCAGACACTATTTAAGTAATTCTGGTTAAGTTGCTGTATCCTTTGTGTTATGTTGCTAGTTGCCAGTGAAAATCCAGAACGATTTTTTCTGAGGAGCAGCAGATTTAATTATAGCTCTGTTAATAACCAAGGAGGAATGTAGGTATTCAGAACTAGGGATTCCCTGTGGAACTGCTGAAGGAAATGTGTTTGTCACATATTCAGGACTGTTATTTTTAATTTCCTTTCATTAGATAATAAGGGGCCAGTGGTGTATTGGTAAAGTTAGAAGTTAGAAGTTCATCACAGAAGACCTTGGAACCAATGGAGATCCCAAAATGTAGTATGGTGTAGTCAGGATGAGCAGACCTGGATTCACACCAGCCATGTGGCATGACTGCAACCCTACACATAGTAGTTACTTGGAACTATGCTTCCATGGTTTTTAAATCACTTGTAAAATATGATGAATTTTACAACAATATCTTTAGTAGTCTGAAATGCAACCCTTAGCTTTTAATTCATAATTTAAAATATTTGTACAGATGTGTTCCTTTTTAAACTTTAGTATGAGGGGGAAAGAACATCAAATTCAGAGAAGAATGAACTTGGAAGGATGGCTCTGCTATGGTTCATGCCCACAAAGCTTTCTGTGTTCCTTGATGGTATCAGAGTACTTTGACAGGGGAAAGTCCAGGGAGAAGAGCTACATGGGATGCTCTATTGGATTTGGGGAACAGTTATGTCAAATAGACTTGTTCATGCTTTAATTCTTTCTTATGATAAGCTGTCCCCTGCTGTTTAACTCTGGCCTCACCAAAATGATATAACATTTGGGGGGGGGGAATGCAGCCCAGTAATCCAAAACTAGAAGTAATCCAAAACTTTCAGCCACAGTGGTAGCTATTTATCTTCTTGCACTGGAATGCTTTTGAACTGCTAGGTTGGCAGAAGCTGGGACAGAGCAACGGGAGCTATAAGCTGAACTGCAGTGATCATTACATATGGAAATGGGATATATCTGTTAGTAAGTGATAAGGTAGTTTTTATACAATCCAAACATAAGATGTGGAGCTTTAATTTAATAATTATTTCTCTGCAGTGAAGGAATGGGTTGATACTGTCATATGGAAATAATATGAATTATTGAGTGTACATCATATTTATGTGGTGAACTTCCCTATAACTGGAATCCTTCACCCACATTAAGAAAGGAAGAGACAAAATAGACATTATGACAGGGTCTCTTGAATTCTGTACATTTGTCTTCAGCATTCAAACATCCACTTCAAAATCAGGAGACAATGTGACTTTTTGAACATTGAGGAATTATTCAATATATCCCAAAATGAGACAGGATGATGGTTCTTCTACTCATAAATCTCTTAATTTGTCAGGATTCCTGGGAGTTGACAGCTTCCTGGTTCCCCAACTCAGAAAATTGCTTTTTCAGAGCATCAGGGGTTAATCCGCTGTTCACTCTTTTTTCCATAGTGAATTCAATAGTCAATATCTATGATTGCCTAACATCAATCACCACAAGGAAAATCTAGAAAAAACATCTAGAAAAAAAAAATGTAAGGCAGCAGCTGAACACATGTTTGCAAATATTCAACTGCACACAAAGAAAAAAGCACACGATACAGCAAAGGACAGAGCCAGTGTGGTGTAGTGGTTAAGAGCGGTAGTCTCATAATCTGGGGAACCGGGTTCGCGTCTCCGCTCCTCCACATGCAGCTGCTGGGTGACCTTGGGCCAGTCACACTTCTTTGAAGTCTCTCAGCCCCACTCACCTCACAGAGTGTTTGTTGTGGGGGAGGAAGGGAAAGGAGAATGTTAGCCGCTTTGAGACTCCTTAAAGGGAGTGAAAGGCGGGATATCAAATCCAAACTCTTCTTCTTATTATTTATTTACTTTTTCTTCCTTATTAGCTGTTCTCTATTGTTCAGCTCAGACCTAAGAATGATTATGTAACATTTTGGGGAAAAGATGCAGCCCAGCAACCCAACACCAGAGGCTAAGATGGAGAAGATCTCCACAGCTACCATGTATTTTCCTTTGGTGCTCAGGTAGGAAGGAATAAAGGACAGCCAAACACTGCAGAAGACCAACATGCTAAAAGTGATAAACTTGGCTTCGTTGAAACTGTCTGGTAATTTCCTGGCAAGGAAAGCCATAACAAAACTCACAGTTGCCAGGCAGCTCATGTAGATGAGGACACAGTAAAACATTGCCACACTCCCCTCATTACATTCAAGTATGATTTCTTCCATCACAGAGTGCATGTCCACATCTGGGTATGGGGGAGAGGTTGCCAGCCACACAGTACATATGCCTACTTGGACTATGGAGCAGGAAAGAAGAATGGAGTGGCCTAGTCCTTTCCCCACCCATTTCCTCATCCTGGATTCTGGTTTTGTAGCCATGAAGGCCAAAACCACTGTGAAGGTTTTTGCCAGGACACAAGAGACAGCGGTTGAGAAGATGATGCCAAAAGCTGTTTGTCGGAGGAAGCACGTCACGTTCTCAGGTCGGCCAATGAAGAGCAATGCACACAGGAAGCAGAGGAGGAGAGAGATGAGCAGAGCATAGGTGAGGTTTTGGTTGTTTGCAATGACAATGGGTGTGTCATGGTGTTTTATAAATATACCTAGTACCAGAGCTGTGATCAAGGAAAGGGAAAGAGAGAAGCAGGCTAAACTGATGCCCAAAGGTTCTTCATAAGACAAGAAGCTGATATCCTTGGGTAGACATCCATCCTGGTTCTTGTTTGGATATTCTTTGTCTGGGCATTTATTACAGTCATTCATATCTGGAAAAAAAATAAGGAAATGACATTTAGTTCATATCACGTCAGCTACCTGAAATGTTGCCTTTCTGTCTGAGAAGAAAAGAGCTCTGCTCAAATTAAAACACATTTAATACTGCCTGATGCTGTGTAACATGGTATTGTTGAATTTAATTGGTTCAGAGATATTGGTCTGTAAATTGCAGAGCCAGGGCCATTCCTCCTCACGATTTTGGAACATATCATTACACTAGCCTGGGTGTAGCCTGTGTAAGTCAAAAGGAATGAAAAGCCCCTTCTATATTTGATTTTAACCACATACCATCCAACTACCTACTTTCAATGCATTGTCATTCTCATTTGATTAGCATATTTAGACTATCTGAAGGGCAATGATCACAAAGATGCAGGATCTCACACACAGTAGATCATCTCCTCTTTTGAAAGTATCCATAGAGTATGTATCCATAGAGTATGTATCCATAGAGTATCCATCCTTACAGCACCTTTCAGTGCTTAGTACTGAGTCTGGATCTATTTAACTATTTATTTCTCTTACCATCCTGGTTTGCAATCTTTCCCTCTGCACATGGGATGCAATCGTAGCAGCAAGGTGGCTGTCCCTCCTTCACTTTCTTGCTGGATCCTGGAAGACATCTCTCAGTACAGAGAGAAAGAGGCCGAGTCTATTCCGTAAATGAAAGAGCAGAAGGATCAGCAAGAGAACAATGAGTTTGGAACCTTTTATTTTCTTGGGCCTTTCCATATGTTACTAAACTGATACAGCCTTTCAGTAATGTGTAATGGCTATATGAAGAGCCATTGCTTCTTTTCTTATTATTAGAAATTATGTTATATTCCCTCTATATTGCTTTAGGATGTGCGGTGCCCCATCTGTTCTGCAAAGATTGCTTTGTCCATTAAGGTACACTTTGAAATTATTCTAGTTTCCCTGTTAATTTTGTTATAATTGTTACTTTTGAGTATCTTGTCCACTTGGTAGACAGCTCTAGAACTGATTTTGGTGCCGGTGAGTACATCTATTCTTGGACCCATCAGATGCTGCCTGGAGAAGAGTTCCGAAAATGCTACCCAGAGTGGCTGGAAAACCCCACTAAGATTGGGGGTGGTATTATAGTTGGTGTTGTTTTTAATTTTTGAGGAACACAATCTTCGTGAATTCCAATATAAAAATATTCTGGACAAATACATGAATTGGAAGGAGGCTATCAAAGCCCTAAGGCACTCCTTGGCATGCTGCAACACAATTCTGAGCATGTTAAGAAAAAAATATGCTTTTGAATACATATTTTGAGATAACTCTTTTTAAAAGACCGATCCCTTTCTAATGCTCTGTCTTCTTGCTCTTCACAACTTTTGCTCTCATGTCGCTCCCTCACTCTCTCATTCTCCACCACTTCTCCTCCTTCCACCTCTTCCACTGGCACCCTGAGAAGATGTGTGTTCTCCTGCACCTGCTGCTGTCTGTTCTCAGTTTCTTCCTCTGGTATTATTATGCATACTTTCCCCACCTTTCTAGCAAGAAAGACAATGTCCTGGGGCCTATCAATTCATACCTCATCCTTCACTCTGTCAGAAATCAGTATTTAATAAGTGTAAAGCAATCCCAAATTCTTTGGTTTATTTTACAGTAGTTTTATTTTATACTTAGGATTCTGGTTGAAGTCCTGCAGTCCATAATCCATTTAATGAGTCCAATTTACCACTTGTGTGCACTTTTTGATGTAAGGTTGCTTGAAGGTGAAAATGATCGTGAAGATGATAGCTTCATGGTCTCTGAGCATGTATACCCTCTTGTGATGAGGAAATGAACCCAGAGGCTCTATTTGACTGATAGAAAACCTTCCCTCCTGTCTCCAGGCCTTTTCATAGAAAAAATTGCCCTGGACCTAATGACCCACATTCAGATGATGAATTGTGTGATGCAAAAACCACATTTGCTTGGATGTAGCTTGTAGTGGGGTCTGTGAATGGTTGGGATTAGGGTGAGAAAACCTAGCTTTTCTTATTTTCATCTGAACTAGGATCCTCCTAAAGTCTGTTCACACTGTTAGACTTGCCTAACTGTATTTTGTAGTAAAATGGTTCTTCTGTTTTGTAACCCCCTTAATAAAATATTTGCCTTTATTCCTTGTGTGGCTTCTAGCAGTAAGCTTTCGGCTCTTAATCTGGTATCTGGATGCTTTGGTCATGCACCACTCCTCAACAGCAGCTCAGAAAAGAGTGAGAAAACATGCTGGTGGATAATGATTGCTTATTCAAAACTGACTCTCTTTTGAATTAGCAAACAATGCAACTCTACCTGGTTAAACCAACTGTGCCATGTGATGGCATCTTCATCAAGGAGTAATGATTGGTCTGGAGGAGCCTGTGGATCTATCCTCCCAACTCTCACTCGGTGCAAACTTTGGTTGGAGAATATAATCCAATTGATAATATCCAAGCTAGATGCTGCCTCTCCATTCTGGTTGATGAAGACCACATCTCCTGCTGTATTGTTAAATGATTTACTTCTCAGAAAGTGATGGAGCTAGATTGAAAGCAGAAAAGACAATTGTTTGGAAAAGACTGCAGTCTAATGCAGGGTGGAGAATTTTTTTTTCCTGTTGGAAGAACCTACAGGAAATGGTGGGGGTGATTCAGTCAACTGTCAGTGGATTCAGGTCCAAGCATGGAGAGAGTCAACCAATTGTCTTTCACACACAGGCATCTCTCTCAGTCTTCCTTACAATCCTTCTCAGAGTGTCCACAAGTTAAATAGGTGTAGGTAGTGAGGTTCCCCCCCTCTCCCTCCATCCCTCTCCCTGAACCTCACATAAGACACTGCTGTGGTGTGCTACCACCAGCTCTAATGAAGGATTTGTTTGATATGGGATAGAGGGGATGCTGAAAATCTCTCTCAACCGTTACCACAGCTTCCTATCTATGAATGGCATGGGATCTCATTAAGCTGCAAAGCTTCTCTCATACAAATGCTTTATGCTCAAACACAGGGCAGTACCTGCTCAAAGAAGGACACAACCATCATTTCACTTCCCTATAGGGTCTACTGCCAATTGCAAGCAGCACAATATCACCAACTCTGTCTGCACAATTATAAATTTTGGGTTTTGCCAGTTGAGGATGTTCAGCCTTTACCTGCCAAAACTGTGGATTTGGATTCTTCCCTCTCCCTCTGTACACCATTCCTCTGTGCCTGAGTCTGGATGTGGACATGGCATGTAAAGCATGGGCCATGGCGTAGACAGCACTATGGATGCTATAACTGTGGCCTGTCATGCTCATTTCAAAAAGTGATCCGGGAAGGTTCTCCAGCTTCTCTTCTCCGGTGCAAATATTCCCCTCCACCTTGTCTGCAGTGATATCTGGGAATACACATTCAAAGGTCTGTTGCCAGAAGTCCCTGATAAAACCGTCCCCATCTGTGCTGGAAGGGTTTCTGTGCAGAACATACTGATAAAATCCTGGTGGGTTTCTAAAGTGAATTTCAAAGGCTATAGCGCCACTGAATATTCCCGAATCCCAGTACCTTTGAAAGACAAATGAAGCGAACTCAACCTGGGCTGTTATTATCCATACTTTACTTTTTACATTATTTTTTATGTCATCATGTTCTGAAATGTATGGAAGCCATCTAAAAGTTGCCATGGAATAAGATTCTCCAGAGGCAACCACTACGTTAGCTTTGCTACTAAAAATTTTCTGGCTTATTATTGCCCCCTGACGTAGCATGTCATCAACTTCAGAAATAAAACTAAAATTGGGGATCCTTCCTAGGAATGCAAAGCAGACACCACTCTTGGTAAACATTTGGGAAATGGTTTGCACAAATCTTTCTCCATTGTCATTGTCTGTTGCAATGACTCCAATCCACGTCCACCTGAAATGCAGAAGCAAAGAGAGAATTCCCTCATACTGAAGGGCTTCTGAGGCTGCCATCTGGTAGAAGGGAAGCCCTGGGCTTTTATCATTCATCACTGGAGCAGATCCATAAATGAGCTAAAGAGGGAATGGAGGAAGAGATGAGACACTGTAATATTTGCATTGTTCTTTCAAACTATTAATATACATTTTGTGGTGAATCCTGTTAGTCAGACATGCCCTTTGTCACTCACCAGGGGTTGCATGCCCTCTCTCATTTATACAAATGACACAGGTGCAGATTGGGTGAAAATTGGAATCTTCTCCAATTTCTGCTTGTTAAGCATTTGTTCTGTTGAGCAGAGAGGAACAATGTTCCTATTTTATCTTTATTTTTAAAAAGCTTATTCATGCTTTACGAAGGATAAAACTGAACGAAGGGACACACCTTGCCCTAAAGAGAGGATTGCCTAGCACTGCTTTAGATATTATTTACTGCAGCCACGTCAGAATTGCAACTTGGGTCGGAATTGCAACATTTCTTTTGTGTAGCTTCTGTCATCTTCACAATGCACATATCCCAGCACAAAGCAGAACTGCCATTTCTGCCTCCTCTTTTTAAACTTCTTAGACATCATATGAACATTTATTTCACATTGGAGCCAGCTGCTCAGTACTATTACTATTCTCCTGCATAACTGGATTATATCTGCAATTTTCATACCTCCAGAGTATGTTTAATTTGAAAGCCCTTTCCCCCTAAACATTAACATATGGAGTTATGGCTGGTGATGAAGAAACCCATTCTCCCATCATTGGCCTTTGGGATATCCTTGAGGTGTGTGTTAGAGATTGGGGGGTGTGGCATATTTTTTTTCCTGGTATTGCAGCCATTCTTATTTAGGTTACTTTATTTTATTTTAACTCTGTATCTCCTTTATTTTTCAATGATCTGAAGGTGGTGTACATGGTTCTGCTCCCCATTTTCTCCTCACCCTGAAATGTTGCTGTGAATTCAGGCTCTTTCTTTATGTAAGCTGATAGGGGTATTGTACATAGGTGTCCTACCTGTGGAATCTTATAGATATCCAAAACTGTTGCTACATAAAAGGAGATTTCAGAATCAAGTCCCCCAATGACCCCTGCCAGATTGTTTTCAACATCACACATATAATTAGGAACAAATTTCTCTTCCATGGATAAAAGTACCAGTGTGGCAAGATATGTGCTCCTTGCATTGGAATAGCTGTCATATAAGTGAAAGCCCAAGGTGATATTGGGTAGGATGTGAGAGTCTTCGTTGATCTCCTTGACTGCAAATGTCAAGGACACGATGTGCTGGTAAACCTTAGGCACCACCCTAGAATGAGAGTTGCAAACAGTATCATAAGGAACTGATATATCCTTTTACATATCAACACAGTAGTTAATCATATCGAGTTCAGTGGAGTTAACTCCCAGTCCAGTGTATTGCTGAACAGTTCTTATAACAAGCTAGTTTTTCTTGATGTTTGCACAGAATCTCTTTTCCTGCAACTTGAATACATTGAGTTGGGTTCTACCCTCTGGAGCAAGAGAAAACAAGCTTGCTCTATCTTCTTGGTGACAGCCCTTGAGATACTTGAAAATGGCTATCACAACCGAACACAATCCGCCAGGTGAGGTCTGAGCAAGGCAAAAGAGAGCTGCTCTATGATTTCTTTTGATTGGGGCACTATACTTCTGTTGATGCATACTCCTTGATCCTTTTCACATGTTATCTTTGATCCTTTTCACATGTTATACTGGCATGCCAGGTGTTCCCCATTTTAGATTTGTGCAGCTGGTATTTCCTGCCTAAGTGCAGAAACTGACATTTGTCCCTATTGAAATTCATTTTGCTCATTTTGTCCCAGTTCTCCAATCTTAAGGCCAATGATTTCTAGACCAGGGGTTGCTAATGTGGTGCCCATAGGAAACGTGGAACCCCGGAGCTCTTTCTCTGACACATCTAGGACTTTTCCTGACATTTACAAAGTTTCTGAGCTCTCTCCTGTTCAAAAGGGATAGCCCAGACATACAAACATATATACATTTCAATACAGTTGTATCCATTTCCCTATCGAGAAATGGGAGCTTCTAGACTATTCTCTTAATTCAGAAGACATTCCTATGTATTTTTACATCAGCATATGTCCCACTGAAATCAAAAGTGGTTATCCCTAGGTCAATGGGTAGAGGTTTGCAGCCTCAGTCATTATTCTGAGACTGCAACTCTAGGTTTGATCATTCCCGTGCTGTAATAAATGAGTGGCTTAGTTCTTACACAAGCTTTTCAGGCAGCGCTGGTGGGGGTTCCTCAGTGAATGTTGCTGGAGAAGACATGATGCCACCATGATAAACAATGCCACCAATGAGGAACTCTCCTGGCTGATGATACGTGTGAAGTGGACGGTGTGGACCTTGGAGCCTGCATTTTGCTAGGTGAGCCTGACATACATTGTAAGAAATCAGTTCCAGCAGCAAGACCACTAAAACCGCCATTCTCAATACAAAGGCAACTGTTCGTTCTACGCAGAAAAAACGTTTTATCTTCTCCAAGATAAATATGGTAATAAATGGTAGTTTATTTTCTTGAGAAGACACAATCTGGGAGTATCTAAAATGTGACTTGTGGATCACAAGTCTGTTTAATTCTAATTAATTTTAGTATACGTTGCATTAGGTTTGCCAGTGGCCACTGTACCTGTAAGTCCACAGGGGTTTTTGAGAAACAGAAGCTCAAATTATAGCCCTGTTAATCATCATATGTAGTTAATCATTCAATGCTAAGGAATCCCGCTGGAATTGCTGAAAAAAATGTTTTTGTCACATATTCAGAAATGTAATTTTAATTTTCCTTTCATTAGTTAATAAGGGATCAGTGGTGTATTGATCCCTTATTAGTTAGAAGTTAGAAGTTAGAAGTTAGAACCTCATTAAAGAAGACCTTGTAACCCATGGAGTTTCTAAAATGTGTAGTCAGCATCTTGGAATTAGGGTCCCTTCCAGCTCTATGAGTCTAGGATACATGAACCACTGCTTCCCTTAATCAGAGTACTTTGTCAGGGGAAAGTCCAGGGAGAACAGCTACATGGGCTCCTCTGTTGGCTTTGGGGAACAGTTTTGTGAAATAGACTTGTTTATGCTTTAATTCTTTCTTATAATAAGCTTTCCCCTGCTGTTTAACTCGGGCCTCACCAAAACAATATAACATTTGGGGAAGAAGATGCAGCCCAGTAATCCAAAACTAGAGGCCAAAATAGAAAAGATCTCCACAGCCACCATGTACTTTCCCTTGGTACTCAGGTAGGTAGGAACAAAGGACAGTCACACACTGCAAAAGACCAACATGCTGAAAGTGATAAACTTGGCTTCATTAAAACTGTCTGGTAGCTTCCTAGCTAGGAAAGCCACAGTGAAACTGACCATGGCCAGCATTCCCATGAAGCCTAGGACACAGTAGAACATGGTGACTGATCCTTCATTACATTGCAGTACAATTTCTTTAGTCATTGAGTGCTTGTCTAAATCAGGGAGTGGTGGAGCAACTATCAGCTAGGCACTACACATCATCATTTGAATGAGGAAACTGAAAAGAACAATGGAGATGGCCAGATTTCCCCCCACCCATCTCCTCATTCTGGAGCCTGGCTTGGTAGCCATGAAAGCTAGAACCACTATAGTTGTTTTTGCTAAGATGCAAGACACTGCTACTGAGAAGATCACTGCAAAAGCAGTTTGTCGAAGGAGGCAGGTTATTTTTGTGGGTTGGCCAATGAATAGCAAAGGACAAAGGAAGGAGAGAATGAGGGCTATGAGGAGAACATAGGTGAGGGTCCGATTGTTGGCTTTGACTATGGGAGTGTCTTTGTGCTTGATGAAGATCCTAAGCACAAAACCTGTAATGAAAGTCGATAAAAGAGCAAAAGTGACCAAACTGATTCCCAGAGGTTCATCATAAGACAGGAAGCTAATATATTTTGGAAGACATATATCCTGGTCAATGTTTGGATACTGATCTTCTGGACATTGAAAACAGTCATCCATGTCTGAAAATAAAACAAAAACATGTTTACTGAATATGTTTAGAGTCTAGTGGTGGCAAGGGGAAAGGCTTTTTTGTTTTATATCCCACTTCTTTACTCGACTCGTCAAAGCAGTCAACAACATTTAGAAAACACAGCAGATCACAAAGCAAAACTACCAGCCCCTTGAAATAGCAGCAGGCATCAGATGTTTCTTTCTTCAATTAGCCCTGTCTTTAGCCAACTGAACCAGGCCCTGATGTGGTCTTTGCTTGTCTCTTTTGCTCTGTTATTCCTTCGCACAAGGCAAGTATCTGTTGGCCCATGTAGACTAGTCCACATTTCCCCCTCACATCTCTCATTCAGTGTCATATTTGTGGAAATAATGTAGATAGCTGCACACTTCATAAACTACTTCAATATTTTGGTGGAATGCAATTAAATCTCAACAGACTACCGACCCTCCAAGTGTATGTATTTTCCAGGGATTTCCCCGCTTTACAGAAGCTGTATCAGTTTCTGATTTGATCTCTGAATGTCCCACTTTTCCTTAGGATGTCCCTATTTTCATAGGAAAAATGTTGGAGGGTATGGTGGGATGTCCCTTTTTACTTCAGAGTAATGTTGAAGGGTATGGAGTTATCTGACACCCGAGCCTTCTGAAGGCAGCCCTAAATAGGGAAGATTTTTTTAAATGTCTAATATTTTATTATGTTTTATATATATTGGAAGCTGCACAGAGTGGCAACCGAGTCAGATGGATGGGGTATAAATAGTAAAGTTATTGTTATTACTATTATGGAATAGGACATCCCTATTTTGATTAGAGAAATGTTGGAGGGTATGAGACTAAATTGGTGGTTCTACCCTTTCTGAACTGCAGCTTATTTTAAGGGTGAATCTCTGTGCATGATGAAGGTAAATAGAGGAAAGTTTTTGACAAGAAAGTACTGGCTCATGGTTTAAGCAGACCAGTGTTTGGTAAGGCTTTAGCTGAGCTGAGAGCATATACAGATTAAAGAAAATACAAGACTCATTAGCAGCCCAGAGTGACCTTCTTGAACGTTTGTATACCCTAGGGAGGGTTAAAATCATGTTTGAAATAGGTAGCATACATACATCTCTATATAACATTTTAAAACTTTTCTTACCTTTCTGAACAAAATAAAAAAATTCCTTCCAGTAGCACCTTAAAGACCAACTAAGTTAGTTCTTGGTATGAGCTTTCGTGTGCATGCACACTTCTTCAGATACACAGATAGTGTGTATCTGTGTATCTGAAGAAGTATCTGTGATATGTATGTATCTGTGATACTGTGTATCTGAAGAAGTGTGCATGCACACGAAAGCTCATACCAAGAACTAACTTAGTTGGTCTTTAAGGTGCTACTGGAAGGAATTTTTTTATTTTGTTTTGACTATGGCAGACCAACACGGCTACCTATCTGTAACTTACCTTTCTGGTTAGAGATCTTTCCTTCTGGACATGGAATGCAATCATAGCAACAAAATGGTTTCCCTTCCTTCTTGGTCCTACTATAACCTGAACCGCAATGATCATTACATATAGAAATGGGCGAGGTCTGTCCATAAATATTAGAACATAATGTTTTAGGTAATATCATGAACATTAGAGAGTACTGTGAACATTAGAGAGTACTGTGAATGCATGACTTGAGTCCTTGGCTCACATTATGGTATGGTTTATTTATAAAACACTTTTTAGATCAAAGGCCACCAAACCAGTGAGCAACATAAATACAGCCATATATATGTCATTAAATCAAATAATAAATAGTCATTAAAATCTATAACACATTTTAAAACAAACCAAAGGAATGTACATCAAACAAAAGTGGTGGTATTAATTGTCATCAATTGCATCTTCACCAATCAATAGTAACTCTAAAATGAGGATGTTTGACATGCCCCTGTGGGGAAGAGGACATATTTTGGGAGCTGTCACAGAGAGCATCAATTCCCAGAATGCCATCCCCCAGGTTTCTTAGGGTGGCAGAAGTACCAAGAGGGACCTTTTGCTTATCTTTATACCCAAAAGAGTACTTATGGAAAGAGACAGGCCTTCAGATATGTAGGGCCTCAATAACCCCATAAATAAATACATTATTTTTTATTTATTAGATTATTGAGGCCCGGCATAAATTATTTCTTTATTGATAAATTTATTTACCACCTTTCAGTAAAAGGTCAAAAAATGGTTAACAACACAAAACAGCAACTGCGCAACACAAACACTTAAAATAATTATTTTAATCAAATTCAAAACAAAAGTAAATGTCCATTGTAAGAAGTGTGTCGTCACCAGTTCCATTTATACTTCTACAGCCAACACTCAGCTTATTAGGGGTTTAAATTCCAGGGATAGTTTGTAAAGCTAAAGTTGCATATAATCAGGACACATTGGATTCAATGGTGGGTGTGATGGCCAAAGTCTCTCCCCCCCCCACCCGACTTCCACCCCCTTTTTTTTTATTTATTTATTAATTTTGCCAGACACATAAAGCTGAATACCCACAAGTTAAATGTGTGATGTGTGTAAGTAGTGAGTTCTATCTCTCTCTCTTCTCTCTCCCTCTCTCTCTCTCTCTCTCTCTCTCTCTCTCTCTCTCTCTGTGTGTGTAGGTAAAAAGGTAAAGGTAAGAGGAAGAAACTTGCACATCCCCTGCAGTGGCAGTAAGAGCACCAGCAACCTAAACACTACCATCTTGCAAGGGATTATTCATTTAGGCACAAGTTCACCTCTTCTGTTACTGTCATTCAAGTGACTGTGAGCTGTAGAGACTAACTTGAATAGTCACTCACACAGCTGATTCAAAGCCAGACTCATGAGTCTCTGTATATCTATAGACACAACCATGTATAGTTCATAGTTATTAATAAGACCCTCCATTCTTAGTTTCATTATTTGCATGTGGGCACAGAAGAGGGAAGGGGAGAAGATGTGATTCTGAATAGTTACAGGAGAGGTAATCACTTGCTTTGAATGACAGTTTCTGTGTAATATTTGAAAGAAAACATGTTCATCCTATCTCAGCCAAAGCCTTTTCTTAAGTGGGAGAGATGTATGCTAGATCCCTTCTTCTTTTTCATTTTAGTGTACTATTAATATTAAAAAAATATGCCCCACAGAGGACCTTAAGGTCCATATATAGCAACACCCTAGAGGACCCGGGCCCTAAGGAAATTAGATTAACCTCAACCAGAGCCAAGGCCTTCTCAACACTGGCTCCAGCCTGGTGGAATGCTCTGTCTCATGAGACCAGGGCACTGCGGAATCTGATTTCTTTCTGCAGGGCCTGTAAGACAGAGTTGTTCCACCTGGCCTTTGGCTTGGAATCAGTTTGATTTCCTCCCCCTCTTTTTTTCCCCTTTCTGCTCCTATTAAGAGATTGAACCCTAATATTTTAATGTTGTATTTTAATCTTTTAAATTGTATTTTAATCAACTTGTTTTTATTATTGGTTGTTAGCCACTCTGAGCCTGGTCTTGGCTGGGGAGGGCAGGGTATAAATATAAATATTATTATTATTATTATTATTATTATTATTATTATTATTATTATTAAAGTTTAAAGAACAAATAACTTTGACTTAGTATATTTGCAGTTGCAGAATATTATGTTCAATGCAGGTAGGTGATAGTTAAATTGCTAATACATTTTACATAGATTAAACTGTTACAGACTGAATAACTCTCAGGCAGACAGCAGCCCAGCACAACAAACCTGCTGCTCGAACTGTTAAGACTGTTCCACTAACTGCCATAACTGCCACAGAGTGTATGACATTCCAGAGTTCTACTGTTCTTTCCATTAACCCTTTACATATGTGAATGTTAGAGCAATTAGTTTAAGCATTTAAAACGCTGATGGGAGCCAGGTAGATTGTAGTCAACCTATTTATAAAATAGAATACACCCATTTATTAAATAGGTGGCAACTGTCAAATAGAACACATCTACATATGACATTCCTCACCTTTTTGGTTTGAAATCTTTACTTCTGGACATTGGAAAGCAATCATAGCAGCAAAATGCCTTCCCTTCTTTTTTAGCTTTTCTATAACCTGAACTGCAGTGATCATTACATATGGAAATGGGATATATCTGTTAGTAAGTGATAAAGTAGTTTTTATACAACCCAAACATAAGTTGTGGAGCATTTATTTCATAATTATTTCTCTGCAGTGAAGGAATGGATTGATACTGTCATATGGAAATAATATGAATTCTTGAGTGTACATCGTATTTATGTGGTGTACTTCCCTATAACTGGAATCCTTCACCCACATTAAGAAAGGAAGAGACAAAATAGACATTATGACAGTGTCACTTGAATTCTGTACATTTGTCTTCAGCATTTTAACATCCACTTCAAAATCAGGAAACAATGTGACTTTTTGAACATTGAGGAATTATTCAATATATCCAAAAATGAGGCAGGATGATGGTTCTTCTACTCTTTACTTTCTCTTAGCTCTATCAGGATTCCTGGGAGCTGACAGCTTCCTGGTTCCCCAACAGAGAAAATGGCATTTTTCAGAGCATCAGGGGTAGTTCCCCTGTTCATGCTTGTCTCCAGAGTGAATTCAATAGTCAATATCTATGATTGCCTAACATCAATCACCACAAGGAAAATCTAGAAAAAACATCTAGGAAAAACATCTAGGAAAAAACATCTAGAAAAAAATCTAGAAAAATTATGTAAGGCAGCTGCTGAACAAGTGTTTGCAAATATTCAACTGGACACAAAGAAAAAAGCACAAGATACAGCAAAGTACAGGTTATTATTTGCTTACTTTCTCTTCCTTATTAGCTGTTCCCTATTGTTCAGCTCAGGCCTCAGAATGATTATGTAACATTTGGGGGAAAAGATGCAGCCCAGCAACCCACCACCGGAGGCTAAGATGGAGAAGATCTCCACAGCCACCATATATTTTCCCTTGGTGCTCAGGTAGGAGGGAATAAAGGACAGCCAAACACTGCAGAAGACCAACATGCTAAAAGTGATAAACTTGGCTTCGTTGAAATTGTCTGGTAACTTCCTGGCAAGGAAAGCCACAGCAAAACTAACAGTTGCCAGGCAGCTCATGTAGATGAGGACACAGTAAAACATGGCCACACTCCCCTCATTACATTCAAGTATGATTTCTTCCATCACAGAGTGCATGTCCACATCTGGGTATGGGGGAGAGGTTGCCAGCCACACAGTACATATGCCTACTTGGACTATGGAGCAGGAAAGAAGAATGGAGTGGCCAAGTCCTTTCCCCACCCATTTCCTCATCCTGGATTCTGGTTTTGTAGCCATGAAGGCCAAAACCACCATGAAGGTTTTTGCCAGGACGCATGAAACAGCAGTTGAGAAGATGATGCCAAAAGCTGTTTGTCGGAGGAGGCACTTCACCTTCTCAGGTTGGCCAATGAAGAGCAATGCACAAAGGAAGCAGAGCAGGAGAGAGATGAGGAGAGCATAGGTGAGGTTTCGGTTGTTTGCAATGACAATGGGTGTGTCATGGTGTTTTATAAATGTACCTATTACCAGAGCTGTGATCAAGGAAAGGGAAAGAGAGAAACAGGCTAAACTGATGCCCAAAGGTTCTTCATAAGACAAGAAGCTGATATCCTTGGGTAGACATCCATCCTGGTTCTTGCTTGGATATTCTTTGTCTGGGCATTTATTACAGTCATTCATATCTGGAAAAAAATAAGGAAATGACCTTTAGTTCATATCACATCAGCTTCCTGAAATGTTGATTTTCTGTCTGAGAAGAAAAGAGCTCTGCTCAAATTAAAACATGTTTAATACTGTCTGATGCTCTGTAATGTGGTATTGTTGCATTTAATTGGTTCAGAGATATTGGTCTGTAGACTGCAGAGCCAGGGCCATTCTCCTCACGATTTTGGAACATATCATTACACTAGCCTGGGTGTAGCCTGTGTAAGTCAAAAGGAATGAAAAGCCCCTTCTAGATATGATTTGAACCACGTACCACCTTGCTACTCTCAATGCAGAGTCATTCTCATTAGATTAACATATTTAGACTATCTGAAGGGCAATGATCACAAAGAGGCAGGATCACACAAACAACTGAGAAATGACTCTGCCCCTGTGGAGATGGCAATCTGGAAACAGTGGCTCATGTTCTCCTGTCCTGTCCCCTTTATAAAGATCTGAGGAATGAGATCATCACCCCACTCTTACTTACCATCCCAGGCCGCCCATCTGCGGCCACATCGTTCTTTCTTTTATCAGATCAAAATGATCAGAAAACAGCAAAGGTTGCTAGGTTTATTGAGGGTGCAATGAGATTAAGGGCCGCTATCTGAACGATAATCTTGGTCATTTGATTGCCCTTTTTACCCATTGTTGTCTTTTTATTTGTATATATTGCTTGTTTTATGTTACTATGGCTGGTGGCTAATGCGAATAAAGTTTATCTATCTTCTTCTTATAGTAAAAGCTATGGTTTTCCCAGTAGTGTTGTATGGAAGTGAGAGCTGGACCATAAAGAAGGCTGATCGCTGAAGAATTGATGCTTTTGAATTATGGTGCTGGAGGAGACTCTTGAGAGTCCCATGGACTGCAAGAAGAACAAACCCATCCATTCTTAAGGAAATCAGCCCTGAGTGCTCACTGGAAGGACAGATCCTGAAGCTGAGGCTCCAATACTTTGACTACCTCATGAGAAAAGAAGACTCCCTGGAAAAGACCCTGATGCTGGGAAAGTGGAGGGCACAAGGAGAAGCGGATGACAGAGAGCGAGATGGTTGGATAGTGTTCTTGAAGCTACCAGCATGAGTGTGACCAAACTGTGGGAGGCAGTGGAAGACAGAAGTGCCTGGCGTACTCTGGTCCATGGGGTCAAGAAGAGTCAGACATGACTAAATGACTAAACAACAACAACAACATCTTCTTCACATAGTAGATCATCTCTTTTGAAACAAACTCAGTCATCCTTACAGCACCTTTCAATGCTAAGTACTAATCTATTTATTTCTCTTACCATCCTGGTTTGCAATCTTCCCCTCAGCACATGGGATGCAATCGTAGCAGCAAGGGGGCTGTCCCTCCTTCACTTTCTTGCTGAATCCTGGAAGACATCTCTCAGTACAGACAGAAAGAGGCTGAATCTAATCCATAAATGAAACAGCAGAAGGTTCATCAAGACACTAATGAATTTGGAACCCTTTATGTTCTCGGTCCTTTCTCTGTGTTACTAAGCTGACACAGCTTTTCAGTAATCTGTAATGGTTTATTATTTTCTTATTATTAGTAGTAATGTTTGAAATTATGTGATGTTCCCTCTATATTGCTCTGGGGTGTGCATCTGTTCTGCAAAAATTGCTCTGTCCATAAGGTACGCTTTGAAGTTACCCTGTTAATTTTGTTATAATTGCTGATTTGAGTTTGTAGCCCACTAGGTAGACAGCTCTAGAACTGATTTTGGTGCCAGTAGGTACATCTGTTCATAGATCCATCAGATGCTTCCTGGGGAAGTGTTCCAAATCCACTTTGTAGCTTCATGGTCTCTGAGCCTGTATACCCTCTTGTGCTGGGGGAATATACCCAGAGGCTTCATTTGACTGGAAGAAAACCTGCCCTTCTATATCCACGCCCTTCCAAAGAAAAACTGGTATTTGATGTGGACCTAATGACCCACATTCAGATGATGAATTGTGTGATGCAAAAACCACATTTGCATGGATGCACTTGTAGTGGGGTCTGTGAATGGGTGGGATTAGGGTGAGATAATCTAGTTTTTGTTATTTTAATTTGAACTAGGATCTCCTAAGGCATATTTACACTGTTAGCCTTGCTTAACTGTATTTTGTAGTAAAAGGGTCCTTTTGTTTTGTAGCCTCCTTAATAAAATATTTGCTTTTAATCCATGTGCGCTTCTAGCAGTAAGCTTTTGGCTCTTAATTTGATACTTTGTGCTTTGGTCATACACCACTGCTCAACTTGTGGCTCAAAAAACAGTGAGTAGACCTGCAGATGAATAATGATTGCTTATTCAATACTGAATCTCTTTTGAATTAGCTAACAATGCAACCCTACCTGGTTAAACCAGCTGTGCCATGTGATAGCATCTTCATCAAGGAGGAATGATTGGTCTGGAGGAGCTTGTGGATCTATCCTCCCAACTCTCACTCGGTGCAGACTTTGGTTGGCGAATATGATCCAATTCACAATATCCAAGCTAGATGCTGCCTCTCCATTGTGGTTGATGAAGACCACATCTCCTGCTGTATTGTTAAATGACATGCTTCTCAGAAAGTGATGGAGCTATATTGAAAGCAGAAAAGAAAGGGGTTTAGAAAAGACTGCAGTCTAATGCAGGGAGGAGCATTTTTTCCCTCTGGGAAGAACCTACAGCAAATGGTAGGGTTGATTCAGTCAACTGTCAGTGGATTCAGGTCCAAGCATGGAGAGGGTCAACCAATTTTCTTTCACACACATGCATCTCTCTCAATCTTCCTTACAATCATTCTTTCTCTGATTGTCCACAAATTAAATATGTTTAAGCAGCGATCTCTATCTTTCTCTCTCTCTCTCTCCGTCCCTCCCTCCCTGAGCATCTCAGAAGACACGGCAGTGGTTTGTGACCACCAGCTCTAAGAAAGGATTTGGTTGATATGGGATAGAGGGAGTGCTGAACATCTCTCTCAACCATTACCACTGCTTTCAATCTATGAATGGCATGGGATCTCATTGGGTTGCAAAGCTTCCATCATAACAAATGCTTTCTCCTCAGACATGGGGCAATAACTGCCCAAAGAAGGACACAACCATCATTTCCCTTCCCTATAGATTCTACAGCTATTTGCAAGCAGAACAATATATGGGGAAATCATCTAGGATACCATCATATCAGTGTACCTTCTACTGTGTCTGCAGAATTATAAATTCAGTTCTGGGTTCTTCTTCCACATACAGTGTTTGAACTCTGAGAGGAAAGAGCAAGCTGATAGCATTTTGGGAACCCATACAGTGCCAAGAAGTAACAGGGCTTTCACATTTGAGGATGTTCAGCCTTTACCTGCCAAAACTCTTGATTCGGATTCTTCCCTCTCCCTCCATATGCAATTCCTCTGTGCCTGAGTCTGGATGTGGACATGGCATGTAAGGCATGGGCCATGGCGTAGACAGCACTATGGATGCTGTAACTGTGGCCTGTCATGCTCATTTCAAAAAGAGACCCAGGAAGGTTCTCCAGCTTCTCTTCTCCGGTGCAAATATTCCCCTCCACCTTGTCTGAAGTGATATCTGGGAATACACATTCAAAGGCCTGTTGCCAGAAGTTCCTGATAAAACCGTCCCCATCTGTGCTGGAAGGGTTTCTGTGCAGAACATACTGATAAAATGCTGGTGGGTTTCTAAAGTGAATTTCAAAGGCTATAGCGCCACTGAATATTTCTGAACCCCAGTACCTTTGAAAGACAAATGAAGCAAACTCAACCTGGGCAGTTGTTATCCATACTTTACTTTTTACATTCTTGGTCATGTCATCATGTTCTGATAGGTATGAAAGATATCTAAAAGTTGCCATGGAAAAAGATTCTCCAGAGGCAACCACTACGTTAGCTTTGCTGCTAAAAATTTGATCTTCTATATTGGCCGCTTGTTGTAGCAAGTCATACATTTCAGATATAAAACTAAAATTGGGGATTCTTTCTATGAATGCAAAGCAGACACCACTCTTGGTAAACATTTGGGAAATGGTTTGCACAAATCTTTCTCCATTTTCATTTTTCATTGCAATGACTCCAATCCACGTCCACCTGAAATGCAGAAGCAAAGAGAGAATTCCCTCATACTGAAGGGATTCTGAGGCTGCCATCTGGTAGAAGGGAAGCCCTGGGCTTTTATCATTCATCACTGGAGCAGATCCATAAATGAGCTAAAGAGGGAATGGAGGAAGAGAAGAGGCCAAGTAATATTTGCATAGTTCTTTCAAAATATTAATATACATTTTGTGGTGAATCCTGTTAGTCAGACATGCCCTTTGCCACCCACCAGGGGTTGCATGCCCTTACTCATTTATACAAAAGACACACATGCAGATGGGCTGAAAACTGAGGTCATCTCCCATTCCTGCTGGTTAAACATTTGTTCTGTTGGCAGGGTTAAACTGAACATAGGGACACACGATGTCCTAAACAAAGGATTGCCTAACACTGCGTTAGAGATTATTTACTGCAACCACATCAGAATTGCAACTTGGGTCAGATGCACATTTCTTCTCTGGAGCGTCTTTTGTCTTCACAAAGGACATACCCCAACACACAGCAGAACTGCCATTTCTGCCTTTTCTTTTTTAAGACTTCTTAGACTTCATCTATGAACATTTATTTCACTTTGGAACCAGCTGCTCAATACTATTGCTGTTCTCCTGCACAACTGGACAGTATCTGCAATTTGCCAAAGCTCCAGAGTGTGTTTAATTTGAAAGTCCTTTCCCCCTAAACATTCACATATTGGGTGTGGTGTGGTGAAGGTAAATAATTATTGTACTTGGAAATACTTGTGAATTTTTATCCTAGAAGCAATTCCCCAGCTTCCCCTGCAACTCAATTCAGATGCCCTTCTCGTTAAGCAGGAAATGCTGCAAATCCAAAAATGGCTGGTGAGGGTGGTGTGCATGGTTCTGCCCCTAATTTCATCCTTGTCCTGAACTGGTGACACAGTCTGAACTGGTGCTGTGAATTCAGCCTCATTCTCTATGCAAGCTTAGAGAGGTATCGTACATGGGTGTCTTACCTGTGGAATCTTATAGATATCCAAAACTGTTGCCACATAAAAGGAGATTTCAGAATCCAGTCCCCCAATGACCCCTGCCAGATTATTTTCAACATCACATATATAGTTTGGGACAAATTTCTCCACCATGGATAAAAGCAGCAGTGTGGCAAGATATGTGCTCCTTGCATTGTTATAGCTGTCATATAAGTGAAAGCCCAAGGTAATATTGGGTAGGATGTGAGGGTCTTCATTGATCTCCTTGACTGCAAATGCCAAGGCCACAATGTGCTGGTAAAGCTTAGGCACCACCCTAGAATGAGATTTGCAAACAGTATCAGAAGGAACAGATATGATTAACAATAGTACTTCCTGTCCATTCCACTGCTGAACAGGTCTTATAATCAGCAAGTTCTTCCTCATGTTTACACAGAATCTCCTATCTTGCAACTTGAATCCATTGGTTCGGGTCCTACCCTCTGGAGTAAGAAAAAACAAGCTTGCTCCATCTTCCTGGTGACAGCCCTTGAGATATTTGAAAATGGCTATGCTATATCCCCTCAGTCTCCTATTTTCATAGCTAAACATACCAAACCCCCTCAACTTTTCCTCATAAGGTTTGGCTTCCAGACCCTTGATCATATGTGTCAACCTCTTCTGCACATGTTGTAGCTTGTCAGTATCTTTCTTAAATTGTGCTGAACACAACTGAACAGAATATATCAGGTGTGTTCTGAGCAGCGCAGAAGAGATCTCTTCCCTGTTGTTGTTTTTATTGGGGTACTATGCTTCTGTTGATGCAGACTTTTCACACATAGCACTGGCAAACCAGGTGTTCCCGATCTTATATTTGTACAGCTGGTATTTCCTGCCTAAGTGCAGAACCTGACATTTGTCCCTACTGAAATTCATTTTGTTTTGTCCCAGTTAAGGCCTGTTAAGGCCAATGGTATCTAGACCAGGGGATTGCTAATGTGGTGCCCATAGGAACATTGGAACCCCTGGGGTCTTTCCCTGAAACATCTGAAGTCTTTTCCTGACATTTACAAAGTGTCTGAGCTCTCTCCTGCAATGCCCCCTTCCTTATTCATGATGCAGAGATGGTGGTTGTAATTCACACAATTCTCTACTTCATATTACAGTGGTACCTCAGGTAACATAAGCTTCAGGAAACATACGCTTCAGGTCACAGACTCCGCTAACCCAGAAATAGTACATCGGGTTAAGAATTTTGCTTCAGGATGAGAACAGTAATCGTGCTCTGGCGGCACGGCGGCAGCAGGAGGCCCCATTACCTAAAGTGGTGCTTCAGGTTAAGAACAGTTTCAGGTTAAGAATGGAACTCCAGAACGAATTAAGTACTTAACCCGAGGTACCACTGTATATGCCGTCATTGTGAAACAAACTTTAGCCTAAGATCAGGAAATGAAACAGTAAGAGCATTCAGCTTCTGTAAAGTTTTTTTTAACTAACACTCCTGCTCAGATAAAGTCTATCAAAATCGGTTGTTCAAAAGGGCTAATAAATATATATACATTTCAATACAATTATATTCATTTCCCTGTTGAGAAATGGGAACTTAGAGAGTATTCTCTTAATTCAGAAGACATTCCGACGTATTTTTACATCAGCATATGTCCCACTGAAATCAAAAGTGCTTATCCCTAGGTCAATGGGTAGAAGTTTGAAGCCTCAGCCATTATGCTGAGACTGCAACTCTAGGTTTGATCATTCCTGTGCTGTAATAAATGAGTGGCTTAGTTCTTACACAAGCTCTTCAGGCAGCGCTGGTGGGGGTTCCTCAGTCAATGTTGCTGCAGAGGAGAGGAAGCCACCATGGAAAACAATGCCACCAATGAGGAACTCTCCTGGCTGATGATACATTTGAAGTGGATGGTGTGGACTTTGGAGCCTGCATTTTACTATGCGAGCCTGACATACATTGTAAGAAATCAGTTTCAGCAGTAAGACCACTAAAACCACCATTCATACAAGGGCAACTGTTTGTTCTATGCAGAAACCATGATTTCTCTGGCAATAGTATAATCAGCTTCTCCAAGATAAAAATTGTCTCATTTCAATGGTAATTAAGTTTCCTGAGAGGATGCAATCTGGGAGTATCCCAGACTCTTTTTAAGTAATTCTGGTTAAGTTGCAGCATCCTTTGTGTTATGTTGCCAGTTTCCAGTGAAAATCCAGAGGGATCTTTGAGGAGCAGCAGATTTAATTATAGCCCTTTTAATAACCAAGGAGGAATGTATGTATTCAGTTTTAGGGATTCCCTGTGGAATTGCTGAAGGAAATGTGTTTGTCACATATTCAGGACTGTTATTTTTAATTTCCTTTCATTAGATAATAAGGGGCCAGTGGTGTATTGGTGAAGTTAGAAGTTAGAAGTTCATCACAGAAGACCTTGTAACCAATGAAGATCCCAAAATGTAGTATGGTGTAGTCAGGATCTTGGAATTTGGCTGAGGAGACCTGGATTCACACCAGCCATGTGGCATGACTGCAACCCTACACATAGTAGTTACTTGGGACTAAGCTTCCATGATTTTTAAAATCACTTGTAAAATATGGTGAATTTTACAACAATATCTTTAGTAGTCTGAAATGCAAGCTTTAGTTTTTAATTCAAAATTTAAAATATTTGTACAAAAGTGTTCCTTTTTAAACTTTAGTATGAGGGGGAAAGAACATCAAATTCAGAGAAGAATGAACTTGGAAGAGTGGCTCTGCTATGGTTCATGCCCACATAGCTGTCTGTGTTCCTTGATGGTATCACAATACTTTGACAGGGGAAAGTCCAGTGAGACCAGCTACATGGGCTGCTGTATTGGCTTTAGGGAACAGTTTTGTCAAACAGACTTGTTCATGCTTTAATGCTTTCTTATAATAAGCAGTCCCCTGCTGTTTAACTCTGGCCTCACCAAAATGATATAGTAACATTTGGGGAAGAAGATGCAGCCCAGTAACCCAAAACTAGAGGCCAATATAGAAAAGATCTCTACAGCTATCATGTACTTTCCCTTGGTACTCAGGTAGGTAGGAACAAAGGACAGTCACACACTGCAAAAGACCAACATGCTGAAGGTGATGAATTTGGCTTCATTAAAACTGGTAACTTCCTAGCTAGGAAAGCCACAGTGAAACTGACCATGGCCAGCATTCCCATGAAGCCTAGGACACAGTAGAATATGGTGACTGATCCTTTGTTACATTCCAGTATAATTTCTTTAGTCCCTGAGTGCTTGTCTAAATCAGGGAGTGGGGGAGCAACTATCAGCCAGGCACTACACATCATCATTTGAATGAGGAAACTGCAAAAACAATGGAGATGGCCAGATGTTTCCCCACCCATCTCCTCATTCTGGAGCCTGGCTTGGTAGCCATGAAAGCTAGAACCACTATAGTTGTTTTTGCTAAGATGCAAGATACTGCTACTGAGAAGATGACTCCAAAAGAAGTTTGTCGAAGGAGGCAGGTTACTTTTGTAGGCTGGCCAAGGAATAGCAAAGGACAAAGAAAGGAGAGAATGAGGGCTATGAGGAGAACATAGGTGAGGGTCCGATTGTTGGCTTTGACTATGGGAGTTTCTTTGTGCTTGATGAAGATCCTAAGCACCAAAGCTGTAATGAAAGTCAATAAAAGAGCAAAAGTGACCAAACTGATTCCCAGAGGTTCATCATAAGACAGGAAGCCAATATCTTTTGGAAGACATACCGTATTTTTCGCCCTATAGGACGCACCGTCCCATAAGGCGCACCTAGTTTTTTGGGGGGGAAATAAAGGGGAAAAAATTATTTACCCCCCAGGCGCGGGGCTGGGGCGGGGGAGGCCCGAGCTTCCCCCAACCCCAGCCCCCAAACAGGCAGCTCTCTGCAAGCCATGGGAGCCCAGCGCTGGCTCCTGCTGCTTGCGGAGAGGTCCGCGAAGCCTGGGCGCGCTGAGCTCAGTGCGCGCAGGCTTCAGCATGCAGGCAAATCTCCGCAAGCAGTGGAAGAGCGAGAGGGGTTGGTGCGCACGGACCCCTCTCGCTCTCCAGGCTTCAGCGAAAGCCTGCATTCACCCCATAGGACACATACACATTTCCCCTTCATTTTTGGAGGGGAAAAAGTGCGTCCTATAGGGCAAAAAATGCGGTATATCCTGGCCAATGTTTGGGTACTGATCTTCTGGACATTGAAAACAGTCATCCATGTCTGAAAATAAAGCAAAAACATGTTTACTGAAGACTTTTAGAGTCTAGTGGTGGTAAGGGGATTAGGCTTTTTTGTTTTATATCCCACTTCTTTACTCGACTCATCAAAGCAGTCAACAACATTTAGAAAACACAGCAGATCACAAAGCAAAACTACCAGCCCCTTGAAACAGCAGCAGGCATCAGATGTTTCTTTCTTCAGTTAGCCCTGTCTTTAGCCAACTGAACAAGGCCCTGATGTGGTCTTTGCTTGTCTCTTTTGCTCTGTTATTCCTTCGCACAAGGCAAGTATCTGTTGGCCCATGTAGACTAGTCCACATTTCCCCTTCACATCTCTCATTCTGTGTCATATTTGCGGAAATGATGCAACTGATTCCCAGAGGTTCATCGTAAGACAGGAAGTTAATATTTTTGGAAGACATATATCCTGGCCAATGTTTGGGTACTGATCTTCTGGATATTGAAAACAATCATCCATGTCTGGGGAAAAAAAATCAAAGAATATGTTTACTGAATATGTTTAGAGTTCAGTGGTGGTAGGGGAAGAGGCTTCCATAGCTTTTTGTTTTATATCCCATTTTTTACTCGACTCTTCAAGGCAGTCAACAACATTTAGAAAACACAGCAGATTAAAAGCAAAACTACCAGCCCCTGTAAGAGTTTTATGAACCACATTCTTAGGAAGAATCTGTATAGAGTTTGGGAGAAATATAAGAACTGCTGGAAATAAAATCACCTTTATGGCTTTCTCCTATCAAGGCAATTACAATTAAAGAGTTAATATGGATAGACAATAAGTGACTTACAGGGAATTGCTGGATTTTACCGGGATGGGGGTGGGTGGGGTGAAACCCAAACTGAAACCAATTAAAAACCTAAGTAGTCAAGTTGCAGACTGGTTGCAATATCATCAGTTACATGATATGTTTAAATTAGACAGAAAGAACTGTTTTTTGGACCATAGCTCACAATTCAAAACAGAACTCTTGTAAAACAAAGATAATTTTTTGTCTAAAACACATTATCTTTTATTAAAATGGGAAACAAAAATGAGCTTGTTAAAGCTTCAATGACGCACTGGGCAATAGATAAAGGACACAATATAGATCTTAACCTCTGGGAGAAACTTTGGAAAAGTGACTTGAAAATTACAGCATGTTATTCTTTGAAAGAGAAGTATTTGAAAATGATTCATAGATGTTATTTAACTCGAAGCAGGTTGGCTAAGATTTACAAGACAGAATCTAATAAGTGTTGGAAGTGTAAAGGTGTGGAGGGAACATTATTTCACATTTGGTGGGCATGTAAAAAGGTAAAAGAATAATGGGAAATGATTTATAATGAACTAAAAAAAATGTTTAATATTACTTTTCCCCTAAACCCAGAGTCCTTTCTGCTGGGGATAACCCAGACTGAAATTCCTAGTTATCAGAAATATTATTGATGTATTCAACATCTGCAGCTCATGTCTTGTTAGCCCCCAAAATGGAAAGTGAGTGGTGTTTCAACTAAAGAGGATTGGCAAACTAAGTTGACAGAATATGCACAACTGGCAGACTTAACATATAGAATAAAAGAGCAAGAAGAATATACATTTAAGGAAGATTGGAAAAATTTATTGAGTATATGGAAAATAAGTGTGTATGGCTGAAAATGCTGGAAGCATGAAATTCAATCTTTATAATAACTAAATAATTCTTGAGCGATATAATACACTGGTACCTCGGGTTAAGAACTTAATTCGTTCTGGAGGTCTGTTCTTAACCTGAAACTGTTCTTAACCTGAAGCACCACTTTAGCTAATGGGGCCTCCTGCTGCCACTGCGCCGCCACTGCATGATTTCTGTTCTCATCCTGAAGCAAAGTTCTTAACCCGAGGTAATATTTCTGAGTTAGCGGAGTCTGTAACCTGAAGCGTATGTAACTTGAAGCGTATGTAACCCGAGGTACCACTGTAGTGGAAAACTGATTTGAATGGTTATAATAAAATGTGCAGGGATGTAAGATATGTAAAATGAACCATGGAAAGAGAAGAAGGGAAGTCATTTGGAAGTCTGTAAAATGTTTATTTGAAATTGTAAAATAGAGATAGATAGATGATAGATGATAGATAGATAGATGAAATCATTGACTCAGTAGATTTGTTCATTCTTAGATGTTCATGTAGATGTTTCAAAGGGGAGGGGGGAAAGAAAAGATAAAGACTAGCCTTCCTACCACGGTGTTGTCCCTCCTTTTAAAACCATTGCTTATTTATCTCTACCACCAGCAGCCCAAAAAGGAAAGGAAAGATGTTGAACCAAGGGTCTGTATCCACATGAGACTCCAGGAAGGGAGGCTCTTTCCCTCAGTCCCTTGTGACAATTTCTTTCTATGGGACGTGACTGGGATCAGAATACCCCTTCTGTCACAATTCCGGATGACCATGGAACCTCTCCCATAACACACTGTATCCATTTGGTTTGCTTCAACACGTCCATGCTTAGGAAGCTGAGCCCAGAAAAACAGCAATTATGTGCAGAGGTTCCCCAGTGCTTCAGTATGCCAGAGGGAGGCAATCAGTGTTTTGGTGGATACTAATGACATGGTTACTGAGGTACTCATTCCCATGAACCAATTAGATATGTGTCAGATGCATCAAAGCTGTGATATGTGAACAGGCCCACTTTTTCTTCCCTCCATGTTCCACTATAAGACACATAGGACAGCGAGCACACAAACACAACATTTATGAGATGTCTTCAGGGTGATGGTTCAATGTTTTGAATGCGATAGAGGCAAAGAATCAGTCAAAGGAGACTGAGGTAAGAATGAAAGAGAGGCGGGTCTGAATGGGTGCGGTGCCAAAATTGGTGGGCTGGGGTCGCATGAAGGTAAGAATCCGATTTGCTATAATAAACATCTTCACTCGCTGTTCCAGGGATCTTCCTCTGATACCAGTTCACAGTTGTTCATATTTCATGAATTTGCTACTTCTTCATTCTGGTTTAGAAAGTTTTAAGTTTTAAGATTCATCTTATTATAGAAAGTTAAGATTAAAATATTTTAGGGTAATGTGTTGACAGAATATTATGAAATATGGGAAGGATTTGCTGGGATAATCAATAACTAGAATACAAAGAAAGGGAGGAGGAGGAGGTCTAAGAAAGAAGGTGATGACAGTTTAGGATATGGAAATAATGTGTTTTTAACTACTTTTATTTTTGTATTTTTGTTATTTTTTTCTTTTTCTTCTTTTCTTCTTTTTTCTTTTTGATTTTTCTTGTATTAATATTGAAAATTCTAATAAATATCACTTTTTTAAAAAATAGAAAGCTTTGTAGTTGTTTTCATATCATATGATGGAGAAACAGGAATGTCTCTTGGCTCATCCATACTGTTGTTTAATATGGATAGTAAGAACGTCCATTAATTCTCCATTGTCCATATGATGTCATCATCTACATTGCTGCCTTCCCAAACTCTTCCCCTCCCTTAATCCAGATTTTCTCATACCTTCTTATGTTTGGAGTATTCTGGTATACAAAAATCTGGTTTGAGGAAGGGGAAGCGTGTGGGAAAGCACCAATTTGGAATAGAGGGACATGGACTATGGAGAATTAATGGAAGTACAGGAAGAGTACTACTGAGAGCCAGTGTGGTGTAGTGGTTAAGAGCAGTGGACTCGTAATATGGTGACCCGGGTTTGATTCCCTGCTCCTCCACATGCAGCTGCTGGGTGATCTTGAACTAGTTACACATTTCTGAAGTCTCTCAGCCTCACTCATCTCAGAGGGTGTTTGTTGTGGGGAAGGAAATGGGATTTTTTAAAAAATAATAATATTTATTAAAGTTTCAAAAGAGTTACAAAAATGAAAGAAGAAAAAGAAAACAAAAAATACCAAATACAGAAAAAATAAATAAAAAAAGCAATTAAAAACATTTGAATCTTTCCATATCTTATCTTTCTTTTACTTATTTCCCTGACCTCCTCACACCTCCCTCTTTTGTATTCTAGTTCAATTGCTGTTTCAGCAAGTCCTTACCCTTTTTGCATTTATCTTGATACTTTATCGTAATATATTATAGCTTTGCATTTTTACATGTTAACAATCCATTTTTACATACCCCTTAACCACCTTATTGCTAAAACCACTTAGCTTCGTTCCAACCTCCCTCTAACATTCCTTAATTTTACAGTGTTTCTGTAAATAGACTTTAAATTTCTTCCAATCTTCTTCTACCGACTCTTCACCCTGGTCTCGGATTCTGCCAGTCATTTCCGCCAGTTCCATGTACTCCATTACCTTCATCTGCCAAGGAAATGAGATTGTTAGTCACTTTGAGACTCCTTAGTGTAGTGATAAAGTGGGATATCAAATCCAAACTCTTCTTCTTCTTCTTCTTCTTTTCACATTAAATGGCTGTATGGATGAGCTATTCACATGGTAAAGCTGGTGGGGAGAAAGTGTTGCAGCAGTTGGGGCAAAAAGGGGTTTAGAGGCAAGTGGAGAGGCAGGAGAGAGAGAGTTTTCTGACATCTACAAAAGCAACCAGGAGAAATCACTGAAGGTTTGCTGTTTTGCAGAGCGGGAATCTGAAAGAAAACAAAACAATGAGTGTAGAGTGGTTACCACTCATTTTTTCCTCCAACTGCACCCAATCCAATAGGCAGGAGTCTTAGAAAGGTCTACTCTGAAGGAAGCCCTATCTAGGACTCATGCACACTTCTGCTTGGTCTACCATTCCCCCCCAGGAAAACCAGCAGTTTACCACTGAATGGGATCAAATGTCAATCAGGATTTCTATGGATTGACGTTTGCTATGATTTAGTGCTAAAGAGTGGGTTTTCCAAGGGAAGGAATCTGGGCAAAGGCAAAACTGCTAGGACTCATGCCCAAAAAGCATGAGACAAGCACAAAACCACTCAGACCTGTGCTTTCTAGGCACAGGACCAGCAGAAGTGTGGATGATCCCTTAGTTCAGTAGGTCTCACTAAGAGCGTTGCAGCTCCAAAGTAAACACCACTTAATGCAGAGGAACATGCATAGTTGGACTCCTAAGCACATTTAGAAAAGGTGCAGACCACACTTTTAAAACACATCCAATGCATATTTAAAGCACATAACTCTATTGTGTAATAAAGAATTCAGAAACGGGCTGTTTCTGAAGAGTAATAATATATGGGTTCTGTTCTGTTTAGAGTATAACCAGTGAATTGAAGACGTTTCCTATGAACATAACTCTGCATGCATAAACCTGACTTACTGTAAGTCTGAAGCCAACACTAGGATCCAAAACACACATTGGGGGAGGAAAATGAATTATTCCGTTAACACCGCTCCCTTAAAGGGCAAACCTGCTTAGCCTATAGTCAAACAGGCAAATAATACCTGCTCTTGAAATGCAAAGGTGTTTTTGTTCTGTAATTCCAGATGGAGTTGGCCAATGGAACTGATGTCACAGAATTCATTTTGCTGGGATTTGCAGGAGGGCCAAAGAAACATTTGTCGTTGCTCCTTTTTTTGACTGTTCTTTATGTGGTCACCTTGGCTGAGAACATAATCATTATCACGCTGGTGGTTCTAGACACCCACTTGTCACGAATTCCCATGTATTTCTTTCTGAGCAACTTCTCCTGGCTGGAGATGTGCTACATATCCACCACTGTACCCCGCATGGTCTTTGATCTGGTGACCCGTCATGGGAAAATTTCCTTCCAGGCTTGTTTTCTCCAGTTCTACATCTTTTTCTCTCTTGGTGGAATGGAAGGTTTTTTTCTCTCAACTATGGCTTTCGATCGGTACTTGGCAATATGCCACCCACTACGTTACCCACAAATTATGTCCCAAAGTGCCTGCAATACCCTTGTGGCTGCTTGTTGGATTGTTGGCTTCCTGTGGTTTATTATACCAGTGAGTTTGATCTCCAAGTTGTCCTTCTGTGGACCAAATGTCATTGACCATTTGTTGTGTGATCCTGGGCCACTTCTGTCTCTGGCCTGCCCGCCACTAGGAAATGTTCCTTTCATCCATCAGATTTTTGTGAAAACGGTGGTTTTCATCAACTTATCCAGCATCGTGCTGTCCTATAGCATTGTGATTTTCACTCTGATGAAAACTGCTAACAAAGGCAGTTGTAGGAAGGCTTTCTCCACAGTATCATTTCACCTAGTAGTGGTGACTATTTTCTATGGTTCTGTAGCAGGTGTATACTTAGCTGATCTAGGTGGAGAAAGCCACTTAGAAAGCCAAGTCAGAAAGGCAGCAGCACTCTTTTACACTGCCATCACACCTTTCCTTAACCCCCTGGTCTACTGTCTGAGGAATGATCAGATAAAAGAGGCAGCAAGGAAGTTGTTCAAGAGAATGAAGAAATGATGGTGAACTGGAGAACACTGATGGTGTGAAGATGTTGGGAGAAGAAAATGAAGTGGAAGACCCAACCAGTCACCCAAAGAGATAAAACTCATATTCTATTTTTTGCTTTTCAAAAATTGCATTGATTAGTTACTTAAAAAGTGCAACATAGCAAAAAAAATAAAAAAAATAAACAAATAATCCAATATGTAAACCATCATGCATCACAGGCTGGAAGGACAAAAGTACAAAGATACAACATTGCTTCAAGGGGATGATAAAGAATTAATTCATACAAAGATTTCCTTTTCAAATAATAAAGATTTAGAAAAATAAAAGTTTTCTCCAACTGTGAATTCTATTATTTTTAAGACTAAATGTTCTATATAGCCTTAAATGAACCAGCCATTTGCATATACTAATGGCACTGAGTGACCATGTGCCTCAGTATTTGTATAAAAATATAATCATGCCACACACACACACACACACACACACACACACAAAATAAGTCAAACTCTGCCTTTTAGATACTTTTAGTTCAAGAAGGGCAGCTTGACAAATCCTTGAATACCAACAATCCAAATAATTAAGATTAAAGGTCTTCCAGGATTTGGCAATAGAGCCCCGGACTGCTGTTAAGAGATGATAAGTATGTTCTTTATTTTTCAAATCTCATTCTGTTACCGCATATAGATACAAAAGTGCCAGGTGAAATTATTGGGTAATCGTTTGGTTGTCAAAGAGCTCTCAGTGAATACATTCAGCCTTCTTTGAGCAGTCCCACCACATGTACTTATATGTACCAACTATGTGGAAGGGCCCCCACCCCAAAAATGTCCCTAGTTGCCTGCTATGACTTGGTGGCTGCTTGTTGGATTGTTGGATTTTGTTGAGTTCTTATCCCAGTGTCTTTGATATCCAAGTTGTCCTTCTGTGAACCCAATAAAGCCCTGAGAATCAGTAACTTAACGTTAACAACAACAACATGTAAAATATTACGTGCCTGTTCCATAGCAAATCAAAGAAGGGCTTTCAGAATTTTCTTCCTCTGTTCTGATCTATGATGCACACCTGTTGCCTGTTCTTTCTGAAAACAGCTAAAAAGACAAGAATATAAATGAATGAACAGACATGAATGCATAAAATGTCTGTCAAATGCAGACTTCTCTTGTGATGCTCTTTTCTGAATATCTTATTATACCGAAACCCTTCATTCTTGATGTTAGTCAGCAGGAACCTTGGTATCTCTTGCCACCCAAGAGAACTTAACCATGCAATTTTTTTTATATATATATATATATATGCAGGTTTTGGTGTCCTCGGGTGTCTTCCCGTGTAAAAGTTGGGGTGTCTAGGCGACGTTTCGACGAGGTCTCACTCGTCATCTTCAGGCTGGTGCTTTCGGCTTCTTGTTACTGGAACAGAGCAGGATCTCAGTGTTTGAGTTCCTATAAATACTGTAGAGGGGGTGTGGTGTATAGCCTCCAATGTTCTGGGCAGAGAGGAAGTTCCCAGGCTAGTGTGCCTTTTCTTCTTTTGTTCCTTAATTACTTGAGAGATATCTTGAGTGGTTTCTTGAGTGATATCCTGAGTACCACTTAGGTGGGTCATTAGGTGTGGATTAGTTGTTAAAGTCTTTGTGTCTTGACCTCTTGAACTTTGTGAAGAGTTTTCCTGAGAAGATGGCTGTACTGTACTTAGTTGTGCTCTGGCTTGGCTTCGTGTATAGGGGCGAGCTGTGGTTTTGTGGCTTGTGTCAGCCAGATCTGTGTAGGGATTGCAGGGGGGTGCAGCATCCGGAGGTGCCACCATGGATTGGCTACTGGATGGTGTCTGTAATTCATCTGTGGAGAGGGTCTGGGTTTGGGTCTGGTGTGGTTGATTGGTGTTGGCGTTCTGTGTGTCTCTGGATCTGGTGTCAGTTTTTGTGGGGAGGGCTAATTTCCAGATGTCTGGCAAGCGGGATGTGTCGTCACGCTTGTTCATGTTGTGAGGGTGTTTCTCTATCTCGATGGCTTCCATGATTATTCTCTTGTGGTGATGTTCCGTGTTAAAGAGCAATTTGGAATCTGCAAAATTAATTTCGTGTCCTGTTTCTTTCATGTGTTGGAAAAGAGAGGAAGTTTTTTCTTCTTTTTTGACGGCATTCTTGTGTTCTGCGATACGTGCATTTATTCGTCTGTTTGTTTGTCCAATGTACGTGGCTGGGCAGACTTTGCAGGGTATTTCATAGCCTGGGAACTTCCTCTCTGCCCAGAACATTGGAGGTTATACACCACACCCCCTCTACAGTATTTATAGGAACTCAAACACTGAGATCCTGCTCTGTTCCAGTAACAAGAAGCCGAAAGCACCAGCCTGAAGATGACGAGTGAGACCTCGTCGAAACGTCGCCTAGACACCCCAACTTTTACACGGGAAGACACCCGAGGACACCAAAACCTGCATTCCTGTACCCGTGAAAATCTACGAAAGCATATATATATATATATATATATATATATATATATATATATACACATGAATGAATAACATGTCCACTTTTAAGACAAATGCAAACTTTTTCTGTGGTACTCTTTTCTTATGAATATCTCATTATACAGAAGGCCTTTTTTATGTGAATCAGTAGATGCCTCAATATCTCTTGCTATCCGGGGAGACAAAATGTCTGCAATGTCTCACAGAAATTGTAATTCTGAATAGGTGATTATCTCACTTATAATTATCTAATTAATTGTGATTACATGCTACTACTTCTTCCGGTCTCAAGGCAGCTGTAGTAACCAAGACGAAAACTACAAGATACAAGGATTCAATAACTATCCCCCATCCAGTTTGGTCTGAGGGCTTTGTAAATCAGATCATGGACATTTTAGAAGGCATAGTCTGAGCCACACATCATCCTGTGTGGGGCCATTCAAATCAGGCTGTGGGACTCAGCACAGAACCCAGTTAGGTATAATGTGGAGGCAACAGAATGGGTGTAGAGAAGGAATTCTTTCACAGAAGCTACTGCCACTGGCAGTCCTGTTCTTTTTGCCTCTGGTGGCATACAAGACGCCTGACATCAAATGCAGTGTCAGCAACTCTCTTCCTATTCTTCACAAGTTTTATCAACCAGGAGACTTCATCATTGCCAGCATTATAGCTCAGATATATAGATTTTCGATTCCAATCAATTTCAGAGAACTGCCTTCTAATGACATCTTTGAAGGCACTGTGTAAGGCTTTGCTGTTTTTCTTTTTAAAAAAGTTCCTTTATAATGTCATATATCTGTCCTAGCTATGCCACATTACCCTTCAGCATTTTGATGACCCTACTGTTTTCTGCTTAGGAGCGTTAAGTATTTAAGAATTTCCAGGTTGTAGTGAAGGAACTGTGAGAGAGCTGTGACTGGGGTTGAGGATTAATTTTTAAATTTTGGTCCTTTTTATTTTTGAGCAACTATGTTTACTGCTTTCTCTGGATTGTTACTTTAATATGGTCATATTTTCAGAGAAAGTATTGATAAGTGGAAATTGCTGTCATTCAAAGGGAGAGCATCATGGTACACAGGAGGTCACTTTTTCAATGCCTGGCATCGTGAGATAGGGCAGGGAAAGTTTCTTTAATAGAAATGTCAGAGATCCACAGACAGCCAATGTAGACAATATGTCAGCTTTTTGGTTTCCTAAGTTGTATTTCATTTCATTTGATTTCTATCTGATCCCATTTTGAACAGCAACTCTATGGGTCATAGTCAACTAAAGCAATTGAAATCAAGAAAATTGGGTTACTTTTTTCAGTTTATGTAATTAAAGTCCTCCAACACCTGGAAATTTCAAAGATCCAGACCCAAAATACTGTATCAGCATTGTGCAGGTGAAAACAAAATATAAAAGTACAGATGCATGTGATAATATTTCATAATATTGGAAGTAATAGTGCTACTGTATTCTGCTCTGGTCAGACCTCACCTGGAGTACTGTGTCCAGTTCTGGGCACCACAGTTCAAGAAGGACACTGACAAACTGGAACGTGTCCAGAGGAGGGCAACCAAAATGGTCAAAGGCCTGGAAACGATGCCTTATGAGGAACGGCTAAGGGAGCTGGGCATGTTTAGCCTGGAGAAGAGGAGGTTAAGGGGTGATATGATAGCCATGTTCAAATATATAAAAGGATGTCACATAGAGGAGGGAGAAAGGTTGTTTTCTGCTGCTCCAGAGAAGCGGACACGGAGCAATGGTTCCAAACTACAAGAAAAAAGATTCCACCTAAACATTAGGAAGAACTTCCTGACAGTAAGAGCTGTTCGACAGTGGAATTTGCTGCCAAGGAGTGTGGTGGAGTCTCCTTCTTTGGAGGTCTTTAAGCAGAGGCTTGACAACCATATGTCAGGAGTACTCTGATGGTGTTTCCTGCTTGGCAGGGGGTTGGACTCGATGGCCCTTGTGGTCTCTTCCAACTCTATGATTCTATGATTCTATGATTCTATAATGCTTATCTAGATCAGAACCATTATACTATAATGTATTCAGTAATAATGCATTTAACTGAAGAGAAGCATATGTCACATTCTGAAAAAAATCCACTCTCACAGTGCAAGTAACTCTAATTACAGGATGATGACCCAGATCTATCAGCATAGCCTGGCCTTGATATTTGCTTTAAAAGAGATCAATGAAAATCCCCAGATTTTACCTAACGTCACCTTGGGCTTTCATATCTATAATAGCTACTTTGACACAAGATGGACCTATCAAGCATCATTGGAACTTTTCTCTACACTGGACAGATTCACCCCCAACTACAAATGTGATAGTCAGAACAATCTAGGAGCAGTCATTGGGGGACCTATCTCTGAAGTCTGTCTCTACATGGCAGATACCCTGTGCATCTATAAAATTCCTCAGGTATGCAGACAGTAGGAAAGATAAACAAACCATTTGCTCATCTGTTTACTTGTAAAGGTTTTCCTTTTAACAGTTGTATTTGCAAGTGAGGCTTCCAGAAGTAAGACTATATGAAAAGTCCTACTGAATCAGACCAGGAACCTACCTAGCCCTGAATTCTTTTTTCAAAGAGGCCAACAAAATACCTGGAGGAAGTCCATAAGTAAGACATGAGTGCAATGTCACTGTCCACATTTGCCATACCCAGCAATTGGCATTCAGTATCTAATTCAAGATGCTGTATGCTTGTACAGTGGTACCTCGGGTTAAGTACTTTATTCGTTCTGGAGGTCTGTTCTTAACCTGAAGCACCACTTTAGCTAATGGGGCCTCCTGCTGCCGCCACCGCACCTCCAGAGCACAATTTCTGTTCTCATCCTGAACAAAGTTCTTAACCCGAGGTACTATTTCTGGGTTAGCGGAGTCTGTAACCTGAAGCGTATGTAACCCGAGGTATCACTGTACATAAGATCCCACAGTTAAGATGTATTCAATTTGATTGCCAAAACCTTTAACATTTCAAGGTATTACCTTGTAAAAACTCAGACATATAAAATATATAATTGAAAATGAGATCTGTCATGCAACACTATCAAATAAATAGCAAATCCCAACGTATAGTAAAAAAGGATTATCCAGATGATCAGCAAATATATTGCTTTCAGTGAAGTTGTGCCCAGTCAGGGTTCCAAGCATGCAAAAAATAAAAGAGAACATTAACAATGAACAATATGCAAAGGACCTTAAGCAGAGTCCTGGAATCCTGTAACATGACAATTAAACTGTGTTTTAGCCTGCAAAGGTACAACACTAACTTGAAGAGAAGAAAGTGAATAATATATGAAAAATTATGAACTACACTTCCTCTGCATATTGGAAGTAAATCATATTAATTCTATGGATTGCATGAGGAATTAACTCTATTATATAAATAACTTTTTATTATAACTAACCTATCAACCAAAAGTTGCTAATTGAATAAGAGCAGTGAGGAAGAGCACTTACTTTTTAGGTTTTGGAATTTAAGAAAGCTAATATTTAAATTGATGAGAGATAAGGAGAAAGAATTTTAATGCAATGGATCGATGTTTCTGGGCTCTTCTCTCATTTGCCAGATGTGAGGTTTACATTTCTTAGAAGTGGGTGACTTCCAACATAAAACACTGAGTGGCTTCACAAGTTTTTGTTGTTGGTTCTTCTTCTTCTTCTTCTTCTTCTTCTTCTTCTTCTTCTTCTTCTTCTTCTTCTTCTTCTTCTTCCTAAGCCCCAGTAATATTTGCCCCAATAATAATGTATTTGAGGTGTCTGTAATTTCTCTGTAGCAAAGTTCAGGGCCTGCCTTTCTCTTTCTCTTGCAGCAGCATTCCTGTTTGATTACCTATTGGCCACTGTTTTCATGAATTTGTCCTTAATGAGAAATTTCTCAAAGCAAATAATAATAATATGATGGGAAAATACTGCATTTTTTGCTTGCAACGAGCAATCTCTATGTCTGACTGTTATGAGGACTTCTAGCATTTTTCTTGCCCATCACGTTAGTAAGATTTATTTTTTTAAAAAAATTAATTCCTGCTGTATCTTCTGTAGTGTCTCAGAATATTAAATTTAAATTCTCCTCTTACATTTTAGAAAGATTAGATTTCCCCCCACACTCAGTTCTGTAGCTTCATTTGGAGTTATTTCTATTTTTGTGTGTGTTTTCTGACTTATTTTTGTAGATTATTTTTAACAGCATTAAAGGCTTTCCCCCACTCTGTAAATAAAGAGGCGTGTGGACTTCTTTGTCATTAACTGCTTCCACCATCACTGTTGCAGAAGTGATCTCTCTGTGTTCAGGTTTCTCCCCCTTCTTGGCCAGTTTGTGTACATTGTTCCTACCCCATTTCTCCATATAAGATTATAGGAAGATTATAGGAATAGGAGACTCATAGTTATGACGTTTGATGCATTTGTATGCAAGAACAAATAAATCCTTAAGAAGATGAACAATTCCATTTAAATTGATGAAATCAGTTATAAAAACAGGGATTAGAGCCTCTTAGCCAAAGGCTAGATGTACTAGATTTAAATTAAGGAGGAGAGAAAAGGAGAATAAACTCTTTCCCCCTCAGACAGTTTGTTGTACATTAAGATGCACCATTCAAGAGCTCGGAAAATAGAAGAGGATTTAAATCATGGCAAAACTAATTCCATAAAGAAAGCATTAAAAAAAAAAAAAGGTAAAAGACCCCTGACAGTTAAGTCCAGTCACAAACGACTCTGGGGTTGCGGTGCTAATCTCGCTTTACTGGCCGAGGGAGCCGACATTTGTGCACAAACACTTCTTCCGGGTCATGTGGCCAGCATGACTAAGCTGCTTTGACATGCTTTCGAACTGCTAAGTTGGCAGGCGCTGGGACTGAGCAACAGGAGCTCACTCAGTCGCGGAGATTCGAATCTCTGACCTTCCGATCGGCCAGCCCTAGGCTCAGTGCTTTAGACCACAGTGCCACCCATGTCCCAAAGAGAGCATAGGGGGAAATTTTGTCATCTGATAGGGACAAAGGACAGGGCAAACTCTTCCCTCATTTGCAAAAGGCACTGCTTAAATTTGCAACTTCTGTTTTGACATCTGACATAGACTCCAATTCAAAGATGCTCTCAATTCTCATTGGGACCTGGAACCACTTCCCACCTGAACTCACCCGCCATGCATACATTAAAATAAATATTAAATAGCTGGACGGTAAGTGATAATATAAAAAATGAAAATATTAAAGTATTTGCTAAACTCTAGGTCCACACTCTGTGGGCTGCTGAAGTAACAACCAGTAACAATCAGCAGAGTGCTCACCTAACCTCCCTGAACTTGAGTCATTGCAATGTTTCAGGTGGGGAGGCAGGTGGGAGTGTCATATTGACTTCATCAGTGTATCTGCACTGCACAAATCTTACTGCTGCTTCACCCTGCTACTCACCTTTCCAGAACATCACGGAATCTCTGAGCACACTTGTCCTACCCTGCTGGCCACTACAGGTCTCCTCACTTCTTAACTTTTTAAATTTCCATTAGATCATATATGGCTCTCCTGTGGTGATAGATAAGAAAACCCAAGCTGCTTTCTATCTCCAAATGTTCCCAAATTTGAAGCTTCAATATGAGACAATTCTCCACATACTGCTATATTTCAAGTGGACATGGATTGGAGTAATTTCTCGGCACGATGACAATGGAGAGAGGTTTGAACAGAATATTATCCCCATGTTTGCCCAGAAAGGTATCTGCTTTGATTTCATAGTAAGACTTCTCAAAGTGTCTTTTTCCAGTACTATTAATGATATGGTGGGAGATGTAATTGAGAAGACTGAAATCATTATGAAGAGCACTGTCATTGCATTGGTCATTCATGGTGAAATAGAGACCATGCTCATCCTGAGGATATTTTCTAAGGTTTCAGCATATGAGCATATATCAACAAAGAGAAATGGTAAAGTCTGGATAATGACAGCTGAGATGGAGTTCACTTCCATTCCTCTTCAAAGAGATTGGGACATAGACTTCCTACATGGTGCTATATCCTTTGCTGTTCACTCCAGTGAAGTTTTAGGATTCCAGAAATTTCTTCTGATGAGAAACCCCACTTCAGAGAAGGAAGATGGCTTCGTTAGGGTTTTCTGGGAGCAGGCATTTGGGTGTCTGTTCCCCAGAGCTATGGTAGACCTACAGAATGAAGAAATCTGCAGTGGAGAGGAGAAGTTGGAGACTCTTCCTGCATCTGTTTTTGAAATGAGCATGACTGGCCACAGCTACAGTGTCTACACAGCTGCCTTTGCAATAGCACATGCATTGCAGGCCATGGATTCATCTAGATACAAAGGCAGAATGATAGTAGATGGAGGAGTAAAGCTTCAGCATCAAGAATTATGGAAGGTAATGTCCCGAATACACCAAGAACAAAGGAAGGATCCTGCTCGATCAGTACAGAGCCTTCCTTTACCAGCCAACCAGATAGCAATAGTATTCTCACACTGTTTTTCCCTAGGGCCTGGTTTTCAGATGCATGATGTCTCTGTTTCCTGAGAATGTATAAAGCAGCATTGAATACTAGCAATAGATTTCCTGCTTCCTTCATGAATTTGCTGAAGCTCAAGGTCTCACCAGATTCAAATGATTATAAAAATAATTGAAAATCTGTATAAATTCCAAAAAGACATGATGATGAGCAAGGTGTAGAGTATTGTTGTCCCTGCCTTCAACCACAGCAGGTGTGAGTGATATGGCTGTGGATGCAGTGGTGGCTATTCCTCCCTGTCATATCCTGCTGCTGCCCTGCAGGGTTAAGATTGCTTTACTAATTACTACCTCAAGGTGGTATGTGCACATCTTCTCTCTATATTTACGATTATCTGGCATAAAGTTTTTCAAGAGTTTGGAATAAAGTGGGAATGATCCACAGCCTTTGACATATCCATTGACTTTTTTTCTTTATCCCCTCTTTCTTTAGCTTAACCACTTTGTTAAGAGAATAGTATTTAATAATACTGTTGGGGAAAAGGTTTCCTTCAATGAAAATGGAGAGCTAGAGGCTGGATTTGATATTATAAACTGGATCACATTTCCAAATCAGTCCTTTCAGAGAATCAAAGTGGGAAATATAGACTCCATGGCTCCCCAAGGAGAAGTGTTGAGGATTTGGGATGAAGACTTTGTGTGGCCCAGCAGTTTTAACCAGGTGAGGTCCATTCATATTTTGTACCATATCTATTACTTCCAGAGTTATTCACAGTTCCCAATGTTGATATACAAGCTTGCAAAAGAGAAAACCTTCTCTTCTTTCATTTGTGGACAGGTGCAGCCCCTTTCTGTTTGTAATGATAAATGCCCTTTGGGTTACCATAAAGCAAAGAAGGAAGGGGAACCATTTTGCTGCTATGATTGCATTCTGTGTCCACAAGGGAAGTTTTCCAACCAGATGGGTAAGAGACATCATGTACACAGCCTATCAAATGTACTGTCATTCAGGTATTCAGACATTCATTTCCCTTAAATTGAGAACTTTCCTCAGAATTCAGTAAAGTTTATGGTTCCTCATATGAGGATACAGCCTGATAAACTTAGCAATAGCAGTCCCAAGTCATTCAGAGCTGGTCATTATGTACACCAAACAGGGAGGAGAGGAAAAAAACAAAACCACACTCATTCAGAAGAAGGAGGTATAATGTTTATTTTGGAAAAAAGCATGATTGCAGAATTGGAACACAATTCTTTTTGACAAACCCTTTTCTTTTAAAGAAAAAACACAAAGGGACTGAGCATGTTCAATGTCCAAAGAATGATCTGGTGAGAAGTCATGGAAAATAGAAAAAAGAAAGAATTATAAATTTATATTGCTATATCAGAGCTTTTCAAGCTTTTCATATTGTTGGCACACTTTAGACATGCATCATCATTTTGTGACACAGGAATTCAGTTTTACTAGCAAACTGGAGGTTAAACTAACCCCTTATAAGATATAGAGACACATACATAAATTCTAATAATGAAATGTATGGGGACACAACATATCTCATGATCTGCCCGCTTCGTTTCCAACCCCAGGAGGAGTGTGTGGAGCATTCACTTGACACACCTACACACTGCAGCTGACACACTAAAGTGTCACAACACACAGTTTGGAAAACTCTGCTGTATATTTAAAAAAAGTGATTGGACCCATATGTGGATGGGAGTATAATTATATATTGAATTTTGCACATCTATAAATGTGCAACACAATCTTTTTAGGGATCTATTTAAACATTATTTAATCTACTTAGGGATCAATCTATTTCTAGCCAATGAAAGTTTGACATTTGTAAGTCTGATATTTCATATTACTACATCACAACAACACAAATTCTGCTGCAACATATAGAAACCTGATCATGCTGTTTGTTGTTTGTTTTCAGACATGGATGAATGCCTTCAGTGCCCACAAGATCATTACCCAAACATGGAACGGGATTCATGCATGCCAAAGGACATCAGTTTCTTGTCTTATGGAGAACCTTTGGGGATTGCTTTGGCAGTTCTTGCTCTTTCCCTTTCTTTCACCACAGCTTTGGTACTTTGGGTCTTTATTAAACACAGAGACACTCCCATAGTTAGAGCCAACAACCGGAACCTCACCTATACTCTCCTCACCTCCCTCTTTCTCGCCTTCCTTTGTGCTTTGCTATTCATCGGTCGACCTGAGAAAGTGACGTGTCTCCTTCGACAAACAGCATTTGGCATCATCTTTTCAGTGGCAGTTTCTTGTGTGTTGGCCAAGACAATCATTGTGGTCCTTGCTTTCAGGGTCACCAAACCAGGTTCCAAGATGAGGAAATGGGTGGGGAAACAACAGGCCACCTCCATTGTTCTTTCCTGCTCCCTGATTCAAGCTGTTCTTTGTTGTGTATGGCTGGCAACGTCTTCCCCATTCCCAGATTTTGATATGCACTCTGTGACTAAAGAAATTGTTCTGCAATGTAATGAAGGCTCAGTCACCATGTTCTACTGTGTCTTGGGCTTTATGGGCTTGCTAGCAATTGTCAGCTTCACTGTAGCCTTCCTAGCCAGGAAGTTACCTGACAGTTTTAATGAAGCCAAGTTCATCACCTTCAGCATGCTGGTATTTTGCAGTGTGTGGCTGTCCTTTGTTCCCACCTATCTGAGCACAAGAGGAAAATATATGGTGGCTGTGGAGATCTTCTCCATCTTGGCCTCCAGTGCTGGTTTACTAAGCTGTATATTTTCCCCAAAGTGTTATATTATTCTGGTGAGGCCTCAGCTGAACAGCAGGGAGCAATTAAGAAGAAGAAAGGATTGACATATCTAACATTCTGTAGCCCTTATACATCTTAAATCAGCTGTGATAAACCAATGGGATATTTGCAGCTATTTTTATTCCCTCAATAAAATGTAAATGGAATGCAATCTGTATGCTTACTTGAGGAATAATTCTTTATAAATCTGTGATATATTTTTGTTAAATTCCTCTGTTCTAACATATCTGAGCATATAAGGATAATATACAGAATGGCTACTGTAGAGATCTTGGCCTCCAGTGCTGGGTTACTGGAATTCATATGTTCCCCAAAATGTTTTTTTATTGTGTCGAGGACTGAACTGAACAAAAGGCAGCAGCTTAGAAAAATAAAGAATTGACGCAACTGTCTTGTTCATTATCATATTCAATTGCCACCATCGTGTTATATTTTAATTGGAATGGAGGTCTAAATCACTGTTTGGATTTTTCTGCCAATTTTGAATATTTGAAAAACAATGTCCTTCCCTAGAGGCTTGGCTCTTTCAAGTTATTCAAAACTATTTCGGTTGCATGGTACCTGAGGTGATATACTTGATTGTTTTAGAAAGTGTATGACCTGGTAAATCTATAGCCAGCTGCAGGGTATGTCACCCAATATAAAGTTAATTTCTGGAGCTGTAAGGGTTTTTTTAAGGTTTTTATTTATTTAAAAAATCCTTTAATTTGTAAACCCCATTGATTCCAATCTGGTGAATGAGCATGATCTACTTGCGCTGCAGAATGACAAATGTTTAGCTATTGGGAGTAAGGGTGCATCAAGAGGTAGCAGTTTTGCCTTCCATTCTTTCTATACCATCAAATCTGACTTCAAAAAGGTTGGTTATGCCTGAAGGTCCCAGGCCACAGAGAGGTTAGGCTGGCCTCAACTAGAGCCAGGGCTTTCTTGGCTGCGGCTCCAATCTGGTGGAATGCTCTGTCACAAGAGACTAGGGCCCTGAGGGACCTGACATCTTTCCGCAGGGCCTGCAAGACAGAGCTGTTCCACCAGGCCTTTGGTCAGGGCGCAGCCTGACTCCCTCCTCTGGCAGCCTGCACAGAATTTTGCTTAACGGTTGCCATCAATTTGATTTTAATTAATTTTTATAATGAAATGTTTTTAGAATGTTGGATTATTTGATTGTTGTTAGCCGCCCTGAGCCCGGCTTTGGCTGGGGAGGGCGGGATATAAATTTTTTAAAAAATATTATTATTATTATTATTATTATTATTAGTTCATGGCTGTTGTTGTTTTTTGTTAAGGGAGGGATTGTAGAAAATCTCAAACTCTACCATCTTCCATTTTAAATTATGGAACCCGAAGCTTGCTGGTTCAAAATAATATTACGTAAATGAGCAGACTGTCTATGCTGCTTAAGATTAGGTACTGCAAATCTTCAAGAAATTGACAGTTTTATTTTCAACCACTTTCCCGACGATCCCTAACATGAAATTAATTCACTGCTGCCACACATGGCTCCACAATTTCACCAAGCTTTCTACTATTAAGCCAACATGTCTTTCCATGCCAGTTCACACCTAATTAGTGTGTATGTGAAGTTAGGATTTTTGGTCCCATGTGCATCACTTTACTCTTATTTACACTGAATTACATTTCTGCCCCTCCTCAATTTAATGCACATTTATGCAGTGGGAAAAGACTCTTTTGGAGCTCCTCACAATCCCCTTTTGTTTTTACCACCCTGAACTGTTGGGTGTCTTCAACTCAAAATAACAGACAATTGCCTGTGCGGAATTACCCATGTTTCACTATAGCAAATGAAGATGTTCCATCCCAAAAGAGAGTTTGTTTTAGTGGATAATGAGAACATTCCTTAGAGACACATCTCCAAGGGCTGCTGAATATTTAACAGCAGCATTCAAGCATTAGTCCACAGACAAGTCTACCATCTCCTTCTAAACGACACAGGAAACAACTATATATTTCTTTTGCACAATCTGTGAACTCCGACACAGCCAAGGTGGTGAGCCTTCTGCTGGAGGGATTGACTCCTTACATGCTACTGAGGTACATAAATTGATACCTTTAACAAGGCAAATGAGACTGTGGTAAGAGACCAGAGGGCATGTATTTCAATGGGTAGCCCTATTCAGAAAGATTATGGGCAAGGAAATGTTGACACACCAATATGGAGCATCATCTGAGAGAAAAAGGAAAGTAGGAGAGAAATATCTTTACTTATCTATTTATAACATTTCTACGCCGGCTCCCTTGGCCAATAAAGCGAGATGAGCGCCGCAACCCCAGAGTCAGTCATGACTGGACCTAATGGTCAGGGGTCCCTTTACCTTTACTTTACCATACTCATAATCTAAAAAAGATCCCAGAGAAGTTTACAGAACAATGACAGCAGCAGCAGCAACAACAACACCATCGACAACATCATCATCATCATAATGTAAGAGGGTCTCAGAGGGAGGGAGGGAGTACAGGGCTCAAGTACAGGGCTCGCAGATGAATTCCTCAGAATTGTTATCCAACAGCATACAGAGTGCTAAAACTTGTCCACCCCTGATTTCTTACTAAATCGGGATGGTTCACAACAACAAAAAATACAAAATAAGAGCACAAAATACATAATACATAAACAAACAAACAAACAAACAATACACTAGCATTAGATTCCTACACACATAAAAAGAAATGACTATGTTGATGACAACAGATGCTGAAGGAAGTCCACTCCTATGGACTAAAAGGATGTTTCAAAGAAATAAAAACATAGGTAGTCAACAGGATGCATTTCAGATGACGATGGACTACAACTCTCATGATCCTGGACCGTTGGTTATCTTGGCTGGAGCTGATGGGAGTGGGGAGTCCAACATAATCTGGGGAATGCCATTTAGATATTCCATGTTCTCACATACCAATCTGATAATGATATGGTGATGCACATTTCAGCGGTCATAGGTAAGTTTAGAATACTTGGGAAGGGCCATAGTTCAATGGTAGACCAACTGCTTTGCATACAGAGTATCTCTGGGGCACCTCACTGGAAACCTCAGAAGCTGCTGCCCATCAGTGTGGACCATTTTGAGGAAAAAGGACCAATGGCCCAACTTGTTATAAGGCTGCTTCCTATATTCTTCTGAAACTTTACATATTTTGGTCCTAAGAGGTATAATTCAGCTATAATGTGCTATTGACTACTTTATTATGTTCATAATTTAGAGAATCTTCTGATTAAGTGGCCTATGATCTTCGCCTCAATAAATAAATATAAATTAAATGGATGCAACACAATTACTTGTTATGCCTCATAACTGATATGCAATCTCAAGAATAAGTATATGTAATCTAAAATGAAGGAGGCAGAATATTCTGCTGCCCTCCTTAAAAGCAGCATGCCTGGTTAGTGTTTGCTTTTCAATGAAAATAGAGAGGGAGACGCTGGTTTGTAGTAGTGTTTTCCTCTCAGCCTAAGGATTTATTCCCTTAGCACACACCATCCACAAATGATAAGCTTGCTGAGTCTACAGGCAGACAGGGAGATGATACTCGCTCTTGGTATGTGACTGTGTTTCTGTTTTGTGATTGCAGATGGAGATGGCCAATGGGACTGATGTCACAGAATTCATTTTGCTAGGATTTGGAGGTGGGCCAAAGAAGCATTTGCTGCTCCTCATTTTTTTGACCACTTTTTATGTGCTGACTTTGGCTGAGAATATGAGCATTATCACCTTGGTCGTTCTAGACTCCCACTTGTCACGACTTCCCATGTATCTCCTTCTGGGCAGCTTCTCCTGGCTGGAGATATGCTATGTGAGCACCACTATACCTCGCATGCTCTTTGACCTAATAACCCTTCATGGGAAGATTTCTTTCCAGGCTTGCTTCCTCCAGTTCTACATCTTTTTTTCTCTTGGTTGCACTGAGGACTTCTTCCTCTCTGCCATGGCTTTGGATCGGTATTTAGCCATATGCCACCCACTGCGTTACCCACAAATTATGTCCCAGAATGCCTGCTATGCCCTGATGGCTACCTGTTGGATCCTTGGCTTCCTGTGGAACATTGTCCCAGTGACTTTGATCTCCAAGATGTCCTTCTGTGGACCAAACGTCATTGACCATTTGTTGTGTGATCCTGGGCCACTTCTGTCTCTGGCCTGCCCTCCACTAGGAAATGCTCCTTTCATCTATCAGATATTCGTAAATGCTGTGATTTTGGGTAACTTATTGTGTGTCATCCTGTCCTATGGTGCAGTGATTCTCTCTCTGATGAAAACCTCTAGCCAAGGAAGTCGTAAGAAGGCTTTCTCCACCATATTCTTCCACCTAATGGTGGTGACGATTTTTTATGGTTCTGTGGCAGGGGTATACTTAGCTGCTCCAGGTGGAGAAAGCAACTCAGAGGTCACAAAGGCAGCAACAGTCTTTTATGCTGCCGTCACACCTGTCCTCAACCCACTGATCTACTGTCTGAGGAATGATAAGATCAAAGAGGCAGCAGGGAGGTTGTTGAAGAGAATGGAGAAATTTTGGTGCCCTGGAGAATATCGATAGTGTAAAAATTTTGGAAGAAAAAAAGAAGGAGAAGCAGAACACCAGCCTTCCACAATCAAAATTGTGGTAGGTTGGGCTGTTGCACTTATTATAGCAGATGGGTGTATCACATTTCTGAAATATATATATTTTTTACATGGAATTCTTGCTGCTAGAAGTATGATGCATTGGCAAGTTTATACTAGCATGGTTTTGTCTTTGTCTTTGTTTTACTTAAGAGAATATTCAAAAATGGTATTTCCTGAATGTGTCACAAAGCAAGAGGGTTAAGACAGAAACTTTGTGCCCCAGAGGGAAGGCACAGATTAAGGAAGCAGCTACCAGCAAGTGGCTCAGCACAAACAGTACAGAGACTGAGCAGGAGGGAGAGAAAGAGAATGCCAGCTGGTTTAAATAAAGCCCATCATTTTCTGTTACTCCTGCCTGATTATTATAAAAAGTGTATATAATGATAATTAGCACAACTCGAAACATTCTCTACTTTCAGTCTTGCTTTGAATATGTTTCCTTCAAGTGCTGAACTTGGGATGGGCTGTGCCAATTGTTTTGTAACCAAATCACACCCACCACAATGAACAAAAGGGAGGTATCTGGATAATTGGCAAAGTATGGAAAACGTAGAAGGTGGGGGGAGGATAAAAGCTCCCTCCAAAACAAGAGGTAGGATGGGGGGCAGGGGGTAAAGGTTAAAGTTTAATTTGCACAACATGTAATGTTTGCATGCATGCACTGAAGTTAAAACTTCTGTAGAGATTTGCACTCTGGCGATCTTCAAAAGGACACCTGTCCATCCCAGCAGGCCTGGCCGGACCGGGAGGATACATCACACATATGACATCATGTATGTGGAATGCCTGCCCCCCCCCCATGTTGTGCCCAACTTGGTGTGCCTGAGATGAAGGACAGTATACAAATTTAAAATACTACTAAAAATCATAATAATGTTATTAATGGGTGCTAGACATTGTGGCTACAGTCTCCCTACATTGTTGTGTTGCTGGAAGACACCGGTGGGGTGAATTGCTTGTGTGTTTACACATAGGCATCTGCTTGGTCCGTGAGAAGAGGATGCTAGTCTACATGGGCCCCTGGACTGATCCAGTTAAGTTCTTATGTTCTGTGCTGTTTAACATCTACAGTGTATGAAAGCACTTATTGAGGTCATCTAAAGATATAGAGCAAATAGCAAAGAGTACTTGGCTACAATAACATGGATATTAAATCTAACGAATTAGTAACATACATTATTTATTTATTTATTTATTTTGTCCACCTCATGATCACTTGATGTCTGCAGATCTTGAAGCTGTTTACAACAAAGAAACATTTTAAAATGTAATCCAAATCTATAAATATACAATGAGCACAATTTCAAATGATTTTTTTATTAAGAAAAATTGCAAAATATTACACAATATACACAATTTTAAACCATTCATGCTTATATTGCAGCCAGATGGATCACTTCACAACAATGAAAGACCTAAGCTTGGATACGTGTGTGTTTGTGTGTATGTTTATACAGTGGTACCTCGGGTTAAGAACTTAATTCGTTCTGGAGGTCCGTTCTTAACCTGAAACTGTTCTTAACCTGAGGTACCACTTTAGCTAATGGGGCCTCCCGCTGCCGCCGTGCCACCACCGCACAATTTCTGTTCTCATCCTGAAGCAAATTTCTTAACCCGAGGTACTATTTCTGGGTTAGCAGAGTCTGTAACCTGAAGCAATCTGTAACCTGAACTGTCTGTAACCCCAGGTACCACTGTGTCTATATAGGCTTATAGCCATTCCAGAACAGTTAACCCACCAAAAAGATTTATTCAAGGGACAACCAATACCAGGCCTATTCTTAGTGTGGCATCACTTTACCCTTTATACAAATAAAAGAGACTCTGCAAAACACCCACCCACCACAAATTACAGTATACACAGATTTGGAACAAAGACTAAACATAAGTGATAAGAACTAGAAATTGACAGAGGTTTTCTCATCCAATAGCAGCTCACTAGGATGATGCAAAGCGTCTATCTGTGCTTCCTGTTGCACCTGTTAAGAAAATCAGTGACCCTGTCTGCTTTATGCCAACATCCTCACTGTTTCCATAAGCCCCCCTGGGAGATATGTACCAAAAATCATTTTACAATGACATTTTTTTTTTGTTATTAAAGTGAAAATAATTAGAATTTACTCCAAATGCAGGGTGGGGGTCCTCAGTCACACTCCTCTTCCCAAGTCACACTCTCACTAACCCTGCTTCACACCCCAAGTGTTTTTCCCTTGATGGAATATTTCCTTGAACTTAGCTGATGCCTCCTACTTGTTTAGCTGGAGAACAGAGAAGGTTGTGTGAATGTGTATGGAGACTAATACAAAGCTAGAATTCACATTCAGTGCTCTGCCTGCTTTCACCTCTGGCCCTGCCCACTCCCATGTGCTCCTCTGGAAGCTTGACAAGAAGGCAACACAGCCTTTGGTCTGAATAGGCTTCCACAACCCAGATGTTATCAAGGGTAGTGAGATTCATTTCATTATAATTTAGTAACTGGCCATCAGACAAATTGTGAAAAATCCCAACAAATGGTTTCGGGTTCCTTCTTAAAGCTAAGAACTGAACTGCCTTGTCGGGGAATGTGGTCATCAGGTAACTATGAACTCATTCCTGATTTCTTATCATACCTTTCTTGATGTGCTGTGCAAAACACATCAGCAGAGAAAGTTGCTTCTCTCTATCCAGCTCTGTACATATCAGCTGTACATACTTGGGTGCTTTGCTTTGTTGTTGTTGCCTCCTCTCCCCACTTTTTAAGTTGTTTGCTTTCTCCACAGTGACCTCACCTTTCTCCTCAGCAACCTGCCCACTGCCTCTTTCACCTGATCATTCCTCAAGCAGTAGATCAAAGGATTGAGAAAGGGTGTGATGGCTGTGTAGAAGAGGGTCACTGCCTTGGTGACCTCTGATTGGCTTTCTCCACCTGGAATCAAGTACATCCCTGCAACTGAGCCATAGAAAAGTGTGACCACCACAATGTGGAATGATATGGTGGAGAAGGCCTTTCTACGATTACCTTGGCTAGAGGTTTTCATCAGGGTGAGAATTACAGTGCTGTAGGACAGCACAACAAAGGAGACATTGCCTATAATCAGACCATTGAGGCAAATCTGGCTGAAGAGGGGAGCATTTCCGAGTGGCGGGCATGCCAGGGCCAGAATTGGTCCAGGATCACACAAGAAGTGGTCAATGGTGTTAGATCCACAGAAGGACAACAGGGAGATCAAAACTGCTGGGACAAGGTACCACAGGAAACCAACAACCCAACATAGAGCTACCAGAGTGTAGCAGAAGTGTGGGGACATTATGTGTGGGTAGCGTAGTGGGCAGCAGATAGCCAAGTACCGGTCCAAGGCCATGGTTGAGAGGAAGAAGCATTCAGTACAACCAAGTGAAAAGAAAATGTAGAACTGGAGGAAGCACTCATGGAAAGAAATGACCCCATGAGGGGAAGCTAGGTCAAAAAGCATGCGAGGCACAGTGGTGGATACGTAGCACATCTCTAGCCAGGAGAAGTTGCTCAGTAGAATATACATGGGAAGTTGAGCCAAGTGGTTGTCTAGAAACACCAGTGTGATAATGGTGATGTTCTCCACCAAAGTGAGCATGTAGAGAATGGTGAAAAAAATGAGGAGCAGGAACCGTTTGTGCTGTCCAATTCCAAATCCCAGCAAAATGAATTCCTGGACAGAAGTCGTATTGTCCATCTCCATTTGGAATCAGATGGATGAATGATCACTCTAAACCGCATAGAGGTTATGTCTGCCTTCTTGTCTCTCTGTTACCACTGAAAGACAGAGGAAAAGTGATGCCTCCAACTTCTCTTTCAGATCACAGTTGATTATAAAAAGTAAACATGGTAAATGTATTCAGAATAGTTTGGCTTGGGTTAGTGTAGTCTTGAACATATCTAAGCTTGACCCCTTGACCCTTATTGTGAATATTGTTCACAGTCTTATAGAAGTATCGTCACTTGGCTGCTGGAACCTGAGGCATTTAATTCATTGAAATTAAATAGCTGTCCATCAGCCTTTCTCCTAATTTTGCAATGATGCTTGTGTGTGTACACACACATGCACAATATCTACAAAATGTGAATCTTGGGATAAAGTATATTTAGAAAGGCATCCTTTCATAAAGGATATATTTTAGAAATGTGCATTTTTCAAGAAAATCCATTCAAAAATACTATTTTAAATGGGAGTTTTCTTGTAGCTATTAAAATACAGTTTAATGCAGCATCAAGACTGAACAGACTTATGAATGAACACCTGCAAAAGTGACATTAACTAGAAGTACACTCATCTACCTACAATTTTATTCCTAGTCTATCACCCCTGCAACACCACCTTTTGTTCTTTTGCAGATGGGTGACCCCCTCCCTAAAGCTTCTCAGCTCTTTCCTGAGACAAGGAGCAAACATAGACCTGTGAAGCACCTTGAATGAAAGTCATCCCATCTTATGTTACTAAACAATTTAATTGATACTTTTGCGTGAGATCTATTCAAAAATTCTATATTAGTGCAATACCTTTATTAGACCAACCAAAATATCACAAAATAGCACGAAGGCCTTCATGTTCCCCAGAATTCTTCATTGGACTAGATGTCAAGCAAAGTTGTGGCATAGGGTGCTGGGGAGAGAAGAAACTTTGGGTGGTGGCAAAGCCATGAGCCTACACCTTGTATAAGGGCCTTAAGATGGAGCATAGGAAGAAGGAGGAGAGATGTGACTAACACTCTTCTCCCATGTTCTGTCTTAACACTTTTGAGATACAGATTAGTGGAACAGTCAACTCCCCCCTACAACCCTTTCATTGTGTACCATCAAGTCCAATGAAGCTTCCACTCTATTTAGTGACATTTCAGTTGACCTAATAAAACTATTACCCATGTGATTTAGAGATTTTTTTAAAAAGGTCCAGTGAGGTTACTTTTAGTTAGTTAGTTAGTTAGTTAGTTAAGGTGGTGTCAATTTGCAATATAAGAGGGTTTGTAGGCTCCAAATGAAGGCAGAGAACCAAATTATTTATTTTGATTGTTAAATAAAAATCAGGGATGCAGCTAGGAATCCCAGAGACATCTCACAGCCTTTCCCAAGTACTCATCTATGTCTCTCTGACCACACACTTCTATAATGATCTATCACATTTCCTTGAAGCAGTCTTCAACTCTTTTTAGAAGGTGGCACTCGTTCAGATCTGATCCTCCCCAGTTCCACTCCAGTCTCCATTTCTTTACCTCAGTAATTTTTGATACATTCCTCCATCCAGCTGAAGGCTCATCACAAATGTTGTGTCAGGATTTGTAGGTGGGAAAATGTTGCTGTTCCCTCTGCCTAACATGGGTGTTCAGTTGTCATAGTCATGGGCTATATGAGAAGAATGAGTGAGTCTTTGTATTTACTACAGAAACCTTGATTGCTCCTGTTAAATATTAGGTGTCCCTTGGGAATGTGTCCCTTAAGAACCAATGCCATTAGCTATTAAAAACCAAGAGACAGGTTACTTCCTTCTACCACGGTGAAAACACAGATAATTTCCATTGTTAAAAACCTTTTATTTCTTTCTGGCTAGACAGGGACTGAATATTCTGTTCGTGCTTTGTGTGAATTCATTCTACCCATTTTTGGCTCCGCTGCTGACTTGTATTTACCCCCAATTCATTGGACTCTGAGGCAATGTTTGGTTATTTTTAAAACAAACAAAAAAAAATCCTTCCAGTAGCACCTTAAAGACCAACTAAGTCAGTTCTTGGTATGAGCTTTCGTGTGCATGCACACTTCTTCAGATACACTGAAACAGAAGTCACCAGACCCTTCTATATAGTGAGAAGGTGGGGAGGGGTATTACTCAGAAGGGTGGTGGGAATGGGTGATTGGCAGATAGCTGTGATGAGCCTGTTGACGACTCTTAACGACTGCAATAGGTCTTACAGGAAAAAGCAAGGGGTGAAAAGGTGAAAAATGGCTTTGTTATGTATAATGAGATAAGAATAAAAGGTCTTTGTTCAGACCAGGTTTCTCCATGGTTTTAAGTTTGGTGATAAGTTGTAATTCAGCAGCTTCTCTTTCCAGTCTATTTCTGAAATTCCTTTGTAGTAAAACAGCTACTTTGAGATCTTGTATAGAATGTCCTGGGAGATTGAAGTGTTCTCCTACTGGTTTCTCTGTCTTGTGATTCCTGATGTCCGATTTATGTCCGTTTATTCTTTGGCGTAAGGTCTGGCCTGTTTGTCCAATATAGAGAGCTGAAGGACACTGTTGGCATTTGATGGCATACACAATGTTAGACGATGAGCAATTAAATAGTCCCGAGATGGTATGTGTGATGTTGTTGGGGCCAGTAATGGTGTTGTCCGGGTGTATGTGGCAGCAAAGTTGGCATCTGGGTTTATTGCAGGCTCTGGTGCCAGTGTCCGTGTTAGGTCTGGTTGTAGTATTATTGTGGGTTAGGAGTTGTTTAAGATTGGGTGGCTGTCTGTAGGCAATGAAAGGTCTTCCTCCCAGAGCTTGAGAAAGAGAACTGTCATTGTCCAGGAGAGGTTGTAGATCTCTGATGATGCGTTGTACTGTTTTAACTTGGGAGCTGTATGTGATGACTAGAGGTGTTCTGTTATTTTCTTTTTTGGGTCTGTCTTGCAGCAAGTTCTCTCTGGGTATCAGTCTGGCTCTGTTGATCAGTCTGGCTCTTAAGTTAGACAACAGATACTTAACAATACTTGGGATACTTAACAATCCCTAAATATAGCAGGGTTTTCCCTCTGGTAAGGTTTAATGTTCTCCCTTCCAATTTATTAGATGGCAGATACAATAAAACACCAATGAACAATGGATACTTCCCTTCTAGCAACACAAAGGTGGATTCTGTCATCCAAAATGCCCCATTACACAACCCCTCCCTGGCCACTCTTATTAATCTCTTTGCTTCAGGACTCCAAGAAGTCACTCACAAGGCAAATGGCAATGTTATTGAATAAGACCATTGTTATCAGACCACTTATGATTCCTCTAGCTATTATTGTCATTGTGTGCTTTCAGTTGTATTAATGTGCATTTTTATATATGCTATTTATTATTAATGTTTTAAAATGTTATAATGGTGTCTTTACTGCAAATAAATAAAAAGAAGAAGAGTAATCAGATGGGTGCATTGTGGAACAGGTTCTGTGGTGGAATTTGGAATCTGGAGCAAGTTCTAAAGCCCCCACTCTCTGCTTCCTGGAGTCTGAAGCAAAACTAGCTAAATGTGCAGTAATCAATTGTGACCGAAGTGATCTGAAGCACTGATTCAGACCAAGCCTTTGCCCAAATAATCCCACAAAAATAAAGACTATATTTCATTCACAATATTAAAATAGTAGCACAGTATGAACCCTGTTACCAGATAGGAATGAAATATTTAAGATTCTTTAATTGACTTTTTAGCTGAAATTTCTTGCACTGCAGGGGGTTGGACTAGATTATTTATTAAGTTTATATACCTCCCTTCATCAAGCAATCCCAGGACAGTTCACAGAATAAAATAAAAGTTAAAACACAATTAGATAATTAAACTGAAACAATCTTCTTCTTCGGCGATCACTCGTAGCCGAGTAAGATTGTCTTCCATAAACACGGTTTTAACAATGAGTTTGTAAAACTATAACCACCTCCTTCCCACAGATACATTTTAAAAGCTGTAGGATATTAATCAGCCAAAGGCCTGGTTGAAGAAGAACGTTTTTGCCTGGCGCCTGATATAATATAATATATTTATATTATGAAGGCGCCAGGCAAACCTTCCTGGGGAGCCAATTCCACAAACAGGGAGCCGCTACAGAAAAGGTCCATCCTTGTGTTGCCACCCTGTGGACCTCACATGAAGGTCCCTTCCCTTCCCTTCCCTTCCCCTGAACCTAAGCTTCATCAATGAACCAAAGCTTTACACACAGAGAACCCAAGTTGAAAAACAGGACCACAGTTTGGGCACCGGCCTTGCTCAGATTCTATATGTTGGCAATCTTATCAGTAAACAAGCTATAAAGCAGCAATGAGTCAGTATTTTTTATACTCACTTAATAGTGGCTCCCCAGGGCAGGAGTCCCAAACTGAATAAGATATGGGGGGGGGGTAGGTAAGGCCCGCCCCACATAATCACATGGCACGGTGCACTTACAGCATCTGAATGGCAATGCCCATCAACTTTGGGGGGCCCTGCTCCCCCCCCCAAAATATTTTGTTGATGGAGTCAAAGACCCCTCAGCCCTTAGGAGTTGGCTCCTATGCCCCAGGGCTTCAGCCGGGGTGTTCAGCCATTTCCAGGGATGCCCTAACACTAACCTATGGCCCTTCCCTTAAAAAACTTCCAATTGGTTTATTTCTGAATATGATTTGGCCACATGGCACACCAGCAAACTTCCTCAATAGTTTGTGAGTTCCTCCTTAGGTTCTTTTACTCTAAGTCAGGGGTCAGCAAACTTTTTCAGCTGTGGGCTGGTCCACTGTCCCTCAGACCTTGTGGGGGGCCGGACTATATTTTGAAAAAGAATAATGAACGAATTCCTATGCCCCACAAATAACCCAGAGATGCATTTTAAATATAAGGACACATTCTACTCATGTAAAAACACGCTGATTCCTGGACCATCTGCGGGCCGGATTTAGAAGGCAATTGGGCTGGATCCGGCCCCTGGGCCTTAGTTTGCCTACCCATTCTCTAAGTGTTGCACAACCTTAACCACAGTAATACACAAAGGATTATAATCAGTGACTTTTCTATTTCCTTTAGTTAGTGATCTTGTTTTATTTGTAATGCGTGTTTTGCTGCTTGTATTTTAAAATTTATCTCAAAATAGAAATCCATTTTTAATTAAAAAAATTAAAAAGAAAGAGAAGCACCTTCCAATAACCCAATTTGGAGAGTTTGGGATATTAGCAAACTAAGATATTATAAATTTAAGGTCTTCAGCAATCTCTGAGGAGCTCTTGCTTTGAAGAAAAACAGAATTACCCTTGATAGGGCAATTCTCAAGAGTGCTTCCTTTCTTCAATTAAAACCTATGCAAACCTTTTCAAATAATGCTCTGAGCTTAGCATGGCACCCACAACTAAGATTTTCAGACACACCCTGTAGTGCAGTCCTTTATTTCTCAGTTACCAAAGCCAGTTCTGAGCAGGTGCAATGACAAAATTAAATATCCATGGAATCTAAATACTGAGACTTTATCTGCATCAGGTCTTTGGATGGCTTGATCAGCCTTCAGTCAGTTGAACGCTTTGTTGCCTTGGCAGACATTTTTTTCCCTGACCCAAATTCATGTTGCTGTCATCTACTTGCCTGAAAGTTGCTATACATTCTTCAGAGATCCTCAATGTGAAGAGGTACTGAGACATTTCAAACACAGCAGTAGATGAAAAAGGGTTCCAGAGAAACTTCTTTAACCCTCCCTTTCTCCACCCAGCACAGTAGTTCTACCCTACTGGTATTCTTCTTCTGCAAATTAACAGATACCAGCCCTTATGTCGGAAGTAGCTTAATGCTGAGGACAACTCTTGCCACATCAGCAGAGACTTCCAAACATTAGATTAACATTTTAACACTTGATAATTCGAGGCTAGCTTCCAGGCGGTTTTGTGTGTGATCCAGATGGAGCTGGCCAATGGGACCACGGTGCAGGAATTCATTCTGGTGGGCTTCCAAGTTGGACCACAAGGACGCCTACTCCTTCTCATCTTCTTCACAGCAGTCTACACCCTCACGTTGGCTGAGAACTTCATCATCATCATGATAGTGGTTCATGATGCTCGCCTGGCTCGCCTGCCCATGTACATCTTGCTGAGCAACTTCTCCTGGCTGGAGATGTGTTATGTGACGTCCACTGCACCACGGATGCTCTTTGACTTGTCCTTCCCAGGTGGGGTCATCTCCTTCCATGCTTGCTTCCTCCAGTTTTACATCTATTTCTCCCTTGGTACTTCTGAATGCCTGTTCCTCTCAGCCATGGCTTTGGACCGGTTTTTGGCCATCTGCCACCCACTGCGCTACCCACAAATTATGACCCCTGATTTCTGCTATGCCCTGGTGGCTGCATGTTGGATTTTCGGTTTCCTGTGCTACATTGTACCAGTGTTTTTGATCTCCAGGTTGTCCTTCTGTGGCTCCAATATACTTGATCACTTTGTGTGTGACTCTGACCAACTGTTAGCAGTGGCCTGTCCTCCCCTGGGGTACCTCCCCCTCTTCTGCTTCATTGTCACCTCTTGTGTGATTATGGTCACCTTCCTTTTCATTGTGGTCTCCTATGCATGTGTAGTATTCACCCTGGCAAAAAGATCCAAGGAGAGCACTGGCATCAAGGGTTTTTCTACAGTGTCTTCCCACCTAGCAGTGGTGGCATTCTTTTATGGATCTGTGGCGGCTCTGTATATAGGGCACAGTGGAGAGAGTCACAGCGACAACACGAAAGTGATGACTCTATTTTATGCTTCTCTGGTTCCTATGCTCAACCCCCTCATCTATTGTCTCAGGAATAATCAAGTGAAAGAAGCATTGTTCCAGTTGTTGAGAACAAAGAGGGTGATGTAGGAAAGTGGAGGGGAAAGGGATGTACCGTATTTTATCTGGAATAAAAGTGGGAGGGAGGGTGACTTGCCAAGGAGCAAGGAATTGTTTTGGGATCAGATAGGCAATAAAGGATATACCAAGTGTGTACTTCAACATGTTTTATTGGTAGATGAGAATATGAAGCAGAAAGCACAGAAAAGCAGATATAACATATCATCCTTTCAGTTGCTGGGAGATCATCTCCTGTGCAATGGTACAAAACTCCTGAGAGTGAAGTTACATCCTCTCAAGTCCTTCCTATTCACAAGGTCTGTCTGACAACTTCACTCAGCTTTATATACAGTTTTCATGTCTTAAGATGAAGCTACCTAATCTTCTACCTTAATGGCTGCTAAGTGCAGAGCCAATGTGTTACTTTAAAGGACTGGCTGATAGCCAAGGAGAAAGCTCAATTTCCTGTGCACTTAAGGTAACTGGCAGCTGTTCAGTGCTATAATTCAGTAACCAGGAAGGAAAACTCACAACTGCTCTTCCTGGTCTTAACCAGAAACCCAGTAGCCCTTAATCATGAGCTAATACATATCTATGCCCTATTAACTCCTTAAAGGATACAGCCTAGAAGGATTTTTATATTAGTAACTAAGCAGTTTCATGCCCCTATATTGGTCCTACATAAGGCACAAAGAAATTACTTGTTGGATGCAATCGAACTCCTCATGATCTCACTATCCCTTGTGTTTCCAGTACGGTGGGGCCAGCTCTGTTTTCTTTAGCTTTGATTATTCATTTAGCTTCCATCACTGTTGAATACATTTTTGTTCCGGCAGACTTTCTAGATGAATAAATGAGTCTTTACCATTAGTTAGGCTCCTAATCCTGTTTTAAATGTATTTGTTGTACTTCTGTTTTTAATGTCTTTTAACTCTCTTTAAATCACATTGAGATGGTGGTTTGAAAGACAAGTAACATATTAATCGTATTTATACGAATAGCAACAACAATTTTATGGTCTTGCCTATAGGAAATCCACATTATGGATTTGATGAAGTGTTGTAGCTCAGTGGAAGAGTATTGACTGCATACAGAAGGTTCCGGGTCCAATAAAAGGCATCTCCAGGCAATTGAGACAGACACTTGCCTGTTAATCCAGGAGTGCTACTGCCAAACAATGTAAACAGTACTTTGTTAGGTGGAAGAATGACCTGACTCAGTATAAGGCAGCTGCCTATGTTTCTATTGCTGCTGTTGTGTAATTGAGGTGGGAGTTGGATAATTTGACTGTTGATTTATGCTGCATTTTACTTCATTCATTGTATCCTGTCCTGAGAACTTTGGCTGAAGGGCCATCTAAATAAAACAATGAAATTAAGACAAAACAAATTCCTTCCAGTAGCACCTTAAAGACCAACTAAGTCAGTTCTTGGTATGAGCTTTCGTGTGCATGCACACTTCTTCAGATACTTCTTCAGATACACTTCTTCAGATACTTCTTCAGATATCTTGAACTGACTTAGTTGGTCTTTAAGGTGCTACTGGAAGGAATTTGTTTTGTTTTGACTATGGCAGACCAACACGGCTACCTATCTGTAAATGAAATTAAGAGTAATTCCCAGGGTTTGTTTATCCCACTTTTCTTTTTTCTAGTTGTTAATTTCCCAAGCCCCTCACTATTGAGTCCCTGGGCAGCTCTCTGGGTGGGGTAGTTTCCTCCTGGGATTTTTGGATCTGTCTATTTAGTCTGCATTCTATCACTATGCTTAGAGGTGGGTTAAGGGAATCATGTACCTGGGTCAAGGATAGGGGGAAGAGGGGAGAAGGGTTGCCACCCTTGTGATGGTACCGGTGATTGAAGGTATATGGGGGATGGGGCAAGAGGGGACTAATTATATCAAAAACCTAGTCCCTTCTTCTTTACCCACTATCTCAGAATTGGGGATGCTGGTCAGCTGACCCCCTAGTCAAGTATTGTTGCTTAATACTAAGTCTGCCCAGAAGGAAATATCTATCCAAAATTTGATAATGGATGAGGAAGGTAACTTGGCCTCTACAACTGAGACCTGGTGGCCCTCTGCTACTCCAGCAGTGTCCACTCTTGTACTCAATGCAGCACCAACCACCTGATATCATACATAGCAATTCCATCTCCCTCACCATGAGAGTAATTTACACAGCGTCTGGGTTTGAGGGATTGTTTGGGATTGTGTTGGGCCAGAGAGACAGAATGAGGGTGCTGTTTGTCTTCCATTCACTCCACAGTACTATAACCTCCTTAACTGTGCTGGCAGAGGTGGTCTTAGATGCCGTGTTGGATAACCCAATCACAGTAGTGTTGAGGGACTTCAATAGCCTTGCTGAGGCTGCCTCAGATGTGCAGTCTCATGACTTCATGGCCTCTATGACAAATATGGGGCTGTTTCAGAACTTCTCTGGTCCAACACATGCTGCTGCACAAATCCTTGATGTTGTATTTGCCACAAAGTGGGGTTGGGGAACATATTCCCAACTGAGCTTTGGGCTGAAAATGTCTACTTTGTGCTGTAGGAGTGGATCGATTCCTGAATTCTTTGAAGGTCTTTTCATATGACATGGCTGGTGCTCCTATTGGGGCTCATTTCACACTGTAGCTTGGTGAGATGGATCAAACCATGGACCCTATAGCTCCTGAGTGCCCTCATCATTGCTGTGGAGTGGAGCAAGTTGATCTCTTTGGTAGTCTTGTGACCTGATTACACATGAGATGAAACAGAAGGGTTGACAGGCAGAGTGCAGGTAGCATACATCTCAGCCTATATCTGACTGAACAGATATGAAGTCACATTATTGTGCCTTTCACATGGATGGGACATCAGTAAAGAAAGTATCTTGTAGTTTGTTAAGGGTTCTAGGAATTATAGCTCTGGGAAGTGTTAATTATGGTTCCCAGATTCTGTGGGGGAAGCCATGATTATTAAATTTCCATAGAATTTCTGTAAAATGTATGGTAGGGTGGAACTCAGAGTTCCCAGGGAGAGATCACTCAGAGTTCCCAGAGAGAGCAGCTCCTGTCTTCTGGAATTCTCTCCCCACAGAGCTGCATCACTATACAGCATTTGGTGAATGCTGAAGAGACACCTACTTACCCTGGTTTCACTAGACTCACCCTTTTGCTTTGATTCCAATTTGGTTTAACCGTGTATACAATGTTAAATGGTTGTAAGCCACCCTGGGATTGGCTGGTGAATGCAGGATAATAAATTTGATGATGATGATGATATACTGAATCAGACCTTTGGTTCATCTAGGCTGGTATTCTCTATACATACTTGACAGGGGCTCTTCAGAGCTTCTGCCAAGGGTCTTCAGCCCTGTCTGAAGATGCCAGGGACCGAACGTGGGACCCTTTGCATTCAAGCATGTACTCTGCCTTTGAGCCTTGCCCCTTCACCTAAAAAAAACCCCAAAACATTTGTTTTCAGACAATGATCTGGCTATATAACTTACACAACCAAACATCCTCAATAGTTTGCAAATTCCTCCTTAGACTGTTTTACTCTAATTGTCCCCCAGGTTTCCACACAATTCTCTAAGGAGTCTAATCAGTGACTTTCTTATTTCCCTTAACCAGTGGTCTTGTTTTATTTGTTGTTTGTGTTCTACCTTTTTTGCTGTCTGTATTTTAAGCTTTATTTAAACAGAAATCAATTTTACTTAAGAAAAAAAGAAAAAGAAAAAGAGAGCAAATACCAGTAGTTCCCAATTCATCCAATGTGGAGGATTCAGCACGTAAGTAAACAAAGCTACTATACATTACAAATTCTTCAGAAATCCCCAAGGAGACCTTGTTTTGAAGGGAAACAATTAGCCTTGATAGGCAAGTTCCCAAGAGTCCTTCCTATCTTGAATGAAAATTTCAGCAAACCTTTAAAATAAATGCAGTCTTTTCTTTCTCAACTACCAAAGTCAGCCCTGAGCTAAAGAATGAAGTATCTGAGCACCATGAATACTGGGACTTTATTTGCACCAGGTCTTTGGTTTGTTGGAGGAGGTTTCTGTGTGCTATTAAGGTACAGAAACATTGGGTTATTCCCAAACCAAGAAAGGGTGTGGTGAGAATTTTAGAAGGCTAGGTTTTTTAAGATGCATCCTGTGACAATTCCAGTACTTTTGATGCTTCAGAGGACAAAGACAGCTGAAACAAATTCATATTGTTATATTCTACTTGCTTAACATAAACAATGTTTGGGTAGAAAGAAGGCTGAGAGATTTTTGGTCAGTTTCGCGTTGACCATCAGTGAGTGTTGATTACTAGGAGGTTTGTAAAGAATACTGGACCTGACTACTGATTCAGAAAGTTATTTATATTCTCAAGCAAAACTGCATTCTCAGGAGTGCCTGAAAGCCATTGTATAATTGTCCAGAGATCCTCAATGTGAACTTTGCCTGCTATATTTAAAGCATATTAGTAGATTAAAAAGGAATCTAAAGGAAAAAATGATTCTGAAGTCAGCCCACCCCTGCCACCTCAATGTTTAAAGCATATTAGTAGATTAAAAAAGGATTCGAAAGGAATACATCACTCAGAAGTGAAGTCAGCCCTCCCCTGCCACTTCAATGATAGGTAAACGAAATTGTTAACTTTCCCTTCGTCCACCCAGCACAAAGGCTTTCTCCATTCCAAACATTAGATAGCCTTAGTTTACCACTGAAAATGCAAGACTAGCGTCCAGGCGTTTTTGTGTGTGATCCAGATGGAGCTGGCCAATGGGACCATGGTGCAGGAATTCATTCTGGTGGGCTTCCAAGTTGGACCACAAGGACGCCTACTCCTTCTCATCTTCTTCACAGCAGTCTACACCCTCACGTTGGCTGAGAACTTCATCATCATCATGATAGTGGTTCATGATGCTCGCCTGGCTCGCCTGCCCATGTACATCTTGCTGAGCAACTTCTCCTGGCTGGAGATGTTTTATGTGACGTCCACTGCACCACGGATGCTCTTTGACTTGTCCTTCCCAGGTGGGGTCATCTCCTTCCATGCTTGCTTCCTCCAGTTTTACATCTATTTCTCCCTTGGTACTTCTGAATGCCTGTTCCTCTCAGCCATGGCTTTGGACCGGTTTTTGGCCATCTGCCACCCACTGCGCTACCCACAAATTATGACCCCAGATTTCTGCTATGTCCTGGTGGCTGCATGTTGGATTTTCGGTTTCCTATGCTACATTGTACCAGTGTTTTTGATCTCCAGGTTGTCCTTCTGTGGCTCCAATATACTTGATCACTTTGTGTGTGACTCTGGTCAACTCCTTGCTGTGGCCTGTCCTCCCCTGGGACACCTCCCCCTCTTCTGCTTCCTTGTCAGCTCTTCTGTGATTCTGGTTACTTTCCTGTTCATTGTGGTCTCCTATGCATGTGTAGTATTCACCCTGGCAAAAAGATCCAAGGAGAGCACTGGTATCAAGGGTTTTTCTACAGTGTCTTCCCACCTAGCAGTGGTGACACTCTTTTATGGATCGGTCGCAGCTATGTATATAGGGCACAGTGGAGAGAGTCATAGCAACAATGCTAAAGTGATGGCCCTCTTCTATACTGCCTTTGCTCCTATGCTCAACCCCCTCATCTATTGTCTCAGGAATGATCAGGTGAAGGAAGCATTGTTCCGGTTCTTGAGAACAAAGAGGGTGATGTAGGAAAGTGGAGGAGAAATGGAGGTATTTTATCTGGAATAAAAGCCAAAGGTAGGAGTGTTTATTTGTTGTTTTGTGTTTTTAACTTCTTTTAATTATCTCATGTGTAGAATGTTTCGAGACTGCGGTATAGAATTCAATATATAAATTAACTGTAACAAGACGAAGAGCAATCATTTTGTGATCCATGTTATTTTATTACTGCCACTTTGTTTGGGGGAAGGGTTCTAGCTTTTGCATGCAAAGGGATTCTGCCTTATTCCTGGCATCTCCATGTAGCTGGGAGAGACTCTTGCCTGAAATCCTGGAGAGCTGCTGCCAGTCAATGTATTACATGGACCAGTTATCTGACTTAGTCTAAGGTAGCTTTAAATGTTCCTATTGCTGCTACTGTGTAATTGAGGTGGGAGTTGGGTAAATTTATTATTGATTTATACTGGGGTGGGTAGAAGGACTAATCACTGCTATGCTGGTGGAGGGCAGAGTGCCATCTCCCTTGAAGGAAATGGCAATGCATCTCTTTCTTAAGCAAATCCTGGATCCACCATTGTCACTTGAGTCCCAGGTACCACCAGCAGCTAGAAGTGCCTATCTACTGCTCCATCTAGTTCATCAGGTATGGGCCCTTTGGGACAGAAATGACTTGGTCATGATACTCCGTGCTCTGGTAATTTCTAAACTGGATTACAGCAACAAAGCACTAAAGTAGGGCTGCCTTTGAAGACTTTGCAACTTCAGCTGGTTCAAAATCCAGTTGCCTTTAGAACTCATATGACTCTAAAACATTCTTGGATGTTAATATCAGTAGATGGGGCCCTCATTTGGGGAAAAAAATCCCATGAGTCCTCCTTTTTTGAATTAAAACTTGAGCAAACCTTTAAAATATAATGAAACCTCCTTGCACCAATGACTCTGCATCAGGTCATTGGTTGGCTGGAACAGCTTTCTGTGAGCCCTTGAGATACAGAAATATTGGATCATTCCCAAACCAAGAAAGGATGAGGTAGAAGTTTTAGAGGGCTAGGTGATGGACCACACCTTACATATCAATAGCAGCATTTGCAAGGCTGTTAAATTAACACATTTTTGGTATTTGACATGTAGGCAATTGGCTTTCGTCAACCCAGGCTCCTCTCCAATATGCTGGAGAGTGACAAATGATAGGCAACTACCTAAACATGTGGTGGCAGTGCCCAGAAGTTGAAAAAATTGAAGAAAGTTTTTGCAGAAATCTCAGAAACAGTAAAACAAGAAATAAAATTGCGCCTATCTTGGTCTTGCTCAACTTATTTGAATATAGTAATAAAGAACTGAAGGGGAAGGAAAAGCTCAACAAAATTAAGTACATAAGTCTTCAACATTGCTAATGTAAAGTTTGGCTAATGCCTGTATTGGAAAGACTGCCACAGACTTCAAGTAATAAAAGGTCAAAGAAAACTGGACAAGTTTTGGGTAGGCCAACATTCAGTTATTGGTCTTTTTAAAGGGCAAACAGAATTGATTGAAAAAGGGATGCATGAAATGAGAAAAAATGAAATGTGGATCAAATGGATGGGGTTGTTTGTTTTGATTATAGGTTATAGAAAGTAATGAATGTTGTAAATGAAAGACTAATTTTATATATTATAGTAGATTGAATATTATGTTAAATAAGATACTCTTAATTCTATGTATATGTTACATTGTATTTTAAATAAATGTAATCTGAATCCTGGAATATTATTCATGGGAGTAATATATATTTACTTTTGTAATAAAGTTTGATATTTAATATCAAAGTGGGGCAGAAAAAAAATAAAACAATGAAACAATAAATAGAATGCTTTTCAGTGATGTTTATGCCACTTTTTATTTTGTTGACTGCTTTTCCCCCAAGTCCTTCATTAGCAATTCTCTGGGAATCAGTGTGAATCTCACTGGGTGAAGGAGTGAGGGAAGTGTTTGCAACAGTCTGCAGACCACAGTTTGGAAACACTTGCTATATGGTCCCTGGTACTCTCTGTAGGCCACAGTCATCTTTAGCCACAACCCTTACCCTATGCGCTTACCCTACATCACCCCTGCTCAACAACAACCACAACAAGGCGGCTTCCAAAAGAATATTAAAAACACAATAAAATATCAAACATTAAAAACTTCCCTAAACAGGGCTGCCTTCAGATGTCTTCTGAAAGTCAGATAGTTGTTTATTTCCTTGACATCTGATGGAAGGGAGTTCCACAGGGTAGACGCCATTACTAAGAAGGCCCTCTGCCTGGTTCCCTGTAACCTCACTTCTAACTGGAAGGGAACTGCCAGAAGGCCCTTGGAGATGGACTTCAGTGTCCAAGCTGAATGATGGGGGTGAAGACGCTCCTTCAGGTATACTGGGCTGAGGCCATTTAGCACCAGCACTTTGAATTGTGCCCGGAAACAAACTGGGAGCCAATGTAGGTCTTTCAGCACCTGTGTTATATGGTCTCATACCCTTCTTGAATATTTTTGTCTGGCTAGAATGTATCCTTGGATTGCCAGCACAAGGGTATAACAGCCGTAATAGGGGAAGGGAGGGCCAAAAGAATGAACACAGGAGACTGCTATTTGGTTGAACTGGGTCAGAACTTTATTGGTTACGGGAAAGAATAGGTTTGGAAAAGGCATTGGACATGTATCCAGCATCAAGCAGCCCACCTGATAGGAACCTGGTGGAGTCAACCTTGCAGTGGGATGTCACCCCCAATATAGACTAGATGTCACAACCCTGCACAGGCTGCCAGTGGGAAAGTTGTACTGGCCCATCGGTCCCCCAGTGGACCCCCAGATAGAAACAACCCTCCTGGATAAAAAGGTAAAAGCAAAGGACCCCTAGACAGTTAAGTGCAGTCAAAGGCGACTATGGGGTTGCGGTGTTCATCTCGCTTTCAGACTAAGGGAGCTGGTGTTTGTCCATGGACAGTTTTCTGGGTCATGTGGCCAGCATGACTAAACCACTTCTGGCACAACAGAATACCGTGATGGAAACCAGAGCGCATGGAAACGCCATTAACTTTCCCACCACAGTGATACCTATTTGTCCACTTGCACTGGTGTGCTTTTGAACTGCTAGGTTGGCAGGAGCTGGGACAGAGCAACGGGAGCTTACCCCTTCACAAGGATTCGAACTGCAAGCCCAAGAGGATCAGTGGTTTAGACTACGGTGCTACCTGCATCCCTTTCTAATGGGATACCCATGTGACTAAGGATCCAGCCCAATGCCTTATCCAACTAAGTTGTGGAGCTTGCTGAGATATGCAAAAGTGTACAAGCCAGCCAATTTACTTGCTGGAGAAAATTCCTCCCTGGCCCTGAATATGGCAACCAAGTAAACCATTGCAAGGGCTGTAGGCAACATGCCTGCTTGCCTTCATTTGTAAAGTAGACCTTGCCAAAACATCATAATTGGTAGGGTTCTCTCCCCCAAAGGAAATGAGTCCCAGTCAAGATGCCTCTTTGCTTGGGTAAAGAGGAAGCAAACAACAACTTGAATTAACACAACTTAATATAGAACAAAGAAGAAACAGAGAGAAGAATCCATGCAACATAGTTAGGAGAGGGGGGAATAAGGTGGAATTGCATCTCCCAGAGATGCTTTATTGAGAAATAGCTTAGTTCCTTAGAGAGATCTTCCCAAGGGTTGTGTCAGTCAGTGATTAAAAATAGAGCCAGAACTATTCAGTGGGATTGAAGCTTTGGTCTGCCTGCATGCCCAAGGACATGTATCTTGAAGCTTTCTTTCACCAAACCATTATGTCTTTACATCTTTTGCTCCATCAATGCTGTAGATGAGTGTCAATAGTGTTCAGAGAGCAGCATTCCTCTCACAAGATTCTGACACAAGACTTAGGGTAAGCCTTTTGCTGGACGGAGGAAACATACTGCGACCTACGGAAGTTCAGATATGGGGCCTATTACCAAGATAATGGAAAGCTGGGTGGGAAGAAAGCTGATCCCTTTGTTTCCTTCAAAGGCACCAGGATTACCCCTTTCTTAGTTGGCAGGGAAAGCTCTGCCTTATGCCCCCTTTTAGATATCCCTAAGGATTTAAGGGCAGCAGTTAGGAATGGGTGAAAAATTCAATTCAATGTACATTAAAAGGAGAACTTTTAATGAACCAAATTTTGCAGTTCAATCTGGACAAGTAATGTGTAGAAAAATACATATACCAGGGTAAAGTGCATATAAAATGCATATATTAGTGGAAATAAGATGCAAACATGTATTATATTGGGTGAAATTGCTTTGCAAAAATGTGCATGCTAAGAAACAATTGATAGAAAGTATATATTAGGAAATATTAGCACTAAAATGCTGGTGATTTTTCACGAGGACTTAGAAATAATAATCACAAACTGGTGTGAAAATGTGGAAAACTGAATGTAAGTTTGAAAAAAAGAAATGGAGAAACCAAAATTGACAGTTTATCCCATCTATATTTTAAGGAATACAGTTAATATCTAGTTCCCATGGAAACACATCCCAGGTTCAAGGAGAATCTCTCTCAGAAATCTGATAGGAAATAGCTGAGTATTTTGTAAATTCATTCTTGGGAGTTAGACTTTTGATATAATTTAGAGTCAATCTGAAAAATAGTTGCTCTTGAGGAGTAATCACAAAAGATCTGTACCACAAGTAGGTGGAGAAGGAACACCACACTGTGCTACCTGGTGACATGCCTGCTTAAGCCTTTGTCTTTCAGGAGAAACCAAAAGGGTACACATACTTTTAACACCTCCATACAGTATGTGACAATTCTTCTGTTGTGTGTTTCCAGATGGAGATAGCCAATGGAACCACAGTCCAAGAATTCATTTTGCTGGGATTTAGAGTTGAGTCACAGAAACAATTTTTGCTCTTTGTGTTTTTCACCGTTCTTTACATGCTCACTTTGGCTGAGAATATCACCATTATCACAGTGGTGTTCCTCGATAACCACTTGGCCCAGCTTCCCATGTACATCCTGCTCAGCAACTTTTCCTGGATGGAGATGTGCTATGTATCTACCACTGTGCCCCGTATGCTCTTTGACCTGGCATCCCATCATGGGGCAATTTCTTTCCATGAGTGCTTCCTTCAGTTCTACTTCTTCTTCTCATTTGGCTGCACAGAAACCTTCTTCCTCTCAGCCATGGCTTTGGATCGGTATTTGGCCATCTGCCATCCTCTGCGCTACCCACAACTTATGTCCCGGCATTCCTGTTATGCCCTGGTGGGTTCATGTTGGACTGGAGGCTTCCTGGGCTACATCATTCCAGTTATTTTAATCTCAAAGTTGTCCTTCTGTGGTCCTAATGTTATTGACCATTTTATGTGTGATCTTGGTCCAATTCTATCCTTGGCCTGCCCTCCTCTTGGGAACATTTCTGTTGTCTGCAAAATTTTCATTAATACTCTGTTTTTAAGCAACATCTTCTTTGTTGTGCTATCCTACGCCTTAGTGATTCTTAATCTTATAAACACATCTAGCCAAGGCAGTCGAAGGAAGGCCTTCTCCACCATATCTTTTCATATAATGGTGGCAACACTTTTCTATGGCACAGTAGGAGCGATGTATTGTATTCCAGGTGGAGAAAGTCAGTCAGAGGTTGTGAAGGCAGTGACTGTCTTCTACACAGCTATTACACCCTTCCTTAACCCTCTAATCTACTGTCTGAGGAACAATCAGGTGTTCCGGAATGAAGCATTGCTTATGGAAAGAGAGACCACAGCACGACTTGAATTAGCAGCACAGCATAATATAGAACAAAGAAAGAACACAGAGTAGAATTATGCAACCTAGTAAGGAGAGGAGAAATGGGGTGGCATTGTGTCTCCCCAGAGATGCTACTGTGTGTTGGCAGATAGCTTAGTTCCTGAGAGAGGTGTTCCCAAGAGTTGAGCCAGTCAGTGATTAAAACTGCAGCCAGAAATAATGAGTGGCATTGAAGCATTGGTGTGCCTGAATTCACACAGAGATATTTGGACTCTTTCTGATTCCACACCCACGTTATGGTCATTTATTTCATTCACTCCTGCAATTCCGAATGTGTGTGACAATATAAAACAAGGAGAGGAGTATTCTTCCTTGCCAAATTCTGAGAGAAGACTTGGGGTAAGCATTTCTAACAAATGGTGAAAACAAACTGCTAGCTATTAAGGGAGATAAACTGGATTTCTGATGGAAGCACAAGATACCTGGGTGGGAACTTGCATCAGAGGTAGAATGCCAACCCAAGAAGGAGATAGTTCCTAATCCTGTAGATTACATGGGCCAACCAACACACTATGCCAAATTGCAGCTCCACAAGGACCATCATTCAACATTAAGTGCCCAGGACAACAGCAGCGTCAAACAAATATACAACAAATATCTGAGATGTTCTGAAGCCTGTTGTAGTTTAATTAATTGTGTGTGTGTGTGTGTGTGTGTAATATTTTGACACACATTATTTTTATGAAAATTAATTTAAAAACATAATCTGAAATTTAATTTTCTAAATATTCCTGTTGTTTTCAGTTAACACAGCACATGTAAAAAGTTAGATGCTGAAACCCTCAGATAATTATAAGGGAAAGGAATTTGAGATTAAATGCATTTACATCTAATTAAATTTGATGAAATCAAATTAATGTATATTTTAGGAGCTATTTTGTTATCATAGGGCTGGCCCTACAATTGAGCAAAGCGACAAAGGCTATTTCAGGTGCCAGATTTTTTTTTTTGTTAGCCCCAAAATGGAAAACTAGCAAGGTCCCGACCAAAGAAGAGTGGCAACTTAAGTTGACAGAATATGAGCAGCTTGCAGATACAGAATAAGAGAACAAGAAGAACATATGTTTAGAGAAGACTGGAAAACGTTTATTGAAGATATGGGAAATAACTGTGTACAGCTGAAAACACTGGCAGCATTAAGATAAATTCAACAGTGTAAATAAGTTATGATGGAAGTAATAATGGAATACTGAATGGTATAGTTTCTGTAGAATATGCAGGGATTTATGATATGTAAAATGAGCCATGGAAAGAGAAGAAGGGAAGTCATTGATATCTTAAGGATGTAAAAATGAGTACTTTAAATTGTAAAGCAAAAATTTATTAAGAATTATATGCAAAATCAAAGTGTTGACCCTAGCATAGTGGGTGAGGTAATTTGATGTTCTTCAAACAGTAAAATGTCCCAGAGAATCAATGCACCATCCCTTAACATACTTCACTCATAACCAGATTTAGATAAAGTATTTATCAGTCTCGTTCCTCTCACACCCACCCACACAACCCCCCCCACACCCACATTTAAAAAATACTATATACGTGGTACCTCGGGTTACAGATGCTGCAGGTTACAGACTCCATTAACCCAGAAATAGTACCTTGGCTTAAGAACTTTACTTCAGGATGAGAACAGAAATCACACGGCAGCGGCAGTGGCAACAGGAGGCCCCATTAGCTAAAGTGGTACCTCAGGTTAAGGACAGTTTCAGGTTAAGAACGGACCTCTAGAACGAATTAAGTTCCTAACCCGAGGTACCACTGTATTGAATTTTGTGATTTGGCTCAATGCCATTCCTGGGTTTAGTAGCCTGCCTCTCTCTTTCTCTGTGTGTCTCTCAGTGTGTGTTTGTGGCAGGGCAGTTGAAAGAATTCAGTGCATTTGGGGACAAGCTGTTCATGGCAAAGTTGCTAGAACTATTCTGAAATATATTTCCCTATACCATTCTGCTTTTAAGTCCATTTGCTCTTATTCCATTTTAAAATTATAGCTAATCAGAAAAAAATATTGCTTCTGAACACTGTTCACTTGTGATCTGCTACACACAGTGCAAGGAAGGAAGGCCCTACTGCACTCCCTAAATTTCATAGCTGTTTGGAAGTGTTCCCTTTATCTGTTGGTGGAAACAGGTGGAAACAGGCAGACAGGCTGATGGTAGGTGAAGAAAACCGATACTTCTCTGAAGGTGTATGATACTGCTTCTGTTTTTTGATTCCAGATGGAGATAGTCAATGGTACCACAGTGCAGGAATTCATCTTGTTGGGATTTGGAGTTGAGAAGGAGAAGCAATTAGTGCTCCTCATTGTTTTTACCATCCTCTATATCGTCACTTTAGTTGAGAACATCACCATTATCACAGTGGTTTTCTTTGATGCTCACTTAGCCCAGCTCCCCATGTACATCTTGCTGAGCAACTTCTCCTGGCTGGAGATATGCTACGTGACCACAACTGTGCCCCATATGCTCTTTGACCTGGTGTCTCCTCCTGGGCTCATCTCCTTCCATGCCTGCATCCTCCAGTTCTACTTCTTATTCTCACTTGGCAGCACTGAATTCTTCTTCCTGTCAGCCATGGCTTTGGACCGATACTTGGCCATCTGCCACCCACTACGCTACCCACAAATTATGTCCCCAAATTCCTGCTATTCCCTGGTGGCTGCCTGTTGGGTCCTTGGCTTTCTGGCTTATATAGTCCCAGCTACTTTGATCTCCAAGCTAACCTTCTGCGGACCTAACATCATTGACCATTTTGTGTGTGACCCTGTGCCAATTCTGTCCTTGGCCTGTCCTCCTCTTGGAAGTGTTCCCTTTATATGCCAGGTCATCATACATGTTTTGTTTTCAGTCAATGTATTATTTGTTGTGTTATCATATGGCATAGTCATTTTTACCCTGATAAAGTCCTCTGACAAAGGTAGTCGTCAGAAGTCCTTCTCCACCGTATCTATGCACCTCTTAGTGGTGACCCTCTTTTATGGCACAGTGGGAGCTATGTATTTAATTCCACATGGAGAAAGCCAAGCAGGGGCCACAAAGGCAGCCACACTCTTCTACACTGCTATTTCGCCTTTTCTGAACCCGCTGATTTACTGTCTGAGGAATGATCAGGTGAGGGAGGCTCTGGGCAAGTTGCTAAGGAGAATGTCAAGACTGCTGATGACAAAGGGCATGGTATAAAAATTGCTGGTAGGAGGGGGAAATAAAGTTAAAACAAAGCAACATGTCCATTTGAAGAGATCATAGAATCATGGAGTTGGAAGGCACCCTGAGAGTCATTTTGACCAACCTCAGATCAAGTTAATTTATCCCAAGATATACAAGCGGGGTACACATCCCTCTTTTAAGTTAAATCAATCAACATTGTGGTGTATGCAGAACATATCCTCTCAAATCGCTTAAGTCCTTTAAGGGTTTTGATGATGTTACAGGAAGTCCCTCTGTTAATGTTCCCACTCTGAAAGGATGAAGTGTAGGAGTGTGTGAAGAAATAGCAGCGGCAGAGAGAGATGCAGAAAGGTCCATCATGGAGGGAAGTGTAGGCTGAATGGGCCTTGTGGTGCAGGGTGTCTCTCTTAGGGTTTCTGCTGCTCGGGAGGAACATGTGTCCTGCTTGCCTCAACTTATTGTTCACCTGCATATATGGAAGTAAAACAAATATTGCTAAAATAGCACAAATGTCTGATTTTTTCTCCTCCAAACAAAACTGATTCTGGTTAAGGTGTTTCTGGAATGAACAATTTCTTATGGAAAGGAGGACCACACCACGATTGTAGATGTATTGTATACCAGGTACAGGAAGTCAGTCAGAGGTTGTGAAGCCAGTGACTGACTTCTACACAGCTATTACGCCCTTCTTTAACTCTCTAATCTACTATCTGAGGAACAATCAGGTGAAAGAGGCTATGGGCAGGTTTCAGGAAAGAAAGGTAATAAGATGAGGTGTTGAGACAAAATAGGACAAAACGAGTCTTTCAGAACTCTCTCCAAACTTTAATATTTCAAGTTAAGTAAGACAGACCATCTCCTCTCCTATATTTTATATTGTCCAGTCAAGATTCAAGCCAGGAAACACCTCAGGGTTGCCTACAATCAATCTATCTGAGACTAGAAATCAAAATTAATTTTTAATTTATATAGTCTTGTCAACACACCACAAGAAACTCCATTTCCCATTTAGGAACTGGAATGTTAGGCCTAAAACACTTGAGGTAACCATCAGAGTTAAAATTATTTCCTAAAGGTTTTTGTGTGCTCCATCAAATGAAATATATACACACTAAAACTAATTAGATTTGAACCTTAAATACCATTTGTTTTTACATTTCCAGTGATATTCAACTTATGTGTGTACATGTTGAATGTGTTTATATGTTTATGTGTCTGTGTATTTGATGATGAATTAGAATTCTTAATTGCTTAGTGCAAACTTTCACCTTCCTTTGTTGCAATATTCTACTATTCTGCAATATCAAGAACATTATCTTAATTATCTTTTAACTTTTTTGTAAGGTTTGGGCCTCTTGTCTGTTGATTTTTGTTTGTTCCTTGCTTGTTTCTAAAGATGTAAACTTTCCTTTCACTGCATGGCTATGGAGACTGGCTGTAACATTGTGTTTGTCATCACACACATTTTTCAAGGTAGCAGCAAAGTAGCAAAAAGGGGCAAGTTCGGTCCACTGAAAGGAGAAGGATTTTCCAACAGCTAGCCATTATTCAGTATCATCACTGCAGTAAGAGAGGAAAACAAAGCCCAAGGTCTATGAGTGCATTCATTACCACATTATAGTTCAGCACCGAGTTTCTTGGACTGTTTGTGCACAATGTTTCTCCCTTAACTATTCACATCAGCATGGCTTCATTAGTGTCAGATTTGTTTCTGTTTGTGTATGCACTAGGGGGCATTGATAGGGTGGGGATGTCTTTAACCTACGCAAAGGAGTTCAAATCTTGGTTCAGATGAATTGGGAACAGCTTAAGGGTTTGAAGCTGGTTTGAGAAACAATGCATCCATCTGCAGTATTTTATAACTAAGTACAGAAGTCATGCTGGCCACATGACCCAGAAGCTGTACTCTGGCTCCCTTGGCCAATAAAGAGAGATTAGCGCCACAACCCCAGAGTTGGCCACGACTGGACCTAATGGTCAGGGGTCCCTTTACCTTTTTTCCAGAATACTATTTTGTATAATGTGTGAACATGTAAAAAAAACCAAGCGGTGGAAAGGTGGTGAGTGCACAGTAAATGGGAGTGTGAACAAAGCCTCGATTTGCTTCAAATTCAATTCCCAGGGGTAGGATAATTCCTAATGTCAATCTTTTAGACAGCAGCACATCAGGGAAAAGGGAAGAAGAAGAAGAAGAAGAAGAAGAAGAAGAAGAAGAAGAAGAAGAAGAAGAAGAGTAGTAGTTTGGATTTGATATCCGGCTTTATCACTACCCGAAGGAGTCTCAAAGCGGCTAACATTCTCCTTTCCCTTCCTCCCCCAAACAAACACTCTGTGAGGTGAGTGGGGCTGAGAGACTTCAGAGAAGTGTGACTAGCCCAAGGTCACCCAGCAGCTGCACGTGGAGGAGCAGAGAATCAAACCCAGTTTCCCAGATTATGAGTCCACCGCTCTTAACCACTACACCACACTGGCTCTCTGAAGCAAAGACTGTTCCCTAATTTCTCTTGGTGTAGGGATGTTTATACAATAGTAACCCTGTGGTTGTGTGTAAACTGTCAGCTACACTTACAGGGGTAGATAGATCAAGAATCTCTGGACTGGTGGAAAAACTAAACACATCATGCAGTATTGCTATAGAATCTGTCTAGCCAGTCTTTTGTCAGGCAGATTGCTTGGTAACTGATAGAGGAGGGCCAAGTTGATGCATACTCAGTAGGTCTCAGATCTTGCAAAAAGACTGTTTATCCCACTGGGAGGGAGGGTGAGAGGTAGGGGTGCTGAATTTTGGGGTTGCACAGGGCACTACTGAAATTTGAGAACCCAAGGTGAGGTAGCAGAAGGGAAAGACAACTAGTCAGCCCAAAGTCTGGATCTTCCAGAGCCACAACATTTTCTTCAAGGGAGGGGGATGCTTTAAACCCATTCTCGTGGTAAGCAGGACACCAGGGGAATGTACTCTGGCCATGCTTTGTATTTGTTTTGTTTTCTGCTCTTGGTGGAACCATGTTCATTGTATTATATCAATACATCATTTGCTGGTTGTAAAGATCACACTCCCTTATAAACATAAGGAAGGGCAGACGGTGCTGACTAAAACAAGATGGAGGAATCTGAAGCCCAGGGACAAAATGTGGTCCTCTGGGTCGTTCTGTCTGATTCTTGGTACTCTGTGAATGCCATGCCCCCTACTCTGTGATAGGTCACACCACTTCTAACAAGGACAACCCTTGACCAGGCCTACTTCATACCCTCCCTGCCTGGCTTGGCTGTGCCCTTGAACTCTTATCATCTGTCTATGTTTCCTGGATGGAAGATAGGGGAGGGTGTGTAGTGAATTTGTGGCTTGGTAGAAATGAGTGTCCTGCTGCCTCAACATGCTCCACTTCTATATATGGAAATAAAACAAGTAAAAACAACAACATATCTGATGTCTGATATCCTTACTTGCAAACAAAACTGTTCTGGAATGAATCTTTGCTTATGGGAAGAGAGACCACACCACGACTTGAATTAGCAGCACAGCATAATATAGAACAAAGAATGAACACAGAGTAGAATTATGCAACATAGTAAGGAGAGGAGAAATGGGGTGGCATTGTGTCTCTCAAGAGATGCTACTGTGTGTTGGCAGATAGCTTAGTTCCTGAGAGAGGTGTTCCCAAGGGTTGAGCCAGTCAGTGATTAAAACTGCAGCCAGAAATAATCAGTGGCATTGAAGCATTGGTGTGCCTGAATTCACACAGAGATATTTGGACTCTTTCTGATTCCAAACCCACATTATGGTCATTTATTTCATTCACTCCTGCAATGCCGAATGTGTGTGACAATATAAAACAAGGAGAGAAGCATACTTCCTTACCAAATTCAGAGAGAGGACTTGGGGTGAGCATTTCTGACGAATGGTGAAAACAAACTGCTAGCTATTAAGGGAGATAAACTGGATTTCTGATGGAAGCACAAGATACCTGGGTGGGAACTTGCATCAGAGGTAGAATGCCAACCCAAGAAGGAGGTAGTTCCTAATATTATAGATTATATGGGGCAACCAACACACTATGTCAAATTGCAGCTCCACAAGGACCATCATTCAACATTAAGTGTCCAGGAAAACAGCAGCGTCAAACAAATATACAACAAATATCTGAGATGTTTTGAAGCCTGTTGTAGTTTAATTAATAGTGTCTATGTGTGTGTTTGTGTGTGTGTGTGTGTGTGTGTGTGTGTGTGTGTGTGTAATATTTTGACACACATTATTTTGATGAAAATTAATTTAGAAACATAATCTGAAATTTAATTTTCTAAATATTCCTGTTGTTTTCAATTAACACAGCATAAGTAAAAAGTTAGATGCTGAAACCCTCCGATAATTATAAGGGAAAGGAATTTGAGATTAAATGCATTTACATCTAATGAAATCAAATTAATGTATATTTTAGGAGCTATTTTGTTATCATAGGGCTGGCCCCACAGTTGAGCAAAGCGACAAAGGCTATTTCAGGTGGCAGAATTTTTTTTTGTTAGCCCAATTGTGTTTTGTTAGCCCAAAAATGGAAAACTAGCAAGGTCCTGAATTATATTTCCCCATAGTTGTCAGCTTTTAAGTGCATTTGCTCTTATTCCATTTTAAATTTATAGCTAATCAGAAAAAAATAATGGCTTCTGAACACTGTTCAGTTGTGATCTGATACACACAGTGCAAAGAAGGAAGGCCCTACTGCACTCCCTAAATTTCATAGCTTTTTACCCTTTATATGTTGGTGGAAACAGGCAGACAGGCTCAGGGTAGGTGAAGAAACCGATACTTCTCTGAAGGTGTATGATACTGCTTCTGTTTTTTGATTCCAGATGGAGATAGTCAATGGTACCACAGTGCAGGAATTCATCTTGTTGGGATTTGGAGTTGAGAAGGAGAAGCGATTAGTGCTCCTCATTGTTTTTACCATCCTCTATATCGTCACTTTAGTTGAGAACATCACCATTATCACAGTGGTTTTCTTTGATGCTCACTTAGCCCAGCTTCCCATGTACATCTTGCTGAGCAACTTCTCCTGGCTGGAGATATGCTATGTGACCACAACTGTGCCCCATATGCTCTTTGACCTGGTGTCTCCTCCTGGGCTCATCTCCTTCCATGCCTGCATCCTCCAGTTCTACTTCTTATTCTCACTTGGCAACACTGAATTCTTCTTCCTGTCAGCCATGGCTTTGGACCGATATTTGGCCATCTGCCACCCACTACGCTACCCACAAATTATGTCCCCAAATTCCTGTTATTCCTTGGTGGCCTCTTGTTGGGTCCTTGGCTTTCTGGCCTACATTGTCCCAGCTACTTTGATCTCCAAGCTAACCTTCTGCGGACCTAACATCATTGACCATTTTGTGTGTGACCCTGTGCCAATTCTGTCCTTGGCTTGCCCTCCTCTTGGAAGTGTTCCCTTTATATGCCAGGTCATCATGCATGTCATGTTTTTAGTCAATGTATTATTTGTTGTGTTATCATATGGCATAGTCATTTTTACCCTGATAAAGTCCTCTGACAAAGGTAGTCGTCAGAAGTCCTTCTCCACCATATCCATGCACCTCTTAGTGGTGACCCTCTTTTATGGCACAGTGGCAGCTATGTATTTAATTCCACATGGAGAAAGCCAACCAGAGGCCACAAAGGCAGCCACACTCTTCTACACTGCTATTTCGCCTTTTCTGAACCCGCTGATTTACTGTCTGAGGAATGATCAGGTGAGGGAGGCTCTGGGCAAGTTGCTAAGGAGAATGTCAAGACTGCTGATGACAAAGGGCATGGTATAAAAATTGCTGGTAGGAGGGGGAAATAAAGTTAAAACAAAGCAACATGTCCATTTGAAGAGATCATAGAATCATGGAGTTGGAAGGCACCCTGAGAGTCATTTTGACCAACCTCAGATCAAGTTAATTTATCCCAAGATATACAAGCGGGGTACACATCCCTCTTTTAAGTTAAATCAATCAACATTGTAGTGTATGTAGAACATATCCTCTCAAATCGCTTAAGCCCTTTAAGGGGTTTGATGATGTTACAGGAAGTCCATCTGTTAATGTTCCCACTCTGAAAGGATGAAGTGTAGGAGTGTGTGAAGAAATAGCAGCGGCAGAGAGAGATGCAGAAAGGTCCATCATGGAGGGAAGTGTAGGCCTTGTGGTACAGGGTGCCTCTCCCAGGGTTTCTGCTGCTTGCCTCAACTTATTCTTCACTTGCAAATATGGAAATAAATCAAATATTGCCAAAATAGCACACACAAATGTCTGATTTCCTCTCCTTCAAACAAAACTGATTCTGATTAAGGTATTTCTGGAATGAATAATTGTTTATGGAAAGGGGGACCACACCACGATTGTAGATGCAAGAAAACTGACTCCTTTTTGGAAATAAAGCATTGTCAAGGCCCATAAGTTTAATTAAAACTTTTAGTTGCAGAACATTCCTCATAACAAATCAGCTTGGCTGGCTTAGTGGAGAGCAAATCTGTTCATATGGCAAAAGGTGTTGATGGGCCATCTGAGAAGAACCCTTTGCCCTTTGAAGGAACAGGAAATGAGAGTCTTGAGCAGGGGTTGCTGAGAAGAAGAAAGGGGAAAAGAGACAGGGAAATATCTTGGCTGAAGGCTGGTTGCACTTCTGTGGGGGATAAGCTCCTCTTGAAATGAACTTGATATAAGACTTGGACTCCCTCCATGTAGACAGAAGGTGTAAATAGGTAAATAAACCATATTTCTTAAAGCTACAGCAGTCTCCCACCATGTCTCAATTCTCCAAAGCAACACAGATCCTGGGTGAGTGCCTGGAGCCCCATGGACTCTTGCTACCACTCCACAGTGGAGGAGGAAGGTGGGTGTGGTAGAGGTGGGTTGACCCAGGTGTCATCATGAGGGGGGTGACAAAATGCTCAACATGCCCACTCCCGAACCCCAAAAGAAAGCAGTTCCTTCAGACAAATAATGACGCCATGCTCCTTCCGCCGCCACAGGTTGCCCTGGTGGGAAAGGAGAACCGGGCGGGGCAGGGCGGCTGAGGGTGGGGAGAGGTCAGTGCGAGCCCGAACCTCCAGGACACCGTCATCAACCCTTGAGCCTGGCCGTGGCTCTGCCTCCTCCTTCTCTTCTCAGGGAGGCTACATGACTTGGACCGGAGGAAGGGGGAGAAGCCGGGATCTACATTGGATAGCTGCCTGCGCAGCTGTTTTTCACTGGGGGGGGGGAGAGGAGAAGCCAGAATCTAAATCGAATAGCTGCCTGCATGGCTGGTTTTCACAGGGGGGTAGAGTGAGGAAGGGGGAATTTCAATGTGGGGGGTGGCAAAAAAATTCCACACCGGGTACCACCTGACCCTGCTACGCCACTCTCCACAAAGAGAAGGAGATACACCTAACTTTTGTAACAATATATACCAGATCTTCTTTGCAATATATGACATCCTAGAGTAATGGCCCAGGGGAGCTGGTTTTTCCATGGGAACTAAAAAGTTAGCTAATTGCAGTGCTTTATTTTTAGAAAAAAAGGCGCTGGTACTGTAACATGAAGTTGCTACAGCAAGTCCAATTACATAATTGTTTAGAACTGGTAACTGAGTTGGCTTGTTTCTCTTTCCCCTCCTCATTCCTTTTCCCCTTTTGTGTCACATCTTCTCAAATGGAAGCCTATTGGCAGAGACAAAACTATTTCCAATCAGTAAGCAGAATTTAGAAAATTATTGGCACTCTATAAACTAATGATCATAATATTACGAAGAATACATCACACCAGCTCTGGTTCATGTGCTCCAAGCTTTGGCCATTCGATTTGTTCTTTAAGAACATTTGGAAGAGGTAGTGTTTTGGAAAAACAGGAGGCATGCATCATACCAAAGTGGAGGGAGGCAGCCTGTGGCATAAAATTGCATCCCACTCCCAAAGGGTGCTGTTTTGTTTTTGTTTTTGTTTTAATTGTTCCTGAAGGAGATATTCCCAAGATTCATTTCAGTTTCTGATTAAAGCTGTAGTCGACACTGATCGGGGTATTTGAACTCTAGTCTGCATGCACATATATCTGGTGACTTTTAATTTCCTCCAGAAGTGCAGTATGGTCCTTTATGTCCTTCACACCATCTGTCTGGAAGACAACTACCAGTTAAATGCACAGAGAAGACTAACCTCCACCCCAGATTCTGTTGCTTTACTTCTGATGAGCCTTCTACTTTATGGGTCAATGTTTTAACTCCTATTGACAACCTTTCCCTCAAATCATGGCATGAACGTCTAGTGAGTTTTTCCTGGATGACAGAGCAGCATTTTGACTCCTACTGATATGGAGAGGTTTTTGTAGTTGTGTTGTGCTTGTGGGCTTGCTATAGGTCACCTGCTGGACTAGGTGGGCCATTGATGTGACCCAGTAAGGATCTTCTTATGGGAGTCATTGCCAGCAAAAAAGAAACAGGTGGGAACTTGAGTGGGAAACTTGGATGTGGATTTGAATGTCATTTCTCGTGGGGTGGCTTCCTCTAGGAATTTTGAGAAAACATTGCAAAATGACTGTGGGGAGAATTTAGAGTAAGAGGAGAGGATCATGGGACATGCCAATGATTCTAAGCTACATCCTGGATTTTAGATCCCAGATTTTATTAAGTCAAAGGGTTTGAGCCAACTGTTTCCCCTCATGCAGACCCCCTCCACAACGTGCATGTGCATTGCTTAAATTATTGGCTGGAAACCCCCCTTTGTGTGACTGATAACTTGTGAATAGGTGAAATAGGTGCACTTCTAATGGCTAGAAAATATCTCTTTCGGAAGGTAATATTATTTGTAGTTAGAGGGGCATTGAGTAGAGTTGGAGTTTGAATTTAAGAAGCATTATTGTGGTTTAGTTGTCTTCTTCAGGGGACTTGAAGCAGGAGTTCCAGTTACTTTGCATTCTTACAGGACCCTATTTATTTCAATTCTGCTTTTATACTTGTAAATAAAGGAAATGTAGAAGCTGCAACTCAAATACCTGTTGTTCTCCCATCAAAAGGATGGGCAAGGCATTTGGGAATGCATAACAATAGAATGACATCTAACTTCTGTAAAACAGCAGCAGCATTGGTTCTAAGATATATTTCAAAGAACAAACTCTTTCCCATGTATATTGTACAATTAATCTCAAATATGTTATTTAAATCAAGGTTTTGTGCTGCACTTGCTTTATCCTTTTAAAATTAAGTAAGCTGGGCACAATATCAGTTTGGTGTTATTTCTGGATTCAGTGGTGTGTGAGAGGAGAGAGACTTTAGCAGAACTGGGGATATGCTATTCTCTGCAAAGCTCTTGGATATCAGAATTAAATACCCTCAAAGCACTATATTTTAAGTGCATTATGTTATTTTTATACTTAACCAGGAAAAACAGGTACTTTGGGTGAATAATAACTTGTGAACTGTAACATAGGGTGGGCAGAAGAAATGCCCCAAAGCGTTCTGAAATGGCAAGTCTGAACAACCTTTGTTTTTCATTGTAAGCTAATGGTATTTAAACAACTGTATACCTCTTTATGCTGTGCAATAGTGATTATATTATTTGACTCCAGGTAGAGATGGCCAACGGGACTGCGGTGCAAGAATTCATTTTGCTTGGATTTGAAGTTGAACAGCAGAAACAATACTTGCTTTTTGTCTTCATTGCCATTCTCTACATGGTCACTATGGCTGAGAACATCACCATCATTGCAGTGGTCTTCCTAGATAACCACCTGGCTCAGCTCCCCATGTACATCTTGTTGAGCAGCTTCTCCTGGATGGAGATGTGCTATGTGTCCACCACTGTGCCCCGACTGCTCTTTGACCTGGTGTCTCCCCCTGGGTTCATCTCTTTCCATGCCTGCTTCCTCCAGTTCTACATTTTCTTCTCACTTGGCAACACTGAATGCTTCTTCCTCTCAGCCATGGCTTGGGACCGGTACTTGGCCATCTGTCACCCACTTCGCTACCCACAAATTATGTCCCAATATTCCTGTTCTGCTCTGGTAGGTGCATGTTGGGTTGTTGGTTTCATGTGGTACCCTATCCCAGTGATTTTGATCTCCAAGTTGTCCTTCTGTGGACCTAACATCATTGACCATTTTTTGTGTGATCCTGGGCCAATTTTGTCCCTGGCCTGCCCTCCACTCGGAAATGTTCCCCTTGTCTGCCAGATATTCATGCATGCTCTGTTTTTAATCAATGTCTTATTTGTTCTACTATTCTATGGCATTGTGATTCTCACCCTGATGAAAACCTCTAACCAAGGCACTTGTAGGAAAGCTTTTGCTACCATATCTTTTCACCTAGTTGTGGTCACACTTTTTTATGGCTCAGTAGCAGCGATGTACTTGATTCCAAGTGGAAAAACTCATTCAGCAGTCACTAAGGCAGTCACACTCTTCTACACGGCAATTACACCCTTTCTTAACCCCTTGATCTACTGCCTGAGGAATGATCAGGTGAAAGAAGCCGTGGGCAGGTTGCTGAGGAAAAAGGAAAGATGGTTGAGGAGAAAGATGGTAGTTTAATAAGGCTGAAGGAAACAAGTGTCACAAAACACCCAAGCATGTATTCAAATCTATTAAAATGAATGTATTTACAGTTGGAGTCCATAGGGTAGAATCCAACACTGCATAAATTGACATCTATTTGTATAGTGTAACTTAACCTTCCTCTCTTTCCCCTTGCATAACCCCCAAAATCTCCTCCAGAGGAACCATCAAAAGCAGACTTTGAGGAGAAGAAGGTAAAGTCCCATTGTGCTAGCAGAAGTCTGATCTGTTTTTGCACAGATAGCATTGGATATAACCCTTAATGACCAGTCAGGTTGACCAGTATCTACGCAGGATCAAGGAGGACCTCAATGCTTGGCACACAACGTTCCAAAGATGTCCAACTATGCTTTTGGAATGCAGTTAAATTATAATTTCATTTTGGCAGAATCCATTGAAAATATGTCATAAAACAAAGTAAAACGAATAATCTGTTTTGCAAACTGACTGGAAATAGTACATTAAAAAGATTATCTGTGGGTGTGCTTTTCCTCCTAAAGTGATAAACTCACTAGTGTGATTTGTGTGTGTTTCTGAAATTTTATAAATGCAACAAAAAATAATTCAATGGAAACTCCAAACAGATGTGCTTATATAGGCAGTATATGTGTGTGTTTTAGTAAAGGGTGAACACATCATCATTTACCATCTGAACACAAATGTAGCCTTTTAATAAACAAACTTGACTTCACTTTCCATGTTCTGCCATTTTCAGCCTTTTTCTGTGCACTTGCTGCCTCTAACAGAAAAAGCATCCTATACTCATACATAGTCACAGTCAATAATGCTGTATTGTTTTTAACACTGTATTGTTTTTAACACTCAATTGGGAGCTGCCCAGAGTGGCTGGGGAAACTCAGCTAGATGGGCGGGGTATAAATAATAAAATATTAGCGTAAAACTGAGACATCTCCTCATGTGGGATAGACCTAAGGATTACAAATTTGACCAAGGTGGAAGTTGGAGCTTTGGGGACATTTGGATTTGAAAGGAAGATGAAACAAGATTTGGAGTACCCCATAGGCTTTACTTTTAAGCATGGAGGGCTGATTGGAAAAAACATGGATCCTGTTGGGCTGGAGCCCCTCCGAGATTTGGGGTTTAACATTAAAGACTATCAAAAAGGCCGGCAGAGAGGAACTGAAAGAGATTTAAGAGCCTCGGACATGAGATCTCCAGGCTAAACAGTATATTAGACTGATGAACACTTGTTGGGGACTGAAACCTGGAAAGGGGTGGGTGGAATCTGGGAATCCAAAGGGTATATAATTATAATTTGCTTTGTACTAATTTGCTTTGTTATTTGTATGGAAATTGGGAAAGCCATGGAAGGGAAATTTTGGTCGACTTTAGGAAATATGTTTCAAGAATGAGTAATGATGTATAAGTATTGATGTTTAAGTTTGGATAAGTTAAAATTGGTTTTTAAAATGGTCAAAATGAAATGAAAATAAGGTTTGCAAAAATAAATTGAGGAAATGGAAAAAAGAGGAAATGTAAAATAACAACATGCTAAAATAAATTATTAAGTTAAAGTTGAGAAATAAGTAATAAGGACTTGCTGAGTTAACAAATTAAACTGGAATACAAGAAGGGGAGGTGTGAGGAGGTCTGAGAAAGAAGTTAAATGAAAATAAGCAATTGAAGTTTTATGTGTTTTTAATTGTATTTTTTGTTATTTTTTCTCTATTTTTTGTTATGTTTTGTTATTGAAAATGCTAATAAATATTCATTAAATAAATAATAAATAAATTATTATTATCATTATTATTATTAGTAGTAGTAGTAGTAGTAGTGGTAGATGGATATTATATCAGCTTCATTAATGTGTGACCCCGAAATTCTGGACCCCTGCAAACTGAATTCCAACAACGTCATGTGTGATAATCCATAAATGATATATTTTCATTGGCCATCTGTGGGGATGGAAAGGGGAATGATGAGGCAACACTCCCTGTCTTGCTATGGCAGTTGCATTGCGAATCTCAGCTTTAGGGCAAAACTTCCCTCCATATTCAGCTGAAGAGAGTAGTTTCTTAGTCATGATTCATTGGAGACGAGTGTGGATGGAGATAACCATCACACTGAAAGAAAAGCAGTGTAGTTGTCTGGCAGCTGCATTATCTAATACACATCTAGTTATTATCCATACACAGTGCTTTATTTTCAATAGAAATGATATTTGAAAGGACATTGAAGTGGGCTTTGCCCCAACTAGCTATCTATGCTTGATTTGATTGTCAACGTCTTGGATTAATTGCCTTAGAAAGACCTTTGCCCAACATCCACTCCTCTCCCCACAATTACACATCCTTTTACACAGTGCTTTTTTTCTTTAAAAATGTTTAGGGGTACTCTCATTTTGGTTACTCCCCCCACCCCCAGACAAGGGACTCGAGGCAGCAGAGGTGCTGAGAGGACAGGAAGGCCCCTGGTGATGGCGATGGCAGGGTCAGCTTGAGCAAGGTGGGGTGAGCACTCGCCAGCTGGCTGTAGCCTGGCAAGAGGAGGAGGGCCTTTTCCTCCACTGCAGCCACCCCAGACTCCCCTCCCTGGGCACCGACGGGGAGAATGATGGAGCTCCAATCTGCACTGCTACTATGGAGACAGCTGGCATGTCGGTCGGTCCGTCAGGGCAACACAAATGTTTAGGGGTACCCCAGAAAAAAGCACTGCTTTTACAAAGGAATGAATGAAAGATGTAATAGAAAACCAGGAGCATTGGCAGGGAAATTGGGTGACAAAATGTGCCCTCCATTTTGGTACAACATTAAAATGACCTGTACTGGCATCGGGGCATCTTAGTACATCTCCTGGGAAGGGATTGGACTCAGAGAAACATTAACCACAACTCACAAAATCCAGTGTGATGGGATTGTTATTCCAGGTAAGATAGCACCACTGTAGTCATCTTATCAGGTAGTCTCTTTGGATTCTGATCTCAAACCTACATTGTCTTCCTAGTACACAAAACAAAAGGGACTCAAGATTTCTGTCTCCTAGCCTGACCTCTGTGATCCAGCAATTATCTCTGTTGGCAAAGGCATCTGCATGGGAATCCGGGATCTACCTCTGTGACCCCTTTCCCCCAGGGCATAATCATAGGCCACTGAAATATTCCAGGTGTGTATCTTGGTTCACCGTAGAGAAAATGAGCACGTCACCAGTTTCCTTGGTAGAGAGACTACAGCAAAGATAACTGCTATGGGTGTTCTTGGTTCTCCAAAGAATAGTCTGTGTATTTTACCTACACCCCTGGATAATGAATCATCTGAGCTATTACCATGAGGAAGTATTTCTGATCTCTGACTCATGGCTTTAGAAATAAAGAGGGTATTGGAAATGATGGTAGGAATGATTAGGGACAAAGAAAGAAAATGCTGTGTTTGACAGCTTTTGAAGGCATCTGCCTGCCCATTATTGTCAACAGACTGCTCAGCGAGATGGACCTTTGGTTGAATCCAGGAAGACAGACCAGTTCCTATGCTTTTGCTTAAGAGTGAACAGAAAAGCTGGGTGATCAGGATTTCAACATTTCGGATTTGATTCTCTTGTGAGTGATATATTGCCTCCTCTTAAGCTCTGATGGTGGCCCTGTTGTGGAAAAAAGCCCAAGAAGACCAGGAGCAGAGGGAACATGGGAAGCAGACCTATACTAAATCAAACCATTGGTTTGTCTTTCTTAGTATTGTCCACTCTGACTCGCAGCTCCTCTCCAGGGTTTAAGACCAGGAGTCTTTCCCAGCCCTGTTTGGTTTTGCCAGGAATTGAACATGGGACCTTCTGCATGAAAAGCTCTACCACTGAGCTATGGTCCTTCCCTCCAAAAGGACCTCTTTTTTCCTTATTCCTCCCAGCAGTGCTATCTCAGGAGACAAACAACCCTGGAGAAAATTCTAAGACAGATCAGTGCTGGTTAATGAAAAACAGTACATGGGAAATGGAAGGGAGACTTGAAGCCATGAAAGGTTTTCTTAAGTGGGCATCAGATGTTTGTGTATTGGGGCTGCAGGATCTTCTCAAGCTGCTGGAGATGGTGGGATCTTCATTTTGGGAGGGGGGCACTAGGCTATTGATGTATGTCTTGACGTTAGTGAGAAGAAGGTATTGAGGGATAATGCTCACAGAAAATAAGATATTTGGAGCTGAGTATGTTCAGTGTCCCAGGGGTTGTTTGGGCAGTGTCACTGCATTCTTAGCTCTTGGCTGTGGTTGGGATGGCATATTGCTCTGAACCTGATAATGTTGACATGGGTTGTTAGGATGTGCTTGTAAAGAATATTTTCTTCATGAAAAAAGTCCCAGGTTCTTTCCTTGGCATCTCAAGGTAAGGATGGGGGGGGGGATCCTATTTAAATCGCTGGTGAACCAATGCTGAGTGAACTAATGCCCTGACTTGGTATGGAACAGTTTCCTATGTTCCCATGTACCTCAACCTGCCGCATTGAGCATCTGAATTAGAACTTTCCCCAGTTTTCATTTTGACAAAATAACAATTGGCCACCAAACAATTACGGAATATAAACAGCTTCTAATTTAATGTGCGTTTACTGGTAGTAACTGACAATGGTAGTAAGTGACAATGAATTATTTATCCATCAGATAATCCAAGCTTCTATCCTATCCACACTGCTTGAATGTATTAGGATATATTTCTTTGTAGAGATGGAAAGGTTTGCAACAGTGCAAGACACTTGAATCAAAGAATTACTTGCATCCAGTGCTATTTTTCTAGGAAAAGAGGTGCTGAAACTCACAATGAAGGCGTCCCTTGTTCGCTTATCATGACAATGGTGCCCACCTGAGAGGTGCTAGAACTGAGTTCTGGTTTAGCTCCAACTGGAAAAAGCCCTGCTTGCATCAGTCTCTTGATGTGTGTAAATCTTGAGCCATATATTCACTCTTTAGCTGGTTCAGCAGCAAATGTATTTTGAAGATAGCTTCAGGGCCAAGTGAAACTTCATCTAGGGGCTGGTGGGCTGATATGGGGGGGTTGGGGGGTAGGGAAAAAAAGATTAATTGAAGATTGAGTTTTGAATCTTCTGAGTTTTGAATCTTCCATTAATGTATAACTTGATGCTAGTGGATAGGGGAAATTAGCTATTATCATTCCCTGAACTTTAGGCTGAGTGTCATTCATTATATAGTCAGATGACACCAGCCAAGAGGTAGGCATGAAATTTGTAGAAGAAGAAAGAAGCTCCACAATGTGGTGGGAGGGATGCTCTAAACAACCCAAAGAGCATTGATGGTGTACAATGGTCATGTAAGGAAACAATGGTGAGAGGGAAATAGAATGGTTTAGCTAGAATTCTAAGTACCGGCACATGGCAACATTTTGATTCAGGTCTCCCTTGCAAAAGGAACTTCTCATTATGAAGTTATGCTAAAAAAACCACAACTCCTTGGAAATTGTGTTTGTAAGCATGAATGAAATTCTGCATATTTGTTTCCCCCCCAAGGACTACAGTGCATTGGTAATGATAATTCCACCTGCCTTTTTCTAATATTTGTCTCCTTATGGCTGGTTTGGCAGAAAAGACTTGACTGAGTCTCCCTGATTTGCTTAGTAAAATAATATTATCCATATAATCCAAGTAATATGTTGCAAGACTTTGAGGATGCCCTGTCTAATTGAGTTTGTATTCTGTGTTATAATCCATTAAATAGATACATTGTAATAATATGTCCCTGTGCAATGCAATAAAATGAATTAACTTTACTGAATATAATTATATGGTGTTATTTTTGATTGTAATACTTATAGATCACAATAGTAAGTTGTTCTGTGCTGTCTTTGAACAGTATAGAATAGATTGTCTAGAAGTGCTAATAGTAACACCTTCTTGCCTCTCTCCCACCCAGGTCCAGCCATCTCCATGAATGCTTCCAGTGTCACAGAGTTTGTGCTCCTGGGTCTCTTCCATTCCCACTCCATCCAGCTCCTTCTCTTTGTCCTGGTCTTTGCCTGCTACACAGCAACCCTTGTGGGCAACCTCCTCATTGTGGTGACTGTACATGCAGAGCCCCGCCTCCTTCTGTCCCCCATGTACTTCTTCTTGTCTAATTTATCCATTCTTGATACTTCCTTGGCTTCTGTGGCTGTGCCTAAAATGCTGGCAGACCTGGTTAGCTATGGCCAGACCATTTCCTATGGAGGCTGCATGGCCCAAGTCTTCTTCCTTCACTTCTTTGGGGGTAGCGAGATGCTGCTTCTCACTCTCATGGCTTATGATCGCTATGTGGCTATCTGCCACCCACTGAGATATACAACTACAATGAACCGCCAACGTTGCATGAGACTTCTCGCATCCTGCTGGATTGGAGGTCTTATCCATTCTGCCACCCAGCTCATCCTGGTCCTCCGACTCCCATTCTGTGGACCAAATGAACTGGACAATTTCTACTGTGATGTTCCGCAGGTGGTCAAATTGGCTTGTGTCAATACCTATGTCACTGAGATACTCATGGCAGCCAACAGTGGCCTCCTCTCCTTGGTTTGCTTCCTTATCTTGCTAGTCTCCTATGGTGTCATCCTGGTCAGCCTACAAGGCCGCTTCAAGGAGAGTAGAGGGAAGGCTCTGTCGACCTGCAGTTCTCACTTGACCGTAGTCAGCCTCTTTTTTGTGCCCTGCCTCTTTGTGTACCTTGTACCTTTCTCCAGCACCAACGTGGACAAAATGGCCTCCACATTCTACACTGTAGTCACCCCTGCACTCAACCCTATTATATATACTCTCAGGAATCAAGACATGAAGAAGGCTATGGGCCAGTTGAAAAACCAGTGCATTTTCTTACATTGATCTGTGATGGGAGAAAGTTGAACTCTCTCCCCAAAACATGTATCTGTTAATAACTCCCAGACCTCTCCTGCTTTCTTGATGGATGTGTGGTTGGTTGATAAGCTGCGAGAAGTGAGGTTACAGGGAACCAGGCAGAGGGCATTCCTGGTAGTGGCAGGAATATTTTATGTGCTGTAAGCCACCCTGAGTGGCTGGGGAAACCAAGCCAGATGGGTCGGATATGAAATATAAAATTAGGTGTCCAACCAGTGTAGCCATGGTTACTGTGATGGGAATTGTAGTCCAACAATATTCAGAGGACCACTGCTTAGCCATTCTTACCTTATTGTTTGAACGCAATGGTATTTGAACTGTTGATATGACAAAAATATTGTGCATATTCATGGTTTAAAAACATTATAAATGACATTATTTTATTTGTTTAATAAAGTTGTTTGTCTTCTTTGAAAAATTATATTGGTAAAGTTGTATTTTTCATTATATAACATTCAAAAGTAGAATTCAGTTTGCATTAGAGCACCAGGCTCACTGATGAGCTGAGAACAGTGTAACTGCAATGGTCTGGAGCAAACAGACCTGAAATGTATTGTTGAACAATGTCCCAATCTCTGAGTGGGACACTGGGTAACCCTTGCTCTGGCGATGCTCTGATATCCACATATTGCTGCAACTAGGCAACAATGCATTGTTGTATTAGGCTAAGAATCATTGGTCCAATTGCCTTGGAGCTATATTATTCCAACAAGATGCAGGAGCATCTTTGGTTTCTCCCAGAGTTGATGAGTCTTGTTTTAGAACAATGAGAAATTGAGCCTTTACAGTCATCAGCCCAGTCCTTTGGGACATCCTGCCAATAGAGATTCAGTGGGTGCCTTCTGCGCCAACTTTTTGATATTCCAGATAGCATAGCACCACTGTGAGTTTGATGTTGCATAGTTATATTAATTGCATTAGGCAGTCTCTTTGGATTTTGGCCACCTTCCTAAATTTTCTGTGAAATACATGAGACAAAAGGGACTTGAGATTTTTGGCTCCTAGTGCTTCCTCTATGATTGATTCAGCAATAAACTCTTTTGGCAAAAGTATCCGAAAGGGACCAGGGATCTGCCCCTTGCCCCCCAGAGTATAATCACAAGCTCCTGAAATATTATAGATGTGTTTCTACTCCCACTATAGAGAGAAACTGCAGGATACTTTGTTCCATAGTTAGAGAGACTGCTGGGTGTCCAGTACTAGAAGCAGAAAAAGGCAATGAATGGTTACATCTAGTTCTCTAAATTACAGTCTGGAGGTTTTTCCAGTAGCCCTGGGTGAGGAATACTCTGAGCTGCTACAATGAACAGGCTTTGCTGATCTTTAGAATAGAGGGAAAGAAAAATAGGGTTTAAAATGACATGGTAGGTTCGAACAAAGCTGAGAAACCCATTATGCTGTCCTTGAGCTTTTGAAGGCATCCGCCTGCCTATTGCTGTAAGAAGATTGGATGGTAGATTGACCTTTGGTCTTATGCTTGTGTTTGGCAAAGACTGGGAATCTGGATTCCTGAATTCTGTTTTGATAGTCCACACTTAATGCTTATATAAGGTAATTCATTCCTTGCCCTCAAGCCCTGATGTTGGTCATGTTATAAAAAAATCATAGAAAACTAGTAATATTTTTTTCCCTTTTTTCCTCCTATTTCCCTTTAGCGTTCACATTTTTCTTCTGAATCTTTCTTCACCTTTGAAGTGCAATCTCTGGAGACCAACAGCACAGGAGGGCACCCTAAAGCAGATCAATGCTGACCGAGAACAAGGTATGTGAGAAAAGGAGCAGAATGTTGAATGAAAGAAAGATACCATTGAGGTGGCTCTGGAGGTTGGTGTCTTGGAGTTCCAAGATCGTCTCAAGCTGCTGGATATGAGGTGAGGGCTTCATTGTGGGAGCACTAGATCACTAAAGTACTGGATACATGAACTTAGTGAGAAGACATATCTGCTTATTTCAAAAAAGAGATTTGGATCTTAGTGTGCTCAGTAACCCAGACATGCAGCATTGCTCTGGCGGTGTCCTTGCATGCCTAAGTAACAGTATTAAGATGCCCCCATGTATGAGATGCCCCCTATTTTGGGGGACTCAGATTTAAGAAAATCCACCCTCGGCACTATCGATGTATAAGACACCCCCTAATTTTTGACATTACCGGTATTTTGGGGGGAAAAGCCTAGTCTTATACACAGGAAAATACGGTATATGTGTGGCTGTAAGGACACATTCCAATGAAGTTCTAACTCTGAAATGTCTTATTTGTTGCATTCAGAAATGTTAAGAAGGGTCTCTAACCATAATAAACTGATGGAGTGGTTATTTGAGCTTCCATCAGCTTCACCAGAAGGTGTGAGGGAAAGACAGCAAGGAACAATGCATGGTACCAATGCACAGTAGTTTTGCTGATGCATTCTGGCAGTTCTGCTGGTTTGTTTGCACCACACTGACCCGCCAGGCCCCTCTCCACTCTCCTCTCCCTCCCAGTAAGCTACAGTGATTCTAGTGATGGAAAGTCAGGTAAGCATTATCACCCCTTCCCATAAATTGCTACTGCTTGCATTGTTAGTTACACTAAAATGGGTTGATACTAGGCAGGGGTTGAAACTCAGGTGTAGAGTGCACATATTGTATGTGAAAGTTTCCAGTTTCTATTCAAGGTATTACTTGGAAACACTCCTGTATGAAGGCACCTATATGAAAACCAGTCAGTGCTGGCGATATTGCAAATGGACTGACATATCATGAAGCAATTGTCTGTGTGCATGAATCTATTGTATTAGTATCTGAATGAGGACTCCCCTCAACTTTTAAATTGGCAAAATAGTCAAATAGCCACCAAACAGTTGCAGAATATAAATAGATAGGTTTTTGTGTAATGTGTGTCAATAATGGCAGTCTTCTTTTTCTTCTTCTTTGGTGATCACTGGTAGCTGAGTAAGATTGTCTTCCATGAACACTGTTTTAAAAGTGAGTCCGAAAGTGACTGTGGAGGCCAGTTCTGGATCCACACGTTCTTCCACAGTAGGGACATAGTTTCCAGGCAGGAGCTTATCATGGTGAGGGTTTGCCAAGCGTGCCTTCCTCCTAGCACATTTCTCCCTTTCGTCTTGAGTTTGAGTATAGATTGCAGGTTTTTAAGCCTACAATCTGATCCAAACTTCCTGGGAGTACTGGACTCAATGGGACTTCTAAGTAGAAATGGATAGAAATACACACAGCAAGGATACACACAGGAAGACACACAGCAAGACACAGGAAGACACACAGCAAGACAGCAAGACACAAGTCAAATAATTTATTGCATTAATCTCTTGGTTCTTGTATTTGCTTTTTCTGATGGCCAAGAGTAGCTCCTTGAGCAGCAAACAGGTTTTGATGATAGCTTCAGGGTCAAGTGAAGCACAGAAGACTAGGCACTATGGAGGCTGATAGTCCAAGCCATGATTTCATTTTTTCCCCGGGGTAAGATATAATTGGTGGGATCTCAGATCTACAGAGGCGAAAATGCTTTGTCAGTGTTACACAGTGTTTGGTTTGCATGAAAGCTGGCAATGTTAACATGGCTCTGATACTCAGTTCTGGTACTCTTTTGAGTGCATTCACTAGAGATGTTGAGCAAAATTAATAAAATAGTTGGAACAGAAGAAAGACTTAAACACCCATTTCTCTAAACTTATGCCTGAAAACACACTAAATATGAACTAAGACATGATTAGGTTTGTCAGGGAAAGAGAGGGGTGGCTGAAAGCATGGTGAAGGTGTTACTTGCTTTAGGGTGAGAAGGGAAGATTATCAGAACACAGAAAGGGGTTGGGTCCATGTGATTTCTTTCCTTTCCTTTTAAAAAAATTCTTTATTGCTGGTGTGGCAGGAAAGACTACAATGAATCTTCCTGACAATATGTTCCATAAAGTCATGCATTGTGGAACTTTGAGGATCCACTGCCTAGTTGAGTTAGTATTCTGCGCTCAACGCTAATAATTTAAACTAAGATATTGCAATAAAAACATGCTTTATCACTGTGCAATGTGATAAAATATATTAAGTCTACTGAATATCATTATCTGAGGTTAATCTTTCTTGTCATACTTATAAGTAAATCCCAACAATAGGGTATTTTGTGATATCTTTGAACACTGAGGAAAAGATGGAGGAGAGCTACTGACTCTTAACTTGTCTTTGTCTCTTCCCTCTTCAGATCCAGCCACCTCTATGAATACTTCCAGTGTCACTGAGTTTGTCTTCCTAGGTCTCTCCCGCTCCCACTCCATCCAAATCCTTCTCTTTGTCCTGGTCTCAGTCTCCTACACAGCAATCCTACTGGGCAATCTCCTCATCGTGGTGACTGTGCATGCAGATTCCCATCTCCTCCAGACCCCCATGTACTTCTTCCTGGCTAACTTATCCATCATTGATACTTCTGTGGGCTCTGTGGTTGTCCCCAAGATGTTGGCAGGCCGAGCAAATTATGGCCAGACAATCTCATTCGGTGGTTGTATGGCCCAGGTCTTCTTCCTTCACTTCTTTGGGGGTACCGAGATGCTCCTCCTCACCGTTATGGCCTATGATCGCTATGTGGCCATCTGCCACCCACTGACATACACAACCAGAATGAATCGCCCACGTTGCAGGAGGCTCCTGGCATCCTGTTGGGTTGGAGGCGTCATCCACACCGGAACCCAGCTGGTCCTAGTTCTTCGACTCCCATTCTGTGGACCAAATAAACTGGACAATTTCTTCTGTGATGTCCCACAGGTGGTCAGATTGGCTTGTGCCGATACTTACAGCACTGAGATACTCATGGCAGCCAACAGTGGCCTCCTCTCCTTGGTTTGCTTCCTTATCTTGCTAGTCTCCTATGGTGTCATCCTGTTCAGCCTTCAAGGCCACTTCAAGGAGAGTGGAGGAAAAGCTTTGTCCACCTGCAGCTCTCACTTGACCGTGGTCAGCCTCTTTTTTGTGCCCTGCCTCTTTGTGTACCTTGTACCCTTCTCCAGTTCTGGTGTGGACAAAATGGCTTCCATATTCTACACCATGGTCACCCCTGCTCTCAACCCTATGATATATACTCTGAGGAATAGGGAAATGAAGGAGGCTATGGTTCGGTTGAAGAACCACTGCATCTTCTTCCGTTCTTGTGTCCATGGACAAAAATGAGTTCTCCCCCAAAATATTATACCTACTACAGTCGCACATTCCTCTCCTGATTTATGAATGGCTTTGTCACTGAAGCAAATGGAAAACTAGCTCTCTGTATAATTAGAGGTCTTTGGCGGTGCATATTCTATGGCTAGTGTTCCAGGAGCTGCTGTGCAAAGCCTACATATGCACAGATAGAAAGAAATGTTCTCCTTGAATCCATGTGGTTGTAGTGGTTAGATCTGAATTTTGAAGTGAACGTAAATGTTGGTTCCTTCCACAATTTTATCTTGCCTACCACAAAGTACAGGCATCGCTTAGACCACTGATGGTTAATTTGTTGCTCTGCATATGTTGTTGGATGCTAACTACCACCAACTGTGGCCAGCATGACCAATGGTCAGGATTGAAGGAGTTGTAGTCCAACAAGATTTGGAGGGCTAGAGGTTAGCCACCCCTGCCTAAATGTTTAGATAAAATTAACATTGAACTGTTGGTATACAAAATAGGTTGACAATATTTAAGTAACTATTTTATTTTATTTTTAAAGCAATGGCTTTCTTCGAATGAGACAAAATCACATGGACTAGTCTGCTGTATTGTCAGAAATGAACACATCTCAAAATCTCAGTCACCTCTCTGGCACAGATATAGAGAAACGTGTTGTCTGTCAGTCAATATCCCTGCTTTTCAGGATCTCCCATTTGGATATTACTTGGAATTCAGGGAGAATGTGTTTGTGCTATCATAAAGTGATACAAGTCATGAGTTCATCAGGTCTTTTGAGACTTTACATCAGGTTATCCACCTACCCACTGGGTGCAATGGTGGGGAGAGGGGAAGCTTCCTTTCTGCATCATTGCGACCAATCAGGGTTACACTGCTGTTTACACCAGCAGTGGGGAATCGTTTTCAACCCAAGGGCCATACCCACTTTTTGGGAGCTGCACACTTGTACTCCATGGCAAGTCTTTCCTCCATATCCTGCTGAGGACATGCATTTCTCAGCAACAGCTCATTGGAGCTGAGTATGTGGATGGAGATGGGGCTATGGGCATCCATTGGTATGCTATCTCACATTGATAATGACACAATGTGATTGGATTACAGATTTGGGGACACCTGAATTATTGAATACTCATCCAATTCAAAGTGTGCATTAATAATAATTGGATTATTGTTGTTGTTGTTGTTGTTGTTAATAATAATAATAATAATAATAATAATAATAATAATAATAAATTATCAATGCACACTTTGTTAACTTCCATGAATGCCTCTTGACATCTGGGTCCCCAAATCTGCATATTACCCCAGCTACTCAATGCTGGAATTGAGATAAGGGACCATTGGCTAGATTGCCATGGAGAGACCATCTTCTAACATTCACCTCATTTCCCACAGTTCCACACCCTTGTTGTTGTGGTGGTGGTGGTTGTTTAGTCGTTTAGTCGTGTCTGACTCTTTGTGACCCCATGGACCAGAGCACGCCAGGCACTCCTGTCTTCCACTGCCTCCTGCAGTTTGGTCAAACTCATATTGGTAGCTTCAAGAACACTGTCCAACCATCTCATCCTCTGTCGTCCCCTTCTCCTTTTGCCCTTGTACAAAGGGCAATTATTATTGTAAATGAGGGGCATGCCTGGCAGAGAAATCTGGTCAGAAAATAGGCCCCCTAAACATTAAAAAGTTTTCCGTTTACAACTTGGGTGGGTATACCTTAGTGCACTCCTTGGGATGGGATTGGAGTTGGACTCATAATTCTAAAACAGACCCCAAGACACCCAGTGTAACAGAAAAGCACCGATATTCTTCCTATAATTCCAAGTAAAATACAGTTGTAAGTTTTGTGGGCAAGGGGAAGCAGGTTAGGTTATATGATGTCCGAGTGCCTTCTAATTCCTGGATCTAATCCATGGATCCAGTGTTAAAATCTAATGAAGGATCTCCTTGTTGAATTAGCCAGGCAAGGGCCCCAAGTACGGGTCATTAGTATAATAAAAGAAGCTGCTCCGTGCTAGAGGGCAAGTGGGTGGGTCCCCCTCCCTCACCTGACTGCTAATGAGAAAGAAGATGCCAGAGTGCTGTGAGAGAGCTGGTTTAGAAGCAGGCAGCAACTGGAGAGACAGAGCCATAGAATTGTAGGGTTTGAAAGGACTACAAAGGTGATCTAGTCCAACCCCCTGCAAAGCAGGAATCTTTTGCTCAACATGGGGCTTCAACCCACAGCCCTGAGTTTAAGAGTCTTATGCTCTACTGACTGAGGGCCTTCTTGGTGGTGGTGCCCACCATGTGGAATGCCCTCCAATCAGATGTCAAGGAAATAAATAGCTATCTGACTTTTAAAAGACATCTGAAGGCACCCCTGTTTAGGGAATTTTTAATGTTTGATGTTTTATTCTGTTTAATATTCTGTTGGGAGCTGCCAGGAGTGGGCGGGTTATAAATATATTATTATTATTATTATTATTATTATTATTATTATCATCATCATGAGCTACTATGCTTGATTTCTTCTTGAATCCAAGGTTGTGATAAGGCGAGAAGCAAGACCTTTGAGGTGATGAGCACCTCCATTGTAGGCTCAGGTTGTATATGTGTGTAAATAAATCATATATAACACAAGGTCTGTGGTCTCTGCTGCTCCTCATTCCAAGGAAACTGATCCCTGGATAGACACCTGGAACCCCTGGTATCTTGGAGATTGGGGTGGCATGACACAGTGAATTGGCTGTGACTTTGTGGTTGTACCACTGTTACAATCATATTAACTGGACTTTCTGGATTTTGAGCACAGATGTACATTTTCTTTCTCATGCAGGAGATAAAAGGGACGAGAGTTCTGGCTCCTGGCCCAGCATCTATGAATCAACAATTATCTCTTTTGGCAAAAGTATCTGAATCGGGATCTGGGATTTGCCTTTCCCCCCAGGATGCAATCATGGGTTGCTGAAATATCTTAGATATATTCTTGGCTCACCATTGAGAGAAGGAGAAGGACTCATTCCCTTGCCAGATCCTGCTGGATCTTCTGGAATTGGAAGCAGAGCAAAGTAATGTATTTATGGCTACTGATGTTTTTCCACAGAACCTCTAACCTTGGATGAGAAATAGACTGAGCCAATGGCATGGACAGCACTGCTGATCTCTCACCCTGAGCTCTTGAAAGAGAATAGGGTTTGCTGAAGTGATGGTAGGTGTAGGGAAAGATGAGAAACCCATGATGCTCTGCTTGAGAGATTTTGAGCCTATTGGTGGGCTAGATGCACATTGGGTCTAAGCATAAGTGGTCTTATGCTTGTGCTTAAGAGTGAAAGGAAAGACTGGACATCAGGATTTCTGAGTTCCATCTAGACCTTTCCTACTTGATGCTGTTGTGATTTCTTCAATGCTTGCTCTTAAGCCCTGGTGGTGCTCTTCTTACACAGAGATCTGAGAAGACTTTCCAAATTTCTTTATCACTTTTCCATCTCTTTCCTTTTGTGCTTAACACTTTCCCCCTGAATCTTTCTTTATCCTTGCAGTGCCATCTTGGGAGAACAGTGACCCCAGGGGATATATTAAGACAGATCAATGCTGGTTGAAAATAAGGTATGCGAGAAACAGAGTGTTGAATCCACGAATGGTAAGTAGACATCAGAGATAGGTGTCATGGAAATCCAGGTTTTTCTCAAGTTGCTGAATATGAGGTGGGCTCATTATTGCAGATACACTCATTGATATATGTCTTGCTTTTAATGAAAAGAAGATATTGAGTGAAGGCGGTGTAGATGCTAAAAAGGGAGTGAAATCATTTGGATCTGAGTATATTCCATGTCCCAAGCATGCTTAATTGCTTTGACAGTATCTTTGCATCTCTGGTTCTAGTTGTTGTGGGAGCCTATTCCTCTGAATCTGATAATATGGGGAAATGTTCCTAGTTGCATTGTTAGTCATGCTGAAATGGATTTATAGTTGGGAGGGGCTGTAACTTAATGGTACATAGGAAGCTGCCTTTTACCAAATCAGTCTCTTGTTCCATCCAGCTCAGTATTGTCTACATGGACAGGCTGTGTCTCCGCAGGGTTTCAGACCAGGTTTTTTGCTAGCCCTACTTCCAGATGCCAGGGATTAAATATGGAGTTTCTGCATACAAAACAGATCCTCTAACACTGTGTTATGGTCCATGCTTTAAACATTCTTTGCATAAGAAAAGGTTTAAGGTTCTGTCCCCCAGCATCTCAAAGTGGGGCTGGGGGAAATAAATCCTACCTGGAGCCTGGGAGTCTTTCCTTGGAGGTTGGATGGTCATCTTCCATGGATGCTTTAGCTACGATTCCGGCATTGCAGGGGGTTAGGCAAGACGACCCTTGGGATCCATTCCAACACTACAGTTCTGTGGTTCTATGCTTTAATCAGGCATTGCAGAAAAGAAAGATCCAAGGTTCTTTCCTCTGCATCTCAAGGTGGGGACAGGAAAAAAGAATCATACCTGCAACACTGGAGAGTCCCTGCCTGTCACTATTGATAACGCTGGCCTGGACGGACCAATGGTCTGGCTTGGTATGTAGTAGTTTCTATACTGCTAGGTATGCTTGTCATCTGAATGAGTACTACCCAATGTTCTGAAGAAGTGTGCATGCACACCAAAGCTTATACCAAGAACAAACTTAGTAGATCTCTAAGGTGCTACTGGACATTTATTATTATTATTTATATATATATATTGACTGTGTCAGACCAACACAGCTACCTACCTGAAGACTACGAGACTTACTTTTGCATAGAGATGGCAAAGATTGCCCAGGACCTCCATACACACTGCCCAGGCTTGTGCCCAGAGAGGTCACATCAGTGCTGCTAACGCAGTGGCTTGACTTCACCCCCAGAGGCACACTCCATTCTTTCTGGAGACAGACAGATGCTAAGCACTGTTAAGACATTCATGCATTGACTACACCTTTGCTTTTTAAATTTAAAGCACATTGTGGCAAATACAAACCGATCTGCTTGTAGACTATAGAAGAGTCAGCCTATGGAAGAACTGAATCATACAGATATCTGCACCTTTCTTTCTCTCCAAAATATCTGCAATGCACTGAGGAATGCATCTGTTTCTTGGGGTGGGGTAATAGTTTCCTTATTACTAGTTTGGCATAAAAGATTTGAATGAATATTTCTGACTGAATCTTTAATTATGTTCCATAATCATCCAATTTGTATCTTGTGAAAGTTTGAGAATCCACTGGATACTCTGGGTTCTTTTCTAATGAATCACTGAAAGATTAAACAAAGATAATTACAGTTACAGATAGGTAGCCGTGTTGGTCTGCCATAGTCAAAACAAAAAATTCCTTCCAGTAGCACCTTAAAGACCAACTAAGTTAGTTCTAGGTATGAGCTTTCGTGTGCATGCACACGAAAGCTCATACCTAGAACTAACTTAGTTGGTCTTTAAGGTGCTACTGGAAGGAATTTTTTGTTTCAAAGATAATTATTTAAACAAAAAGTACAGTGTGATAACATGTCCTGCTAATAATATTGCTTGGATATATTAAATATATGATCTCTTATGAAGATTAACAGATCTCCTTTTTTAAAAAAAGCATTTTTTTTAATTAACAAGAGGAAAACCTGGACACATCAAGAACAGAGTGTGGGAAACCAATTTTTTTTTTTTGAAAAATTGTATGCATCTTGTCTTTGTGGCTGAGTTGGTAAAATTTGGAAGATCAATAAAAATGATTTGGCAAAAAAATGCATCAATGTAATTTGTGTTGTTTTTTAATTACAGGGAGATCCCTCCTCCACAGTTCACAAATATTTTATTATCGGTGAGAAAAGAGAATTATGAATAATGAATGGATATTATAAAGGTGTACATTTGCATATATGTAACTCTCTCTCTCTCTCTCTCTCTCTCTTGATGGGTAATTTTTTTTAAAAAACCCACACACATAATTAAAGTCCTCAGGATCTTCTTACATTCCTAATATTTTATATCTAGAATGATTTAGAACTACATCAAAAAACAGAAAAATATTCAAATAATTGACAATGGTTATAATTGGAACATCACAATGTATGCTTCTAAATTATAAAGTCAATATCATATTAAAAAGTTTAAAAGATGATATGACTTAATTGAATCTTATCTAAGGTTGCAATTACTAGTGTTGTAGTAGTAGTGGTAGTAGTAATAGTAGCAGCAGTAGTAGTAGCTGACATATGAAAATATCACAATAGTTGCTTTTTCTGTATTGTCTTTGAATAGTAGAATAGGTTGATGAAAATTGTTCATGGTAACACCCACTGTATCTCTCTCCTATTCAGGTCCATCCATCTCCATGAACATCTCCTGCGTCACTGAGTTTGTCTTCCTGGGTCTCTCCAATTCCCGTTCCATCCAGATATTTCTCTTTGTCCTGGTTTTCACCTGTTACACTGTAATCCTATTCGGCAACCTCCTCATTGTGGTGACTGTACATGCGGAGCCCCGCCTCCTCCAGTCCCCCATGTACTTCTTCCTGGCTTGTTTATCCATTCTTGATATTTCCGTGGGTTCCGTCGTTGTCCCCAAGATGATAGCAGACCTGGCCAGCTCTGGCCAGACGATCTCATTTGGTGGCTGTATGACACAGATCTTCTTCCTTCACTTCTTTGGGGGCAGTGAGATGTTCCTCCTCACCCTCATGGCCTATGATCGCTATGTGGCCATCTGCCACCCACTGACATACACCACCAGAATGAACCGCCTACGTTGCACTAGGCTCCTCTTATTCTGTTTGGCTGGAGGCATAATCCACTCTGCCACCCAGTTTATCCTGGTTGTCCAACTCCCATTCTGTGGACCAAATGAACTTGACAATTTTTACTGTGATGTCCCACAGGTGGTGAGACTGGCGTGTGCCAATACCTACATCACTGAAATACTTATGGCTGCTAATAGTGGCCTCCTCTCCCTGGTTTGCTTCCTTATTTTACTACTCTCATATGGTGTCATTCTGGCCACCCTTCAAGGCCACTTCAAGGAGAGTGGATGGAAGGCTCTGTCTACCTGTAGCTCTCACTTGACAGTAGTCAGCCTCATTTTTGTGCCCTGCCTCTTTGTATATCTTGTACCCTTCTCCAGCTCCAGTGTGGACAAAATGGCTTCCTTATTCTACACCATTGTCACCCCTGCACTGAATCCTATCATATATACACTAAGAAACAGAGAAATGAAGAAGGCTATGGGGCGGTGGAAAAACACACTGCATTTTCTTCCATTCTTGTGTAAAAGTAGGTAATGTACAAGTAGTTCTTCCAAGGAGTATTTTGTCAGCTGTAAGAGTGCCTCAGACTTTTCCTGCTTTCTGAATAGCCATGTGACTGGAGTCTACTAATAGTTTTCCCTAGCCATGTTATGGGGTGAAATTTTAAAAGATGCCATCCTAGAGTTTCCTATTTGAAAGAGAAAGTAGAAGGAGGGAAGAAAGCATTCTTGAGTCAAGTGGAAGAGAGCGCATATGTCATAGCAGTTTGAATATTGTATAAGGACCTATGAGGTCTGTCTCCCTTCCATGTCCTCAAAGGGGAGCCCTGTATCTTAAGGCAAACCAGTTTTGAATCAGTAGGGACTTTCAAAAGAATTTTGTGGAGAATGGAGAGGGGACCATTGAGGAAATTGAAGTTTAAAAGTGTGTTGTGGGAGTGATACAGCTAAGGCAGAGGCTTGTAAAAACTGCAGGGGCCCCCTGACATTCCTCTGGGCAATGATTACCTTATACGGAGAGGGGAGTGTCAAGCCTTGACCGGATGAGGTAACAGGAGACTTTGAAAAACGGCCATGCGGCTGGGAGAACAAAAAAGATAATAAAAAGTTGCCGGAGGAGAAAGGCTGGAAGGAGCAGCTCTCCAGCATTATGAAAATACTCGCTGCCTCATTGTGTCTTTTTTCTATGCTGTGCTAAGCAGCACTTGACTGGCTGGCTCCAACAAGTGGTGCCCTCTCTGAGGCTCAATTAAAAGAAGAGGAAAACTTAAAAGAAAGGAGGCTGACTGAAGAAAGCAGTTGAGACGGACTTCAAAGGCTAAATAAAGGAAGCAGTGGGACGCTGACTTCAAACTTCAAAGGAAACCGTAAGAGGCTTCTCGATCATCGACTCACCCCGCCCGGAAAGGGCTACTCAGCGCTGATTGCATCTACGGATCCCTGGTGAGTCGATCCCTATTATATTAATTTTAGAAATATGGGCAATTCCCTGTCATCTCCGCAACAGAAATTTTTAAAAGACTTACAATTTCTCCTGTCCTCCAACCAATTGGAAGTTCCTGAGGGTGATTTGATACAGCTCATTCTAGCCATTGATGAACATTGTCCTTGGTTTCCAGCAGAGGACACATGGGAGCTAACACAATGGGATAAGATCGGAGCACATTTTCATGGACATCCCAGTTTTGGTGTTCAAATTTTAAATGCTTGGTGTAAAATTCGTTATGCTATGGGCTCTCTATCACCAAAAAATATCTCCATGGCTACATTGCCAAAACAACCTTCAGCTTCATTCATTCAGCATGCTGCTATGCCATGTGTTCCAGCACTTGTTTTGCCAGCAGCCCCAGACCCCAAACCTCCAGATTACAGTGCCTCACCAGAGGACCCAATCCTGCAAAAATACAGTGGTCTGGCTGGAAATGACCCTGCTCTTTCAGCGGCAGAACAAGCTACCCCCTTTCAACATGCAGTACTTGCCTGTTCCTTATCACAGGATACCATGGCATTCCCTGTTATTGTGCCCCCTGCTGGTGCTCCAGCAGGAACTCAAGCCCAGCACCAACCTTTTGACTTTAAAATCTTGAAAGAGCTTCAATTGTCAGTTAGGACAAATGGACTGCAAGCTCCATTTACACAAGCTCTTTTGGAAGCCACATCAGCCCAGCTGTTGGTTCCAGATGACATCAAGCTTTTGGCACGTACAGTTTTACCCCCATCAGCAGGTGTATTGTTTGCCCATGAATGGGAAATCACCTGTCGTGCTTATGCTCCTGCTTTACTGCAACAAGCAAGAGGGAATAATCCTAATCTTACCCTCGCAGATGTGATGGACGCTATGATGGGGCGTGGGCCCTTCGCTCAGGCCTCAGTACAAGCCACACTGTTGCAGATCTTATTGAGGGATACTGCTCTTGCTGCTCAACAAGCAATGAGAAAAATCCCGGAACCCTCCAGTATTCAGTCTAGGTGGGGTTCAATCAGACAAGAACCTAGAGAATCATATTCTTCCTTTATGGACAGGCTGCTTACAGCAGTGAGTAGACAAATTGAAAATCCTGAAGCCAAACAAATAATTATCAAACAATTGGCCTTTGAAAATGCAAATGAGGATTGTAAGGTTGCGTTGCGCCCGATAATACACAATCCTACCACAGACACAGCAGCTATGCTTCGCATTTGTCAGTCTGTAGGTACAGCCACCCACAAGGCTCATCTGCTGGTGGCAGCGTTAAATAAAAACCAGCCTGTAGCCACCGATAAAACATGCTTTCAGTGTGGCAGACCAGGACACTTTAAGGCGCAATGTAGATCCATGCAACAGCCTAGGCGTCCTTCTACCAAATGTCCAATCTGCAAAAAAGGTTTTCATTGGGCCAATCAATGCAGATCGCTTCCTCAAAACCAGCAGCAGGGTCAGTACACTGCCCAAAATCAGCAAGGACAACAGCAGGGAAACCGGCAGCCGGGCCCACCCCGGGCCCAGACAAACCAATAGGGGACCCCCCGGAATACAGAGAAACAGCACCAAGGCTCCGCCTGACCCAGGACGTGGAATTCCATTTGACTTTCTGCCCTTTAAAGACACATGTCCTCACTGAAACAGGGTTGGACGATCATGCCACTTGTCTGGTATTGCCTTTATTATCTGTGCAAACAGTAGGAATTCATGCGGTACCGATGCTAACACATGGACCATATGTGAATTTCCCTGAGATCACGCTATACGCAGATCGCCCATGCAGAATACAGTCAAATACCTCAGTGGCGAAGATTATCATTTCCCCCCCATCCGAACAACCACCCTTAATTGCAGCAGCCATGGGCATTACAGCCTCACGCCCTTCCTTGTCTCTGACAGTGGGAGGTCGACGCATTGAGGGAGTTCTGGACACAGGGGCGGATGTAACAGTTGTGGCTAAATCTGCTTGGCCATCCAGTTGGCCCACCTGTCCAGCCTCACAAGTTATTGGTGTGGGAGGTGAATCACAGGCACGGCGCAGTCTCCACCCAATACTCATTCAAAGCGATAGCGGGGTTCAGATCACCCTCTATTCGTTAATAATGGACATTCCAATCTCCTTATGGGGGCGCGATATTTTGGCTATTGCAGACACCAAATTGGAGTCAAATTTATTCTAAGGGCCGCCCCTGCACTCCCTCGCACGGCACTGCCATTACGATGGATCACTACTACCCCAATATGGGTACAACAGTGGCCTTTATCAAGAGAAAAATTAGCAGCGGCGGCCCAGCTTATTTCAGAACAATTGACCCTTGGCCACACTGAATTGTCCACATCTCCCTGGAACAGTCCAATTTTCGTTATTAAGAAAAAATCAGGAAATTGGCGTCTTTTACAGGATATGAGGAGAATTAATCAACAAATACAGCCAATGGGAACGTTACAACCTGGCATGCCAAATCCAAATATGCTCCCACGAGAATATCAGTTGGCTGTGATTGATTTAAAGGACTGTTTTTTTTCTATCCCATTGGATCCAGCAGACAGGGAACGGTTTGCTTTTACATTGCCAGTATATAACAATTCGCAGCCCCCCCCAGCGATATCAGTGGGTTGTTCTGCCACAAGGCATGTGGAACTCCCCTACACTTTGCCAACATTTTGTGGATGAAGCATTGAAACCTTTCCGCATGCGCCACCTAGAGGTCATATGTTATCATTACACAGATGACATTTTGATCGCTGCTAAGGAACTCCCGCCTGGCATTCTTCAAGAACTTTCTGCCACGTTAGCAGAAGCGGGACTCTACGTAGCACCTGAAAAAATTCAATTGACGTTGCCCGCCACCTACTTGGGACATAAAGTCTCTGCACAAGTAGCACTGCCTATTGTTCCCCAACTGACTATCCCTTCAAACATGAAGCTTGTGCAATTGCAACAACTTCTTGGGCATCTGAATTGGGCTCGCTCTTTCCTTGCATTACCTACCAGCACATTATCACCATTGTTTTCAGCGCTCGCAGGACACAAGGATCCAGCAGATGTAATCCAGGTCACTTCGGTAATGATCACTGCATTACAAACCGTTAATCAGCACCTGCGATCTATTGTCGTGGACAGGATCACAGAAGCCGCTGCACATGAGCTTCACCTGGCAGTGTTTGCTACAGCCTTATTGCCAACAGGGATCTTATATGCGCAGACGGACAAGAAGAAGACTATATGCATTATAGAATGGTTACATCTACCACATACCCCTCCAAAGAACATTTATTCAGTAATTGAATCCACTTCAGACATTGTCATAAAAGGCCGTTCTCGTGCCTTGGCCTTGAGCGGTTTTGATGTTGCATCAATCTATTTGCCTTTTTCACAGACTGAACAGCAGCATTTATTGATCACTAATGCTGCCTTGCAAATCGCTTTGGCCGATTTTATAGGTGTCATCACCTTTAACCCTCCAAAGGATGAGCGTTTGACATTTCTAACACAGGTCACCTATGTTCTGGTTACCCCCTTGTCTCTCACACCTCTCCCCTCTGCATTGACCCTTTTCACAGATGGAACAAGAACTAGGGGGGTAGTGACATGGGAGGAGGAAGGAAAATGGAAATGTTTATTTACCCCTCCACAGTCTTCTGCTCAGCGAGCTGAGCTAGCGGCTGTGATTCTTGCCTTTCAATCCTTTCCTACTCAACCTTTCAATCTTATTGTGGATACTCAGTATGTGTATCGCATTTTTGCTGTCTTACCAATATCTTATACAACTCTTTCCTTGGATTCTGACTTGCTTTCTTTGTTTCTTGCCCTGCAGGCCTTACTTCAGCACAGAGAGTTCCCTTATTATGTTGCACATCTTCGCTCCCACACGTCACACCCAGGGTATTTAGCAGAAGGCAATGCAAGGGCAGATTCAGCGTTGAGGGACATTTCTGCCTTTTCTCTCTTTTCTGACCCTGTATTATGTCATAACACCTTTCACCTCCCTGCGAAAATGTTGGCAAAGCAGTTTTCTATTCCTTTGGCCCAAGCTAGGGATATTGTGTCCCAATGTGTTTCCTGTTCTAAATCTCAGCTGGCCGTTCCTTTTGATGCTGTCAATCCTAGGGGCACGTCTGCATTGGCGTGTTGGCAGATGGATGTCACACACACACCTGTGTTGGCTCCACTCTCCGAGGTTCACCTCACGGTGGACACCCACTCTGGATTCATATGGGCTATGCCCACGAGGGGGGAAACAGCTCGTCATGTGATCCAGCACACCATTCGCTGTTTCTCAGTCATGGGTAAACCTGCGCGCATCAAAACTGATAATGGTCCAGCATATATTTCTAAAACATTTTCGGAATTTTGTATGTTGTGGAATGTGAAATTAACTCATGGTATACCCTTTAACTCCACAGGGCAAGCGATAGTGGAAAGAGCGCATGTGACGTTCAAAACACTATTGCTTAAACAGCTTGGCGGCCGAAGTATACCAACAGCAGACAACCCTTCGGCAGTCCACCAAGTTCTTTTTGTCCTTAACCATCTTTTATATCCACATAATAGGACCCATACGCCTGCGGAATTGCATTTTAGGAAGGAGGAGGCACTCCCTCGCCCCTTGGTGGTGTACCGACGCTTGCCTGATCCCGCATGGCATGGACCTGTCCCGCTGATTACGTGGGGACAAGGATACGTGGCAGTGGACGTCGAGGACAAGCCTTTGTGGGTTCCAGCTCGATGCGTGCGGCCATGGCGAGCATCTTCAACCGCAGAAGCGCCTTCCTAACCATTTGCCTTGCCATCCTTTGCTGCACCGTTATACAAGGAAGAGAAGCAGACGACCCAGTCCAGTTGAAACCACCATATTTCACCTTATCAGCTGGCAAGCCGCAGTCGTCAGAATCCTACTCTGGCTGGCAGCATCCACAGCTCAGCAACAAAGAACAGCTTTGTTGAATAAGACTTTTAGGGGAGAAAATTATCATAAGATATGGAGGAATAATATTTTTGTGCAAGATATGATTAAGTTTACTAGTTTATTGCATGCTTCTAAATGTTGGTTATGTATGCACATGCCCCCTTTTGCCAGCCATTCAGGCATAATGCTTCATGGTGTGCCTGTCAATAGATCTTTTCGATTTACAAATATTATATCCCCTAAGCATACTTTTTGGCCTCCAGTACAATTGACCCTCCATGAACCTGCCCCCATTTGTTTTCAAATTAGAGAGGGGAAAGAATCATGGGGCATATATCCAAACTGTCAATATACATTGAAATTCATGTTTAATAGCTCTTGTTCTCTTACAGGAACATACAGTGACCAATCTCAGTGCTGTAGGAGTGACACGAGTGCATGGCTAAAAACTAGGAAAGAAACCTACCATGCAAATTGGAGTCTGAATTCTTCTATCCCTGGCTTAGCAAATGCCGCAGATGAGCAATTTCATATCAGTTCCTTATTTACTGAAGCCTTTAATTGGTCCCAACAGAGTAGTAATATCAGCTATTTACTCCAAAGAGAGTTATGGTTGCTTTGTGGCGAAAAAGCATACAAAGCCATTCCTCGAAACCTCACAAGCACATGTACCTTAGGTATCGTGGTTCCGTTGTTGTATAAGGTTGATAAGTTACCATCTTCTCTTAGACTAAGAAATCGTCGGGAGGTTAATTCACCCATAAATCAATACATCGGTACCCAGATCTCTCGGGCCTTGCTGCCCTCAGTGGGTGCAGCAATGAACTATAGGGACCTCCATCAGCTAGCAAATTGGACTGAGGGATTATTCAATGATACCATAAAAGCTTTGAAGGAACTCAACCAGGAGGTGTCCGCAATGAGAGAAGTGGTTTTACAGAATCGTTATACTTTAGATGTGATTTTAGCCTCAAAAGGAGGAGTTTGTGCACTTGTTCATTCTCATTGTTGTATGTTTATTCCTGATAATAATGTCAGCATATCTGCGACGATCGACCATATGGAAACTATGGTAGCCCACAATCCGTTTGCCCCCCCTCCTTCCGTTGATACATGGGCATGGTTATATTCTTGGCTTCCGGATGGAAGTTGGCTTCAACATTTATTAATTTTAGTGATCATTATAGTAGTTATTTGCATTATTTTGTGTTGCTGTATTCAATGTATTCCTTCTTTAATCTCTATATGTACTGCATGGTTCTCCAGTCCGCGGCCCGCTTCCGGTTTCACAAGAGTCGCTTATCGCGCTCGATATAATCGTGTTGGAACGGACATTTATGACTCTGATTAATAAAATAAAGAAAGAGGGCATGTGGGAGTCATACAGCTAAGGCAGAGGCTTGTAAAAACTGCAGGGGGCCCCTGACATTCCTCTGGGCAATGATTACCTTATACGGAGAGGGGAGTGTCAAGCCTTGACCGGATGAGGTAACAGGAGACTTTGAAAAACGGCCATGCGGCTGGGAGAACAAAAGAGATAATAAAAAGTTGCCGGAGGAGAAAGGCTGGAAGGAGCAGCTCTCCAGCATTATGAAAATACTCACTGCCTCATTGTGTCTTTTTTCTATGCTATGCTAAGCACCACTTGACTGGCTGGCTCCAACATTGTGTGGCTCTGTGCGTGTCAGCATTTTCTCATGCATGTACGAAACACTGGATGTGTGTGTAATGCAGTAGATTGTCTATTTCCAGGGTCTCCTGCCATCTTTGCTTGGCTTGGGGAGTATGGGAACTTCAGAGCACCCTTCTTCCAGCCTGCTACCGCTCTCCACTACACTCAAAAAAGGATGAAACTGCAAATCTCGTAGACCCGCTAAGAGAAAATGAGGATGCCAAAAGGCATAGCTGAAGAATGCACATGTTCCCCCCGCTCCCATGCTAAAGGCTATGCAATAAATCTGAAATATTTATTTGCCACAAGATTATGTGTGTGCGTTTCTGTATGCCCCCCCGGCTGAATATAGTCATCCCCCCCGAGGTGACGTTCAGTATACTTTACATGACCATCAGCTGATTGCCAGTGCTTGCAAAGCAAAGTGTGTGGGTTTGTGGGCACCACTGATTATTGTTGTCCTGGGGGGGGGGAATCCTTTAGCACCACTTTTATCTTTACCTGACACACAGCTGACATAATACATCTTATATGATATCAGGTGTAGGGTAGGGTGCCTAACTGTATCCTTCCAAATGGTTTGTGGTACAAAAGTTGAAATTTTCCTTCCCCGAGCACTTTAGCCCCTCTGTAAAATCACCATCCTCCCCATATCAACTAAACAACAACAACAAACCCAAACCATAACATTACACACTTAATGAAACATGCCATTAGGTCCTCAGGTTGTCTTTAACTCCAAAAATTATTTTTATGCTCTTTCCCCCTCCCTTTTTGCTGTATTTTATTTTATTTATTACATTTATATACCACCTTTGTCTTCCAGGGATCTCAGGGATCATAAGAGTTGGAAGGGACCCCCAAGAAAGGTCATCTAATCCAACCCCCTGCAGTGCAGGAAGCTCACGTGTATCTAATAAGTGTTTCTTAAATACGTATATTTTAACAGCTGATTTTATTACTCTTTTGATTACTCGTTTACTCCTATTTGTTTTTAACTTCTGGCTTCCTATCGATGATCTAAACATATATTTTCTATTTTATGCAAATAGGAGATGCTATTTACAATATAAATACAATATAAATAAAAAGATAAACAGTGTTACACTTCTGCCAAATTCACTAGCATTTTTTAAAAAATTGAAGCTAATACAGTTAATACTTCAATAAAGTGCTGATCTGTACAAAGAAAGATAACCACGTCTAACCTATGATGTAACACACACTCTCTCCCTCTCTTTCATGAGTTAGCATGCCCAGTTAAGGAAAGAGATACTTATGTAGAGATTTAGCTTCCTATTTTCCCTAATGGGCAGGTGCAAAGTCTCTGTGCATACGGGACTCTTCTATAGGAGCCTTCCAGAACCAGTGGGGCAAGGCCAAGTTTCTAGGAAGAGTGAAATACCGTCTTTCGTTTCTGGATGCAAGGAAATAGGTATATGTTGCTGGAGCATTTTCTATGATTTTATAATCGGGGACCCTTGTACAGTCCTGTTGTCTCTCTATGTCCATGATTCTTTGCCTAACCATGGATCTAGCTTGGCCCAGGCCCATAGTTATGAGGGTTTGGGGAGAAAGGCCCAGTTTCCAATTCTATTGCCTCTTCCTTCTCCAGTTTGAGCCAATCCCAAATCTAAGTAAGACATGCTGCCTCATAATAAATTTTGAAAGCTGGAAAAGAAAAGCCTCCCCTTTCTTTTATATCTGTGAGTATCTTGTATTTTATCTGAGGACTTTTCTCATTCCAGATAAATCTTACTATCTCTTTTTGCCATTCTTTGAAGCATGAAGTGTTACTTATTATCAGTATTGTCTGGAAGTAGAACAATGAAACAATGTTTCATTAATTAAATGACAGTGTTAAGCAGTATCTAAATTGCTCAAACAAATAAACAGATGCTGAGAAAGAAATTGACATTGTTTCATTAATGTTTCATTAATCCTACCCCTCCCTCAGTATGCTTCAAAGAGCAATTCTTAAAGCACTCATTGCTTATTAAGAAGAAAATGTACAATGTATTTCTTAGCAGAACTTCATATTGAGCAGGCGTGCCAACTTGAATAAAATATTGATCAATCACAAGATGTGGTGCATGCACACCATTTGAATGGCAATGCCCATCAATCTTTTTGTGGGAGGGGCAGCCCCTTCAAATATTTTATTTAGGGGGCCAAGGGAGTTAGCTCCTATGTTTTTGAAAAATTATTTTAACAAGTAGAATCCGCAACAAAACAATAGTATTGAATGCTGATGATTAGGTACACAATTTCATTTATCTCCCTCCCCCCCCTTCAAGTTTTCATCCATTGCCATCGAGTACCCAAAATTTACTTTGGGTTCCTTGGAACGTTTCCACCTTTAGGATTTTTTTTTCTTCTTCTGCAAATTTCCCCCTCATCCCTGCTATACATCCCTCTTGAGTGTGGCCCTGCAGGGTTTTTTTGGGTTTTTTTTTTTGTTTTTTTGTTTACAATCAAGTGCTATATATATATATATATATATATATATATATATATATATTATAACATGTGGCTACATAATGAATGACACCCAGAGCCTCAGCATCAGAATTAGAGGGAATGATAGTAGCCTAAGAGCCCTATCTATTGGAGTAAAAGCAGATATTAGTCAAATCAGAGCATTGGAAAGGGTCAGGCACAAGGGAATCATGTATGGGAAAGTGCTATAAATTGTCTTTGTAAGCACCTATGCCCTGGGTCCACAATCTGCAAATAATTCCTTGGGACCATTTTATGCTTTCTGCAGACCACAATAAATCTTTATCTCTTTCCACAGTGCTTGTAAGTGTTTATTTGGCTAAAAGAACCAGCGTATCTCCAGACATCCTTTGCAGGGTAACATTTTTACAAAAGCCGCATTTCCAGATTTGGGGTATGTAAAAAATGAATCACTTCATCTCCTCTAATGTTTTGTGGGCAGCTAGCCTGAAATGTGTGAAGAGCTGCACTTCTGGAATTACCACTGAGGGACGCGGGTCTGTGCTGTGGGTTAAGCCACAGAGCCTAGGACTTGCCAATCAGAAAGTTGGTGGTTCGAATCCCCGCAACAGGGTGAGTTCCTGTTCCTTGGTCCCTGCTTCTGCCAACCTAGCAGCTCGAAAGCACATCAAAGTGCAAGTAGATAAATAAGTACCACTCCAGCGGGAAGGTAAACGGCGTTTCCGTGCACTGCTCTGGTTCGCCAGAAGCGGCTTAGTCATGCAGGGCACATGACCCGGAAGCTGTACGTCGGCTCCCTCGGCCAGTAAAGTGAGATGAGCGCCGCAATGCCAGAGTCGGCCACGACTGGACCTAATGGTCAGGGGTTCCTTTACCTTTACCTTACATTGATTATTGCTTTCATTTGATGGATCAGTGGTCTCGTTAGATCGTAAAATTCATTTTAAATTGCTGTTTTAGGGGTTGTTTTTAAAAGTCTGGTACAGATCAATCTGTTTTGCATTACTTTCTATGGGAAAGTTTTGGAACGCTTTGGTTTTGGAATGGACTTCCAGAACGGATTAGGTTTGAGAACCAATGTACCACTGTATTAATTTTGTAAAAAGCTCTTATTGCGATTTATATGGAAATCGTACAGTTTGGTTATGCACTTTTGGGAGTTTTGTTTATTGCTTATGATTATTTCTATTATGTTGTCATTACAACTAATTTTTCATGTGGTGAGCCAAACATCATGGTTTGAACTTGGAAAGGTGGGATACAAATGTATATATGTATGAGTGTATTTGCTTCACTTAAGGAGCTGCAATAGGTTAGTGAAAAATTCATTTGTGTGTGTGAGTTTGTGTTTGCTGGCGCGCTTTATTCCATTGTAAACAGACAGATCTTTGCAGCTTTTCCACAGGAGAAGCTTGTGCAGAGGGCTCTTTGGAACTTGAGAAACTACACTAAATCCTTCTCCTTGCTATGCTGTTATTCTGTGTCCAGCTCTTTGTTTGTTGGTAGGTTTAGTCGCCGGCCTATAGAGCGAGATGAGCGCGTAACCCCAGAGTCATCTGCGACTGGACCTAACGGTCAGGGGGTACCTTTACCTTTACCTAGGTTTTTTTTGCAGGGGTTTGTCCATTCAGACGTGCAGCTTTCTCCATCCCCTGGCAACTTGCCATGTTATAGCATAGAATAACTTTTCATTTTAATTCTGCTGGTTGCAAAAAATAAAATAAAAAATGAGAATGTCTTTGTTATCATCATTAGTGCCTATTATAATCTTCACTATTGTTATTGCATAGAATCACAGAATTGTAGAGTTGGAAGGGATTCCAAGGATCATCTGCTCCAACCCCTTGCAATGAAGGAATCTCAGCTAAAGCATCCATGACAGATGGTCATCCAACCTCTGCTTAAAAACCTCCAAGGAAGGAGAGTCCAATACCTTCTCAAGGTCTCTGTTCCACTGTTAAACAGCTCTTACTCTCAGAAAGTTTTTCCTTAGAATCTCCTTTTGCATAAGGGGGCATGGCTTGCCATGCAAAGGTCTTCTACAGACATCCTCTTGAGAGTTTGCTGGTGAGAAAGCCAGTGGGTAGGGAGAAAGCCAATTGGCTTCCTGCTAGGGAAGCCAATTTGAGGGGTGCTAGGGGTTTTTCTCTACTGGTGCTGCTGGGACCATCACTTGCCTTGGAAACCTGCATTGGCAAAAGGGCCTCGTAATGTCATGGGGTTTTTGTCTCTCTCCAAAGAACACCACCTGAGCAATGCTCACAGCTACCCTTTTAAGTTGAGCTGGCATGAGAGCCTGTTTATAATGTAGTGCTTAGAACAGGGATGGGGTCCATTTTCCAGGCAGAGAACCACATCTCTCCATGAGCAGCCCTCCCGGGACCATCTTTGAGTAATGGGTATAGCCACAGGCAAAAGCAGGTGGAGCAAAGATCGGGAGTCTTGCCTTTGTCAAATGGGGTACATTTTAGCCACACAAATGGCAGGATAATAATAAGCATTAGGAAGAACTTACCCAACCTGATGCTTTGAGATTCTCAAAGATTTCAACTCTCATCAGCCCTAGCCAGGATGGCCAGTGGTTGAGGATGATGGGAGTTGGAGTCCTTTGGATCACATTTGTGGATGCTATAAGTAGTTCAAACCTTTTTCTTTGCTGAATGGGCTGGATGCAGCTCTATTGCTACTATTACTGGTGCCTATTAAGACCCTTTCTGCAGAACTCAATATTTTGGTATGGCAACACCTACACTTACCCGCTGAATTGCAGGAATTGGGAGAAGAAAAGGCTAAGGCGTAAAGCCTGCACAAATCCTGAGTCAAGTCCCTAAGACATTTGGATGGTGCTCTGCACGCTTCCCTTTGGACGACATCAGCAAGGCCGAGGACGTGGGTCTTCCCATCTGGGCAGCCCAGGACCTCCATACACATTGCCTAGGTTTGTGCCACAGAGAGGTCAGTTCCGTGCTGATAACACAGTGGTTTTACTTCACCCCCGGAAGTGCACTTCGTTGTCTTTCAAGACAGATGGATGCCCACAGCAACAATTATTTCTTACATTTTCTAACTACACTGCCTGTTGCAATTGAGTTCATCATGGCGGGGAGTCTTAAGCTACTCAGTTCCAGACAACCAGACAACCTCAGTTCGAATCCCTTTCTGCAGTGAATGGCAAGCAAACTCTGGGCTGAAAGACAGGAACTTCAGAAACACCAACTTTGCTTTATTGATTTTTTCCCAGCAACAAGTACAGCAGAGGTATGATACATCCCATGATACATGACATCATTTTGGGGGGAACTTCCACCAGGAGAAATCAATCAAGCCATCATCAGTAATGTTTCCCAGTTTAAGAGATAATGAAATGGGTTGAAACCTCAGGTGTTATTCAACCCCTGGGTGAAGGTGAATGGGTGAAGGTGTTAGATGGTATCCTGTCATGCAAAGGTAACATTCCCATTTGCTGCTTTGCAACCTTTGTCACTGACTAACCCCACTTTGGGCTCTGGCCTTGCACATTGCTGTCATGTGGTCATGGAAGTGTGCTCATAAAGGAAGATGGACCTCAGGCTGAAAAAGTTTCCTCACTGCTGTCATAAAGAGGAAGCTGTCCTCCAGTACACTTCTTTTGATTTCTCAGTGAGGAAGTATAATCTGCCAAGCAGAAGAATCACAGAATTGTGAAGTTGGAAGGGACTTCAGGCTTCATCTAGTTGAACCCTGTGCAATGAAGGAATCACAGCTAAAAAAATCTGTGACCAATGACCATTGAACCCTCAAAGGAGAAGGTTCAGCTGCTGAGTGGTTCTTACTGTCAGACATATGAATATTACCCATTCTCTGTCAGTATTGCTGAGAAGATTCCCAGAGGATTTTTCCAAGCAAAATCTGCCCAACAACCACTGACAGACACTGGATAACATTCTCCTGATTGGCAGAATATTTCCTCCCTTTTCTCTCTCATGAGAGCCCTCTGTCCAATTTCCCTCAAAACTAGCAGACTTGATGTTCAGAGGCAGGAATCTTCTGCCTGCCAACTCTGCTCCATTTGGATTTAAAATTTAAAAGAAACCAATAGCAGACCAGAGGAGATGACTCTAGTTGCAAATTTGAATTTCCAAAAAACAAAGTAACAGATCCTGACTTTACTAAATATTGAGGGAAAAATATCAAATGAAGAAATTAGAATCTGAAAGAGAAAGACAATGATTGATATTTTTCTTAAACATATCATTTCCCTGATTATATGCATGCAGAAACAAATGCATGCATTTAACAATTTTTCAAAATAAAAAAGAAAAGCCCTCAGAGAGAGGTGCTGAGAGATTTAGTTGAGCCCTAACAGCAGATAATCAAAACTGGTGCTATTTTACATGTTCACTTTTGCAACCATAAGCATACAGCCATGAAAGGGCTGCATCATACTCTGCATAATTTCTATGTAAGATCAAAAATTGTAACTATTGGGCCTGCACTAAGGCGCAGTCCCTTGTAGACATTTGTTTTCCAGCAGGAGAGGACAAAGAGGACTCCTCTGTAGCCAACTAAATATTCTGTAAATTGAAAATATCAGAAGCCAACCACTAGGAGCTTTATGGCTTCTGAAAATTTCCACATATGCCATCAGTTATAGGGCAGGTAACTTTTGGAAATAGATTTGTGGGCTGAATTAGGACCTCTTTTAAGCCAAATTTGGCCTGTGGGTTAAAGAATCCCCACCACTGGCTGAGGAAGTGGCAGTCCCAGAAGTGCACCCCTTTTTCTTTCAGGCCAACCACCCACAAAATACTAGTGATTTGTTTTTGGCATACCCCAAAACTGGAAGTGCTGCCCTGATAGAAAAACCACTGCAGCTATCATTCCATGAAATCCAGGATCTCAAAAGAGGTTTCTTTGCATTCATTTGTCAACCAATTCTGCCATACCCCACCTAAAAAGTAATGGATGTTCAGTCCATTCTGATTCTTGGAGCTTTAGAATTTAGGAATATAGGGAACTGTCTTATACAGAGTCAAATTGTTGATCCGTCCAGCTCAGTAAAATCTACACTGGGCATATGCAGACTGATAGCTGCTTTCAAGGGTTTCAGAGAAAGAGTCTGCACCTGAGACTTTCTGAATGTGAATTATATGTGTTACCATTATGCTTAGGTCCTTCCCCAAAGTAAGGAAAGCAGGTAAAGAGAAACACTGATGGTGAAGTACAAGAGCCTGGACAGAGACAATTTTAAAGTACCATAAACCAGAGGAAAGAATTGGCAGCCTATTGGTATGTTATTTGGGGTTAAGCAGCTGCCGGTGGCAATGGGACATAAGTAGGTGGCTTAGAATCATCAGTAAAAGCCAGGTCACGGCAGTACAATATGTCATCCTTGCCCAAACCCAGCTTGTATTGCCAGAAATAAATGTTGGTATTTGGAGGCAGAGTGAAGCTGACTTTTTCAGAGACATCAGTTGCATCACTCCATGTTTCTTCTGTGCTGTCAATACTTTTCCCACCATATTGAGCTGACAGGGAGAATTGTGCTGTCAACAGTAATTTGGTGAGACCTTCTGCCCCAACTGTAACACTCGAAGCTACTTTCCAGTTGTGTTCCATGCTGTGCATCTCTTTCTTAGCATATCCAACCTTCTTGGTAATTTGCTGTTCCCAAGCAACACTTATTTTGGCATCATTTCTGACAGTTTTGACAGACTGCCATACACCAAATGCTTGACCATGATTTATAGACACGCCTCCAGGGAGGAAGTTGAGCACATTAGCATGGAAGGAAATTGTGGAAGGGTTTTTACCCATCATGTCTTCGACTCGGTAAAACTCAACTCCCCATTTGTTATTTGGTTTCACAAGGTATATTTTGTCCTTGATTCCCCAGTAATACAGACCGTCTTTGAGAGTTGCGTAAATAGTAGCTTCAATGGCATTTTGGTCTGTATGCATATTGGTGACACGGCGGTACCACCCCCTCTTTTTGAATATAATGTAAAAGTACTTATCAAAAGAGAAGTAATGGTCTCCGTTTTGGCAGTTGCGATGGAGAGTGTAGGTCTTACTATCACCGTCAGTGTTCAGGTTGGTCACTCGGCGGTAAGAGTTCCCCTTGATGATGTAAAAAAAGTCATCCTTATCGGCCAGATAGTGGTCTCCACCACGGACAGAGTTGTGAAGACCAAATATCTCCAGGTCTTTCCCTGCATGGAAATCAGTAGATCTCAAGTAGCAGCCCAGGTCGGAACGGACAATGTAGTAATACTTGTCCACACCACAGAAATCAATTCCTTTGGTTTTGCTCTTGGGAAGTATTCCATGGACCTCTTTAGAAGGAAGGAAGAAATGGCTAATTAGTTCTCTCACTTGGTTAATTGTTGTTCAGCGTCCTTGCACCAACCTATTCCCAATGCATATTTCTTAGAGAAAAACCTGTTTTCTTATCTAGTTACAGCAAAAGCCAGTCAGAAATTGACTCACCTGGCATAGGTCAGGCAAAGATTATATTTCTCTGCCATCCTCTAAATGCCCTCCTGCAGGACACTCCATTCTATTCCATCTCCTGTGTGCTTTCCATTCCCCACACCCTCAACAGTCAGTCAACATTCTGTGGCAATTCAGCAAGCTTAGGTCTCACGGTGTTGTTTTCCCTCCCAATTAATTACACCAACCCACACATTCCTGATATTTGTACTGTGAGAATGTAGGATATTCTGTTGGCCTCTTGATATTTTCTGATTATTTGTGCACAAATTGTGCTATTTCGCTACAGGATCTATGACATTCACCTCTGAGATACCATCACTGCTTTGATATTATTTATGAAATAGCAGTCTAGTAGTTTTTTAATTAAAAAACACTATATAAATTTAAAGGTTTTTCCCCCACCCCTGCTCTAGACACTAATGTTCTGTTTAAAAGAAACCATTACCAAGCTCAAACTGTTCAATACTCACCATTTGGAGCTGGGACTGAAAGCCCCTGATCACATATGAAGAACAGGAGGAACAAGAGGATTTGTTCCATCTTTCTTCTACTTAGAGCTCTGAAGCGCTGCAGCCATTTATTAAATAGCAGGTGTGAGGGGCTGTAGAGGAGGGTCCTGAAAGATCCTGGCTAATCACATGGGCATATAACACACCTGGTCTTGTGGATCCAGATAGGCAGCATTTCCTGGCTGCTTTCCAGATCCAAAGGTTTGCAGAATTTTATTGCAAGAGGGCAGACAAACAGGACCCTCTCATAGCAAGCATACCTCTGTTTAAGGCCAAGTTGGAATGCTGAGAGTAGCCTCCCACAGAGCATCCATGGGGTTGCCCTTTGATATTTCTGCATTCCCCACTAGTCACATGGGAAATGTTGCCTGTGGTCCCTTGCAGATGACCTGCTTGTTGAGCATACATTCTCTCTTGCCTCCTGCTTCCAGAAGGGTGATGGCCCAATGGCAGGGAGCCTGCACTACATGCAGAACATCCCAGGTTCAATACCCAGGATCCTCACATAGGGCTGGAAGATGTCCTGTGTCATCTAGTTACTTAACTCACTGGCTTCAGGGATGGGACATAGATATGCATTGTATAATTAATTCACATCTTCATGAACTCAATAATCTCAAGTCACCTGGCTATGGTTCTATGCCACCAGTATTCACTGACAGGCATCTGTTGGCCACTCTGCGAACAGGAAGCTGACCTATTGTGGTTGATCCAACAGGGCTCTTCTGATGTTCTCCACTGGTTTAATAAATAATAAAAGGGGAAAAAACAGCCAAAGACCAGATTCTGAAAATGAGAGACAAAGCAAAAAGCTGTAAAATCAGTTGCGAGAAAGCAGGGAAGCAAAGCAGGGAAATTTCAGCAGAAGGTAGCAAAACTAGTTTTTTTATGAGTGGCTCATGCTTAAGATTAATAACCTTTTGAAAAATGTATGTTACGGTTTGGGGGGATGTCCCCCCGTTGACCAATAAATTCATCCATGGGGCAGAGATCAAGTATGTCATTAACACATTGACCTGCAGAGGAAGATATACCGGACCTTCATGGTTGCAAAACAATTCTGCCAGATTTAATATAGTGTTAAATCTGGCAATGTGAAGCCCCCTCTTTCTTTCGCATCGGTTAACAATTTATATTTATTTATTCTTCGTCTCTTCCCCTGCCAGATAAATCTAGAAATATCTTTTTGCCATTCCTTGAGGCTTCCTGTGCTGGTGATCACTAGTATTGACTGGAATAAAAATATCATACATGGCAATTCATTCATTTTTATAACTGATATTCTTCCCCCATTCTTCCTTCTACAAATTTCTAAGTTTCTCTCTATTTCTTTCCATGTATTTATGTATCTGTCTTTAAATATATTAATATTTTAGATGTCAGTCATACACCCAGATATTTAACTTTCTTATGTATACCTATATCTGTAAATTGTTGTAAATCCTTTTTATATTGTTCTGTCACATTCTTCACCAAGGTCTTATTTTTATTTTTATTTAATTTAAAGCCTGCTACCTGTCCAAATTATTGGATCCTCAACAGAACCTTTGGTAAACCATTCTTATGGTCTTCTACAGTAATCACAAGGTCAGACCTTAACTGTTAAAATGGGGTACATCAATCTGGGAATGCCGCCCATCTAAAAGAAGGAAATCTCTGATCCTAAACCTCTACTGCCTCTACTGCAGGATAGCTTTGTGGGAAGAAGAGGCTAAGGAGGAAACCCTACACAAATCCAGAGCGGACTTCCTAAAACAGTCTGAGGCTGTATGACAACAAAGGCTCCATATTCGAAGCCAGAACAGAATTTTCTCCGGGAAACAAATTGAATCTTTTGCAGGCTTTTCCATACCTCATAGCAACTACCACAATTTGGGTGGATAAGGCATTGGGCTGGATCCTTAGTCACATGGGTACACCATTAGAGGGATGCAGGAGAGATGACTCTGTCCATGAGTCCACATGGGCAAATACACCTCTCCCAATGGCAGCCTGTGGAGGGTCATGGCACCCAATACATGTCGTGGGACGACGACTCCTGAACACAAGGATGACCTCAAATATGTTTCCTATAAGGTAGCAGGCAAGTTGCCTGATGATGGCTACATGCCCAGCCCTTAGTCAAACCAACAGTTTTCAGTAATCATTAAATTGTGGCCTAATACAACCCAATACCAATCTCTGTGTCCATTTTTTAGGTACTCCCTGCACCGGTTTCCGGAATTTTGAACACTAGTGTATAGAACTTTAAATGACTTTAAATGAAGAACTATATATGTATATATAATCAAAGGTCCTCCCACCCCTGCACTAGACATTCTTGTTCTGTATTAAAAGAATTTATTACCAATCCATGGCTGATCATCAATATTCACCCTTTGGATTTGGGGCCGATAGCCCCTGCTCATATAGGCAGGCCAGCAGGAAAAAGAGGATTTGCAACATCTTTCTTCTACTTAGTGAGCAGAGCGGCTTCAGACCTTGCATAAATAGCCACAGTGAGCGGCTGTAGAGATGGGTCATGAAAGACCCTGGCTAATCACACATGCCCATAACACACAGGGTCTTGTGGATCTTGATGGGCAGCATCTCATAGCTGCTTTCCAGATCCAAATGTATGCACAATTTTATTGCAAGAGGGCAGACAAACAAGACCCTCTCATAGCAAGCATACCTCTGTTTAAGGGCAAGCTGGAATGCTGAGATTAGCCTCCCACAGAGCATCCATGGGGTTGCCCCTTGATATTTCTGCATTCCCCACTAGACACATGGGAAATGTTGATCGTGGTCCCTTGCAGATGACCTGTTTATTGAGCATACTGTGGTACCTTGGGTTACAGATGCTTCAGGTTACAGACCCCACTAATCCAGAAATAGTACCTCGGGTTAAGAACTTTGCTTCAGGATGAGAACAGAAATAGTACGGTGGCAGGGGGAGGCCCCATTAGCTAATGTGGTACTACAGGTTAAGAACAGTTTCAGGTTAAGGATGGACCTCCAGAATGAATTAAGTTCTTAACCTGAGGTAGCACTGTATATTATCCCAGTGATTCCTATTTCAAGAGGGAACATGGGTCAGTGGCTCAGAACCTGCATGATGTGATCAACCCACAAACACTGAGGCTGCTGAACCAACACTTGAACACTTGGTCTTGAGCAGAGTTGTGGGGAGAGGGGTTGTTGCAGTGGAAGGGGTTGTTATTGATTTTATTTTTTTTTTTTGTATTTTTTAAAGCTCTTATTATGATTCATGTGGAAATCGTTCGTTGTGCATTTTTTATGTTTTATTGTTTATGACTCCTTTTTAATGTTGTAATTGCATAATTTATTCATGTTGTAAACAAAACTGTGTGTGTGTGTGTGTGTGTGTGTGAAAGAGAGAGAGCGAGAGGTACTTTATTCAGTTCCAAATAGACAGATCTTTGCAGCTTTTATATAAGTTGGAAACCACCAAGAGTGGCTGGGGAACTCAGTCAGATGGGTGGGGTACTACTAACACTACTACTATCACTTACAACTACTACTACTACTACTAAACAAATTCCTTCCAGTAGCACCTTAAAGACCAACTAAGTCAGTTCTTGGTATGAGCTTTCGTGTGCATGCACACTTCTTCAAATACTACTACTACTATTGTTAATCAATCTACAGACTGACCAAATGGTGTCCAAAAAGGGATATGTGCATAAACGTATTGCTCAAAGGACATCAGTGTGTAATCTCCAGGCTGGTTCATCATTGCTCAGAGTTAAGACACATGCTTTGCATGCATAAGATTCTAGGTCCATTCCATGCTATACCCACTTAAAGGATTTCATATAGGAGACTGGGGTATGATCCCTGTTTGGGGCCATGAGCAGCTGTTGCTAGCCCTGCCAAGGAAGATAATGCTCTGATGAGCCATTGGTCCAACTCAATGAGATTTGTGACCTTGGAGTGCTAACAGCGCCTTCCAATTCAGTGAATCTATGGTTAAAGCTTGGGATGTAGTAAAGAGGAAGTTTGATAGCTTGTCATGCTAGTTGGGGAAACCTAGGCTGGCATACTCTTTCATAAGGCAAATATAGGTGATGTGATGCCCTGGGAATAAAACAGTGATGGTTCTTCATAGCTCATCTCAGTAATGACAAGGGAAAAGCCAATGGCAAGGAATTGCTATCCTGCCATGTGCAGCGGTGTTGCTAAATGAACACAGCTTTCTTTCCCTCATCCGATGGGACAGGCAAGGCAAGGAGTCTTTGTGTGAAAAAGAACAGCCTAAAGTTCTGAATGAGGCAGAAGGAGAGAGGGGGGTGGGCAGAGCTTTGGCCTGTGTGAGCATGTGATGAGAATTGAGCAGAGTGGGTTATGGCTATTGGAGTGCTGAAGCTAAGTTTCTCGATATAAAAAATGCAGCTGGATTAGATCCATGGAACAGCTGGTTGAGCATACTGTCCTTACAATGGCCAACTGCACTTCCCATTATGGGAAGTCCTCAAGCAGGACCTGAGTACAACTTGGGTGTGATCAACCTCTGGAGTAAATGAAACGTGTGCATGCTCCCCTCTCAAATGTATATAGAAATGAAGAAACCTTTCTCCCCATGGACAGCCTTCTGGCCTAACAAAAGCAGGCAGTACCAGACCAGGAACACATGCACACATAGAGGATCAGATGGGATTACCATGAGGAATTATAAAATATACATCAAGCCATTGTGTCCACGATGAAAGCATTGTGTTGACTGGGTTTGATATATCAATGATAATTTCTGATTAAATCCCATAAGATTCTACATTCTTGTCCTTTTCATGCCCTTTTGACTCTACTGCCCATTTTTCTCTCTTAATATGTCACGTACCCAGCAGTACACAGCAGTTGCTTTGCCAGGCAGGCATCCTGTGCCATAAAGATAGTGGGCAAGTTCTTTGATGTAGTTTCTAATAGGTAATCTTAGGATGTTAATCTTAGGGCCAGGAAACAGATCTCACATGAAGGTGATAGTGATTGTTGTCCTCCTGGCCATCCTCCTTATCATGTGTACTGATTGTTTATTACCTCCGGGGTTGCCAGATGCTACCCTTTGTAGTTCTCAACTTCTTTACCCCAAAAGTATGCATGGATAACTAGTGTTTATAGGTTAACTTTGTCCCCACGTGGGTTTGTTGAAATGCTCAGAAGAAATCTGATTGTTTCTTACAAACACTCTGTAAAAAGCTTTTTTGTGAATAAAAATGGCCTGGGCCAGGTGCTGCAGGAAATCGGACAAGCACAGAGAGACACGATTATATGCACCCTCCCAGGGTCTTGCTGGTTCAAGTCTCTGTGTGTATTCTTATTAATCAGAGTTCAATCCTCTCTTTACGTTGAGAACGCAACACTTCACACATCATGTACTCCCACAGGCCTCTATCCATATGTACAGCTGAACCAGCAATCACTGAGCTATGGCCCTTTTGCAGACCCCCATAGGAATTCCGCAGTCACTTTGAATGCTTTAATTTCTATGCCATTGAACCCATAATCAATCCTGGTTGCTCAATACTCACTGTAACCCCCAGCCTATAAAGGAAGACCTGGAAAAGAAAGAGAATTTACAGTATCTTTCATCTCTGTGGTAATCAGTGAGCCATTGATTCAATAGCTGAAGTGAGAGGTTATAGAGATGGGTCATCAAAGGTCCTGGTCAGTTACATCTGCCTGTAACACATAAATGTTTGTGCATCGAGATGGACAGCATTCTATAGCTGCTTTCCAAATCAGGAAGTTTTTATATGAAGAAGGCAGATAAATAAGACCCTGTTATAGCAAACATGCTAATACCAACCTGGAATGTTGAGCTTTGTCTCCTACAGAGCAATAATATCATTACCACCTGATCATCAACATTCTCCATTAGCTGGGAAGGACAACTAAAGAGGATGATTTAGAGAACAGGTGGGGACCACTGTCAGGTGGGAGTTGCAGGTGGACAGAGCTTTCCCACTGCCCTGTCTGAAATAGCCACAGAGGCTGGTCAGGATTGTGATGTGTGAAAGGAGCAAGACCAGAAAGCATGGCAGAGTTAGCAAGCTGCTGTTGACTACCATGAGGATCTCATAGGCATATGCCACACAACCCAGCTTGATCACTTCTTGGGATATCACAGAAGTTGTCCAGGACATTGGGCCCACAGAAGTTTGTATAGCCCTATTGTGCTCTGTCCAATTCCCAAGCAGTAGACCTTTTTATGCCAGTGCTTATTCAACCTCATTCCCATGCCTCTTACTCATTCTTTTCCTTTTTTGCAACCCCCTTTCCACCTCCATTTTCACCCTCACTCTTTTTTACTTCTCTACCTTTCTCCTTTCTCTTCTCAATTCTCTCTTTCTGTGTGATTACCATCATTTCCATACCTTTTCCAGGTGCTTTTTTTTCTAAAAAGAAATGTTTAGGGGTACTCTCAATTTTCCTTTCATATTCAAATACTGCCCTTCAATGAGACCAAACTTAGATTCACAAAATGTTTAGGGGTATGTGTACCCCTGTGTTTCCCCAGAAAAAGCACTCCCCTTTCCTATTCTGCAGCCCACTTTGTATACACAACCCATACTAATATATGTTGCTCATCTTTAATATGAGAATCTTAAGAGCAAGCTGTGACTGTGCTTCTTCAGATGGAGAATTTTAAGTTCAGTTGATGGATGTTGTATATGAGTGGGTGTTTAAAATATCCTTTCCAAATTACTACATTGAATCTAGAACCTCATGTTAAATACTGAGTCAGAGCACTGATCAGTCACCTCAGTATTAGCTACACTGGGAACGGCTGGGCCTGTTGGGTGATGTAGTTCAGAAACAACTGCAGAGAGCCAAAGTCTTCCCACACATGGCATATATAGAGTGATAGCTGTTTTCGGCGGTTTCAGAGAAAGGGTCTGCACCTGAGGCCTTCTGAATGCAAAGTATATGTGTTTTCATTGTGCTAGGGACCCTCACCAAAGTAATAAAAGGTGGTAAAGAAACACACAGTTGGTGAAAAAGAAGAGCCCGAACAGAGACAATTTTAAAGTACCCTTAACCAGAGAAAAGAATTAGCAGCCTATAGGTATTTTATTTTGGGTTAATCAGCTGCCGATGGCAATGGGACAAAAGTAGGTGGCTTAGAATTATCAGTAAAAGCCAGGTCACGGCAGTACAATACGTCAACCTTGCCCAAACCCAGCTTGTATTGCCAGAAATAAATGTTGGTATTTGGAGGCAGAGTGAAGCTGACTTTTTCAGAGACTTCAGTTGCATCGCTCCATGCTTCGTCTTTGCTGTCAATCCTTGTCCCACCATATTCAGCGGTCAGGGAAATTTGTGCCATCAGCAGTAATTTAGTGAGACCTCCTGCCCCAACTGTAACACTCGAAGCTACTTTCCAGTTGTGTTCCATGCTGTGCATCTCTTTCTTCTCATATGCAACCTTCCTAACAATTTTCTGTTCCCAAGAAATATTTATTTTGGCATTATTACTGACGGTCTTGACAGGCTGCCAGACACCAAAAGCTTTACCATGATTTATAGACACCCCTCCAGGGAGGAAGTTGAGCACACATTTTTATATCTGATATACTTCCCCCAAAAGAGAGATTCATCCTTCCCCAAATTTCTAAGTTTCTCTCTATTTCTTTCCAAGTATTTATGTATCTGTCTTTAAATATATTAATATTTTAGATGTCAGCCATACACCCAGATATTTAACTTTCTAATGTATACCTATGATACGGAAGGGGGGGGCATGTCTTCTTCACCTTCTTCTTCGCTGCAATATATCAATTTATTTCCAATTGTCAATGTCAAAAGGGACTAAAATCTATAAAATTCATAGAAAATCAACGTGCCAGTTTGCTCAATTTCTCTAGGACTCCATCACACCTCCCCTGTCCAGCATGATCCCTCAGGCAAGGTGTTAAGACCCTAATCCTGTCAAATCGCTCTGATCAGCCTTTCCTCCAGGCAATGTCAGGTGGCAGGCTATGCATATTTGAGACCATTGTTTTCTCATCCCGGGAAGTGTTTATCTGTGCATATCTCCAGCTCTGCATATTCCCCCTCCCTTCCTGAAGTGCTGATCTGTGTAACCCCCTCCCTTCCTGAAGTGCTGATCTGTGTAACCCCCTCCCTTCCTGAAGTGCTGATCTGTGTAACCCCCTCCCTTCCTGAAGTGCTGATCTGTGCAACCCCCCCCCCCACCTTCCTGAAGTGCTGATCTGTGTAACCCCACCTTTCGGTGATGTATTCATGACGTTTTCTGCACTGTATTCTGGGACTTGGAGGGAACTTTTAAAAGTTTATGTCGCCCCATTCTCGGGGTTCAATCTCGCCTTGAACCTGTTGCGCAATAAACTTGGATCTTCTGCTGCTTGCTCCTGTCTCCGGTTGAGCTCATTTTCCTCCACAGGGACCCACGGACTTAGTCCGATGAGCTGGGTGGCAGAGCAGCCTCGCACCCAGATTTTGCCGTAACACCTATATCTGTAAGTTGTTGTAAATCCTTTTTATATTGTTCTGTCACGTTCTTCACCAAGGTCTTAGTTTTATTTTTATTTAATTTAATTTAAAGCCTGCTACCTGTCCGAATTCTTGGATCCTCAACAGAACCTTTGGTAAACCATTCTTATGGTCTTCTACAGTAATGACAAGGTCAGACCTTAACTGTTAAGATGGGGTACATCAATCTGGGAATGCCGCCCATCTAAAAGAAGGAAATCTCTGATCCTAAACCTCTATGGCTTGCAGGATAGCTTTGTGGGAAGAACAGGCTAAGGAGGAAACTCTACACAAATCCAGAGCGGAATTCAGTGTGGTATAGTGGTTAAGAGTGGTGGACTCATATTCTGGTGAACCGGGTTCGCTTCCTCGCTCCTCCACATGCAGCTGCTGGGTAACGTTGCACTAGTCACACTTCTTTGAAGTCTCTCAGCCCCACTTACCTTACAGAGTGTTTGTTGTGGGGGAGGAAGGGAAAGGAGAATGTTAGTCGCTTTGAGACTCCTGAAGGGGAGTGAAAGGCCGGATATCAAATCCAAATTACTACTACTACTACTCTTCTTCTTCTTCTTCTTCTTCTTCTTCTTCTTCTTCTTCTTCTTCAACAGTGGGATAGTCCTTTGTATACAACCTTCCAACTGGTATAAAACATATTGTTCTCCTTTCCTTTGGACCACATAAGTGAGGTGCAATATGGGGGCAGGGGTGAGTAAGGAAAAGGAGGGCAGAAATCCCCGATACCCATAGATGGGGTGCCTAAGGTATGCAGCAAAGCCACAGCTCTCTCATTGCAAAAGGCCCTTGGAAACTGCCCTTCCTTTCTCCTTGCAGATCAAACCAAGCAGCTCTGCAGCTGGTAAAGGTTGAAATTGGTGGCAGGGGGCCTTAGAGGAAATAAAAACAGCCTTGCAGAGGGGTGACGGGGGTATAGCTGTCCTGCTTTTGTGCACCAGAACCTGGGGGGGGGGGAGGAGAGAACGTGGGCACTCCTGGACCTTGATATGCCACACTATTCAGTTTCCCTCCCTACTAGGCAAGGGAAACCAAGGTAGAGAGACACCTGCATTGCACAGGGTTGGAATAGATGAAGGGCCTTCTGAAATCTCTCAAGGCAAAACAGGCTGAAACTCCAGGCTGAAAGACTGTGAGACTTAACACAGGAACTTCAGAGACACCAACCTTGATTTAATTAATGTGTCCCAGCAAAAAGTACAGCACAGGTATGACACTTTCCTTCCTTGATTAAAGACATCAGTTGGGGAAAACTTCCACCAGGAGAATTCAATCAAGCCAGGATCAGTCATGTTTCCCAATTTAAAAGATAATGAAATGGGTTGAAACATCAGGCTCTATTTCCCCACCCCACCCACAGCTATTCTATCCAGCCCTTTAAAGTTTCCCAAGATTCCTTTCCCTCCCTCCAACACTCCACTTCTCAAGCCTGCCCCCCCCCCCCCCCGGACTCTACCTTCCACACTACTTCCATCCTAGAATGAATTATTGAACTCTGATAACGCCTCTTGGCTGTTTGGATGTATAATGTAAAGAGTGTGTGTGGAGGTGTTTGGATACCATACAAAGATAAGATTCCCATATGTTGTTCTGTACCCTTTGTCACTGACTGCACCAGTTTGGGCTCTGGCCCTGCACACTGCTGTCAAGTTTGCTCACAAAGGAAGGTGGCTCAAAACGATCCCCACCCTTGCCTTGAAAAGGGAGGTGCACTCCAATACACTTGCTTTGATTCCACAGTGAATAACTATAATCTGCCAAGTGCCAAGAAGAAGAATTGTGGAGTTGGAAGGGACCACAGGCATCATGTAGTTCAACCCTCTGCAATGCAGGAATTACAACTAGAGAGTCCCTAATCAATGACCATCTAACCGTCCAATGGAGGAGGTTCCACTGATGAGTGCTTCTTACTCTCAGAAATATGAATGTTATCCATTCTCTGTCAATAGTTGCTGAGAAGATTCTCAATGGATTTTTCCAAGCAAAATTGACCCAGCAACCATTGACAGAGACTGAGTCATGTTCTCCTGACTGGCAGAATTTTCCCTCCCTTTTCTGCACAGACAACAGAAGCGTATCCAATGTCTTCTATTTATTCATTTCCCTCTCAGATGGGTGCCCTCTGTTCAATCTCCCTGAAATCTGGCAGACCTGATATTCAGAAGCATGAGTCTCCTGCCTGCCAACTTCATTTTATTTCAATTCAAAATTTCAAAGAAATCAATAACAGAATAGAAGGAAGGACACTATTCGCAAGAAATAATGATATCCAAAACACAAATTAACAAATCCCAAATTAATGAAATATTGATGGAAATTATGAAATAAAGGGATTATGAAGATATTTCAAAATCTGAAATAGAGAATGATGAACATTTTTGTAGTGCTCATTCTTTTCCTAATTATTTGTATGCAGAAACACATGCATGCTTATCACTTTTTTTAAGAAAGAAGAAGGAAAACTGTGGGTGAGATTTGCTGTGAGATTTAGTTGAGCCCTAAGAGGAGATAATCCAAGACTGGTGCTACTTTACATATTCACTTTTGCAGCCATAAGCATACAGCCAGGAAATGGTTGCCTCATACTCTGCAGGATTCCAATGTAAGATAAAAAGTGTAACTATGGACCTGCACTAAGGCTCAGTCCCTTTATCTTCCAGGAGGAGAGGACAAGGAGAACTCCTCTGTAATCAACTAAATATTCTGTAAAATGTTCTCCTGATTTGCAGAATATTTCCTCCCTTTTCTGCACAACCAATGAAGTATATTCAATGTCATTTCTTTATTCATTTTCCTCTGTCATGAGAGCCCTCTTCAGTTTCCCTCAAAACTGGCAGACTTGATATTCAGAGGCAGGAATCTTCAGCCTGCCAACTCTGCTCCATTTGGATTTAAAATTTAAAAGAAACCAATAGCAGACTAGAGGAGATGATTCTAGTTGCAAATTTGAATTTCCAAAAAACAAAGTAACAGATGCTGACTTTAAATATTAAGGGAAAACTATCAAATGAAGGAATTAGAATCTGAAAGAGAAAGATAATGATTGACATTTTTCTTAAACATAAAATTTCCCTGATTATATGCATGCAGAAACAAATGCACACATTTAACAATTTTTCCAAATGAAAATGAAAAGCCCTCGGAGAGAGGTGCTGAGAGATTTAGTTGAGCCCTAACAGCAGATAATCAAAACTGGTGCTATTTTGCATGTTCACTTTTGCAACCATAAGCATACAGCCATGAAAGGGCTGCATCGTACTCTGCATGATTTCTATGTAAGATCAAAAATTGTAACTATTGGGCCTGCACTAAGGCTCAGTCCCTTGTAGACATTTGTTTTCCAGCAGGAGAGGATAAAGAGGACTCCTCTGTAGCCAACTAAATATTCTTTAAATTGAAAATATCAGAAGCCAACCACTAGGAGCTTTATGGCTTCTGAAAATTTCCACATATGCCATCAGTTATAGGGCAAGTAACTTTTGGAAATGGATTTGTGGGCCGAATTAGGACCTGTTTTAAGCCAAATTTGACCTGTTGGTTAAAGGATCCCCACCACTGACTGAGGAAGTGGCAGTCCCAGAAGTGCACCCCTTTGTGTCTCAGGCTAACTACCCACAAAATACTAGGGGAAATGAAGTGATTCGTTTTTGGCATACCCCCAAACTGGAAGTGCTGCCCGGTTAGAAAAACCACTGCAGCTATCTTTCCATAGAATCCAGGATCTCAAAAGAGGTTTCGTTGCATTCATTTGTCAACCAATTCTGCCATACCCCACCTAAAAAGAAATGGATGTTCAGTCCATTCTGATTCTTGGAGCTTTAGAATTTAGAAATATAGGGAACTGTCTTATACAGAGTCAAATTGTTGATCTGTCCAGCTCAGTATAATCTACACTGGGAACAGCTGTGCCTGAGGGGAGTTGAAGTTCAGAAACATCTGCAGAGAGCCAAAGGTTTTGTGTGGACAGGCAGAGTCCTCCAAACGGACAAGTCCCAGGTAAGATCCTCACCCTATTGTGTGAGCAGGATGGTCCCTCCCCCTACCTGGCCTGATTACCTTGGCAATGCCTCCCCAGGCAGGATTGGGCAACTGGCTGAGGTAAGCGGAGACCTCCAGGTATCCCACCTGGGGAAGGCAAAGCCAATCCTATGCTAATGGTGCCGCATAGGCTCCTGGGGGCTGCGCGCGACCATGCAAAGGGTGCCCCCCATTTAATGTGGTCATTCCCACTCCTGGCGTATACAGACTGATAGCTACTTTCAAGGGTTTCAGTCTGCACCTGTGACCTTCTGAATGTGAATTATATGTGTTACCATTGTGCCAGGGCCCTTTCCCAAAGTAATGAAAGCAGGTAAAGAAAAATACAGATGGTGAGGTACAAGAGCCTGAACAGAGACAATTTTCAAATACCGTAAATCAGAGGAAAGAATTGGCAGCCTATTGGTATGTGATTTGGGGTTATGCAGCTGCGGGTGGCAATGGGATATAAGTAGGTGGGTTAGAATCATCAGTAAAAGCCAGGTCACGGCAGTACAATACGTCATCCTTGCCCAAACCCAGCTTGTATTGCCAGAAATGAATGTTGGTATTCGGAGGCAGAGTGAAGCCGACTTTTTCAGAGACTTCAGTTTCTTCGCTCCATGTTTCGTCTTTGCTGTCAATCCTCGTCCCACCATATTCAGCTTCCAGGGAAATTTGTGCCGTCAACAGTAATTTAGTGAGACCTCCTGCCCCAACTGTAACACTCGAAGATACTTTCCAGTTGTGTTCCATGCTGTGCATCTCATTCTTCACGTATCCAACCTTCCTAACAATTTGCTGTTCCCAAACAACACTTACTTTGGCATTATTATTGACGGTCTTGACAGGCTGCCAGGCAGAAAAAGCTCTACCATAATTTATAGACACGCCTCCAGGGAGGAAGTTGAGCACACTAGCATGGAAGGAAAATGTGGAAGGGTTTGCGTTTGAAAAGTCATCCATTCGGTGGTACTCAACTCCCCATTTGCTATTTGGTTTCACAAGGTATATATGGTCCTTGATTCCCCAGTAATACAGACCGTCTTTGGCCTTTGGGTGAAGGGGTTTCTGAACGACATCTAGGTCTTCATGCATATTGGTGACACGGCGGTACACTCCCTTCTTCTTGAATATAATGTAAAAGTAGTTATCATGGGAGAAATAATGGTCTCCGTTTTGGCAGTTGCAATGGAGAGTGTAGGTCTTACTATCACTGTCTTTGCTCAGGTCGGTTACTCGGCGGTAAGATTTCCCCTTGATAACATAAAATAAGCCATCACTATGGGCCAGGTAGTGGTCTCCACCACGGACAGAGTTGTGAAGACCAAATATCTCCAGGTCTTTGCCTTCATGGAAATCAGTAGATCTCATGTAGCAGCCCAGGTCAGAACGGACAATGTAGTAATACTTGTCCACACCACAGAAATCAACTCCTTTGGTTTTGCTCTTGGGAAGTATTCCATGGACCTCTTTAGAAGGAAGGAAGAAATGGCTAGTTAGTTCTCTCACTTGGTTAATTGTTGTTCAGCGTCCTTGCACCAACCTATTCCCAATGCATATTTCTTATAGAAAAATCTGTTTTCTTATCTAGTTACAGCAAAAGCCAGTCAGAAATTGAATCACCTAGTATAAGTCAGGCAAAGATTATATTTCTCTGCCATCCTCTAAATGCCCTCCTGCAGGACACTCCATTCTATTCCATCTCCTGTGTGCTTTCCATTCCCCACACCCTCAACAGTCAGTCAACATTCTATGGCAATTCAGCAAGCTTAGGACTCACTGTGTTGTTTTCCCTCCCAATTAATTACCTCAACAGGCATACTTCTTTTTTTGTACTTTGACATTCTGTGGGCCTCCTGATATCTCCTGATTAATGTACACAAATGGTGTTATTTGGCTACAAAAGCTTTGACATTCACCTTTGAACATGAGAAGCTGTGTGATTTTTTATTTTTTATTTTTTTATTGCTATGTGTCCAACCGGTTACATTTGCATCAAACACTGCAATGATATGGGGAATCCACGTAAAAATCTACCTCAATATACACTAGTGGCCAAAATTGTGAAAAACTTTATGAAAAATTGTACTGTATTTCTTAGCTTTGATGGCTATAACACCAGTCACTTTTACAAAAATTTCATAAACTTTATATATCATTTGAAAGAGAATCTAATTCAGAATATAATGCAGCAAACTGTATTGAATTAAATTTATTCTGAGGACTGATGAGACCAAACCATTCATCTTTGGTAGTGATGGAATAAATTATGTATAAAGAAGAATTGGAGGAGGTTTGTTTCCTGGATGTATTGTACAGTAACTACAATGAAGCATCCAGTCAGTGTTATGGTCTGGGGTTGTAGGAAAGCAATGGTGTGGGCAGAATCTGTGTGATTAATTCTACTCTATATGGCAAATTGTTACAAAATACCATTTATTGTGGTTTTCGGTATAGAACTTTAAACGACTTTAAGTGGAGAATACTATCTATATCTATCAATATCTATATCTATCTATCTATCTATCTATCATCTATATACACAGTGGTACCTCGGGTTACATACGCTTCAGGTTACATACACTTCAGGTTATAGACTCCGCTAATCCGGAAGTAGTACCTCGGGTTAAGAACTTTACCTCAGGATGAGAACAAAAATCGCGCAGCTGCAGCGGCACGGCAGCAGTGGGAAGCCCCATTAGCTAAAGTGGTGCTTCAGGTTAAGAACAGTTTCAGGTTAAGAACAGACCTCTGGAATGAATTAAGTACATAACCAGAGGTACCACTGTATATATATATATTCAAGTAGGTGGCCGTGTTGGTCTACCTAAAACAACTCAGTTGGCCTCTACGGTGCTACTTTATAATTTTAAAATTCTTTTAAAGGGATTCTTTTAAAGACTTTCTTAGATCATATAACTTTTTTGAAGACTTGATTTTTTAATTTTTTTATTTTTAGGTTTTTAAGAAGTGTCTTTTTAACTATCTCTTTTAATAATTACACACACACACACACACACACACACACACACACACACAATCAAAGGTCCTCCCACCCCTGCAGTAGACATTCATGTTCTGTATTAAAAGAATTTATTACCAATCCATGGCTGATCATCAATACTCACCCTTTGGATTTGGGGCCGATAGCCCCTGCTCATATAGGCAGGCCAGCAGGAGGAAGAGGATTTGCAACATCTTTCTTCTGCTTAGTGAGCAGAGCGGCTTCAGACCTTGCATAAATAGCCACAGTGAGCGGCTGTAGAGACGGGTCATGAAAGACCCTGGCTAATCACACGTGTCCATACCACACAGGGTCTTGTGGATCTTGATGGGCAGCATCTCATAGCTGCTTTCCAGATCCAAATGTATGCACAGTTTTATTGCAAGAGGGCAGACAAACAAGACCCTCTCATAGCAAGCATACCTCTGTTTAAGGCCAAGCTGGAATGCTGAGATTAGCCTCCCACAGAGCATCCATGGGGTTGCCCCTTGATATTTCTGCATTCCCCACTAGTCACATGGGAAATGTTGCCTGTGGTCCCTTGCAGATGACCTGCTTGTTGAGCATACATTCTCTCTTGCCTCCTGCTTCCAGAAGGGTGATGGCCCAATGGCAGGGAACCTGCACTACATGTAGAACATCCCAGGTTCAATACCCAGGATCTCCACATAGGGCTGGAAGATGTCCTGTGTCATCTAGTTACTTAACTCACTGGCTTCAGGGATGGGACATAGATATTCATTGTATAAGTAATTCACATCTTCATGAACTCAAGTAATCTCAAGTCACCTGGCTATGGTTCTATGCACCAGTATTCACTGACAGGCATCTGTTGGCCACTCCGCGAACAGGAAGCTGACCTACTGTGGTTGATCCAACAGGGCTCTTCTGATGTTCTTCACTGGTTTAATAAATAATAAAAGGGGAAATACCAGCCAAAGACCAGATCCTGAAAATGAGAGACAAAGCAAAAAGCAGTAAAATCATTTGCGAGAAAGCAGGGAAGATAAGCAGGAAAATTTCAGGAGAAGGTAGCAAAACTAGTTTTTTTATGAGTGGCTCATGCTTAAGATTTATAACATTTTGAAAAATGTATGTTGCGGTTTGGGGTTGTCCCTCCGTTGACCAATAAATTTATCCATGGGGCAGAGATCAAGTTTGTCATTAACACATTGACCTGCAGAGGAACATATACCAGACCTTCATGGTTGCAAAACAATTCTGTTGTCTGCTAGGTGCAGAGATCTGTATCCAAAGTCCCTGATGTTTTGGAAGCACCCAAAGAATGGCTACCTGCCCTAAAACAGGGTTTGACTAAAAGCAGGACTTGCCTGCCCATAAGGCCATGTGAGGAGACTACATCAGGTGTCAGGATTTGCCCAATCCACTGGGCAGCGGATCTGAACCCCAACTTATAGGTGCCACTCCCACGTAGATATTTCTCCAGCTGCACTCTCCTACTGTGGCCTCAGCCCTTTAGATATTTGAAAATGGCTATCATATCTCGTCTCGGTCTCCTCTTATCGAGGCTAAACATGCCCAACTCCCTCAACCATTGCTTATGAAGCCTTGACTTCCAGAGCCTTCCCCATCTTGGTGGCCTTCTTCTGCACCTCTTCCAGCTTATCTTTATCCTTCTTATATTGGGGTGCTCAGAACCGGACACAGTACACCAGGTGTGGTCTGATGACCAAGGCAGAATAGAGCAGTACTATTATTTCCCTTTATCTGGACACTAGACTTGTTTTGATGCAATCAAGATTAGCATTAGCTTTTTTTGGTGCTGCATTACACTGTTGACTCATGTGATGACTGTGGTCTACCAAGACCCCTAAATCCTTTCCCCATGTACTTACTGGCAAGCCAATTGTCCCCCATCTTATATTTGTGCATCTGGTTCTTCCTGCTTAAGTGTAGAACCTTACGGAAAAGACTGAGAGGAGATATGATAGCCATCTTCAAATATCTAAAGGGCTGCCACATGGATGATGGCGCAAGCTTGTTTTCTCCTGCTCCAAAGGGTAGGACCCAGACCAATGGCTTCAAGTTCCATTCCAACACTACAGTTCTGTGATTCTATGCTTTAATCAGGCATTACAGAAAAGAAAGATCCAAGGTTCTTTCCTCAACATCTGAAGGTGGGGGCAGGAAAAAAAAAAAAATCATACCAGCAACACTGGAGAGTCACTGCCTGACAGTATTGATTGTGCTGGCCTGGATGGACCCAATGGTCTGGCTTGGTGTGCGGCATTTCCCTATACTTCTGAGTGCATTTATCATTGGAATGAGTATCAACCATAGCGTTCAACATGATAAAATAGCCACTAGCCACCAAATGATTACAGGATGTAGATAGCTTATATTTAATGGGTGCAAGTACAGTGTGTACCTGTTACTCGCAGCTAAATAATGTACTCTTTAGAGCATAGAATGCAAGTTTCTAAGGCTGTAATCCTATCCACACTTTGGGCGAGTAACATAGCTGTCAACGTTTCCCTTTTTTAAAGGGAAACTCCCATATTCTGAATAGGATTCCTCGCAAGAAAAGGGAAAAGTTGACAGCTATGGCGAGTAAGCCCTATTGAACGCAAATGAGGCTTACTTTTGCATGGAGACACTTATCCAAGCATTTGTTAAATTGATTTCCTGGTGTGTCTACATTTCTGGAGTGGAAAAAGCTTCTGATCTTTTTGCTAGTGTGTGCTTTGACCCTAGTAGATAGGGGCAGTTGGCTACTCTCATTCCCACTAATTCTGGTGGTTAGGCTCTGGGTGTCCTTCATTATGTAGACACGTTATTAATTTTTTTATACTGTGAAATGTATATAGCACTTGATTGTAAACAATGATAACTCTCATAGTCACACTCAAGAGGCTGGGAAATCCAGTCAGATGGGCGGGGTATAAATATAATAATAATAATAGTAATAATTGTCAGATGTGCGTGCAGGAGCCAATCCCTGTGACCAATAGGACTTTGTAGGACTGGGACATTTCTAAGTTTATTCTGAAGAGGCAAGGCACGGCCTCACAGGTGAGGTCGAATGGTAACTCACAGCGCCTGGTGGCAAGAGCTGGGAAGGGATATAAGGTCAGCATTTCCCTTCGGCTATTTGCGACAGCAACACGCTCTCTGCCTTGCTGTGTTTGGCTTCTTGCTTCCTGATCCTTGAACCTTGGCTTCTTGACTTCCTGCTTCTTGAGCCTCGGACCCTTGGCTTCTTCACTCCTGGCTCTCTGACCCTCAGACTCTTGGCTTCCTGACTCCTGGTTTCTGGACCCCCATTCCTGCTCCCACCCCAGCATCTTGCTCCCAGTCCTGACATTCCCTGTCGGGACTTTGATTGTCCGTGAACCAGACTGTGACAATAATAATAATGATTACTATTATGTATCAGCAGGGTTGAGATGGAGGTTGGACTCTCAACAACAATAGATGAAATCTGGAGGGGAGCGGGGAGAAATGCAGTTGTGTACCTAAACTCCATAGGGACGTGGGTGGTGCTGTGGGTAAAACCGCAGTGCCTAGGACTTGCCGATCGTATGGTCGGCAGTTCGAATCCCTGCGGCGGGGTGAGCTCCCGTCGTTAGGTCCCAGCTCCTGCCCACCTAGCAGTTCGAAAGTTCCCTTAAGTGCAAGTAGATAAATAGGTACCGATTTATAGCGGGAAGGTAAATGGCGTTTCCGTGTGCTGCGCTGGTGCAGGCTCGCCAGAGCAGCTTCATCACGCTAGCCACGTGACCCGGAAGTGTCCTCAGACGGCGCCGGCTCCCGGCCTCTAGAGTGAGATGAGCGCACAACCTTAGAGTTGGATACGACTGGCCTTCGGGCAGGGGTACCTTTACTTTTACCTTTACCTAATCTCCAGCACCTCACAGTACAACTTTTTGTTAATATACTTGTTAATATAATTTCTCAGTATGAAGTTCTGCTAATAAATACATTGTATATCTTTTTTCTTTACAAGCAATGAATGCTTTAAAAATACTGCTGCAAATTGCTCCTTGAAGAATACTGAGGAAGGGATAAGAATAAAGCAAAATGCTCAATTTCTAGTGAACCACTGAGGTCTCGGGATGCTGCAAAGCATTGGGGCTTAACAAAAAATAATAATCTCTAAAATATATAAAACCATTGCTAGAATGGGAACCTAAAGACGAAGCTCCTGTTGTTTTTAAGCTACACCAAACATTCTCTGGAGCTCTTCACAGTGATTAATTAGACTTTAACTGGTTGCTGCTGTTGTTTTTGAAATCATTTTCATTGCTTTTAAAAATACAAAGTACAAATAAACAGAGGGGAAAAAATATCTATATAAAGAGATTCTCTGACTCTCAGGACTTCCCCCCATCACCTCCATGGGGTCTCGTTTTAAACATCTACTACCGCATATTCATACATACTCTAATTTTTATATCAACCATATTATCCATAGTAATTTTTATTTTATTTTTTAAAATGATATTTATTGAGATTTTTCAACAAGAAAAAAGGTTACAGAAATAGTAAAAAAAAGATTACAAAAAATGCAAAACCAAAAATAAAGAAAAAAATAATAAAGAGGGAAAAAATCGTTAAAAATAAATCCCTCTTTCTCTTATCTTACCACTCATTTACTTATTTTCATGACTTCCTCACACCTCCCTTTTTTGTATTCCATTTAATAATTAGTTCAGCAAATCCATACCCTCTTTGTTTACCCTTAATTTCTTATCTTCACATATTATAACTTCAAATTTTCATCTAGTATCAATCCATTTTTACATATTCCTTTTGCCTTATTGCTAAAACCACTTCCTTTCATTCCAACATCATTAACATTCAATAATTTTGCAGTGTTTCTGTAAATAGTCTTTAAATTTCTTCCAGTCTTTTTCCACCAACTCTTCTCCTTGGTCTCGGATTCTGCCCGTCATTTCCGCCAATTCCATATAGTCCATTACTTTCATCTGCCATTCTTCCAAGGTGGGTAGATATTGTGTCTTACCCATACTAATTTTTACACTTCAGTGAGATAAAAAGCCTGCTTCTGTTTCTATCTTTCTGATTATTTTATAATGTTTTTATCCTCTTGGCTTCTGAGTTTTCCAGTCAGTTTTGCCATCTCAGCATAGTCCATCAGCTTGGTTTGCCATTCTTCTCTGGTAGGGACTTTAGCTTCTTTCCATCTCGGAGACAGTAGCATCTGGGCAGCTGTTGAAAAGTCTTTTCTGTTCCTTTGGTATGTTGGTACATGTAATTCCTAATAAAAAGGCTTCTGCTTTCTTAGCAAAAGTTATTTTAAGCAATTTTTTTTTCATTTCATTATATATCACCCCCCAGAAAGCTTTTATTACCTTACAAGTCCACCACATATGATAAAAGGTACCTTCTTTTTCTTTACATTTTCAGCAGGTATCAGTACTTCTCCTATACATTAGTAGGAGTCAAATACTGTCAGGGAACTGCCATCAGAGCCAGAGGAGGAGGGAGGGCTCCAGAGAGATTCCGGAGAGCATCCCAGGAGGGAGAGAGGCAGCCCATCTTCTGGGGAAGGAAATCAGCAGAAGGCTTCCACGCAGGGAGAGTAGGCAGAGACTAGGCGTCAAAGAGCTTCTTTGCTGGAAGATGTTCAAGAAACGCCCACTGACAGATTCTGCCAGCGATTGAGGCAGCCACTTTTTCTCATATAATTTTCTTTCAATGTACAACATGCCATAAATTTCAAATCCGATTTCCAAAACCATTCCCAATCTGCCATCTGGATATTATGTCCCGAATCCTTTGCCCAGTGTATCATTCCTAACTTGACTTGTTCATCTTTTGTGTGCCACTCTAAAAGCAAGTGATGCATATAATGTAACATTATTTCCTAAGAAATCTTTTTGAAATTTTGGTATTTCACAACTAAAACCTTTCTTTTTATCTATCTTAAAGATATCATTGATTGGTGAAACTGTAGCCAATCTGTTAGTAAATCCCTTATCTCATTATAATCTTTTAGATTCACCTGATGTTCTTCTTTGGTTCACTATATGCTGACCAATTACTTCTCATATTTAATTTTTTCAGAGATATTGCTTCTAAAGGGGAAAGCCACAGGGTGTTTTGTGCTCTAATAATTTTTTATATTTCCCCCATACCATAAAGATTGGTTTTCTTATTAGATGGTTCTGAAAGCCTTTATGCACCTTGGCTTTTTCATACCATAAGTATGTATGCCACCCATACCTATTGAAATGTCCTTCCAAATCCAATATATCTGCATTTTTCAATATTATCCATTCCTGGAGCCAGCAGAGACAGCACACCTCATAATATAGTGTTAAATCTGGCAATGTGAAGCCCCCTCTTTCTTTAGCATCGGTTAACAATTTATATTTTATTCTTGATCTCTTCCCCTGACAGATAAATCTAGAAATATCTTTTTGCCATTCCTTGGGGCTTCCTATCCTGCTGATCACTGTCCGTTTATCTTTTGGCGTAAGGTTTGGCCTCTTTGTCCAATATAGAGAGCTGAAGGACACTGTTGGCATTTGATGGCAACATCAAATGCCAACAGTGCCATCAAATGCCAACAGTGTCCTTCAGCTCTCTATATTGGACAAACAGGCCAAACCTTATGCCAAAGGATAAATGGACATAAATCTGACATCAGGAATCACAAGACAGAGAAACCAGTAGGAGAACACTTCAATCTCCCAGGACATTCTATACAAGATCTCAAAGTAGCTGTTCTATTACAAAGGAATTTCAGAAATAGACTGGAAAGAGAAGCTGCTGAATTGCAACTTATTACCAAACTTAAAACCATGGAGAGACCTGGTCTGAACAAAGACATTGGATTCTTATCTCATTATACATGACAAAGCCATTTTTCACCTTCTCACCCCTTGCTTTTTCCTGTAAGACCTATTGCAGTCGTTAAGAGTCGTCAACAGGCTCATCACAGCTATCTGCCAATCACCCATTCCCACCACCCTCCCCACCTTCTCACTATATAGAAGGGTCTGGTTACTTCTGTTTCAGTGTATCTTAAGAAGTGTGCATGCACACGAAAGCTCATACCTAGAACTAACTTAGTTGGTCCTTCCCCCAAAAGAGAGATTCATTCTTCCCCAAATTTCTAAGTTTCTCTCTATTTCTTTCCAGGTATTTATGTATCTGTCTTTAAATATATTAATATTTTAGCTGTCAGACATACACCCAGATATTTAACTTACTTATGTATACCTATGTCTGTAAGTTGTTGTAAATCCTTTTTATATTGTTCTGTCACGTTCTTCACTAAGGTCTTAGTTTTATTTTTATTTAATTTAAAGCCTGCTACCTGTCCGAATTCTTGGATCCTCAACAGAACCTTTGGTAAACCATTCTTATGGTCTTCTACAGTAATCACAAGGTCAGAGCTTAACTGTTAAGATGTGGTACATCAATCTGGGAATGCCGCCCATCTAAAAGAAGGAAATCTCTGATCCTAAATCTTTATTGGCTTGCAGGATAGCTTTGTGGGGAGAACAGGCTAAGGAGGAAACTCTACACAAATCCAGAGCGGAGTCCCTAAAACAGTTGGCTAGTTCTTTGTACACAACCTTCCAACTGGTATAAAACATATTGTTCTGCTTTCCTTTGGACCACCTAAGTGAGGTGCAATATGGGGGCAGGGGTGAATAAGGAAAAGGAGGGCAGAAATCCCCTATACCCATAGATGGGGTGCCTAAGGTATGCAGCGAAGCCACAGCTCTCTCATTGCAAAAAGCCCTTGGAAAATGCCCTTCCTTTCTCCTTGCAGATTAAACCAGGCATCTCTGCAGCTGGTGAAGGGTAAAATTGGTGGCAGGGGGGCTTAGAGGAAATAAAAACAGCCTTGCAGAGGGGTGACGGGGGCATAGCTGTCCTGCTTTTGTGCACCAGAGCCTGGGGGGGGGAGAGAACTTGGGCACTCCTGGACCTTGATATGCCACACTACTCAGTTTCCCTCCCTGCTAGGCAAGGGAAACCAAGGTAGAGAGACACCTGCATTGCACCGGGTTGGAATAGATGAAGGGCCTTCTGAAATCTCTCAAGGCAAAACAGGCTGAAACTCCAGGCTGAAAGACTGTGAGACTTAATACAGGGACTTCAGAAACAACAACCTTGTTTTAATTAATGTGTTTCCCCTCCCTCCAACACTCCACGTCTCAGGCCTGCCCCGGACCCTGCCTTCCACACTACTTCCATCCTAGAATGAATTATTGAACTCTGATAATGCCTCTTGGCTGTTTGGATGTATAATGTAAAGAGTGTGTGTGGAGGTGTTTGGATACCATACAAAGATAAGATTCCCATATGTTGTTCTGTACCCTTTGTCACTGACTGCACCAGTTTGGGCTCTGGCCCTGCACACTGCTGTCAAGTTTGCTCACAAAGGAAGGTGGCTCAAAATGATCCCCACCCTTGCCTTGAAAAGGGAGTTGCACTCCAATACACTTGCTTTGATTCCACAGTGAATAACTATAATCTGCCAAGTGCCAAGAAGAAGAATTGTGGAGTTGGAAGGGACCACAGGCATCATGTAGTTCAACCCCCTGCAATGCAGGAATTACAACTAGAGAGTCCCTAATCAATGACCATCTAACCGTCCAATGGAGGAGGTTCCACTGATGAGTGCTTCTCACTCTCAGAAATATGAATGTTATCCATTCTCTGTCAATAGTTGCTGAGAAGATTCTCAGTGGATTTTTCCAAGCAAAATTGACCCAGCAACCATTGACAGAGACTGAGTCATGTTCTCCTGACTGGCAGAATTTTCCCTCCCTTTTCTGCACAGACAACAGAAGCGTATCCAATGTCTTCTATTTATTCATTTCCCTCTCAGATGGGTGCCCTCTGTTCAATCTCCCTGAAATCTGGCAGACCTGATATTCAGAAGCATGAGTCTCCTGCCTGCCAACTTCATTTTATTTCAATTCAAAATTTCAAAGAAATCAATAGCAGAATAGAAGGAAGGACACTAGTCGCAAGAAATAATGATATCCAAAACACAAATTAACAAATCCCAAATTAATGAAATATTGATGGAAATTATGAAATAAAGGGATTATGAAGATATTTCAAAATCTGAAATAGAGAATGATGAACATTTTTGTAGTGCTCATTCTTTTCCTAATTATTTGTATGCAGAAACACATGCATGCTTATCACGCCTAAGAGGAGATAATCCAAGACTGGTGCTACTTTACATATTCACTTTTGCAGCCATAAGCATACAGCCAGGAAATGGTTGCCTCATACTCTGCAGGATTCCTACGTAAGATAATGACTGCTCCCCACTTAAAACGGGGGGCGCCTTTTGCGTGGACGCGTGCAGCCCTGGATCTGGAGTGGCCCCATCAGCATAGGCTTTGCCTTCCCTCAGGTGGGATACCTGGAGGTCCCCGCCTACCCCAGTGAGTTGTCCAATCCCACCTGGGGGAAGCGTTGCCAGGGAAACCAGGCCAGGTAAGGGGAGGGATTACCTGCCCACACAATAGAGGGTGGATCTTAATTGGTAATCCTCCCTTGGCTCCAGAGCTTCTCCCACCCTACCCACCCTCAGTTAATGTCTTCTTTTGCAGGTTAACTTTTCTTCATAGGTTTTGCAGGTTAACCTGTCTCCACAGGTATGCGGGCGCTGCTACGATAAGGTCGCTGTTAAAGGGCCGGAAAGGAATTTCCCTGCATTGGCAGGTTTCGCCTTTCCCGTAGCAAAACGTCACAACTTTGGCGGTATCAGGCCTTGGGCGGAATCCTTTAGTCCATCTTCCTCTTTGCGGCGGCGATACCAGGGTTCCCCGTTAAAGGGGTTTTTGAAGGGAGGCTTTGGCCGTACGCCGAAAGGTCGTCATTGCTCTCCCCTGCGGCGGCATAACGGGGGCGGCTATCTCTGCTTGAACATATGTTCTCCAGAGCCGGCCCATCCCCCCCACACACACTGGATAACCCTGATGCTCCCTAGGTCCCCGGCTGGGGACTAGGGAGGGAGAACGCCCAATGCCTGAGCCAAGGTCTACCCACATTTGAAATTTAACAAAGTTGTGGCCAATTTAATCCCATAGCACGTTGTCTAGAGTCGTTATTCCACATGACGGGGGGGACCACTCGGGATCTGGGGACTCCGCCTGTCCACGCAAAAAAGGTAACTATGGACCTGCACTAAGGCTCAGTCCCTTGAAGGAATTTATCTTCCAGGAGGAGAGGACAAGGAGAACTCCTCTGTAATCAACTAAATATTCTGTAAAATGTTCTCCTGATTTGCAGAATATTTCCTCCCTTTTCTGCACAACCAATGAAGTATATTCAATGTCATTTCTTTATTCATTTTCCTCTGTCATGAGAGCCCTCTTCAATTTCCCTCAAAACTGGCAGACTTGATATTCAGAGGCAGGATTCTTCAGCCTGCCAAATCTGCTCCATTTGGATTTAAAATTTAAAAGAAACCAATAGCAGACTAGAGGAGATGATTCTAGTTGCAAATTTGAATTTCCAAAAAACAAAGTAACAGATGCTGACTTTAACTAAATATTGAGGAAATACTATCAAATGAAGGAATTAGAATCTGAAAGAGAAAGATAATGATTGACATTTTTCTTAAACATAAAATTTCCCTGATTATATGCATGCAGAAACAAATGCACGCATTTAACAATTTTTCCAAATGAAAATGAAAAGCCCTCGGAGAGAGGTGCTGAGAGATTTAGTTGAGCCCTAACAGCAGATAATCAAAACTGGTGCTATTTTACATGTTCACTTTTGCAACCATAAGCATACAGCCAGGAAAAGGTTGCATCGTACTCTGCATGATTTCTATGTAAGATCAAAAATTGTAACTATTGGGCCTGCACTAAGGCTCAGTCCCTTGTAGACATTTGTTTTCCAGCAGGAGAGGATAAAGAGGACTCCTCTGTAGCCAACTAAATATTCTGTAAATTGAAAATATCAGAAGCCAACCACTAGGAGCTTTATGGCTTCTGAAAATTTCCACATATGCCATCAGTTATAGGGCAGGTAACTTTTGGAAATGGATTTGTGGGCCGAATTAGGACCTGTTTTAAGCCAAATCTGGCCTGTTGGTTAAAGGATCCCCACCACTGACTGAGGAAGTGGCAGTCCCAGAAGTGCACTCCTTTGCGTTTCAGGCCAACTACCCACAAAATACTAGGGAAAATGAAGTGATTCATTTTTGGCATACCCCCAAACTGGAAGTGCTGCCCGGTTAGAAAAACCACTGCAGCTATCTTTCCATAGAATCCAAGATCTCAAAAGAGGTTTCGTTGCATTCAGTTGTCAACCAATTCTGCCATACCCCACCTAAAAAGTAATGGATGTTCAGTCCATTCTGATTCTTGGAGCTTTAGAATTTAGGAATATAGGGAACTGTCTTATACAGAGTCAAATTGCTGATCTGTCCAGCTCAGTATAATCTACACTGGGAACAGCTGTGCCTGAGGGGAGTTGAAGTTCAGAAACATCTGCAGAGAGCCAAAGGTTTTGTGTGGACAGGCGAAATCCTCCAAACTGACAAGTCCCAGGTAAGATTCTCGCCCTATTGTGTGAGCAGGGTGCCCCCCCCACCTGGCCTGATTACCTTGGCAATGCCTCCCTAGGTGGAATGGGGCAACTGGCTGAGGTAAGCGGAACCTCCAGGTATCCCACCTGGGGAAGGCAAAACCAATCCTATGCTAATGGTGCCGCATAGGGTCCTGGGGGCTGCGTGCGACCATGCAAAAGGTCCCCCCATTTAATGTGGTCATTCCCACACCTGGCGTATACAGACTGATAGCTGCTTTCAAGGGTTTCAGAGAAAGGGTCTGCACCTGAGACCTTCTGAATGTGAATTATATGTGTTATCATTGTGCCAGGGCCCTTTCCCAAAGTAATGAAAGCAGGTAAAGAAAAATACAGATGGTGAAGTACAAGAGCCTGAACAGAGACAATTTTCAAATACCGTAAAACAGAGGAAAGAATTGGCAGCCTATTGGTATGTTATTTGGGGTTAAGCAGCTGCTGGTGGCAATGGGACAAAAGTAGGTGGGTTAGAATCATCAGTAAAAGCCAGGTCACGGCAGTACAATATGTCATCCTTGCCCAAACCCAGCTTGTATTGCCAGAAATAAATGTTGGTATTCGGAGGCAGAGTGAAGCTGACTTTTTCAGAGACGTCAGTTTCTTCGCTCCATGTTTCGTCTTTGCTGTCAATCTTTTTCCCACCATATTCAGCTGTCAGGGAAATTTGTGCCTTCAACAGTAATTTAGTGAGACCTTCTGCCCCAACTGTAACAGTCGAAGCTACTTTCCAGTTGTGTTCCATGCTGTGCGTCTCTTTCTTCACGTATCCAACCTTCCTAACAATTTGCTGTTCCCAAGAAATACTTACTTTGGCATTATTATTGACAGTCTTGACAGACTGCCAGACACCAAAAGCTTCACCATAATTTATAGACACGCCTCCAGGGAGGAAGTTGAGCACACTAGCATGGAAGGAAAATGTGGAAGGGTTTGCGTTTGAAAAGTCATCCATTCGGTAATACTCAACTCCCCATTTGCTATTTGGTTTCACAAGGTATATTTTGTCCTTGATTCCCCAGTAATACAGACCGTCTTTGGCCTTTGGGTGAAGGGGTTTCTGAACGACATCTAGGTCTTCATGCATATTGGTGACACGGCGGTACACTCCCTTCTTCTTGAATATAATGTAAAAGTACTTATCATGGGAGAAGTAATGGTCTCCGTTTTGGCAGTTGCGATGGAGAGTGTAGGTCTTACTATCACTGTCAGTGTTCAGGTTGGTTACTCGGCGGTAAGAGTTCCCCTTGATAACATAAAATAAGTCATCACTATGGGCCAGGTAGTGGTCTCCACCACGGACAGAGTTGTGAAGACCAAATATCTCCAGTTCTTTGCCTTCATGGAAATCAGTAGATTTCAAGTAGCAGCCCAGGTCGGAACGGACAATGTAGTAATACTCGTCCACACCACAGAAATCAATTCCTTTAGTTTTGCTCTTGGGAAGTATTCCATGGACCTCTTTAGAAGGAAGGAAGAAATGGCTAGTTAGTTCTCTCACTTGGTTAATTGTTGTTCAGCGTCCTTGCACCAACCCAATGAATATTTCTTATAGAAAAATCTGTTTTCTTATCTAGTTACAGCAAAAGCCAGTCAGAAATTGAATCACCTGGTATAGGTCAGGCAAAGACGATATTTCTCTGCCATCCTCTAAATGCCCTCCTGCAAGACACTCCATTCTATTCCGTCTCCTGTGTGCTTTCCATTCACATACCCCCGACAGTCAGTCAACATTCTATGGCAATTCAGCAAGCTTAGGTCTCATGGTGTTGTTTTCCCTCCCAATTAATTACGCCAACAGACATACTTCTTTTTTGTACTTTGACATTCTGTGGGCCTCCTGATTATTGTGCACAAATGGTGTTATTTGGTTACAAAAACTTTGACATTCACTTTTGAACATGAGAAGCTATGTGATTTTTATTTTTTTATTTTTTTATTGCTATGTGTCCAACCGGTTACATTTGCATCAAACACTGCAATGATATGGGGAATCCACGTAAAAATCTACCTCAATATACACTAGTGGCCAAAATTGTGAAAAACTTTATGAAAAATTGTACTGTATTTCTTAGCTTTGATGGCTATAACACCAGTCATTTTTACAAAAAATTCATAAACTTTATAGAGAATCTAATTCAGAATATAATGCAGCAAACTGTATTGAATTAAATTTATTCTGAGGACTGATGAGACCAAACCATTCATCTTTGGTAGTGATGGAATAAATTATGTATAAAGAAGAATTGGAGGAGGTTTGTTTCCTGGATGTATTGTACAGTAACTACAATGAAGCATCCAGTCAGTGTTATGGTCTGGGGTTGTGGGACAGCAATGGTGTGGGCAGAATCTGTGTGATTAATTCTACTCTATATGGCAAATTGTTACAAAATACCATTTATTGTGGTTTTCGGTATAGAACTTTAAACGACTTTAAATGGAGAATACTATCTATATCTATCAATATCTATATCTATCTATTTATCTATCATCTATATACACAGTGGTACCTCGGGTTACATACACTTCAGGTTACAGACTCCGCTAACCCAGAAATAGTACCTCAGGTTAAGAACTTTGCTTCAGGATAAGAACAAAAATCGCGCAGCTGCGGCGGCACGGCAGCAGTGGGAAGCCCCATTAGCTAAAGTGGTGCTTCAGGTTAAGAACAGTTTCAGGTTAAGAACAGACCTCTGGGATGAATTAAGTACATAACCAGAGGTACCACTGTATATATATATATTCAAGTAGGTGGCCGTGTTGGTCTACCTAAAACAACTCAGTTGGCCTCTACGGTGCTACTTTATAATTTTAAAATTCTTTTAAAGGGATTCTTTTAAAGACTTTCTTAGATCATATAACTTTTTTGAAGACTTGATTTTTTAAGGGTATTTGTAGGTTTTTAAGAAGTGTCTTTCTAACTATCTCTTTTAATAATTACACACACACACACACACACACACACACACACACACACAAAGGCCCTCCCACCCCTGCACTACACATTCATGTTCTGTAGTAAAAGAATTTATTACCAATCCATGGCTGATCATCAATACTCACGCTTTGGATTTGGGGCCGATAGCCCCTGCTCATATAGGCAGGCCAGCAGGAGGAAGAGGATTTGCAACATCTTTCTTCTCCTTAGTGAGCAGAGCGGCTTCAGACCTTGCATAAATAGCCACAGTGAGCGGCTGTAGAGATGGGTCATGAAAGACCCTGGCTAATCACACGTGTCCATAACACACAGGGTCTTGTGGATCTTGATGGGCAGCATCTCATAGCTTCTTTCCAGATCCAAATGTATGCACAATTTTATTGCAAGAGGGCAGACAAACAAGACCCTCTCATAGCAAGCATACCTCTGTTTAGGCCAAGCTGGAATGCTGAGATAAGCCTCCCACAGAGCATCCATGGGGTTGCCCCTTGATATTTTTGCATTCCCCACTAGTCACATTGGAAATGTTGATCGTGGTCCCTTGCAGATGACCTGTTTATTGAGCATACAGTGGTACCTCGGGTTACAGATGCTTCAGGTTACAGAGTCCACTAGTCCAGAAATAGTACCTCGGGTTAAGAACTTTGCTTCAGGATGAGAACAGAAATAGTGCAGTGGCAGGGGGAGGCCCCATTAGCTAATGTGGTACTACAGGTTAAGAACAGTTTCAGGTTAAGGATGGACCTCCTGAACGAATTAAGTTCTTAACCTGAGGTACCACTGTATATTATCCCAGTGCTTCCTATTTCAAGAGGGAACATGGGTCAGTGGCTGAGAACCTGCATGAAGTGATCAACCTTCAAACACCAAGACTGCTGAACCAACACTTGAACACCTGGTCTGGAGCATAGTTGTAGGGAGAGGGGTTGTTGTGGTGGAAGGAGTTGTTATTGATTTTTTTTTGTATTTTTTAAAGCTTTTATTATGATTTATGTGGAAATTGTTGTGCATTTTTAAATATCTATTGTTTATGACTACTTTTATGTTGTAATTGCATAATTTATTCATGTTGTAAACAAATCTCTCTGTGTGTGTGTGTGAGAGAGAGAGAGAGAGAGAGAGAGAGAGAGAGAGAGCGCTACTTTATTCCAAAGTAGTCACATTGGAAATGTTGATTATGGTCCCTTTCAGATGACCTGTTCATTGCACACACATTCTCCCAGTGTCTTCTACGTCAAGAGAGAACATAGGTCAATGTCGCAGAACCTGCATTATGTGCAGAAGGTCCCAAGTTCAATCCTCAGCATCTCCACATACGGCTGGAAGAAACCTATGTTATCTAGTTATCTAGCCATAACGTACTGTACTTGATTCACACCAAGAGATACCTGTGAAGAGATCCAAGATTTAGAACCTCAAAGCCAAAGTGAGAGCAGATTACTATACAGCGGAAAGGAGCAGCCAAGCATACTAGGACACAATTTCTTGACTTTAAGAAAGCCGACTTCATAAAACTTAGGGAAGTGCTGGATGAGATCCCATGGACAGTAATACTAAAAGGAAAGGGAGTTCATGATGGCTGGGTATTGGTTAAGAGGAAGATTGTAAAAGCACAACTTCAGGCAATACCAATGAGACGGAAACATGGAAAGTGCCTAAAGAAGCCAGGGTGGCTATCTAAAGAACTTTTAACTGAGTTAAGATTAAAAAAGGATGTGTACAAAAAATGGAAAAGGGGGGGAACCACCAAGGAGGAATTCAAACAAATAGCCAGCACGTGTAGACACAAAGTCAGAAAAGCTAAAGCACAGAATGAACTCAGGCTTGCTAGAGAGGTTAAAAGCAACAAAAAAGGCTTTTATGGGTATGTTCGTAGCAAAAGGAAGAACAAAGAAACAGTGGGGTCACTCAGAGGAGAAGATGGTGAAATGCAAACAGGGGACACAGAAAGGGCTGAACTCCTCAATGCCTTCTTTGCCTCAGTCTTCTCCGATAAAGAAAACAATGCCCGACCTGAAGAATTTGGAGCAAATGATTCAGCAGAGGAAACACAGCCCAGAATAACTAAGGAGATAGTACAAGAATACTTGGCTAGTTTAGATGTATTCAAGTCTCCAGGGCCAGATGAACTGCATCCAAGAGTATTAAAAGAACTGGCAGATGTGATCTCAGAACCACTGGCAGTCATCTTTGAGAATTCCTGGAGAACAGGCGAAGTCCCGGCAGACTGGAGGAGGGCAAATGTTGTCCCTATTTTCAAAAAGGGGGAAAGAGAGGACCCAAATAATTACCACCCAGTCAGTCTGACATCAATACCAGGGAAGATTCTGGAGCAGATCATTAAGCAAACAGTCTGTGAGCACCTAGAAAGGAATGCTGTGATCACCAATAGTCAGCATGGATTTCTGAAAAATAAGTCATGTCAGACTAAACTGATCTCGTTTTTTGACAGAATTACAAGCCTGTTGATGAAGGGAACGCAGTGGATGTAGCCTACCTTGATTTCAGCAGGGCATTTGACAAGGTGCCCCATGATATTCTTGTAAAGAAGCTGGTAAAATGCAGACTTGACTATGCTACCACTCAGTGGATTTGTAACTGGCTGACTGACTGAACCCAAAGGGTGCTCATCAATGGTTCCTCTTCATCCTGGAGAAGAGTGACTAGTGGGGTGCCACAGGGTTCTGTCTTGGGCCCGGTCTTATTCAACATCTTTATCAATGACTTGGATGATGGACTCAAGGGCATCCTGATAAAATTTGCAGATTTCACCAAACTGGGAGGGGTGGCTAACACCCCAGAGGACAGGATCACACTTCAAAACGACCTTGACAGATTAGAGAACTGGGCCAAAACAAACAAGATGAACTTTAACAGGGAGAAATGTAAAGCATTGCACTTGGCAAAAAAAATGAGAGGCACAAATACAAGATGGGTGACACCTAGCTTGAGAGCAGTACTTGTGAAAAGGATCTAGGAGTCTTGGTTGACCACAAACTTGACATGAGCCAACAGTGTGACGTGGCAGCTAAAAAAGCCACTGCAATTCTGGGCTGCATCAATAGGAGTATAGCATCTAGATCAAGGGAAGTAATAGTGCCACTGTATTCTGCTCTGGTCGGACCTCACCTGGAGTACTATGTCCAGTTCTGGGCACCACAGTTCAAGGAGGACACTGACAAACTGGAACGTGTCCAGAGGAGGGCAACCAAAATGGTCAAAGGCCTGGAAACGATGCCTTTTGAGGAACGGCTGGGGGAGCTGGGCATGTTTAGCCTGGAGAAGAGGTTGTTAAGGGGTGATATGATAGCCATATTCAAATATATAAAAGGGTGTCACATAGAGGAGGGAGAAAGGTTGTTTTCTGCTGCTCCAGAGAAGCGGACATGGAGTAATGGTTCCAAACTACAAGAAAGAAGATTCCACCTAAACATTAGGAAGAACTTCCCGACAGTAAGAGCTGTTCGACAGTGGAATTTGCTGCCAAGGAGTGTGGTGGAGTCTCCTTCTTTGTAGGTCTTTAAGCAGAGGCTTGACCACCATATGTCAGGAGTGCTCTGATGGTGTTTCCTGCTTGGCAGGGGGTTGGACTTGATGGCCCTTGTGGTCTCTTCCAACTCTATGATTCTATGATTCTATGATCTAGCACAAGGTCACAAATGGAGCTTTATGGCGTGGATGGATTTGAACCTGGTTCTCCCCACTCCTGATCTGACACTCTCATCACAGCACCATGCTAGCTGGTGAAAAGCCAATCACATTCTCGTTAAAATGAAATGTCTAATACATTAAGTTTGTGCTCACAAATCACTAAACTACCAAAAAAAAAAAGCGCAAATTGAAATGTATATCATTATTTTTGTCAAGGCTTGTTCCTCGTATAAATTCAACAGGGAAAAGAGCACAGACAGATCCTGGAACTGTTGGCAAGATTCATATGTGCATAAAAACATTTTTGCAAGGGCTAAGTCCAGAGATTCAATAATATTGTATAGAATTAACCCAGCATTCTCAATATGCCTTAGAACTATTTTGATATCCTACCTGATTATACGCGCTGTGCCAAGTGATAATATCCTCATTAATAGTGAACTCTCTGCCTGGTGCTTGGGGATCCATCCTTCCTACCTTCACTCTTTTAAAAGATTTGTTTGGGAAAGTAACCCAGTTTATAATATCAAAGCCAGCTGTCAACACACCATTCTCATTGAAAGATATTGTGTCTCCAGCACTGTTATTAAATGAGATTGTCTGAAGAAAAGGGTGAAGCTGGAATGAAAGTGAAGAAGGCAAAATATAGATGTTAACGGAAAAGGGCATGTGGGACACACTTCCCTACTTGTCATGTGATACCACTTCATGACTGGATTACTAGAATGCTGTCTCTGTGGAGCTGCCCTTGGGCCTTGTTCAGAAGCTCCAGCTTTTGCAGGATCCAACAGCTGAGGCTGCTGATGGGGCAGACACCTGCTAGATCATCTACACTGGCTGCCCATAGGTTTTCAAGGCGTATTCAAGGTTTTGGGTTGACATACAAAGCTCTAAACTACTTGGACCCTGGATACCTTGAGGACCTCTTGTGTCCTTATATTCCAACTGAGATAATCCTGAGGAGCACTGTTGAGTCTTCTCTGTGTTACACTGGCCCAAGTGATCTCAACTAGAAGTTGAGCATTTACTGTCACCAGTCCCACCTGCAGAACACTCTTCCAGCTGTGATCCAGCAGGCACCCTCACTTTGGAATTTCAGGCACCTCTTGAAGATCTTTTTAGGCTGAGAGGGCTTTGCAGCCATTTGATTCTAGTTTTAACCTTATCTATGTTATTTATGTATTTATATTTTTATACTGCTTGATTGTACAAAACCTCATATAGTGGTATAATGCTGTAAACCTAACAGATAGATCCGTAGATAATAGAAATAGATAGATAGATAGATGATAGATAGATAGATAGATGACAGATAGATAGATGATAGATAGATAGATATAGATTCATGATAGATGATCGATAGATAGATAGAGATAGATAGATGATAGATAGATGATAGATAGATAGATGATAGATAGATAGATGATAGATAGATGATAGATAGATAGATGATAGATAGATAGATAGATAGATAGATAGATGATAGATGATGATGATAGATAGATAGATAGATAGATAGATAGATAGATAGATAGATAGATGATAGATAGATAGAAGATAGATAGAAGATAGATAGATAGATAGATAGATGATAGATAGATAGATATGGCGGTCTAGAAATACTTTTATAATTAAATAAATGTTCACACCCAAAATGGTGTAGCTATTTTTGAGGACATTAATTACCTGCCATGTATGCAGGATTTCAGACTCTATCATAGCTCCATTGGCCACTGCTCTACATTTGGATCTTGAGGAGTGCATGGAATGCAAAGCATGTGCTATGGCATACACAGCATTATAGATGCTGTAGCTCTGGCCAGTCATGCTCATTTCAAATAAAGGCCCAGGAAGGTTCTCCAGTTGTTCCTCCCCTGTGCAGTGTACCTCCATATCCTCTTCTCCAGAACCTGAAAGTAAACAGCTGAAAGCCTGCTCCCAGAAGACTCTAGTAAGAGTATCTCTTCTTGTTGAGTGGGGATTTAGACTTTGAAGGAAATGTTGAAATTCAGTCACCTCACTGGAGTGAATTGCTAAAGACAAGGCACCATGGAACAGATCTGTGTCAAATGCCCTTTGAAATGTCTGTAATTCAAAACTCGATGGCCCTTGTGGTCTATTCCAACTCTATGATTCTACTATTCTATGATTCTAAGCTACACATGGAACACATATATGCATGGTATCATTAATTCACATCTTCCAGAACTCAAGTAATTTGGCTGCAGTTCTAGGCACCAACCTTCACTAGCCTCCAGATATTTTGGATTCTAACTCTCATTAGCTGTGATGGGAAGAGTTGGTGGAAGTTGGAGTCCCAAACATCTGTAGGGAATCGGGTGTGTGAAGGTCCCTGTACATTCTTATCTGAGAGTAAGACCCATTGAACTGAATAATACTGACTTCCATTCCCTTTACAGTAAGCCTGCAACAAGTGCATTTAACAGATGCACATTCTGCTTAATTTGCTTAGAAACAAATAAAATTAACACTTTAAAAGAGGGCAGAAAGGGGTGGGTGTCTGGGCTAAAGAGGCTGGCCATCCTACCTGCCATTGCACTCCATGTGCTTTGACTGTACATGGTTTTGAATTTAAGTGTGACACCCAAAACTCCTGCATAAGTTGTGTGCTTACTGTTCCTTTTAAAAGAAATCACTGAAGTGTTTTGATATGTTTATATATTTAAAAAGAAACTTACAAACTGCATTCCTTTGCTTATTATTTGATGGTAGTTTTGGAAAACCTGTTACAGGGAGAAGAGACTCATGGATAAATTGAATGAGTTTTAAGATTACTCACCAGAAAATGGAGATATTAACAAAGAATATGACAATATAAGATCAAAATACTTTGATGGATAATATACGGATTCAAAATGAGAAAAACGTAAAATACTTGGGTATTACCACGACAAATGCAAATTGAATATTGTTTAAAAATAACTATGTTAAGGCATGGGCTGAAATTTTTAAAAGATACTTTAAGGTGGGAGAAACGAAAATTGTCATTGCTAGGTAGGATTTATGTGATAAAGATGAAAGTTTTGCCTAGAATGACATTCATGTTTCAAAATAATACTTATTTTGACTATGGACACACCATTTAAACAATGGCAAAAAGACATATCTAAGTTTGTACTATGGACACACCATTTAAACAATGGCAAAAAGACATATCTAAGTTTGTACAGCAGTTGGAAAAGGCACAAGTTGAACTCCAACTTATGCAAGATGCAAAGACAAGCTCAGGATTGGGCTTGCCTGATTTAAGGGTGTATTTTGCAACCTGCTGTTTGGTATTGTTGAAAGGATGGGTGACACTGAGAAATAAGAGACTTTGGAATTAGAAGAACATGATTCAAGGTTCGGATACAATGGATACGTGTGGTATAATAAAGTAAATGTGGACTTTAGGAACCACTTTATTAAATGTGCTATATTAAGAATCTGGAATACATATAAAGCTAGGTCAGTCACTTTGAATGATTCATGTTCTATTGCAATAGAACCCATAATCAATCCTGGTTGCTCAATACTCACTGTTTGCAGGTGGTCCTGGGGGTGTGGCTGTAACCCCCAGCCTATAAAGGAAGGCCTGGAGAAGGAAGAGAATTTACAGTATCTTTCATCTCTGTGGTAATCAGTGGGAACAGCCATTGACTAAATAATTGAAGTGAGAGGTTATAGAGATGGGTCATCAAAGGTCCTGGTCAGTTACATCTGCCTGTAACACATAAATGTGTGTCAATCAAGATGGACAGCATTCTGTAGCTGCTTTCCATGCCAGGAAGGTTTTATACGAAGAAGGCAGATAAACAAGACCCTGTTGTAGCAAACACGCTAATACCAACCTGGAATGTTGAGCTTTGTTTTCTACAGAGGAGCTATATCATTAGCCCTTGATAATCTAGCATTCTCCATTAGCTGGGGAGGGCAACTAAGAGGATGGTGTAGAAAACAGGTGGGAGAACTATCAAGAGCTACTAGAGACTGTAAAAGTGACTATAAAAGAAGGGAACAAATAACAGTGGAAGGTTATAACTTCTAGTGGTTTTCTCACTTACAACTAGTAGAGGCATTTAAGTTGTCTTTGGAACATGGATTTTGTTCTTGTTTGTGAGATGGATTTTGAAATGTAACTGTAAGGATGATGAACAAGTTGCTTCTAATATATAAAAATATCCAAACTTCTGTTGACATTTCAAATGGAAGAGGAACAAGTTAAAGAATGTATGATTAAATGGGCAGAAAACCCTTTGGTTATAAGATAGAGATGGAACAGTGGGGACAGTTAAAATGCACATTGTGCTATGACTTGAAAGAGAACAAGGAGGTTTAAAAAATGCTTGGTGAAGGTTTAAAAAAGCTAAACAAATTGAATACAAATACACTGATACAGAAGATTTTGGAGATTAATGTCCAACTGAAAGCAGTAAAGGAAATGGAGGAAATGGTAAATGCCGAGATCTGAATCCAAAGTCCCTGATGTTTAGGGAGCACCCACAGATTGGCTGCCTACCTAAAAATAGGGTTTGACTGAAGGCAGGGCCTGAGGCGACCACCTCAGGGCAGCAGATCTGACCTCCAACTCATAGTGCTACTCCCACTTAAATCTTCCTCTAGCTGCAGCCCACCGCTCTCCTTCTCTGGCCTTTACTTCCCGCTCAGCTTCTGACTCCTTCTTGATCAGAGGCCCGTGTGACACAGCTACGTTGCTTGCTTTTCACCAAGGTTGGAGAAGGGCGGCAGCTGAAGGATGAGGAGAGGGAAAAGCCAAAGCCTACACTTTGCCAATGTTGATCTTCAACCCCACTTCTTTTGTGCTCTTTCTCTTCCGCTTTCTCCCTCTTTTGGCAAAGATCCCTTCTTTTCCAGCTCCGTGCAAACTTTGCCTCCCCTCTTTCTCACCCCCAAATGCAAGCTTTCCCTCCACCCTTTTCATCCTCTCCATGTTAACTCCCCTTCCGTCTTTGTTCCAGGGTTGTTGCAGTGGAAGAGGTTGCTGTTATTGATATATTTTTTTATTTTTAAAAGCTCGTATGATTTATGTGGAAATCATTTGCTGTGCATTTTTTGATGTTTTATTGTTCATGACTACTTTTATTATGTTGTAATTGCATAATTTATTCATGTTGTAAACAAAATTCTGTGTGTGTGCATGAGAGAGAGAGAGAGAGAGAGAGAGGAGGAGGAGGAGGAGGAGGAGGAGGAGGGTACTTTATTTGGTTTAAAATGACAGATCTTTGCAGCTTTTATATATGTTGGAAGCCAACCAGAGTGGCTGGGGAACCCAGTCAGATGGGTAGGGCACTGCTACTACTGCTACTACTACTGAAGGAAGGGCTGAACAGAACTTATTCTGAACCCCAATTTTGTGTAAAAAGTAACAAGCCTCTTTGCAAAATGAACCCCAAGCCGGAGCCTGTAAAAAATGAGATTTGTGACCTTGGAGTGTTAACTTCTACAGCGCCTTCCAATTGCGAGAATCTATGGTTAAAGCTTGGGATGTAGTAAAGAGGAAGTTTGATAGCTTGTCATGCTAGTTGGGGAAACCTAGGCTGGCATACTCTTTCATAAGGCAAATATAGGTGATGTGATGCCCTGGGAATAAAACAGTGATGGTTCTTCATAGCTCATCTCAGTAATGACAAGGGAAGAGCCAATGGCAAGGAATTGCTATCCTGCCATGTGCAGCGGTGTTGCTAAATGAACACAGCTTTCTTTCCCTCATCCGATGGGACAGGCAAGGCAAGGAGTCTTGGTGTGAAAAAGAACAGCCTAAAGTTCTGAATGAGGCAGAAGGAGAGAGAGGGACGGGCAGAGCTTTGGCCTGTGTGAGCATGCAATGTGAATTGAGCAGAGTGGGTTATGGCTATTGGAGTGCTGAAGCTAAGTTTCTCCCCCTAATAAGGACCTATAAAGAATGCAGCTGGAATGCAGCATGGAAAGAATCCATGGAAGAGCTGGTTGAGCATACTGTCCTTACAATGGCCAACTGCACTTCCCATTATGGGAAGTCCTCAAGCAGGACCTGAGTGCAAATGGGTGTGATCAACCTCTGGAGTAAATGCAAAGTGTCATGTTCCCCTCTCAAATGTACATACAAATGAGGAAACCTTTCTCCTCATGGTCAGCCTTCTGGGACCTGCATGCAAGTGGGCCTAACATAAGCAGGCAATACCAGACCAGGAGCACACGCACACAGAGAGGCATACATACATACATGTGGCACACACTTCACACATTATGTACTCTGACAGGCCTATATCCACACATACAGCTGAAGCAACTATCACTGATCTATGGCCCTTTTGCACAGACATCCATAGTAGTCACTTTGTACAGACACCCTGCAGTCACTTTGAATGCTTTATGTTCTATGCCAATAGAACCCATCATCAATCCTGGTTGCTCAATACTCAATGTTTGTGGGTGGTCCTAGGGGTGGGGCTGTGACCCCCCAGCCTATAAAGGAAGGCCTGGAGAAGGAAGAGAATTTACAGTACAGTATATTTCATTTCTGTGGTAATCAGTGAGAACAGCCATAATAGCTGAAGGTCATCAAGGTCATCAAAGGTCCTGGTCAGTCCCATCTGCCTGTGACACATAAATGTTTGTGGATCTAGACGAACAACATTTTATACCTGCTTTCCACATCAGTAAGGTTTTATATGAAGAAGGCAGGCAAACAAGACCCTGTTGCAGCAAACTTGCTAATACCAACCTGGAATGTTGAGCTTTGTTTTCTATCATTAACCCTTGATCATCAACATTCTCCATTAGCTGGGAAGGACAACTAAAGAGAACAGGTGGGAAAACTTTTCCATTCCAGCTTTCATATTCCTCCCTTTTAGGGGTCCTGTGTCAGTGATGGGTGCTAGCATAGGCAAAGAGTGGATGCAGACATGGATGTGACTCTTAACTTTGTGCAGCAGCTTACAGTCCAGCCATGTAAATGTCATCTGCCCTATACAATTAAAGTAGTATCATACCACTATAAACAGTAATGACTCCCCCTCCATGAATCCTGGGAACTATAGTCCATTAAGAGTGCTTAGAGACTCCATCTCACAGTGACAATTCCCTGGGAAGATGCATTGATTGTTAAACTACTCTAGGGACTGTAGCATTGCTTGTCTTGATGAAGCTCAAACCTAACCAACAAGGGCCAAGATTGGTGCGGAGAGGGAGGAATACTGGAAGTGACACTGTGCAAGCAACTAACTAACATTAAAACACAGCCAAAAATATATATGTTGTTTTATTTTTACAATAACAAATAGGATATAATAACTTGAATAGAATGAAAAAGGGTTGAAAAACAAGCAAAAAAGTTTGGTAGAGTACGGTGCTTGTATGATAAACTAAAGAAAGACAAGTTGAACAGATAAATAAGGATAGGACTGAGATTGATGGGGAAGAGGAGGAAACAGGGCTGGTAGAGTACTGAAGTAGGAAGGACAAGCTGCCTCCGATGCCTTTCAATATGATTACAGTGGTACCTCGGGTTAAGAACTTAATTTGTTCTGGAGGTCCGTTCTTAACCTGAAACTGTTCTTAATCTGAGCTAATGCAGTCTCCCGCTGCCGCCGCACCGCCACCACACGATTTCCATTCTCATCCTGAGGTAAAGTTCTCAACCCGAGGTACTACTTCCGGGTTAGCGGAATTTGTAACCTGAAATGTTTCTAACCCATGGTACCACTGTATATGCATTTCACAAGCAAAATGAATGTTCATAAGTGGTGCTCCATTTGTTTGAAGTCAGATTGGTTATGATGTCTCTTAAGTACAACAGTTCCTTTGACACATCTGCTTCCTTTGAGGCACCAGGAGGAGTCTACAGTTGAGCCTCAACTTCCTCATGGCTTCCTTTACCTCTTGGTTCCTCAGGGTGTAGATGAAGGGATTGAGGGCAGGTGTGACCACCACGTAGAACACAGAGGCCAGCTTGTTGGTGTGGGAGCTAGAGAAGGGCTTGAGATACACAATAGCACAGGGCACGTAGAAGAGGCAGACCACTGTCAGGTGGGAGCTGCAGGTGGACAGAGCCTTCCCGCTGCCCTGTCTGAAATGGCCACAGAGGCTGGTCAGGATTGTGATGTATGAAAGGAGCAAGGCCAGAAAGCATGGCAGAGTTAGCAAGCTGCTGTTGACTACCATGAGGATCTCATAGGCATATGTGTCTGCACAGCCCAGCTTGATCAGTTCTGGGATATCGCAGAAGAAGTTGTCCAGGACATTGGGCCCACAGAATGGTAGGTGGGCAATCAAGACCATCTGGATGGTGGAATGAATGAGGCCCCCTGCCCAGCAGAGCATGAGAAGCTTGAGGCAGCACTGGCTATTCATGATGACTGTGTACCTTAGTGGGTGGCAGATGGCCACATAGCGATCGTAGGCCATGAGGGTGAGGAGGAGCATCTCTGCACCACCAAAGACATGGAGGAAGAAGATCTGGGCCATGCAGCCCCCATAGGAAATGTTATGGCCACAGTTCAACAGATCTGCAGCTAGCTTTGGAGCAGCTACTGAGCTGAGGGACATGTCCGCAAGGCTCAGATTGGCGAGAAATAAGTACATGGGGATGTGTTGTAGCTGTGTCTCAGACATCACAGTCACTATGATCAACAGGTTGCCCAGAATGACGATGGTGTAACAGGCAAACACCATGGCAGAAAAGAAGATCTGGGAAAGGCGAGAGGCAGAGAAGCCCAGCAAAATAAACTCTGAAATCGTGCTTCCATTCATGATGAGGGTGATTCTAGTAGGAGAGACAGAGAGAATTGGCACAAGGTGGTAATATTCCTTCAGCCCATGTTCATAGGGACAACCCAATACATTTTGCTGCCTGATGGGAAGGACATGAGGGCATCGCCCATTCCATAGGCAGAATCTGACTGAGCTGGCTGTTGAATCTCGTTTCAGCACTGGTGGTGGGGCAATATCTTCCACCAAATCTGAGGGGTGCAGGAGAACTTAAGAGATACGGAGCAGGAAATGTAGGGGATTCAATGACCATCATAGGGTAGAATGAGTGCTATGCCCTTTCATCAGGCTGCCTCACTTTGCCTTATGGGAGGACCTGTCCTTAGTCCTATCTCTCCTGTTTTATTCCCAAGTTACTGCATGCATCAAACTGTTTCAAAGTGATATTCATCTCTTTAAGAAAAAGACTCTGTTTAAAACAGCACTATACCTGAATTAGGCAGATTAATGAGTTTGCTGATTTACACCCCCCCCCCCATACAGAAACACACACCCTATGCATAAAGAGTTTGGGTAAGACTATAGAGTGCAGAAACCCAGTCCCTGACAGTAGAATATCACCTTTGATATGCCACTAAGCATTTCAAGCATATATTTACAGTATTGAGATCTAGAAACTAGATTGTGAATGACAACTGAGAGTTTTCAGGATGTCAAGTTCTGTCTCTAGCAAAATTTTGGGGTGCATACAACTATGACTATGCATAATATCGGGCACATCAATGACCAGATCTGGTTTCTTTATTACTGGAGTTTTAGATGCAGATAAAAGCTTATCAATTTTTTTGTTTTTTGTTTTAAAAGGTGGGGATTTATGTATTTTTGGCAAGTGAGTTACTACTATGGTAGAAATGGTGGTGTTCTCTTCTGCTGTCCATAAAGCCCAGTTCTATTCATGTTTCCTCAGAAGTATGTCTCACTATGTTAAATGGACCTCAGCTCAAAGAAGTCTGCATAGTCCTGTTGTGTTCAACGACACTTTGGAATTTACATGCTAAGGATTCTACTGTTATCATTCTTCTAGTTTTTCCTATTTTTATTAATTGTGTTGGTCTTTCTTGCTTGCAAGTCACTTTGGGAGCTGCAAATAGAAAACAGATCCAAAATCTCATTAACAACAACTTAAATTATGACTACGAATTCGTTATCATCATCATCGTTATAGATTTATAAACAATCCTGCATCATAAAATCTCAGGGTGGTTCACAGAGTAAAATACAGGGTAAAAACAATAATAAAGAAATAAAAATAAATTCCCATTGCAGGGTCAAGGAGAAGAGACATAGTCTGCAATCCTAAATCAACTTACCACAGAACTCAGCGGGATTTACTTCTGAACAGTATTGTGCTGATAACTATGATAACAAAATGACTGGATGCAAGAGTCATGGCACTGCTAGAAATAACTACCATGGTCACTTTCATATCAATAGAAGGCAATCCAGTGTCCATACCTCCTTCAATCTCTGTTATCAACACATTATTCCAATGCAATCCTGAATTCTCCAACTTTTGTGATCTTTTAAAAGTATCTACGTGGACAAAAGGAGAATGGGGGGGGAGGTTGGTTGGATGGATGGTTGGATGGTGATTATCTCCAGGATTCATTTGTGGGGGTGGATGGTGGTGAGGAAAACTGAGAACCTGAGTGGGGGGGTGGGTGGGAATCCTCCATGCAATTGTGAATATTGAGAATGCGAGTAAGAATGAGCACTTTCTTCAAATTTCTTCTAGACCATTTTGGAACAAAGAGGTGGCAAATCTTGGAGTTTCCTTTTATATACTCCTCCTGCAACAGATGTCTTTGGTTCCCACCCTATGCGAATAAACATGGATTAACTCTTCTTGATGCTGCTAGCAGCCTAGAGAGAGTGTACTGGCTGCTGTGTGGTCCCAAATGACTTAATTAAAAATCAAAGAGGCTTAGAAGCTGTTTTAAAAGATCTTATCTGCTGCATAATATGTTGGGCTTCCCCCGCCCCACTTGGGAGAAGATCTGATGCTAGTAAATATTGGTGTGTTTTATTTGTTTTGTATCAGAACCTTTCAAGGGTCTCCAATGTTCCCATCTCATTTTCACAACAACTCCGTGAGCTAGCATGGCCCAAGGACAATAACCTACATAACCCAGTGGGCGCAGCATGACTGAGTTGGGATTTGAACTCACATCTCCCTTAAGAATGAACCAGTGAGATGTGATGGAGGTTAGTCCATGAGGAGGAATGGGGCACTGTCCCACCAACCATAATCTGCCCTCAGCCAGCCTCCACATGCCTCCCTTCCAACTTCACAATGAGTCTAGGGGGGGACTATCTGTTGGCTTCCTCCTTCATAGTCTCCATGTAGACCCCAGGGACTTCCTGCTCCCATTATGCCAGATTATGCATTTTCTCAGAAGTGGGAAGTGGGAAGGAAAAAAAACCACCCTCAGCTTAAAAACCCAGATGACTTTAGTACAGTGGTACCTCGGGTTACATATGCTTCAGGTTACATAGGCTTCAGGTTACAGACTCCGCTAACCCAGAAATATTACCTCGGGTTAAGAACTTTGCTTCTGGATGAGAACAAAAATTGCGCTCCGGCAGCGCAGCAGCAGCGGGAAGCCCCATTAGCTAAAGTGGTGCTTCAGGTTAAGAACAGTTTCAGGTTAAGAACGGACCTCCAGAACAAATTAAGTTCTTAACCCAAGGTACCACTATAGTTAACCCAATGTACCACTGTGCCAATCTCAAGAGGATGTATCCTTTTTTTTTTTTTTAATAATTTTTATTAATTTTACAACATAAACAAAAAACAAACAAACATAACACGACTTCCCCAAACCTCCCCTTCACTGCATCCTTGTTTTAAAATTTTTTTAGCAATCCTTCATCCCTTTTTATATTTAATCTCTTTAAAGTTTTTTAAGTTTCGATTTTTACAGCTGTAATTCTTTATATCCAATCCCTTGACATCTTAACATTCCGAAATTTTACAACAATTTTTAAGATAGATTTTGAATTTTTTCCAGTCTTCTTCCACTGTCTCTCTCCTCTGGTCACGGATTCTGCCGGTCATCTCTGCCAGTCCCATAAATTCAGTCGCCTTGGTCTGCCATTCTTCCAGAGTAGGTAATTCTTTAGTCTTCCAATACTTTGCCAAAAGAATTCTTGCTGCTGTTGTTGCGTACATAAAAAATGTTCTATCTTTCTTTGGAACCATTTGGCCTACCATGCCCAAGAGAAAAGCCTCCGGTTTCTTTACAAATGTCCACTTAAGGATTTTCTTAATTTCATTATAGATCATTTCCCAGTAGGCCTTAATCTTCGGGCAGGTCCACCAAAGATGATAAAAAGTTCCTTCGCATTCATTACACTTCCAACAATTGTTATTGGGCAAATGATATATCTTTGCAAGCTTGACTGGGGTCATGTACCACCTATAGATCATTTTCATTATATTCTCTTTTAAGGCACTACATGCCGTAAATTTAATACCTGTGGTCCATAACTGCTCCCAGTCAGCAAACATAATATCATGACCAATATCTTGTGCCCACTTAATCATGGCTGATTTAACCGTTTCATCCTGTGTGTTCCATTTTAGCAGCAAATTATACATTCTAGACAAATTCTTAGTATTGGGTTCTAGCAATTCTGTTTCTAACTTTGACCTCTCCTTCTGGAATCCTAGTTTCCTGTCCTGCTTAAAGGTCTCATTAATCTGGTAATAATGTAACCAGTCTCGGACTTTAGGTTTCAATTTCTCAAAACTCTGTAGTTTCAACTTTTCACCATCATATTCTATAATTTCACAATATTTTGGCCAGTCTGAATCCATGTTCAGTCTTTTTACCGCCTTGGCTTCCATTGGTGACAACCACCTGGGGGTTTTACTCTCTAACAAATCTTTATATCGGTTCCATACATTATACAGTGCTTTCCTAACAATATGGTTTTTAAAGTTTCTATGTACCTTTACCTTGTCATACCATAAATATGCATGCCAACCAAAGTTGTTATCATAACCTTCCAGATCCAAAATATCTGTATTCTCAAGAAGTAGCCATGGTTTCAGCCAGCAAAAAGCTGCTGCTTCATAGTAAAGTTTTAAGTCCGGCAGGGCAAAGCCCCCTCTATCCTTGGCATTAGTCAAAATCTTAAATTTTATTCTGGGTTTTTTGCCCTGCCAGACAAATTTAGATATGTCTTTCTGCCACTTCTTGAAACAGTCCATCTTGTCTAAAATTTGCAATGTCTGGAACAAAAATAACAATCTCGGCAATACATTCATCTTGATAACAGCAATTCGGCCTAACAAGGAAAGTCTCAGCCTGGACCATATATCGAAATCTTTCTTCACTTCCAACCAGCATTTTTCATAATTATCTTTAAATAAGTTCACATTCTTAGATGTTAAATTCACCCCCAGATATTTTACTCTTTTTGCAATTTCCAAACCGGTTTCTCTTTGGAAACTATCTTTTTCCCCCATCGTTAGATTTTTTTCCAACACCTTTGTCTTATGTTTATTTAATTTGAAACCTGCTACTTGACCAAATATTTCAATTAATTCCAAAACTCTTTTTGTACTGGCTTCTGGCTGTTGCAATGTCAAAACTAGATCATCTGCAAATGCTCTTAGCTTATAATGTTTAGTTCCGACCTGTATTCCTTTAACCAGCTGGTCCCTTCTAATCATGTTCAGGAAAACCTCCAGTACCGATATAAACAATAGGGGGGATATTGGGCATCCCTGTCGTGTCCCTTTCTCTATTGGAATCTCGTCCATGACCATACCATCTACAATTAGTTTAGCCTTTTGCTCAGAATATATTGCACCTATACCGTTTTCAAAGTTTTTGCCTACCCCCATCCCTTGGAGATTCCTCTTCATAAAACTCCAGCAAATATTGTCAAAGAGGATGTATCCAATACTGCCCCATCTCCGATGTATTGATCATGACATACAGTGGACGCTCAGGTTGCAAACGTGATCCATGCGAGAGGCACGCTCGCAACCCGCAGCGTTTGCAACCCACAGCACCTTGTCAGCACATGTGCGGGTCGTGATTCAGCACTTCTGCGCATGTGCAAGCGCCGGAACCCGGAAGTAACCCGTTCTGGTACTTCCAGGTTTCGGAGGGTCCATAACCTGGAAGCGTGTAACCCGAAGCGTATGTAACCCACAGTATGACTGTATATACATATAAAACCTTCAAATTTGTTATTTCATGACCCTTTCTTCTGGGCTGTTTGATGTGTTTTCAACTCTGCCATGAATTGCATTCAGCAACACTCCAATGAAACAGTAAAACTGAGCAATTAAATAAAGCAGTTATGATCAAGATGGCAACAGCGTTATTTTCACTAGCAGAAATGGAGCTCACACATACTACTTCAGGGAAAGGGCTTCCTTCAACATTAGTCATACTCAGAGGGGACCCATTGAAATTAAGCCAGTGTGGTGTAGTGGTTAAGAGCGGTAGACTCGTAATCTGGGGAACCGGGTTCGCGTCTCCGCTCCTCCACATGCAGCTGCTGGGTGACCTTGGGCCAGTCACACTTCTCTGAAGTCTCTCAGCCCCACTCACCTCACAGAGTGTTTGTTGTGGGGGAGGAAGGGAAAGGAGAATGTTAGCCACTTTGAGACCCCTGAAAGGGAGTGAAAGGCGGGATATCAAAACCAAACTCTTCTTCTTCTTCTAATAGCCCTAAGTTAGTCATCACTATTAATTCCTACAGGTCTTTTTCAAGTATGACTAACATTCAATGCAATGCAAAATGTTTGTGCAGTGTCCCTCCTTGATACTCAGGTGGGAGCATTCAGAAATGTTCTTTCTTCACCCTGTCATCCAGAATTTTAGCATCAGCTCATGGGTATGGAACTTCAGACCTAGGGGCTAAATGTGGCCCTCTAGGCCTTTCTGCCTGGCCTTTGGAACGTTCCCCGGGCAACACACACCTCCTTAGGCCATGCCCTTTACTTGCTCTGCTTCATGCACAGAATGTTTTGGCCTGGCAAGAATGCATCTTTGAATTCTGACAATGCATTTTGGAAGCCTGGATGGAGGATAGAAAGGGGTCTGTGAGTGTGTGTGGAAACTAACCTACCCTCAGGGCTGGAGTCGTAGGCAAGTCAGCATAAAAGACGCAGGGCTTTCTTGTTAGTGAAGCTAACTTTTTATTCAAGGAAATAAAGAATCATGGATCCAATGTGTGGATGGGGAAGGGTCATGATCAATGGTGGAGCATCTGCTTTGCTTGCAGAAGTTCCCAGGTTCAATTCCCAGCATCTCAGTGTAGACAACACAGAACTATTTGGACCAATGGTCAGACTTTCTACAAAGCAGCTTTCTATGTTCCTGAACAGTTGCAAGCCATGCCACATTTTCCTGTGGGTCTCATTTGTTCTTGATGTTTTAAATAAATTGGAGACTGTTTTCAGGAGATGCATTCCCCATCTGCCCACATTCCTTGAGGCCTGCACATCAGCCGTATCAAAGCAGTCTGATGTAACAAGAAGTCAGTGATGCAATAGGGGCTCCTCTGCCTTTGTTACCTACCTGCTTGCTTTGCCTGCCCTTGAACCACACGTGGTAATCCATGGGATGTCCTTGTGCAACAAATTGGATGAGCCCCCTGCAATAGAGCTCTATGAATCCTCTGTGAACATCCTAGCGACCTTTTCTGAAAATTATTGACAAAGGTGTCAAAACTCCGGGGAACGCTTGCTACTGTTGAATGCCCCAGAGGGTAATTAAAAATAATGATTCAAGAAATTTAGGGAAATATTCAGCTCCAAAACAGTTCAGCATGTGCAAATATGGAGATTTGAGAGATTTCCCTATTGGGGCACCATATATAGCACCCTTCCAATATACCTGATGAGCAGGCCCACCCTCTTTCTGAACCACTCTTGACCTTTCCTGCATCCAGTATTTTTTACCATGGGTTCCTTCTGTATTTGCCAGCTATCACATCTAATCATTTGTAGAAGCATGGGGAATGAATTTTCCCCCAACCACTGTGCTCAGAATAACGTTATGGAAATAGGAAGCTGTCTTACTCTAAGCCAGACCATTGGTCCATCTTGACAGTATTGCCCATGTTAATATGGCACCTGCTAACCAGGAGCTGCCAGGGATTGAACTAGGAGTTCTACCTATCTATTGCATGGTTGTGATGCAGAGATACAACAGAAACTGTAACCAAGAAAAATAAAACTAATCCAGCCAGTATTTTTTTGGTGGTTTTTTTTGCAGGGGGGATATAATAGTACTTCAACATTCCCAGTTTCTTTAAATAAGTTCTCTCAAGCTTCCACATCTCATTTAAATTTTGCTTTAGAAGAAATCCAGTGACAACATATGGCTATTGTTCTAATGCATATTGAAGACTTGCAGATAAAGCTTTAAGTTAGACATCTGGAATACATATTGGCCCAGTGACAATATTTTAATGACTTTTCTTTTTCACAGAAAATATTCTGTGAGACATGGAGTAAAGATGAGAGAGAAATTTGGTTTCGCTCACATTTTAATGCTCCTAATTTGCATTTACCAACGCAATACATGAACCAAAACACAGCTCTCCTTTGAAATCAATACTTCTCCAAATGTTGCAATGTAGTTCTTGAACCAAAAACATGTGTGCAAAAAATGTGTACATTCATGAGAATAGCATATAAAAATGCATTTTATTAAGCTTACAAAAATGTACATATTAAGAGAAACAAAAACTAAAACACTGACCAATTATTGTGAGGACTTTGCAAACTGATATGGGAATGTTGTGAAAAATGAGAAACTGAGAGGAACCACAAATAACAGATTTGTTCAACCCTAGAATGAAGAGAATTTGGGTTTGAGCCGGGCAAAGTGAATCACACTTCAATCCTACTGATATTAATGTAACTAGAACCAAACCCCAAAAGTTGTAGATCCACATTCTCATATTAACTTTCCAGTTAACATTACAATTTCATAATACTATATCAGTAATAGTTTCAGGTGTTTATTTTCTTCTTGTTACTCCTTATTAGCTGCTCTCTTCTGTTCAGTTCAGGCCTCAAAAGAATTATGTATACTTTGGGGGAAAAGATGCAGCCCAACAATCCAGCGCTGGAGGCCAAGATGGAGAAAATTTCTGCAGCCACCATGTATTTCCCTTTGGTGCTTAGATAAGCTGGAACAAAAGAGACCCACACACTGAAAAACACCAACATACTGAAGGTGATGAACTTGGCTTCATTAAAAGTATCCGGCAGCTTCCGAGCAAAGAAAGCTAAAGTGAAGCTGACCAAAGCCAGCAATCCCATGTAGCCAAGAATATAGTAGAACATGTTGGTTGATCCTTCATGGCATTCCACAATGATTTCTTCAGGCAAGGAGTGCATGTCCAAATTTGGGAAAGGAGGGTCAGCACATAGCCATATCATGCAAATACTTGCTTGAATACTTAAGCAGCAGAGAACAAGAGAGACTGAAAACCGGTTCCCAATCCATTTCCTTATCTGGGATGTAGGCTTCGTGGCCATGAAAGCCAAAACCACAGTAAGAGTTTTTACCAAGATGGAAGAAATGGACATGGAGAAGACTACTCCAAAAGCTGTTTGTCGTAGATAGCAAGTCAGCAACTGGGGATGGCCAATGAATAGCAAGGAACACAGGAAGCAGAGCAGGAGGGAGATGAGAAGAGTGTAGGTGAGGTTCTCATTGTTGGCTTTGACGATGGGAGTCTTCCTATGTTTGATGAAGATTCCAAGCACCAGAACTGTGGCTGCAGAAAAAGTCAGAGCCAAAATGGCCAAGCTGATGCCCAAAGGTTCAACAAAAGATAGGAAGTGTAGATCCTTTGGAAGGCATCCATTTTTATTGGAGTTTGGATACAGAGCTTCTTGACAAGCGAAACAGTCATCCATGTCTGGGGGGTGGAATGGACAAAGAAATGAAGAGATATGATCTCTTTAACTCCAACATACCATAACTGTTTTGCCATTGTAACATGCCATAATTGTTTTATTTCATGCTGAAGGAAACAACTAGATTTTCTTTCAAAGGCAGAATCCAACAAACTCATCTGATCAGTGCAAAGATTTACTCTTGCACAATGGGACTTCCACCTTCTCTTCTCCCTGGGTGTGCCCTGTAGTTTCCTCAGATCTGCTCCAGAGGGTTGTGGGAATTCCCAAGATTTGATTTAGGGTGCATGGGGAGGAGGGAGGATGGGGTAAGTTCTATGGTGCAAGCATAAATCTTTACACTAATTGAACATGTCAGATAATGTCCAGGGTCTGGTTATGCCTATACAATCAGCATGAAGCATCATCATGCAGCAACTCCCTTGGAGATCCTTCAAAATGCAGGTCAGAATCAGAACAAATAAAGACATAGCTTTCTTAGAATTATTTCTGAACTGGCTTTGAGCAAAGAGAAGTCTGGCCAACTAAAGTATATGCCACAATACATATGTTAGTCTTGACATAACCCAAAGATCCTGCTGTTTGTGCTGACAGAGGGCAATAAACAACAGAATTATTACATTCTAAAGGCAAATTATGATTCAGTTATCTTCTAAGTGGCAGAAAGTATAACAGGCAATGGAAAATGTGAAGAAATCTCATTGTTTTTCTGTTAAAGGTAAATTAAGTGTGTTCAAGTCCACGCAATGGGGCGAGCTCCTGTTGCTCTGTCGCAGCTCCTGTCAACCCAGCAGTTCAAAAGCATACCAGTGCAAGTAGATAAATAGCTACCACTACATCAGGAAGGTAAACAGCATTTCCATGCACTCTGGCACTCGTCATGGTTTCCCATTGCACCAGAAGCAGTTTAATCATGCTGGCCATATGACCTGGAAAAGCTGTCTGTGGACAAATGCTGGCTCCCTTGGCCTGAAGTGAGATGGGCACTGCACCCCCATAGTCAGGTTTGACTGGACTTAACCATACAGAGGCCCTTTACTTTTTTTTAAAGGCCTGGGAGTCCCTACCTGTGTTATAAAGTTTGTTGGAACCTGTTATGAGACTTTATGGGGAAGGATGGGAAATAAATCTAATAAAAATAAAATAAGGGAGGGAGGGAGGGTGGGAGGAAGAATTGAAATCAATCAGAACTGAGCTATTTTGCTTATCCTACTATGCTTTTCTGCACTGAGCATTGCACATCCTACCCTTGTTGTCAGACATCTTCCCTTTGGGGCATGGAACACAATCATAGCAACAAAATGGCTGTCCTTCCTTCTTTGTTCTTCTGTAGCCTGGATGGCAGTTGTCATTGCACAAAGAAAGAGGCAGAACCTACACACACAGAGAGAGAGAGAGAAAGAGAGAGAGAGAGAGAGAGAGAGAGAGAGAGAGAGAGAGAGAGATTGTATTTTCTCCTCTAGGGAGGGACCATAGTTTAGCACTACACATTGGTACATAATGAAACCAGGTTCACTTCATGGCATTGCCATTTACAAAGATGCTGTTCCTAGTTGGAATCCACAAATAATAAAGAGCAGAAAGTTGAAGATCAGGACCACAGACAGCTCTCTTTAAATAGATATGCAGGTTTAGGCTGCATATGAGAACTGCCTAGAAGCACTAGCCTGGATCTGACTGAAACTTTATATCAGGGGTGTGGATTGAAACCTCCTTCAGCCAAAGGACTGCATTCCTTTCTGGGCAGCCTTCTGAGGGCCACATGCTGTTGGTGGGTGGAAACTTTGTTTATCTTTGCACAATACACACACATAGCAAGTTTTCCATGCTTCATCCAAACAAGGTGCCTTATCAGAGTTCAATGGCACATTCCAGCCAAGCAGAAAACTGAAGTAGAGCCAGTGAGCAGGTTGGGTTGGAGAAAGTAAGCTCCAAAAGCCCCAATTAGCCCCTGGGCCTGAGATTTCCTGCCCCTATTAATAAAGTCCTGCAGAAAGAGAAGAAGACGAGGAGGAGGAAGAGGAGGAGGAGGAGGAGGAGGAGGAGGAGGAGGAGGAGAAGAAGAAGAAGAAGAAGAAGTTTGGATTTGATATCCCACTTTATCACTACTCTGAGGAGTCTCAAAGTGGCTAACAATCTCCTTTTCCCTTCCTCTCCCACAACAAACACCCTGTGAGGTGAGTGAAGCTGAGAGACTTCAAAGAAGTGTGACTAGCCCAAGGTCACCCAGCAGCTGCATGTGGAGGAGCAGGGAATTGAACTTGGTTCACCAGATTACGAGTCTACCGCTCTTAACCACTACACCACACTGGTGTTGATAGCCTCACTGGATAGTGCCTGCTTGGATATTTCAAAGATTTTGCAGTTTAATATGCAGGTGTAGACTCAAACAAGGTTAATGAGCCCCCTTCAGCACAAGGATGAGGTGATCTTCTGAAGTTTACTATACAGCGGAAAGGAGCAGCCAAGCATAAAGGTAAAGGTAAAGGTACCCCTGCCCGTACGGGCCAGTCTTGACAGACTCTGGGGTTGTTGCGCCCATCTCACTCAAGAGGCTGGGGGCCAGCGCTGTCCGGAGACACTTCCGGGTCACGTGGCCAGCGTGACAAAGCTGCATCTGGCGAGCCAGCGCAGCACATGGAACGCTGTTTACCTTCCCGCCAGTAAGCGGTCCCTATTTATCTACTTGCACCCGGGGGTGCTTTCAAACTGCTAGGTTGGCAGGTGCTGGGACCGAGCAGCGGGAGCGCACCTCGCCGCGGGGATTCGAACCGCCAACCTTTCGATCGGCAAGCCCTAGGCGCTGAGGCTTTTACCCACAGCGCCACCCGCGTCCCCAGCCACCCAGCCAAGCATACTAGGACTCAATTTCTTGACTTTAAGAAAGCCGACTTCATAAAACTTAGGGGAGTGCTGGGTGAGATCCCATGGACAGTAATACTAAAAGGAAAGGGAGTTCATGATGGCTGGGAGTTTGTTAAGAGGGAGATAGTAAAAGCACAACTTCAGGCAATACCAATGAGACGGAAACATGGAAGGTGCCTAAAGAAGCCAGGGTGGCTATCTAAAGAACTTTTAACTGAGTTAAGCTTAAAAAAGGATGTGTACAAAAAGTGGAAAAGGGGGGAAACCACCAAAGAGGAATTCAAACAAATAGCCAGCACGTGTAGACACAAAGTCAGAAAAGCTAAAGCACAGAATGAACTAGAGAGGTTAAAAGCAACAAAAAAGGCTTTTATGGGTATGTTCGTAGCAAAAGGAAGAACAAAGAAACCGTGGGGTCACTCAGAGGAGAAGATGGTGAAATGCAAACAGGGGACACAGAAAGGGCTGAACTCAATGCCTTCTTTGCCTCAGTCTTCTCCAATAGTACAAGAATACTTGGCTAGTTTAGATGTACAGTGGTGCCCCGCAAGACGAACGCCTTGCAAGACGAAAAACCCGCTAGACGAAAGGGTTTTCCGTTTTTGGAGGCGCTTCGCTAAACAAATTTCTCTATGGGGTTGCTTCGCAAGACGAAAAAATCTTGCGAGTTCCCGCATTTCCCCCCCGCTTTTTCCCGCCCTTTCCCTAAGCACTAAGCCGCTTATCAGCTGTTCCGCTGATAAGCCGCTTCTCAGCTGATCGCTAAAAGCCGCTAGACCGCTAATAGCGCTAATCCGCTAAGCTGTCAATGGGCTTGCTTCGCAAGATGAAAAAACCGCTAGACGAAGAAAATCGCGGAACGGATTAATTTTGTCTTGCGAGGCACCACTGTATTCAAGTCTCCAGGGCCAGATGAACTGCATCCAAGAGTATTAAAAGAACTGGCAGATGTGATCTCAGAACCACTGGCAGTCATCTTTGAGAATTCCTGGAGAACAGGCAAAGTCCCGACAGACTGGAGGAGGGCAAATGTTGTCCCTATTTTCAAAATGGGGAAAAGAGAGGACCCAAATAATTACCGCCCAGTCAGTCTGACATCAATACCAGGGAAGATTCTGGAACAGATCATTAAGCAAACAGTCTGTGAGCACCTAGAAAGGAATGCTGTGATCACCAATAGTCAGCATGGATTTCTGAAAAATAAGTCATGTCAGACTAACCTGATCTCGTTTTTTGACAGAATTACAAGCCTGGGAGATGAAGGGAACGCAGTGGATGTAGCCTACCTTGATTTCAGCAAGGCATTTGACAAGGTGCCCCATGATATTCTTGTAAAGAAGCTGGTAAAATGCGGTCTTGACTATGCTACCACTCAGTGGATTTGTAACTGGCTGACTGACCGAACCCAAAGGGTGCTCATCAATGGTTCCTCTTCATCCTGGAGAAGAGTGACTAGTGGGGTACCACAGGGTTCTGTCTTGGGCCCAGTCTTATTAACATCTTTATCAACGACTTGGATGATGGACTCAAGGGCATCCTGATCAAATTTGCAGATTTCACCAAACTGGGAGGGGTGGCTAACACCCCAGAGGACAGGATCACACTTCAAAACGACCTTGACAGATTAGAGAACTGGGCCAAAGCAAACAAGATGAATTTTAACAGGGAGAAATGTAAAGTATTGCACTTGGGCAAAAGAAATGAGAGGCACAAATACAAGATGGGTGACACCTGGCTTGAGAGCAGTACATGTGAAAAGGATCTAGGAGTCTTGGTTGACCACAAACTTGACATGAGCCAACAGTGTGACGCGGCAGCTAAAAAAGCCAAGGCAATTCTGGGCTGCATCAATAGGAGTTTAGCATCTAGATCAAGGGAAGTAATAGTGCCACTGTATTCTGCTCTGGTCAGACCTCACCTGGAGTACTGTGTCCAGTTCTGGGCACCACAGTTCAAGAAGGACACTGACAAACTGGAACGTGTCCAGAGCAGGGCAACCAAAATGGTCAAAGGCCTGGAAACGATGCCTTATGAGGAATGGCTAAGGGAGCTGGGCAGGTTTAGCCTGGAGAAGAGGAGGTTAAGGGGTGATATGATAGCCATGTTCAAATATATAAAAGGATGTCACATAGAGGAGGGAGAAAGGCTGTTTTCTGCTGCTCCAGAGAAGCGGACATGGAGTAATGGTTCCAAACTACAAGAAAGAAGATTCCACCTAAACATTAGGAAGAACTTCCCGACAGTAAGAGCTGTTTGACAGTGGAATTTGCTGCCAAGGAGTGTGGTGGAGTCTCCTTCTTTGGAGGTCTTTAAGCAGAGGCTTGACAACCATATGTCAGGAGTGCTCTGATGGTGTTTCCTGCTTGGCAGGGGGTTAGACTTGATGGCTCTTGTGATCTCTTCCAACTCTATGATTCTATGATTCTATGATCTAGCACAAGGTCACAAATGGAGCTTTATGGCTTGGATGGATTTGAACCTGGTTCTCCCCTCTCCTGATCTGACACTCTCATCACAGCACCATGCTAGCTGGTGAAAAGCCAATCACATTCTCGTTAAAATGAAATGTCTAATACATTAATTTTGTGCTCACAAATCACTAAACTACAAAAATAAAGCGCAAATTGAAATGTATATCATTATTTTTGTCAAGGCTTGTTCCTCGTATAAATTCAACAGGGAAAAGAGCACAGACAGATCCTGGAACTGTTGGCAAGATTCATATGTGCATAAAAACATTTTTGCAAGGGCTAAGTCCAGAGATTCAATAATATTGTATAGAATTAACCCAGCATTCTCAATATGCCTTAGAACTACTTTGATATCCTACCTGATTATACGCGCTGTGCCAGGTGATAATATCCTCATTAATAGTGAACTCTCTGCCTGGTGCTTGGGGATCCATCCTTCCTACCTTTACTCTTTTAAAAGATTTGTTTGGGAAAGTAACCCAGTTTATAATATCAAAGCCAGCTGTTAACACACCATTCTCATTGAAAGATATTGTGTCCCCAGCACTGTTATTAAATGAGATTGTCTGAAGAAAAGGGTGAAGCTGGAATGAAAGTGAAGAAGGCAAAATATAGATGTTAATGGAAAAGCGCATGTGGGACACACTTCCCTACTTGTCATGTGATACCACTTCATGACTGGATTACTAGAATGCTGTCTCTGTGGAGCTGCCCTTGGGCCTTGTTCAGAAGCTCCAGCTTTTGCAGGATCCAACAGCTGAGGCTGCTGATGGGGCAGACATCTGCTAGATCATCTACACTGGCTGCCCATAGGTTTTCAAGGCATATTCAAGGTTTTGGGTTGACATACAAAGCTCTGAACTACTTGGACCCTGGATACCTTGAGGACCTCTTGTGTCCTTATATTCCAACTGAGATAATCCTGAGGAGCACTGTTGAGTCTTCTCTGTGTTACACTGGCCCAAGTGATCTCAACTAGAAGTTGAGCATTTACTGTCACCAGTCCCACCTGCAGAACACTCTTCCAGCTGTGATCCAGCAGGCACCCTCACTTTGGAATTTCAGGCACCTCTTGAAGATCTTTTTAGGCTGAGAGGGCTTTGCAGCCATTTGATTCTAGTTTTAACCTTATCTATGTTATTTATGTATTTATATATTTATACTGCTTGATTGTACAAAACCTCACATGGTGGTATAATGCTGTAAACCTAACAGATAGATACGTAGATAATAGAAATAGATAGATAGATAGATAGATATAGATAGATAGATGATAGATGATAGATAGATAGATAGATAGATAGATAGATAGATAGATGATAGATAGATGATAGATAGATAGATAGATAGATAGATAGATAGATAGATAGATAGATGATAGATATGGCAGTCTAGAAATACTTTTATAAATAAATAAATGTTCACACCCAAAATGGTGTAGCTATTTTTGAGGACATTAATTACCTGCCATGTATGCAAGATTTCAGACTCTATCATAGCTCCATTGGCCACTGCTCTACATTTGGATCTTGAGGAGTGCATGGAATGCAAAGCATGTGCTATGGCATACACAGCATTATAGATGCTGTAGCTCTGGCCAGTCATGCTCATTTCAAATAAAGGCCCAGGAAGGTTTTCCAGTTGTTCCTCCCCTGTGCAGTGTACCTCCATATCCTCTTCTCCAGAACCTGAAAGTAAACAGCTGAAAGCCTGCTCCCAGAAGACTCTAGTAAGAGTATCTCTTCTTGTTGAGTGGGGATTTAGACTTTGAAGGAAATGTTGAAATTCAGTCACCTCACTGGAGTGAATTGCTAAAGACAAGGCACCATGGAACAGATCTGTGTCAAATGCCCTTTGAAATGTCTGTAATTCAAAACTCCAGTGGGCAGTCATAATCCACACCTTGCCAGCATACACACCTCCCATATATGTCTCAAGAGATAAATAGCAGTTCAACCCAAGCATGGTCTGAATGTCTGCATTTACAATAAAGACACTGAATGTGGTGGTCTTACTTAAGAAAATGATCTCATTCTTTGTGATATCAAAGTCGTTCACCATGTCTGAAAAGTATTTCATGATGGGTATTCTGTAAGTCAAGGCAGTGCAGATGCCATTCATGGAAAGCTTTGCTATCAAGTTCTGCAAAAAAGTTTCACCTTTATCGTCAGCTGTTGCAATGAGCCCGACCCAGTTCCACTGGAAATGCAGAAGTAGTTGCACAATCCCTTCATACTGATATGCTTCATTGGGGACCATTTGGTATAAGAAAGGGAGTTTGGCTCGATCATTCACTGTTGGAGCAAATAAGCTATAAGTGACCTAAGAAAAACAAGGAGTGGAGTGTGTCTTTTCAGCTGGGGTAGAGATTGTTTCACACTCATCATCACACACTCATCTTCACTACACTAGGCAAAATCTCACATTAAAAGCCTGCTGGGATTGAAATGTTTGCAGTTTCTTTATGACTGAAATGCAGGAAAGGGGAAGCCTCAGAAATCCTTAGAGGGGTGCTCCAGAGCTGCATCTCAAGTTCATTCACTTAAGGCAGGGGGCTGGGAAACTGGTACAGCAAAAAAGGTCCATATTGCCTTCTGGGCAAAGTTCCATGGGCCACATACCAGTGAGGGGTGGATCGAGAAGCAAAAGTGTGAGAAGCAATGATATATATTCATATATGTCATTGGGTTTATAAATGCAATTACTTGATATATGTTTTATTGTATTGTGGAATCATTTGGAGATGCTTTGTAGGAAGCTATTCATAAATGAAATGAAACATCACCACCACCACCAACTTATCTTTGTAAAATAGTCTACATTCTTCACACACTCCTTTGTCCTCCATCCAGGCAAAGAAGAGGCTTTGCCAGAGTCATTGGACAGCACATACCATTTTAGAATTGTTTTTGTTCGTGTCTTATTGTTGCATTTGTAGTCTAGCTGTAAATCACTTTGGTCCTTTCTGTAAGAGTTCAGTGAACTCCACTCATGGCAGACAGCCAAGGGAAGTAGACAAAGAAGCTCTGACCGAGTCTTTATTCAGTATACACAGCAAGGGGCATAGGTATGCTCCAACTGAGCTCCTCCCCCCTCACTTCTTAGCAACAGCACTTACCATTACAGTGGCCAACAGGGGCTAATTGTCTCTGAGTCCTTTGTTCTTCCACTTTCAGTGCATGCCAGGTTATGGGAGAAGGGGGCTCAGGAATGCTTTCCAGTGATAATGTATCAGCTGGCTGCTCTGTCTCTGTCTCCCCCTTATCTTCTCCCTACACCTCCCAACTCTTCTGTTCACCTGTCTCTGATCTGTGACCTTCCTCAAATCACTGCTGTAAATCAATACTGCCTTCCTCTTCTCTGGAAGGTTCAAGAGGAGGGGGGGACGATCTCCACCACTCCTCCTCGGTCCAGTCCCCCTCAGTCCAATCCCTGACACTTTCTTTTAGTGGGAAGTGCTGTATAAATTTAATAAACCTAACCTAAACTCCTACCTGTGGAGTCTTGTAAGTGCCTAAGATAGTGGCTATGTGGAGGGAGGTTTCCAAGTCCAGCCCCCCAATGATGGTTACCATCTTCTTCTCAGTGTCACAGGTGTAGTTGGGCACAATCTTATCCTGACTGCAGAGAAGCTTCAAGGTGTTCTGGTAAGTCATCTTTGCATCAAAGTAGTTCTCATAGACATGGAAACCCAAAGTGATGTTGGGTAAGAGCTCAGAGTTCTCACTGATCTCCTTCACAGCAAACACCAAGGAGATGACATGCTGATAGTTCTTTGGCACTGATCTGCAAGAAGAATCACATGTCAATTTTTGCTCTCTGTGAGCCCCTAAAGAAGAAGAGACAAAGGTAGAAACTGCCATTACCAAACCAAGCAGTCTTATCAGTGTCTCTATCTTAATCAGCATTTGTTTGTTTGTTTGAACAATTTTGATACTGCTTAACGCTGTAATTTCTGAGCAGTGTACAATAAGGTTACAAAATGAAATGAAATCAATGAAAAGTAACTAGAAAAGTGATATTAAAATGCCCACTGATTATTTACTTATTTATTATTTAAAGTCTTCACTGGGGAAGGAGGCTATCTAATTTCAGTAAAGAAGAAGTTCCACAGAACTGGGTCTACAATATTGATTACACAGCTTCTGCAAAACCATGGATAAGACACTAGCAGTGTCTGCACGAAAGACCTCAGGATGTAATTTAGTCCCAATCCCAAACAACTGCTGTCTCCAAGTGCCTTTACTTACGCAAGTCCCTCTATCTGCTTCATTTGGGGTGGTCCATTGAACATTATACTATCTGAGAAGAATAAGAGTTGAGAAGCAATTCCACCAATGATGAAGCTACTTGGTTGATAATACTGGTGCTGGATATGGACTGGATTGTCCAAAGTGCACATTGACAGATTTGCCTTACTGTATCTTTGAGGCTGAATAACTAGAAGAAACAGGAAGAGACCAAGCATTCTGGGGGGGGGGGGGCAAACCCCTTTCTCCTGACAATAGTCCTGCAGTTTCCAACACAAACGTCACTGAGGTAGCAAACCTGCACCTGGGTTAATCATTTCACCTTCTGGGTGGGAAATCACATGGAAAACTATCAAAGGACTTTGCCCACAAACTATAAAGCATGGAGAAAAAACTTCCAGAGTCCCTCCCCACCCAGTTCTGTATGGCAAAAGGGCATTTTATATAAGCCTTCAGGGTTGGTTATTGATGTTGACTATGATCTCTCCAAAGTCTGTTGAGAACCGCCAAGATTGGGAGTGAACAAGATGTGGAGTACATTCAGATAATTACAGGATTCATAATCTTCTCTCCAGAGGCACACTGTGTAAGAAAACATGTTTGTCTAAGTATGCTGCATCTCTTCTCTCGGAAGTGACAGGAGGGTCACTTGTGCTCAGTTTCACTCAATTGTACCTTAATGACCTTGGATGGAACCAGAGGAGGTGACCATTTCTGGAAGCATATGTTACATTGCTCACATTATTGATCCCCTTTGGGAAGAGGAACCTGTGGGCCACCAGATTTTGCTGGACTCCAACTCCCATCATCCCTGACCATTGTCTACACTACCTGAGGATGATGGCAGTTGGGGTTCTCATGGAGGGCCGCAAGTTTTCCATCCCCACTGTAAGGCTAGAGTCAAATGAATCATTAGATTTCTGAAGTATCAACAGTGTTCATGTTAACTATTCAGAGGTGTGAGTTGATGTATCACAGGTTTGCCCCCACTGTCAGAATGGCCAGTGGCTGTGGGTAAACAGCAGCAAGAGGGTTACTGGCTTCATGTCTTGTTTGTAATCACCAAGGGAAAATAGAGTGCTAGACTAGATGGGCCGTTGGTTCAATCCAGTAGAATTGCTCTTACATTCTTAATCACATCAATTCACATGGTCCTGGAAGTCCAAAAACCAGTGTGATGGTCATTCTCTCTGTTGCATGTCTGATAATAAAAAGCTGGGGCTCCAATTCAAAGTCCAATACTTAATATTAAAAGACCTAAATGGCTTGGCACCAGGAGACCTGAAGGAACACCTCCTCCTATATATACCTCTTTGGACCTTATGCAGTTGGTAAACCAGGGAAAGGGCCTCCTTTGTGGTGGTGCAGTTTTTGGAATGCCCTTCCCAAGGAAAGACATATAACCTGGCACTGGGGGTGTTAAGTTGTGGGTGAACATATCAGACGACACAGCGATTCTTCAAACAACTCTTGTTTATTCACAGGCCAGGACAGAACTCCACTGAAGGGCTCAGTCAGCCTGCTTATATAGAGCTCCAGTACCACGTTACTGTAACAACTTTCTAAAACTATCCAATCACTGAATGTCACTTTCGATCCTTCATTTGCATAACTATCTACAGTATCCCCTTGCTGGTCCAGGGTGAGAACTTCAGTACATAACAGGGCGGACAATGAGAGCTTGTTCATTAAGGACAACTGCTTCATTGCAGAGGGATAACAGGTGGCGAGAGGAATGTTAAACCATCCCTCCCTGCACATTGTGGTCCCAATAAAAAAAAAGTCCCTTAATACTTAAAAAAGAACCAAACATATTCCATGTTTTCCTTTTAGCAAAATATGTTATTTGACTTTAGAATGTTTCTCATCACACAAGGTACAAATTGTCTCCATTGACAACTATGGTGGTTTAGGATGATGCAAAAAGTCTTGTACATGTGCAGAAACTGAGCTTTCTGACACACAGAATAATGCACCCTCCCTGTACTCTTACCCTCTTGAGGACATGAAGTTCCTTTCACTTCCTGTCTGCAGATGAGCACCGCACAGTCACAAATTAATAATTCCCTTTGCAACAAAGCTCTGGGATATGGTGTCACTAACTTCTCATGAACTACTCATTCATTGTGCTTATACTTGTTTCCTTTGCCTTCAGAAGTGATATATCAGCAGCCACAAACATATTCCATCTTGGTGGAGTCTCTGTGTGGTGGGACCAGGAAATGTAACAGTTCCACACTCCTAAATGAAGCTGCAAGTTAGATTGAAGACCACCAGGACAATGGAGGTAAATGCCTGCAAACCAAAGTCAATTAAGACATTCCCATGGCTTACTACAGCATTTCTAATGGCTGTGCTAGTTGCTGAGGCTGTTAGATAGAATTATTGCCTTGGTAGACCTTGACCTGAAGCAGCTAGTTAAGAGAACCTGAGTAAGCACTCTTGTTTTGTAGACTTAAAATATGTAGGTGGGAGTCGTGTGTGTGTGTGTGTGTGTGTGTGTGTGTGGAATTGTGTCATGTAGGGCAGGTGTTAGCCCATCTCTGATGTAAAACAATACTTTGTTGAATGGACATGCAGGTCAAAAACAGTATGGCAAGATGAAACCTGATGAAGTCAAGTAGTTTGTGTATTTATTTATTTGCAATTATTCTATACTTCCAAAATGAAGAAAAAATCACAGCATAATAGCATAAAATCGACAGTAACATTACATAACTGCAGTGGTACCTCGGGTTAAGATCTTAATTCGTTCCAGAGGTCCATTCTTAACCTGAAACTGTTCTTAACCTGAGGTACCACTTTAGCTAATGGGACCTCCCGCTCCTGCTGCACTGCTGCCACATGATATCTGTTCTCATCCTGAAGCAAAGCTCTTAACCCAAGGTACTATTTCTGGGTTAGCAGAGTCTGTAACCTGAAGCGTTTGTAACCTGAAGTGTCTGTAACCTGAGGTACCACTGTAGGGGCATTACAAATGCTTACTAAGTATCTTATCTGTCAATCAAATTTCTATTTATAATCAATATAGTCATGATGCAGAGGTGTAGGCGGAAGTTCACCCCTCTTTTCTTTGTTTTAAAAGAAAAACAACAGCAACCTTAGCTCCACCCTTCAAATTTTTTATTTTTTATTTTTTTAAGATAAGACAAAACTTTATTAGCATTACCCAATGGCCATAGCAACAGTAAAACATTACAGTATATGCAGAAAAGGAAGTTTGATATAAGAGCACAATTTAAAGTCCTGAATCAGCCGTCAGTTAGTGGCCCTTATTCTGATTGCCCCTGCTATGAACCTAGCCACCTTTGCTGTTATCTGCTCATTTTGATCTCATAGAAGAAAGGACATTGTGCCAGTGGTTGAGCACCCTGGGATGGTTAGTACGAGTGGGGTGATGATTTCGTTCCTCAGGTTTTTGTAGAGAGTACAAGACAGGAGGATGTGTGCCGCTGTTTCGGTGCTACCATCTCCACAGGGGCAAAGACGTTTCTCAGGTGGAATCTTTTGGAATCGACCCTCAAGTACTGCAGGTGGCAAAACATCCAGTCTTGCAAGTATAAAAGCACATCTGTATTTTGGGATAATACGTTTGTGCAGATATAGGGCCAGAGAATCAAAATGGAGAGGTGGAAAATGAACATACCAAGGGCAGATTTTCCTTCTAGTGGCCAGGTTATTCTGATGCTTGATATTTTGTGGACATTGACCAATTAGACTGTTTACTTTAGTAGGGCCCATAGTAAGTAGGTGTTGTGGGGATAGGCCACAAGAGTGAAGTTTTGGATAGATGGTTTTAAGCTAGGCACTTTTATGGGAGTCTTGAAGTACTAGGGCTAGTAAACCGGGGGGATTTGAGTTTAGGCGGAGCCAGAAGTTAAGAGTTCTTTGCCAGGTCTATACTTCTACTGAAGGGAGACTTGCCTCCAGTCTCAATGATGCGTTTGGGACGCATGGTGGTACAGGAAAAAATCTGCCTTAGAAACTTTGATTGAACAGCTTCCAAAGTGCTAAGATGGTTACCAGTCCAAATCTGAGCCCCGTATAGTAGCTGTGCTAGGGGTTTAGCTTGGAAGACTTCTAGGGCTGATGGTATATGTTTGCCACCCTTTGTATGGAAAAAGCGAGTCAAAGTCTTGGCACTCCCCATGACCCCGTAGACTGGAAGAAAAGGCCCAGATATTTGAAAGCTTTGACCTGTTTGATTGGTTGATTGTCCATACACCAACTGTGGGGCCTATATTTTCTTGAGAAAACAATAACTTTAGTTTTCTGATAGTTTACGACCAGGTGTTCTCTCTGGCAATACACTGAGAATTCTCTTATCAATCTTTTTAGGACTATTTTTGTTTGGGATAAGAGGACCGCATCATCAGCATATAATAGTACAGTGATTGGTTTTGAGGCCAGTTTAGGGGCATGGAAATCTGGAGATGTTAGGCACTGGACCATGTCGTTTATGTATAGGTTAAGAGGGCCAGAGCTAAAATGCATCCTTGCTTGACTCCCTTTGTGGCTGGTACAGATCCTGTAAGTTGGCCATTTGTAGAGGAACACACTTTCAGCACAGTGTCTTTATAAAGGCAGTTAATCAGATATAATAATCTTTGTCTATGCTTGAGGTGTTCAGTTTAGCCCATAGTCTTACTCGTGAGAGTGAGTCAAAAGCAGCTTTCAAATCAACGAAAGCAGCATACAGCACACCGTGAGATTGCTTGGTGTACTTATCTATGAGGTGGGCTAGGACAAAGCAATGGTCTATAGTAGATCTGCCTTGCCTGAATCCTGCTTGCTCTTCCGCAAGGATAGCCTCACATCAATCCAGTTGATTAATTTATTGTGGAGGTGTTTTGCAGATAATTTACTAACTGTAGGTAAGAGGCTGATAGGTCTGTAGCTGGCCAGATCCGATGTGAGTGGCCTCTGATGTGGCACAGGACAAATTTATCTTTCCCTCTGTCTCCAATACGAGCATAGCAACCTGCCTTATACTGAATCACAGTATCACCTTGTGGCTCAAGGTGCAAAGCAGATGCTCTACCATGGAGCCCTGACCCTCCCCTTAATGTTCAGGCTGTGAGTGTCATTGCTTATGTAACCAAAATAGCACCACTCATGAGAGGGAGGTACCAGAAGGCACAGATTAACTTCAAGGTGTTCGTGGCAATTTTGAAGGAAAGTATTCTAAGGGAAGCGGACCCCAAAACTTCCCAGCGAGAACTGACCATTGTCATGGAATGCCCACGTGAAAAGGGGAAATATAAAATGGGAGAGGGGTTGGAATGAAGTAGAAACACTGGAGATCAAAACAGCAGCTCTGCCCATTGCAATTTTGTTGCAGTTCCTATGTTTCAAGAATGAGAGCAAAACGAGTACAGTGTTACTTCCCGTTACAAACTTAATTCATTCTGGAGGTCCGTTCTTAACCCAAAACCATTCTTAACCTGAGGCGTGCTTTTGCTAATGGGGCCTCCCGCTGCTGCCGCGCGACTTCCACTCGCATCCCAGAGCAAGGTTCGCTACCAGGAGACCTACTTCTGGGTAAGCGGAGCTCGTTACCCAAAGCATTTGTAAGGAGGATGGTATGTAACCTGAGGTTCCACTGTACTCAGAAATACCACCAGCTGCATACAGCCCACAAAGTGATGCTTTTTTCTGGACACACACACATCCAACCAACCAATTCTATCAAGTTATAACTATAGATCAGTGGTAGAGTATCTGCACTCAGGAAGTTCCAAGTTTAATTCCCATCATCTCCAGGTAGGACTGAGAATGTCTCAAACTGAAACCCTGGACAGCCACTGCCATCCCATGTGGACAATACTGAGGTGAATGGTCCAATGGTCTGGACTGATATAATGCAGTTTCTTATGGTCCTACCAAAATGTGACAAAACGTTGTCCACAACATCAATGGAACATTTTTTCTTTATTTAATTTTTTCTTCCATAGCTTTTATTGATAACTATCCTGTATTCTTTCAGAGTCCCATCAGTGAGGCCTCAACACACATGATGGAAGGAGAGAACGACACCACTGTGAGAGAGTTTGTATTTCTTGGGCTGACCAGCAAGCCAGAAGTGAAGGTCCTCTTGTTTGCTTTCTTCTTGGCTGTATATGGCACAACCATGCTGGGCAACCTCTTAATCGCTAGCCTAGTGGCTTATGCACCTATCCTCCATACCCCTATGTACTTCCTCTTAGGAAACCTCTCATTTCTTGATTTCTGCTACTCTAGCATAACTGCTCCTAAAATGTTGGTTGGTTTCCTATCAAAGACCAACACCATCTCTTATGTGGGTTGCATTTGCCAGATCTTCTTCTTCCACTTCATTGGCGGCATCAAGATCTTCCTTCTTGTCATCATGGCCTATGACCGTTACATTGCCATCTTCTGTCCATTGCGCTACATGGTCATCATGAATGGGGCAGTGTGTGGTGCCCTGGTATGTGCCTCCTGGACTGGTGGCTTTGTCCACTCCATCATCCAAGTGGCCATTATTACCCAGTTGCCCTTTTGTGGTCCCAACAAGCTGGACAACTTCTACTGTGATGTGCCACAGGTGGTCAAACTCGCTTGTACTAATACCTTTGTGGTGGAGCTACTCATGGTGTCCAATAGTGGCCTCGTGACTTTAATGTGCTTTGTGGTATTGCTTGTGTCGTACTCCATCCTTCTGGCCAAGCTCAGAGCAGGGTCTGCACCCAACCGGAGCAAAGCTATCTCCACCTGTGCCTCCCATGTCACTGTCGTGACCCTGATTTTTGGGCCTTGCATCTACATTTACATCCATCCCTTCCACAGCTTCCCCATGGACAAAGCCATCTCTGTTCTCTATACTGTCATCACTCCCATCTTGAACCCTTTCATTTATACCCTGAGGAACAAAGATTTCAAAGTTGCATTAGAAAAGCTCAAGGGAAAGAAGCAGAAGAAATTGACTCCCTGACAGACTTTGCAACTGACTCCAATTCATATTGTACATGGTTTCTTCACCATTCAAGGTGAAGCTGTGTACAAATGACCACGTTGTGGAAATCAGACCATGAGAGAATCATTTGAAGCATATGCCGGGGCATCACTTTATTTTCTGATATGCGTATCAGGAGAGAAACCTTGCACACCTGTGCCATAGGTGCTCTGAACATTGTAAGTGCAAAATATTTATACAGAAGTTGATATATGACAAGCACACAAGTCACTTTCTCAAATATACTGGAAAATTACAAAAGTTGAAAGAAGTTACAAAAATAGGTTTGCTCAGCAGCTTTCTTAGTGTTATGTGACAGTTTATAGTTATCCCAATCCTTTGTTTCATACAAATGTTAACTGTTGTGCAGAGCAAAGTTGATTTGTCAATTATCCAGAAGTCTAGACCTTATTGATTTCTACAGCAACCTCTTGATTTTCTGCACCCTGTTTGGGGGGAGAGAAATTGGGGCTGCCACATCCCAGAATTTTCTAAGGGATAGGAAAGCAATTCTTTAATGGTTTCTCAGGGTTTGGGGGCCCTCACCTTTCCAAGTGGCACTAAGAAATAACTCCCTTCTTGTTTTCCTGAGGTTACTTGTTTTTTACCACTGCTATGGATAACAAGTACTTCCACACCACTTTGCATCCACCACAATTTCCCAGACCTAGCATCTTTCCTAGCATTGCTACATAAGCAATGGCATTCACAGCCTGAACATTAAGGGAAGGGTTGTGGCACAGTGGGAGAGCATCTGCTTTCAAAACTGAAGGTCCCTGGTTCAGTCACCATCAACACTAGGTAGGGCATGGAACGATTCCCTGCCTGAAATCCTGAACGGCTGATGTATAATACTGTACAATATTGTCTACGTACATCAATGTTGTAGGCAAAATTGATGGTGCCAAATATTTGGAGAATTTCAATGGCTCTCCTCTGAGCCAAACAAAATGATGTAATTATTATTAATAATACCACTTCACTGGAATGGTTTACAAAAGATGAACAGGTTAAATCTGCAATGATACACTGAGTGAAAGATTTTGAGTATGATATACAATTTGCAGCATGGGAGCAGTTATGGAAATGTGATTTTAAAATTTACAGCATGTTGTACGTTTGAAAGAAAATTATATGAAAATGATGTATCGATGGTATCTAACTCCAAGTAAATTAGCAATAATGTATAAAACAGGATCAAATATGTGTTATGTGCAGAAATTCCAAGGGAGCAGAAAAGATTATTTATGTACGCACTGACGGCTGTGCGGATGTTATTAGCCCAGAGCTGGAAAGAAGACAGAGTCCCTCCCAGAGAAGAATGACAGATTAAGTTGATGGACTATGCCAGAATGGCAACAATGACCAGAAGAATCAGAAATTAGGATGACCAAGGCTTTAATAAGGAATGGGGGAAATTTATAATTTATCTTAAAAACCATTGTAAACAGTTAAAATCGTTAGTGGGATTGGAATAACACTTGTAATGTAACAATGAACTACGGACATAATGGAGATACACAAATTTGGATTAATATAAAAGATGCAGAAGGAAAGTATTAACAATAATACTACAAAAGGGAGGAGGGAAGTCCAAGGGATTCTTGGGAATCTTGTTTTTATATATTATGTTATTATGTGAATGTAAATATTAATCTGGAAAATTAAATAAATAGATTTTTAATATAACAACAACAATAGTAACAGCAACAACAGCAACAACAACACTACAACTCCATGTATGTTTTTTGTTTCAAGGTTGAGATAGTTGTGCTTTTTTTAATTTGCTTCTGCATTCCAGTTTATGTTGTATTATACGTTTCTGTTCTTCTAGGTTTTTATTACTATTATTATTACTGTAAGCTTCCTGGAAAACTTGGTTTCTTACATACCGTAATTTTCCATGTATAAGACATCCCCATGTATAAGATGCCCCCTGTTTTGGGGGATTCAAATTTAAGAAAATGGGGGGAGGTGGCACATGTCACAAAATCCACCTCTCGTCTGTCCCCATTCCGCCAGAAGCTGCCAATGGCCCGCCCAATTGCTGCAGTGTCAGCCAATCAACACCAGTCATTGATGCAGCAACCAATGACATGCCCAATAGCCACTGACAGCCGCGGCAGAAACCAGTCAAACGTCCATCCTATGCACTACCCATGTATAAGACCCTCACTTTCTAGCATAATTTTAAAGGAAAAAAACTTAGTCTTATACATGGAAAAGTATGGTGTGTGGGTGTGGGTGTATTACTGTATTATTAAGAAACAGATGAATCAGCAGCAAGCCACTCTACCTCCCATTCCATCTTAATCCCAAACCAAGCAGCTCCTGCTGAAATCTTAAACTACCAGTGCAAAAGGTAAAGGTAAAAAAGGTAAAGGTAATCCTATGCAATCCTATGCAAAAGAGTACAACATTGTATTTTAGGGGAATGTACGTGTAAAACTGCATCTATTGGTGAAAAGAACATCGAAAAATACATTACATGTTGTTAAAAAATGCATTACAGGTTGTTAAAAATGTGTTTATTTGGTAAAATGTCATTCCATATATGCATATATGTATGGGGAAAATGTGCACCAAAATGCTGGCAAATTTCTGTGGTGACTTTTTTAAGGGTAGTGGTGGTTGTGAACTGTGGAACTGTGTGGAAGGAACTGAAATTAACACTGGGAAAATGAGAAACTGAGGGAAACTGAAATTGACAAATTTTTCAATCCCTACATAACACTGACAGACAGGGTGGTATAGTGGTTAGGACCTGGGAGACCATGGTTCAAAACCCCGCTTGGTTACAAAGCAGACTGCATGACCTTGGGCTAGGCCCTGCTTCTCAGCCTAACCTACCTCACAGGTTCGTTGCGATGATATAATGAATCAGACAGGGAATTCTTGGATGCTGGCCCATTGCCTTTCTCATCTCCCACTGTAACTTTCAGTAGCCAGGGGAGCTCCTCAAAGTTTTTTCCTTCTGAGTACCCCATGGGAAAACCCAAGTTGCACTTTTAATAATTCCCCTTGCAACCTGCATGTCGCCCAGAAGTCGCTCATGCTCTCTTGGGCCCCAACCGATCCAGAACTTCCAAGCCCATTAAGGGCATTGCATTTTGTAGATCAAATCATATGTTGCTAAGAAGATGCTCTCTCAGGTAGAGCAAATGCTGTGCTGGTGGAAAGAAGTGGCTTCACTTTAGCTGGTAGGTGCCATGCAGACTCTGCTAATCCATAGTCCCTATAGTCCTGCGAGTGATTCTTCCCCATAAAAGGCTTACAGGATGCCCTTTGTTTTAAGGTAATGCCTTTTCCTACAGAGAGTATGATTGCTACAGGAAGAAGAAATACCTCTTTGATTTCAGAAATTTATTTCTATAGCACTCTGCAGAATTGATGCTAGGACGTACTGTTTTTAATTTTTTTTGGGTCGCCCCTCATTAATGGGAGTTTTGTCTGAAGTAGGTCAGAAAAAGATGTGTGACTAAGAAGTGAGTATGGTGTGTGTAAAGTATTAGTCAGGTATGACTGAAGGCTGATGATAGATATTAGGATGGAAAGAAATCAGAGAGCAAGAATGTTGAAACAGCTAATGGATGAGAAAGGACCAAATGAGAGGAGAGTAATAGGTTCGTATTTCAGCCAATTTGCCTGAGGTATTGAACACATCCTAAATAAGCTAAACCAGGAATGTTTTGAAACCTTGGGCCACTCACACTTCTTTGAAGTCTCTCAGCCCCACTCACCTCACAGAGTGTTTGTTGTGGGGGAGGAAGGGAAAGGAGAATGTTAGCCGCTTTGAGACTCCCTAGAGGGAGTGAAAGGCGGGATATCAAATCCAAACGCTTCTTTATAAATCTCTATAGACATGTAATTATTATTGCAGCAAAATCAACCAAGAGTTTAGTGGCACATTAGAGACTGATACATTGATTAGGGCATAAGCTTCTGCAGTCTTGAGTTCATGGAAGCCTATACCATAATAAAAGTGTCAGTCATTAAGATTGCGCAAGACTCTGTTGTTGCTTTTAGGAAGGAGCTCTTACGGGGGTGTGACAGAGACATGCTTGTGAAAGCGCTGCAGCTCAGTGACAGAACATCTGTTTGCATGTAGAAAGTCACAGGTTCAGCCCCTGACATGTTCAGATAGGGTTAGGAAAAATGGACCTTTCTGAAAATCTGGAGAGCTGCTGCCAGTCGGATGAACCTTTGGCTCCTGTGTTCAAGTGACAGCAAAAGACACAGAAGTAATTTCTGTTGTCTAAATACAGGAATAGCCAACATGGTGCTACAGGTGGAGTTATAGTCCAACTACATCTGAAAGGGATCACATTGGCTGACTTAGAACATCTTCCATGAGGTCCTCAATATCAGGCTTGCCACTTTAATATAAAGATTTATAACCCCTACCCATAGGAAGCTGCTCAGAGTAGCTTACAAATACTTTTCTGTTTTAATGTCACAGCTGCTGCTTTGATGAGAGGCAGACACACTCAGCACCGCTGCTCTTCTCTGCCCTCCTACACACAATGACACCCAAGGGTGCCAACTTGAATAAAACGGTGGGGGGAGCCCAGGTAAGCCCCACTCATGAGATGCAGTGCACAAGCACCATTTGAATGGCAATGCCCATCAACTTGGGAGGGGAACTGAAGGGATCTTGGCCCCTAAGAGTTGGCTCCTGTGATGACACCAGCTCCCTCTAGTATAGCATCTAGATCAAGGGAAGTAATAGTGCCACTGTATTCTGCTCTGGTCAGACCTCACCTGGAGTACTGTGTCCAGTTCTGGGCACCACAGTTCAAGAAGGACACTGACAAACTGGAACGTGTCCAGAGGAGGGCAACCAAAATGGTCAAAGGCCTGGAAACGATGCCTTATGAGGAACGGTTAATGGAGCTGGGCATGTTTAGCCTGGAGAAGAGGAGGTTAAGGGGTGGTATGATAGCCATGTTCAAATATATAAAAGGATGTCATATAGAGGAGGGAGAAAGGTTGTTTTCTGCTGCTCCAGAGAAGCGGACACGGAGCAATGGTTCCAAACTACAAGAAAGAAGATGCCACCTAAACATTAGGAAGAACTTCCTGACAGTAAGAGCTGTTTGACAGTGGAATTTGCTGCCAAGGAGTGTGGTGGAGTCTCCTTCTTTGGAGGTCTTTAAGCAGAGGCTTGACAACCATATGTCAGGAGTGCTCTGATAGTGTTTCCTGCTTGGCAGGGGGTTGGACTTGATGGCCCTTGTGGTCTCTTCCAGCTCTATGATTCTATGATTCTATGATTCCCTCTTACTTTCCCTTATATTGGCGATTTGTTTGAAAATGTAAAGTGGAGCTCTAGGGTGAAACACCACGAAAAAGTAAAAATGAGGTTTATTTGGTGTGGTTGGCACCTAATCAGGTCCTTGGTGAATTAAGGAACAAAGGAAGCTGGGTTATGCTAAGTCATAGGAACACATAAATAAGAACAAAGGAAGCTGGTGCTGTCTTCTTTATGTCACCTTGAGTTCCTGTCAGGGGAAAAGGTGGGATATAATCATAATCATAATATGGGGTGGTGTGTGTGTGTGTGTGTGTGTGTGTGTGTGTGTGTGTGTAAAAAGACTAGGGTAAATTGATCTACTCATGTGTCTATTTATTGATCCAATCACTCACCCATCACTGCATAGAAAACAAGAGATATATGATCTATTAAAACATACAGAAAATTATAATAAAAGCAGCACAGCACTCATCCTTTCCTTAAAAGCAGTCAGGTACCAAAATCCTATTGGAATAAGAAAGTCTTCACTTGCAGGGAAGGAAAGAGCCAGTCTAACTTCTCCAGGGAAGGAGTTCCAGAGTCCTGGAGCAGCCACCGAGAAGCCCTTCTTTAATTCAAAGGTTAATAATAATAATAATAATAATAATAATAATAATAATAATAATAATTTATTATTTATACCCTGCCCATCTGGCTGGGTTTCCCCAGCCACTCTGGGCAGCTTCCAACAGGAGATTAAAAAATACATTAAGATATCAGTAATTAAAAACTTCCCTAAACAGGGCTGCCTTCAGATGTCTTCTGAACATCAGATAGCTGTATTTTAAGCTGTATTTTAATTAACTGTTTTTTTCTTTTTTTTCTATTACATTTTATTGTAATTTATATTCGGTGTTAGCCACCCTGAGCACAGCCCTGGCCGAGGAGGGCAGGGTATAAATAAAATGTTGTTGTTGTTGTTGTTGCTGGTGGTGGTTGGTTGGTTGGTTGTTTCTTTGACATCTGATAGGAGCGCATTCCATAGGGTGGGCACCACTACTGAGAAGGCCCTCTGCATTGTTCCCTGCAAATTCACTTCTCGCAGTGAGGGAACTGCCAGAAGGCCCTTGGAGCTGGACCTCAGTATCCGGACTGAACAATGGGGGTGGAGACGCTCCTTCATTATTTCCTCCTCTTTCCCCACTCCTCTTTCTTTCTTTTCTGGTCCCCCTTTCCTATCTAGGTGCAGATCACTTAAACTTCACTTGAGGTATGGAGGACACCACAGCAGTGGCCAAACTTAGGTTGCTGAAGTCTACCCACTTTGAGGGTCTGAGGAACAGCACCCAAGTGACTGAGTTCATCCTGACAGGACTGTCACATGAACGTGGGGTCCAACTTTTCCTCTTTGCCCTGTTCCTCACTTTCTACATGATTGTCCTGCCAAGCAATGTGCTGATCATCATCACCATCCGGAGTGACCCTCATCTCAGCTCACCCATGTATTTCCTATTGGCCAACTTGGCATTCCTGGACATCTGGTATTCTTCCATCACTGCCCCCAAGATGCTAGTTGATTTCTTGGCTGAGCGCAAGATCATTTCTTTCTGGGGCTGCATTGCTCAGCTTTTCTTCCTCCACTTTGTGGGTGCCTCTGAGATGTTCCTGCTCACAGTCATGGCCTATGACCGCTACGTTGCCATCTGCCGTCCCTTGCACTACTCCACTATGATGGGCCGGCGCTTGTGCATCCTATTGGTGATAGCCTCTTGGGCTGGGGGCTTTGTCCACTCTCTCATCCAAGTTGTGTTGATACTCCGCCTTCCATTCTGTGGACCCAATGAATTGGACAATTACTTCTGTGACATCACCCAGGTTCTTAGGATCACCTGTGCCAACTCCTTTGCTGAGGAGATGGTCATGATATTCAGCAGTGGCCTCATCTCTGTGGTCTGCTTTGTGGCCCTCTTGGTTTCCTACATCTTCTTGCTCACCATGCTGAAGAAGAACACCACTGGTGAGTCAGCCAGCAAGGCTCTCTCCACTTGCTATTCGCACATCACCATAGTCATTTTCATGTTTACCCCTGCCATCTACATCTATGCCCGACCCTTTGATGAATATGCTCCTGACAAGGTGGTCTCTGTCTTCCACACAATAATCTTTCCACTCCTAAACCCCATTATTTATACCCTCAGGAATAAGGAGATCACCACAGCTATGAAGAAGGTGGTCAACAGATACCTCCTGTGCAAGGAAACATGAGATCAATAGAATGGTAGTCATCCTGGGGTCTTCCTTGCATGACCAAGGGTGAGAAGATATGGTCAGTTTTAATAAGGAAACATCACTAGGAAACACCATTTCTCCACAATTTTCCAGTGGCTTCTTTTGCTTATGATTGATCTCCCCAACCCCTTTCTGCCTCTACACATTCACACTCTTACATGATTGAATTGAAATACATCCATATAAAATATTCTATTCAATTACCTCATGAATAGTCGTTTCTTAACTTACGCTGAAATTATAGGAAAATTCTAACTGAAAATGGCATAATTTTTTTGCATTAAAGCTGATCATGTAAATTCCAACTAAATTCTAGTGTGCTCTATAACAGAATAAATTTATTTCAAAGACTCCTGTGAAATAAAATTTTAGAAGCAGTCTTTAAAAAAAATCTAACAAATTATCAGTTGCCTTTCAACAAGTACATGGGATAAAATTCCTGTAAGTAAATTATATTAAAGATGTACATGTTGGTTAAGTGAACTATTAATAAGCTCTCTCTATTGTTCTACTGAGCTCAGTTTCATGGAGTAAGCTTGTTTTTTAAATGGTGTTAACGTCCTTAAGCAGTGTGAAATGAAGAAATCTTTTCAATGCCAGAATACAAAACCCTGCTGTGAAATAATAAAAACTGAGATGTCTACATTACCTGAGGCCTGCTGGAGAGTTTGCATAATGAAATTAAGATACCACAGACATTACACATTATGCCTGGAGAATGTACAAAATGGTCTGACACATGCACACCCCTCAAAGTCTGTTAGAGAGTATGCCTAATGTCTGGAGAATGTATAAGATGTAGCTGAGATATGCATGTCCCCCAATATGTATGGGAGAGGAGTACACACAATTTCCCATTCATAAACAGATTATGTGCATATCTTCCATGTGTTGTACAATGACTGGTAGTTGTACACAAATATACATTATTGCTCAATAAAAGATAAAGGTAAAAGACCACTGGACGGTTAGGTCCAGTCAAAGGTGACTATGGGGTTGCGGGGCTCATCTCGCTTTCAGGCCAATGGAGCTGGTGTTTGTCCACAGACAGCTTTCCGGGTCATATGCCCAGCATGACTAAATTGCTGCTGGCACAATGGGACACTGTGATGGAAACCAGAGGGCACGGAAACACTGTTTACCTTCCCACCACAGCAGTACCTATTTATCTACTTGCAGTGGCGTGCTTTCAAACTGCTAGGTTGGCAGGAGCTGGGGCAGAGCAACGGGAGCTCACTCCGTTGTGGGGATTCGAACCGCTGACCTTTCAATTGGCAAGCCCAAGATGCTCAGTGCTTTAGACCACAGTGCCACCCATGTCCCGTGTTGCTCAATATACATTGGCATTAACATATATATTGTGAAAGAAGCAGCAGCTCGGGATCCAGTCCATAAAAGTGCAGTAACACTCATTTTTCTACATGACAGTGATCTGCATCAAGTTGTTCACGGCATGAGAAAGTGCCAGAACAATCTCCTCTTCTCTGTCTGCTGCTTGCCTCATAAACCCTCACCACTGTTTAATTCAGAAGGTGGAATTACCAGCTCAACACACACAACTCTACTAAGTTTCCTTCCTCCCCCCTTAGAAGCTTAAAGTGCAGTGCGTTCTGCAAGCAAATAAATGTTCTTATATGTCTTATCATGCACATCCAGTTATCCCATGGTGTTCATTTTATTCCTTCTATGCATCACTCTCTCTCTCTCAAAAAAAATCAAAAATCTTCATAAGGCCTAGAAGCTTCCACCACTTTAAAATCACACTGATTTTCACTAAGCTGTAAAATGGGACCGGTTGTTGTGGTTCGAGGACCCGACCCCCGCTTGGTGGAATAAAGACACATGGACACAGAATATAAGGTTAATGGGCAAGAAAAGGCCACAACTTTATTGATTACAGCAAGAGAGAAGGTATTGGCTTAGGCATTGGACCACGGAAGATTTGACTCCACCCACTCAAAGAGGGGTGAGTCTGCAGAGGGGTTAACCACCAGTAGGGGGAGCCTGTTGATGCTAATACAACTAAAAGCTCTCCCCGATGTCACCGAGGGTCATGCCATGGCCCCCCCATGACACAGGCATCGGACAGGATTCATGACCGCCGGATTCCTTTAACGGAATACCCAAATTTGAAGGGGTAGGCGATGGCCACACCTTGCCCTTCCACACACCAGCAACACATTCCAATGCCTAACTGCCACCCGAGCCCAAGAGGCTTGCCCCCAATACCCTCACAGCTGTAACCAATCCCTAATACTGCTGACGATGTTACCTAGCCAAATGTCGTTTCCCCGATCTGAAAGATGAACCCGTGAGCAAATGGGCTGAATGGCTGGCGTGGCTGCATCTTGAGCAGCAAACCACGCCCCCACCAAGCCGCCTGATTGGGTGCTCAACCTGGGGCGTGGGGTGCCAGCCATGTGGATGGGGCAGGGGGCGTAATGCCCCCTGCGCGATGCGGAAATCGTCTCCCGCCCACAACACCTCCCCTCCAGAAGGAGGAGAGGCCTTTTCACTAAGCATAAACCTCTTCATAGGATTGTTGTGATGATAAAATTGGGCAGGGCAGGGTGGGGGGGGGGGAGAACCACAGAAGCTTTCCTAAGGTCCTTTGAGGAATGGCAGGATCAAAGTTAAATAAATAAATAAATATTCATCCCTGGTAGGGATAGGCAGACATCAACCTATATTTCAACACTTCTAATGAAGGGAGAGTCCAGTGCCTTCTAAGGAAGGCTGCTCCACTGTTGCACAGCTCATACTATCAGACAAGCCCCCTCCCCACCTTTTACTTGGAATTCGTTGGTTTGGATCCTACCCTCCTGAGCAGCAGAAAACAAATTTCCTCCAACTCGGGAGAGGGGAGCTCTGGTTTGTGGGTTAATCTTGGCCTTCCAGGGGGTCCAATGCCCACTAGGGTTTTGTCCTGTAGCTGAACCCAAGTTAAAGATTTGTTCTCTGTTTCCCCCTGTTCTTTCCTTCTCTATCCTTCCTTCCTTGTTTTTCTTGAATCAAGTTTTAGTCTGTAAGCTCCTTGGAGGCAGAGGCCTGTTCTCTTTTAGGATGTGAATCACTGTGTACACTGCTGATGCAACAAAACAATTTCTTTAACATTTGTAAAACAAGGAGGCTAATCCACTGCACAAATCTACTCCGCTGGGTTTAGTGAGTTCAGATCAAATCTAAACAGGGCATGAGGATGAATTTGCTGTGCTTTGCAGATGGTGACAAGTTCTCCAAGTTTGTTTCCTTTGCCTCACTGGGGACACCAGAGCCAGATGTCAGAGTGGTAACTTTGGAAACAAACTCCCTTTGTAACAATGACCATCCAGCTCTTGAATGCCCATAGCACCAGTTTACCTTGCCAAGATCTAAAGGGATAAATCAAGCATCCTCTTCATTGTTCCCATTTTCCATCTGGCATGGAGAGTTCAAAGTCATCAAGCAAAACCGGAATGCTGATTCTGAGACTGAGATTGGATCAGCTGTGGAAAGAAGTTCTCTGTGCAATCTTCAAGTGACCTCAGAGTGAGTGAGTAAGGGGCAAGTGAGATGGATGGGGCTGATGGGGTAGTTCAGATTCAAATTTGCTAAAAAAATATTACCCCCCTTCAGACACGAGCTGAGTTGCAAAGAAGGTTTAGAATCTATATTTTAATTCAGACCTTATCAATGTTATGCCTTTCACATGCTGCTGGATTAAAGGCAGCCCTCTTTAGTGAAGCTTTTAATATTTGATAAATTCTTGTATTTTATTATTTTGCTGGAATCCACCCAGAGTAGCTGGGGAAACCCAGCCAGGTGGGTGGGGTATAAATAATAAATTATTATTATTATTATTATTATTATTATTATTATTATTATTATTATTATTACTTCCATCATCGCTGGCCATGTGTTGGCTGGGTTGGTTGGAGTTGATTAACATCTTGACAACATTCCATTGGCTATATCTATTCAAATTCTCTACCGTAGGATATGGGAGTGATAGATGATTTTGAGTTCAGAGACGTCAGGCAGAGATTCTGTGGTTTGTGACCATTCCACAATTCTGTCAATTGTCTGCTGATTGCTGTAAGCACAAAATGCTCTGCTCCTCTGTTTTCACCTTCACCTCATGCTTGCCTCACATTTTCTACAACCTCTCTTGCACACAAACCACTGCATGTACGGTATCTCTTGTATCTTCCCCCTCCCAAAGACTTCAACATCTAAGCACTGTTTTCACATTCTGCCCAACTCCCATGCTGTATACCTTTCTATGCCAGTGCTTTCATATTCAACCTCATTCCCATTCCTCCTATTCACTCTGGGTTTTTGTGGGGGGGGGGAAACGTTGGCAACCCCCTTTCCACTTTCATTTTCAGCTTCACTCTTTCTTTTTTAAATCTCTCCACCCTTCCCCTTTCTCTTCTTAGTTCTCCCTTTCTGTGTGATCACCATCATTTCCATACCTTCTCCTGTTCTGCAGCCCCCTTTGTGTATTCAACCCATACTGATATATGTTGCTGAGAATCTTAAGAGCAAGCTGTCACTTTGCTTATTCAGATAGAGAATCTCAAGTTCAGTTGATGGATGTTGTGCACATATGGATGTTTAAAATATCCTTTCTAAATTACCACATTGAATCTAGAACCTTATGTTAAAGACAACAAATGGTACCAGGAGTGATGGTAGTAGATACAATGGAATATTAGAGGGCCTTGTATCCTTTATCTTTCCCACATGAGGCAACTGAGAAATGGAAAAGGGAAAAGTTTAAAACATCAATTTTCACTCTTCTTCATTGGACTAGATGATTCTCTGAGTCCCTTCCAGCTCCACAGTTCTATGATTCTTTGATTCTATAACAGCAGAAGTTTGCGCAAAGCAGTTGTGAAGAGACACTGAACAGAAAATAGCAGTTTTAAATAATGGAAATGGTCTGAGCAAAGTGGGAAGGAAGGGACACAGAAGAAAATGACAGTTTTCAGCAGCAGCAGCAGCAGCAGCAACAACAACAACAACAACAACAACAACAACAACAACAACAACAACAACAACAGAGGTTTGAGTAAATAAGGGATAAAAGGATCTGAAATAAAGTGGTGGTTTTAAACAGTGCTTTTCTTCTAGAAAGAAAGGTGTCAGTACTGCATAACCTTGAGTACCCCCAGAAAAAATCCCTGGCTTTTTAACACGATATATTCTATTCAAACATCTTCCAGAAAAAGCTATGCAGAAGATCAGTTCTGGAATAAATGTTTCATGCATAGAGAAGTGAATCAAAAGTACCCCCTTCACTTAGAAGCAAATGAAAGCTAGTCATGTTCATTCATTTCAATTGGTTTACTCTGAAAGGGGAAAAAAATGGGTTTAGCTTTGGTTTACTTACTTGTTTCCTGTCCTCTCTCTCAAGGAACCTATTTTATGATGTTTTAGCAATTTTATAGCACACTGAGATGATTTCTTCAATGAGCTGGCAGCTTATAAAATATTTTTGAATGAATGAATAAAAAAATATGTTTCCTTTCCCCTTTTACAGGCTAAATGGGGCACCTTAAAGAAAACCACACAAGAATAAATGAATTCCTTTTGATGGCCATATCCCCCACATGGGAGTCCCAAGCCATCCTCTTTGCGGTCTTCCTCCTGGTTTACGCATCTACCATAGTAGGAAATAGTCTTATCATGCTGACCGTGACTTCTGACATTCGACTGCAAACACCTATGTACTTCCTGTTGGGGAACCTCTCCTTCGTGGACCTTTGCTACTCCACAGTCACAACCCCTAAAATTCTAGTGGACCTTTTGTCCAAGAAGAAGAGCATCTCCTTTGATGCCTGCATGGCCCAGCTCTTTTTCCTCCATTTTGTGGGTGCTACCGAGATGTTCCTTCTCACCATCATGGCCTATGACCGGTATGTGGCTATTTGCAAGCCTCTGCACTATCCCAATATCATGAACAGGCAGCTTTGTAGCTGGCTGGTGGCAGCCTCTTGGACTGGGGGCTTCATCCACTCCACAGTCCAGTTAGTCCTCACTATAGGGCTTCCCTACTGTGGGCCCAACCAATTGGACAACTTCTTCTGTGATGTCCCACCAGTTATCAAGCTGGCCTGCACTGATACCTACATCACTGAACTGCTCATAGTCTCCAACAGTGGCCTCATCTCAATCAGCTGCTTTGTCATCCTGGTGACCTCCTATGCCACCATCCTGGTGAGAATCCGCTCCCCTGAGGGACGGCGCAAAGCCCTCAATGTCTGTGCCTCTCACCTAATGGTGGTGACATTGTTCTTTGGTCCTTGCATCTTTATCTACGGTGGGCCCTTATCCACTATCTCAGTAGACAAGCTGACCCCTGTCCTGTACAATATCAATATCATTACTCCCATGCTGAATCCATTGATCTACACTCTGAGAAACAAAGATGTTAAGTCAGCCATAAGGAAGCTGACAGGGAAGGAAACAATTTCTGATGGGAAGGTAGACATGTGAGTCCCTGGATTATTGCTTATAGAGACCTTCACAGCAGCATAGTTGGGTGTAGCATGTAATTGGAGAGTGTTGAAAGCAACCATTTTTGATAAAAATTGGACTGATCTTTAAAAAATGTGCTTTGGCACATTTGAAATATGAATTAAGTACCCATCATATTCTTTTTTAATGCCGAGGAGTTAGTAAGAAATCTAATTAACAACAAGAACAATAAGAACCTACAGGCTTAATCAGCAAGTCCTTTATCAGTAAGGAGGCTTCATTTTTAAAAAGCATTATTATAGCACTATGGTTTTCATTTCCTATGCAAAAGCCCTGCTAGCTTCTGCTCAAATCCCTATTATTACTGCCTGACTGTAATGTAGATATCATTGGCAATCAAATAAAAAAGAGGTTAAATGCCTGTGAATATAACCTGTAATTAAATAAACTTAGTATGTGTATTAAACAAATATATCAGTTTTTGATATATAACATTCAATAAACCTGATAGTGTGATATTTTAAGTTGTAGAACTGGGAACACTCTTGAGTCCAAAAACATATTTCATTGACACTACCAAAGTAATTATTTCTAAACAACCACCCTACTCCAATTATTTTGGGGACATGACATGCATGGTCTTTAACCCTTTCTCCCCACACTATGGTTCTGATCCAGATTGCCTATTCTGAACATGGAAGGGGAAACTAGCAGTCACTTTCTGTGAACCCCTTAGATCCCTATGCCCTTCTGTCACCTATCCTGTAGCCAAATCCAAGCAGGTGCTACTAAATCATTTACATGCACTTTCCCTGTTTATCTCTCACTACCCTTCCTTCTTTTAAACTGTAAGATCCTTGGAAGCAGAGCTCTTTTCTCTTTCATGTTGTAACGTACTCTAGACAATTATGGTGCAACAACATCAATTCCCTTCAAATTTTTAAATCAAGAAGGTGCTTACAAAGTACAAATCCATCCTATGGCACATAAAAGGTAAAGGTAAAGGGACCCCTGACTATTAAGTCCAGTCGTGGCCGACTGGAGTTATGGCGCTCATCTCGCTTTATTGGTTGAGGGAGCTGGCATACAGCTTCTGGGTCATGTGGCCAGCATGACTAAGCTGCTTCTGGCGAACCAGAGCAGTGCACGGAAACACCGTTTAGCTTCCTGCCAAAGCGGTACCTATTTATCTACTTTCACTTTGATGTGCTTTTGAACTGCTAGGTTGGCAGGAGCAGGGACCAAGCAACGGGAGCTCACCCCGTCACGGGGATTTGAACCACTGACCTTCTGACTGGCAAGCCCTAGGCTCTGTGGTTTAGAACCTTAAAAACTAAGGAGTAGTCCCTTAAAACTAAGGAGTAGGTTCCACCGAGATTTAAACTCAGATCGCTGGATTCAGAGTCCAAAGTGCTAACCATTACACCATGGAACCTTACACATGGCACATAATAGATGCCAATTAAAAGTAAACTGGACCAGGGAGGAATTTCCTTTACAAATCCTCAAAACTTTCTGCCTTTCTCTCACTGGAGACATCAGAGCAGTAACTTTGGCAAGAAACTCCCTTTGCAGCCACAATCATTCAGCTCCGCCATACTCACCATATCAGTTTGCCCTGCCAAGATAAATCAGGAAGTCTTTTCATTATTTTCACTTGCTAACTTTCAAAGGCATTGAGTGAAACTGGAATGCCACTTTCCACTCCCCAGTGCAAGATCTTAGTGGCTGTGAAGAGTTGTTCCTCATGCAACCTCAGAGTGAGTAAGGACAGAGCAAGTGAGATGGACAGGGCTGATGGGGTAGACGTGCTCTAAATTCACTGAGCAATTTCCCCCCTTAAAACACAAACTAGGCTGCAAAAAATGTTACAACCTGTCTTGTAATTCCCAGATAGGTGCCCTCCAGATGTTTCTGAACTACAACTCCCATCACCATTGACCATGCTGTGTGGGATTGATTGGAGCTGGGGATGAATAACCCTTGGGCAGCATCCCACTGGCTGCCACCAATTCTCTATTATAGGATTTGTGACTATAGCTACTTTTGAGAAATTTTAAGGAGGGGCATTTTGCATCTTGTGATTGTTTCATAATTCTTTCAGTTGTCTAGCAGTCCTTATCAAGCACAAAAGCAGGGCTGTTACTGCTATTGGGCAAAGTGAGGCAATCACCCTCAGTGGCACATGTTGGTACCATTTTATAACTTGCTTTGGGTTAGGTTTTGTGAAAAAAGCAGCTAATTAAAGATACTTGTGATGGTGGTGATAATATTACTGCTATGAGGCAGCAGCTCTCTGGTTTTCCCCTGACACACCACAGACATTCTCCAAGATCGTTGAGGCAGACAAAAGTAAACCAAACTGGAATGAAAAGTATTTATCGGAAGCTGAAAGAGGAATCTCTGTTTGTCCTTTTTCATTCTTCTGGGATTCTTGCATTCTTTTTTGCATGCTTATGTATTTGAAAAGCCTACACAACCTGTTAAACCAGATTGCCTGCATCTGGTTCAATTTGGAAGGTGATCTCTAGAGGCTTGCTGACATTTTCCAGTATATGTGTTTATTCAGAAATTTATAGGCTGGGTGCAAGTGAAGTTGTATCCTAAATATTCCCCCAGACTGTCCAGGTCCAATGCACCTCTGTCAGGTTCCTGGGGAGCTATCCAGCACCTCAATCATGGTTAAATCCCAGAGCCCCAAAGTCATTTCTCTGTCCCTCTTTCTACCCCCCTTCTTTTTTTCACCAACTGCAGTTTCTTTTCTCAGACAGATTGTTTTCACCATTCTTAGCTGTGTTGGAGAGTAGAGAGTGTGAGCCCACATGATTTATTCGAGGGGGGGTTAGGTAACATTGCATCAAGGAAGTGTCAATTCATATTTTTGTCTGTCCCATAGCACAAAAGTGCAATATTTTTTGGAGGCATGTTTGTTGCACAAGACATCCTAATCACATGTAAATGCACAACCTGAATTTGCTGGCATGTGATTGAACCCTACCTGAAGATGGTGGTGCCCAAAGAGAGATTTTACTTCTTGGCCATTCAAAGGGGCAGCTATTGATAGCAAGCAGCCACACACACACCTCTCCACAGTCAAATGAGACATTTGGCATTTTTTTCAGGACTGATAAGGTTTTATCCAACAGCTTTTCCTGTTTCCACCAACCGTCTCATGTCCAGCCAGCACCACAACCCCCAGTGTACGATATAGATAAATATTAAAATTTCTTGATGCAGTACTACTGATGCTCTCAAAAGTTAAAGCAAATCCTGGTACATAAAGGATGCAACTCAGTCTACTCTTTCCCTAGTCCAAGTCCTATTGAACACACCGGATTTGATCTAGACTGACAGTGCAATCCCATCCATATCTACTCAGAAGTAAGTCCCATTCATAGGCATGCATATTTTAACTGTCCCTTCATATTTGCTCGAACTGTATATTTGTAAATAAAGACAAGTATTCTAAAATGAAGATTTATTTTATTTTGTTATAAATATATTTATATACTGTTGTATCATAGAAATCTATCTTAGTGGTTTATGATAATTTAAAATACGAACCATACGGTAAAATCATTTTACAAAATAAAAACAAGTGAAAAGCAAGTGAAAAGGAAACAATTTCTGATGGGAAGGTAGACATGTGATTCCCTGGATTGCTGCTTATAAAGACCTTCACAACAGCAAAGCTGGGCAAAATATGTGATGGCAGTGTCTCAAAAACAGCCATCTAAACTGATGTGGTTTCAAAAAAATGTGAGGGGCACTGAAACTTTGAATGTATGATTTTAGGACCCAAACTATTCTTTTGATTTTATGGTGGTTAAGAAATCTGAATGATGATAACAGCAGCAAAATACAAACTTAAGGAGGAAGTCCTTAGACAGTAAGGAATCTTCATTTTAAAATAGATATTATGGCAGTATGGTTTCCATTTCTTAGGTAGATTACCTTCAAGCTTCTGACTGAATCCCAAATGTTAATTCCTGACTGTGATGTAAATGTCACATATACTCAGATAAACAAAGAGGTTTAAAATATTATTGTAAAAAATAACAATAAGCTAAGTATTCAATAAGAAAATAAACCTGCTAATATATGGTGCAGTGTGTATACATAAAAATATACCAGATATATATGTATATGAACGTTGTGAGGGAGAACCCTTGGGTCTGCCTCTTTGTGACCCAACTGCCAGTGGGAGCTGACAAGTAGATCAACTAATCAAGAGGCGTGGGGGAATGGGATGTCAAGGACTGGCTGGATGAGGAAGAGCATTGGAAGCTGCCCACCCAAGAGCCCCTCAGGAAGGACACAGAAAATGACTTAGATCCTGGATCACAGTGGTGGGACACTGAAGAGCAGTCTGCAGAAGGGATGAGCTGAGTGGTGCAAGAAGCACGGGGGGGGGGGGAGTTGTGTGATCAAGAATGGTCAGGAGAAGGAGGGCCTTCCAGGATAGGGTTAGAGACTGAGAGTCACAGTGTGAGCACAGACTCAGACAGAGAAGAGTCAGAGGTTGCCCTTGCTGCCCAACAACAGAACAGTCCCAATCCTGCTGGCTCTCCTCCCCCTCTGACACCCCGCTTGAGGAGAGTCCTGCACATTGCCGAACAACAGGCCAAACCGGTCTAGAGGAGGAGCCCCCCCCCCCACCAACACAGCCTTTGTCTGCTTGAGATGAATCCAGAGTGAGAGGCTAGAGGGGAAAGGTCAGGGCTAGTGATCAATTTCAGCAACATCTCAGCTGGATTAAGAGAAACCAGAGGACTCTACTGTGTTGTTATTTTCTGTTAATAAAAAGCTGACTGCATTCCATGTCTACCATGTGTCTCTGCGCTGTGATCAACGTGGGCTCTGGCTAACCGAGCAGACTCAGATAGGATAGATGAAACAGAGTGGGTTAGTGTTGGCATTAGGAATAGTCTGTGGCCAAACAATTTTCTCTTTACCTAAAGAAAGTGTTAAGATCTGGAGGGGCTGGAAGTGTTCTGTGGGTGGAGTAAAACAATAGCCAGTCATAGGAAGCATTTCTCTGTCCACTTTAATATCTTCAGTGAAGACTTATTAAACATCACTGTTAAGCTACAACCTCTTATATAAACATATAAAGTTCCTGTTTTGTTATAGGTGCCTTTACTTCATTTTTCTGAGTGAGAGCTGCATGGTCACAAGTTCACCTTCACCTATTTATACCATCTTGCTTCTGGTAAATAAAAGACTCTACTAAAATTGGTTTAGACCAGAACCTCTGCTATGGGAAGAGTACAGGCAGCCAGTCTCACTTCATGACTTAAGGCAAAACAGGAAAGAAGAAGAAGAAGAAGAAGAAGAAGAAGAAGAAGAAGAAGAAGAAGAAGAATTTGGATTTGATATCCTGCTTTATCACTACCCGAAGGAGTCTCAAAGCGGCTAAAATTCTCCTTTCCCTTCCTCCCCCACAACAAACACTCTGTGAGGTGAGTGGGGCTGAGAGACTTCAAAGAAGTGTGACTAGCCCAAGGTCACCCAGCAGCTGCATGTGGAGGAGCAGAGACGCGAACCCGGTTCACCAGATTACGAGTCTACCTCTCTTAACCACTACACCACACCACTCTGTAGGCAGAGTCTTGGTCTATTCAATACTGCAAAGCACCGTGAACACTGGTGTTGCAACACTGTGGATTGCTTTCAGATTTGTAAAGCAAGAAGGTGGTTGCAATGTACAAATCCATTCTAATGGACTTGCTAAGTGAAGATTAAAGGAAAACTGGGTTGAGGAAGAATTTCCTTTGCAAGTTCTCAAAGTTTACTGCCCTTCTCTCACTGGGAATACTAGAGCAGTAACTTTGGAAAGAAACTCCCTTTGCAACCACACTCACCAGCTCCTTAATGCCTACAGATATGTGCCAAGACTCAAAGAGATAATTAAATAAGACTTTTCATTGTTCCCATTTGCCAGCTTTCAAAGTCATTGAGTGACACTGCAAGGCAATTTCTCACTTCACACTCCAAGATTTGATTAGCTGTGAAGAGATGTTCCCTGTGCAACCTCAGAGTGAGTAAGGAAGAGAGTGCAAGTGAGACACACAGGGCTGATGGGGTAGACCTGATATAAATTTGCTAACCAATTTCCCTCCTTCAGACACAGACTAGCTTGCAAAAAAAAAGAAAGGGTTAGAACTTGTCTTGTAATTCACAGCTAGCTAATGTGTTCTCCAGATGTTTCTGGACCACAGCTACCATTATCCTTGAGCATGTTGCCTGGGACTGATTGGAGCTAGGGTTGAATAAACCCTGGGTGGCATCCAATTGACAGCCCTGTTCTAATTCTCTGTTATAGGATTTGTGATGATAGATGCTTTGGGGTTGAGTGATTTTAGGGGGAGATTTTGCATTTTGTGATTATTCCATAATTCTCTCAATTGTCTTGTGATGCTTGTCAAACAGAGAAGCAGGGCAAAGTGAGACAATCACTTGAGGTGGCACATGGCGGTTTCATTTCAAAGTTGCTCTGGGTCACATTTCGGGGGGGGGGCAAATAATAAAGGATAATGGTGGTGGTGGTGATAATGCTGGGGATGGGTGGAGAGCAACCCTCTGGCTGCTTCATCTCACACACCACATCCAGTCCCCAAGATTGCTGAGGCAGACACAGTTGAATCAAACTGAGACAACAAGTCCTCATATGGAGCAGATGACAATTAGAAAGAAGGGTCTGTGATTCTCCTATTTTCTTCTCTCTGGGATTGGGTTTATTTCTCTTTCTGCAAGTATGTGTATTTCAAAAGTCTGCCCAGCCTCTTGTACCAGGTTGCCTGGGTCTGGTTCCTGTTGGAGGGAGATCTCTGGAAGCTTATTGGCATTTTGTAATATGTGTGTTTCTTTGCAAAAATACAAGCTGAGCATAGGTGCTGGAATAGCTTAAACACCCTAATAGACTGCTAAGAACCACTGCACCCGCCAACATCAGGTTCGCAGGGAGAAATCCAGTACCCCCCCAAACCCTGTTAACTCCCGAGTCCCAAATCCATCTCTTGCTCTTAGGTAGGCATCTCAATTGCACAATTCTTAGCTAGGGTGGGGAGTAGAGCTTCTGGGCACTTGCAGAAGACCTGTTTATTGAGCAGTCAGCCCAATTCATTTGTAATTTGGTTAGGCAACATTGCATCAAGGAAGTATTGCCACATACTTTCCTCCGCATTTTCCTTATCAGAAAAAAAGTTAAATATTTGGGGGGGGGGAGCATGTCTAGAGTGCAAGATTTCCCAAACAACTGTAAATGTACAATCTGAATTCGCCATAAAGTAACTGAATCCTACCTGAAGATGATGACACCCTGAAAGGGCCCACAAAGAGATCTTACTCTTAGATATCCCTTGGACCACACAAAAAGCCAGCTATTGATAGCAATCTCCCAATCACCTTATTAAAGGAGACATTTGACATTTGTCAGGACTAATAAGGTATAATGTGGCAGTTTTATTGATTTCATTAGCTCTCTCTTATCCCCATCCCCCACCCCCAATGTACAATATGGATAGAATTTTAAAATGTCCTGATGCAGAACTACCTGGGTCCTCAAAATGCAAGGTATAATATTATGACATAAAGTTTGCATTCCAGTGCACACCTTTCTAGGACTGTGGTGTTAATCATGTTTGCTAGAGTTACTGAAGATATCTTAAAAACTGCTTCATTAGGAGAGTGCTAAATGATACCCACTGCCATCATGAGTGATCATTAGAAGAGTTTTCTGTGTAAGGAACTGAATACAGTGGTACCTCAGGTTAAGAACTTAATTCGTTCTGGAGGTCCGTTCTTAAGCTGAAACAGTTCTTAACCTGAAGCACCACTTTAGCTAATGGGGCCTCCTGCTGCTGCTGCGCCACCACCGCACAATTTCTGTTCTCATCCTGAAGCAAAGCTCTTAACCCAAGGTACTATTTCTGGGTTAGCAGAGTCTGTAACCTGAAGCATCTGTAACCCGAGGTACACTGTATGCTGTGAAAATTTAGTGAAGAAGGCATCCCACTACTAACTGTCGTAGTCTATCTATATGGGTGCCTAGAACAGTTCCTTGCTGCACTAGAGAACTCATGACAAGCAGTGTCTTGGCTCTTATTGATGCTTTTATTGGTTTTATGGTATTAATTAGACTATACACCACCTTACGATATTGTGTATGTAAGTGCTGTTTATGAATATGTAAATAAAGAAAACAGAACTTGTTACCCTCATCCCGTTTAAAGCGCTGAGTAGTTCCAGGGATATAGTGCTTAACTGGATCTTGTTTCTATTGGAAGTTACTAGAGGTTTATTGACATTTTGTAAAACTTGACTTTGTAGTTCCCTAGCCAATTGTGGAGGGGCAGACCTTGGTAATCTTTCATAATAAGAGGCCTTTATGAGGCCACATTTGGCACCCCCAAATGTATATTATTATTTTGCATCCCCTCAAACTGATATAGAAATGTAGTGAACTGGATGCTGCAAAAATGGGAAATTGCTAAAATGAAATTGACAGTTTTACCAATTCCTACACCTTGTATATTCTGTATACACCTTGACATTCTGGAGACCAGATACATAAAATAATTGAATGGACAGACAGAGAGATATTACCCTGTATACCTAAAATGTTGTTGCTATTGCCATTCAACCTGTGAAAGTTGGCAGTCCCAGGCAATTGCTGTTAGTGTCCAAAAGCTTACACCAGTAAATGACTCCAGTCACCTATACAGTATGTGTAGCATGTATGGCAGAAGAGTGGGGAAATAAAAGTCTTCAGATATTGATCAATTGTATCTGGAAATTCAAATGTTCACATGATTTTGAACTTTGGGCTTGATATTGGACTTTTTGAACTGTAGGGGTAATGAGTGTCAATTGGCAATTATGCTTAAAAACCACCTAGAAGCCCCATCATGGGTCAAAGAAACCAGGCAGGAGTCAGGGGTGGAAGGACTAACATGGCCCTATAATGTATCTATTATGGTTTTGCCAGGAAAGGAACAGCTTGGCCACAGTCGAGCAAGCCTTGGCAACTTCTAGAATGCATTATTGCCTGGGTAGGCAATAAGCCCAATCACCTTCTAAAGCTGGCCTGCGGATGGTCCGGGAATCAGTGTGTTTTTGCATAAGTAGAATGTGTCCTTTTATTTAAAATGCATCTCTGGGTTATTTGTGGGGCTAAGGAATTCATTCATTATCCCCCCTCCCCAAATATAGTCCAGTCCCCCACAAGGTCTGAGGGACAGTGGACCGGCCCCCTGCTGGAAAAATTTGCTGACCCCTGCATTATTGCAATGCACTCTATGTAAGGCTACACTTGAAACTGCAGCTAGTGCAGAATGCTGCATCCCAGCATTTGGCCAGAGCACCTCCTTATTAACATACTACAATGGTGCTGAATGTCATTCTATTACTAGGCCAGAATATTACTGAGCTAACCAGGCATTATCTCAGCTCCCCATGAGACACCCAGAAGAAGAAGAAGAAGAAGAAGAAGAGGAGGAGGAGGAGGAGGAGGAGGAGGAGGAGGAGGAAGAAGAAGAAGAAGAAGAAGAGCAGCTCTGAAGCTCTGAACAACTGCAAAGCATAGTTCGATCCTTGCTTACATTCTATCAGTGATGGTTTTTCCGTAGACACTAGTCGTTCTTATCTGCTATACAACAACAATTCATTTAGGAATCTGCCTTAGTCGGTAACTAAAGTCATCAAAAGCAGGGGGGAAGGATCACTTTAGCAGTATTTATAAGGATGGGGCAAAATGTTACCAGCCTGAAGATGGTGAAGAGGAGGAGGTTGCGGCCAAAAATAAGAAGGTGATTTGGACAGTTTGTTTTAAGTATAAACACTGAGCACATTCTACCCTGATTTAAGTTGCGTATATGCCATCCAGATTCTAGGTCCAACTGCACACTTTAAAAAGTCCCTTGGAGGTAACAGTATTATTGTTAGTGAATAAAGTGCTTAAACAACCTGGATCCAGGTTACTCAAAGGACCAAATTTTCCCTAGTGTACAGGTTGGATCAGTATAATCACTTGGCCAAGCCTTCCCGACTGTCCCACAGTTATCGCATATTGATTTATTTTCTGTACCAACTGAAAGTTTTTATGGTAATGGCTACTTCTCCATCTGTTGATAATATTTTTAGTTTCACCAAGCACTTATAGAGAATTGATTAGATTCAGTCTTGATAATCTGATCCATGTTTTGTGATTTAGGGTTGAATTCAATGGTAGTCCTATTCAGGGTAGAGCCAATGAAAATGGCAGGCCATTCATTTGAATGGCTCTACTCTAAGTAGGAATAGCATTGGATACAGCATATATTTATTTAGTTAGTTGGTTGGTTGGTTGGTCATAGCTTGCCATTCCCCCCCCACACACACACAAGCAGCCAATTTTATATGGTTTTCGTTATTTTATTTTCCACCCCCATGATCTGTTTTAATGAAGTGGCCACTTATCAATATTCTTATTAAATAAATAAATAAATAAAAATGCTTCTTTCCACTTTTGCAGGCAAAATGGATCGCCTGAAAGGAAACTACACCAGAGTCAATGAATTCCTCTTTGTGGCCCTTTCTCCAACATGGCAATCCCAAGCCACCCTCTTTGTGTTCTTCCTCCTAGTCTATGCAGCCACGCTAGTAGGAAACAGCCTGATCTTGCTGACAGTGACCTCAGACCCTCGACTGAGAACACCCATGTACTTTCTGCTTGGGAACCTCTCATTTCTAGACCTTTGCTACTCCCATGTCACAACCCCTAAGATGTTGGTGGACTTTTTGTCTGAGAAGAAGAGCATCTCCTTTGATGCCTGCATGGCCCAGCTCTTTTTCCTCCATCTCTTGGCCGCTGCTGAGATGTTCCTCCTCACTGTCATGGCCTATGACAGGTATGTGGCCATTTGCAAGCCTCTGCACTATCCCAATATCATGAACAGGGAGCTCTGTAGCTGGCTGGTGGCAGCCTCTTGGACTGGGGGCTTCATCCACTCCATGGTTCAATTACTCCTCACTATAGGCCTTCCCTACTGTGGGCCCAACCAATTGAACAACTTCTTCTGTGATGTCCCACCGGTCATCAAGCTGGCCTGCACTGACACCTACATCACTGAGCTTCTCATAGTCTCCAACAGTGGCCTCATTTCAGCCAGCTGCTTTGTCCTTTTGGTGATCTCCTATGCAACCATCCTTGTGAGGATCCGCTCTCCTCAGGGACGACGCAAAGCCCTCAATGTCTGTGCCTCCCATCTAATTGTGGTGACATTGTTCTTTGGACCCTGCATCTTTATCTACACTGAGCCTTTATCTGCTATCACAGTAGACAAGCTGACCCATGTTCTTTACAATATCAATCTCATCACCCCTATGCTGAATCCATTAATCTACACTCTGAGAAACAAAGATGTGAAGTCAGCAATAAGGAAGCTGACAGGGAAGGAAACAATTTCTGATGGGAAGGTAGAGACGTGATTCTAAAGACTTTCACAGAATATCCTCCAAAGAAACTATCTAAACAGCCATGCTTTTGCTTTTATGGAGAAGGGTGGATAACAAATTTAAATAATGACAACAGCAGCAACATACAAATCTAACCTGCAAATGCTTAATCAACAATGACATTTCATTTTAAAACTGATATTATAGCACTTTGGTTTTCTTTTCCTATGCAGAAGCTTGAGATTGAATCACAATTATTACTCCCTGACAATGATGAAAACATCCTATGCAATCAAATAAATAAAGAGATCAAGCACATGAAAATACAACATGTAATCAAATAAACTGAGTATGATATTTAATCAAAATATCATTGTTCAAATAAATAACATTAATATACGGGATAATACAATGGTGTTGTGTGTGTGTGTGTGAGAGAGAGAGAGAATGAAATGTTGTATGTAACTTAAAAATATAATATAGTTGGTGAGCTTCTCCATAGACCAGAAGACTAGGAGTGGCTCTGCAAATATTTTGGGGTGGGGTGGGTGAGAGAGTCAGCAGTGAAATCTGAAGTGGGTAACATAAAGACATACAGACATAATTTTATTTGTAGCATCACAATGCTTGGATAATTGTCAAGGTTTAAACCCTCCCACCCAGCCCAACTCTGTGATGGAAAATAATGCCACCTCTACAGAGCCCTAACCTTGACATTTTCCAATTTGAGTAAAGTGGAAAAGGAAGACCAAGAGAACAAAGGAAGCAGTGGGGAAATCCATTTAAGGTATAATATGCAGATTGACTCATGAGAACAGTGTCATCAATAAGGTACAGTGTTAACCCTCTCATCACTGATTTCATCTGGCAAAGTTACAGAGGTGGAGGCTTAGTCATTGTTTCAGAAACTAACCCCCCCCCCCAATCACTCTCTTTATACCCAATCCTCACTAGGGGACTACATCTTTTCAAAGCCAAAACCATTTATTCTTTTTACCCACTTCTGTCTGTATCATTCTGGTTTGTATCTCACCCCAAAAACCCACCTGTCCTGCCTTCCCTTCAGCTATGTGGTTCTCTGGCACCACCCTCCGATCTACTTAAACCTCCCTGAAAAATCAAAATTGGAAACAGAATTGTTAGATCCTAAAACTAAGAATTTGTCAAGAATGTATAACTTGCTGTTGAAATGGAATACTCAAGATGAAACGGTGAAGTCTGTTATGATTAAATGGGCACAAGATGTTGGACATAACATTATGTTTGCTGACTGGGAACAGTTGTGGACCACAGGTATGAAATTTACGGCATGTAATGCCTTAAGAGAGAATATTATGAAAATGATATATAGGTGGTACATGACACCAGTCAAGCTTACAAAAATTTATCATTTGCCCGATAATAAATGTTGGAAATGTAAAGAAACTGAAGGAACATTCTTTCACCTTTGGTGGACGTGCCCAAGGATTAAGGCTTTCTGGGAAATGATCTATAATGAACTGAAAAAGGTATTTAAATATACCTTCCTGAAGAAAGCAGAGGCCTTTCTCCTGGGCATGGTCGGCCAACTGGTGTCAAAGAAGGACAGAACTTTTTTTATGTATGAAACAACAGCAGCAATAATACTCATTGCGAAGTACTGGAAGACACAAGAACTACCCACTCTGGAAGAATGGCAGATGAAGGTGATAGACTATATGGGATTGGCAGAAATGACCGGCAGAATCCGAGACCAGGGAAAAGAGTCGGCGGAAGAAGACTGGAAGAAATTTAAAGATTATCTACAGAGGCATTGTAAAATTAATGGAGATTAGAATGATGTTGGACTGAAATTAAGTGGTTATCAGCTGTAATGTAATGGTTGAGAAATAGGTTATAATAAGTTATAATAAGTTATAATAAGTTATAATAAGGATTTGCTGAGTTAATAATTGGAACTGGAATACAAAAGGGGGAGGTGAGAGGAGGTCTGGGAAATAATGGAAATAAGTAATGGAAACTGTATTTGTTTTAATTGTTTTTTAATTTTGCATTTTTGCATTTTTGTTATTTTTATGTTTTTTCTTGTTTTTGTATTAATTTGGAAACCTTAATAAATATCCTTTTTTTTAAAAAAAAGATCTACTTCAACCTCCCTGTACCCCATTCTCTCTAAGTTGTAGAGCAGTGAACTGGATTGCTATTAGACCTTTTAAAAATTATTTATTTTTCTGCCTTCACAGATACTGAATGAGTCCCACCTCAGTCAGCAGTCACCCACAATTTTATTGATCACAGAGATAATAAATGAATTTATGATAGTTCAGTGCAATTAGCATATGGTTTCAGTTACATACTTAAGATATGATTTTGGTTCATATGAACATTCCTACCTACTCTACCATTCTAAATATATCCAGGCTAAATATATACTCACCATTTGTCCCAAAACCATGACCATTAATAACACCAACCCCACTCTATCTCACTAATGATGCCACAGCTCCCCAAACACTTGACCCCATCCCATGAAACTCCAACTACCACTGTTCCTTTCAACTAAAACCCACCAGTAGTCAATTTATCTAAATTCTTATCCAGTTACTATTTTCTTCCAACATTCCAAGCACAATCTCTCCCTCTCCCAGCCTAACACCTTAATTCAACTATTATACAACCTGAAAAAAGAGACAATGCACACACTTTTGTAAACCAAGAAGATCATAAATAAACATTACAGTGGTACCTCTGTTTACATACGCTTCAGGTTACATACGCTTCAGGTTACAGACTCCGCTAACCCAGAAATAGTGCTTCAGGTTAAGAACTTTGCTTCAGGATGAGAACAGAAATTGTACTTCGGTGGTGCAGCAGCAGCAGGAGGCCCCATTAGCTAAAGTGGTGCTTCAGGTTAAGAACAGTTTCAGGTTAAGAACAAACCTCTGGAACGAATTAAGTACTTAACCCGAGGTACCACTGTATTTGAAATGCACTGCACTGGCTTCCAGTGCATGTCAAGAAAGGAAGGAAGGAAGGAAGGAAGGAAGGAAGGAAGGAAGGAAGGAAGGAAGAAAGAAAGAAAGAAAGTTTGGATTTGATATTCCGCTTTTTCACTACCCTAAGGAGTCACTACCCCAAGGAGTCTCAAAGCGGCTAACAATCTCCTTTCCCTTCCTCCCCCACAACAAACACTCTGTGAGGTAAGTGAGGCTGAGAGACTTCAGAGAAGTGTGATTAGCCCAAGGTCACCCAGCAGCTGCATGTGGAGGAGCAGGGAATCGAACCCAGTTCACCAAATTAAGAGTCCACTGCTCTTAACCATGACACCAGAAAGAAAGAAAGAAAGAAAGAAAGAAAGAAAGAAAGAAAGAAAGAAAGAAAGAAAGAAATTATACTCACCTATATATTTAGCAAAATATATATACTATCACATACTAGTTTACTGTAATTATTCTAATATTTACACACTTTCATTTATATATACACCACAGGCTCCCACTCCCGTCAGTCCCAGGAGGTATGGCCAATGGTCATGGATGATGGGAGTTGAAGTCAATACAGCATATAAAATGTCAAACATGAAAAACAAGAAGCTGGTTGCAAAGTACAAATCCACTCTACTGGACTTCAGTGCAAATTAAAGGTAAATTGGGCTGAGGAGGAATTTCCTTTACAACTTCTCAGAGTTTTCTGTCTTTTCCTCATTGGAGACATGAGAGCAGCAACAGCGGAAACAAACTCCCTTTGCAATCACAGTCATGCAACTCCTTAATGCCCAGAGCACCTGATTGCCTCACCAAGATCCAAATGGATAAATTGAGATGTCTTTTCAATGTTCTCATTTTCTGGCTTGCAGAGAGCATTCGATGTCGTTGAGCGACAATAGAACACAACTTCTCACTTCTCATTCCAAGATGTGATCAGTTGGGGAGAGACATTTTCCACACAACTTCAGACTGAGTAAGTAGAGAGCAAGTGGAATCAACAAGGCTGATGGGGGAGACCTGAAACAAATTTGCTAATCATTTCCCCCCTTCAAACAGAAACCATCATGTCCTCCAGATGTTGCCAGACTACAACTCCCCTTATCACTGACCATGTTGGCTGGGACTGATGGGAGTTGGAGTTGAATAACATTTAAAGGGCATATCATTGGCTATAGATGTTCTATTTCTGTAAGAGTATTTGTGGTGATTGATGCTTTTGAGTTTAACGATTTTAGGGATAGGTTGTGATTATTCTACAATATTGTCAATTGTCTCCTGTCAAGCACAGAAGAAGGGCTGGCCCTACCATTAGGCAATATGAGGCAACTGCTTCAGGTGGCCAACTAACTCAGGATAATAATAATGGTGATTATTATTATTATAATGATGATGGGAGGTAGTAGCAGTAGCCATATGTTATCTCCCTGCTCTGGAGATCACAGCTGTGTGCCACACAGCCTGCCTTGCAAGAGAGAGGATCATAGCTCAGTGAAAGAACAACCACTTTGCATGCAGCAACTCCCAAGTTCAATCCCTGGCACTGCCAGGAAGGGTAGGGAAGCCGTGGAGAGCCACTGTAGACAATAGTGAGCCAGATTGACCTGTAGGTCTGAGTCAGTACAATGCAGATTCCTATGTTTCTATGCAGTCACTAAACTAGTCTGCTGTCATCAGATACAATGGAGGAAGATACTCTCCCATTGCCAGAGTCAACTGCTAGCCCAGTCAGTTTGATTCAGAGAGAAAGCAAGTCAGAGAGAGACACACATAGAAAGCAGAGAGTGACTTCTAAAACCATAGCAACACTCTAAAAGCACCATACCTAACCAGAAGAAACAGGGTAAAACAGAACCTTGAAATGGCCCTTGACACATCTCAGCTATTCCTATTTCTGGAAAGGAATAGCTTGACCATAATGCTGTAGGCTTTGGTATCTTCTAGACCACATCCTCCAGTTGCCAAAAAGATGGAGGGACAATCACGAAAATGTTTAAGCCATCAAGGGACCAGGTTATTTTAAGCAGTATCTTCACCAAATTAAGGTTTTTAGCATGGTGGCACCAGGATTTTTGCAAGACTGTGACTATCAAAATCAGACAAGCACTTACCATTGAAGTACTTGGTCACCTTCTAAAAACAAGAATTTTTAGATAAATGGTTTGATTAAGCACTGGCCATTTCTTCTGAATTTTATGATTTCTGGATTTTACTAATCTTGGTTTGAATGCAATGCTAGTGCTCCTCCGAGCAGACCTGTTGAAATATATTGTCCTAAATGAGTCATGTTTATTTATTTCAGTGGATCTGCTCTAAGTAGTTTTATTTTTTATTTCCCGCCTTTTCTCCCAAAGTAGCTCATTTTATGATGTTGTAATGATTTAATTGTATATCACCAGGATATTGCTTAATGAGCTAGCAATATATATATAAATCTTTATTGTGGTCCAACAACCCATAACATGGATTCAGAATAAAATACAGATTCATACAGACAACCCCCCAGGGAAGGGAGACCGAAGCATTATTTGTTTAGTCATGTTGATCTTTGATTCGTATGACTACTGAAAGAAACTTTGCCATGGCCACTGTGATATCTTTGGACTTGTCGTCCAGAAGATATTTGGTATAATAGGCTTCAGACTGACCCAGTCGATTTGCCAATAGTGCTTTAATCAATAGTTCCCTAGCTTGATAATATTGTCTGCAATGCAATAAAATGTGCCTCATGTAGTCGAAGTCCTGAGAGCATACAGAGATCCTATTTTGATAAGGAATACCTCTCAGTCTGCTATTTAACACTTCTGATGGGAATACAATTAATCTGGCTTTGGTGAAAAGATGTTGGTACAGACAAATTTCTAAGATATGCAGGTGTCTGAAAATTGAACCCATAGTAAATTCCTACTGCTAATGGGCCACAGATAACATGAGATTGAGATTGGAGATCACTATGTGATATGCCTTTGCCCCAGAGATTCAAAGGCAGTATCATAGCCCAGATGGTACAGGAGAGAAGGTGGCATATCAATTGAAGTGGTTTTTCTAACCATAATTTTCATCCATGAGCTGGTAAACTCCTCGTTGTTTAGGTATGGACGTAAACCCTTCCCTAGGCCAAAGACTGAGATCTTGAGCCAGTATCTCAGGGCAGCCCACCATGCTTTAGTTGATAAAGGACATTCACCTGTTTCTAAAAATAGTATTGCATTTGGAACACATTTTACCAGAGAAACTTTGCCTGGAAGCCATCAAACCTGGAGAATGAGCATTGAACCAGACGTTTGAGGCATAGAGGAGTTGAGAGACTGATTTTGCATTAAATACCTTAATGGCTGGTGGAACATAATAGCCTCCCCTTGGATAAAAGAATCGAAGTATAGCCAGTTTGCTTACCTCTGCCTTTTGATAGGCTGCCTGCCAATGATGTTTTCAGGACTTGGAATGATGGAATAGAAGCCCTACGTACTGGACAAATTTGGTCTGCTCTGGTACCTATTTACTCAGGGAGAATCTCTTCTCAAACACCAGGACTTTTGATTTTTCATAATTGATGGATAACCCATTACCAGAGCAGTAGTCTGAGAATTTCCTTAGTTGGTAGTTCAGGCCAGGTCTGGTTCAGGAGAGGATGGCCATGTCATCCGCATACAGCAAGAGAGGGGTCTTTCTCATCCCCATTTTTGGAAGATGGCCATCAGGGCCCATTAAGCTTGCCTCTAAGTTATCAAAAACAAACTGAACAAAGTAGGGGCCAAAATGCATCCCTTTCTCACTCCCCTGGCCATCTCAATACAGTCAGAGAGCTGGCCCTGCAACCTGCACCTAACCTGCAAATTGCTTCCACAATACAGGGCTTTAATAAGATGCAGGAGGTGTTTATCCTTAGTACTAGCTGTAATTTGGACCATAGTTGGAATCTGAGGATGGAGTCAAAGGCAGATTTCAGGTCCATAAAGGTCACAAAGAGTATTCCCTGTAGAGGTCTGGTGTACTTCTCGGCTAGGAGGGACAGCATTAGACAGTGGTCTGATGTTGAGTGGTTCTCGCGGAAAGCTGCCTGAGTTTCAGATAGTATATTATAGTCATTTAGAAAAGTTGTCAATTTGTTACAGAGAAAGCGGGGCCACAGCTTTCCAAAATTGAAAACAGACTGATTGGCCTATAATTAGAAGGCACATTTGGCTGGCGTCTCTTAAAGGTTGGGACTACTATTGCACGTTTCCAGCTAGACGGTACTTTGCCCAAGTTATTTACTAACGTAAAAGTGCTGCCAGAAGAGGATCCCACCAGTGCTGATCTGATATGATCAATTCAGCTAAGATAAAGTCATTTCCCGGGGCCTTACTACTCTTCAGGTTCCCAATTAATGTGTAGACTTCTTCCACTGTAACTGGGCTCCATTGTGGGAGCAGTGACAATTCTGCCGAATCTTCATCATAAAAACTGGAGGGGAGATTTGAATTTTCCATGAATATATTTCTAAAATGGTTCTCCCATACCTGAGCTGGAATGGCACAGCTAGGGGCTGGATTGCTATTGCTCAGGAAGCCAGAGACCAGTTTCCAGAAGAGTTTTGTTTCATTGTTTAGCGAGGCATTCAGTAAGAGAGACCAGGAGTCTTGTTCAGACTGCCTTTTGTTTGAAGCCAAAAGGGCTTTGTACTCTTTTTAAATTTTGAAATAAGTTGGGGGTAAATGGTTTAGGCCAGCATTTCTATAGGCCATATAAGAGTTCCTTAAGGCTTTCTCCTTCGTGCAGCACTCTTGGTCGAACCATCTGAACCCTTTAGCTATATGGGGCTTGCTGGCTGGGTTTGTGTTAACAGAGACCACATCCTGCAAGAACTCAATGAGATTATCGTAAACCACCAGGGAGGAATCTGTTGATAGGTCATTGATTATAGTTGATCTTAAATTAATTGCAGTTTGCGAATTCAATCCAGTCTCAACTATAGTAGCCAGCTCAGGTGTCCATTTTTTCCTACACAATGCTGGAACATTAGCTTTATCAATTTTTCCTTGTTCTATGTGAGAGTGCTAAATTGAATTTTGGCCAATAGTGGAGATGATTAGAGGCAAATGATCACTGTTATCGATATTGAAGTTTTTGATTAATTAAAAGGCCTCCCTGTTAGTGAGACAGTAATCTATTCTGCTAGCAATTTATAAATAACTAAATAAATCTCTCTCCTTGCTTTCATAGGAAAAAATGGAGAACCTGGAAGGAAACTACACTCGGGTCAATGAATTCCTCTTGGCAGCCCTTTCCCCATCATGGCAGTCCCAAGCCGCCCTCTTTGTGGTCTTCCTCCTGGTCTACACAGCCACCCTAGCAGGAAACACCCTCATCATGCTTACAGTGACCTCTGACCCCCGGCTGAGCACACCCATGTACTTCCTGCTGGGTAACCTCTCCTTCCTGGATCTTTGCTACTCCACTGTCACAGCCCCCAAGATGTTGATGGACTTCTTGGTCGAGAAAAGGAGCATCTCCTTTGATGCCTGCATGGCTCAACTCTTTTTCCTCCATTTTGTGGGTGCTGCCGAGATGTTCCTCCTCACCATCATGGCCTATGACAGGTACGTGGCCATCTGCAAGCCTCTGCACTATCCCAATATCATGAACAGGCAACTCTGCAGCTGGTTGGTGGCAGCTTCTTGGACCGGAGGCTTCATCCACTCTACAGTCCAGACCATCCTTACTATGAGGCTGCCCTTCTGTGGACCTAACCAAGTTGACAACTTCTTCTGTGATGTCCCACCTGTGATCAAGCTGGCCTGCACTGACACCTATGTTATTGAACTCCTCATGGTCTCCAACAGTGGCCTCATCTCAAGCAGCTGCTTTGTCATCCTGGTGACCTCCTATGCCACTATTCTGGTGAGGATCCGCTCCCCTGAGGGACGTCGCAAAGCACTCAATGTCTGTGCCTCCCACCTAACTGTGGTGACATTGTTCTTTGGTCCTTGCATCTTTATCTATGCCAGGCCTTTCTCCACTTTCTCAGTAGATAAGCTGGTCTCTGTCCTTTACAATATCATCACCCCCATGCTGAATCCATTGATCTACACTCTGAGAAATAAAGATGTGAAGTCAGCCATGAGGAAGCTGAGAAGCAGGGAAACAATTTCTGGTGGGAAGGTAGACATGTGATTCCCTGCATTCTTCCCTATAAAGACATTCACAGCAGTTAAAATGTACACAGTGTGTTAACTGGAAAGTCTCCAAAGTAATTATCTAAACAGCCATGAACTGATAAAATGTGAGATGCTTTGACTCCTCTGATATATTATTTTATGACCCACCCTGTTCTTTTGCTAGTATGGTGGATGGTTTATAGGAAATCATTATCATGATCACTGCTATTTTCCTAGAAAAAGAGATGCTGGAATTCACCCTGAACACCTCCGTTGTTGTCTTATGACAATGGTGCCCAACTGAGTGCTGCTGGAACTGAGTTCCAATGAGTTCCAGCTGAATAAAAGCCCTGATATGATTATCACTCTACATTGAAATCTATGCTATTATCACTCTACCCTGAATTCATTAATTTACTCAAGCCATAGGGAAGTCTCTGAAGTTTAATACATTTCTGAGTATTCTATCATGTGCTAGTTTGGGCTGATGAGAGTTGTCATCATCTGGAAGGCACTAGGCTGGGGAAGACTAGAGTACATTTCAGTCATTTAACAAAACTCTGTTATTACTACCCAAAGCCCATAGCCATGTATGTATCATATAATTAGTTCATGTACAAACAAAGAGAACTATTATCTGCATTGTGTGCTGAGGTTTAATAAATAAGACAATTAAATGGGGAAGTGACTAGAAAATGGGATTGTCAAAATGGGACCATCAATATCCTTGAAGCACCACTGAAATAAAAGAAATTGGCTATTGCTAACTTTTTTAATGAGGTCCTCTGGGATCAGTGGAAGGTGTTTCTTCTGGGCTCAGTATATTCTTGGATGCACTTCTTCCATAAGCAATATAACTATGAGGATGAGGAAGATTTATTCTGCCAGAAAGGCTGTCTGCAAATTGAAGGGCAACAAAGGGTAAATGTTTGTCTCATCTTTGCTTTTTTTACATTGTCTTTTTACATGGCTTTAGTTTTCCTCCCTTGCCCCTCTGTTGATCATTCAGCTCACTTTGGATACCAGTTGCTGGAAGCCACAGTAGAGGAGAGTGCTGTTGACCTGCTTGCTGGCATCTGGTGGGCCACAATGAGAAAAAGATGCTGAGCTAGATGGGCCACTGGCCTGATCCTGCAGACCCTTCTTATGTTCCTATCTTCCTTGCTGATCAATACTAAGGAAGCAAAAAGAACATGGAAGGGGTCTGGTGGAGGATCAAGCCTTTATGGCAGAGTTGGCTAAACTGCAGCCCTCCAGCTGTTGTTCAACTTTCACCAGCTCCAGATGCCATGGCAAGTAGTCAGGGATGGTGACAGTTGTAGTCCAGCAATATCTAGAGGACTAGTGGCTCCCTACTCTTGATTTAAGGGGACAGTCATTACTTTCAATGCAAAAATCAGAAGGAATTTGTATTAAAATGCTGATTGGTTTTGATTAGGACTCTTTTTCTAAACAAATATCAAACTGATGTTGAAATGTGGGAAACTGAATTTAAGATAGGAAAAATGAGAAACCAAGAAACTGAAAATGACAAATCCTTCTGTCCCTAGTCCCTGAGCTCTGCATGTATGGCCAGCACTACCATTTACACAAATTGACGAAGCTGCCTCAAGGGGGGAAATGCTGGAGGGCGGGAAATGTGCAGGACAGAACTGGGTGTGCCATATGGCTTGCCCTTTGCATCCTAAGCTATTTGTAGTTGAGGTGTAGTTGAGGATTCTCTGGTATCAAAGTAAAGTTAAGCTGTCAGTTTTGTCAGCAGCTGTGTGTGGTATTATTGGGGGGGGGGACACCATCTTATTCAGGATTCTTCAACCTCGGCCCTCCAGATGTTTTTGACCTACAACTCCCATGAACCCTAGCTAGCAGGACCAGTGGTTAGGGGTGATGGGAACTGTAGTCTCAAAACATCTGGAGGGCTGAGGTTGTGGAAGCCTGATCTAATTCATCTCTTCAGGCAGCAAAAGGGTTCTGCCAGATCTGCTCATGGTCTTGAGAATCTCTGTGGTTGGTGGGAGGAAGGTGTAGGGTCCACCAGCAGCAGCAACAGCACTGGATCACTGTCTTGTTAGCCTTAGATTTGGGAAATGAGCCATTGTGGTAATCTGTTTTGCACTTCAGAAGGTCGCAGGCTCAATCCATTCAGATAAGTGCAATTTTCAAAGAATAGTTGTTGTTTGTTTATTGTTTCTGAAAGTGCAAATGTGGTCAATTTGGCTTTAACTGCACACTGAACTGAATTTCTCCTCGTCACTATTAGTGACATCATGTTCAGATCACAGAGGACTCCATGTAACTCATATCCTGCGTTTAGTTTTCTGAACAATATGCAAACCAAAGAAAAGACAACCTTTGAAATTTGCACCTGTTTGAATTTTGCAGTGTAGGAATTATTGTCACCTAAGTCCTACTCAGAGTTGACCCATTGAAATTAATGAACAAAAGATTGCCATGTCCAATAATTTCAATGTGTCTGCGCTGAGTAGGACTAGAGGTGAATACCATCCTAGTCCTACACCTAAGTAATGTGTAGCTGATAATATAGCAAAAAGTGCATTAAAATGCACATAAGTGAAAATAATATTTAACGGAAATGTTTAGATCAAAGGAAATTGTTTTGCAGAAATCTGTGTATATTTTGCAAAATTGCATACAAAAATATTTATATTAGGAGAAATTTGCAATAAAATGATGATAAATATTTATGTGGTTTTCTTTTTTTAAAAAAACCATGGAGTTGTGTGTAAATATAGAGAATTTAAGATTGGAAAGATGAGAAACTGAGAGAACCTGAAACTGATAGATCTACCCATCTCTACCTGAATTGCAAAGGAAATACTTTTCCTATCATCATGACAATATTCCTTGTGTAAATTTGGCCGATTGTGAACAGAAAATGAAGTATGAAAAAAGGAATAGTGGCATCAGAAGGCAAGAACAAACACAGACATGTGCTGTATGTGTCAGTGCTGTATGTGTCCCTGATTCCTATTTCTAGGTAAATGCAAAACATGCATGTAATTGACAGAGGTGCTATAAAACTTAGGAATAGAGAACAACAAGGAAAGAATTTTGTTGTTTCTTTGCATTTATGTTCTACCTTCCATCCAAGGAGCTCAAGAAGGCATACATGGTTCTCCCCCACCTCATTTAGCTCTCACTACCCTGTGAGGGAGGTACATCGGGATTCATTGCTGTTGTTTGAGGCTCAGATGGCTTCAGTGATGCAGAGTGTCTTCCATCATCTTCAGCTGGTGACCCTGTGGACAGGGATAGCCTAACTTCTGTTGTCTATGCTCTGGTAACCTCTAAGTTAGATTACTACTATATGTGGAGTTGACACTGGATAAGGTTAGGAAGCTTTAACTGGTGGAGAATTCAACAGTCAGGTTGTTCACTGGGGAAGATGGTTTGATCATGTAACACTGATCCTGGCCTGACTGCACTAGCTATCATTTAGTTTCCAGACCCAATTCATAGAATCTTAGAATTGGAAGGCCATTCAACCTCTGTTTAAAAAACCACAGATTCCCATTGTGGGAATCTGTTCCACTGCTAAACAGCTCTTAGTGTCAGAAGGTTTTTCTGAATGTCTCACAGGTACTAATTCCACACTCTAACCACTACAAAACACTGGCTCTGTGTTATGTACTAAGCTTGGATCCTAGAACAATAGGCAAATAGGAGCCTAGAATGCAACAACTGATTGGCCTGCAGGAAAAGACCAATCAGGCTCCAGGAGGGAAGCAGAACTCATTGCATAAATAATGTACAGGGGTACCTCAGGTTAAGTACTTAATTTGTTCCAGAGGTCCATTCTTAACCTGAAACTGTTCTTAACCTGAAGCACCACTTTAGCTAATGGGGCCTCCCACTGCTACCGTGCCACCGGAGCCCGATTTAAAAAGGAGCAGGGGTATTGCAATCATTTATTGTTTAACAATTCAGATATAATTGTTTTTCAGGACTACATCTGCAAGGATGGAAAATGGGAATCACACTGTAGTGAAAGAGTTTGTTATCCAGGGGTTGTCACAGCTCTGGGAGATGCAGCTGTTCCTCTGTGTTCTTCTCCTGCTCTTCTACATCATCATCCTACCTGCAAACTTTGTCATCATTGTGACAATCTGTAAGGACCCCCATCTGGGATCCCCCATGTTTTTCTTCTTAGCCAACCTGGCCTTCTTGGACATCTGCTACAGCTGTGTCACCCCACCAAAGCTCATGGCTAACATATTCTCTGGTCGCAGGACTATATCATACCTGGGATGTATCACTCAGATTTTTTTCATTCATTTTCTTGGTGCAGCTGAGATGTTCCTTCTCATTGCCATGGCCATTGACCGGTATGTGGCCATCTGCCAGCCACTGCGCTATGCTACTGTGGTGACCCAACTAGTCTGCTGGGGTATGTTGGTATGTTCATGGGTTGGAGGATTCCTGCACTCCATCATCCAGGTCATTCTCATCATCCCTCTCCCATTCTGTGGCCCCAATGAGCTTGACAACTTCTTCTGTGATATCACCCAGATTATTAAGCTGGCTTGCACCAACACTTACACATTAGAATTTGTCATGTTTGTTAGCAGTGGCCTTGTAAGCACTGCGTGTTTCATCCTCCTCCTCATCTCTTATGGGGCCCTGCTAATAAAGGTGAGGACAAGCTCAAGCCATGGGAAGAATAAAGCCTCCTCTACGTGCATCACCCACATCATCATCGCCTGCATTATGTTTGGTCCAGCCATCTACATCTACTGCCGTCCCTTCCAGGACTATCCCTTTGACAAGGTGGTGGCCTTTTTCCACACCGTGGTCTTCCCTCTGATGAATCCCATGATCTACACACTGAGAAACAAGGAGATAAAAGTTGCTATGTGGAGACTGTTGAAGAAATATAAAAATTAGTGATTTCACAATCAGTCCCTCTTCCCAAGATTCATGGGGCACAGGCTAGACAGCACCCTTTTCTGACACTCCAATGAATGAATACAGGGGAACAGGTGACCATGGATACTGTTTTGTGTTCCTTGGAGTAACCATGGTATTAACATAAAATAAAACAAATAAATAATGCCAAATAAAAAAGACTCCACTTTTTCCCCCACTGAGGAAACAAAACCTTTATAAAAAACAAAATAAAAGCAATAAAGGTCTTAGTGTTTTGGTCATTGTTCTAAAATATGTGTCCTCTTTGGGGAGTGCAGAAATGGAGCAAATCCTTTTCCTTTGTACTGCCCCCAGAAAATCATCATGGCAACCCCTCCTTACCATACAACCAGTCATTTCCCTTCTCTGTAGATAAAAGCTGTCTTGCAAGAGTCATAGCTCAGTGAAAGAGCATGTAGACACTCCCAGATTCAATCCCTAGCATTTCCAGGAAGTGTAGGGAAGCTCTGGAGAGCCACTGTCAATCAGTGTGGACAATACTCCCCCCCCCCCAATTTTTTAAACTAATTTTCACATTAGTCACATACAAAAGAAAAAGAAAAAATACAAAAGAAAAACATTACAATACACAAAAAACAGAAAAACACATAGAAAAGAATTTTAACTTCCAAATCCTGATTGCATTACATTGATGACTGACTTCCTCAAATCCCCTGTAACTGAATTTCATTTTATCACCTAATTAGCAGTTCTCCAAATTCATATTTCTAATAATATTAACTTCTTTAATTTACTAACTTCTTCTCCATTATTAATATTCCAATCATTTGTATTTTTAACTACATCAACCTATTTGTCAGAGCCACCCTGGGTCCCAGCTCACAAGAGACCAAAGTCCAGTCCAAGCTATATACAAAAGGTTTTATTGAAGATCATTGTCGTCATTACATCCAAACTCCGTGGCTCCGCATCTGTTACCCTTAGATGTTAGAAGTCCCCTCTGAGTCCGTCCCTCCCCTGCACCAATTTAAGAGGCTTGTACTGCTCCACCTTTTCCTCTCTTTCCTTTTCCGCAGGGTCTTCCTGCCCCCCTGTCTTCCCTCTTTCCGGGACTCCCCAGAGGCTGAGTCTTCTCCCGCCTGCTCCCCCCTCCTTCGTGCTTTGGCACCAGGCTCCTCCTCAGAGCTCTCCTCATTTCCGCGCGCCTCTATATTTGAACTTGGCGCGCGTACGTTGCCTCTGACCTTCCTTTCTACAGTTACGCTGCTCTCGGTACTACACTCCTCCCTTTCAGGCAGGACGTCTTGCTCCGAACTCCTCCCCCTTCCTCCTTCCTGTCCTGCTCTTTCTGACACACTGGCAACTCCCCCCCCTCCACTCCGTTCCGACGGGGGAGCTGGTCCCGCTTTGCCACTCCCACTGGGGATTCCCTCTTCGTTCCCCTCTTTCTGACTGATTCCCTCTCTATTGCCCCTTGGCCTGACCAGGGGGGCTCCCTTCTGGGAATCCTCTGATTCGCTAGACGGACTTTGGGACAACCTCGGCTCGTTGTCGTCCTCTTCCTCCTCGCCCTCGCTCTCTGTCTCCTCTCTCCCTAAAACCCTGACACTATTGTAACCCTAGTCCTAATTTTTTACTTCCAAGAGATTTCTCTTTATCTTATATTACAGTATTTAGCTAGATATTCTTTAAAATTCTTCCAATCCTTTTGGGTCTCCTCTTCTTTCTGGTTGCGGATTCTTCCAGTCAGGTTGGCCAGCTCCAAAAAGTCCAACATCTTCATCTGCCATTCTTCTATTGTTGGTATCTTTTGTGATTTCCAGTTTTTGGCTAATAAAATTCTTGCCGCTGTAGTGGCATACAAAAACAATCTAACATCTTTTGGGGGGGATTCTATTCCTATTATTCCAAGTAGAAAGGCTTCTGGTTTTTTAATAAACGTATTTTTCAACATTTTTTTCAACTCAATATAAATCTTCTCCCAGAAGTCTTTCACACGTCCACCACATATGGTAGAAAGTACCTTCTTTTTCTTTACATTTCCAACACAAATTATCCTTTGTATGATACATCTTTGCTAATTTCACCGGGGTTAAGTACCATACACCATTTTCATAATGTTTTCTTTTAATACCGTACATGCAGTAAACTTAACCCCTTTCTTCCATAGCCTTTCCCAATCTTCCAAGATTATATTGTGTCCAGCATCTCTTCCCCAATCAATCATCACAGATTTAACTTGTTCATCCTTTGTATGCCATTCTAACAACAAATTGTACATTTTAGAGAGTTTTTTTAACATTAGTATCTGTCAGGGGCTCAGGAGCAGAGGCACAGGGAAGAGAGGAAATGGAGAGCGAAGGGGAAGAATCTGAGGGCAGCGTAGGAGAAGATGACAGTGGCCCGAGAGATTCCATGAGCCTCTCCAGCGAATCAGAAGATTCACAGAAGGGGGCACCGGTGGCCAGGGCAAGGGGGGTCCCAAGGGGGACACTCCAGAAGCAAGGGGCCAGCGGGGACTCCCAGAGCAGCAGTTGGAGATCAGGACCAGCTTCCCCACCAGAGCGTAGTGGGGGGGAAGAGTCCCAGGTATCGGGGCCAGCGTCTTCCCCAGCAGGGAGAGAAGATGAGTCAGGGCTGACCACGCCTCCATCGGAGAGTTAGGGAACGGAGGGGAGGTCAGGTCCAGCTAGCCTCCCGGAAGAGGGAAGCAGCGACAAAAGCAGTGTAACGGTCAGGAGGAAGGTCACTGGGTTGGCGCGAGCGCCAAGTTCAAATGTACAGGCGCGCGGGACAGCATAGAACCCGGATTGGGAACCAGGTCCTAAAGCCCGCCGGAGGCAGGGGGAGGAGTCAGGGGACTCAGCGTCAGAAGAGTCCAGAAAGGGGAATGCCCCAGCGGACAGGAGGACCCAGCGGAGGAGAGAGCAGAGGAAGAGGTGGAGCAGGGCTAGAGTCTTAAACTGGTGTCAGAGGGGAGGAGATTCAGACAGAGCTTCGGCGGTCTAGGGTTTAAGACGTAGAGCTGCGCGCCACGGTTTTGAAATAGAGACTGAACTTCAATAAAGACTTTTGTATATAACAACGACCTGGCGTTGGTCCTCTGTGAGCTGGGACTTCGGGCAGCTCTGACAGTATCTAACAATTCCGTTTCCAATTTGGATTTTTCTGTTGCAAAACCGTTTTTCCTATCCAATTTATATAATTCATTAATCTGATAATATTGTAACCATCCATCTAATTTGTCTTTGATTTGGTCAAATGGTCTTAAATTCTTCATTTTCTTCCACTAGTAAATCATCATAGTTCAACTATTTACTCTCCATATTCAACTTTTTCTGAGCCTTAGCTTCCATTGGTGAAAGCCATCTGGGTGTTTTCCTTTCCAAGAGATCTTTATATCTTATCCATACATTATATAGAGATTTTCTAATTACATGATTTTTAAAACCTTTATGAGCCGATATCTTGTCATACCATAAATATGCATGCCAACCAAATACATTGTCAAATCCTTCAAAGTCTAACACATCAGCATTATCTATTTGAATCCGTTCCCTAACCCAGCAGAAAGCTGCTGCCTCGAAATATATCTTCAGATCTGGCAGGGAAAATCCCCCCCTCTCTTTTGCATCTGTTAATATTTTATATTTAATTCTGGGTTTTCTCCCTGCCAGATAAATTTAGACAATGCTTTCTGCCATTCTTTAAAACATCTGACATTATCAGTAATTGGTAAAGCTTGGAATAAAAACAACATCATTGGCAGTAGATTCATCTTAACCACCAATATTTGGTCCATTAATGACAATTTTAAATTTGACCAAATCTCAAGATCTCTCTTTATTTCATTACATAATTTCTCATAATTGTTTTTATATAAATTCAAGTTTTTCACTGATAAATTCACACCCAGGTACTTCCCCTTTTTTACAAAAACAAGGCCTGTCTTTTCCTGAAGGATTTTTCTCACCTCATTATCTATTTTTTTCCGCCAGCACTTTGGTTTTGCTCTTGTTTAACTTAAATCCTGCTACTTGCCCGAACTCTTAAATCAACTTCAGTGCTTTCACTGCACTGGAATCTGGGTCTTGTAATGTTAACACCAAATTGTGAACAAAGGCTTTTAACTCATATTGTTTGGATCCTACTGTTATACCTTTAACCTCTTACTCTTTCCTTAGCATGTTTAGCAAAACCTCTAGGACCAAAATAAAAAGCAGAGGGGAAAGTGGGCACCCTTGCCTTGTTCTTTTCTCAATTCTAATTTCTTCTGAAACCACATTATTAACTATGATTTTAACTTTTTGCTCAAAATAGATCGCATTAATACCATTTAAAAATTATTGTCCAACCCCAATATTTTCTAAATACCTTTTCATAAAACTCCATGAAACATTATCAAAGGCCTTCTCAGCATCTACAAACATTAACATTGCTTTAGAGGTTTTTCTTTAACTTCCAATCTTTCTAACACATCGATTATATTCCTAATGTTATCTTTCATATGTCTCCCAGGTAGAAATCCTGCCTGGTCCTTATGAATATAATCTGTTAGTACCTTCTTCAACCTGTTGGCCAGAATGTTAGCAAAAAAAAATGTAATCCACATTGGGTAATGAGATCGGCCTATAATTTTTCACATTGGACCTATCTTGATCTGGTTTTGGAATCAGGATTATAAAGGCTTCCTTCCAGGTTTCAGGTGCTTTGTCCCCTCTTAATATCTTATTGCATACAACCATCAATGGCTGAATAAGCCAGTGTTTCAAAGTTTTATACTATTTTGCTGACAAACCATCTGGCCCTGGTGTTTTACGAAGCTGCATCTGATTTACTGCATTCTCAACCTCTTTTCTTGTGATCAATCCATTAAGTAGGATCTTTTTTATTTTCAGGAATTTTTTTGCAATCCATGTACTTGGATCACTTGCTCGATTTTACCATTAGCTTCTTTTCCATTTTTATACAGTTGTTTATAGTATTTCTAAAAACATCTTCTTATCTCTGCAGGATTCTCCATAGACTTTCCTTCTGATACAATATAAGTAATAGTACTTTGTTTCTGTCTCTTTTTTAACTGCCAAGTCAGCAGTTTTCCACATTTATTTGCCGATTCAAAGTTTCTCTGTCTCATCATTTTTATTTTCCATTCTATTTCCTGATTTATAATCTGGGAGTATTGGATCTGTAGTGCTTTAATTTCCTTTTGAATCTGCTGATTCTTCAGATTAGATCTCAAGTTCTTCTCTTTATCTTTTAATTGAGACAGAATATTGTCTTTTTTCTCATTCTGTATCCTTTTCTTGATCAAATTTTGTTGTATGAGGAATCCTCTCATTACTGCCTTACTTGCATCCCAAACGACTCTTATTTCCACCTCAGAATTAATATTTGTCTCAAAGTAATCCTTTAGAGTGTTTTGGGCCTTCCTAATCATCTGCTCATTCCTCAATAAATCATCTTTCATTCTTCATCAGTAAGACCCCTGCAGAGACAATTTTATTCCCAACAACACTGCATTATGATCGGAGCAGGTCAGTTTGGACAATACTGAGGCAGATTGACCTGTAGATCTGAGATCTACAAGGCAGATTCCCATGTTTCTACACAGTCACTAAACTAGTCTGCTGCCATCAGGTACAATGGAGGAGGATACTCTTCCATTGCCATATTTGGATTTGATATTGAATATGTAAATAGTTTTTTTTTTCGTTTCCATTTTTCCTCTTTTTCTCTTTCCCCCCTTAAGAGTCCTTTCTTGATGTTTATTTTTTTGTGATGTTTGTTACTGAGAAAATTAATAAAGATGTTTTAAAAATAAAAACAAAACTGTGTTATTACTACCCATAATCCACAGCCATGTCTGTATCATATAATTAATTCATGTACAAAAAGGGAGAGCTGTTATTTACTCTGTGTTGAGGTTTAATAAAAAAATGACAATTAAACGGGGAAGTGACTAGAAAATGGGGTTATCAAACCTCATGCTGATTATCAATATCCTTGAAGCACCACTGAAATAAAAGAAATTGCTAACTTTTTTAATGAGGTCCTCTGGGATCACTGGAAGGTGTTTCTTCTGGGCTCAGTATATCCTTGGATGCACTTCTTCCATAAGCAGTATAAGTATGAGGATGACGAAGATTTATTCTGCCAGAAGGGCTGTCTGCAAATTGAAGGGCAACAAAGGGTAAATGTTTGTCTCATCTCTGCTCTTTTTCACATTGCCTTTTTGCATGGCTTTAGTTTTCCTCCCTTGCTCCTCTGTTGATCATATGGTTCAATTTGGATACCAGTTGTCCTGCTTGCTGGCATCTGGTGGGCCACACTAAGAATATGCTGGACTAGATGGGCCACTGCCCTGATCCTGCAAAGCCTTCTTATGTTCCTATCTTCCTTGCTGATCACTACTAAGGAAGCAAAGAGAATGTGGAAGGGGTCTGGTGGAGGATCAGGATGGGAGGCATAGTGGCTGCTTTTTTCTGACTGCCTCAAGTCTTTATGGCAGAGTTGGCTAAACTGCAGCCCTCCAGCTGTTGTTCAACTCTCACCAGCTCCAGATACCATGGCAAGTGGTCAGGGATGGTGACAGTTGTGGTCCAGCAATATCTAGAGGACTAGTGGTTCCCTATTCTTGCTTTAAGGGGATAGTCATTACTTTAAATGCAAAAAATTAGAAGGAATTTGTATTAAAATGCTGATTGATTTGATTAGGGCTCTTTTTAAAACAAATATCAAACTGATGTTGAAATGTGGGGAATGGAATTTAAAATTGGAAAAATGAGAAACTAAAAAACTGTAAATGACAAATCCTTCTGTCCCTAGTCCCTGAGCTCTGCAAGTATGGCCAGCACTACCATTTATGCAAATTGAGGAAGCTGCCTCAAATGGCAAATGCTGGATGGTGCGAAATGTGGAGGGCAGAACTGTGTGTTCCATATGGTCTGCCCTTTGCCTCCTGAGCTGCTTGTAGCTGATGTGTAGTTGATGATTCTCTGGTATCAAAGCAATGTTAAGCTGCCAGTTCTGTCAGCTGCTGAGTATGGTATTGTGGGGTGGGGGCACCATCTTATTCAGGCTTCCTCAACCTCAGCCCTCCAGATGTTTTTGGCCTACAACTCCCATGATCCCTAGCTAGCAGGACCAGTGGTTAGGGATGATGGGAGTTGTAGTCTCAAAACATCTGGAGGGCTGAGGTTGAGGAAGCCAGATTTTATTCCTCATTTCAGGCAGCAAAAGTTTTTCAGTCAGATCTGATCATTCTATCATGGTCTTGAGAATCTCTGGGGTTGGAGGAAGGAAGGTATAGGGTCCAGAAGCAGCAGAACCAGCAGCAGCACTGAATCTCAGTCTTGTTATCCTTAGATTTGGGAAATGGGCCATAACTCAGTGGTAATCTGTTTTGCACTTCAGAAGGTCCCAGGCTCAAAACATTCAGATAAGCGCAAGTTTCAAAGAATAGTTGTGTTGCGGTTTGTTTATTGTTCCTGAAAGTGCAAATGTGATCGATTTGGCTTTAACTGTACACTGAAATGAATTTCTCCTCTTCACTAAAAGTGACATCATGTTCTAATTGCAGAGGAGTCCATGTGACTCATCTCCTGGGTTTAGTTTTCTGAACATATTTTAGCCATCCAGTCCAGCTGGACCACATATCACTGAGACATCTAACCCATACAGTGCTGTTAGGCAATCATCAATTCTCTGCGCAAAAGCCACAGAATATGAATGTAACATGAACCCGTGAGCTATTTTGATCTGCTCCTGGTCAGCCTACCAATTGGTTGCATTTATAATAAGGTGTATAAATGGCGGCGGTGGGATTGCAATCATTTATTGTTTAACAATTCAGATATAATTGTTTTTCAGGACTACATCTGCAAGGATGGAAAATGGGAATCACACTGTAGTGAAAGAGTTTGTTATCCAGGGGTTGTCACAGCTCTGGGAGATGCAGCTGTTCCTCTGTGTTCTTCTCCTGCTCTTCTACATCATCATCCTACCTGCAAACTTTGTCATCATTGTGACAATCTGTAAGGACCCCCATCTGGGATCCCCCATGTTTTTCTTCTTAGCCAACCTGGCCTTCTTGGACATCTGCTACAGCTGTGTTACCCCACCAAAGCTCATGGCTAACATATTCTCTGGTCGCAGGACTATATCATACCAGGGATGTATCACTCAGATTTTTTTCATTCATTTTCTTGGTGCAGCTGAGATGTTCCTTCTCATTGCCATGGCCATTGACCGGTATGTGGCCATCTGCCAGCCACTGCGCTATGCTACTATGGTGACCCAGCTAGTCTGCTGGGGTATGTTGGTATGTTCATGGGTTGGAGGATTCCTGCACTCCATAATCCAAGTCATTCTCATCATCCCTCTCCCATTCTGTGGCCCCAATGAGGTTGACAACTACTTCTGTGATGTCACCCAGATCATTAAGCTGGCTTGCACCAACACTTACACATTAGAATTTTTCATGTTTGTTAGCAGTGGCCTGGTAAGTGCTGCATGTTTCATCCTCCTCCTCATCTCTTATGGGGCCCTGCTAATAAAGGTGAGGACAAGCTCAAACCATGGAAAGAACAAAGCCTCCTCTACGTGCATCACCCACATCATCATCGCCTGCATTATGTTTGGTCCAGCCATCTACATCAACTGCCACCCCTTCCAGGACTATCCCTTTGACAAGGTGGTGGCCTTTTTCCACACCATGGTCTTCCCTCTGATGAACCCCATGATCTATACACTGAGGAACAAGGAGATAAAAGTTGCTATGTGGAAACTGATGAAGAAATAAAGAAATTAGTGATTTCACAATCAGTCCCTCTTCCCAAGATTCATGGGGCACAGGGTTCTCATGGATGTGTAGATCTTATGCAAATAGGGTAGACATCATCGCTTTCTGACACTCCAAGGAATGTACATTGGGGAACATGGATACTGTTTTGTGTTCCTTGGATGAACCATGGTATTAACATGACAAAAATCATATTAATATAAAATCATAAAAAGCATATATAAATATTTCCAAATAAAAAACACCCTTTTTTCACTGAGAAAGCAAAACCTTTATAAAAAAACAAACAAAAATAAAATAAAAGCAATAGAACTCTTGGTGTTTTGGTCATTGTTCTCAAATATGTGTCTCCTTTGGGGAATGTAGCAGAGGAGAAAATCCATAGCCTGTGTTCTGCCCCCAGAAAATCATCATGGCACCCCCACCTTACCATACTTTCCTAAGCAAATATATGCAAATATATTTACTTCCCAACAAGTGTAGTTAGGATTGCAAAATGGGGTTGTCAGCCACAAGCTTCCAATCAACATCCTTGAAGTAGCCTTGAAGTATTGAAAATAAATGAAAAAGAAGTTTGGTTTTTAATAAGGCCCTTGGGAGCCTGTGGAAGGGTTGTACCCAAGGGCCCAGCTTATCCTTTGATACACACCTCCTCACCTTCAGCTCTCCCAGGGCCAGAAGTAATATAGCTAGGGAGGATGAGGAGACCTGCCGCTGCCTCAAGGGCTGTCATACACTTGGTGGCAGCAGGGGGTAAGTGACAGCTACATCTTCACACTTCAGCCTTCTCTGTCTCCCATCATACTCCTTCTTTCCTTCCTTCCTTCCTTCCTTCCTTCCTTCCTTCCTTCCTTCCTTCTGCAAGAAAGCAAGAGGAGCGATAAAGGAATAGGGTGAGGGAGCTGAAGTGGCTGTATTCACTCCTGTAGCCACAAGGTCTTTGTTGGGATGGGCAAGGTTCTGAATTCTCTCTGCTACCAATAGTGAAGTGGTACAGAGGCCACAGAGTCAATCCCTGGGTTCTCCAGGTAGGGAAGACTCCTGTCTAAAATCCTGGAGAGCAACTGCAGTCAGTGCAGATAACACCAAGCTAGATAGATGAATGGTCTCACTCGGTATAAGACAGCTTCCTATGTTCTTTATGTTCCTGTGTTCCTGTGTTCTTATGTTCTTTATCTAAACTGTTTTTCTCTCGTTAGTAGTTTAAAAGGAAACATACATTCATTGTTTTCTATGTTGCAAAAGATAGTCTAAAACTTGCATACATTTTAATGAGAGAAGAACAATCATACCTTTTCTCTTGGAGGGACCGGATTTCAGAAAAAGAAAGGCAATATGTTGAGGTCCCTCTTCTGGAAAACTCATGTGTCTGCATATTTTCTACTTCACAGGTCCATAATGTGGGTATCTGAGAGAGAGCCTTTATGTATGTGTATCTATTTCCTATGTTTATTCAGTCCCATTATTTATACATGGAATGGAATGTAAGGTTCAGCATATTTGCTTTATTTACAAATATCCAAGCAAAGAATGATGGAAGCAAGCAGGCACTCCTAAAGCAAGGAATAAATCTTCAGAGAACAACTTCTGTACTCAACTCCCTTTAGGCACTATAAGCACAGGATCTCTCTAATCAAATATTTTTGCTCGTTCTCTCTACCCACTTCTGCCCACAGCTGGATATTTCTTATCTCTTCCTGATCTGATGGGTATCTAATTCAAAAGATGTATATATCTCATATATATTGCCCAGAGGGGAGAGAGAGGGAGAGAGAGAGAGAGAGAGAGAGAGAGAGTTTGTTACACACTGAGCACTCAGCCTAAACTATTAGCACACCAGTAACCTAACAAGGAGGACATTAGTAGCCAATCATAACATTATTTCTACTGCATTAAGTTGGGCAGCAAGTGAAAGAGCACTAAAATATGAAATGCACAGATGAGCCTCAAACTGATGCTTATTAAAAAGAAATTTCACCACTCTATTTTTCTCATTTTTTATTTCAGTCAATGACCAGTAGAGAATAAGCCTCCTTGCAATTCTTTCACTAGAACAGGGAGGGAAAACCTGTGGTCCTTTTGGTGTTGCTGGGCTTCATCAAGGCCCAGACAGTATGGACAATGGCCAGAGACTATGTTGTTGGCATTTGGAGGTGAATTCCCAGCAGAAGCTGAACTGAATACTGAACCCCTCTTGGAGAAGCATGCTTTCCCCCAGATATAATCACACTGAAACTCTGCTTTTAGGAAAACAAGGAAGCCAGTGTTTATTAGAGGAAATGCATGTTTGGTAAAAAAGAGATTACCAAGTTTTAGTCAAGAAAGTGCATCTATTCCTGGCACTTTGAAAACTATACCAGTATGATAAACTTCTTTTCAATTGAAATTGACTTTTCATTTGCCTTTTGAAAAAGCAGCACCTGGACAAGATACCCAAACGATAACTGGGCCACTGGTTTCTTACAAACCAGCCAATCAATGGGCTGTATGCACTGTTTATATAACCTTGAGATGAAAGGGGGGGAGAGGGGAAACCCACCTTGTAGATTTTTCCTGTTTAACATCTTCATCATTATTTGACTGCAGAGCTATGCACTCTAAAAATGGAACAATGGAACCATACAGTAGTGGAGATGGAACAACTGAACTATACAGTAGTGGCAGAGTTTGTTCTCCAGGGATTATCACAGATCTGGGAGCTGCAGCTGTTCCTCTGTTGTCTCCTCCTGCTCTTCTATGTCATCATCCTACCTGGGAACATCCTGATCATTGTGACCATTTTGAAATATTCCCATCTGGGATCCCCCATGTTTTTCTTCTTGGCCAATTTGGCTTTGATGGACATCTGCTACAGCTGTGTCACCCCTCCAAAGATGATAGCCAACGTCTTGGCTGGCTGCAGAACCATCTCCTACAGGGGCTGCATTGCGCAGCTTTTCTTCATTCATTTTCTGGGTGGGGCCGAGATCAACCTCCTTATTGCCATGGCTGTGGATCGGTATGTAGCCATCTGCCACCCGCTGCACTATGCCACTGTGATGACCAGAGTAGTTTGCTGGATGTTAGTTGTAGGTTCATGGGCAGGAGGATTCATACATTCTATAATCCAGGTGATTCTCATCATACCACTTCCTTTCTGTGGCCCCAATGAACTGGACAATTTCTTTTGCGACATCACCCAGATCATCAAGCTGGCTTGCACCAACACTTATGCATTAGAATTTGTCATGTTTGTTAACAGTGGTCTGGTCACTACTGGATGTTTCATCCTCCTCCTCATTTCATATGGGGCTTTGCTGGTCAAGGTGAGGACAGGCTCTAGTCAAGGGAAGAGCAAAGCCTCCTCTACGTGCATCACCCACATCATCATTGTCTTCATCATGTTTGGTCCGGCTATCTACATCTACTGCCGCCCCTTCCAAGATTTCCCCTTTGACAAGATAGTGGCTTTTTTCCACACTGTGGTCTTCCCTTTGATGAATCCCACGATCTACACACTAAGGAACAAGGAGATCAAAGTTGCTATGTGGAGACTGATGATGAAGTATAAAATTTAGGCAGATATCTGAAAGGAAAATAGAGTGTAGTGCTTCAGTGATCACTTTATGTTTTACTTTATCATCCCAGTTTCTTGGACTAATGTAGTAACACAGTAGTGTCTTTATAGTGAGTGCATATCATTAAAGGTAAATTTTAAGGTTTATTTGAAATGAAGTATTTCTATGAAATAAAGTGATATAAGTGAGTGAAATTGATTTTCAACACTGTAGTCTAATTAACTATGTAGTAAAGCTAGCACATATTTTTTAATAACTTTGGAATAACTTGCCAAAACCAACCTTCATGCTGGAAAATGTTAGCTATTTTTGAGTCATTCAGATTTGTGCTGCAGTTTCACCCCCAAACCTTTGTAGTAAAATAGACACCTTAAACAAAACTTGAAGATGAATCTTTACTTGTTAGGATGGCAACAACTGAACAAGCTGTATTATTTATATATTGAGTTCAATACAATTTATTTCTCTCCCTTGAGCCCAAGAGAGGGTTTGGTCTTCTTGTTCCAAAAATACAGACTTTCATAGCAATGCATAAATCATTAGTCCATTGCATGCCTGTCTTCATAATTTTTTCTGGACAGAGCCTGCTTGAAGTCTTCACACTCCCATGTTCTCAGGCAACAAAATGACAGCAAACACCCCCATCCTCACATTTCTCTCTCTCTCTCTCTCTCTCTCTCTCTCTCTCTCTCTCACACACACACACACACACACACACACACTTACTTTTCAAAGGCAGTTAACAAGTTAAAAAGGCAATACAATTTATGCTTTGTAAAATACATTTTCTTTGTAAAATACAGTACAAAACTAACAGGAAACACTTCAAGCACATTTGTTTCCTTCACATCTTCCTACTTACACACACTTCCAAGTGTTGGAAATGTTGAGAACATTCTCCTAATAATGATGAGTATTTGTAATAAGTTATCAACTTTTGTTCCAATCATTAGACATTCTAGGAATATTCAAGTGTAATCTATGGAGCAGAGGTGGGTACGTTGTGACCCTCAAGACATTGCTGGACTCCAACTCCCATCATTCCTGACCAATGGCCATGCTGGCTGAAGCTGATGGGAGTTGGTGTCCAGTGACATATTTAGGGTTTATGTGCCCAAGCCTCCTATAGTGGAACCCTGTATTATTAAAATTGCACAGAAAAAAAAAACCTGATACATTTTTGTGCAATCCAAACTCATGATCTACCTATATTGAATGCCCTGATATCCTTTTACCATATAGCTGTGAGCTTGCATTTCTTAGTGCAGAAAGTATTGATCTTATTGATCTGATATGTAGAGATCTTTCTTATTCTAATTAATTCAAGATGGTTTCTGGATGAAAGAAACAAGCAGAAGGTTCATGATGTTTGAATTATTCCTTCGGAGAAGCTGAACCTGGGTTTCACTTTCCTTTCTGTCTTTCTTTCCTTTTAGTGTGGTGTTCTGTACATAGTATGCTTAGTGTTAAGGTTTAGACTCATTATAATTTATTATAAGTTTAAGTTAAGTCTGCTGCAACTAGAGTTCTTATGGACAGTGCCAGTCCTGAATGTATTGGATTTGTGACCATTGTGCTGCTTTGCCTTCAATAGCAGTAAAGCTCTGCTGGATGAAATACAATTGCCTCTTGTCTATTTACTGGGAATCCTACAATTCTACAAGTTTTTACTCTGCTAACTATACATTGGAGTTCTGCTCTGGGTGATATTGAGTAGAATTTCATGACAATAGCCAGTCATATTTTACTATTTAACAGCACCACAAAGCCAAATTAGGCAACACTAATCTAAATAACCAATCACACAACTTCCCTGTAAGATATGGCTACATAAGATATGGCAATTAGAATAAGATCTGTTATTTGATTATTGATGTAAATCCCCAAAATGTATTTTTTTATTGTTAAGTTTTTACCTCTATCTTCAGTACATTTTATTTTAATGCTTTGGCTAGTGGCTGATGCAAATAAAGATTCTTCTGATTCTACATGAACATGTTGCAGTGCCAGTTAATAACTAGCATTCTGTCAACGTGGAAAAGAGCAAATTTCTTCACTGCTGATAAGAATCCAGGGCAGGCCTGACAGGATTTCAGAGCCCATCAAGCAAAAGCAGAGTCATCAAGAAAGGCAGGAGTCAAAGAGTGACAATCCAGCTAACAGTTGCAGTCAGTGCCGGATTTACGTATAAGCTAAACAAGCTATAGCTTAGGGTCCCACTCTCTTGGGGCCCTCAAAAAATGTAAAGGAAAAAAACTGGATGTACATTTCCAAAATATAAGATAAAAAACAAATAAAATAAAACCTACATAGAGGAAAAGTGTTTTGTGTTGTGTATGGACCTATTAGGTCCATAAATTACCATATAGCATGTATTCAACACAAAAAAAACAGCAACAATTTGTTGTTAATAAAGGACAGCTAGACATATAAACGGCCCCATTACCTTCAGTAGCTTAGGGCCTCATCAAACCAAAATCTGGCCCTGGTTGCAGTAAGCTGATCAAAAGTAGATGAGAGAAATTAACAGTAATGCAACAATCATGTCTACCAAAGGAATAGATTGTTCAGATAAAATGCTATCACAATCATGTCAGCAAAGCCAGGGATTATTCAGTATCTAGTGTTGTTGGGCAAATGTTAACTCAGGGGTAGGAAACCTCTGTCCCATGGGTCAGTCTTGCCCCTCCCGGGAGTCCAAGATGACTCATGAGGCCATATTCTGCAAACCACACCCACCTGTCCATCATCTGATGTAATTGGGTGACATCACCTGATGGGTGGAACAGTGGGGTTCAATCCTGTTGGGGGTCTGCTTTGTCAGCATATTGCCTGAAGATTCAAAGGGCAGCACGAGCTGTTTGAAATCCCTGCTTTAAACAGCCCCATGCTACTTCCGAACCTCCAAAAACTGATAATTTATAGGACTTCCAAAGTTCCCTGCATTGTACTTTGAAGTCCTGGCAGCTGAAGCTTCAAAGCTGACTTTTTAATAAAGTTCTTGATGCTAACTTTTTAATAAGGTCCTTGGGAGGCAATGGAAGGAGCTGCTCCTAAGGGCTCTGGATGTCCTTGAATAGGTAACTTCTTCTCCCCACTTTTGGCTCTCCTAGAGTCAGAAGCCATATAGCCATGGAGATGGATGAGGGAGCCTAGTGGTGCCTCAAGGACTGCTAGAAAATTAGGGAGGGCAATTGGGGACTGGTAAGAGGCAGCTTTCTCTCAATTCTACAGCCCTTTCCTTATCCTTCCTTGTTCTTCTGCAGCTCTTCTTACCCCTTCTTCTCCTTCTCACTTGTTGTTGTTGTTTAGTCGTTTAGTCGTGTCTGACTCTTCGTGACCCCATGGACCAGAGCACGCCAGGCACTCCTGTCTTCCCCTGGCTCCCCCAGTTTGGTCAAACTCATGCTGGTAGCTTCAAGAACACTATCCAACCATCTCATCCTCTGTCGTCCTCTTCTCCCTCCTTCTCACTAGTCACAACTAAAGAGAAAGGAAAGTAGGTTGGGCCACTGGCGGAGGAAGGAGGTAAACTGGTTTTTTTTTTGTTTTTTTTGCTCCATTCTTTCTGCCACTGTAGCCCTTCAAGGAACAGGCACATTCCCTTTTGGACAAGGACTTTCTGGACAAGCACCCACAACACTTTCACCCATACAGTATATGAGTATTGGCACCTCATTTTTAAACAAAAGAAAGCATAGATATTGGGGGGGGGGGGGAATACTTGCATAAATATGAAAAGTGGGAGCAATACATAGAAAAATGTGTACAATGTACTTTTTTTAAGGAGAGTTCACATACTGGTGTGGAAATTGGGGGAATGAATTTAATACTGGGGAAATAAGCATCAGAGAAAGAAAAATCAACAGATCTATCCATTTCTAGGTTACCCAGAGCATAAGCATACAAGAGTGAAGATCTGATCAGGAAGGAAACTAGGGATCATTTTCTTCCCTTACAATGAGGAGCCCATTGGCTGTTGTTAGGTTGTATTGATGCAGGGTGTCTAAGAGCTGAACTGTCCTTGTTTCAAATGCTAGATTTGCTAAGTTATGCCATAGAGATCCTTGTGCTGTAGTTCCTATTGACTGAAATAACACACTTGTTTCTGGCTGAAATCACTACTAAGAAGGTTTGAATTCCACTAAGAGCTTGCCTCTTGCTTTGCCATTTCTGTGGACAGGAATCACACATGGGTGCTGGAATCACACAAGAGTGATCCTGACCTGCTGTATTTATGAGCTAAAGCTGCAGAGACCAAATGGATCGACATGAGCCTTTTTCCTGCTCCCTGCTGCTTGGAGTACCACAACACACCCAATTTGGGGGGGAATTGATCAGCACTTCTTGCTGGCACTTGCTGGAATGGTATAACTTGCAACACTCTCAACTTTTGCACCTGGGTGGAGCACACAAAAGAATAATCAACCGCACCACTGGAGTACCTGTGAGTAAGGCCAAGGAACACACTCTTTCATTACCACATCTAGACCTTGAGAGGAGTGGGAACGTCTGAAGTGGGTGGCAACTTTATGGTTTTGTCTATGTTAATTTATGGTTTTGTCTGTGTTACTAGTGTCTTGCTGCCATCACTTGCTGATTTATATAAATAGTGTTGTTTGGCAATACACAAACATGATCAGGTTTAAGAATTAAGGGCACTTATGATGGAGCTTTGAGGAAGGTGAGGGTTCATTTGCAGAGAGGAGAATAAATTTTACCAACAGATGGAAAGAGCATATAGTTTATGGATCCCACATTAGTTAACCTTCGCTCTTCCTGATGTTTCTGAACTACAACTCCTGTCCTTCACTGACAACATGGCTGATGGAAGTTGTAGACTAACAACATATGGAGGCCCACAAGTTGCCTAACCCTGATCTAACGATCCAAAATCTCTCCATTTTTAAAATATGTTCTGGAGTTATAAGAAGCATAAGATTTTGGAAGTTCTAAAACAGATTGTACAGGTCTCCTTATCTGCCAACTCACCCCTTCCTTTTCAATAAATGGCATCCCACAGAGATGTGCCACAACTTCTCTGTGCAAAATTGAATTGATCCCGACATAACTTAGAAGGTTCATCTTTTCTTGGCCAGCCTACGAACTGGCTGTATGGAGAGGAATGCATACAAGTGAGGGGGAGGGAATGCTGTGATTGTTTTCTATTTAATGTCTTCATCATTGTTCCACTTCAAGGCTATAATCTGCAAGGATGGAAAATGGGACTCATACAGTAGTTGTCGAGTTTGTTCTCCAGGAAATATCAGAGATCTGGTTGGTGCAACTGTTTCTCTGTACCCTACTCCTGCTCTTCTATGCCATCATCCTACCTGGAAATGTCCTCATCATTATGACAATTAGGCATGACCCCCATTTGGGATCCCCCATGTTTTTCTTCTTGGCCAACCTGGCCTTCATGGACATCTGCTACAGCTGTGTCACAACTCCGAAGATCATAGCCAACTTCTTGGCTGGCTGCAGAACCATCTCCTACAGAGACTGCATGGCTCAGCTTTTTTTCATTCATTTCCTCGGTGGGGCAGAGACCATTCTCCTTATTTCCATGGCTGTGGATCGCTATGTGGCCATCTGCCACCCAATGCACTATGTCACTGTGGTGACCAGGGTGGTTTGCTGGGCTATGCTGGTGTGTGCATGGGCTGCAGGTTTCATACACTCCATGATCCAGGTCATTCTCATTGCCCCACTGCCTTTTTGTGGCCCCAATGAGTTGGACAACTTCTTTTGTGACATAACCCAGATCATCAAGCTGGCTTGCACCAACACTAATACATTAGAGTTTGTCATGTTTGTTAACAGTGGTCTGGTCACTACTGGATGTTTCATCCTCCTCCTCATTTCATATGTGGCCCTCCTTGTCAAGCTGAGGAAGGGCTCAAGCCAAGGGAAGAACAAAGCCTCCTCTACATGCATGACCCACATCATCATTATCTTCATTATGTTTGGCCCAGCTATCTATATCTATTGTCGTCCTTTCCAGGACCACCCGTTTGACAAGGTGGTGGCCTTTTTCCACACTGTGATCTTCCCTGTGATGAACCCCATGATCTACACACTGAGGAACAGGGAGATCAAAGTTGCTATGTGGAAACTGCTGAAAAAAATTCAAAATTTCCAGACAAGTGAAAGATAACTATGGCATAGCATTGCAATACTTGCTTTTATTCTTATGCTTCCTTGCACTTAATCATTATTCATTAGATTTCTTCCACACCCTTTGCTTAGTGAATTCCAGAGACGACAGGAAAGCAAGTCTTCAGGCACCAGTTGAGTCTATGTCTCATCCAGAAATTATAGCCAAAGACATTTTTGCAAATTTAAAAAATCCATCCAGACAGAAACTTTACCCCTACAAAAGAGGACATGGTCTGGAAAAAGAGGACACATGGCAACCCAAACTGAGTAGAAAGATTCAGACCATACATTTAAAGCACATTCAGCACACATCTACAGCACATGACTTCCCCCAAAGAATCCTGAGAACTGTAGTTTGTTATGGATGATAAGAACTGTAGATCTGTGAGGTGGAACTAGAGCTCCCAGGAAGCTACAGTATGTACTATAAACCTGAAGAAATGTGAGCTTTGCGTTCAAGTTTAATTCTAGTTTTTACATCATCATCATCAGGCTGGGAGAACCGCCAAGTACAACTATAAAATGCAAAATAACCTTAGGGGAAGGCAGCTCCCCCCTCCAAAAAAAAAATAAACCCTGCTGAATAAGTACTGAGCATGTTCACCAGCCAAGGGATTTTAAATTCCTTTTTGAGTGGAAAGGGGAAAGAATGGAATATCCTGAAATAAGGCATGGCTAGTTGAAACAGTGCACAAATGGTTGAAAATTTTTCTCCATGGACACGCTCTCCTGCCTTATTCCTTGGATAAATGGTTGTTGGACTAGCGCCCAGATCAAGGCCTACTGCTTCACCTTTTCCATTCCCATCCCAGAGGTCACCTGCACTCTCTCTCTCTCTGATGCACAATGCAAACTTTTTAATGAGCTCCCTTAAGACTGATAGCTGGGGTTTCTCTGCCTTGAGTCTCTGGAGCTCTTACTATGGCAGCTTCCAGTGTCTGTGTGCCAAGGCCTTTAGATGAGCAGGGAAGTATTTTGTTCTTCCCAAAGAGGAAAAGAACATGACCCTTTTCACTGCCCTTTACCCCAGAGGAAGAATAAGGAATTCGTTCTTTTTTCTTTCCTTCCTCACAATGTTCAGATGTTAGTTATTATTTTCTCAGGTTTCAGGGCTAGATCTTCAACAATCAAAAGCATTTTGTCCTCACTCACACATCCCTGATCACACATACATTATGTGTTAACTCATGTGTAAGCCCATGCTGCCACAGAGTGTGATATGAGCAAAATCTTGGGCCCACAGTTTTGCCACAAGGCAGGGGTGTTGCAGTGCACTTCAGCTATGTTACAGTTACAGAGAGGTAGCCGTGTTGGTCTGCCATAGTCAAAACAAAACAAATTCCTTCCAGTAGCACCTTAAAGACCAACTAAGTCAGTTCTTGGTATGAGCTTTCGTGTGCATGCACACTTCTTCAGATACACTGAAGATATTTAAAGCTGCCAAATGGCAGCTTTAAATGGCACAAAAAGGGTTGTACCTGTAAATCAGGTCATGCTCAGAGTTCATGTTTCTCCAGCATATCTGAAGAAGTGTGCATGCACACGAAAGCTCATACCAAGAACTGACTTAGTTGGTCTTTAAGGTGCTACTGGAAGGAATTTGTTTTGTTTCAGCTATGTTAGTCAGAGATAAAAACAATGGGAAAACAAAGAAAGCAAGGCAAGCTGTTGATCATTATTGTTCTGTTGGAAAGCAGTCTCCCACTGTCCACGCAAGGAGATGAAGAGCCCAGAACAAAAGCATGTTACAATTTTTTAACCCTCAGATAGTACCCACCCTTGTAACAGAAAAGCTACCCCCAAATGGCAGCTTTAAATGGCACAAAAAGGGTTGTACCTGTAAATCAGGTCATGCTCAGAGTTCATGTTTCTCCAGCATATTTAAGAGTCTGTTAATCAAGATGCCTGCAATGCCTGCTATTTGCCTTTTCCAAACCAGTTTGAGATACCCTTTGAAACAGTGAATACATTGACTCCAGAATCCATTATCAAGAACCTGTTTCATTCATACATAGATAGCTGCTCTTTGGGCAAGTCTATGGAAATAGTTATCAATACTTGTTAATCCAGAGGGGAAACTCGGGAAGGATTTCCTGCTATGTGGCTGGAGGAATCATAGAATCATAGAATCATAGAGTTGGAAGAGACCACAAGGGCCATCGAGTCCAACCCCCTGCCAAGCAGGAAACACCATCAGAGCACTCCTGACATATGGTTGTCAAGCCTCTGCTTAAAGACCTCCAAAGAAGGAGACTCCACCACACTCCTTGGCAGCAAATTCCACTGTCGAACAGCTCTTACTGTCAGGAAGTTCTTCCTAATGTTTAGGTGGAATCTTCTTTCTTGTAGTTTGGAACCATTGCTCCGTGTCCGCTTCTCTGGAGCAGCAGAAAACAACCTTTCTCCCTCCTCTATGTGACATCCTTTTATATATTTGAACATGGCTATCATATCACCCCTTAACCTCATCTTCTCCAGGCTAAACATGCCCAGCTCCCTTAGCCGTTCCTCATAAGGCATCGTTTCCAGGCCTTTGACCATTTTGGTTGCCCTCCTCTGGACACGTTCCAGTTTGTCAGTGTCCTTCTTGAACTGTGGTGCCCAGAACTGGACACAGTACTCCAGGTGAGGTCTGACCAGAGCAGAATACAGTGGCACTATTACTTCCCTTGATCTAGATGCAATACTCCTATTGATGCAGCCCAGAATTGCATTGGCTTTTTAAGCTGCCGCGTCACACTGTTGGCTCATGTCAGGTTTATGGTCAACAAAGACTCCTAGATCCTTTTCACATGTACTGCTCTCAAGCCAGGTGTCACCCATCTTGTATTTGTGCCTCTCATTTTTTTTTGCCCAAGTGCGATACTTTACATTTCTCCCTATTAAAATTCATCTTGTTTGTTTTGGCCCAGTTCTCTAATCTGTCAAGGTCGTTTTGAAGTGTGATCCTGTCCTCTGGGGTGTTAGCCACCCTTCCCAGTTTGGTGTCATCTGCAAATTTGATCAGGATGCCCTTGAGTCCATCATGCAAGTTGTTGATAAAGATGTTGAATAAGACCGGGCCCAAGACAGAACCCTGTGGCACCCCACTAGTCACTCTTCCCTAGGATGAAGAGGAACCATTGATGAGCACCCTTTGGGTTCAGTCAGTCAGCCAGTTACAAATCCACTGAGTGGTAGCATAGTCAAGTCCGCATTTTACCAGCTTCTTTACAAGAATGCTCAATGCTCACTAGGGGTTAAACATGGCTGTTGTATTGCTCTCTGTTTTCAGCTCAGGTTTTACTGGTAAAAGTGATATTACATTAATTTTTCCATAACAGTTACAAGCTGGTCACTGAGGATATGTGCACCATATTTTTTTTAAAGTACATTTAAAGCACATTTCTCCCCTCAAATAATAATGGGCCCTGTAGAACAGTGAGTAGGTTACTGAGAGCTATAACTGTGAGGAGTAACAGTGCCCCAAATTATTTGTGGGAAACAATGTGCTTTGAATGTACTTTAAAGGTATAGTGCGTATGTAGCCAGAATCCCCATTAAGGTTAAAGATAAATTGGCATATTATTACAAAGCATCAAAATGGCATTGGAAAGTCAAATGGCTGTCACAGGGCTTATAGATGCCTGGACTGTGTGAAACGTGTGGATCTGGGATTATACCTTTTTATCTCCTTCAAAAATAACCATACTCTTGGGTAAACAAAACTCTGATCTACATAGATCTTCAAGGTAAGATTCTGGAGGCAGAACATGGAATCATTTAAATGTAGTGGTCCAGAATTTGTTGATATAGATTTAATGGAAGGGCAACAATGATTTCCCATTTCCCCATAGCCCCATAGACCAAATGGTTTAAGGCTAGGGACATTTTCAGAGCAGTGAACATTTGATCTACCACTCAGAGGTCTGTGTTTTGGGTGCATGGGTACATGCATGTTCCTAGCGACATATGTAATAGGGTTGCCAGATCACCTGTAAAAGGTAAAGGGACCCCTGACCATTAGATCCAGTTGTGACTGACTGGGGTTGCGGCGCTCATCTTGCTTTATTGGCCGAGGGAGCCGGCATACAGCTTCCGGGTCATGTGGCCAGCATGACTAAGCCGCTTCTGGCAAACCAGAGCAGTGCATGGAAACGCTGTTTACCTTCCCGCCGAACCGGTACCTATTTATCTACTTGCACTTTGACATGCTTTCAAACTGCTAGGTTGACAGGAGCAGGGACCGAGCAACGGGAGCTCACCCCATCGCGGGGATTTGAACCACCGACCTTCCAATCAGCAAGTCCTAGGCTCCGTGGTTTAACCCACAGTGCCACCCGTGTCCCTCCCAGATCACCTGAGCACCTGGTTAATGATATAGCCACAAAATGTCTTGATAATATTAATATCATATACAACCTTCCTTTCTTCTTTGAAGATTAATAGAATTGGAGATTATTCAATTGTTGAGTGCACACGCACAGTTCGGAGATTACCCTGTTTTTGATCCCTTGCCACCTACCCAAGAAACCAAATGAGAAGTCAAACCAACATGCGATGCACCCCTGAGGACAGCTGTGTATCACATCCCTTAGTGACAAAGTATTGTTTTCTTCTCTAGCACCATTGGAGCAGATAACACACCAACTAATGCAGTCAAGCAGATATATCATCCACATAGATATTGTCATTGCCACACCAGCCACAGGCAGAAGAAGGAACTGGATCAAGCAGCTCCAGGCTGATGCTGATCAGGACAGAAGAAGTTGCTGTAGCAACCTCAGGGAATTTCTTTTGGATTTTGGAGGTGGGTGAGAAACCACTTGAGGATGTATTGCATTTTTCCAGAAGGCAGGTGCGAAACAATGGGAAGAATGACATATTGCAAACATCTCCAAGGAGCTCTCCAGCCATTTCCATCAACTAATCTTCTCTTTCCCATTCTCTAACTCCAGCACTCCAAATGCCTTTTGGTGGATAGATTGCTGAGTAGTGTGAGGACTGCTCAGCATTATTATCGTGTAATTGTCCACCCAGAATGCTGAAGACTACATACTATACCCAGTTTCTGATATGATGGGCCTCTAAATCCGGGGAACAGCTGTGGGAGAGGTCTACTGCACTCATGTTACATGTGAGAAATTAGAACTGTCATTCTACATCAGACAGCAGCTACATACCCATGGCAGTTTATTAAATTTTCCTGATGTTTCCCTGTTAATTTCTGCATGTAATTAGAGCTTTCACATGACATAAAAGCCACTTCAAGAACTATAGAGGAATATAGTGAATATTTAGTGCTCATTTCCATATTAGTTGCAAATGATTTTTTTCCCCTGGAAAGGAATAACGTGGAAACTAGGACTAAATGGCACTATAGTTCTGGAAGTGATATTTGCATCATGTGAATGCAGAAATTAACAGTTCGCGAAATGGGAAAATGGAATAAACTGTAGTGTGATTTCAGCTTGTGACATCAAGCAGAGCACTCTGTCTTCTTATGGTGACTAACCAGATGTTACTTTGGAAAGGATTCACAAAATAGGGGAAACTAATGCATCTGGCCTATTAATAATTCAATCAGAGCAACACAATTTTAAGGTAAGTCTTTGCACAACAAAAAAGTGGATACACTTCAGTAATGAAGATAGACAGTGGATCTATCATATCCACATCTCTGTGTGTGTGCGCACAGTGCTGTGATGCAGTCTCAGTCAAACACCCTGCCGGTGGAGCTGATGTTAAATGAAACCAGTGTGTAAGGGCACAAGACAGCTACTGCTTTTTTCTCCATGGGCTCTTCTCTGTGGTAACTTCTCCTTGGAATCTCCTCTGATCTCCTTCTGAGGCAGATCTGGAGTACCCAAATGGGTAGTTCTTCAGATATTCTACAAATTTAGATTGTCTTTTGGAAAGTGGTCTGCTTCTTAGCAAGATAGATAGTTGGAAAGATGGTGTGTGTGGGTGTGGGGGTGTGTGTTGTAGAAGGACAATATATTTTAGAGGACCTGCATTGATGGGGAAGGGTCATAGATCACTAGTAGAGCATCATCTGTTTTCCATTAAGAAGGTCCCAGGTTCAATCCCTGGCAACTCCAAGTAGGAGTGTGAATTTTCTCCTCTAAATCTCTGAAAAACCACTGCCAGTTAGTGTAAACTATACTGAGCTATATGAACTAATGGTCTGACTCAATATAAGGCAGCTTGCTGTTTCCCTAAAAGAGGCGTGTGTGTGCACTACAGCCCTTCAGATATCTGTTGAGCTCCCACTCCCATCAGCCCCAGCTAGCTTGGACAATGGTCACGGGTAAGGAGCTGGACTCTGTAGGGCCACAGGTTCTCAACTCCTAGTGCAGATAATACTGAGTTGAATAGAGGAATGGACTTTCTATAGATATGTCATCTTCCTATGGATATGTCATCTTCCTATGAATAATGTGTGAACAATTAGGACTGGGGTCCCAGGACCCAGTCAAGAATACAACGGTACCTCGGGTTACAGACACTTCAGGTTACAGATGCTTCAGGTTACAGATTCCGCTAACCCAGAAATAGTACCTCAGGTTAAGAACTTTGCTTCAGGATGAGAACAGAAATCGTGCGGCAGAGGCGGCAGTGGGAGGCCCCATTAGCTAAAGTGGTACCTCAGGTTAAGAACAATTTCCGGTTAAGAACGGACCTCCAGAACGAATTAAGTTCTTAACCCAAGGTACCACTGTAATGGCAGCTGACACATAGCTACACCCTTTGCTAAGGCTACAATGGAAGTATCTCATTACCACCTTTTTCTCCCTTTCCAGTTTTTACAGTGATTTGCAGAAGACAATGGCATGGGGAAACCAGACAATGGTGACTGAGTTTGTCCTGTTGGGCCTCTCTGAAACTTGGGAGGTCCAATTGGTCTTCTTTGTCTTCTTCCTCCTCCTCTGCATGGCTACTTTGTTCATCAACATTCTCACCCTCTCAGCTATTTTCAGATGTCACCACCTTTCAGACTCACCCATGTTCTTTCTCCTGGGTCATTTGGCTTTCCTGGACCTCTGCCTATCTTCCTTTGCCACTCCAAGATCTCTTTTTGATTTCCTTGCCCAATACCATGTCATTTCCTTCCATGGCTGCATGGCACAAATCTTTTTTCTTCATCTCTTTGGAGGCAGTGAGATGCTCCTGCTGGTAGCCATGGCCTATGACCGGTACGTGGCCATCTCTCATCCTCTCCATTATGCCACACTCATGAATCGGCGGCATTGCATGGGGCTTGTGCTAGCCTGCTGGACTGGTGGGCTCCTCCACACCACTGTGCAATTGGTTTTTACAATTAAGGCACCTTTCTGTGGGCCCAATCTTGTGCACAATTTCTTCTGTGACCTCCCCTTTATCATCAAGTTGGCCTGCACTGACACCTACCCCCTGGAGGTCATGATGGTCACCAACAGTGGCATTTTGTCATTGGTGTCTTTCGTTGCTCTGCTTCTCTCATATGGATTCATTCTTCATATCATCTGCTCCATGCCCCACTCTAAAAGGACCACAAAGACTGCTTCCACATGTACCTCTCACCTCATTGTGGTCACCATGTACTTTGGGCCCTGTATTTTTATTTACCTGCAGCCATACAGTCAATTCATGGCTGATAAACTGCTCTGCATCTTCTACACCTGTTTCACCCCCTTGCTGAACCCGACTATCTATGCTTTGAAGAACAAGGAGATGAAGGCTGCTATGGGAAGCCTGCTGGCAAGGTTTTCTGGGAAGGTTTCCACTCAAGGCCAGCCCTATCATTAGTCAGCATGAGATGGCCACCTCGGGCAGCTTATTTTGGTTGTCACAAAAGAGGCAAAATCAATAGTTATTTAATTTACTGCTCACAGTGTGGAGAACCCAATTATTTATGCATTAAAAAACAAAGAGATGAACGCTGTCATTGGCAGTCTGTTGGCAAATATTTCTGGGCAGGTCTCCACTTAGGGATGAACCTACCACTAGGCAGCACAAGGCCGCCACCTCTTGAAATTGAATTTGGGTGCCACGAAAGAGCAACAAATTTAATTTACTGATCTTCTTGCATTTATACATGGGGTGGAGAAAGCGGTTAGAGAGAAGTTTTTTCTCCTTTTCTCCTTATTCTAGAACCCGGGCTCATACAGTGGAGCTGAAAATGAAGTGCTTCCTTACACAGCACATAGCTGATGGGTGGGGAAGCTAAGTTTTTAAAAGTCTTTTTAAGAAACCTCATTCAACATTAGCTCCACCCCACCCCTAAACTGATTTGGGCCTGGATGTAGACCAGATGTTCTCTGGGTAGCCCCAGGTCAAATGGGGTGCTGTGTGTCACCCTAGGATTTCTTTGATTGTCTACCTCAGCTACCAAAATAACTTGAGCAGCCACTGATATGCAAAGACCTATGCAGCTTGGGGACCAGGATACCAGAAAGACCATCACACCCCTTATTTACTATGCCAGGGCATCTGGCATATATCATCTTATCAGGAGGTCCTGAATATTCTTTTTAATCCAATCAGTATTTATTGACGTTTTAATAAATATTCTATTCTCCTTTACATCTACAGGTGTGGCAGTTGATGTGCTAGACCAATGTCTGGCTTTGGTAATAGGCTGAATGAGAGCCAATAAGCTGAATGTCAATCCAGATAAGACAGAGGTACTGTTAGTAAGTGGTTCCCTAGACAGGATGGATGGGAGACTGCTTCATTTTTTCAGGGGGTTACTCTCTCTCTGAAGGAGCAGTGACATAACTTGGTGGTGCTCCTGGACCCATTCACTAGGAAATGTTCTAGGTATCTGGGGGTACCAATTACCCATAATTTGAACAACTTGTTGTGGTCTAATTAGAGAATGGTTTGGAAAGGTATAAATATGGATATAATACATCAGAAAAAAATAAGACTTTCCATTTTGGAAAGACTATCCGCATCTAAAATTATGATTATACATGATTGATTACTCTTTTTTGTGTTCCAGGATGCTGCCAGTTTGAATACCAACAGTTCATCTGAACAAATGGCATAAAAAACTTAATAAGTTTATATTTCAATCACACTGATCATGTATAAAAAATATTTATTATATCTCCATTCATTGGTTGGCAGTTGGGGCCTTCCTAATTTAAGTAGCTTTCAGGAAGCAAGCCAACTTAGCCATAAGATGGAATTTATGTCATCAAGTAAGAGAAACCAGTGGTCAACACTGGAGGATGTAGAAATTTTTCACCTTGTCACCCCTTGCCTTTTCCTGTAAGACCTATTGCAGTTGTTAAGAGTCGTCAACAGGCTCATCACAGCTATCTGCCAATCACCCATTCCCACCACCCTTCTGAGTAATACCCCACCCCACCTTCTCACTATATAGAAGGGTCTGGTGACTTCTGTTTCAATGTATCTGAAGAAGTGTGCATGCACCCGAAAGCTCATACCTAGAACTAACTTAGTTGGTCTTTAAGGTGCTACTGGAAGGAATTTTTTTATTTTGTTTTGACTATGGCAGACCAACACGGCTACCTATCTGTAACTATTGTTCTGTGTTTACCAAATTGATTTATTGAAAAATCCATTGCACTGGTTTACTGTAATCACATCATCATTATGTACTATAATTTATTTTTTACCTGCATGGTGACCCATTTTTTGTCAGTCATGTCATGTTTAATTATTTATATGTGTAAAATTTGGAAACAGAAAAATAAAATAGATGGAGGAAAGTATAAACAAAAATCTTATTGATGATCTTGTTGTCTACTGAAAATCCTGTAAACCTTCCACCCCCTCCTGGGTGGGCTACCTTTCCAGGTCTGCCCCTTATTTCCCTCTGCAGCAAATTTAGAAACTGCCTTCTTGCCCACTGGACCCATTATTGCTCTCATCCGCTCAATCTTCAGATGTCTTCACATGCAGTGGGTAACAAGTCCCTAGCTCACTAAGAATTGAAGACTGATTGGCTACCCACAACTAATTTAGCCAGCTGGCTTGTCTTGTCTTGACTGAGAGGTGATTGTGACCAAGAAGGCAGTGATCAAAGGGAAACAAGAAAGAGACAATGGTGGGGCTGGAGGGAGGGAAGGAAAGAGAGGAAGAGGAAAGAGAATGGGTGAGAAGAATTTAACGTGTCTTCTTGAGTGCAGAAGTGGAAGAGCCTAACCTCCTTGTCAAGTAGGAGGCCTCCGATCACCAGCCATGAGGGGGAAGCAGCGCCAGCACAGACCTGAAGGCCCAGCCCATGCAGAGCTCAGAGAAGCCACCCCCGAGCTCCGTACCACACAGTGCCTCTGATTGATTGACTTTAGCCCAGATGTCACACTCTTCCATTGTCTCTCAAGACAAATCAATGTCATCAAGTAAGTGAAACCAGTGGTCAACACTCGAGGATATAGAAATTGATGGTGTTCCTATAGGGGCATTAGCATTAATGAAAAAGAAGCTCCTCCCCTAATTAGAGGTGGATATCATTCCATTGGGATAGGTGGTAGAATCACACACATTTGGGAGAGGGAAAGAAAATCACACCCCTAATTATCCCCCCTTTTTATCTCTTACCATCTACCCAGAAAACCAGACCTGAAGTCAAACCAATGCACAATGCATCCTTGAGGGCAGCTGCGTAAATCACTAAAGCAAGTGACAAAAGTATTACCCCCCCCCCCGTGCGCGCTCTGTAAGAACAGATAAGGCACCAACTAAAGCAGCACCAACTAAAGCAGCCCCCTGGGGGGGGATGAGCAATTAATTACACACACATACCACTGTCTCTTGATTTGCTCTTTAGCCTGCCTTTCAAGCAGAGATCACATCCACATAGATAACTCATCCCCACACTACTCATAGGCAGAAGAAAAAACTGAATCAAACAGCTCCATGCTGATGCTGAGCTGAACAGAAAAAGTTGCTCCAGAAAACTTCAAAGAATCTCTGCTGGGATTTGCAGGTGGGTGATATAGACCATTTGAGGGGGTGTTAGATTTGTCCAAAGGCAAGTGCCTTTGGGAAGAATGACACATTGCAGACTCCTTCAAGGAGCTCTTCAGCAGTTTCTGTCACCTAAACTTCTCATTTCCAACTCCAGCACCCCACATGCCTTTTGGTGGTTGAATTACTGATGGAATATGGGGCAATGTGGGAACTGGTCAGACATTGTTACGACATACTCATTCATCTAGAAGACTAGAGAATATATATTACATTGAGTACCGGGGTGACATGCCTCTGATTCCTGGGGAATGGCAGTGGGAGAGGGCTTATTACATTCATGTCCTTTTTGTGGGTTTCCCATAGGTGCCATCAGAAGGCAAAGCACTCAGTTATATGGGCACAGCCTGATCAATAATGGTTTGGGCCCAGCATGTTGTTGGAATCCTGAGGTTAGGGAACTGGTGCTCCCTGCAAAGTGAAATACAAGATCTTAAGAAATCAGAGCTACCATTCCAGATCAGACTGTGGCTTGTATATGCATGTTTATTCCACTTTCCCAACAGTTCCCTAAGTGTTATTTTTTACATTACATTTGAGCTTTCACATGATGCAAAATCCACTTCCAAAATTATAGAGAAATATAGCCTAGGTTTAGCACTTATTTCAATACTATTTCCAATGATTTATTTTTCCCTTGGCAGCAAATAACATAGAAATTAGCACTAAAGTTTGTGCCATATTCTAGTGTAGGTCTGAAAGTCCCTTTTGCAATGTATGAAAACTCAAAGATAATGTGAAAATTAACATTTAGAGAAACATTGGAAAAGGTGACCATCTAGATGAGGACTCCGTTTTCTGACAGTGCCTAACAAGATGCTCCTTTGTAAGAGAATAACAAAATAAGACATGATAATGCATCTGAACCTGTTAATAATTCTGTCTGTTTCTGCCTCTGAACATGGTGTCATGAATAGAAGTCGTTGAGATACGTGTGTCTGTGTGTTAATATAAGTTTTATTTTATTCTCTTCTCTTCTAGTCTATTCTATTCTGAGACAATAACTCCTAGGGTATGACCGGCCTAGCTAGTTCTTCTTACTTTGCACAGCAGAACACAATAGTTGTAACATCTGTAATGCTGTCTAATAGTGATCTTGGCACCAACAGGGCTGTAGCCCAAACAGGGCTGCTGAGGAAGAAGAGTGTATCAGCATCCTCAATGGAACCCCAAGGTTAACAGAAGTGCCACAAATAAAATAGGGAGGTAGCAATGAAGTTGAAAGGGGAAACAGATGAAATAAAGTACTTCTGGAGGCAATGATGGCCACCAGCTTGGATGGCTATAAAAGAGCATACGATGCATTCATTGAGGACAGGGCTATCAGAGGCTGCAAGTCATGACGGCTGTGGTCTGCCTCCATGGTCAGAGACAATATGCTTCTGAATACTAGTTTCTGGAAGCCACAGCAGGGGAGAGTGCTCTTGTGCTCAGGTCCTGCTTACAAGTTTCCCACAGGAATCTGGTTGGCCACTGTGAGAACAGGGTAGATGTTGTAACTCTACTTACACTTCCAGCAGTCCTTCATGTGCAAGGAACCATGGAATGGGTGAGGAAGAGAAAGACCAGGGCTTCAGCTCACCAGCTCACATTTCCTTAAAAAAGAGGTGGAGGGTGACAACTAAAATCCTAACATGTAGTCACTGCCACACACCCCGGTGGTGGAGCTGCCACAAAGTAAAGAGCTGTGGAGGGCACAATGCAGCTTATGCTTTCTTCTCCACAGTTTTCTCTGAATGGTAACATCTTCTTAGAATATCCCCTAATCTCTGATGAACCAGATCTAAAGAACCCAAAGGGATTGTGCTCCAGGCAGTGCTATTTTTCTAGAAAAAGAGGTGCTGGAACTCACCATGAACTCACTCTTTCTCTTAGAATGGCAATGACACCCATTGTCATTGTTCTGGAACACACCTGAGAGGTGCCAGAACTGAGTTCCAGTGAGTTCCCTCTGTTTACACAGTTTTTTTGGAAAGTGGTCTGCTTCTTAGGAAAATGGGTAATTAGGGAATTGGGCTGTATGCATGAAACTATGGACACAAGGGCAGTATATTTTAGATGAGCTGATAAGGTGAAGGGTCATAGCTCAGCTGTAGAAAGTCAGGTTCAATCTCCAGCATTCCTCCATTGTCAAAAACCCTGAAGTACTACTGCCAGTTACTACAGATTATACTGAGTTAAATGGACCAATGATCTGACTTGAAATAAGACAGCTTGCTGTCATCCTAAAAGGTCGGTCTCTCTGTGGTTGCAGGGGACTCCAAATCCGATGAGCCCCAGCTAGCATGCTCAGTTTTGGGGATGATGATGTGGGGTGAATAACACCAACATCTGAAGAGCTACAGGTTCCCCATCCCTTGTGAAGACAATAGTGAGCTAGATGAGCTAGTGACCTAGGTCTGACTCATATGTCACCTACATATGTTCCTGTGATAATGCATGAAGCACTAGGCCAGAAGTCCCAGGATTCAGTCAAGAATAATGTCAGATGATACAAAGGCACACCCTTTGCTGATTTAACCTAAGAAAGTGATGGAAGTATCTCATTATTGTCTCCTTTCTCCCTTCCAAATTTTCACAGTGATACGCAACTACTGTAAGGAATGTCAACAAACCAGACAATGGTGACTGAGTTCCTCCTGCTGGGCCTCTCTGAAACCTGGGAAGTCCAAATCTTCTTATTTGTTTTATTCCTTCTCCTCTACATGGCTACATTATTCACCAACATCCTCATCCTCTCAGCAATTTTCAAGGATCACCACCTTTCAGACTCACCCATGTTCTTTCTTCTGGGTAACCTGGCTTTCCTGGACCTTTGCATGTCTTCCTTTTCCACCCCAAATCTCTTTGATTTCCTTTCCGAACACCATGCCATTTCCTTCCATGGCTGCATGGCACAAATCTTCTTTCTCCATCTCTTTGCAGGCAGTGAGATGCTCCTGCTGATAGCCATGGCCTATGACCGGTACGTGGCCATCGCCCATCCTCTCCGTTATACCTCATTTATGAGCCGGTGGCATTGCATGGGGCTTGTGCTAGCCTCCTGGGCTGGTGGGCTCCTCCATGCCACTGTGCAATTGGGTTTCATCATTAATGCACCTTTCTGTGGGCCTAATCAGGTGGACAGTTTCTTCTGTGACCTCCCCTTGATCATCACATTGGCCTGCACTGACACCTACCCCCTGGAAGTCATGATGATCACCAACAGTGGCATTATGTCACTGGTGACTTTTGTTGGCTTACTTCTCTCCTACGGATTCATTCTCTACACAATCCGCTCTCGGGGGGCGTCTGAAAGGAGCACCAAGGCTGCTTCCACATGTACCTCTCATCTCATTGTGGTCACCATGTACTTTGGGCCCATTATGTTTATTTACCTGCGTCCATATGCTCGGTTCATGATTGATAAAGTGCTCTCTGTCTTCTACATGTCTGTCACCCCCTTGCTGAACCCAACTATCTATGCTTTGAAGAACAAGGAGATGAAGGCTGCCCTTGGAAATCTGTTGGCAAGGCTTTCTGGGCAGGTTTCCACTCACTGATGGCCCTACTGTTAGGCAGCTTGAGGCAGCCCCTTCTAGCAACTGATTTTGATTGTCACAAATGAGCAGTAAATTGTCAGTTGTTTATTTTACTGTTCCTGTTGCATTTATGCATGATGTGGAGAAAGTGTACAGGGTGGATTTTTTTCTCTCCTTCTCTTGTAATTGTAGGTCTTGGGCTTATCCAGTCAATCAGGAAAGGAAGTGCTTCTTTACACAGCAACCAATTGAACAATAGATTTTGCTACTTCTCCAACAATTCTTAGACCACCTATGTATCCCAACATGGAAACCAGAGACAGAGGTTATATGCTTCTTATTACTGGGGAAAGAACAGCAGCTCACCAAGACAGTAGCCAAGTTCCTCTATTTGATTTTCTGCCACCAAAGTCTGCTACAGGACCCTGCCCTTGCTGAAGTCCCACAGAGGTGAAATAGATTGCTTGCCTCTTCCCTTTGGCAAATGATTGTATGTTGAAATGGCGACGAGATCGCATTGATCTATTTATTCTGAATGTTTGTAAGTGATGCCAATAAAAGCTGGTGATGATTTTGCTACTACAAGGGATGGCCACCACTTTGGATCCCTTAAATGCATTAGGAAAAAATCCTGGATGATAAGGCTATCAGTGGCTACTGCTGATGATAGCTACATTATCTGCAGTATCCAGAAAATTCTATGGTAATTACCAATATGTTGAACATGAGGTGAATCACACAACAATGTTAACACCATTGTTGGAGTTCCGTCTGGATCGCACCAGCACAAGTATATACATGCAGAGTTGTTCTTACGGGACTGTTTGGGTTTGAGGTATTGAGTTGCCTATGTCATTATTATTTTGGCATTCATTGGAGATATTATTTAAAATTTCATGTATTAGAAGGTGCTGAAATGACATTTATTACTGATAATGAATTTTTGTAAATCACATACAGAGTTGTTCAGCTTGGATTTTATCTCTCTGTATTTCTCAGTCATCTAGGTTTGGGGCAAGTACTCGTTGGTTAGAGAACCCTAACAGAGATTTTAAAACACAAGATATGCAGGAAAGTAAAATGTGGCAATATAGGCTGTTAGACTTATAAAATTGTTCCCTTTTAAGTTGCTCCCAAAGTTCCCATCTTCCCTCAGCATAGAAAGAGTCCACACATTTGTTAAGTTACACATGGTTTGCTTACAAACACTTCACAGGTCAGGTTCATGTGCTTTTCCATACAGCAGTCTGAAAGCATGGGCATTAAAACTTAGATTTCAAAGTGGTGAGTGTTTTTTAATCATTTGTATATAAATCATTTGTATATATATTGTTTAAGCCATGTGGTCTGAGTTTGGTACAACCAACTCAGACCTCTTTACTAGTAGGGTTCACATGGTGGAATGAAGACAGAACAAGGGGCTTGATAACCTTTCCTACAAAGGTGATGGTGAGTAACTCTAGTTAACAATGGCAGGACAGCTTACTTTATGGTTTTAACCCCTTCATGCATCAATTAGACTTAAGCATGTTGGTTACATGAGGCTGGTTATCCCACACCTTCTTCATAGGAAGGCAGGAACCTACCTTATATTGAATCAGACCATTAGTCCATCTCCACAGTATTGTCTATACCAGCTGGCTGTGGCTACCTGGGGTTTCAGACAGGGGTCTCCTGCAGCCCTGAAACTCAAAACAATTGCAAGGGCAGTTTTATGAGTCCAGAAGACTCAGAGTTCCTGGTCCTGACTTCTGACTTCAACTTACATGCATATACAGAGCTTCAGGAACACATCTCCAGTCCTGAGATAGTTCAATGACATCTATTCTAATTTCTTGTGATTTCTATAGCTAAGTGTTACAGTTCACTACTTTCTTCTCCATTTGGAAAGGGCCCTTTATTCTTCAGATTGAGGAGTATAAATGTATCAGGATATTAGAATTAAAATGGACTCATGGAGGTACAGTGGTACCTCGGGTTAAGTACTTAATTCGTTCCTGAGGTCCGGTCTTAACCTGAAACTGTTCTTAACCTGAAGCACCACTTTAGCTAATGGGGCTTCCTGCTGCTGCTGCGACACCGGAGCACGATTTCTGTTCTCATCCTGAAGCAAAGTTCTTAACCTGAGGTACTATTTCTGGGTTAGTGGAGTCTGTAACCTGAGGCATATGTAGCCTGAAGCGTATGTAACCCGAGGTACCACTGCATTGCATTGCATTGATTAGACCATTGTGACTGAAACCTCATTTTCTCCCTCCTCAGTGTAATAAAAATATGATTTTTAAATTGTCTGTCTTGTGAATTTCTGGATTGAGAACTGTTTAGGTACATTTTGCAGGCAAGGACCATTTGATTCACACAAAGATCTACCTCTCAGAAATCTTGCTAATCTTGTTATTCACTTGGAATCCTATTCTTCCTTCCACCCAGAGTGGAACAGTTCGAAATGATTCTATTGGTGGAGTTGGTGAAATCATGTATTCAAGAGAGGTGCAGAAAATCGTAGCCTTCTCTCTTCCCATCTTCTTTGATCCCTTGCCATTTACCAAGGGAAACAAGCCAGAACTTAAACCAGCACCATGCACTCTTGAGGGACATCATGTAACATTTGCCACAGTGACAAAGCATTACCTTTTCCACTAGCTCCCTAGGAGCAGATTAGGCACCAGCTTCAGCAGTCTCCTTTCAAAATGTATGAGCAATTAATCCTACACATTCCATTGACTGTTAATTTGCTCTTCATCCTGCTTCTCAAGCAGCTATATCATCCACACAGATATTCACAGCCCCACACCACTCACAGGCAGAAGAAGAAACTGGATCAAATAGGTTCACACTGATTCTGAGCTAGACAGGGGACTCCTCCAACATCAAGAAAACATCAAGACATTTCTGCTGGGATTTGCAGGTGAGTAAAAACCCAGTTGAGGATGCATTAGATTTCTCCAAAAGGCAAGTGCAAAATTCTGCAAAGTATTACTTTGTAGATCGGGGGGGGGGGGTCCCCTCTGTGTCCCATCTTCAAGTGTGACTGCTTTGCAGAACAGCTCTGCAGTTCCACAGTAGACTCCTCCAAGGAGCTCTCCTGCAGTTTCATCTGCTAATCTCCCCCTCTCTATCTCCAGCACTCCACATGCCTTTTGGTGGGTAGATAGGTGATAGGGGTAATATGGCTACTGGTCAGCATTCTTAGGATGTAATTGTCCACCCAGAACACTATATAGAATGCCTCCAGAAACAGGTGACATGCTTCTAAATGCTGGGAAAAGGCAGCAGGAGAGGGCTATTACACGCATGTATTTTTTGTAGGTTTCCATAGGTGTCTGGTTGACCACTGTCAGAACACAGAACATTCCACTAGATGGCTACAGCCTGATCTGGAATGGTTCGGTCTCAGCATGCTTTTTGGAATAATGAGGTTAGGGTAGTGATATTCCTTGCTAAGCAAAATATAATAATTTGATGAATTAGAACTACTACTCCAGATCACACCATGACCATCTAGCTGAACACCTATTAATAATTCTTCCAGAATTCCTACACCTGGTACTCTAAACATGATGTAGTGGGTAGAAGTCACTGAGATATCTATTTATATACCACTTGATCATAAAAAAGCTCTCAAAGTGGTTTACAAAGTCTGTGTGTTTGTGTGCATTTGTGCAATTCGTTATTACTGAACATTACAATATGCTGAAGCAGTAAATCTCACAAGCTACCCATGAGCTCTCTAGCTGGTTGTTTTTACTTTGCATAATAGAATATCATGGCTGTAACATCTGTGGTCCTGTCTAATAGTGATCTTGGCACCAAAAGGAATGTAGCGAAAACAGGACCACTGAGAAACAAAAGGGAAGGGTCAGCATCCTCAGTGGAACTCCAAGGTCATCAAAAGTGAAAACAAAATTATTTCAGGAAATTATTATTATTATTATTATTATTATTATTATTATTATTATTATTATTATTACCCCACCCATCCAGCTGGGACACCCCAGCGACTCTGTGAATCTTACAGCATATATAAAAACATAGTAAACACCAATGAAACTGAATGATCATTCAGGATAGATGAAGGAAAGTAATTCAGGAAGCAGCAATGGTCACCAATGTGGATAGCTTTAAAAAAGGATTAGACAAATTTATGAAGGACAATGCCATCAATGGCTACTGGTCATGATGGCCCAATTCTACCTCCATGGTGGGAGGCAGTATGCTTCTGAATACCAGTTGCTGGAATCCACAGCAGAGAAGAGTGCTCTTGTGCTCAGGTCCAGTGGTCACAGAAAGCTAACTGCCTCTTGCTATTTTCAAGGTGGGGGTGGAAAGATGGTGAGCTAGAAGAGTGAGAATACAATGGAGTTTACAGGAAGAGGAGATGGCTAAGTCGAATAGTGAAGCACTCCTTATTGTAACATTCCTTTCTCTTCCATTAATGTTTACAGAAATAGTTAGACCTATCTGAGAGTCGCTAAGAATAGAATGGGTAAGGAAGAGGAACATCAGTCTACCAGCCCACATTTCCTGAAAAAGGGCTGGGGGTGGAAAACTTATTCAAATGGTGGGTGGGGTGAAACCAAGGACTAGGATGGATTTTAGACAGACATAAAAAGAGGAGAGGCGTTCCCCTTTAAGATAAGCCTTTAAACAACACAGCATCCATAGATACAATTAAGTACCAGATAGACAAAGGGATACATTCAGAGCACTCCTTGTGTCTATAAAAGGAGTCCGGAGATGCAGTCTCTGGTGGTGGAGCTGCTGCTAAATAAAAGAGGTGTGAGAGGACACAAAGCTGATTGTGCTTTCTTCATACTAATCAATGGATGATAACTTCTCCTTATAATCTCCTACAATCTCCTTTTGTAGCAGCTCTGAAGACGCTTATTACATTGCATTTTGCAAAGTGGTCTACTTTTTAGGAAGACTGATAGTTGGTGATTTCAGGTGCATGTGTCTATATAAAATGTGGGGAAATGGGCAGTATATTTTAGAGGAGCTGATAAGATGGGGCAGGATCATAGCACAGAGGCAAAGCATCTGCTTTGTATTTAGAACATCACAGATCCAGTGCCCAACATGTGAATTTTCTTGTGTCTAAAACCCTGAAGAAACACTGCCAGTTACTGCAGACTATAACTGAGCTAAATGGACCAATGATTAATATAAGGCACCTTGCTGTCTTCCTGAAAGGGGTGGGCGTGGGAGGTAGGGGTGTAAATCAGAAAGACATGCAACCTACAGCCCTTTGGATTACAGTTCCCATCAGTCTCAGCCATTGTGGTCTGAAGGGCTACAGGTTCCCTATCCCTTGGGCAGTTGTTGCTGAGTAAGATGGAGCAACAGTCTGACTCACTATATTCCTATGATAACATATGATCCGCTATGACTGTAGTCTCAGGACACAGTCAAGAATAGCGGAAACTGAGAAAAGGATGCTCCTCTTCACTGATTTAAGACTCTGATGGAAGTATCTTATTACCATCTTCTTTCTCACTTCCCAATTTTCACAGTGATATGCAAGAAGTGGATGATGGAGGCAAACCAGACAAGGGTGACCGAATTTATACTGCTGGGCCTCTCTGAAACCTGGGAAGTCCAACTTTTCATATTTCTCTTCTTCCTCGTCCTCTACGTGGCTAGTGTCTTCACCAACATTCTTATCCTCTCAGCAATTTTCAGCGATCACCACCTTTCAGATTCACCTATGTTTTTTCTGCTGGGTCAACTGGCTTTCCTGGACCTCTGCTTGCCCTCTTTTGCCATTCCAAATTTCTTTGATTTCCTTTCCGAACACCATGTCATTTCCTTCCATGGCTGCATGGCACAAATATTCTTTCTCCATCTCTTTGCAGGCAGTGAGATGCTCCTGCTGATAGCCATGGCCTATGACCGGTATGTGGCCATTGCCCATCCTCTCCGTTATGCCTCACTCATGAGCCGGCACCATTGTGTGGGGCTTGGGCTTGCTTCCTGGGCCGGTGGGTTCCTCCATGCCACTGTGCAACTGGGTTTCATCATTAATGCGCCTTTTTGTGGACCCAATCAAGTGGACAGCTTCTTCTGTGACCTCCCCTTGGTCATCAAGTTGGCCTGCACTGACACCTACCCCCTGGAAGTCATGATGGTCACCAACAGTGGCATTATGTCACTGGTGTGTTTCATTGGCCTGCTTCTCTCCTATGGTTTCATTCTCTACACAATCCACTCCAGGAGCGCCTCTGAAAGGAGCACCAAGGCTGCCTCCACATGTACCTCTCACCTGATTGTGGTCACCATGTACTTTGGGCCAATTATGTTTATTTACCTCTGTCCATCCACCATGCTCATGATTGATAAAGTGCTCGACATTGTTTCCCTTTTTGTCACCCCTTTGCTGAACCCAACTATCTATGCTTTGAAGAACAAGGAGATGAAGGCTGCCCTTGGAAGTCTGTTGTCTAGGCTTTCCGGACAGGTTTCCACTCAGAGCCATCCCCACCATTAAGCAGCTTGATATGGCCTCCTCTAGCACTGGATTTAAGGCTGTCACTATGGAGTCTCAAATCACTAGTTACTTAATTACTTGGGCAAACAGAGGGGTGGATAAGTCCTAAGCAGTAAACAGTGGACTTTCTTGGAGAAAGCTGTGGGGCAAACAGAAAAACACTAGGACCAGTGCTTAGCCCAGAGACAACTCACATACACATAACAGCAAGATAGTTGCAACGCCCAAGTTAGGTCATTGTATTCTTTCCTATTTTCTTGGGGTTTCAGTAGCTTAGGGTTATGCTCCATCATTTTGTTTTCTACTTTAAAACAACTCTTTTTCTTTTTCTTTAGATTAAGCTTTGCGAATGTATTATTATTAAAATGAACCCATTATTGTCTTGCAACACATTGATTGCATTGTAGTAACTTAAATCTCAATTTTCCAAAACGACACTTTAAAAAGTTCAATTTTTAAATTGTGTTGTGAATTTCTGGCATTTGTATTTGACTCACACAAAAGTTCTACCTCTCACACATGCCTGTTTTGAGGTTCATGGATGCATGTTCATAGAGGCACATGTAATAATGGTGGCAGCTGGGAAATAGTTTAGCCACAAATCATCTTGCTAATCTTGTTAACCCACTTAATATCTTCATAGAATCATAGAGTTGGAAGAGACCACAAGGGCCATCGAGTCCAACCCCCTGCCATGCAGGAAACACCATCAGAGCACTCCTGACATATGGTTGTCAAGCCTCTGCTTAAAGACCTCCAAAGAAGGAGACTCCACCACACTCCTTGGCAGCAAATTCCATTGTTGAACAGCTCTTACTGTCAGGAAGTTCTTCCTAATGTTTAGGTGGAATCTTCTTTCTTGTAGTTTGGATCCATTGCTCCGTGTCCACTTCTCTGGAGCAGCAGAAAACAACCTTTCTCCCTCCTCTCCCTCCCTCCTTTTATATATTTGAACGTGGCTATCATATCACCCCTTAACCTCCTCTTCTCCAGGCTAAACATGCCCAGCTCCCTTAGCCGTTCCTCATAAGGCATCGTTTCCAGGCCTTTGACCATTTTGGTTGCCCTCCTCTGGACACGTTCCAGTTTGTCAGTGTCCTTCTTGAACTGTGGTGCCCAGAACTGGACACAGTACTCCAGGTGAGGTCTGACCAGAGCAGAATACAGTGGCACTATTACTTCCCTTGATCTAGATGCTATACTCCTATCTTGCTCTTCCTTTCCTCTTGATTGGTATAGCTGGACATTATTCAGTTGCTGGAGGTGGTGGAATCACACATTCAAAAAAGGGGTAGAAAATCAAATCCTCTTTATTCCCATCTTTTGTTCTCCCTTGCCTTCTAACCAGGAAACCAAACCAGAAGTCAAATCAACATGCAATACACCCCTGAGGACAGCTGTGTACCTTAGTGACAAAGTATTGCTTCTTTTGCTAGCTCCCTTGAAGCAGAAAAAGCACCAGCTAATGCATTTCAAAAAGAATGAGCAATTAATCTCTCTCTCTCTCTCTCTCTCTCTCTCACACACACACACACACACTTCACTAACTCTTGATTTGCTCTTCATCCTGCCTTTTAAGCAGAGATCTCATCCACACAGGTATCTCATCCTGTCACCACTCATAGGCAGCAGATGGAATGAGAACAAAGTTATCCATACTGATTCTGAGCTTTACAGAATAAGTTGCTGCAGAAAACCTCAAGGAATATCTGCTGGGATTTGCAGGTGGGTGAAAAAAAATAGTTGAGGGTGTATTAGATTTTTCCAACAGGCAGGTGCGAAACTCTGGGGCAAGTGACATTTTGGAGACTGCTCCAAGGAGCTGTCCAGCAGTTTCCATCTGCTAATCTTCCCTTTCCCCCTCTCTAACTCCAGCGCTCCAAATGCCTTTTGGTGACTAGAATACTGATGGACACGGGTGTATTCTCAGAACTGGTCAGCATTGTAAGGATGCAATTGTCTATCAAGAACCTGGGGACTATATTTACTACCTTCAGTTTTGGAGGTGGTGTGGCTCTAAATGCTGGGGGGACAGCAGGAAAGGGCTATTGCACCCATGTTCTTTTTATGGGTTTACCATAGGCATCTGGTCTAACCACTGTCAGAAGGCTCAACCACATGGCCAGAGCCTGATCTGGAATAGATCATTCCCAGCACGTTGTTGGAATACCGAGGTTAGAGAAGTTGTGTTCCTTGCTAAGGAAAAACTTAAGAACTTGAGAAATCCAGTCTACCATTCCACATCAGACTCTGACCATCTAGCTGAGGACTCAGTCTCTTGACAGTGCCTACCCAGATTCTTATCACAAGGGAATCACAAGGGAATCACAAAATAGTGATAGTGGCATATGGTCTGTTAATCATTCTGCCACTGGTGTTTTCCCCCCTGCCTCGAGCATAGAGATTTATCACCCGGACCTGTGACTAGAAATGTGGCACAAAAGAAAGTCTGGATGAACTCTCTGCAAACACAGTGCTACAATCCACTTTTTGTCACACACACCCTGGTAGGGAAGGAGCAGCTGCTGGAACCTGCTGTGAAAGGACACAGAGTACCTCCAGCTTTCTTTTCTACAGTGTCCTCTGGAGGGTAAGTTCTTCTTAGAATCTCCCCTAATTTCCTTCTACAGTAACTCTGAGGAACTCCAAACAGCTGTGCTCCAAGCACCTCACATTGCATATTGGAATATGAACTGATTCTTAGGAAGAGGAATAGTTGGTGAGCATACAAAACTTTAGGCAGAAGGATAGCATATTTTAGAGGAGTTGATGAGATGTGGAAGGGGACGGCATCTGCTTTGTGTGCATCAAGTCTCAGGTTCAATCCCCCGCATTTCATTAATAATAATAATAATAATAATAATAATAATAATAATAATAATAATTTATTTATACCCCGTCTATCTGGCTGGGTTTCCCCAGCCACTCTGGTCAGCTTCCAACAGAATATCAAAATACAATAGTGTATTAAACATTAAAAGCTTCCCTAAACAGGGCTGCCTTCAGATGTCTTCTAAAAGTCTGGTAGCTGTTTATCTCTTTGACATCTGATGGGGGGGCATTCCACAGGGCGGGCACCACTACTGAGAAGTCCCTCTGCCTGGTCCCCTGTAACTTGGCTTCTTGCAGCGAGGGAACCACCAGAAGGCCCTTGGCACTGGACCTCAGTGTCCGGGCAGAACAATGGGGGTGGTGACGCTCCTTCAGGTATACTGGACCGAGGGTTGCGGATTTTCTCCTCTCTGAAACCCTGACTGAGCTAAATTGATCGATGGTCTGACACAGTATAAGGAGCTTCCTATCTTGCTAAAACACACACACACAAGAACTGTACTAGTTTTCGGAAGAAATAATAAAATCACTTTTTTCATTTGCTAATGAACATGCATACCAGCAACTTTTGTCAGGAGAATTTCACAGTTTTGTGTTCAGAGAAAATAATTCCATAATTAACTTAGATAACTCAAAATAAAGAAAATAACTCAAAAGAAAATAATTTTAAAAGAAAAAAAGGAAGAGCGGCAAAAAAATCTGTTGAGAATTTACTTCACTCCTGAAACTCCATTCAGTTAGTTAGTTTGTTATTGCTGTATCTCAGTTTAGGTTTTTGTGTTTACGTTTTGCAATTCGACTCCTTTTTGAACTTGCATCTATTTCTTTTGTTCATCTACTTTCTGCTACATTATTTCCAGATTCTTCAAATATTGATTTGACATACATCTTTTTTTGCTCCATTAAAGTTACAAGACCTGGTACAGAGTGCCTTCTCATATTTCCCCTGCGTACACTAATGTCTAGCCTCTTTGAATCCATAAGCATTCTGAATAGATTTTATGGCGTTCCATTCTCCATCCCAATATACAATTAGCTTAAAAGCTATGCCCCATTTGTACTTGATCTCTTACTGTTTGAGTAGAGATGTTTACAAAAATTCAATTCCCTTCTTTTATTCAAAACATGAGGGAGTATGATTGCAAGTCTCTCAATATGGTCCCCATTTAGAAGCTCTTTCTTTCTTACCCAGTCCCTAAAACTAGTGGGTTCTTCGACACATAGACTGATGAACTTAAGCAAACTGTACCTCAGATTGTTTGGCCTTTTTTGTGGCATATTTGATTTCCTTGTCACTCCAACTCTGATTCAATATAAAGCAGCTTCCTATCATCCTAAAAAACAATAGCCCTGTGTCTAAATCAAGGATAGGGAACCTTTGATCATTTAGATAATTGGTGGGGGTAGTGGTGGGTTAGGGTGTGTACAAAAGTTTGGGCAGGAGGGCAGCATATCTTAGTTGAGTTGATAAAATGGAGAGGGGGTTCAGAGCATCTGTTTACATTCAGTTAGTGTGGTTCGATTCCTGGCATCTCCAGCTAAGTTTGTGAATTTATTGTGTCTAAAACATGGAAAAGCAGCTATCAGTCAGTGTAGACTATATTGAGCAGGACTGCCAACTTGAATAAAATATTGCAGATGCCCAGGTAAGCCCCATCTTGCATAAGTGCTCACAAAACACTTGAATGGCAATTTCCATCAACTTTGTGGGAGCATGGCCCCCTCAAATATTTTATTGTGGGGGCTGAAGCCCCCACAGCCCCCAAAAGTGAGCTTCTATGGTGGTGAGTAAAATAGACTGGAAGTCTCCCTCAATGAAAGGCAGGTGTGTGTGTGTGTGTGTGTGTGTGTGTGTGTGTGTGTGTAGGAAAGGGAACAAGACCTTCAGATTTCCCATCTCCACTGCAAACATTAGTGAGCTAGTTGGAGCAATGGCTTTGCTCCGTATAAGTCACCTTCAGGCGTTCCTATGAGCAATGTATAATTCACTGGAGTCTCAGGACCTAGTCAAGAAGAAGCTGCAATGAGGTGGTGGGATGTCACGGGTGACGAAATGTGGATATTGTTTGGATTTATTTTATATTTAATATATGTCAAAGTATGGATTGGAATATGTAACTGTCTAACAAAAGAATATCAAATAAAAACGAATAATAAAAAAGCATAATGGCAGATAACACAAAGATGCACTTTTTGCTGATTTCACCAAAGACTGTGATGGAAGCATCTCATTACTGTCTCCTTTCTCCCTTTCCAATATTCACAGTGATATGCAAAAAAAAGAATGCTGGATGTAAATCGGACAATGGTGAGTGAGTTTGTCTTGCTTGGCCTTTCTGAATCCTGGGCAATCCAACTCTTCTTATTTGTCTTCCTCCTCCTCCTCTACATGGCCATTGTCTTCAGCAACACTCTCATTTTCTCAGCCATTTTCTGGGATCACCGTCTCTCAGATTCACCCATGTTCTTTCTGCTGGGTCACTTGGCATTCCTGGACCTCTGCCTGTCCTCCTTTGCCATCCCAAGATATCTCTTGGATTTCGTTGCCCAACATCAGATCATCTCCTTCCAGGGCTGCATGGCACAAATCTTCTTTCTCCATGTGTTTGTAGGAAGTGAGATGCTCCTGCTGGTAGCCATGGCAATTGACCGGTATGTGGCCATTTCCCATCCCCTCCGTTATGCCTCACTTATGAGCCGGCCTCATTGCATGGCACTTCTCCTTGCTTCATGGGCTGGTGGGCTCCTCCATGGCACTGTGCAATTGGGTTTCATTATTAATGTGCCTTTCTGTGGGCCCAATCAAGTGGACAGTTTCTTCTGTGACCTCCCATTGGTCATCAAGTTGGCTTGCATTGACACAAATCCCTTGGAGGTCATGATGGTCACCAATAGTGGAATTTTGTCACTAGTTTCTTTTATTGGCCTGCTCATCTCATATGGATTCATCCTCTACACAATCCACTCCAGGGGTCCCTCTGAAGGGACCACCAAGGCTGCGTCCACATGCACCTCTCACCTCATTGTGGTCACCATGTACTTTGGGCCCTGTTTGTTTATTTACCTGCGTCCATCAGCCCGGTTCATGATTGATAAAGTGCTTTCTGTCTTCTATACCTGTGTCACCCCCTTGCTAAACCCAACCATCTATGCTTTGAAGAACAAGGAGATAAAGGCTGCCATTAGAAGCCTTTCAGCAAGGCTTTCTGGGCAGGTTTCCACTCAGGGACGTCCCCAACATTAGACAACATGAGGCGGCCACCTCTAGCAGCTGATTATGGCTGTCACAGAATAATAGCAAATGGTCAGTTATTTAATTTGCATTTATACGTGGTGGAAAAAGTTAATGAGGAGAAATTTTCCCCGTCTCCTGATTGTATAACCCAGGCTGATCCAATGGAGTTGAAATATTGCACATTCTTGAACAATAGACTTTGCTGTCACAAGGGATTGTCAGCGGTTTGGATGAAGACCAGTCCAAACTGGATCATGCAAAGCTTGGAACAAGTCAAGTGAAGACAAGCACAGATTGTCCCATTTAGAGATGGGCCACGTGGAGTGATCCAGAGTTTTGAATGGTTGAGTGGTGGGTGGGAAGGCTGTCAGGGTCTATTTCACCACCATGTTCCCTGCAGAAACCTCTGCTCAGCAGTTGGTTAGGGCAGGGTTTGATCCTGCTGGTTCCAGGTTGCTCCTATGCAAGCAGCACCCATCAGGATTCAATTTCTATTCTCAGTTGGGGGTGGAGGACACATCATCTCCTTTTTTAATATATGAAATTACACAAAAATATTACAAATCAAACTTTGATTGTTGTGCACAGATTTCATTTTTAGAATATGTGTGTGTTATGCTATAATATCATTCTCCCTTTATTCAAAAACAATTGCCTCTCCATATTCAGGGAGAGTGTTCTGTCTAAAGAGCCACAGGTTCCCTAAACCTGCAATTGCCAGTATTATTCATTCATCCTTCACCCTATTAAATACAGTTTAAAACAACATTAGACAATCTTTCAGGTTTCTGGGTCCCAGTTTGTACAGAGCTTTAGGCACCAGTGGCTGGTGAAGTAATTTGGGTAATGGGGGCAGAAAATGGCACAAATATGAGGGCTTTGCACAGTTCCACCACCCTCAACCTGGGGTGAACAGCCAGGACTCAAGGCAATTTTGGGTACAGGTAGAGCTAATGGGGTACCCAGAATACATTGCTGGTTTGGTACTGGGTGATGCACTACTTCACCCAGTGCTTGAAGACTGAGATTCTACCCAATGGTTTAACCACCAAAGGTTTTGATGTTTTGCTATTAGGGAGCCTAAAACTCCAGGCAAGACAATTTGTCTACAAGCAAATTCCTTCCAAGATCCGAATACGGCAACCTTTATCAACCATGACAAGGTCAGCAGGTACAAAAAAAATGAAGTCGTTAGATGGAATGACGCTTAGGGAGAAAAGCTATGTTAGATCATGACCTGAAAAGGAAAATACATTTTACAAGCATGATAATTAATTGACCCAAATTGAGAGTGGAAATAATAAAGGAGGGTGGGAGGGTATCGCTCTTCACCCAGCCGTACTGCAAGAGCCTCCTGCAAATGCCCTTTTAAGCGTCACTGCCAGGCCAGACGAGACAGCAGCCAATAGCCACAGCCAGCAAGGCATTGCACTCCAGGAGGCACCACTGACTGGGCCATTTATGGTGCCTTTTGGGTTGGAAAGACCCCTCCCTTTTGAGATCCACCGGCCAAGAAGAATTCCCCTCCAAAGGCCAGCATATGTGTGTGCCTAGGCCATCAGGGAAGGAGGCTGAGAGTGAGGTTATGAAACTGTCAACCAGTGGGAAAATGGTGAGCAGCCATTATACTCATGCCACATGGCTGATGTGGATCCAGGTCCACCCAACCAAATTCCAAGATGCTGAAAACACCGTACTACATTTTGAAGTCTCCATTTTTTACGAGGTCTTCTATTCTGAACTTCAAACTTAAAAATTCACCAATACACCACTGGTCCCTTATTATCTGCTGAAAGGGAATTAAACACAACAGTTCTGAATCTGTCACAAACACATTTTCTTCTGCAATTCCACAGGGGTTCACAAGCATTGAATAAATAACTGAATTCCAGCTTGGTTATTAACAGGGCTATAATTAAATCTGCTGCTTCTCAAAAAACCCTGTGGACTTTCAGTGGCCACTTGCAGAAGTAACATAAAAGATACCAAAATTAACCAGAATAATTTAAATAGGGTGTGGGATCCACAAGTCTGATCATTCATACTCCCAGATTGCATCGTCTCAGGAAACGTTACTACCATTCAAATGATACAATTTTATCCTGGAGAAGTCAATTATAATATTGCTAGAGAAATCATGGGTTCCGTGTAGAACAAAGAGTTGTTTTTTTAGTGAGAATGGTGGTTTTAGTGTTCTTGCTGCTGGAACTGATTTCTTATAATGTATGTGAGGCTCATATAGAAAAATGCATGCTCCAAGGTCCACACAATCCACTTCACACGTATCATCAGCCAGGAGATTTCATCATTGGTGGCATTGTTTTCCATGGTGCCTTCATCTCCTCTCCAGCAGCATTCACTGAGGAACCCCCACCAGCACTGCCTGAAGAGCTCGTGTAAGAACTAAGCCACTCTTCTATTACAGCAGAGAAACGATCAAACCTAGAGTCACAGCCTGAGAGTAATGACTAAGGCTGCAAACCTCTACCCATTTACCTAAGAATAACAACTTTGCAAATCAGTGGGACATAGGCTGATGTAAAAATCTATAAGAATGTCTTGGGAATTAAGAGAATACTGAAGAAGCTCCCATTTCTCAATAGGAAAAATAAATATAAATGTTTTGAAATGTATGAATGTTTATGTGTCTGGGAGAACCATTTGATCAGCTAATTTTTATAGACCTTATCTGAACTAGAGTATTAGTAAGAATGTATTTTTGAAAAACCTGTTCTGAAGCTGAATATCCTTATGCTTTTATTTTCTGAAATTGGACTAAGGTTTGTTTCAGCACTGAAAGGTGCTTATTATGAAGTATAGAATTTAGTGAATTCCAACGACTATCACTGACTCATGAAAGTCACTGCAGGGAGAGACCAGAGAGACCATAGACTTTGTAAGTGTCAGAAAAAGACCTCAGACATGTAAGGGAAGTCGTCCCATGGGCCCCACATTAGCAACCCCTACTCTAGATACTATTAACCTTAAAAGATTGGTACAAAAGTAACAACATGAATTTCAATAGGGACAAATGCAATCTAAGATGATGAACAATTGACTTGCCAGTAGTACATGACAAAAAACTCAATGGATCTGCATCAACAGAAGTATAGTGTCCTGATTAAAGTAAGTAATAGTACACTCTGTTCTGCCTTGGTCGCCTGGAGTACTGTGTCCAGTTCTGATCACCACAATTTAAGAAGGATATTGGCAAACGGGAACATGTGCCGAGGAGGGCAACAAAGATGGTCTGGAAACCAAGTCAAGTCTTATGAGGAACAGATAATGGAGTTTGGTATGTTTAGCTATGATGAGAATGAGGGAGGAATGATAGACATTTTCATATATCTCAAGGGCTGTCACCAGGAACACACTTGTTTTCTCTTGCTCTGGAGGTTAGAACTCAAATTAGCTTCTTCAAGTTACAAGAGAGGAGATTTCAACTAAACATCAGGAAGAAGTTTTCATTGATAAGAGCTGTTGAATAGTAGAATGGACTGTGAGTTAATCCGAATGAACACAATATAATTAATTGCTGTGCTGTTATGTAAAATGATAGATCTGCTGAAGTTCCTGTTGATACAGTTTGCAACTCTCATTCTAGGGTGGTGCCTAAGATTTACCAGCACATCGTGGCCTTGGCATTTGCAGTCAAGGAGATCAACAAAGACCCTCACATCTTACCCAATATCACCTTGGGCTTCCACTTATATGACAGCTATAACAATGCAAGGAGCACATATCTAACCACACTGCTGCTTTTATCCATGGTGAAGAAATTTGTCCCTAACTATATATGTGATGTTGAAAATAATCTGACTGGGGTCATTGGAGGACTTGATTCCGAAATTTCCTTTTATGTGGCCACTGTTTTGGATATCTTTAAGATTCCACAGGTAGGACACTCATGTACAATAACTTTATTAGCTTGCATAGAGGAAGAGGCAGGTTCCTCGGAATCAATTCCGGGTGAAGATGAAATTGGAAGGACAACCATGTACACCACCTTGAGATCTTTAGAAAATAAAGGCGGTACATAATTATAATATAAACAACCAAACATCAATAAGGGGAAATGTGCAATACCAGAAAAAAAAGGTCACATCCCCCCCTCCCCGTCTTACACACACATCTAAAACACTGTTATCCCAAAGGCCAGTGATGGGGAAGTGGGCTTCTCCCTCACCAGCTGCTTTTTGGTTATGTAGTACTTTCTGCTTAGTTAGGAGGGTATTTGAATTGAATAAGTGGGGTAAAGGGGAAATTGCTTACAGGATAAAAGCTGACAGGTGGGTGCCAGTAGTAAAATTAGTGGTCAGGGCATCTCAAAAAAGCTGCTGGGGAAGAGGGGGGAAATTGCTTATAGCTAAAACAACTGACAGGTAGGTTCCAGTACCATTATTATTATTCTTTATTGCACCAAAAACAAAGAAGTTATGGAAAATTGAAGATACAATTCAGTTCTGCAGAAAAACAGTAATAATAAAAAGCAGCTGAGTTACAAGTGAAATAAATGTTCATAAATAAAGTCTGAGAAGAATCAGCAGAGTTTTGCTGTGTGATGGGGCATGTGCATCATGAAGAAGAAAGGAGCACCAGAGAAGAAATATGTATCTGATCCAACTTGCAATTTTGACAAAGTCAGATAATGTCTAGGTAATCTGCTGCTTGGGGAATGGTATGTTCCCCATTCAGTTTTATGCATTATACAAGACCTTGCCAAATTTTGCAAAAACTCAAAAAATGTTTGGTTTTTTAAAAAGTAAAATAGACACAATGCCCTGCTCCAGTCATCAAAGTGTTAACAAATTTTCCAAAACTAAAGCAGTCAAAGTCCCCTGTGAAAGGTCATCAAGTCAAAGGTTTAAAATGAGAAAAGGGAGATGATCCCAGGTTTCAGCCCATCTGCATGTGTGTCTTTTGTAAAACTGAGAGAGAGGCAAACAAACCTTGAAACGTTGGCAAAGGGCATATTTGACTAACAGGGTTCAGCACATAATGTATATGAATACTGTGAAAGGAATCTACTTTGTCTCTTCTATTCTTCTATTTACTTTTTAGCTCATTTATGGCTCTGCTCCAGTGATGAATGATAAAAGCCCAGGGCTTCCCTTCTACCAGATGGCAGCCTCGGAAGCCCTTCAGTATGAGGGAATTCTCTCTTTGCTTCTGCATTTCAGGTGGACATGGATTGGAGTCATTGCAATGGACAATGAAAACGGAGAAAGATTTGTGCAAACCATTTTCCCAATGTTTACCAAGAGTGGTGTGTGTTTTGCATTCCTAGAAAGAATCCCTGATTTTAGTTTTATTTCTGAAATTAATGGCATGCTACAACAGGGGGCAATTATAAACCATAAAATTCTTAGCAGCAAAGCTAATGTTATGGTGGCAAATGGAGAATCTTATTCCATGGCAACTTTTAGATGGCTTCCATACCTATCAGAACAGGATGACATGATAAACAATATAAAAAGCAAAGTATGGATAACAACTGCCCAGATTGAGTTTGCTTCATTTGTCTTTCAAAGGAACTGGGATTCAAGAGTATTCAATGGTTATATAGCCTTTGAAATTCACTTTAGAAACCCACCAGGATTTTATCAGTATGTTCTGCACAGAAACCCTTCCAGCACACATGGGGATGGTTTTATCAGGGACTTCTGGCAACAGGCCTTTGAATGTGTATTCCCAGATATGACCACAGACAAGGTGGAGGGGAATATTTGCACTGGAGAAGAGAAGCTGGAGAGCCTTCCTGGATCATTTTTTGAAATGAGCATGACAGGCCACAGTTACAGCATCCACAATGCTGTCTACGCCATGGCCCATGCTTTACATGCCATGTTGGCATCCAGACTCAGGCACAGAGGAATGGCGTACAGAGGGAGAGGGAAGAATCAGAATCTACGGTTTTGGCAGGTAATAGGCTGAACATCCTCATCTGGAAGAGACCTGTTATTCTCTGATAAAGTATAGGTTTCCAAATGTTGCTCATTGCTCTCAGACAAAAAAGGTTTTGTATGACAGAAGTTGGGAGGTCACTGAGATGCCACTGGATTCACAGATAACAAGCAGTAGTCATGGCCGAGAGAGATGTTCAGCATTCTCTCTATCCCATATACACCAAATCCTCCCTCAGAGCCGGTGGTCACACACCACTATTGTGTCTCCTGAGATGAAGAGGGACAGAGGGAAAGTGGTGTGGGGCAGGGGAGATAAAGAAAGGGATGTGGAAGAGAGAAAATTGGTGGTCTCTCCATCCTTGGACCTGACTCTACTCACAGTTGACTGTATCACCACCCACCTCTTGCTCTAGGTCCTCTCCACAGGAAAAAAGATACCTCAGTCTTGTATTAGAACTGCAGTCTTTTCCAAACAATTGCCTCTTCTGTATTCAATCTAGCTCCATCACTTTCTGAGAAGTATCTCATTTAACAATACTGCAGGAGATGTGGTCTTCATAAACCAGAATGGAGAGGCAGCATGTAGCTTGGATATTGTCAATTGCATTATATTCTCCAACCAAAGTTTGCACAGAGTGAGAGTTGGGAGGATAAATCCACAGGCTCCTCAAGGCCAATCATTCATCCTTGATGAAGATGCCATAACATGGCACAGTTGGTTTAATCAGGTAAGGCCAAATTGTTATATAATTCCAAGGTGATTCAGTCTTGCATAAGCAGTGATCATTCACCTGCATGTCTACTCACTGTCTTTTAAACTGCAAGTTACTATGTAGAACATGGCAAATGCATCCAAGTACTATATTAAGAGCCAAAAGCTTGCTGCTAGAAGCCACTACAGGAGTAAAGGAAAGTATTTTATTAAGGATGATACAAAACAGAACATAGAGCGCCTTCATGTGAATATGGGTGCTTTGATCTAGGTCAAATACCAGTTTTTCTATGAAAAGGCCTGGAGATAGGAGTGCAGGGTTTTTTCCCAACCAATCATGGCCTTTGCATTTATTTCGCCTGCACAAGAGGTTGTACGTGATGAAAGACCAGGAAACTATGAAGTGGATGATCTGTTTGATCTTGAAGCAATCTTACATCAGAGAGTGCACATAAGTGGTTAGTTGGAGTATCTAATGGGTTTTCCTTTCCTCTGGAAGACTGCAATGTGAATTTTAAGTAAAAATAGAAATCTATATTAATATAAACATAAGAATTAGGATATCTTTACATTTACAAAATACTGATTTTATACTGAGTTAAAGAGGATGCATTAATAGATAACCCCCAAGATTTCACCTTTCTTGCTAAAAGGTGGAGGAATGAGCTGGTTGGGAAAGGGAGGTATAATAATACCAGAGGAAGAAACTGGTAACTGACAGCAGCAGGTGCAGGAGACCGCTAGTCTTCTAAGTTCATAAGTGGAAGCAGGAGAAGTGGTGAAGATTGAGAGAGTGAAGGAGAGAGCTGAGAAGAAAGGTGTAAAGAGCACGTGCCTGGGCATTAGGAATGGATACATTAGTCTTTAAAAATGAGTTATCTTCTTAAAGTTTTAAAAAGAGTTACCTTCTGGTTTTTCATTTATGGTATAGACTCGGCCTCTTTCTGTTTGTACTGAGAGATGTCTTCCAGGATCCAGCAAGAAAGTGAAGGAGGGACAGCCCCCTTGCTGCTACGATTGCATCCCATGTGCAGAGGGGAAGATTGCAAACCAGGATGGTAAGAGAAATAAATAGATTAAATAGATCCAGACTCAGCAGTAATAATTGAAAGGTGTTGTAAGGATAGCTGAGTTTATGTTTCAAAATGGATAATCTACTGTATGCATTATCCTGCCTCTTTGTGATCATTGATTTTCAGTGGTACCTCAGGTTACATACGCTTCAGGTTACATACAAGTCAGGTTACACACTTCGCTAACCCAGAAATAGTGTTTCAGGTTAAGAACTTTGCTTCAGGATAAGAACAGAAATTGGGCTCTGGCAGCGTGGCAGCAGCAGGAGGCCCCATTAGCTAAAGTGGTGCTTCAGATTAAGAACAGTTTCAGGTTAAGAACGGACCTCAGGAACGAATTAAGTACTTAACCTGAGATACCACTGTAGTTTAAATATGCCAATCAAATGACAATGACTATGCATTGAGAGTAATTGGATCGTATGTGGTTCAAATCATATCTAGAGGGGGCCTTGTCACTCCTTCTGACTTACACAGGCTGCATCATTCAGATGTCAATGGCCCTGGCTCTGGAACTACATAGCTCTGAACCAATTAAAATCAGTAATACCACTTTTCAGAGCACCAGACAGTACTAGATATGTGTTTTGATTTAAAGAGAGCTCTTTTCTTCCCAGACAGAAAGTAAACATTTCAGAAAGTTGACATGATATGAGCTAATTTCTTTATTTCCCCCCAGATATGAATAACTGCCATAAATGCCCAGACAAAGACTATCCAAGCAGAAACCGGGATGCATGTCTACCGAAGGATATCAGCTTCTTGTCTTATGAAGAACCTTTGGGCATCAGTTTAGCCTGCTTCTCTCTTTTCCTTTCCCTGATCACAGCTCTGGTACTAGGTACATTTATGAAACACCATGACACACCCATTGTCATTGCAAACAACCGAAACCTCACTTACACTCTCCTCATCTCTCTCCTGCTCTGCTTCCTGTGTGCATTGCTTTTCATTGGCCGACCTGAGAAGCTGACATGCCTCTTCCGACAAACAGCTTTTGGCATCATCTTCTCAACCGCTGTTTCTTGCGTCCTAGCAAAAACCTTCACGGTGGTTTTGGCCTTCATGGCTACAAAACCAGAATCCAGGATGAGGAAATGGGTGGGGAAAGGACTAGGCCACTCCATTCTCCTTTCCTGCTCCATAGTTCAAGCAGGCATATGTACTGTGTGGCTGGCAACCTCTCCCCCATACCCAGATGTGGACATGCACTCAATGACTGAAGAAATGATACTAGAATGTAATGAAGGGTCTGTGACAATGTTTTACTGTGTCCTCATCTACATGAGCTGCCTGGCAACTTTAAGTTTTGCTGTGGCTTTCTTCGCCAGGAAGTTACCAGACAGTTTCAACGAAGCCAAGTTTATCACTTTCAGCATGTTGGTCTTCTGCAGTGTTTGGCTGTCCTTTATTCCTTCCTACCTGAGCACCAAGGGAAAATACATGGTAGCTGTGGAGATCTTCTCCATCTTAGCCTCCGGTGGTGGGTTGCTGGGTTGCATCTTTTCCCCAAAATGTTACATAATCGTTATGAGGCCTGAGCTGAACAATAGAGAACAGCTAATAAGGAAGAAAAATTAAAGAAATAATAAACCTGTCCTTTGCTGTATTTTGTGCTTTTCTCTGTACAGAATATAATTTTTTCTAGACTCCAAATTTTCATAGCTGAAAATTCATTTGTAAAATTGACTTATTTGCTTTAAGGAAAACAATGATCCCTTTACACATACATTATTCTGTTGTAGCATGTGTTGAGAAGAAGACTCAGAGCAATTCTTGTCAAAATATACATTCATACATTATTCTGTAGTAGCATGTGTTGAGAAGAAGACTCAGAGCAATTCTTGTCGATATATGCATGTAAGCAAATCTGTATCTGGCCTTAAATCTTTCTTTTTTTGTTCAATTTTTTTATTCATTTTCTATTACAAAACTCCAATACACACTGTATTATATGAATACCAAATAGCAATACCTATTCAAATACAATTCAATTACATACCCAATTATAAAGTTTATGTGGCCCCCACGTGCTCTACTTCAAGGTCTGATTCTCTTCAGTTATAGACATGTAGGAGGATCTTCTTGAATCAGGCCAATGGCCCATCTCGCCCAGCAGCCTGTACTCACACTGACCAACCAGATGCATGTGGGAAACCTACAAGCAGTACCCAAGAGCAAATGTTCCATTCTAACCACTGTTTCCTGTGGCAGTGAGTTCCATAGTTAATCAATGTACTGTAAGCTAATATACTCCCCGTTGAATTAGGTTTCCCCCCACCAAGATTTTATCAGAATCAGGTCTCCTTGGAGAAATTAAGAGAACAAGATAAGAAAATGTGGAAGAATTTTGCCTTGGTCCTTGGAAAAGATGGCAACAAAGAATCAAGCAGACCTCACTGGGCAAAGCATTCAACAGATGGGAAGCCACAACTGAAAAGTTTTATTTCACCAACACACGGGATGGATCAGAACACACTATTCATAATACATATCTGTCCCTGGATTGGGGAGGGGGAGGGGGAATCACCAGATATGTGCAGGCCCTTTCCCTCGCACACCTCACCATTCAATTTAGAGCCTGATTTGGTGATTCAAATCCTTCACTCTTCTTTCAGACAGAATCAGTGTGGTCTAGATTTCATTTAGAACCCTGAATCCAAATCAAATCTTCAGAAATCTCTTTGACATGAATTGAGAGACCAAATTGGCAAATTTTTCACATAGGTTCATGGAATTGGAATTTGAAGACATGGTAAACCCTCTAGAGACTAATAACACTACCAAATTGCAGGAACATCTGTGTGTGTCTATGTGTGTGCTCACCAAATTATTCCATTTATTAAAACATACAAGAAGGTGGGTTGGCAGCTAATCAGCCTGAGAAGCAGCAGGTGACGTTGAAAGTGTGCACATCAATCTCCTTAGCAATGGTGGGCTTCTAAGCGAGAAACATGGCAGACCAAACAGCTTTGGTGGCAGTCTGCCAACAGTGATTGTTACATGGTGATTGATGATAGCCAGCCATAAATCTTTGCTATCAAATCCACTCTGGAGAAATTTGTAAACAGGGGGTTAACATCTGGTGCTCTGAAAAAGCTGTTTTCTATGTTGGGACTCCAAGAATCACAGAATTGTGGAGCTGGAAAATACCCCAGAGGATTTGTAGCCCAATGGCCTGCAAAGCAGGAATCCTTTGCCCAATGTGGGGCTAGAACCCATGACCTTGAGATGAAGAGTCCCATCTCTATTGACGTTGTGAAACCAGGACCTGCTCCTGGGAATCCTAACAGGGTTAATCAACTTAAGAGTGATGGAATCAACATTTTCCCGCCAAACCACATAGTAACCCTGGTGGTATGGTGTATGGAAAAGCCTCTCTGAGATGATTATAATGTACAACTGAGAGAACTGAAAGTGTTTTCTCCATGTGACAATGGAAATTTACATTTGGTGTGAGCTGCCAAGAAAACACAAGTAACTATGCCACTTCATATTTCCTCCTTGGGAATGGAATGTGTTTAATCTGATAAGAGATGATGCTATGGAGATCTTAAGGTAAAGACGGGAGATGTAATGAGACTGAATTCTTAATAAGACCAAAAAGATCCAGTATGTCGCGTATATTATTGGACATTCCACTGACTGTTGGCATACTTCAGCAAATGTTTGATGAGCAGATAAAAGTGATTAGATCTAACGATGCTGAATAGAGAATGCAACAAAACCAGAGATTAATTAGATTGAAAGTGGAATCAAAGAGGACAGAGAAACTTCAGGATGTGTGTGTATGCCCATAATGGACCTCAGCTTTCTAGATGCCAGGCTTAACCTCTGATTTTATTCCTTCCATACAGCTCTTAATGGCACAAAGCCATTGCTTTCTCCCAATTTCAACCTTAAACCAAAGCCAAGGTTGCCAACTGGTACTCACTTATCTGGGAGTAAGCCCCATTAAACCTTAAAAAACGTATTTCTGAGTAGACATCTATATTAATTTACAGCAAGCTAACAATACTTATTAATGAGTGTGTGTAAGATTGTGCTCCCCTTGAAGAAAATCCAGGTATTCAAGTAGAGACAGGAATGGAAAACGTAGGGCTCATAATAATAATAATAATAATAATAATAATAATAGTAATAAGTTTATTATTTATAGCCGAAGCATCTGGCTGGATTTTCCCAGCCACTATGGACAGCTTACAGCATACAGTATACGTATATAAAAAAATAGTAAAACATATTATTTGTTTGGTTGTTGTCTGCTTTCAATCCCCGTAGAGCAGGGATATGAAGCCTATAGTCCTCCAGATATTGCTAGACTACAGCCGTCATCATTGCTGATCATTTTCCATATTGGCTGGGGTTGGTTGGTTTTGGAATCCCTCAACATCTGGAGTGCCACACATCCCCAACCCCTGCCCTAGCCGAAGTGAAGCAGAATACATACGGTATTTAAAAAATAAAATGCATGTTTACAGAAGAAGTCAGAGATATCAGCATCACTGAATGAAGGTGGACACTGAATTAAAACCTACGAAAAGGCTGAAACGTCAGGTTCAGCAATTTTGGGAATCCTCACCACCCTCAGCTGTGTCTGGATGAACTGTGGGGTCTGAGAGATTTCAAGAATACTCTTTCTCCCAAAGATTCTAGCACACAGAGGCTGAAAGAATCAAGAGAGACTTTTCACAAGGTTCTATAAAAGGAGGGCCTGGGGCACCAACTCAACTACTCCACGGGGCATCACAGAATCCACAGGGGCATTTGCCCTTGAGGGTTTGGGCAAACATGGATTCCCAAGGCACAGGGGTAGGAGGCTGAGAGGAAGGGGACACAACTGTCATCCCCCAGAACAGCAATGAGCAGCCATTCCAGTCATGCCACATGGCTGATGTGAATCCAGATCCACTCAGCCAAATTCCAAGATGCTGACTACACCATGCTACATTTTGGAGTCTCCATTGGCTACAAGGTCTTCTATTATGAGCTTCTAACGTCTAATTTCACCCATACACCACTGGTCTATTATTATCTAATGAAAGGGAAATTGAAATAACAGTTCTGAATGTTTTCTTCAGCAATTTTCTTCTGCAATTCCACAGGGAATCCTGAGCAGTGGATGAACAACTACACTCCTGCTTGGTTATTAAAAGGGCTATAATTAAGATGCTGCTCCTCAAAAATCCCTGTCTATTTTCTCTGGCCACTGGCAACATAACACAAAGGATACTACAACTTAACCAGAATTATTTAAATACTGTCCGGGATCAGCAAGTCTGATTTTGGATACTTCTGTATTGTGTCCTCTCAGGAAATTAATCTACCATTTAAATGAGACAATTTTTATCTTGGAGAAACCTATTCTGGTATTGCCAGAAAAACCATAGTTTCTACATAAAAAAAACAGTTGCCCTTGTATTAAGGATTTTGGTTTCAGTGTTCTTGCTACTGGAACTGATTTCTTACAATGTATGTCAGGCACACATAGCAAAATGCAGGCTCCAAGGTCCACACCATCCACTTCACACATATCATCAGCCAGGAGAGTTCCTCATTGGTGGCATTGTTTCTCATGGTGGCTTCTTCTCCTCTCCAGCAACATTCACTGAGGAACCCCCACCAGCACTGCCTGAAGAGCTTGCGTAAGAACTAAGCCACTTATTTATTACATACATGGAATGATCAAACCTAGAGTTGCAGCCTCAGAATAATGAGTGAGGCAGCAAACATTTACCCTTTTACCTGGGAGAATCCACTTTAGATATGAATGGGACTTATGCTAGTGCAAAAAATTGGGACCAATGTCTTGTGAATTAAGAGAATATAGGAGAGATTCCCATTTCTGGATAGAGAAATGAATATAAATGTATTGAAATATATGAATATTTATGTATCTGGGTGAGCCATTTGATCAGCTAATTTTGATAGACCTTATCTGAAATACAGTGTTAGTAAGAATGATTTTTTAAAAAACCTGTTCTGAAGCTCAATGTCCTTATGCTTTCATTATTACTTATTATGAAGTATAGAATTCAGTGAATTCCAACGACCATCACTGACTCATGAAATTGAGGTCACTGAGGAGATAGACCAGAGACTTTTTAAGTGTCAGAAAAAGACCTCATACGTGTAAGGGAAGACATCCCAAGGGCCCCACATTGGCAACCCCTGCTCTAGATACTATTAACCTTAAAATATTGGAAAACTGGGACAAAAGTAACACTAGAATTCCAAAAGGGACAAATGCACAAATCTAAGATGAGGGACACTTGGCTTGCCAGTAGTACATGTGGAAAGGTTCAAGGGATCTGCAACAATAGAAGTATAGTGTCCTGATCAAAGGAAGTAATAGTACCTCTCTATTTTGCCTTGGTCACCTGGAGTACTGTGTCCAGTTCTGATCACCACAATTTAAGAAGGATATTGGCAAACTGGAACATGTGCAGAGGAGGGCAACAAAGATGGTCTAGAAACCAAGTCAAGTCTTATGAGGAACAGATAAGGGAGTTTGGTATGTATAGCTATGATGAGAATGAGAGGAGGAATGATAGCCATTTTCAAATATCTCAAGGGCTGTCACCAGGAAGATGGAACACACTTGTTTTCTCTTGCTCCGGAGGTTAGGACACAAATTAGCTTCTTCAAGTTACAAGAGAGGAGATTTCAACTAAACATCAGAGAGAACATTCTATTGATAAGTGCTATTCAATAGTAGAACGGACTTAGAGTTAACCCCACTGAACTCAGTATGATTACTGTGTTGGTGTGTAAAAGGATACATCTATTGAAGTTCCTGCTGATAGAGTTTGCAACTCTCATTCTAGGGTGGTGCCTAAGGGTTACCAGCTCATTGTGGCCCTGGCATTTGCAGTCAAGGAGATCAACAAAGACCCTCACATCTTACCCAATATCACCTTGGGCTTTCACTTATATGACAGCTATATCAGTGCAAGGAGCACATATCTCGCAACACTGCTGCTTTTATCCATGGTGAAGAAACGTGTCCCTAACTATATATGTGATGTTGAAAATAATCTGACTGGGGTCATTGGGGGACTGGATTCTGAAATCTCCTTTTATGTGGCCACTGTTTTGGATATCTATAAGATTCCACAGGTAGGACACCTATGTACAATATCTCTATTAGCTTGCATAGAGGAAGAGGCAGGTTCCTCAGCCTCAGTTCTGGGTGAAGAGGAAATTGGAAGGAGAACTATGTACACCACCTTGAGATCCTTGGAAAATAAAGGTGGTACATAATTGTAATATAAGCAAACAAACAAACAGACAGACAAACCAGAATAAAGGGGAAGGTTGCAAAACCCGGGGGAAAATGTAATTCTCCCCTGTCTTACACACACATTTAGATCACTTACAGTATATACCAAAGGCCACTGATGGGAGAGTGGGCTTCTCTCTCAGCAGCAGTTTTTGGTTATGCATCATTTTCTGCTTACTTAGGAGGGTATCTGAATTGAGCTGCTGAGTAAAGGGGGGGAATTGCTTACTGGATAAAAGAAATAAGACTTTAGGCACCAGTGGAAAAAATAGTGAGGAGGGCATGTCAAATAAGCTGCTGAGGAAGTAGGGGAATTGCTTACAGCTAAAAATAAATTACAGGTAGGCGCCAGTACAATAAATATTCCACTTTAGCATACCCAATATAATGAAAGACACAGAGAGGTTATGGGAAATTGCAGATAGAATCCAGTTCCACAGGAGAACAGTCATAGTATTTAGCAGCTGATTCACAAGTAAAATAAATGTTCATAAATAAAGTCTGAGAAGAATCCGCACAGCTTTGCTGCCTGATGGGGCATGTGCAGCATGAAGAAGAAAGACGAAGCTCCAGAGAAGAAATGTGCATCAAACCCAAATTGCAATTCTGACGAAGCCGGATAATATCTAAGGAATCTGTTGTTTGGGGCATTCATATAAAGATTCATGATAATAATAAAAAAAACAGAGACAGTTCCCTCTCCATTCATCAAAGCAAGGTTTCCAAACCACAAATGGGAGATGATCCCAGTTTTCAGCCCATCTACATGTGTTTTGTATAACTGAGGGAGATGCACAAAATCCTGAAATGTTGGCAAAGGGCATATTTGACTAACAGGGTTCACATCCTAATGTATATGAATACTGTGAAAGGAATCTACGTTGTCTCTTCTATTCTTCCATTTACTTTTTAGCTCATTTATGGCTCTGCTCCAGTGATGAATGATAAAAGCCCAGGGCTTCCCTTCTACCAGATGGCAGCCTCAGAAGCCCTTCAGTATGAGGGAATTCTCTCTTTGCTTCTGCATTTCAGGTGGACGTGGATAGGAGTCATTGCAACGGACAATGACAACGGAGAAAGATTTGTGCAAACCATCTCTCCAATATTTACCAAGAGTGGTGTCTGCTTTGCATTCCTGGAAAGAATCCCCACTTTAAGTTTTATTTCTGAAATAAATGGCATGCTACAACAGGGGGCAAGTATAAGTCATAAAATTTTTAGCAGCACAGCTAATATAATAGTTGCCTATGGAGAATCTTATTCCATGGCAACTTTGAGATGGCTTCCATACCTATCAGTGCATGATGACATGACATACAATATAAAAAGTAAAGTATGGATAATAACAGCCCAGGTTGAGTTCACTTCATTAGTCATTCAAAGGAACTGGGATTCAGGAATATTCAATGGTGCTATATCTTTTGAAATTCACTTCAGAAACCCACCAGGATTTCATCAGTATGTTGTGCACAGAAACCCTTCCAGCACAGATGGGGATGGTTTTATCAGGGACTTCTGGCAACAGGCTTTTGAATGTGTGTTCCCAGATATGACTGCAGACAAGGTGGAGGGGAATATTTGCACTGGAGAAGAGAAGCTGGAGAGCCTTCCTGGATCATTTTTTGAAATGAGCATGACAGGCCACAGTTACAGTATCTACAATGCTGTATATGCCATGGCCCATGCTTTACATGCGATGTTCACATCCAGACTCAGGCACAGAGGAATGGCATATGGACGGAGAGGGAAGAATCCGAATGCACAGTTTTGGCAGGTAATAGGCTAAACATCCTCAACTGGAAGAGGCCTGTTATTCCCCCACAAGGTATGAGTTTCCAAAATGTTGTCAAGTTGCTCATTCATCTCAGACAAGGAAAATCACTTCCATGGGAGAAGTTTGGAGACCACTGATATGTTACTGCATTCACAGATAAGAAGCATCAGTAATGGTCGAGAGAGATGTTCAGCATTCTCTCTATCCGACATACACAAAATCCTCCCGCAGAGCAGGTGGTTGCACACCACTGTGGTGTCTCCTGAGATGAACAGGGACAGAGGAAAAGAGGTGTGGGGCTGGGGAGATAAAGAAAGGTTGTTAAAATGGGGAAAGGGAGGGAGAGGGATGTGGGAGAGAGAAAATTGGTGGTCTCTCCATCCCTGGACCTGACTCCACTCACAGTTGACTGTATCACCACCCACCACTTGCTGTAGGTCCTGCCCACAGGATAAAGATACCTTAGCCATGTATTAGAACTGCAGCCTTTTACAAACGTGCTTTTTCTGTTTTCAATCTAGCTCCATCACTTTCTGAGAAGTATCTCATTTAACAATACGGCTGGAGATGTGGTCTTCATCAACCAGCATGGCGAGGTGGTATCTAGCTTGAATATTGTCAATTGGATTATATTCAACAACCAAAGTTTGCAAAGAGTGAGTGTTGGGAGGATAGATCCACAGGCTTCTCCAGACCAATCATTCATCCTTGATGAAGATGCCATAACATGGAACAGTTGGTTTAATCAGGTAAGGCCAAATTGTTATATAATTCCAAGGTGATTCAGTCTTGCATAAGCAATGAATATTCACCTGCATGTCTACTCATTGTCTCTTAAAATACATGTCACTGTGCAGAATATGACCAAAGCATCCAAGTACCACATTGAGAGCCAAAAGCTTACTGCTAGAAGTCACTCAAGGAATAAAGGCAAATATTTTATTTTATTTATGAATATTTTATAAATATTTCTTAACAATGATAAAATACTGATTTTTAACTGAAGAAAAGAGGATAGATAAGCCCCAAGATCTCACTTTTCTGGCTAACAGGTGGGGAACAACACCGACACATCCCAGGACAATAGAGGGAGTATGACATCACTTCAAACATTGCCATTACTAAAAAAGTTTGCCATTCTACATATTGCTGAAAGGCTGACTCAGCTTAGTAACATAGAGAGGGACCCAGGAACATGAAGATTTCCAAACTCATTGTTCTCTTGCTGATCCTTCTGTTCTTTCGTTTATGGATTAGACTCAGCCTCTTTCTCTCTGTACTGAGAGATGTCTTCCGGGATCCAGCAAGAAAGTGAAGGAGGGAGAGCCACCTTGCTGCTACAATTGCATCCCATGTGCAGAGGGGAAGATTGCAATCCAGGATGGTAGGAGAAATAGACACAGCACTAATAATTGCAAGATATTGTAAGGAGGGCTGAATTTTCTTTTCAAAAGCGATAATCTATTGTGTCTGTGATCCTGCCTCTTTCTGATCATTGCCTTTCAGATAGTTTAAATATGCCAATCAAATGAGAATGACCATGCATTGAGAGTAATTGGATGGTACATCGTTCAAAGCACTTCTTCTTCTGCTTCTGCTTCTGCTTCTGCTTCTGCTTCTGCTTCTGCTTCTGCTTCTGCTTCTTCGATCACTCATAGCCACTCATAAGATTGTCTTCCATAAGCACGGTTTTAACAATGAGTCTGTAAGTGACTGTGGAAGCCAATTCTGGATCCACACGTCCTTCCACAGTGGGGACATTGGTTTCCGGATCAGAGTTGATCATGATGTGGATTTGCCAAGCATGCCTTTCTCTTTGCACATTTATACCTTGCGTCCTGAGCATATCTAGAGGGGGCCTTGCCACTCCTTCTGACTTACACAGGCTGCACCCAGACTAGTGTGAATAAACATTCAGATGGCAACGGCACTTGCTGTGGCACTTACAGGACCACATAGCTCTGAACCAATTAAATTCAAGAATACTGTGGTAATTAAATATAGTGGTACCTAGGGTTAAGAACTTAATTTGTTCTGGAGGTCCGTTCTTAACCTGAAACTTTTCTTAACCTGAGGTACCACTATACCTAATGGGGCCTCCCGCTGCTGCCGTGCTGCCACCACACATTTTCTGTTCTCATTCTGAAGCAAAGTTCTTATCCTGAGGTACTATTTCTGGGTTAGCGGAGTCTGTAACCTGAAGCGTCTGTAACCTGAAGCATCTGTAACCCAAGGTACCACTGTTCAGAGAATCATACCATATAAGGTTTTGACATACTGAGTATGCTCGGACTGTGGTCAGACTATTCTTGGTAATAGGAGTGAAATACAATACTGAGGTGAAATCTAATCCTGAAATAAAATTTTAGCAGACCATGAGGAAACTCCTTTGTTTAAACTGTGATTTGGACCAATCATAAGGAGGCAACAAAGTGCATTAGGAGGAAATGGGGTGAGGGAAACAAAGCATTTTGTTTGGATAGGGAATTAAACTTAATGGAATGTGTGGAATTTGTGCCAAACGAAAAAACCTGTTTGGAACTTTTTCTATGACATTTAGCTGTTTTAGGGAGTTATCCCCAGCTGAACCTTCTGTGCAGCATTAAACATTTTGGACTACTTTTCCCCTCACGGTCTCATGTGGTTTATTGGCATATCCACCAGATACACAAAGCTTAGATTGCAACAACACCACATTACAGAGCATCAGACAGTACAAAACATGTGCTTTGAATTAAACAGGGCTCTTTTCTTCTCAGACAGAAAATAAACATTTCAGCAAGCTGAAAAGTATGACCTAATATATTTATTTCCCCCCAGATATGAATGACTGTAATAAATGCTCAGACAAACACTATCCAAGCAAGAACCATGACGCATGTCTACCGAAGGATATAACCTTCTTGTCTTATGAAGAACCTTTGGGCATCAGTTTAGCCTGCTTCTCTCTTTCCCTTTCCCTGATCACAGTTCTGGTACTAGGTATATTTTTGAAGCACCACGACACACCCATTGTCATTGCAAACAACCAAAACCTCACCTACGCTCTGCTCATCTCTCTCCTGCTCTGTTTCCTGTGTGCATTGCTCTTCATTGGCCGACCTGAGAAGGTGACATGCCTCCTCCGGCAACCAGCTTTTGGCATCATCTTCTCAACTGCTGTCTCTTGTGTCCTGGCAAAAACCTTCATGGTGGTTTTGGCCTTCATGGCTACAAAACCAGAATCCAGGATGAGGAAATGGGTGGGCAAAGGACTAGGCCACTCCATTCTCCTTTCCTGCTCCATTGTTCAAGCAGGCATATGTACTGTGTGGCTGGCAACCTCTCCCCCATACCCAGATGTGGACATGTACTCAATGACAGAAGAAATTATACTAGAATGTAATGAAGGGTCTGTGGCCATGTTTTACTGTGTCCTCATCTACATGAGCTGCCTGGCAACTGTAAGTTTTGCTGTGGCTTTCCTTGCCAGGAAGTTACCAGACAGTTTCAATGAAGCGAAGTTTATCACTTTCAGCATGTTGGTCTTCTGCAGTGTTTGGCTGTCCTTTATTCCTTCCTACCTGAGCACCAAAGGAAAATACATGGTAGCTGTGGAAATCTTCTCCATCTTAGCCTCCGGTGGTGGGTTGTTGGGTTGCATCTTTTCCCCCAAATGTTATATAATTATTCTGAGGCCTGAGCTGAACAATAGAGAACAGCTAATAAGGAAGAAAATTTAAAAAAATATTAAACCTGCCCTTTGCTGTCTTTTGTGCTTTTCTCTGTGTGTACAGTAGAATATTTGGAAATATAAGTTCAGCTGCTGCCTTTTATAATTTTTTCTAGAGTCCAAATTCCCATAGTTTAAAATTCATTTGTAAAATTGACTTATTTGCTTTGAAGAAAACAACCATACATTTACACATACAACATTGTCTTGTAGCATGTGCTGACAAGAAGACTCAGAGCAATTCTTGTCAAAATATATGTGAGTAAATCTTTATCTGTCCTTAATTCTGAATAATGAAACTTGTCTTACAGCTTTCAGCATAATAGGATCTGTGAAACTGTACAATTGCAGGCCATTTAATATACGAGTACTCATTTATGAAGTATTGTTTTGTACTGCTAACAGTCATATTTCACCATCAACCTATCCATACCCAAGAACGTATAAATGGAAGATGATCCTCTTGAAGCAGGCCAATGGCCCATGTGGTCCAGCAGCCTGTACTCTCTCTTTTTTTAAAAAATAATATTTATTCAAGTTTTAAAGATTACAAAATGAAAATTAGAAACAACAAAAAAGAAAAAAAAATACAGTTAGAAAAAGAAAAACAGCTCAAACTTTTACATAACTTTCTTTCCTTTGCTTATTTCCTTTACCTCCTCACACATCCCTTTTTTGTATTCTAGTTCAATTAGATATTTCAGCAAATCCTTTCCAGCTTTGTTTTTATCCTAATAATTTATCTTAATATACCGTAATTTTACATTCTCATCTTTCACCAATTAAAAAATCAATTTTTACCTAATCCTTTATATCATTTCTGCTAAAATCACATTACTTCATTCCAACATCCTTCTAACATTCCTTAATTTTACAATGTTTCTGTAGATAAGCTTTAAATTTTTTTCAATCTTCTTCCACCAACTCTTCACCTTGGTCACGGATTCTGCCAGTCATTTCCGCCAGTTCCATATAGTCCATCACTTTCATCTGGCATTCTTCCCGGGTGGGTAAATCTTGTGTCTTCCAATACTTTGCGATAACTATTCTTGCTGCTGTTGTTGCATACATAAAAAAAGTTCTGTCCTTCTTTAGCACCAATTGGCTGACCATGCTCAGGAGAAAGGCCTCTGGTTTCTTCTGAAAGGTATATTTAATTCCTTTTTCATTTCATTATAGATCATCTCCCAGAAGGTCTTAATCCTTGGGCACGTCCACCAAAGGTGAAAGAATGTACCTTCAGTCTCTTTACATTTCCAACATTTATTATCGGGCAAATGATAGATTTTTGCAAGCTTGACTGGTGTTATGTACCACCTGTATATCATTTTCATTATATTCTCTCTTAAGGCATTACATGCCGTGAATTTCATACCTGTGGTCCATAACTGTTCCCAGTCAGCTATCATAATGTTATGTCCAACATCTTGTGCCCATTTTATCATAGCAGATTTCACCGTTTCATCCTGGGTATTCCATTTCAACAGCAAGTTATACATTCTTGACAAGTTCTTAGTTTTAGGATCTAACAATTCTGTTTCCAATTTTGATTTCTCCACCTGAAAACCAGTTTTATTATCCAAATTATAAGCTTCTATTATTTGATAGTAATGTAGCCAATCCCGTACTTTGTTTTTTAGTTTTTCAAAACTCTGCAGCTTTAATCTGTCTCCTTCTTGTTCCAATATTTCCCAATATTTCAGCCCAGCAGCCTGTACTCTCGCTGACCAACCAGATACCTGTAGGAAACCTTCAAGCCATACCCAACTGCAAATGCACTGTCCCCACCATTGTTTCCTGTGTCAGTGAGCTCCATAGTTTATCAATGTACTGTGAGATAACATATGCCCCATTGAATTGGGTTCCCCTCCCCCCAAAGATTTTTTTTCTGAATCATGTCTCGTTGGAGAAATTCAGAGTCCTAGATAAGAAAATGTAAATGAATTCTGCCCTCTGGTCCTTGGAAAAGATGTCAGCAAAGGACCATGCAGACCTCACTGCACAACGCATTTGACAGATGGGGAACAACAATTGAAAAGTTTTATTTGAATGAGAGGGTGATTGATTACAAAGTTATAAAACTGTCACAAGACTGATAAGCATCGCCTCCCCTCTCCTACTAAGTGTTGCTATCCTTCCTTTCTGGGGATTTCTGTTTGTTTTTGGCTGTGGACTGCTACAGACGCTCAACGGAGTATAAATCAATTTAACAACGGCTAAGAGTACTTCTGCTGACTCACGCGCTCCAACATTTTCTTAGACCGACATTTTCCTGGTTTGAGGAATGGAAATGAATTGTATAAGACTGACATAGACTGACATAGTTTGAGAAGGGGGTTGAAAATCACAGAGAGGGAGTGACTCAAACAGTGACATCAGCTGGTGGGAAAAAAACTTTGCACTTTTTTGAAAAAGACGTTCCTCTAATAAGACTTATAAGAGCAATTACAGGGATTTTTGCACGATCTGCAACTAGTGAAGATCCCAAAGCGCTGCATCATAATCTGCTGAAAGAGACAAGGTTTCATAATTTTTTATAGACCTTATACCCCATTACTGGAATAGCATTCCTGTTGCCTCTGAAAGAGTAACATCTAGAGAGAACTTAATAGCACATAATATTATTGCATTGTACATTATTAATTGAAAATACTCCCCAGCTCTTTGTTTTGTTTTGTTTTGTTTGTATTGTTTCTCTGTTTGTTTCATTTTTGTTGTTTTTCTGGTTGTGGTTTTGTGTTTTTTTTGTTTCTGCTTTTTGTTGCTCTTTTTCTGTTTTTGTTTGCTTTGCCTTTCGCTATCTATTGGTAACTAATGCAGCTGATATTAGCATCAGATGTCATTAGCTTTGTTGCAAGGTGCTGATTAACTGAACCGCTAACCTGTTTAAAGATTTATATATATGATCTATCACCCTGAATGAGTAAGTGAACACAAGGATTGCAATCATTTATTATATTTATTTGATCTGATGAATTTGTGATATTGCTGTATTGATGCTTGGCTGTAACTAATTAGATAATTGTTCATAATCAATTTAAAATATATTTAGTGAAACTGGTGAATATAAAGATTTAGTGGATATGTAGGCCGGAGATTATTATCAGACTGGTAAAATTGTCGTGATTGTATTAAGAAAGATTGAATTTAATTGATATCCAATCTGTAAGACAGAAAGAAAGAGAACAAATTACCTAGTGAGCTAATTGAATTTCTTAGTGATGTATGGTAAAAAAACAACTGTGTCAGGTTCTGCGACAGGTTCAGCCTCACAAATTAGGAGAACTTCTGTAATTGACATGGATCAACCACTAGATATGAGAGAAATAATTTTCAGTTTGAAGAAAGATATCCAAGATTTAAAAAAATAATGTAAACGAAAAGGCAAAAGCAACAGAAGAAAAACTTATTTCCATGGGAGTTAAAGTAGATGAAAATGTGAAAATAGCAGCTGAGTTATCAACTCAGGTCAACAATTTAGTACAAAAAAAATCAGAACTGACGAAAATAGTGCTAGACCTTAAAGGTAAAACACAGAACCTAGAAGAAGCTCAGAAAAAATTACAAAATGAAAATAGAGAGTTGAAAAGGGAATGCGATAAGATAAGCAGATCTGAAAGTGCAGCAGGATTCAACTTTGGACTCTATTGCGATGTTGCAAATGCAAAGAAGGAAGAATACCCTAAGATTCAGAGGACTAACAGAGGACGCAGAGGAAATAATTGAGAAAAAAATCTCAAAAGAGCTAGCAGAGAAGAAGCAGAAGTAGCACAAAAAATAGAAAAAGCATTCAGAGTCAAATCTAATGTAGCAAAAGCAAATAACTGGCCGGCCCACTGTTTAGTCTCTTTTAATTCTATGGATTTCAGAAATAGAATTTTACAAGCTAGTAACAAGAAGAAATTCCAATCGGAAGGAAATGATATTATCGTCCACAAGATTATCCCAAATCGGTTGATAAAAAAGAGAGAAGCTTACAGACCTCTGACCAAGGCACTAAAGGCAAAGGCAGTGGACTATAGGTGGGAGTACCCGGAAGGCATCTCCTTTTTCTTTAAAGGGAAACGTAGAAAGTGCTTGTCGGCATTAGATATGGACAAGTTCTGGAGAAAGTACCAGAAAGAGCTCGGAGGAAAAAGGCAATTGTTGGGAGAATCAGAGGAAATTGAAGAAACAGTTGAGAGTTAGAAGACAGATCTAAGAAGGGAATTTATTAAACGTATACTGAGACCTTGAATGTGTAATTTTTTATTTTATTTTATTTTTTAACCCGTCGACGTATCATAAGAAATAAAGTATGGATTACACTGGGCGACAATTTTTTTACTTTTTGAATGTTGTCTACATTTCTACAACTGATTTAGGATATTTTTGCACTGCTGAATCAGGAAATGGCATCCGTTTCTCTCCATCAGGTCAGGTTTACTGTAAACTGAATGGTGGGCATTGATAAAGGTAAGTACACGTAAATTGCATGTTGCTTCACCATTTTTCAAACTTCAGGGCTTGAACTTCCGTTTCTTGGAACTCCTGGAATGCTCAGTGGCAGGGACGTCTCTCTTCAGAGTCCAACAGTAGTCAGCAATCATGACTACGTCCCAGTGACCCTGATACCTGGTCTCCATCTCTTTCATGTCCTGATGGAATCTCTCCCCCTGCTCGTCACTCATTGAACCCAGGTTCTCAGGAAACCGGTTCATATGGGAAAATAGGTAGTGCATCTTGACGCTCATGTTGCAGCCCAGGTTTCTGAAAGCAGTCAGCATGTTGTTGACAAGTTCTGCGTAGTTTCTGGCCTTATTGTTGCCAAGAAAGTTCTTCACAACCAGAACAAATGCCTTCCACGCTTCCAGTTCCACTTCATTCATTGAGTTTCCGAACTCTGGATATCTGATGAGCTGACGGATCTGAGGACCATCAAAGATGCCAGCTTTCAACTTCTCCATGGTCAATCCTGGAAAAACCTGGCACAAGTAAGTGAAGCAGTCACCATCCTTGTCCAGAGCCTTGGTGAACTGCTTGATTAAGCCGAGCTTGATGTGCAGCGGTGGGAAGAGTATTCTGTCTCTGTCCACCAGAGGGTCGTTGATGACGTTCCTTTCTTTGCAAGGCACCAATTCCTCCCACACAGGCCAGTCCTTCTTTGTGTAATGCTGAGCACGGTCCCTACTATCCCACATGCACAGAAAACATGGGTACTTGGTGAAGCCAGACTGTTGTCCCAACAAAAAGTTCACCATCTTCAGGTCAACACAAATAAACCACTTATGCTGATCATAATCAATTTTCTCCAGCACATACTTCACCGCTTCATAGTTCTCCTTCAGTGTAGTCGAGTGAGCCAGGGGTATAGACGCAAACTGGTTGCCGTTGTGTAGCAGAACACATTTTAGTGATCGCTTGCTGCTGTCAATGAACAGTCTCCAATCTTTGGGTTCGTACTGTGGCACTCCAAGCTTGAGCAGAAGCTGCGCAATATCTGCACAGTACACCAAGCCCTTCTTTTCCGAGAAAAAACGGAGGTACTCTTGATGCCTGTTGTGAAAGAAGCTGATGCGAGCACTGTCAGAGAGGAGGTTTTTTCCCTTCAATCTGGATGCCAACAGTTTGGCAGAGTCCTTTGACAAGCTGAGGTCGCGAACTAGATCATTCAACTCCTTTTGGGAAAATGGATGTGGAGCATCATCTTCAAGAACCACTTCTTCTTCATGTCCTTCAACATTCCCTCCTGGGAATAACAGATTTGGATATTCCACAAAAGAGGAAGGGTATCTTTTTATATTGCGACGATGGCAGCAAGAGTTTTGATCACAGCAAAATGGAAGAGTAATGAAATCCCCTCTATACAAGATTGGATCCAAAAGCTGACAGAATATGCCGAATTAGATGGTTTATCAGAAAAAATAAAGAATAAATCAAAACAGGAATTTGTTTCTAAATGGGAGGTTTTCAAAGAATATCGGGGGGGGGAATATAGTAGTTTAAATTCTGTTGCAGCATTTGAGGAACTTCAGTAATAGTTGCAAGGTAGATATAAGAAATTAGATTTATTGAGAATAAGTTTAATTATGAAAAAAAATGTGTATTGGCAATACGTAATATGAATTTGAAATATGGAATAGACGGGAGGTTGGGTCTTTAGTGTTAAGACCAATAGATGTTTTATTGTTTGCTAAGAAAATTATGTGTCTATGGTTATTTTTGTAATTTGTGTGTAATTTGGTATTTGATTGATTAGATCTAACCATGATGAATGGAGAATGCAAGTAAACCAGAGTAAGCCCCATTAAACCTTAAAACATTTATTTCTGTGTGGACATCTGTGGACTATGCTTGTTAAGTATTGTCTGTAAGATTATGCCATCCTTGCAGAAGGTCCAGGGTATTCAAGTGGAGACAGAAATGGAAGGAAGTAGGACTTCTTCTTCTTCTTCTTCTTCTTCTTCTTCTTCTTATTATTATTATTATTATTATTTTATTTATAACCCACCCACCTGGCTTTCCCTGGCCACTTTCAGTGGCTTACAGCAGATATAAAAACACAGGCAAACATATTATTTATTTTGTTGTTATCTGCTTTTAATCCCCTAAAGTTTGCCTGGGAAGCCTATAGCCCTCCAGATATTGCAAGACTAGAGCCCTCATCATTGCTGACCATTTTCCATACTGGCTGGGGTTGGTTGGTTTTGGAATCCATCAACATCTGGAGTACCACACATCCCCAACCCTTGTCCTAGTGGAAGTGAAGCAGAATACATATTTTAAAAAATTAAAAGAAGTCATACAGGAGGGCCTGGGGCACCAACTCAACCTCTCCAGAATCACAGGGGCATTGGCCCTTGAGGGTTTGAGCAAACATGCATTCCCAAGACAGGGAAGGAGGCTGAGAGGAAGGGGACAAAACTGTCTTCCCCCAGAACAGCAATGAGCAGCCATTCCAGTCATGCCACATGGCTGATGTGAATCCAGGTCAACTCAGCCAAATTCCAAGATGCTGACTACACCATGCTACATTTTGGAGTCTCCATTGGCTACAAGGTACTCTATAATGAGCTTCTAACGTCTAATCTCACCCATACACCACTGGTCTATTATTATCTAATGAAAGGGAAATTAAAATAACAGTTCTGAATGTTTTCTTCAGCAATTTTCTTCTGCAATTCCACAGGGAATCCTGAGCAGTGGATGAACAACTACACTCCTGCCTGATTATTAAAAGGGCTATAATTAAGATGCTGCTCCTCAAAAATCCCTGTGTATTTTCTCTGGCCACTGGCAACATAACACAAAGGATACTACAACTTAACCATTATTATTTAAATAGTGTCTGGGATCAGCAAGTCTAATTTTGGATACTCCCGTATTGTGTCGTCTCGGGAAATTAATCTACCATTTAAATGAGACAATTTTTATCTTGGAGAAACCTATTCTGGTATTGCCAGAAAAACCATAGTTTCTGCATAAAACAAAGAGTTGCCGTTGTATTAAGGATGGTGGTTTTAGTGTTCTTGCTGCTGGAAATGATTTCTTACACTATATGTGAGGCTCACATAGCAAAATGCAAGCTCCAAGGTCCACACCATCCACTTCACATGTATCATCAGCCAGGAGAGTTCCTCATTGGTGGCATTGTTTTCCACGGTGGCTTCTTCCCCTCTCCATCAGCATTCACTAAGGAACCCCCACCAGCACTGCCTGATGAGCTTCTGTAAGAACTAAGCCACTCATTTTATTACATCAAAGGAATGATCAAACCTAGAGTTGCGTCCTCAGAATAATGACTAAGGCTGCAAACATTTACCTTTTTACTTGGGAGAATCCACTTTAGATATGAATGGGACTTATGCTGGGGCAAAAAATTGGAAGGAACCTCTTGTGAATTAAGAGAATATAGGAGAGATTCCCATTTCTGGATAGAGAAATGAAAATAAATGTATTGAAATGTATGTATGTATGTATGTAAGTATGTGTATGAGAAAGGCCTTTTGAACAGCAAATTTTGATAGACTTTATCTGAACTACTAGAGTGTTAGAAAGAATGAATTTTTAAAAACTTGATCTGAAGCTGAATGTTTCATTTTCTGATCTAGGCTAAGGTTTGTTTCAGCACTGAAAGGTACTTATTATAAAGTATAGAATTCAGTTATTACAATTACCATCACTGCTTCATAAAAAAGAGGTCACTGCAGAGAGAGACCAGAGACTTTGTCAGAAGAAGACCTCTGGTGTGTACGGCAAGACGTCCTATGGGCCCCACATTAGCAACCCCTGTTCTAGATACTATTAATCTTAAACAATTAGAAATTTGGGACAAAAGTAACAACATGAATTCCAATAGGGAATAATGCACAAATCTAAGATGAGGAACACGTAGATTGCCAGTAGTTCATGTGGAAAGTTCAAGGGATCTACATCAACAGAAGTATAGTGATTCTGAAATCTCCTTTTATGTGGCCACTGTTTTGGATATCTATAAGATTCCACAGGTAGGACACCTATGTACAATACCTCTATTAGCATCAATTCCGGGTGAAGATGAAATTGGAAGCAAAACTATGTACACCACCCTGAGATCCATAGAAAATGAAGATGGTACATAATTGTAATATAAGCAAACAGACAGACAAACCCTCTCCAGTCATCAAATCAAAGGTTTCAATCAATCAAACCTTTATTGCATTAGCATACAGCCATAGCAGGATAAAACAAAAATGCTAGAGACAAGCAACCAAACAAAATTCAAAGCGATATTACTGGGGTTATGATATTTAAATTACCCTAAGACAATAATGTAAAGATTTAGTTGCCGGCGCCGGGAATCTAGAATGCGGATGTATATAGAGCATATAATGGCCCCAAAATAGGCTCGGCACATTAGGTTAAAAAGGTAATAAAAGAATTAAAACAGGTCCAGGTCTAGGACACACTACCCAGTCAGAGTAGCCCTGAGTTTCAAGGCCTGCACTATAAAGATTGCCACCCCACGTGAAACTTGGGGATTTGCGTCCACAAGAAGCGATTTCAAACAGTCTTCCTTAGATGTGATGGTGGACGGGATCAAGAGGAGGAGCTTAGTTCTTATTAGCTCATAAATAGGGCAGTAGAAAAAGAAATGTATGAAGTCCTCTACTTCATTCATTGTGCATGGACATAGACGCTGAGTAATAGGGGTCTTAGAGTAAATCCCCTGCAGGAAGGCCGTGGGTATAGAATGGAAACGGGCCATGGTAAACGGTCTTCTCAAATTGGGCTCCGTCAGGTCTATCAAGTAGTTGGCAAGTGATCTTACCACTTTCACTTTAGGGAGCCACATGGAGAGGCGAGCTGTGGTGGACTGTGCCCGGTCTATGGCCTCGTCTCTTGTAAGAATCCAGGCCCGGATTTTATGTTGATCCCAAGCTGACAGTGTGTCAAGATCTGGGAGGGAGTAGTGTGCGGTTATAGTCTCCATGACCTTGGACCATTTATTGCTATGAGAACAAGTTAAAAAGGCTTGCCTGGCTAAAAGGGGACCTGGGGCTTTGATTAATTTACAATAAAAACTAATAATTCTAATGTGGGCTCTCACAACAATGGAGGGGAGGCCCAGTTCTGTTCTTAACTGTGCAGCAACCGAGCCCTTGGGGAGACCCAGTAACTTTCATGCAAAAGAGTTTTGTAGAATCTCGAGCCGTTGTAGTGTTTTTAAATTCCACCCCCAGATTTCAACCCCATACAGTAACATCGGGAGGACTTTGCTGATAAATGCTTTTCTGATTGGTGGAACCAACTGGCCGCCTTTTGCATAGAAGAATTTCTCCAAGGCTTTGATGGTTCTACGGGCAGCCAGGATGGACATATTTAGGTGAGCTGACCAGCTAAGCCCATGCTGAAAAGTGATACCCAAATACTTGAATGCTGAATAATATTCAATAGAGTGGCCCTCAAAATTCCAAAATGGCTTCCGAGTTTTCGTGCCAAAAGTAAGAATTTTGGTTTTGGCGAAATTGATTTTGAGGGAGTTGGTATCACAATATGTCATGAGCCCTCTGAGCATGTTGTTTAAGCCCTGCTTGGTTAAAGTCAGTATCACCATGTCGTCCGCATAGAGTAATATGGGGATCTTGAGCTGTTGTAAAGAGGGGGCAGATTGGTTTAGGGCCTTCATGGTTGTAACGATGTCATTGATGTAGAAATTAAATAGAAAAGGGGCCAAGAGGCAGCCCTGTTTGACCCCTTTATTCAGAGGGAAATAATCAGAAAGGGCTCCCAGAGGGCCAGATTTTACTCTGGCCGATATATCATTATGAATTTCCATAAGAAGGTGGAGGAGTCTCTTATCTATGTTGGTGTAACTAAGCTTCTGCCATAGCCTATCTCTAGGGATGGAGTCAAAAGCGGAGGTCAGGTCCACAAAAGCCGCGTGTAGTTTGCAGTTGAACTTGTTTAGGTATTTATCAATCAGGGTGAATAGAACAAGACATTGGCCAGATGTACTATGACCTTTACGGAAGCCAGCCTGTTCCGGGTGGAATAGCTTTGTTTCTTCTGCCCACTCGATTAATTTCTCTAGCAAGAATCTAGAGTAAACCTTGTATGGTATATCCAGCAGGCTGATAGGTCGATAGTTACGCGGATCTTGTGGGCCCCCCTTTTTATGCATTGGGATGACTATGCTCTGTTTCCAGTTAGGTGGGATCTTAAGAGTAGCATTAATAGTGGTAAAGAGAGATGCTAAAATAGGGGCCCACCACGTCTGGTTCGATAAAAATACCTCAGGTGGTATCATATCCTCCCCTGGAGATTTATCCCCTGAAAGCATGCTGATTAGTTGTAAACATCTCTCTGGGGAAACTGGTTCCCAGGTGGGCAAGGCAGATGCTGGAAGAGTAGAGACTACGTTTACTTCAGGATCTGGGGCAGAATACAGCTGAGCAAAGTGAGAGTGCCAACTGGCTGCTGTGATGTTATTAACGATGAATGAGTGGGGTCTTAAACCTGCATTAATTAAATTCCAGAATTTCTTGTCGTCTGCCTGGGATTTTTAAAGGGTCTCCGCCTTCGCCGCGGTGGCAAGACCCGATTTTCGCGAAGCGGGTTCCTCTGGATCAGAGGAATTCCGCCATTGCCGATGGCGCTAACCCGGAAGTCTGTTGTTTCCTCCATTCAGTTTTATCCATTATACAAGACCTTGCCAAATTTTGCAACAACTCAAAAAATGTTTGGTTTTTTTAAAAAGTAAAATAGACACAATTCCCTGCTCCAGTCATCAAAGTGTTAACAAAATTTCCAAAACTAAAACTAAAACAGACACAGTCCCCTGTGAAAGGTCATCAAGTGAAAGGTTTAAAAATGAGAAAAGGGAGATGGTCCCAGTTTTCAGCCCATCTGCATGTGTGTCTTTTTAAAACTGAGAGAGAGGCAAATAAACCCTGAAACATTGGCAAAGGGCATATTTGACTAACAAGTTTCACCACATAATGTATATGAATACTGTGAAAAGAATCTACTTTGTGTCTTCTCTTCCTCCATTTACTTTTTAGCTCATTTATGGCTCTGCTCCAGTGATGAATGATAAAAGCCCAGGGCTTCCGTTCTACCAGATGGCAGCCTTGGAAGCCCTTCAGTATGAGGGAATTCTCTCTGCTTCTGCATTTCAGGTGGACGTGGATTGGAGTCATTGCAACAGACAATGAGAATGGAGAAAGATTTCTGCAAACCATCTCTCCAATATTTACCAAGAGTGGTGTCTGCTTTGCATTCCTAGAAAGAATCGCCAGTTTAAGTTTTATTTCTGAAATAGATGGCATGCTACAACAGGGGGCAAGTATAAACCATAAAATTTTTAGCAGCACAGCTAATGTAATAGTTGCCTATGGAGAATCTTATTCCATGGCAACTTTGAGATGGCTTCCGTACCTATCAGAACATGATAACATGACATACAATATAAACAGTAAAGTATGGATAATAACAGCCCAGGTTGAGTTCACTTCATTTGTCATTCAAAAGAACTGGGATTCAGGAGTATTCAATGGTGCTATATCCTCTGAAATTCACTTCAGAAACCCACCAGGATTTAATCAGTATGTTGTGCACAGAAACCCTTCCAGCACAGATGGGGACGGTTTTATCAGGGACTTCTGGCAACAGGACTTTGGATGTGTATTCCGAGATATCACTTCAGATAAGGTGGAGGGGAATATTTGCACCGGAGAAGAGAAGCTGGAGAGCCTTCCTGGATCATTTTTTGAAATGAGCATGACAGGCCACAGTTACAGTATCCACAATGCTGTCTATGCCATGGCCCATGCTTTACATGCGATGTTCACATCCAGACTCAGGCACAGAGGAATGGCGTACGGACAGAGAGGGAAGAATCCGAATCCACAGTTTTGGCAGGTAATAGGCTAAACATCTTCAACTTGAAGAGGCCTGGTATTTCCCTCACAAGGTATGGGTATCCAAAGTGTTGTCATCTTGCTCATTCATCTCAGACATGAAAAAGCGCTTCTATGAAAGAAGTTTGCAGACCACTGATATGTTACTGCATTCACAGATAAGAAGAAGTGGTAATGGTCAAGAGAGATGTTCAGCATTCTCTCTATCACATATGCACCAAATACTTCCTCAAATCACGTGATCATACACCACTGTGTCTCCTGAGATGAAGAGGGACAGAGGAAAAGAGCTATGGGTCGGGGTAGATAAAGAAAGGTTGTAAAAAAGGGGAGAGGGAGAGACGGGGCTGTGGGAGAGAGAAAATTGGTTGTCTCTCCATGCTTGGACTTGAATCCACTGAAACTTGACTGAATCACCCCACCACAGGTTTTTCCCACAGGACAAAGAAAGAAATGCTCCGCCCTGCATTAGACTGCAGCCTTTTCCAAAAATTGCCCTTTCTGTTTTCAATCTAGCTCCATCACTTTCTCAGAAGTATCTCATTTAACAATACGGCCGGAGATGTGGTCTTCATTAAGCAGAATGGAGAGGTGGTATCTAGCTTGGATATTGTCAATTGGATTATATTCTCCAACCAAAGTTTCAACAGAGTGAGCATTGGGAGGATAGATCCGCAAGCTTCTCGAGACCAATCATTCATCCTTGATGAAGATGCCATAACATGGCACAGCTGGTTTAATCAGGTAGATTATTTAGATCAGGTAGGTTATTAGAGAATTCCAAAGAAATTCAGTATTGCCTAAGGAATGATTGTTCACCTGCATGTCTACTCACTATCTTTGAAACTGCATGTTCCTGTGCAGAATATGACCAATGCATACAGAGAGCCAGTGTGGTGTAGTGGTTAATAGCGGTAGACTCGTAATTTGATAAACCGGGTTTGCATCCCTGGTCTTCCACATAAAGTTCCTGCGTGACCTTGGGCTATTCACACTTCTCTGAGGTTTCTCAGCCTCACTCACCTCACAGTGTTTGTTGTGGGGGAGGAAGGGAAAGGAGATTGTTATCCGCTTTGAGACTCGTTAAGGTAGTGATAAAGTGGGATATCAAATTCAAACTCCTCCTCCTCCTCCTCCTCCTCTTCTTCTTCTTCATCCAAGTACCACATTAAGAGCCAAAAGCTTACTGCTAGAAGTCACTCAAGGAATAAAGGCAAATATTTTATTTTATTATATTTATAAATATTTTATAAATATTACTTAACAATGATAAAATACTGATTTTTAACTGAAGAAAAGAGGATAGATAAGCCCCAAGATCTCACCTTTCTGGCTAACAGGTGGGGAACAACACCGACACATCCCAGGACAATTGAGGGCATATGACATCACTTCAAACATTGCCATTACAAAAAAAAAATATAGCCATTCTACATATTGCTGAAAGGCTGACTCAGCTTTGCAACATAGAGAGGGGCCCAGGAACATGAAGATTTCCAAACTCATTGTTCTCTTGCTGATCCTTCTGCTCTTTCATTTACGAATAGACTCAGCCTCTTTCTCTCTGTACTGAGAGATGCCTTCCGGGATCCAGCAAGAAAGTGAAGGAGGGACAGCCACCTTGCTGCTACGATTGCATCCCACGTGCAGAGGGGAAGATTGCAAACCAGGATGGTAGGAGAAATAAATGGATTAAATAGATCCAGACTCAGCACTAATAACTGAAAGATGTTGTAAGGACGGCTGAGTTTACTTTTCAAAATTGTGTTTTTGTGTGCGCGCAATCCTGCTTCTTTGTGATCATTGCCTTCAAGATAGTATAAATATGCCAATCAAATGAGAATGACCATGCACTGAGAGTAGTTGGATGGTATGTGGTCCCAAACATTATTATTTCTTCTTCTTCTTCTTCTTCTTCTTCTTCTTCTTCTTCTTCTTCTTCTTCTCCTCCTCCTCCTCCTCCTCCTCCTCCTCCTCCTCCTCCTCCTCCTCCTTCTCCTTCTCCTTCTCCTTTTCCTTCTTCGATCACTCATAGCCGAGTAAGATTGTCTTCCCTAAACACGGTTTTAACAATGAGTCTGTAAGTGACTGTGGAGGCCAATTCTGCATCCACACGTCCTTCCACAGTGGGGATATTGGTTTCCAGATCAGAGTTTATCATGATGTGGATTTGCCAAACGTGCCTTTTTGCACGTTTCTACCTTGCGTTCTGAGCATATCTAGAGGGGGCCTTGGCACTCCTTCTGACTTACACGGGCTGCACCCAGGCTAGTGTGAACAAACATTCAGATGGCAATGGCCCTGGCTGTGGCACTTACAGGACTACATAGCCCTGAACCAATTAAATTCAAGAATACTGTAGTAATTAAATACTGTAGTAAATAAATACAATGCTACCTCGGGTTAAGAACTTAATTCGTTTTTGAGGTCCGTTCTTAACCTGAAACTGTTCTTAACCTGAGGTACCACTGTAGCCTCCCACTGCTGCCGTGCTGCCGCTGCTGTGCAATTTCTGTTCTTATCCTGAAGCAAAGTTCTTAACCTGAGGTACTATTTCTGGGTTAGCAGAGTCTGTAACCTGAAGCTTCTATAACCCGAGGTACTACTGTACAGAGAATCATACCATATAAGGTTTTGACATACTGAGCATGCTCGGACTGTGGTCAGACTATTCTCGGTAACTAGAGTGAAATACAGTGGTACCTTGGGTTAAGTACTTGATTCGTTCCGGAGGTCAGTTCTTAACCTGAAGCACCACTTTCGCTAATAGGGCCTCCTGCTGCTGCTGTGCGGCAGGAACACAATTTTTGTTCTCATTCTGAAGCAAAGTTCTTAACCTGAAGCACTATTTCTGGGTTAGCGGTATCTGTAACCTGAAGTGTATATAACCTGAAGCGTATGTAACCCGAGGTACCACTGGACAATACTAAAGTGAAATCTTATCCTGCAATAAAAGTTTAGCAGAGCACGAGGAAGCTCCTTTGTTTAAACTGTAATGTGGACCAATCATAAGGAGACAACAAAGTTCCATAAGAGGAAATGGGTGAGGGAAACAAAGCGTTTCTATTGGAAAGGAAATTTAAACTTAATGGAATGTGTGGAATTTGTGCAAAATGTATAAAACTGTTTGAAACTCTTTGTATGACATTTAGCTGTTTTAGCGAGTTATTCCCAGCTGAACCTTCTGCACAGAATGAAACACTTTGGACTACTTTTCCCCTCAAGTGGTTTATTAGCATATCCATGAGATAGACAAAGCTTAGATTGCAACAATACCACATTACAGAGCATCAGGCAGTACTAAACATGTGCTTTGATTTAAACAGAGCTCTATTCTTCTCAGACAGAAAGTAAACATTTCAGCAAGCTAAAATATATGACCTAATATATTTGTTTCCCCTCAGATATGAATAACTGTAATAAATGCCCAGACAAAGACTATCCAAGCAAGAACCGGGATGCATGTCTACCGAAGGATATAACCTTCTTGTCTTATGAAGAACCTTTGGGCATCAGTTTAGCCTGTTTCTCTCTTTCCCTTTCCTTGATCACAACTTTGGTACTAGGTACGTTTATAAAACACCACGACACACCCATGGTCATTGCAAACAACCAAAACCTCACCTACACCCTGCTCATCTCTCTCCTGCTCTGCTTCCTTTGTGCTTTGCTCTTCATTGGTCGACCTGAGAAGGTGACGTGCCTCCTTCGGCAACCAGCTTTTGGTGTCATCTTCTCAACTGCTGTTTCTTGTGTCCTGGCAAAAACCTTCATGGTGGTTTTGGCCTTCATGGCTACAAAACCAGAGTCCAGGATGAGGAAATGGGTAGGGAAAGGACTAGGCCACTCCATTCTCCTTTCCTGTTCCATAGTCCAAGCAGGAATATGCACTGTGTGGCTGGCAACCTCTCCCCCATACCCAGATGTGGACATGCACTCAATCACAGAAGAAATTATACTAGAATGTAATGAGGGGTCTGTGTCCATGTTTTACTGTGTCCTCATCTACATATGCTGCCTGGCCACTGTCAGTTTTGCTGTGGCTTTCCTCGCCAGGAAGTTACCAGACAGTTTCAACGAAGCCAAGTTTATCACTTTCAGCATGTTGGTCTTCTGCAGTGTTTGGCTGTCCTTTATTCCTTCCTACCTGAGCACCAAGGGAAAATACATGGTAGCTGTGGAGATCTTCTCCATCTTAGCCTCTGGTGGTGGGTTGCTGGGTTGCATCTTTTCCCCCAAATGTTATATAATTATTCTGAGGCCTGAGCTGAACAATAGAGAACAGCTAATAAGGAAGAAAATTTAAAGAAATAATAAACCTGCCCTTTGCCCTCTTTCGTGCTTTTCTCTCTGTGTACAGCAGAATATTTGGAAATATATGTTCAATTGCTGCCTTATATAATTTTTTATGTACTCCAAATTTCCATAGTTCAATAGAGAACAGCTAATAAGGAAGAAAAATTAAAGAAATGAGAAAATGTCATCTGCTGTATGTTATGTTTTTCTCTGTGTTTATATTTGGAAATATAAGTTTAGCTGCTGCCTTATATAATTTTTTTCTAGAATCCAAATTCGCATAGTTGAAAATTCATTTGTAAAATTGACTTATTTGCTTTGAGGAAAACAACCAAGCATTTACACATACATTATTCTCTTCTAGCATGTGCTGACTAGAAGACTCAGAGCAATTCTTGTCAAAATATAAGGTAAAGGAACCCCTGACCATTAGGTCCAGTCGCGGACGACTCTGGGGTTGAGGTGCTCATTTCACTTTATTTCCCGAGGGAGCTGGCGCACAGCTTCTGGATCATGTGCCTTGCATGACTAAGCCACTTCTGGCACACCAGAGCAGCACATGGAAACACTGTTTACCTTCCCGCCGAAGTGGTACCTATTTATCTACTTCCTGCTTTTGAACTGCCAGGTTGGCAGGAACAGGGACCAGGCAATGGGAGCTCAACCCTTTGCAGGGATTTGAACCACTGACCTTCTGATTGGCAAGCCCTAGGCCGCCCGCGTCCCTGTCAAAATATGCATGTAAGCAAATCTGTATCTAGCCTTAATTCTAAAAGATAAAACTTGTCTCACATCTTTCAGCATAATGGGATCTGTGAAACTGTACTATTGCAGGCCATGGAATATTTAAGTATTCATTTATTTTCTGTTGTTCTGTACTGCTCACAGTCAGATTTCATCATCAACCTATCCATACTCAAGATTGTAGAGATATAAGATGATCCTCTTGAATCAGGCCAATGGCCCATCTTGTACGGCAGCCTGTACTCACACTGACCAACCAGATTCCTGTGGGAAATTGAAATACTTTATTGTCACTGTACCACTTGTTTACAGTGAGATTAAACCTTCAAGCCGCACCCAAAAGCAAATGCACTGTCTCCACCATTGTTTCCTATGGCAGTGAGTTCTATAGATTATCTATGTACTGTGAAATAATTTACCCCCCATTGAATTGGGTCCCCCCCCCCCAAGATGTTGTCTGAATCAGGTCTCCTTGGTGAAATTCAGAGAACTAGATAAGAAGGTGCGAATGATTTCTGCCCTGGTGCTTGGAAAAGATGGCAACAAAGAACCATGCACAGTTCACTGGGCAGAGCATTCAGCAAAGCCAGAACTGAAAAGCTTTATTTTCACCAACGCAAGTGATGGATCAGAACACTGTATTCTTAATACAAATACGTACAGTGGTACCTAGGGTTACAGATGCTTCAGTTTACAGGTTCCACTAACCCAGACATAGTACCTCGGGTCAAGAACTTAGCTTCAGGATGAGAACAGAAATTGTGCGGCAGCATGGTGGCAGCAGGAGAATCCATTAGCTAAAGTGGTACCTCACGTTAAGAAAAGTTTCAGGTTAAGAACAGACCTCCAGAAAGAATTAAGTTCTTAACCAAAGGTACCAATGTATTATATTTGTGGCAAGTATATTGTTGGACTTTCCATTGACTGTTGGCATCCTTCAGCCAATGATTGATGAGCAGATAAAATTGATTAGACCTAACCATGATGAATGGAAAATAGAAGTAAACCAGAGCTTAATCAGATTGAAAGTGGAATCAAAGAGGACAGAGAGACTTCAGGTTGTATGTGTATTCCCATAAGGGACCTCAGCTTTCTAGAATCCAGGCTTAACACCTCTGAATTTATTCCTGTTATACAGCTCTTAAGGGCACGAAGCCACTGCTTTCTTTTAGTTTCAACCATAAACCAGAGCCTACGTTGCCAGTATGTACTCACTTCTCTGGGAGTAAGTCCCATTAAATCTTAAAACACTTATTTCTGAGTAGACATCTGTACTGTTATACAGCAAGTTAACTTTGCTTGTTAATGAGTGTCTGTAAGATTATGTCCCCCTTGCAGAAGGTCCAGGTATTCAAGTGGAGACAGGAATGGAAGGAAGTAGAACTAATAATAATGATAATAATAGTAATAATTTTGTTATTTATAACCCACCCATATGGCTGTGTTCCCCAGCCACTTTAACACAGTAAAATATATTATTTATTTTCCTGTTATCTGCTTTCAATCCCCCTAGTGCAGAGATTGGAAGCCTATAGCCCTCCAGATATTGCTAGACTACAGCCCTCATCATTGCTGACCATTTTTGATACTGACTGGGGTCAGTGGATTTTGGAATCCCTCAACATCTGGAGTGTCACACATCCCCAACCCCTGCCCTAGCCGAAGTGAAGCAGAATACATATTTAAAAAATAAAATGCATAAGTTTGCAGATGAAGCCAGAGACATCAGCATCACTGAATGTATTTGGACACTGAATTAAAATTCACCAAAAACCTGGAAAGTCAGGCTCAGCAGCTTTGGGAATTCTGACCCACTCACCTGGTTATGGATGAACTGTGGGGTCCTCTTTCTCCCTACGGTGCCAGGTGACATAGGCTGACAGAATTAGGAGATAGTTTACATAAGCCGCTATAAAAGGAGTCATACAGGAGGGCACGGGGCACCAACTCAACCTCTCCAGAGTCATCAAGTTGGCTTGCATGGGCACAAATCCCTTGGAGGTCATGATGGCCACCAGCAGTGGAATTTTGTCACTAGTTTCTTTTATTGGCCTGCTCATCTCATATGGATTCATTCTCTACACAATCTGCTCCCAGGGTCCCTCTGAAGGAACCACCAAGGCTGCCTCCACATGCACCTCTCACCTCATTGTGGTCACCATGTATTTGTTTATTTACCTGCCTCCATCAGCCCAGTTCATGATTGATAAAGTGATTTCTGTCTTCCATATCTGTGTCACCCCCTTCCAAAACCCAACCAGCTATTCTTTGAAGAAGAAGGAGGTAAAGGCTGCAGTCAGAAGCCTTTCAGCAAGGCTTTCTGCACAGGTTTCCACTCAGGGCCATCCCCACCATTAGACAGCATGAGGCAGCCACCTCTAGCAGCTGATTTTGGCTGTCTCAGAACAGTCAGTTATTTAATTCACTGTTTCAATGCATTTATACATGGTGGAAAAAGGAATAAGGAGAAGTGAATAAGGAGAGATTTTCCCCTCTCCTGTTGTATAACCCAGGCTCATTCAATGAAGCTGAAAAGAAAGTAATTCTTTATATTGCACACTTTGGAACAATAGACTTTGCTTGGGCCAAGTTCAGGAAAGACAGGCACAGATTGTCCCATTATGGGGTGGGTAACGCAGAGTGATCTGGAATTTTCAGGGTTTGAGCGGTGGGTGGAAAGGCTGCGGCAGTCTATTTCACCACCATGTTCTCTGCTTAGCAGCTGGCTTGGGGGAGAATTTGATTCAGCTGGTTTCAGGGTGCTCCTATGCAAGCAGCACCCATCAGGATTCAATTCCTGTTCTCAGTTGGGAGTGGAGGAAGGGGACACATCATCTCCTTTTTTAATACATGAAATGACAAAAAATATAAATCAAACTTTGATTGCTGTGCACAGATTTCATTTTTAGAATATGTGTGTGTTGTGCTATAATATCATTCTTCCTTTATTCAAAAACAATTGCCTCTCCATATCCAGGGAGAGTTTTCTGTCTAAACAGCCACAGGTTCTCTGTACCTGCAGTTGCCAGTTTGTTACAACAGGGATATTTAATTATTAATCACCCATCATTCACCCTATTAAAAACAGTTTAAAACCACATTAGACAATCAGGTTTCTAGGTCCTAGGCTGTACAGAGCTTTAGGCACCAGTACCTGGTGAAGTCATATGGGTAAAGTGGGCAGAAAATTGCACAAATATGAGGGCTTTGTGCAGTTCCATCATCCTCAATCTGGGGTGACCAACCAGTCACAACTCAAGGTAATTTTGGGTGCATGTAGAGCTAATGGGGTACCCAGAATACATCGCTCATTCGGTCCTTGGTGAGGCGCTACTTCACCCAATGCTTGAAGACTGGGATTGCACCTGTGGCGATCACACAGGGCCCCCGGACATATCACGGTCTATTGACCCTCTGCCACCACTGCGGTTGCTTTCTTCGCTGCCACCACCCTGCTTCTCACGGGGACACACGGAGTCCAGACAGTTGTTAATGTAAACAAATAATCAAGTTCATTTTTAAGTGCAGGAATAAGCGTATGGTGTCGGTTTATTTTTCTTTTGTCAGTTTCTTAAATCTTAGTTCCTACAACTTCAAACTGAATTATTCCCAACTATCTATCTAACTCCCTAACAATTCCTCTCACTCCCTCACAATACAACCCAACCAACCCACTGCGTATTCCACCCTCTTCCTTCTCCAACCCCCAAGCCTCAACTCCCACCTGACAAACCTCAACTCCCAACTCCCAAACCTCAACTGCCTTTCAAAACCTCCCACTCTATCTTTTACTCCCCCCTTGCATTCTCACTGGCCAATCACATCACACCCATTTTAACCCTTTCCTTGACCCATCCTAGGAGGCAAACACCACAGCACCCAATGACTTAACCACCAAAAGTTTTGAAGTTTTGCTACTAGGAAAGCAAAACCTATGGCCAATTTCTCTACAGGCAAATTCCTTCTCAGCTCCGAATATGGCAACCAAAAGCAACCATAGTAAGGTCAGCAGGTAGAAGAAAAATAAAGTGGTTAAACGGAATGACGCTTAGGGAGAAAAGCTATGTTACATAATGACCTGAAAAGGAAAATACATTTTACAAGCACAATAATTAATTGACCTGAATTGTGAATGGAAATAAAAAGGGAGGGTGGGAGGGTGTCACTCTTCACCCAGCCTTCCTGCGAGAGCCTCCTGCAAATGCCCTTTTAAGCCTCATTGCCAGGCTAGACGAGACAGCAGCCAATAGCCACAGCCAGCAAGGCACTGCCCTCCAGGAGGCACCAGTGAGTGGCCCATTTATGGTGCCTTTTGGGTTGGAAAGACCCCTCCCTTTTGAGATCCAACAGCCAAGAATAATTCCTCTCCAAAGGCCAGCATATGTGTGTGCCTAGGCCATCGGGGAAGGAGGCTGAGAGTGAGGTTACGAAACGGTCACCTCGTGGGAAAGTGGTGAGCAGCCATTATACTCATGCCACATGGTTGATGTGGATCCAGGTCCACTCAACCAAATTCCAAGATGCTGAAAACACCGTACTACATTTTGAAGTCTCCATTTTTTACAAGGTCTTCTATTCTGAACTTCAAACTTCAAAATTCACCAATACACCACTGGTCCCTTATTATCTGCTGAAAGGGAATTAAACACAACAGTTCTGAATCTGTCACAAACACATTTTCTTCCGCAAGTCCACAGGGGTTCACAAGCATTGAATAAATAACTATATTCCAGCTTGGTTATTAACAGGGCTATAATTAAATCTGCTGCTTCTCAAAAAAAACCCTGTGGACTTTCAGTGGCCACATGCAAAAGTAACATAAAAGATACCCAAATTAACCAGAATGATTTAAATAGGGTGTGGGATCCACAAGTCTGTTCTTACATACTCTCAGATTGCATCATCTCAGGAGGCGTTACTACCATTCAAATGATACAATTTTAAACTGGAGAAGCTAATTATAATATTGCTTGAGAAATCATGGGTTCTGTGTAGAACAAACAGTTGGTTTTTTAGTGAGAATGTTTGTTTTAGTGTTCTTGCTGCTGGAACTGATTTCTTATAATGTATGTGAGGCTCACATAGCAAAATGCAGGCTCCAAGGTCCACACAATCCACTTCACACGTATCATCAGCCAGGAGATTTCATCATTGGTGGCATTGTTTCCCATGGTGGCTTCATCTCCTCTCCAGCCACATTCACTGAGGAACCCCCACCAGCGCTGCCTGAAGAGCTTGTGTAAGAACTAAGTCACTCATCCATTACAGCAGAGAAACAGTCAAACCTAGAGTCACAGCCTGAGAGTAATGACTAAAGCTGCAAACCTCTACCCATTTACCTAAGAATAACAACTTTGCAAATCAGTGGGACATAGGCTGATGTAAAAATCCATAAGAATGTATTGGGAATTAAGAGAATACTGAAGAAGCTCCCATTTCTCAATAGGAAAAATAAATATAAATGTATGAATGTTTATGTGTCTGGGAGAACCATTTGATCAGCTAATTTTTATAGACCTTATCTGAACTAGAGTGTTAGTAAGAATGTATATTTGAAAAACCTGTTCTGAAGCTGAATATCCTTATGCTTTCATTTTCTGAACTTAGACTAAGGTTTGTTTCAGCACTGCTTATTATGAAGTATAGAATTTAGTGAATTCCAACGACTATCACTGACTCATGAAAATGAAGTCACTGCAGGGAGAGACCAGAGAGACCAGAGACTTTGTAAGTGTCAGAAAAAGACCTCAGACGTGTAAGGGAAGTCGTCCCATGGGCCCCACATTAGCGACCCCTACTCTAGATACTATTAACCTTAAAAGATTGGTACAAAAGTAACAACATGAATTTCAATGGGGACAAATGCACAAATCTAAAATGATGAACACTTGGCTTGCCAGTAGTACATGACGAAAAACTCAATGGATCTGCATCAACAGAAGTATAGTGTCCTGATTAAAGTAAGTAATAGTACACTCTGTTCTGCCTTGGTCGCCTGGAGTACTGTGTCCAGTTCTGATCACCACAATTTAAGAAGGATATTGGCAAACTGGAACATATGCAGAGGAGGGCAACAAAGATGGTCTGGAAACCAAGTCAAGTCTTATGAGGAACAGATAAGGGAGCTTGGTATGTTTAGCTATGATGAGAATGAGGGAGGAATGATAGACATTTTCAAATATCTCAAGGGCTGTCACCAGGAACACACTTGTTTTCTCTTGCTCTGGAGGTTAGGACTCAAATTAGCTTCTTCAAATTACAAGAGAGGAGATTTCAACTAAACATCAGAAAGAACTTTTCATTGATAAGAGCTGTTGAATAGTAGAATGGACTGTGAGTTAATCCGAATGACCACAATATAATTAATTGCTGTGCTGTTATGTAAAATGATAGATCTGCTGAAGTTCCTGCTGATACAGTTTGCAACTCTCATTCTAGGGTGGTGCCTAAGATTTACCAGCACATCGTGGCCTTGGCATTTGCAGTCAAGGAGATCAACAAAGACCCTCACATCTTACCCAATATCACCTTGGGCTTCCACTTATATGACAGCTATAACAATGCAAGGAACACATATCTTACCACACTGCTGCTTCTATCCATGGTGAAGGAATTTGTCCCTAACTATATATGTGATGTTGAAAATAATCTGACTGGGGTCATTGGAGGACTTGATTCTGAAATTTCCTTTTATGTGGCCACTGTTTTGGATATCTTTAAGATTCCACAGGTAGGACACCTATGTACAATACCTTTATTAGCTTGCATAGAGGCAGAATCAGTTCCGGGTGAAGATGAAATTGGAAGGACAACCATGTACACCACTTGAGATCCTTGGAAAATAAAGGTGGTACATAATTATAATATAAACAAACAAACATCAATAAGGGGAAATGTGCGATACCAGAAAAAAATAGGTCACACACCCCCTCCCCGTCTTACACACCCATCTAAAACACTGGTATCCCAAAGGCCAGTGATGGGGAAGTGGGCTTCTCCCTCACCAGCTGCTTTTGGGTTATGTAGTACTTTCTGCTTAGTTAGGAGGGTATTTGAATTGAATAACTGGGGTATAGGGGAAATTGCTTACAGGATAAAAGCTGACAGGTAGGTGTCAATAGTAAAATTAGTGATCAGGGCATCTCAAAAAAGCTGCTGGGGAAGAGGGGGGAAATTGCTTATAGCTAAAACAACTGACAGGTAGGTTCCAGTCAGTTGCACCAAACACAAAGAAGTTATGGAAAATTGAAGATAAGATCCAGTTCTGCAAGTGAAATAAATGTTCATAAATAAAGTCTGAGAAGAATCAGCAGAGTTTTGCTGTGTGATGGGGCATGTGCATCATGAAGAAGAAAGACGAAGCTCCAGAGAAGAAATATGAATCTGGTCCAACATGCAGTTGACAAAGTCAGATAATGTCTAGGTAATCTGCTGCTTGGGGCATGGTATGTTCCCCCATTCAGTTTTCTTTAAATGATATTTATTAGAAGTTTCAAAAATTACAGAAAAAAGCAAAGAAGAGAACAACAAAAAATTAACAAAACATACATAAAAGTACATCAAAAAAGGAAAAAGAAAAAACACACACATAAAAACCAATACACCAATAACAATAATAAAAAACACACATCCAATATTCCATATCTCCATCCTTCATTTACTTGTTTCATCGACCTCCTCACACCTCCCTTTTTGTATTCTTGTTTTGTTATTTCTTTCAGCAAATTCTTTCCATCTTTCTCAAAAATTTTTGAGTAATTTGTCTTAACAGTCTAACCTATTAGTTAACTCAGCAAATCCTTTCCATCTTTCACTATATTCTGTCATTCAATTTACCTTAATTTATTTTAACCTTATCTTACCATAAAATACCTTAAAGCTTAAAACTTAATATTTATTTGTACATAATTCCTTATATCATTTCTACTAAAGCCAAATATTTTCATTCCAACATTTTTCCTAATGCTCATTAATTTTACACTGATTCCCAAAATATTTTTTTTAAAAAAAGTTTTCTTCCAATCTTCCTCCAGCGTCTCTTCTTCCTGGTCTCGGGTTATGTCAGTCCTTACTGTCCATTCCATCTAGTCCATCAACCTGGTAATCTTATGTCCGAGGCTCTTAAGTCTTTTCCATGTCCCTTCTGCAGATCTTCTTCTTGTTTGTACTTGCACTTTACCTTATCTTTTGTTGATCTCTTTCTTAATTTCTTTCCTTTCTCGTTGAGGAGTAGGTCTCGGGGATGTTCCAACTTGAAAATATCTCCGTCTCTCCTCAGCAGATCGGCCCATTCCCCACAGTCCCATTCCCCACAGTCAACAGTGTAGTCCAGAAAATATTTAAAGGCATGTTTCAAAGTCCCTCCAAACTTAAGGGCCCCCACAACTCCAGACCCCCCCCCCGGGCCCACTTCAAATTCAACCTTCAACAACAATGGCTTATGCTCCTGTAGGGCCTCGGGCTTCTCCATTTGTATTACTTGAGGTTCAACAGCAGCCTCCTCCATTATCTTCTGCGTTTGCACTTGCTCTGTCAAAACAGGTTCTTGAGTTGGCTCCTGGATGGTTTCTGTATAAGTATTCGCTGTTTGTCCAAAATTTTTGACTGCAACAGTCATCAAATCCATCTTCTCATGCATCTGCGCCAACAAAGCGCTTGTCTTGCAAAAGGCAAGCACCAAAACTTTTTCCAAACACATTTTTGTTCAAGGTCACAGTCTGATCCCATGATCCTAATCACCACAGCTGTAGAGTCCCCAGATCGACTCCAGCAACAATTCAACAAGCTCCCTCTAGAGGAGACAATTTCTATTTGTATCCATCTTTTGAAAGCAGATCCAACAAAAGAAAGTTACTTTCATTTTTTGGATTTTTTGTTTCTTTTAAATGCAAAAGGCAACATTGGAGACAATTTGTTTCTCTTCTTTAACTATCTGTCAAAGGATGTTCCTTTCACAGTCAATGAACTTCACCAAAAATCTCTGTCTCTGACACCCCGTTCCCAGGTTTGAGATGGTGGAAATTTATCTTTCTTTACTCTCTCTCCTGCAGGCTTAAACAGTCAAAATTCCCCCTCTTTACTCCTGCTTCCAAGAGGGGTTTAGATGGTTAAAACAGGAGGAATTTTAAACCTCTATGTACAACTTTCCAGACTTTAGCTTGCACAATTTTTGCTTCAGGCTATTTACAAAAGCGGAAGGTGGACTTCCTGTTTAGGACCTTCCCGCTTGAGTGCCAAATTAAAATGTTTCTTAGCCCAATTTTCCGTTCTACTCACGGGTACTTGTTTAGAGTCCAATTGTCCACAGGAAAAAGTCAGCACTCTCCGGCAACGGTTGTGCAGCTTCACTCCATAAAAATAGTGGTCGATTCTGGACTTCCGGGTTAGCGCGATTGGCTAATGGCGGATTCCCTCTGAGCTCCGGAGGGAATCGGCTCTGCTGAAGACGGGTCTTACCGCGCCGGCGACGCGGGGACCCTTAGAAACTGCAGGCGCGGAAGCCTGCGGACTTGGTGACTCGGTGGGCACCTTTAAGCGCCTTCCCCGACCCACGAAGAGCCTTTTTAAAGGCTACGGAGAGGGTACGGAGAGCGGCGTGGTGCTGGGAGTAGACCGCTACTTCAGTGGAGCGAAGCCGCGAGCCATGGCCGGAGAGCGCTGACTTTTTCCCCAAAATTTGGACTGGAAAACAAACAACCCGTGAGTAGAATGGAATTTGGACTTTAAAATTTTTACCTTTGAATTCGGCACGACCGGGGGATGTGCTAAAGGGAAGTCCACACCCCCCCTACCTACAAATGATCTAAAGCAAGAATCGGAGAACTAAGGTGGAGAGATTACGGTCTTTTTGGTGTTAGATAAAAGATATTTCCATGAATTTGACAGAAGAAGTCTTTGTGCTGGAGAGAAAGGGAGGAATTTTGGAAGTTTTTGTGTAACCCCCCCCCCCCTGAACCCAGGAGCGTCCTGTGCGTGTGCCGGAGGAAAAAGAATAAGGAGTTTGACAGCTGTCAAAGGAGCTGTCAAACGGGCGGTTAAAGTCAAGAACTTTACTATTTAATAACTCTCTGAACTAAAGGTGTTACATTTGAATTGAGGTAGTTGGAAACAAAGTAGTAATAAACAACAAAGTAACGGATTGTTGGAAAAGGACTATTAAGCTATTGGAATCCCCCTAGGGGGAACTAGAGACATTACAATGGCTGCAGAGGGAAAATTACTGGCAGAGATAGAAAAAATGTTTTTTCTCGTGGGAATCTTGCAAGAGCAGAGTACAGCTATGAACAAAGAACTTATGACCTTGAATTCTAAAACAAACAACTCTGCTGAATGCATAAAGGATTTGACTGATAAAAAATCTGCAGCTGAACCAGAAGAGACATTTTTGGAATTGGCGGAGAGGAAAGAAGGAGTGGAGAAAGTACAGGTGGAAAATACCAACCAGAAGCCTATATCGTCAGAAAATAAAGAAGATCTTCGGATTACAAATCTGCGAAAGATGAGAAAGATGAAGAAGGAAGTCCCTGGAGTACTTGGAATACTGGAATTTAAAAGAATAAAGAAACATGATCGGGACTTCCTCTTTGAGTATGGGAGAGCAGCTGACCTTTTGCAGCAACTGCTTTTAAACATTTTGGATGGAAGAAAATTTGATGTGACTGTGACAGAACTCCTTCGAGACCTGAGGACCAACAAAAAGGATTACCAACAAAATCGGCAGAGAGAGACTGACAGAGATTTGAAGGCCTCGGATGTGAGGAATCCGGGCTAGGAACTGTTTTTGTGGACATTTGCTTGGGAAGGGATGGAAACCGGGGTAGGGAGGGAGGGGAGAATAGAATTTCAAAATTTTATGACTTTTGTATTTGGCCATTGTGACCTATAATTAATATATAAAGGGAGAAATTCGTGGAAGGGAAGTTAGGTCGACTTTAGAAAAAGGATTTAATGTTTATAAGAGAATTGGATAAGTTAAATGTGGACAAGTAAAAACAGCTAAGTTTTAAAAATAATAACAATATGTTTAAGATGATAGACAAGAACTTGCTGAACTAATTATCGGAACTGGGATGTATGAAGAGGGGGTGGGGGGAAGTCAGGGAAAGGGGGTAAAGAAGGTAAGGGTATGAAATTGTATATGTGTTGTCTTTGTCTTTTTGTGTGTGTGTGTCTTTATAAAATGTAAAAACCCAATAAAAATTTTATTAAAAAAAAATAGTGGTCGATTCAAAACACCGCGCCGCTCACCCCACGTTGCTTCGGATCCCCAAAAAAGGGGTTTCCTTGTGTGTAGGGGGCGCTCCTGGTGTCAGTCGAATCCCACGTTCCCAGGCTTCCTCCGCCTGGGATTTTTAAAGGGTCTCCGCCTTCGCTGCGGTGGCAAGACCCGATTTTCGCGGAGCGGGTTCCTCTGGATCAGAGGAATTCCGCCATTGCCGATGGCGCTAACCTGGAAGTCTGTTGTTTCCTCCATTCAGTTTTATCCATTATACAAGACCTTGCCAAATTTTGCAACGACTCAAAAAATGTTTGGTTTTTTTTTTAAGTAAAATAGACACAATGCCCTGCTCCAGTCATCAAAGTGTTAACAAAATTTCCAAAACTAAAACTAAAACAGACACAGTCCCCTGTGAAAGGTCATCAGTTGAAAGGTTTAAAAATGAGAAAAGGGAGATGATCCTTGCATGTGTGTCTTTTGTAAAACTGAGAGAGAGGCAAACAAACCCTGAAACGTTGGCAAAGGGCATATTTGACTAACAGGGTTCAGCACATAATGTATATGAATACTGTGAAAGGAATCTACGTTGTCTCTTCTATTCTTCCATTTACTTTTTAGCTCATTTATGGCTCTGCTCCAGTGATGAATGATAAAAGCCCAGGGCTTCCCTTCTATCAGATGGCAGCCTCAGAAGCCCTTCAGTATGAGGGAATTCTCTCTTTGCTTCTGCATTTCAGGTGGACGTGGATTGGAGTCATTGCAATGGACAATGAAAATGGAGAAAGATTTGTGCAAACCATTTCCCCAATGTTTACCAAGAGTGGTGTGTGTTTTGCATTCCTAGAAAGAATCCCTGATTTTAGTTTTATTTCTGAAATTAATGGCATGCTACAACAGGGGGCAATTATAAACCATAAAATTCTTAGCAGCAAAGCTAATGTTATGGTGGCAAATGGAGAATCTTATTCCATGGCAACTTTTAGATGGCTTCCATACCTATCAGAACATGATGACATGATAAACAATATAAAAAGCAAAGTATGGATAACAACTGCCCAGATTGAGTTTGCCTCATTTGTCTTTCAAAGGAACTGGGATTCAAGAGTATTCAATGGTGCTATAGCCTTTGAAATTCACTTTAGAAACCCACCAGGATTTAATCAGTATGTTCTGCACAGAAACCCTTCCAGCACAGATGGGGACGGTTTTATCAGGGACTTCTGGCAACAGGCCTTTGAATGTGTATTCCCAGATATGACTGCAGACAAGGTGGAGGGGAATATTTGCACTGGAGAAGAGAAGCTGGAGAGCCTTCCTGGATCATTTTTTGAAATGAGCATGACAGGCCACAGTTACAGCATCCACAGTGCTGTCTACGCCATGGCCCATGCTTTACATGCCATGTCCACATCAAGACTCAGGCACAGAGAAATGGCATACAGAGGGAGAGGGAAGAATCAGAATCAACAGTTTTGGCAGGTAATAGGCTGAACATCCTCAACTGGAAGAGTCCTGTTATTCTCTGATAAAGTATGGGTTTTCAAAATGTGGTCAGTTTGCTCATTCCTCTCAGAGAAAAAAAAGGTTTTGTATGACAGAAGTTTGGAGATCACTGAGATGCCACTGTGTTCACAGATAACAAGCAGTAGTCATGGCCGAGAGAGATGTTCAGCATTCTCTTTATCCCATTTACCCCAAATGCTGCCTCAGAGCAGGTGGTCACAAACCATTGTGGTGTCTCTTGAGATGAAGGGGGGAGAGGAAAATGGGGGGGGGAGAAAGAGTGGAGAGAGAGAGAGAGAGAGAGAGAGAGAGAGAGAGAGAGAGAGAAAGAAAGAAAGAAAGAAAGAAAGAAAGAAAGAAAGAAAGAAAGAAAGAAAGAAAGAATTGAATGAATTGGTAGTCTCTCCATGCCTGAACCTGACTACACTCACAAGTGACTTACCGGTAATCACCACACACCAATTGCTGTAGGTCCTGCCACATGAAAAAGATACCTCAGTCTTGTATTAGAACTGCAGCCATTTCCAAACAATTGCCTCTTCTGTATTCAATCTAGCTCCATCACTTTCTGAGAAGTATCTCATTTAACAATACTGCAGGAGATGCGGTCTTCATCAACCAGAATGGAGAGGCAGCATCTAGCTTGGATATTGTCAATTGCATTATATTCTCCAACCAAAGTTTGCACAGAGTGAGAGTTGGGAGGATAGATCCACAGGCTCCTCCAGGCCAATCATTCATCCTTGATGAAAATGCCATAACATGGCACAGTTGGTTTAATGAGGTAGGGCTGAATTGTTAGATAATTTCAAAGAGATTCAATCTTGCACAAGCAATGATCATTCACCTGCATGTCTACTCACTATCATTTAAACTGCAAGTTACTATGTAGAACATGACGAATGCATCCAAGTACCAGATTAAGAGCCAAAAGCTTGCTGCTAGAAGCCATTAAAGGAGTAAAGGAAAATATTTTATCAAGGATAATACAAAACAGAACACAGAGAGCCTTCATGTGAATATGGGTGCTTTGATCTAGGTCAAATACCAGTTTTTCTATGAAAAGGCCTGGAGACAGGAGTGCAGGGTTTTTTCCCAGCCAATCAGGGCCTCTGCATATATTTCACCTGCACAAGAGGTTGTACGTGGTGAAAGACCATGAAACTATGAAGTGGATGATCTGTTTGACCTTGAAGCAATCTTCCATCAGAGAGTGCACACAAGTGGTTAGCTGGAGTAACTAAATGGGTTTTCCTTTCCTCTGGAAGACTGCAACGTGAATCTTAAGTAAAAAGAGAAATATATATTAAAATAAGGGTGCCATAGGTCTTGGATAGCTTCATGTAAATGTCCAGTATTTTTCTTCTTTTGGAATTCACCAAGACTTTATTCCTCAATAATGCCTTATTTGACTCTCATCCCCAGACAGCATCTGATGGGTCCAGGAATAGGTGTAGCCACCAGCACCAAAATCAATTCTAGAGATGTAAACAACATACTCAAATGTATCTATTATAAGAAAGAAACATAACAGGGACATAAGAATAACTTCAGAGTATACATTAATGGGCAGGGCAATCTATGCAGAACAGATAAGCACAATGCCTGCAATTCCGAGAACAATAGAGGGGATATCAAAATACTTCAAACATTACGATTACTAAAAATAAAAATAAAAATGGCCATTCCACATATTGCTGAAATGCTGAGACAGCTTAGTAACATAGAGAAGGGCCCAAGAACATGAAGATTTCCAAACTCATTGTTCTCTTGCTGATCCTTCTGCTCTTTCATTTACGGAATAGACTCGGCCTCTTTCTCTCTGTACTGAGAGATGTCTTCCAGGATCCAGCAAGAAAGTGAAGGAGGGACAGCCACCTTGCTGCTACGATTGCATCCCATGTCCAGAGGGGAAGATTGCAAACCAGGAAGGTAGGAGAAATAAATAGATTAAATAGATCCAGACTCAGCAGTAATAATCGAAAGGTGTTGTAAGGGTGGCTGAATTTACTTTTCAAAAGAGATAATCTACTGTGAGTGTGATCCTGCCTCTTTGTGATCATTGCCTTTCAGATAGTCTAAATATGCCAATCAAATGACAATGACTATGCATTGAGAGTAATTGGATCGTATGGGGTTCAAATCATATCTAGAGGGGACCTTGTCACTCCTTCTGACTTACACAGGCTGCATGAAGTATGAATAAACATTCAGATGTCAATGGCGCTGGCTCTGGCGCCACATAGCTCTGAACCAATTAAAATCAGTAATACTACTTTTCAGAGCACCAGAAAGTACTAGATATGTGTTTTGATTTAAAGAGAGCTCTTTTCTTCTCAGACAGAAAGTAAGCATTTCAGAAAGTTGACATGATATGAGCTAATTTCTTTATTTCCCCCAGATATGAATAACTGCCATAAATGCCCAGACAAAGACTATCCAAGCAGAAACCGGGATGCATGTCTACCGAAGGATATCAGCTTCTTGTCTTATGAAGAACCTTTGGGCATCAGTTTAGCCTCTTTCTCTCTTTTCCTTTCCTTGATCACAGCTCTGGTACTAGGTATATTTATGAAGCACCATGACACACCCATTGTCATTGCAAACAACCGAAACCTCACCTACACTCTCCTCATCTCTCTCCTGCTCTGCTTCCTTTGTGCATTGCTCTTCATTGGCCGACCTGAGAAGGTGACGTGCCTCCTCCGACAAACAGCTTTCGGCATCATCTTCTCAACCGCAGTTTCTTGTGTCCTGGCAAAAACCTTCATGGTGGTTTTGGCCTTCATGGCTACAAAACCAGAATCCAGGATGAGGAAATGGGTGGGAAAAGAACTAGGCCACTCCATTCTCTTTTCCTGCTCCATAGTTCAAGCAGGCATATGTACTGTGTGGCTGGCAACGTCTCCCCCATACTCTGATGTGGACATGCACTCAATGACAGAACAAATGATACTAGAATGTAATGAAGGGTCTGTAACAATGTTTTACTGTGTCCTCATCTACATGAGCTGCCTGGCCACTGTAAGTTTTGCTGTGGCTTTCCTTGCCAGGAAGTTGCCAGACAGTTTCAACGAAGCCAAGTTCATCACTTTCAGCATGTTGGTCTTCTGCAGTGTTTGGCTGTCCTTTATTCCTTCCTACCTAAGCACCAAGGGAAAATACATGGTAGCTGTGGAGATCTTCTCCATCTTAGCCTCCGGTGGTGGGTTGCTGGGTTGCATCTTCTTCCCCAAATGTTATATAATCATTATAAGGCCTGAGCTGAACAATAGAGAACAGCTAATAAGGAAGAAAAATTAAATAATAAACATGTCCTTTGCTGTATTTTGTGCTTTTCTCTGTCTGTTCAGTATATAATTTTATACAATTTTTTCTAGATTCCAAATTTTCATAGTTGAAAATTCATTTGTAAAATTGACTTATTTGCTTTAAGGAAAACAATGATACCTTTACACATACATTATTCTGTTGTAGCATGTGTTGAGAACAAGACTCAGAGCAATTCTTGTTAAAATATATATGTAAGCAAATCTGCATCTGGCCTTAATTCTTTCTTCTTTTGTTCAATATTTTTTTATTAATTTTCTATTACAAAACTCCAATATACACCATACTACATGAATACCAAATAGCAATACCTATTCAAATACCATTCAATTACATACCCAATTATAAAGTTTATGTGGCCCCCACGTGCTCTACTTCAAGGTCTGATTCTCTTCAGTTATAGACATGTAGGAGGATCTTCTTGAATCAGGCCAATGGCCCATCTCGCCCAGCAGCCTGTACTCACACTGACCAACCAGATGCATGTGGGAAACCTACAAGCAGTACCCAAGAGCAAATGTTCCATTCTAACCACTGTTTCCTGTGGCAGTGAGTTCCATAGTTAATCAATGTACTGTAAGCTAATATACTTCCCGTTGAATTAGGTTTTCCCCCACCAAGATTTTATCAGAATCAGGTCTCCTTGGAGAAATTAAGAGAACAAGATAAGAAAATGTGGAAGAATTTTGCCCTGGTCCTTGGTAAAGATGGCAAGAAAGAATCAAGCAGACCTCACTGGGCAAAGCATTCAACAGATGGGAAGCCACAACTGAAAAGTTTTATTTCACCAACACACGGGATGGATCAGAACACACTATTCATAATACATATCTGTCCCTGGATTGGGCGGGGGGGGGGATCACCAGATATGTGCAGGGCCTTTCCCTCACACACCTCACCATTCAATTTAGAGCCTGATTTGGTGATTCAAATCCTCCACTCTTCTTTCAGACAGAATCGGTGTGGTCTAGATTTAATTTAGAACCGTGAATCCAAATTGACATTTGGAAATCGAATCATTAGAAATCCTTTTGACATGAATAGAGAAACCAAAGTGCCAAACTTTTCACACAGGTTCATGGAATTGGAATTTGAAGACATGGTAAACCCTCTAGAAACTAATAACACTACCAAATTGCTGGAACATCTGTGTGTGTCTATGTGTGTGCTCACCAAATTATTCCATTTATTCAAACACACAAGAAAGTGGGTTGGCAGCTAATCAGCCTGAGCATCAGCAGGTGACGTTGAAAGTGTGCACATCAATCTCCTTAGCAATGGTGGGCTTCTAAGAGAAAAACATGGCAGACCAAACAGCTTTTGTGGCAGTCTGCCAACAGTGATTGTTACATGGTGATTGATGATAGCCAGCCATAAATCTTTGATATCAAATCCACTCTGGAGAAATTGGTAAACAGGGGGTTAACTGTTGAATGGTTTCTTTAAATGTAAAGGTTCATCATTGTTCCACCTAATGTGTATGTCTTTAAGGGGCCAGAGCAAGGGCCAGAGCAAGATAACGAGACCCAGCTTTACAGCTGTGAAACATAGCAGGTGCTGCTGAGTTGCATTGATTAAGGTGTGTCAGCATTTGCATGTAGTATATAAGGAGCAGCACCTAGCTCTCCCATTACCCTGGGGGTTGGGTTGGTGGTTGGGTCTGGTTTGTTGTTAATGTATTTAGTGTATAAGGAGTTTTTGTTTTTTGTAATTAAAACCTTGTTTAAGTTACTTTTGAGTCCCTTTCTTTTTAATGCATGGTCTCCCCAGCAAGCTCTCTGCAGCGCTAGCATACTGCAAATAGCCAACATTAACATCTGGTGCTCTGAAAAAGCTGTTTTCTATGTTGGGACTCCAAGAATCACCGAATTGTAGAGTTGGAAAATACCCCAGAGGTTTTGTAGTCCAATGGTCTGCAAAACAGGAATCCTTTGCCGAATGTGGGGCTAGAACCCATGACCTTGAGATGAAGAGTCCCATCTCTATTGACGTTGTGAAATCAGGACCTGCTCCTGGGAATCCTAACAGGGTTAATCAACTTAAGAGTGACAGAATCAATATTTTCCCCCCAAACCACATAGTAACCCTGGTGGTATGGTGTATGGAAAAGCCTCTCTGAGATGGTTATAATGTACAACTGAGAGAACTGAAAGTGTTTTCTCCATGTGACAATGGAAATTTACATTTGGTGTGAGCTGCCAAGAAAACACAAGTAACTATGCCACTTCATATTTCCTCCTTGTGACTGGAATGTTTTTAATTTCATAAGAGATGATGCTATTGAGCTCTTAAGGTGAAGATGGGAGATGTAATGAGACTGAATTCTTAATAAGATCAAAAAGACCCAGTATGTCATGTACATTGTTGGACATTCCACTGATTGTTGGCATACTTCAGCAAATGTTTGATGAGCAGATAAAAGTGATTAGATCTAACGATGTTGAATAGAGAATGCAACTAAACCAGAGATTAATGAGATTGAAAACGGAATCAAAGAGGACGGAGAATCTTCAGGATGCGTATGTATGCCCATAATGGACCTCAGCTTTCTAGATGTCAGGCTTAACCTCTGATTTTATTCCTTCCATACAGCTCTTAATGGCACAAAGCCATTGCTTTCCCCCACTATCAACCTTAAGCCTAGGTTGCCAACTTGTACTCACTTATCTGGGAGTAATCCCCATTAAACCTTAAAATACTTATTTCTAAGTAGACATCTATATTAATTTACAGCAAGCTAGCAATGCTTATTAATGAGTGTGTGTAAGATTATGCTCCCCTTGCAGAGAATCCTGGTATTCAAATAGAGATAGGAATGGAAAAAAGTAGGACTCATAATAATAATAATGATAGTAATAATTTTATTATTTATATCTCACCCATCTGGCTGAGTCCCCCCCTGCCACTATGGATGGCTTACAGCATATAGAGCAGGGATGGGAAGCCTATTGCCCTCTATATATTGTTACACTACAGCCCTCATCATTGCTGACCATTTTCCATACTGGCTGGAGTTGGTTGGTTTTGGAATCCATCAACATCTGGAGTGCTGCACATCCCCAACCCCTGCCCTAGTGGAAGTGAAGGAGAATACATAATTAAAAAATAAAAATGCCAAAGTTTGCAGAAAAAGCCAGAAACATCAGCATTGCTGAATGAATTTGGAAACTGAACTGAAATCTACCAAAAGGCTGAAACATCAGGCTCAGCAATTTTGGGAACCCTGACAACCCTCAGCTGCGTCTCGATGAATTGTGGGGGCTAAGAGATTTCAGGAATACCCTTTCTCCCTAAGGTGCTAGCTCACATAGGCTGACAGAATCAAGAGACATTTTTCACAGGGTTCTATGAAAGGAGTCATACAGGAGGGCATGGGGCACCAATTCAACCTAGAATCATAGAATCATAGAGTTGGAATAGACCACAAGGGCCATCGAGTCCAAACCCCTGCCGTCTCCTTAGTTATTCTGGGCTGTGTTTCCTCTGCTGAATCATTTGCTCCAAATTCTTCAGGTCGGTCATGGTTTTCTTTATCGGAGAAGACTGAGGCAAAGAAGGCATTGAGGAGTTCAGCCCTTTCTGTGTCCCCTGTTTGCATTTCACCATCTTCTCCTCTGAGTGACCCCACTGTTTCTTTGTTCTTCCTTTTGCTACGAACATACCCATAAAAGCCTTTTTTGTTGCTTTTAACCTCTCTAGCAAGCCTGAGTTCATTCTGTGCTTTAGCTTTTCTGACTTTGTGTCTACATGTGCTGGCTATTTGTTTGAATTCCTCTTTGGTGGGTTTCCCCCTTTTCCATTTTTTGTACACATCCTTTTTAAATCTTAACTCAGTTAAAAGTTCTTTAGATAGCCACCCTGGCTTCTTTAGGCACCTTCCATGTTTCCGACTCATTGGTATTGCCTGGAGTTGTGCTTTTACGATCTCCCTCTTAACAAACTCCCAGCCACCATGAACTCCCTTTCCTTTTAGTATTACTGTCCATGGGATCTCACCCAGCACTTCCCTAAGTTTTATGAAGTCGGTTTTCTTAAAGTTAAGAAATTGAGTCCTAGTATGCTTGGCTGCTCCTTTCCGCTGTATAGTAAACTTCAGAAGAGCATGATCACTCTCACCTAATGATCCTTCCACTTCTACCCCACTAACCAGGTCATCAACATTGGTTAGGACCAGATCTAAAATGGCTGTTCCTCTTCTTGCTTCTCCCACCTTCTGGACAACGAAGTTGTCTGCAAGGCCAGTGAGGAATCTGTTTAACCTTATGCTCTTGGCTGAGTTTGACATCCAACAAATATCCGGATAATTGAAGTCCCCCATTGCTACTATCTCCCTTCCTTTTGCATGCTTGGCCATCTGTTCCAGGAAGGCATCATCTATGTCCTCCGTTTGGCTTGAGGATCTATAGTAAACTCCCACAATGAGGTCTCTGTTATTCTTCTCTCCCTTAATTTTGACCCAAATGCTCTCACTTTGGCTTTGAGGTTCTAAATCCTGGATCTCTTCACAGGTATACACATCCCTGACATATAACACCACTCCTCCTCCTTTCTTGTCTGGTCTGTTTCTCTGAAATAGATTGTATCCCTCCATTATTACATTCCAATCGTGGGACTTATCCCACCAGGTTTCAGTGATGCCTATTATGTCATATTTAGTTTGCTGTACCAAGTGCTCAAGCTCATCTTGTTTATTTCCCATGCTTTGCACATTAGAGTACAGACACTGAAGTCCATTAATCATTCCCCCGTGTCTCTTATTTAAGGATATTTTCCTCCCACCACTAGGTCTGCATGCTCTTTGCTCCATTTGGTCTATGACATTTGGATGATCATCTCCATCAATTGATAGACTCCTACCTTCAGGAGCACTGTCTCCCTCCCCCACATTAGTCAGTTTAAAGCCCTCCTGATGAGGTTTCTGAGATTTTTGGCAAAAACATTCCTCCCAACCATTGTGAGGTGCAGCCCATCGCTTGCCAGAAGTCCATCTTCAAGAAACTGCAGTCCATGATCTAAGAATCCAAACCGTTCCTGTTTACACCATTTACGAAGCCAGCTGGGAGGACAGATGAGATGACAACTTGTGCATTTAATTGCTTCAATTTCCTGCCCAGAGCCTCGTAGTCTCTTTTGATCTTCTGGAGGCTATTGCTTGCAGTGTCATTGGTTCCCACATGAACCAAGAGGAAGGGGTATTTGTCAGTGGGTTTTATGATTCCTTGCAGTTGTTCAGTTACATCTTGGATCTTAGCCCCGGGGAGACAGGCCCACAGATCACTGCTTCTGTTCCCCTCAGTAGGGAATCCCCTATCACCACTACACGCCTCCTCTTAGGTTTGGACGGGGTTCTTCCGTGAGCTGTCCGTTCCAAGGTCGCCTGCACATTCCCTGAGGACTGACTTTGCTGCTCGTCTTCATATACCTGATCGACTGTAATGAGGGAGAGATCCTCAAATGGAGTCTGTTCTTCTTCTTCTATGCTAGGGGAGAGGACTTCAAAGCGATTGTGTATTTCTAAACAATCAGAGTGAACCCTGGGACTCCTACTTCTTTGAATCATGTTTCTCCATGTATCTGGCACCTGTGTTGGTGAACTAGCCTCCTTCTCAGGGGTGTCCCTGTCACAGCTAAAATGGCTGCTGTTTCTTTAATGTGAATAAAGCTGGGTCAGCATGAGTCGAGGGGGCCTGCAGCAGGTTGTACAGTGGTGCCTTGCAAGACGAAAAGAATCCGTTCCGCGATTCTCTTCGTCTAGCGGTTTTTTCGTCTTGCGAAGCAAGCCCATTGACAGCTTAGCGGATTAGCGCTATTAGCGGTCTAGCGGCTTTTAGCGATCAGCTGGTCCTGGAGATTTACCTAATTGCATATTTTGAATGGCACCCTCTATTTCTTGATCTGTTATTTTCTCATTCAAAACCAACATGCTTTGTTGCGAATTTTTTTGTAATCTATATTTCTTAAGAAAATCTTCTATATCTCCTTCGTTTTCCGGCCCTTGTGCATATAGTCTTCTGAAATAATTCTGAAAGCAATTACTAATCTCATTTGGTTTAGAAATGTTCTTTCCTTCCACCTCCAGACTTGTGACTGTATTCAATTTTTGTCTCTTCTTCAGTTGCCATGCAAGAAGTTTCCCACATTTGTCTGCTGATTCGAATGTCCTTTGTCTCATTTGCTTGATTTTCCATTCTATCTCTTGATTCATCAATTCCATATACTGCATCTGGTAAAACTTAATTTCTCTCAAGATCTCATAAGACTTTTGTTTCGATCTCAATTTCTTTTCTCCTTCTTTTATTTTTTCCAAGATCTTATCTTTCTTCTCATTTTGTTTCTTCCTCTTTAAAGAATTCTGTTGTATTAGGAAACCTCGCATCACGGCCTTACTTGCATCCCAAATCACTCTTTTTTCAACGTCTGTCCTCGATTTATCTCAAAATAGTCCTTCAAAGTTTTTTGGGCCTTTTTGTAAATCTCATCATCTCTAAATAGGGTGTCATTCATTCTCCATCTAAAGGAGCCAGCTGTTGTTAATTTCATTTCCATCTTTACAGCGTTATGGTCGGAGCATGTCTTTGGGCAGATTTCCACTTTTTTTATCTTTGGAGCCATTCCACTAGTAATCCACTACTACTAGAGGACCACAGTAGGCAACTCACAGAGCGGCTACACCAGTTGCAGAGCCAGGCGGGACCTTAGGGTCAACAGAGGCAGCAGCTAGAAGCCGGTGAGTGCCAGCCAGGACCATGCAGTCGGACTCTAAAGAGAGAGTCAGGAGAGATTGCTGGAGACCCCACAGAAGGGGCTCAGCAAGCTCCAGCAGAGATGGCAGATTTGCAGTCTTCCCAAGTTGTAAATATTGGGGGAGGCATCCCTTTTGAACTTCTCTCAGAAGACTTCCGGAGGCGGCACCTCCGACAATGGCGGATTCTCCCTGATTCAGAGGGAGACAGCTCCACAGAAACCGGGTCTTACTGCTGCAGCGAAGCGGGGACCCTTTCGAAAATCTCAGGCGGAAGAAGCCTGTGACCGTGGGACTCGGCGGGCACCGTTTGCGCCCCTCTGTTTGGCAAAGGAGCTCTACAAAGGGCTCCGGAGTGAGACGGGGGTTGGCGCGGTGCTGAGAGTCAATCGCTACTTCTGTGGAGTAAAGCTGCACAGCCAAAGTCGGAGAGCGCTGTCCTTTTTCCTATGCCAATTCGGATTTCAAACAACAACCCGTGAGTAGGACAATTGAAACTTGTGGATCAAAATTATACCTTTGAATTAGAGCCGAGACGGGAAGGTGTAAATAGGAAGTCCGCCTCCCGCTCTTTGTAGAAAGATCAAAGCAAAGACTTTATAAGCTAAAAGCCGTAAATTGACAGCCTGGAATTTCCTGCTCTTTTAACTACCAAATCCCCCTAGACAGCAGGAGTATAGGGGGAAAACAAATCGTGACTTTGCAAATCCTGCAGAGAGTAATTTAAGAAAATAAGTCTTCATTGTTCCTAACCTGGGGACGGAATGAAAGGAAAGAAACTGTCGGTGGTGCCTATAATAGGAATATAAGAAAACTGACAGATAGAGTTGGAAGGAAAAATAAGTCCAATGCTGCCTTCTGCCTGTTTGCTTTAGATTGAAAGGAAACAAAATATCTGAAAACTGAAAGTAACTTTTATTTTCCCTTGTTGGATACACTGTAAAAATGGATGCTAAAAAGTAACTACCCCCCTTAGAGGAGGTCTGCCAGTGCTTTTGTTTTATTTTACAAAGAGAACATAGCAGCTGGGAAAAGCAGACCGTGGGACCAGCTTTCTGACCTTGACAGAATGATGAGAGAGGAAGTTTTATCTGCCCTGGACAAAATATATGATGTGCTGCAACAGATGGATGAGAAAGTGTCTCTTATGAATCAAGAGACGGTCTACATTTAGCTGCAGTTAACAAGGAGGTGCCAATGGAATGTACAGTTACAGAAATTGCACAACAATCTACCCAGGATATTGACTTAGGGCAAGTGCATGAGGTTATGAATGTATCTCATAAGACACAGAGTCTTCAAGTTTTTCAGGATCAGAAGCCGCAACATTGGGAGATGGAATTCGCAGGACACTGGTTAAATTGTGGACTTAAGAGAGTTATTATCTTTGGTGGGATTGTGAAACAAGTGGAAGATTATCTTTGGAATGACTACCCTTTGGATTACAAACTAAATATTGGGGAGTGCAACAGTGGGGAATGGGACAATTGGATAAAAGGAAATGAAGAATTTTACTACATAGAGTCCTCCAGAGATTGGCTCCCCAAAGAGAAAGAGAAGAAAATGCGAAAGAATACAACAGGGAACAAGGATCTATGTAACTACAAACAGAAACAAGCAAACTCACAGAGGGGGCCTGGAAGTGACTTGAGAGCCTCAGACATTAGAACACCGGACTGACAAGGGTTAAAGACTTAAGGACTGACATTATCCGGAACCAGGAAAAGGGACGTTGGAGAAACTAAAAATGAGAAATGCTTTTGTAATAAATTCATATTTATGGAATTAGTGTAATTCTAATGAAATATTAAGAGATGCTAGAAAGGAAGTAATTGGCTTTAGTAATGGTTTAAATCTAAGAACTTTAAAGATCTGAGGACAAGATAAAATTAATGAAATTAACGTAAGAAAAAATGAAGTGGTTTGAGTAAGAAGGGGAAATAAGAATTTGTAAGAATGGTTTGATTATAAACGAAAATATGAGGTAAATATTACATGGGGACATATAATTAAGCGTAAGACAAGTGGCTATGAATTTGCTGAATTAATTTTAAAATGGAATACAAGGAGGGAGGTGAGAGGAAGTCAGGAAAATAAGTAAAAGAATGCTGAGAATTTGAAAGGAGAGATTTTTATTTTTTATTTTTCTTATCCTTTTGTTTTTTGTGTGGAATTTTTGATTTTTGATTGTGGTAATTTTCCTTTTTCTGTCTTTGATGTTTACTTTTTTGTTATCTTTGTGGTCTTTTTTCTTGAGAAAACCTAATAAAATATTATTTTTTTAAAAAAGAAAAAAATGAACTTCTCTCAGAAAGCAACTGGCTGAGTTGGTCAATTAAAATACAGTAGTTGTTAAGGAGAGATGGACTATGGGACTGTGTTGAAACTGAGGTTTTGAGACGGGACTCTGCTGAGAAAAAACGGCTGGATGAAAGGGCTCGTGCCCAAATTATGCTGTGTTTGAGCAACTCTCAGTTATTGCATGTAGCAAATGCCAGCACAGCGTTTGAGTGCTGGAATTTATTAAGGGCAATGCATGTCAGAGAAACTGACCAGAAGGCTGTTCAGGACTGTTATGAGATAAGGTGAGAGTTTGGCAACTCATCTTCAAACACTGAAATCTCTGTTTCTTCAACTACAGCAGAGAGGTAAGCATTATGATGAGACTGACCAAACATACATTATCCTTTCAAGTTTGCCTGAAAGCTGGTTGCCTGTGATTAACAGCATGGAGAGCATGCGTCCCCGAGATCTGACCCCTGAGTATGTGGTTGGAAGATTGACCGAAGAAGCAGAAAGAAGGTCAGATAGACAGGCTGAACTCCAAGAGCGGAGGAGTTACAGTCGAGGGGGCCAGCAGCAGAATCTGCCAATGGAGCAATGCCAAAGGCTTGGACTTGGCCATGGCGGTGAGGAAGTGCTATAGCTACAACCAACCCGGGCATCTCCAACGTCAATGCAGGGCAAGACTTCCAGGAGACGACATGGAGTAGAGACAGCAATCGATGCAGAAACGTAAGCAGAAGGGGTTCTCTTTAGGGAAGAAGAACACGCGTTCTGCTCAGTTTGTTTCTGCATTTTCTTGGGAGGAGAGGAAGATACCTCGAGGAACATGGTTGCTGGACTCTGGGAGCAGCAGGATTATCTGTAACCTTTGGGAAGACTTTAAGATCCTAGGGAAGCCAGCTGATTGAAAAGACTCAATCTACCTTGCTTTTTTAAAAATAATTTTTATTAACCGGCCAATCAAATCAAATTAAATTACATCACATAAATTCCGAATTACAAAGCCGAATTTTAAATTTTGTTGGGGGGACCCATATTCCAAGATCCGAAGGGGAATTCTGATCATCTTCTTGCTACTGCGTTAATGTCCAAATCAGTCCAAATCAATCCAGAGTTCATAATTCTATCCAGTCTTATCTTGCTGTTTCCACATCACAGCTTGTTCATATATTTTCTCTTTTTTCTTTATGATCTCTTCTGATAGTCTCCTTAAGCCGATAAACACCAATAATAATCCTGTGTGAATTTTTCCGTTCTTCCAATCCTCAAATCGAGATGGTTTCCATATATCATTGCCTTCATAGATAACATCGCTCTTTCCATCATTAATCTTGCAACACTGTCGCTCTTAAGTCCCACTGAGGAGTTTCACCCACAATATAAAAACAGCTCTATTTCTCTATTTCTCCTCTCAGACTTAAGTCCTCCGACAGAACTTCCCAATATGGAGACGGCATTGTTAACTGCGTCATTCCAAAGCTCTTATACATTCCACGCTCTTCTTAAAACATGCTTTGGTTCGAAAGTTTATCTCCACACAGCCTTAAATCCACAGCTTAAGTCCTTAAAACGACATTTCTGACTTGTGAGGGGAGGGGATTCTTGTTTAATCACATAAGGAAAGAAAGGAAAGGTTTTTTCCCCTCCCCCATCAGTCATTTGCCATACCGAGTCTTGGCGTATCTTCTCATGATTTCTCTTGTTCCTTCGACTCGTCTTATTTTATCAGAGATCTCTTCTGTTAGCAGTCTTTACTCCTCATTCTTCCCTGAGATATGTGCATTCCTTCATCCAAATTGTTTCTTTTGAAGTTCTTGCAGCTAGTGGCATGAATCAGGGACAGCGTCCAGGAGCACTGGAATCCCACAGGAGGGCTTTGTGCCTAGTCCCCCATCCCCACAAATTCGGGAGTGGTATAGGGCACAGCAGGCAAGGCAGTCCCCCCCCATCCTGGGGGGGTAGGGAGGCTAATTACTCCCATCATGGCCTCCAGATTACCTCGTGTGGGTCGGAGAGATGTTATTGTCAGCCATCTTCCGATGCGCCCCCTAGTGCCCCCCCGACTCAATCTATCTTGTTGATGGTCGTAGAAGCAAGATTGATGGCCAGGGAACATGTTTCCTGCACTGCTTGAACACTACTCTACCAGAGACTCTGTCTGTCAGCAGTTTGGACTATTGTTTACTATTTGTAAGCTGTTTGATTAATGCAGGGTATAGTGTTAAGTTCACACAGAATGGCTGTCTGATAAAGAATGGAACTCAGGTATGTGGCCATGCAAAGTTAGAAAATGTGTTATATGTAATGCAGGACAAGCCTGTTAAAGCAGCCCAGGTGGTTCAGGATAATTTGCCAGTTCATAAGGGGTGTGTACATGAACTGCACAGAAAACTAGGTCATGCCAATTTCTGTGTGCTTTCAGAAATGCAAAAGGTGTGCAAGAATCTAAAAGTAAATAGAATCATAGAATCATAGAATCATAGAATTGGAAGAGACCACAAGGGCCATCGAGTCCAACCCCCTGCCAAGCAGGAAACACCATCAGAGCACTCCTGACATATGGTTGTCAAGCCTCTGCTTAAAGACCTCCAAAGAAGGAGACTCCACCACACTCCTTGGCAGCAAATTCCGCTGTCGAACAGCTCTTACTGTCAGGAAGTTCTTCCTAATGTTTAGGTGGAATCTTCTTTCTTGTAGTTTGGAACCATTGCTCCATGTCCGCTTCTCTGGAGCAGCAGAAAACAACCTTTCTCCCTCCTCTATGTGACATCCTTTTATATATTTGAACATGGCTATCATATCACCCCTTAACCTCCTCTTCTCCAGGCTAAACATGCCCAGCTCCCTTAGCCGTTCCTCATAAGGCATCGTTTCCAGGCCTTTGACCATTTTGGTTGCCCTCCTCTGGACCCGTTCCAGTTTGTCAGTGTCCTTCTTGAACTGTGGTGCCCAGAACTGGACACAGTACTCCAGGTGAGGTCTGACCAGAGCAGAATACAGTGGCACTATTACTTCCCTTGATCTAGATGCTATACTCCTATTGATGCAGCCTAGAATTGCATTGGCTTTTTTAGCTGCCGCGTCACAGTGTTGGCTCATGTCAAGTTTGTGGTCAACCAAGACTCCTAGATCCTTTTCACATGTACTGCTCTCAAGCCAGGTGTCACCCATCTTGTATTTGGGCCTCTCATTTATTTTGCCCAAGTGCAATACTTTACATTTCTCCCTGTTAAAATTTATCTTGTTTGTTTTGGCCCAGTTCTCCAATCTGTCAAGGTCGTTTTTTAGTGTGATCCTGTCCTCTGGGGTGTTAGCCACCCCTTCCAGTTTGGTGTCATCTGCAAATTTGATCTTGATGCCCTTGAGTCCATCATCCAAGTCATTGATAAAGATGTTGAATAAGACCGGGCCCAAGACAGAACCCTGTGGCACCCCACTAGTCATTCTTCTCCAGGATGAAGAGGAACTATTGATGAGCACCCTTTGGGTTTGGTCAGTCAGCCTGTTGCAAATCCACTGAGTGGTAGCATAGTCAAGTCCGCATTTTACCAGCTTCTTTACAAGAATATCATGGGGCACTTTGTCAAATGCCTTGCTGAAATCAAGGTAGGCTACATCCACTGCATTCCCTTCATCTACCAGGCTTGTAATTCTGTCAAAAAATGAGATCAGGTTAGTCTGACATGACTTATTTTTCAGAAATCCATGCTGACTATTGGTGATCACAGACTGTTTGCTTAATGATCTGCTCCAGAATCTTCCCTGGTATTGATGTCAGACTGACTGGGCGGTAATTATTTGGGTCCTCTCTTTTCCTCTTTTTGAAAATAGGGACATTTGCCTTCCTCCAGTCTGCCGGGACTTTGCCTGTTCTCCAGGAATTCTCAAAGATGACTGCCAGTGGTTCTGAGATCACATCTGCCAGTTCTTTTAATACTCTTGGATGCAGTTCATCTGGCCCTGGAGACTTGAATACATCTAAACTAGCCAAGTATTATTCTGGGCTGTGTTTCCTCTGCTGAATCATTTGCTCCAAATTCTTCAGGTCGGGCATTGTTTTCTTTATCGGAGAAGACTGAGGCAAAGGAGGCATTGAGGAATTCCGCTGTAACTGTTTCCTAGATTGCAATGTATGTAAAATGGCCAAATCTAAGAGGAAGCCTGTGGCTTCTAAAAGTGACAGAGTATCTAAAGAGGTTTTAGAACTTGTCCATTGTGACGTGATAGGCCCTTTTCCACAGAAGACTGAAGGGGGCGCCAGATATGCTTTTCTGGTAATTGATGATAAATCACGTTTTAGTTGGTTGTTTTTGTTAAAGCAGAAATCTGAGTGTTTCCCCACATTCAGAGAATGGGTTGCCCAAGCTAAAAAGCTCTTCGCTCAGCCTGTTGTGCAGCTGCAAACAGATAGGGGCGGAGAATTTCTGAACAAACAATTTGGGGCATGGTTGCGACGTAAGGTGATCACTCACCGTTTGACTAACCCTTATAGCCCTGCTGAAAATGGTCTGTGTGAAAGACGTGGGGCTGTAATACAGTCAGTTTAGGACTGCCTGCTAGTGGATGCAGGATTGGACCACAACCATAGGCTGTGGGGCGAGGCTTTTCTGACAGCGAACTTTTTGATTAACAGAACCTGGTCTAGCTCTATAAAAGATATTCCATATCGTGTGTTGTTTGGGAAAGAACCAGAGTGGACAATGCTCCATAACTCGGGTGCTTGGGCACATGTAAATATCTCCAAAGCTCAGCGCCAGAAAGGGGGCGCTAGAGCGCAGAAACTGCGGTTTGTGGGTTATCAGTCCTATGGCAAAGGGTGGCGTTTCAATTTACGCCCAGGACGAGTGGTTCTGTCATGAAGTGTTGACTTCGCTGACCAGGACAGATGGACTGCAATCCATGCCAACCTAGATTGCCTACTGCCCCTGCAAGTAAGAGAAGAGGCTTCTTCTCAGCCATTGGCAACACAGGAGCAGGATGAGGAGGAGGCACAGATTTCCCCAAAAGATGTGGCAATATATAATACTTCTCAAGAGGAAGAGGAACAAGAGCCAGAGATAAGGGGGGAAGAAGAAGTAGTTGTGCCTAGGTGCTCCCAGCATTCAAACAAGGGTGTACCTCCTCAGCGTTTGACCCTAGGAGGAGTGAGAGTATGCAATTGTGTGGAACCACAAAGTTATAATGAAGTCTTAGATTTACCCCCTGGGGAACGTGCTTTGTGGGAACAAGCTATGAAAGAAGAAATGGAGTCTTTTAAACGTAACAAAGTGTTGGAGGTCATAATGCTGACACCTGGTGGCAGAGTGGTGTCATGCAAGTGGGTTTACAAAAGGAAAACCCTTGCATCTGGGGAACCACGTTTTCGAGCCAGATTGGTAGCCATAGGGTTCACTCAGATTAAAGGGGAGAGTTATGATGAAGTGTTTTCTTCCACTGTAAAGAGTGAAACATTTCATTTAATGCTTTCCATTGCTGCTGTAAGACAACTAGCAGTGCACCGTTTTGATGTTGATGCTGCATATCTGCATGCAAATTTAGACCATGAAGTGTTAAGGAGACAACCCCCTGGGTTTGAAGAGGGGAATGGTACAGTCTGGCCTTTGAAAAAAAGCTGTTTATGGTCTCAAACAAATTGGAAGGTATTGGAACCAGTGTTTAAATGAAGCCCTTGTAAAACTTGGTTTTAAAAGGAGTGTAGCTGATCCATGCCTGTACACCAAGGGGACAGGCAACAAATATCTAATGCTCTTAGTCTTTGTTGATGATTTGCTTGTGGCAGGGATTTCCACAGATGAGATCCAGAAGCTCACAAGCCCACTGAAAAAGAGGTTTAAACTTAAAGCCTTATGGCCTGTAAGCAATTACTTGGGAGTAGAAGTAAGTCAGGAAGCAGATGGAAGCTTCCTATTGAGTCAGAAAGAGAAAATTTTTCATTTGATAGAGCAGTTTGGCATGGAAAACTGCAAGCCAGTTCAGACTTCCATGACACCAGATTTCCCAAAGACAGTGTGTGATGATGAATTTGATCAGCCTGAGTTGTATCACTCAAAAATAGGATCACTGTTGTATTTAAGCCAGTGGTCAGGCCAGACATTGCATGTGCTACAAATGTTCTGAGCCAACGTGTATCTAAACCCAGTACTGCTGATTGCTGTGCTTTGAAAAGGCTTATCAGATATCTAAAGGGGACATTAAATGCATGTTTGAAGATATATAGTATACAAGACGAAAAACTAGAAGTATTTGTTGATGTGGACTGGGGAAGCTGTGTAGCTACCAGAAAATCTACAAGTGGAATGGTTATGATGTTTGCCAATTCCATAATTGGATGGAGGTCAAAGAAACAAGGATTTGCTGCGACCTCATCCTGTGAGGCAGAATATGGAAGCCTGTCGCTAGCATGCAATGGTTTATACAGATACTAAAAGATCTAGATTGTAAAGTAGATTTGCCTATCCAAGTGTATGAAGATAGCCAATCGTGCATTGCATTAGCGGGCTCAGAAATAATGAAATCCGCATCAAAACATATTGCTATCCATCATGCAAATGTTAGAGATTGTATACAGAATGGGGTGATCAAACTGGAGTATTGTCAATCACAAGATAATATTGCTGATTTGTTTACTAAGCCTTTGCCAGCAACATGCCATAATGAATTAATGACAAAACTGGGTTTATGTATATATAGTATGTATGTATTGTTTCTGTTGGGGTTTTTCGCTTTTAAGAAACAGAAGGGGTGTCATGGCTAAAATGGCCGCTGTTTCTTTAATGCGAATAAAGCTGGGTCAGCATTACTCAGCGGCCTGCAGCAGGTTTTATATATAAGTGAGAAATGTTAATTTGTGCTGAGGCTGGTGTTTGGTTGATTGGTGCTGGTGTGTATAGTTATTCAGTCGTGTTTTACACAAAGACTTTTAAGAATAAAACTCTGCAAGGATATTCTTGTGGACTCTTTTTGTGCCGACAAGGGTCCGAGGACCAGGCTGAGGAGACAAAGGGAGGTCAGAACCTTTTCCTCCATTTTTGCTTTTTACAAACACTGACAGTCCATTGTCTCCTCCTTGGTGGAGACGGTGTTCTCTGTTGCTTCCAAGAAGAGCTCCAGCTCTCTAATTCTTTGGAGCATAGCTACACGTTCCCCCAGTTGCTGGACTTTGTCTTCTAAGAGGGCAATCAACATACAATTGCTGCAGGTAAAGCTGCCTGCAACCTTTGGCAAGATGGCAAACATTGCGCAGGAACCGCAGGTGACTGCAGGTGTTCCCTCACCCTCCATCTTGAAAACGTGTCTTTGGGGGTGGCTACAGTGGTCCTCCATCTTAAAAAGCATGAAGACAGGACAAATAACCCCCCCAAAAAAACCTAGGTCTCCCCCAACAAACGTTTGAGACTAGCTCCCCTAAATCTAAAAGATGGATCAAACTGTGCGTGCCGCACAGAATCACAGGGGCATTTGCCCATGGGGGCAAACATTCCCAAGGCACAGGGAAAGAGGCTGAGAGGTCATCCCCCAGAATAACCATGAACGGCCATTGCACTCATGTCACATGGCTGGTGTGAATCCAGATCCACTCAGCCAAATTCCAAGATGTTGACTACACCATGCTACATTTTGGAGTCTCCATTTGCTACAAGGTCTTCTATTATGAGCTTCTAACTTCTAATTTCACGCATACACCACTGGTCTATTATTACCTAATGAAAGGGAAATTAAAATAACAGTTCTGAATATTTTCTTCAGCAATTTTCTTCTGCAATTCCACAGGGAATCCCAAGCAATGGATTAACAACTACACTCCTGCTTGTTTATTAACAAGTCTATAATTAATATGCTGCTCCTCAAAAATCCCTGTGTATTTTCTTTGGCCACTGGCAACATAACACAAAGGATACTACAACTTAACCAGAATTATTTAAATAGTGTCTGGGATCAGCAAGTCTGATTTTGGATACTCCCGGATTGTGTCCTCTCAGGAAATTAATCTACCATTTAAATGAGACAATTTTTATCTTGGAGAAACCTATTCTAGTGTTGCCAGAAAAACCATAGTTTCTGCATAAAACAAACAGTTGTCTTTGTATTAAGGATGGTGGTTTTAGTGTTCTTGCTGCTGGAACTGATTTCTTACAATATATGTGAGGCTCACATAGCAAAATGCAGGCTCCAAGGTCCACACCATCCACTTCACACGTATCATCAGCCAGGAGATTTCATCATTGGTGGCATTGTTTCCCATGGTGGCTTCTTCTCCTCTCCAGCAACATTCACTGAGGAGCCCCCACCAGCGCTGCCTGAAGAGCTTGTGTAAGAACTAAGCCACTCATTTCATTACATGAAAGGAATGATCAATCCTAGAGTTGCAGCCTCAGAATAATGAGTGAGGCAACAAACATTTACCCTTTTACCTGGGGGAATCCACTTTAGATATGAATGGGACTTATGATGGTGCAAAAAAATTGGAACGAATCTCTTGTGAATTAAGGGAATACAGGAGAAATTCCCATTTCTGGATAGAGAAATGAATATAAATGTATTGAAATGTATGTATGTATGTATGTATGTATGTGTCTGAGAGAGGCCTTTTGATCAGCAAATTTTGATAAACTTTAGTAGTTCAGATAGAGTGTTAGTAAGAATGAATTTTTAGAAACCTGTTCTGAAGCTGAATGTTTCATTGTCTGATCTAGGCTAAGGTTTGTTAAAGCACTGAGAGGTACTTATTATGAAGTATAGAATTCAGTGAATTCCAATTACCATTACTGACTCACGAAAATGAGGTCACTGCAGGGAGAGTCCAGAGACTTTGTCAGAAAAAGACAAAAGACGTCCCATGGGGCCCACGTTAGGAACCCCTGCTCTAGATACTATAAACCTTAAACAATTAGAAATTTGGGACAAAAGTAACAACATGAATTCCAATAGGGATAAATGCACAAATCTAAGATGAGGATCACTTAGATTGCCAGTAGTTCACGTGGAAAGGTTCAAGGGATCTACATCAACAGAAGTATAGTGTCCTGAGCAAAGGAAGTAATAGTACCTCTCTATTCTGCCTTGGTCACCTGGAGTCCTGTATCCAATTCTGACCACCACAATGGAAGAAGGATATGTATTAGCAAGCTGAAACATGTGCAGAGGAGGGCAACAAAGATGGTCTGGAAACCAAGCCTTATGAGGAATGGTTGAGGGAGTTTGATATGTTTAGCTATTGTGAGACTGAGAGGAGGAATGATAGCCATTTTCAAATATCTCAAGGGCTGTCACTAGGAAGATGGAACACACTTGTTTTCTCTTGCTCAGAAGGTTAGGACAAAAATCAGATTCTTCAAGTTACAAGAGAGGAGATTTCAACTAAACATCAGAGAGAATCTTCAATTGATAAAAGCTATTCAATAGTAGAATTAACTTAGAGTTAACCCACTGATTCAATATGATTAACTACTGTGTTGCTGTGTAAAAGGATACATCTGTTGAAGTTCCTGCTGATAGAGTTTGCAAATCTCATTCTAGGGTGGTGCCTAAGGGTTACCAGCACATCGTGGCCTTGGCATTTGCAGTCAAGGAGATCAACGAAGACCCTCACATCCTACCCAATATCACCTTGGGCTTTCACTTATATGACAGCTATGTCAGTGCAAGGAGCACATATCTTGCCACACTGCTGCTTTTATCCATGGTGAAGAAATGTGTCCCTAACTATATATGTGATGTTGAAAATAATCTGACTGGGGTCATTGGGGGACTGGATTCTGAAATCTCCTTTTATGTGGCCACTGTTTTGGATATCTATAAGATTCCGCAGGTAGGACACCTATGTACAATACCTCATTAGCTTGCATAGAGGAATAGGCAGGTTCCTCGGAATCAGTTCAGGGTGAAGATGAAATTGCAAGGAGAATGTACACCACCTTGAGATCCTTGGAAAATAAAGATGGTACATAATTGTAATATAAGCAAACAGACAGACAGACAAACCCTCTCCAGTCATCAAATCAAAGGTTTAAAAATGAGAAAAGGGAGATGATCCCAGGTTTCAGCCCATTTGCATGTGTGTCTTTTGTAAAACTGAGAGAGAGGCAAATAAACCCTGAAACATTGGCAAAGGGCGTATTTGACTAACAAGGTTCACCGCATAATGTATATGAATACTGTGGGGGAAAAACTACTTTGTCTTTTCTCTTCCTCCATTTACTTTTTAGCTCATTTATGGCTCTGTTCCGGTGATGAATGATAAAAGCCCAGGGCTTCCCTTCTACCAGATGGCAGCCTCAGAAGCCCTTCAGTATAAGGGAATTCTCTCTTTGCTTCTGCATTTCAGGTGGACATGGATTGGAGTTATTGCAATGGACAATGACAACGGAGAAAGATTTCTGCAAACCATCTCTCCAATATTTACCAAGAGTGGTGTCTGTTTTGCATTTCTAGAAAGAATCCCCAGTTTAAGTTTTATTTCTGAAATTGATCACATGCTGCAACAGGGGACAAGTATAAACCATAAAATTTTTAGCAGCACAGCTAATGTAATTGTTGCCTATGGAGAATCTTATTCCATGGCAACTTTTAGATGTCTTCCATACCTATCAGAAGATGATGACATGACATACAATACAAAAAGTAAAGTATGGATAACAACTGCCCATGTTGAGTTCACTTCATTTGTCGGTCAAAAGAACTGGGATTCAGGAATATTCAATGGTGCTATATCCTTTGAGATTCACTTCAGAAACCCACCAGGATTTCATCAGTATGTTGCTCACATAAACCCTTCCAGCACAGATGGGGATGGTTTTATCAGGGACTTCTGGCAACAGGCCTTTGAATGTGTATTCCCAGATATGACTGCAGACAAGGTGGAGGGGAATATTTGCACCGGAGAAGAGAAGCTGGAGAGCCTTCCCGGATCATTTTTTGAAATGAGCATGACAGGCCACAGTTATAGCATCCACAGTGCTGTCTACGCCATGGCCCATGCTTTACATGCCATGTTCACATCCAGACTCAGGCACAGAGGAATGGCATACAGAGGAAGAGGGAAGAATCAGAATCAACAGTTTTGGCAGGTAATAGGCTGAACATCCTCAACTGGAAGAGTCCTGTTATTCTCTGATAAAGTATGGGTTTTCAAAATGTTGTCAGTTTGCTCATTCCTCTCAGAGAAAAAAAGGTTTTGTATGACAGAAGTTTGGAGATCACTGAGATGCCACTGGATTCACACATAAGAAGCAGCTGTAATGGTTGAGAGAGATGTTCATCATTCTCTCTATCCCATACACACCAAATCGTACCTCAGAGCAGGTGATCACACACCACTCTGGTGTCTCCTGAGATGAACAGGGACAGAGGAAAAGGGGATCTGTGGGCCGGGGCATATGAAGAAAGGTTGTAAAAATGGGGAGAGGGATGTGGAAGAGAGAAAATTGGTGGTCTCTCCATGCTTGGACCTGAATCCACTGACACTTGACTGAATCACCCCCACCAATTGAGGTTTTTCCTACAGGAAGAAAAAAAAATGCTCCGCTCTGCATTAGACTGCAGCTTTTTCCAAACATGTGCCTTTTCTGTTTTCAATCTAGCTCCATCACTTTCTGAGAAGTATCTCATTTAACAATACGGCCGGAGATGTGGTCTTCATCAACCAGAATGGAGAGGTGGTATCTAGCTTGGATATTGTCAATTGGATTATATTCTCCAACCAAAGTTTCAACAGAGTAAGCGTTGGGAGGATAGATCCGCAAACTTCTCAAAACCAATCATTCATCCTTGATGAAGGTGCCATAACATGGCACAGTTGGTTTAATCAGGTAGGGCCACATTATTAGATAATTCCAAAGAAATTCAGTATTGCCTAAGCAATGATCATTCACCTGCATGTCTACTCACTGTCTTTTAAACTGCATGTTCCTGTGTAGAACATGACCAGTGCATACAGAGAGCCTGTGTAGAACATGCATACAGAGAGCCTGTGTAGAACATGATGCATACAGAGAGTGTGGTGTAGTGGTTAATCTGGTGAACTGGGTTCGTGTCCCCGCTCCTCCACATGCAGTTGCTGGGTGACCTTGGACTAGTCACACTTCTCTGACATCTCTCAGCCTCACTCACCTCACAGAGTTTTTGTTGTGGGGGAGGAAGGGAAAGCAGAATGTTAGCTTCTTTGAGACTCCTTAGGGTAGTGATAAAGAGGGATATCACATCCAAAAACTTCTTCTTCATACAAGTACCAGATTAAGAGCCAAAATGTTACTGCTAGAAGTCACTCATGGTATAAAGGCAAATGTTTTATTTTATTATATTTATAAATATTTTATATATTTCTTAACAATTGTAAAATACTGGTTTTTAACTGAGGAAAAGAGGATAAGCCCCAAGATTTTGCCTTTCTTGCTAAAAAGTGGGGAACTGCTATGTAATCACAACACCTTACACATCCCCGAACAATAGAGGGAGTATGACATCACTTCAAACATTACTACTACAGTGGTACCTCGGGTTAAGTACTTAATTCATTCCAGAGGTCCGTCCTTAACCTGAAACTGTTCTTAACCTGAAGCACCACTTTCGCTAATGGGGCCTCCTGCTGTTGCTGCGCCGCCAGAGCACGATTTCTGTTCTCATCCTGAAGCAAAGTACTTAACCTGAAGCACTATTTCTGGGTTAGTGGAGTCTGTAACCTGAAGCGTATGTAACCTGAAGCATATGTAACCCAAGGTACCATTGTACTAAAAAAAAAAGTAACCATTTTACATATTTCTGAAATGCTAACTCAGCTTAGTAACATAGAGAGGGGCCCAGGAACATGAAGATTTCCAAACTCATTGTTCTCTTGCTGATCCTTCTGCTCTTTCATTTACGGAATAGACTCGGCCTCTTTCTCTCTGTACTGAGAGATGCCTTCCAGGATCCAGCAAGAAAGTGAAGGAGGGACAGCCACCTTGCTGCTACGATTGCATCCCATGTCCAGAGGGGAAGATTGCAAACCAGGAGGGTAAGAGAAATAAATAGATTAAATAGATCCAGACTCAGCACTAATAATTGAAAGGTGTTGTAAGGACGGCTGAATTTACTTTTCAAAAGAGATAATCTACTGTGTTTGTGATCCTGCCTCTTTGTGATCATTGCCTTTCAGATAGTTTAAATATGCTAATCAAATGAGAATGACCATGCATTCAGAGTAGTTCGATGGTATGTGGTTCAAAGCACTTCTTCTTCTTCTTCTTCTTCTTCTTCTTCTTCTTCTTCTTCTTCTTCTTCTTTGGCAAGACCCACAAAGCAGCTCCTTGTTAGAATAAAATTCACACTGACACAGAATCTTGGTTTAAGGCTATTGGGCAAAATTTTGGGACAACTTTATTGATTACAAAAATGTGAGTGGTATTGGCTGGGGCATTGGCAAAGGGCTATATCAGACCCCTTTGCAGGAAGTCAGTAAGGGTAAACCACCCAAAAAGGAAGCCACATCAGGGGAACCCACCTGCATCTCTCCTCGGTGTCCCCAGAGGCCTGCCATGGCCTTAGCCCCTCAAGTGGACTTCAGACAGGATCCAGGCCCTAGATTCCTTTAACAGAATACCCTTCGTCAATGGAGGGGCAGGAGATGGCTGACCTCCCCTCTTCCACAAATCAATGAGCCAATGGTCGCGCAGACCAGCCTGCAGTCCCGGGCTCAGGGCACCTCTCCCCATCGCCAGCCCCACAAGCTCGGGGGACAGCAGGGTGGCGGAGCGCGCCTTCCCGCTGTTCCATGACCTGGTTCTTCCAGCCCCGCACCTGGGGGGGAAATATATTTTTTTTCTTTATTCCCCCCCAAAAAAAACTAGGTGCGTCCTATGGGCCAGTGCGTCCTATGGGGCACAAAATACGGTACATGACCTGAAGCACTATTTCTGGGTTAGCAGAGTCTGTAACTTGAAGCGCATGTAACCTGAAGCGCATGTAACCTGAGGTAGGTAAAGGTAAAGGTACCCCTGCCCATACGGGCCAGTCTTGACAGACTCTGGGGTTGGTGCGCCCATCTCACTCAAGAGGCCGGGGGCCAGCGCTGTCCGGAGACACTTCCGGGTCACGTGGCCAGCGTGACAAAGCTGCATCTGGCGAGCCAGCGCAGCACACGGAAACGCCGTTTACCTTCCCGCCAGTAAGCGGTCCCTATTTATCTACTTATCCCGGGGGTGCTTTCGAACTGCTAGGTTGGCAGGCTCTGGGACCGAGCAGCAGGAGCGCACCCCACCACGGGGATTCGAACTGCCGACCATTCGATCGGCAAGCCCTAGGCGCTGAGGCTTTTACCCACAGCGCCACCCGCGTCCCGTAACCTGAGGTACCACTGTACTTTTCCCCTCACGGTCTCATGTGGTTCATTGGCATATCCATGACATAGAGAAAGCTTAGATTGCAACAATACCACATTACAGAGCATCAGGCAGTACTAAACATGTGCTTTGATTTAAACAGAGGTCTTTTCTTCTCAGACAGAAAGTAAACATTTCAGCAAGCTAAAATATATGACCTAATATTTTTTTCCCCCACCAGATGTGAATGACTGTCATAAATGCCCAGACAAAGACTATCCAAGCAAGAACCGGGATGCATGTCTACCCAAGGATATCAGCTTCTTGTCTTACGAAGAACCTTTGGGCATCAGTTTAGCCGGTTTCTCTCTTTTCCTTTCCTTGATAACAGCTCTGGTACTAGGTATATTTATGAAACACCATGACACACCCATTGTCATTGCAAACAACCGAAACCTCACCTACGCTCTGCTCATCTCTCTCCTACTCTGCTTCCTTTGTGCATTGCTCTTCATTGGCCGACCTGAGAAGGTGACCTGCCTCCTCCGGCAAACAGCTTTTGGTATCATCTTCTCAACCGCTGTTTCTTGTGTCCTGGCAAAAACCTTCACGGTGGTTTTGGCCTTCATGGCTACAAAACCAGAATCCAGAATGAGGAAATGGGTGGGCAAAGGACTAGGCCACTCCATTCTCCTTTTCTGCTCCATTGTTCAAGCAGGCATATGCACTGTGTGGCTGGCAACCTCTCCCCCATACCCAGATGTGGACATGTACTCAGTGATGGAAGAAATCATACTAGAATGTAATGAAGGGTCTGTGGCCATGTTTTACTGTGTCCTCATCTACATGAGCTGCCTGGCCACTGTAAGTTTTGCTGTGGCTTTCCTCGCCAGGAAGTTACCAGACAGTTTCAACGAAGCCAAGTTTATCACTTTCAGCATGTTGGTCTTCTGCAGTGTTTGGCTGTCCTTTATTCCCTCCTACCTGAGCACCAAGGGAAAATATATGGTAGCTGTGGAGATCTTCTCCATCTTAGCCTCCGGTGGTGGGTTGCTGGGTTGCATCTTCTTCCCCAAATGTTATATAATCATTCTGAGGCCTGAGCTCAACAATAGGGAACAGCTAATAAGGAAGAAAAATTAAAGAAATGTGAAACCTGTCATCTGCTGTATTTTGTGGTTTCTCTGTGTTTACAATAGAATAGTTGGAAATATAAGTTCAGCTGCTCCCTTTTACAATTTTTTCTAGACTCCAAATTCCCATAGTTGAAATTTCCTTTGTAAAATTGACTTATTTGCTTTGAGGAAGACAATCATACATTTGTTGTTGTTTAGTCGTGGCCGACTCTTCGTGACCCCATGGACCAGAGCACACCAGGCACTTCTGTCTTCCACTTCTGCCTCCCGCAGTTTGGTCAGACTCATGTTTGTAGCTTCGAGAAGACCGTCCAACCATCTTGTCCTCTGTCGTCCCCTTCTCCTTGTGCCCTCAATCTTTCACAACATCAGGGTCTTTTCCAGGGAGTCTTCTCTTCTCATGAGGTGGCCAAAGTATTGGAGCCTCAGCTTCACAATATGTCCTTCCAGTGAGCACACAGGGCTGATTTCCTGAAGAATGGATACGTTTGATCTGTTTGCAGTCCATGGGACTCTCAACAGTCTCCTCCAGCACCATAATTCAAAAGCATCAATTCTTTGGCGATCAGCCTTCTTTATGGTCCAGCTCTCACTTCCATATATCACTACTGGGAAAAACACTATTCTCTTGTAGCATGTGTTGACAAGGTAACAGAGCAATTCTTGTCAAAATATACATGTAAGCAAATCTGTATCTAGCCTTAATTCTCACAGCTTTAAGCAAAATGTGAAACTGTACTATTGCAGGCCATGGAATATTCAAGTATTCATTTATGGTCTATTGTTCTGTACTGCTCACAGTCAAATTTCATCATCAACCTATCCATAAGATTGTAGAAATGTAAGATGATCCTCTTGAGTCAGGCCAATGGCCCATCCTTATACAGCAGCCTGTACTCTCACTGACCAACCAGATTCCTGTGGGTAATAGAAATACTTTATTGTTTACAGTGAGATTAAACCTTCAAGCCGTATCCAAAAGCAAATGCAGTGTCTCCACCATTCCTTCCTATGGCAGTGAGTTCCATAGATTATCTATGTACTGGGAAATAACATACCCCCCATTGAATTGGGTTCCCTCCCCCCAAGATTTTGTCTGAATCAGGTCTCCTTGGTGAAATTCAGAGAACTAGATAAGAAAATGTGAATGATTTCTGCCCTGTTGCTTGGAAAAGATGGCAAGAAAGAACCATGCACAGTTCACTGGGTAAAGCATTTGACAAAGCCACAACTGAAACGTTTTATTTTCACCAACGCAAGTGATGGATCAGAACACTATATTCTTAACACAAATATGTATTGTATTTGTGGAACGTATATTTTTGGACTTTCCACTGAATGTTGGCATCCTTCAGCAAATGTTTGATGAGCAGATAAAATTGATTAGACCTAACCATGATGAATGGAGAATACAAGTAAACCAGAGCTTAATCAGATTGAAAGTAGTATCAAAGAGGACAAAGAGACTTCAGGTTGCATGTGTATTCCCATAATGGACCTCAGCTTTCTAGAATCCAGGCTTAACCTCTGAATTATACCTCCTGTTATACAGCTCTTAAGGGCACAAAGCACAGCTTTCTCTTAATTTCAACCATAAACCAGAGCCTACCTTGCCAGCTTGTGCTCATTTTTCTGGACGCAAGGCCCATTAAATCTTAAAACACTTATTTCTGAGTAGACATCTGTACTGTTATACAGCAAGCTAACTATGCTTGTTAATGAGTGTCTATAAGATTATGCCCCCCTTGCAGAAGGTCCAGGTATTCAAGTGGTGACAGGAATGGACAGAAGTAGGGCAAATAATGATGATAATAATAGTAAAATTTTTATTATTTATAACCCACCCATCTGGCTGGGTTTCCCCAGCCACTTTGGGTGGCTTACAGCAGATATAAAAACACTGTAAAACATATTATTTCTTATCTTGCTCTCTGCTTTCCGTCCCCCTAGTGCAGGGATGGGAAGCCTATAGCCCTCCCGATATTGCTAGACTACAGCCCTCATCATCGCTGACCATTTTCCATACTGACTGGGGTTGGTGTGTTTTGGAATCCATCAGCATATGAAGTGCCACCCATCCCCAAGCCCTGCCCTAGCCGAAATGAAGCAGAATACATATTTAAAAAATAAAATGCATAAGTTTGCAGAAGAAGCCAGAGACATCAGCATCACTGAATGCATTTGGACGCAGAATTAAAATTCACCAAAGAGCTGGAAAGTCAGGCTCAGCAACTTTGGGAATCTTATCCACCCTCAGCTGCATCTGGGTGAATTGTGAGGTCCTCTCCAGAGTCACAGAGGCATTCGCCCATGGGGGTGTGGGCAAACGTGTGTGCCCAGGCCATTGCGGAAGGAGGCTGAGAGGAAGGGGACACAACTGTGAGCCCCCAGCACAGCCAAGAGTGGCCATTGCACACATACCACATGGCTGGTGTGAATCCAGGTCCACTCAGCCAAATTCCAAGATGCTGACCACACCATGCTAATTTTGGAGTCTTCTATCAGCAACACTCTCATTTTCTCAGCCATTTTCCAGGATCACTGTCTTTCAGATTCACCCATGTTCTTTCTGCTAGGTCACTTGGCTTTCCTGGACCTCTGCCTATCCTCCTTTGCCATCCCAAGATCTCTCTTGGATTTCCTTGCCCAACATCAGATCATCTCCTTCCAGAGCTGCATGGCACAAATCTTCTTTCTCCATGTGTTTGTAGGCAGTGAGATGCTCCTGCTGGTAGCCATGGCAATTGACCACTATGTGGCCATTTCCCATCTCCTCCGTTATGCTTCATGAGCCGGCCTCATTGCATGGCACTTCTCCTTGCCTCCTAGGCTAGTGGGCTCCTCCATGGCACTGTGCAATTGGGTTTCATCATTAATGTGCCTTTCTGTGGGCAAAATCAAGTGGACAGCTTCTTCTGGGACCTCTCCATGGTCATCAGGTTGGCTTGCATGGACACAAATCCCTTGGAAGTCATGATGGTCACCAACAGTGGAATTTTGTCACTAGTTTCTTTTATTGGGCTGCTCATCTCATATGGATTCATTCTCTACACAATCCACTCCAGCGTTCCCTCTGAAGGGACCACCAAGGCAGCCTCCACATGCACCTCTCACCTCATTGTGGTCACCATGTATTTGGGCCATGTTTGTTTATTTACCTGCCTCCATCAGCCCAGTTCATGATCGATAAAGTGATTTCTGTCGTCTGTATCTGTGTCACCCCGTTGCAAAACCCAACCATATATGCTTTGAAGGAGAAGGAGAAGGAAGTCATTCTTTATATTGCACACTTTGGAACAATAGACTTTGCTTGGGACAAGTTCAGGAAAGACAGGCACAGATCGTTCGTCCCATTATGGGGTGAGATACGCAGTGTGATCCGGAATTTTCAGGGTTTGAGTGGTGGGTGGAAAGACTGTCAGGGTCTATTTCATGACCATGTTCCCTTCAGAAGCTACTGCTTAACAGCTGGTTTGGGGGAGAATTTGATCCAGCTGGTTTCATGGTGCTCCTATGCAAGCAGCACCCATCGGGATTCAATTCCTGTTCTCAGTTGGGGGCGGAGGAAGGGGACAAATCATCTCCTTTTTTAATACATGAAATAACACAAAAAATATAAATTAAACTTTGATTGCTGTGCACGGATTGCATTTTTAGTATAGATTTGTGTGTTATGCTATAATAACATATTCCCTTTATTCAAAAACAATTGCCTCTCCATATCCAGGGAGAGTTTTCTGTCTAAACAGCCACAGGTTCCCTGAACCTGCAGTTGCCAGTTTGTTACAGCCAGGATATTTAATTATTAATCACCCATCCTTCACCCTATTAAAAACAGTTTAAAACAACATTAGACAATCTTTCAGGTTTCTAGGTCCCAGGCTATACAGAGCTTAAGCACCAGTACCTGGTGAAGTCATATGGGTAATGGGTGCAGAAAATGGCACAAATATGAAGGCTTTACACAGTTCCATCACCCTCAATCTGGGGTGACCAACCAGGCAGGACTCAAGGTAATTTTGTGTGCAGGTAGAGCTAATGGGGTACCCAGAATACATCACTCATTCGGTACTTAGTGAGGCGCTACTTCACCCAACACTTGAAGACTGGGATTATACCCAATGGCTTACCCACCAAAAGTTTTGACGTTTTGCTATTAGGAAGGCAAAACCTCCAGGCCAGCCAATTTGTCTACAGGCAAATTCCTTCCCAGCTCCGAATATGGCACCCGTAAGCAACCATAGTAAGGTCAGCAGGCAGAAGTAAAATAAGGTGGTTAAACGGAATGACGCTTTGGGAGAAAACCTGTGTTAGATCATGACCTGAAAAGGAAAATACATTTTATAAGCATGATAATTAATTGACCTGAATTGTGAATGGAAGTAAAAAGGGAGGGTGGGAGGGTGTCGCTCTTCACCCAGCCGTGCTGTGAGAGCCTCCTGCAACTGCCTTTTTAAGCCTCACTGCCAGGCCAGACGAGACAGCAGCCAATAGCCACAGCCAGCAATGCACTGCCCTCCAAACAGTTGCCTTTGAATTGAGAATGGTGATTTTAGTGGTTTTGCTGCTGGAACTGTTTTCTTACAAAGTATGTCAGGCTCACTTAGAGAAATGCAGACTCCAAGGTCCACACAGTCCACTTCACATGTATCATCAGCCAGGAGAGTTCCTCATTGGTGGCATTGTTTCCCATGGTGGCTTCATCGCCTCTCCAGCAACATTCACTGAGGAACCCCCACCAGTGCTGCCTGAAGAGCTTGTGTAAGAACTAAGCCACTCATTTATTACAGCAGAGGAATGATCAAACCTAGAGTTTGATCATTCTTCTAATTTACCTGGGGGAAACCACTTTAGATTTGAATAGGACTTTTGGTGAGGCAAAAAATTTCAGGAATCTCTTGTGAATTAAGACAATACGGGGTAAATTCCAATTTCTGGATAGGGAAATGAATAGAAATGTATTGAGAAAGATGTATATTTGTGTGTCTGGGAGAACCCCTTTGAATAGCCAATATTGATAGACTTTATCTGAACTAGAGTATTACTAAGAATGAATTTTTAAAAACCTGTTCTGAAACTGAAGGTTCTTATGATTTCATTTTTTGATCTTACGCTACTGTTTGTTTCATCACTGAAAGGTACTTATTAAGAAGTATAGAATGCAGTGAATTCCAAGACCATCACTGCCTCATGAAAATGAGGACATTACAGGGAGAGACCAGAGATGTTGTAATAGTCAGAAAAAGACTTCAGGTGTGTAAGGGAAAAACTCCAGTTACTCCACATTAGCAGTTCTGATCACTACAATTTCAGAAGGATATTGGCAAGTTGGAACATGTACAGGGGAGGGCAACAAAGATGATCTGGAAACCAAGCCTTATGAGGAGCGGTTGAGGGAGTTTGGTATGTTAGTTATGATGAGACTGGGGGGAAATATGATAGCCATTTTCAAATATCTCAAGGGCTGTCACCAGGTAGATGGAACACGCTTGTTTTCTCTTGCTCCAAATCAGGGTATTCAAGTTACAAGATAGGAGATTTGAACTAAACATCAAAAATAACTTTCTATTCATAAGAGCTGTTCAACAGTAGAGCAGACTGAGAGTTAACCCCACTGAACGCAGTATGACTAACTACTGCGTTGATATTGAAAAGGAAATAACTGTTGATGTTCCTACTGAAACAGTTTGCAACTCTCATTCTAGGGTGGTGCCTAAGCATTACCAGCATATCGTGGCCTTGGCATTTGCAGTCAAGCAGATCAACGAAGACCCTCACATCCTACCCAACATCACCTTGGGCTTCCGCTTATATGACAGCTATATCAGTGCAAGGAGCACATATCTTGCCACGCTGCTGCTTTTATCCATGGTGGAGAAATTTGTCCTTATTATATATGTGATGTTGAAAGTTATCTGGCAGCGGTCATTGGGGGACTGGATTCTGAAATCTCTTTTTATGTGGCTACTGTTTTGGATATCTATAAGATTCTGCAGGTAGGACACCTATGTACAATACCTCTATTAGCTTGCATAGAGAAAGAGGCAGGTTCCTTGGCATCAGTTCAGGGTGTATCAGCAGTTCAGGAAGAAGCTGAAATTGGAAGGAGAACCATTAAAACCACCTTGAGATGCTTGGAAAATAAAGGTAGTACATAATTATAATAGGAAGGAAGGAAGGAAGGAAGGAAGGAAGGAAGGAAGGAAGGAAGGAACCTGAATAAGGGGAAAGGTTGCAATACGCGAAAGATGAAATTGGAAGAAGAACCATGTACACCACCTTGAGATCCTTGGAACATAAACACGGTACATAATTATAATAGAAGAAAGAAAGAAAGAAAGAAAGAAAGAAAGAAAGAAAGAAAGAAAGAAAGAAAGAAAGAAAGAAAGAAACCTGAATAAGGGGAAAGGTTGTAATACCAGAAAAAAAAATATGTCACTCCCCCTGTCTGACACATACTTCTACACCACTGATATCCCAAAGCCTCTGATGGGAGAGTGGGCTTCTACCTCACCAGCGGTTTTTAGTTATGTAGCAATTTCTGCTTAGTGAGGAGGGTATCCAAATTGAGTTGCTGTTGGAAACGGGAAATTGCTTGCAATTTTTACATAGCCAGATAATGTCTAGGTGAACTGCTGTTTGGGGCATGGTATGTAAAAGTAGTTAGCAGCTGATTCACTAGTGAAATAAATGTTCATAAATAAAGTCTGAGAAGAATCAGCACAGTTTGCTCTGTGATGGGGCATGTGCATCATGAAGAAGAAAGACGAAACTCCAGAGAAGAAATGTGCATCTAACCCAAGTTGCAATTCTGACAAATCCAGATAATGTCTAGAAAATCTGCTGTTTGGGGCATGATATGTTCCCCCATTCAGTTTTATCTATTGTACAAGACCCTGCCAAATTTTACAATGACATAAAAAAAATCTTTGTTTTGTTTTTTAATAATAATAAAAATAATTTATTTATACCCCACCCATCTGGCTGGGTTTTCTCCAACCACTCTAGGCAGCTTCCAACAAAATATTAAAATACAATCGTCCATCAAACATTAAAAGCTTTTACTAAACAGTAAAATAGACACAATGACAATGCCCTGCTTTTGTCATCAAAGTGTCAACAAGATTTATAAATAAAATAAAACAAACCAAACACAGTGCCCCTCTCCAGTCATCAAATCAAAGGTTTGAAAACCACAAATGGGAGACAATCACAGTTTTCAGCCCATCTGCATGTTTGTCTTTTGTATATGTAAGAGAGAGCCACACAAACCCTGAAACATTGGCAAAGGCCATATTTGACTAACAGGGTTCTCCACATAATGATTTTGAATACTGTGAAAGAACTCTACTTTGTCTCTTCTCTTCCTCCATTTACTTTTTAGCTCATTTATGGCTCTGCTCCAGTGATGAATGATAAAAGCCCAGGGCTTCCCTTCTACCAGATGGCAGCCTCGGACGCCCTTCAGTATGAGGGAATTCTCTCTTTGCTTCTGCATTTCAGGTGGACGTGGATTGGAGTCATTGCAACAGACAATGAAAATGGAGAAAGATTTGTGCAAACTATTTCTCCCATGTTTACCAACAGTGGTGTCTGCTTTGCATTCCTAGAAAGAATCCCCGATTTCAGTTTTATTTCTGAAATGTATGGCTTGCTAGAACGGGCGGCCAATATACAAGACAAAATATTTAGCAGCAAAGCTAACGTAGTGGTGACCTCTGGAGAGTCTTATTCCATGGCAAATTTCAGATGGCTTCAATACCTATCAAAACATGATGACTTGATTAATAATGTAAAAAGTAAAGTATGGATAGTAACGGCCCAGGTTGAGTTCGCATCATTTGTCTTTCAAAGGAATTGGGATTCAGGAGTATTCAATGGTGCTATAGCCTTTGAAATTCACTTCAGAAACCCACCAGGATTTCATCAGTATGTTGTACACAGAAACCCTTCCAGCACAGATGGGGACGGTTTTATCAGAGACTTCTGGCAACAGGCCTTTGAATGTGTATTCCCAGATATCACTACAGACAAGGTGGAGGGGAATATTTGCACCGGAGAGGAGAAGCTGGAGAACCTTCCTGGATCATTTTTTGAAATGAGCATGACCGGCCACAGTTACAGCATCCACAGTGCTGTTTATGCCATGGCCCATGCTTTACATGCCATGTCCACATCCAGACTCAGACACAGAGGAATGGTGTGTGGAGGGAGAGGGAAGAAACTGAATCCACAGTTTTGGCAGGTAAAGTTTGTACATCCTCAAGAGTGAGAGCTCTGTTGCTTCCTCATAATCAGAGTTGTGCCCAACACTGGGGGAGGGGGAGTGCATGACATCACAGTTGACCTATCATCCCCCCTCCCCAACGTCTTACCTTCATGAAAGGGATGCACTAGGGCAAAGATGCTTCATTCTGGATAGTTGGGGAGGTCTTGGTGTGATCAAAGCATGTGTCTGGGTAGAGCTAGGCTTGGTACGATTCTTGCCACTGGTCCCTCCTGCCCCAGAGCTCTTGGGCTTCTGGCCCTTCCTCCAATTCTTCTGCAGGTAGCCTTCTTTCTCACACTTCCTGCAATTTCACTCCTCCAAGGCTGCATTTTGTGATTAGTGCAAATCACACAGTCTTTTTGTGAGGAAGCGTGAGAACTGGTTAAAGCCCTATCTGTATGTATTATGTGATTTACCTTCACATTTGCCTGTTTTCTCTTGGAGCTGGAAGAGAGAGAGTCCATGTCCATGTAATATAGTGTAAATAAAGAGTCGTTTATAACTATGATGCTTCATTCTTCTTGCTGTGTTAAGCCAGAAGATTAGTGTGCATAAACCAAGCTGGTTTATGCTGCTGGAGTGTCATGGAGAGGGAGGGGGTGCCTTTTCCAGAGCAATGCTCACCGGAGGACGCTCACAGAAATGGGGGGGGGGGGCTGCTGATAGCCTGGAGGGTTCTCCCAACAGTCTTCAGTCTGGCACATCCTTTTGAGGATTACGGTTTTATTTTGGAAATATTATATGGCACTGGGCACCCACCCCACCCCACTCTGTTGAATATTTATGGGTTCACAAAATGCTGTCACCTTAGTCTTTCCTCTCAGAGTTCAAACATTTGGGCAGAGTCCAGAAATGAATCTATAATTCTGCTGACAGAGAAGAAGGCACTGATATGATTTTTTCCTAGATGATTCCCCACATATTGTGCCGCTTGCAAATCTGGACTACGTAATTGCAGTATACCCCCAGAGGAAAGGGAAATGATGGTTGTGTCCTATTTTGAGTGGTTCCTGCCCTGTATTTGAGGAGAAAGCATTTGTATGAGAGAAGCCTTGCAGCCCATTGAGATCTGCATTCACAGAAAGGAAGTAGTGGTCATAGTCAATAGAAAGGTTCGGCATTCTCTCTAGCCCATATCCACCAAATCCTTCCTCAGAGCAGGTGGCTGCACAACACTGTGTCTCATGGAGAGGGAGAAAGGGAAAGATGGAAAAGGGAGTGTGGGGAAGAAGGACTTGAGATCTGGGATACGGGTGGTGCTGTGGGTTCAACCACAGAGGTCCCGGGTTTCGAATACCCGCGATGGGGTGAGCTCCCGTTGCTCGGTCCCTGCTCCTGCCAACCTAGCAGTTCAAAAGCATGTCAAAGTGCAAGTAGATAAATAGGTACCACTCTAGCGGGAAGGTAAACGGTGTTTCCGTGCGCTGCTCTGGTTTGCCAGAAGTGGCCTAGTCATGCTGGCCACATGACCCGGAAGCTGTACACCGGCCACAGCCAACTTGATCATACAAGTCACATATTCTCAGTACAAAAAAATGAACTTGGGATGAAAGGAAGTTTGTCCTTAAGATATGCCCAACAGGAAGCCACAAAAAGTGAAGATGTTTATTCCTCGTATCAGAGAATAAGCATGATTCCTTCACACTTCTCATATTTTCCTACAACTTGTTCTGAGGTGACTGGGGGGTAATGTCTGTGGGCCTTTAGCCTAGTCAGTCATGCATTAACAACAGTAGTATCAGCTGAATCCAGCATTACAAGGCTTAGATAGCATCAAAGTTTTCCAATACATTGTTTAAAATAACAAAAGTTGGCAGGACTGAAAACTTCTGTCACCGCTTTTAAAAAATCACGGTATATTGTGAAGTTATGACATCATCAGTTAACCTCAATAAATTGAACATGGAATTTAATATTTTGGTCCAATTCCCCATTCCATAACATTAAACAGTGGAAGCAGAGGTAGACAGGGAGAGAGAGACTATCAATAATTTGGGTAAGAAAAGGAGACTGGCATACTTGTGAAAGAAAATGGGTTGGCTCTCTCCATGCTTGGACCTGACTCCACTCACAGTTGCCTAAATCACCACCCACCATTCGCTGAATGCTCTGCACACAGGAAAAAAGGTTGCTCAGCCCTGTATTAGACTGTAGTCTTCTAAATACCTGTCTTTTCTGTTTTCAATCCAGCTCCATCACTTTCTGAGAAGTATCTCATTTAACAATACTGCAGGAGATGTGGTCTTCATCAACCAGAATGGAGAGGCAGCATCTAGCTTGAATATTGTCAACTTGATCATATTCCCCAACCAAAGTTTGCACAGAGTGAGAGTTGGGAGGATAGATCCACAAGCTCCTCCAGACCAAAAATTAACCCTTGATGAAGACGCCATAATATGGCATAGATGGTTTAAACAGGTAGGTCCACATTCTTATCTACCGTAATTCAGAAGAGATTCAATATAGCTTAAGCAATATTTATCCCCCTGCCTTTCTAATCACTGTCTTTTGAACTGCAAGTTACTGATTAGTGGATGGCCAAAGCAGGGTCAACAACTTGAATAAAATATTGGGGAGGGGCAGGTAAGCCCACCACTGCTTCTATGTAACTTATGTCTCTAGCTTGTCTGCTCCCTCTATCTTCTCTATAGGCCCCATGTGGGATCCAGAAACATTCTGGAGAAAAGTTAAGGTGCCACTAGATGCCACTCTACAGTCACTTTGGCTCCATCTTCAGTTTAAAATGCAAAATTCATTTCATTAACAAAAATAATTGAAAATGGTAGAGGAGAGGGCCTGGGCGTGCACCAATGAACTGTATGAGGTTGCCATGGGAATCCCAGGCTTAAAGGTTTGAATAAAGCGCTTTATAAATAAACAAGCGAATTCACCATGTATATCCCTAGAAGAGTGTTCCCTGTGGAACACCCTCCCTCCAGATGTCAAGAAGATAAAAGACCTACACAACTTTTAGAAGACATCTGAAGGCAGCCCTCTGTCGAAACAAGGAATAAAGGCAAATATTTCATTAAGGAGGTTACAAAACAGAAGAACCCTTTTACTATAAAATACAGTTAAGCAAGACTAACAGTGTAAACTTACCTTGGGGAATCTGATTGAAACGAAAATAGCGAAAGCTAGGTTGTCTCACCCTAATCCCAACCCTTCACAGACCCCCACCACAAGCTTCATCCACACAAATGTGATTTTTACATCACACTATCTTCATCTGAATGTGGATCAGTAGGCCCAAGTCAAATACCAGTTTTTCTATGAGAAGGCCTAGACACAGGAGGGCATGTTTTCTTTCAGCCAATCACGGCCTTGGCATACACTTCCCCTGCACTAGAGGGTGTACATCTGAAAGACCAATTAGCTATCCAGTGGATTTTTGCATGATCATGTTGACCTTGAAACATTCTTACATCAAACAGTGCACACAGGAGGTCAGTTGGACTAATTAAATAGGTTCTTTTTTCCCCTCTGAAAGACTGCAACCAGAATCCTAAGTATATAAAGAAAATTATTGCAAAATAAACCAAAGAAATTGGGATTTATTTATAAATATTAAATGCTGGTTTTGAACTGAGTGAAAGACTATGTATGAATTGATAAGCCCCATGATTTTGCCTTTTTGCGAGAAAAGTGGAGAAATGAAGTGGTTGGGAAAATGAGGAAAAAAGTGAAAACAGACAGCAGCAGCAGCAGGTTCAGGATACCACTAGTCTTCTAAGGGAGCCAGTGGAAGAGGTGGAAGCAGGAAAAGTGGTGAAGATACAGAAAGTGAAGGAGGGGGCTGAGAGCAAAGGTGTGAAGTGCATAGGGAATGGATGCATCAGTCTGAAAAAAGAGAGGTATCTCAAAATATGTATTCCAAAGTATATTTTCCCCTTAACATGCTCAGGGCTAAATCTCTTGGATAGCACCATTCCAATTCATGTATTTGTCCAGAATTTTTATTTTATTTTTGTATGAGAACTCATAAAGAACACATTCCTCAAAAACCCCTTATTTGGAACTATAAGGAACTCTTCCCCAGACAGCATCTGATGGGTCCAAGAATAGGTGTAGCCACCAACACCAAATCAATTCTAGAGATGTCTACCTAGTGGACAACATATTAAGAAGTAACGATTATAACAAGATTAACAGGGACACTAGAGTAACTTCACGACCCAGAACAATAGAGGAGATATTACATCATGCCAAACATTACTACTACTAAAAAGAAAAGTAGCAGTTGCTCTTGGTAGAGGCATTCTGTCTCAGTTTAGAAACAAAGAGAAGAGCCTTAGAACCTGAAACATTCTGAACTCATTATTCTCTCGATGATTCTTCTGCTCTTCCATTTATGCATTAGACTCGGCCTCTTTCTCTCTGTACTGAGAGATGCCTTCCAGGATCCAGCAAGAAAGTGAAGGAGGGAGAGCCCCCTTGCTGCTACGATTGCATCCCATGTCCAGAGGGGAAGATTGCAAACCAGGATGGTAAGGGAAAGAATTTGATTTAATGGGTCCATTTGCCTGAAAGATGTCAGGATGGCTGAGGTTAAGTTTCAAAAGAAGACATAAGTTATTGTATGTGTGTCCCTGCCTCTTGGTGGTCATTGCCCTTCAGATATTGGTGGTAGGAGCAGTAGTAACAATAATTTATATTCAGTCTATCTGACTGGGTTGCCCCAGCCATGCTGGAAAGCTTCCAACAAATTAAAACCTCAATGACAGTAAAACTTCAAACATTTAAGGCTTCCCTAAATGGGGCTGCCTTCAGGTGTCTTCTAAAAATCAGATTGTTGTTTATTTCCTTGACATCTGATGGGCGGACATTCTCAGGGTGGGCGCCACTACAAAGGAGCCCCTGTGCCCGGTTCCCTGTAACCTCACATCTCGCAATGGGAGAACTGACAAAAGGCCATCAGAGCTTAATCTCAGTGTACAGGCTGAACGATGTGGGTATACAGGGTCAAAATTTAGAGAGAGAGTTGAAATATGTTAATCAAATGAGAATAACAATGCATTGAGAGTAGCTAGGTGGTATGTGGTTCAAATCATATCCAGAGTGGTCCTTGTCACTCCTTCCGACTTACATAAGCTGCACTCAAGCTGGTGTGATGATACATTCAAATATCATGAGGAGGAATGGCCCTCCCTGGGTTGATTATAGGATGACATCGCTCTGAACCACATGACAAAGTACTGGAAATATGTTTTATTTTGAGCTGAGCTCTTTTCTTCTCAGACAGAATGTAAGCATTTCAGCAAGCTGGCGTTAAATGAGCTAATGACCATATCGTTATTTTTTCCAGATATGAATGACTGTTATAAATGCCCAGACAATGACTATCCAAGCAAGAACCGGAATGCATGTCTACCCAAGGATATAAGCTTCTTGTCTTATGAAGAACCTTTGGGCATCAGTTTGGCCTCTTTCTCTTTTTTCCTTTTCTTGATCACTGCTCTGGTACTAGGTATATTTATGAAACACCACAACACACCCATTGTCATTGCAAACAACCGAAACCTCACCTACACTCTTCATTGGCCGACCTGAGAAGGTCACATGTCTCCTCTGGCAACCAGCTTTTGGCATCATCTTCTCAACTGCTGTTTCTTGTGTCCTGTCAAAAACCTTCATGGTAGTTTTGGCCTTCATGGCTACAAAACCAGAATCCAGGATGAGGAAATGGGTGGGCAAAGGACTAGGCCACTCCATTCTCCTTTTCTGCTCCATAGTTCAAGCAGGGATATGTACTGTGTGGCTGGCAACCTCACCCCCATACCCAGATGTGGACATGTACTCAATGACAGAAGAAATTATACTAGAATGTAATGAAGGGTCTGTAACAATGTTTTACTGTGTCCTCATCTACATGAGCTCCCTGGCAACTTTAAGTTTTGCTGTGGCTTTCCTTGCCAGGAAGTTACCAGACAGTTTCAACGAAGCCAAGTTTATCACTTTCAGCATGTTGGTCTTCTGCAGTATTTGGCTGTCCTTTATTCCTTCCTACCTGAGCACCAAGGGAAAATACATGGTAGCTGTGGAGATCTTCTCCATCTTAGCCTTCGGTGGTGGGTTGCTGGGTTGCATCTTTCCCCCCAAATGTTATATAATTATTCTGAGGTCTGAGCTGAACAATAGAGAAAAACTAATAAGGAAGAAAATTTAAAAAAAATACTAAACCTGCCCTTTGCTGTCTTTCGTGCTTTTCTGTTTGTACAGTAGAATATTTGGAAATATAAGTTCAGCTGCTGCCTTTTATAATTTTTTCTAGAGTCCAAATTCCCATAGTTGAAATTTCATTTGTAAAATTGACTTAACTACTTTGAAGAAAACAACCATACGTTTACACATACATTATTCTCTTGTAGCATGTGCTGACAAGAAGACTCAAAGCAATTCTTGTCAAAATATATGCAAGGAAATCTTTATCTGTCCTTAATTCTGAATGATCAGGAAGAATGGCAGGTGAAGATGATCGACTATATCGGACTGGCAGAAATGACTGGCAGAATCCGAGACCAGGAAAAAGAGTCCGAGACCAGGAAAAAGATTGGAAGAAATTTAAGGACTATTTGCAGAAATATTGCAAAATTAATGAATGTTAGATTGATGTTGGACAGAAATTAATTGGTTTCCAGCTGTAATGTGAAGATCGAGTAATAAGTTAAAATAAGTCATAATAAGTTATAATAAGGATTTGTTGAGTTAAGAATTTGAATTGGAATACAAAAGGGGGAGGTGAGGGGAGGTCTGGGAAATAAGATAATGGAGAAAGTAATGAAAATTATATTTCTTATTTATTTTGCTTTTTTGTATTTTTGTTACTTTTTGTGCATATTTGTTTTAGCTTTTTTGTTTGTGTTTTGTATTAATTTGGAAAAACTTAATGAATATTTTATTAAAAAAATAATCTGAATGATCAAAGTTGTCTTACAGCTTTCAACCTAATAGGATCTGTGAAACTTTACAATTGTGGCCATGGAATATACGAGTACTCATTTATGGATTATTGTTTTGTACTGCTAACAGTCATATTTCACCATCAACCTTTCCATACCCAAGAACGTATAAATGGAAGATGATCCTCTTGAAGCAGACCAATGGCCCATCTGGTCCAGCAGCCTGTACTCTCACTGACCAACCAGATGCCTGTGGGAAACCTTCAAGCCGTACCCAACTGAAAATGCACTCTCCCCAATGTACTGTGAGATAACATATGCCCCATTGAATTGGGTTCCCCTCCCCCCAAAGATTTTTTTCTGAATCATGCCTCGTTGGAGAAATTCAGAGTCCTAGATAAGAAAATGTAAATGAATTCTGCCCTCTGGTCCTTGGAAAAGTCCTCGCTGCGCAACACATTTGCAGATGGAGAGCCACAATTGAAAAGTTTTATTTCACCAACACATGTGATGCATCAGAACACTCTATACTTAATACATATACATATCATATATGTGATAAGTATATTGTTGGATCTTTCACTGACTGTTGGCACCCTTCATCAAAGGTTTGATGAGCAGATAAAATTGATTAGATCTAACCATGATGAATGGAGAATGCAAGTAAACCATTAAACCTTAAAACATTTATTTCTGTTTGGACATCTGTGGACTATGCTTGTTAAGTATTGTCTGTAAGATTATGCCCTCCTTGTAGAAGGTCCAGGGTATGCAAGTGGAGACAGAAATGGAAGGAAGTAGAAATAATAATAATAATAATAATAATAATAATAATAATAATTTTATTATTTATAACCCACCCACCTGGCTTTCCCCGGCCACTTTGAGTGGCTTACAGCAGATATGAAAATTCCTTCCAGTAGCACCTTAAAGACCAACTAAGTTAGTTCTTGGTATGAGCTTTCGTGTGCATGCACACTTCTTCAGATACACACTAACTTAGTTGGTCTTTAAGGTGCTACTGGAAGAAATTTTTTTATTTTGTTTGGACTATGGCAGACCAACACGGCTACCTATCTGTAGCAGATATGAAAATACAGTAAAACATATTTCTTTTGTTGTTATCTGCTTTTAATCCCCCTAGAGTTTTGCTGGGAAGCCTATAGCCCTCCAGATAGTACTAGACTACAGCCCTCATCATTGCTGACCATTTTCCATACTGGCTGGGGTTGGTTGGTTTTGGAATCCATCAACATCTGGAGTGCCACACATCCCCAACCCTTGTCCTAGTGGAAGTGAAGCAGAATACATATTTAAAAAATAAAATGCAGAAGTTTGCAGAAGAAGCCAGAGATATCAGCATCACTGAATGAAGGTGAACACTGACTTAAAATTCACCCAAAAGGCTAGAAAGTCAGGCTCAGCAACTTTAGGAATCATGACCACCCTCAGCTGAACCTGGATGAACTTTGGGGTCTGAGAGATTTCAGGAATACTTTTTCTCCCTACGTTTCTAGCTCATGGAGGCTGACAGAATCAAGAGAGACTTTTCAAAAAGCTTTATAAAAGGAGTCATACAGGAGGGCATGGGGCACCAACTCAACCTCTTCAGAATCACAGGGGCATTGGCCCTTGAGGGTTTGAGCAAACATGCATTCCCAAGGCACAGGGGAAGGAGGCTGAGAGCCAGGGGAGACAACTGTAATCCCACAGAACAGCAATGAACAGCCATTCCAGACATGCCATAAGCTGGTGTGACTCCAGGTCCACTCAGCCAAATTCCAAGATGCTGACTACACCATGCTACATTTTGGAGTCTCCATTGGCTACAAGGTCTTCTATTATGAGCTTCTAACATCTAATTTCACCCATACACCATCGGTCTATTATCATCTAATGAAAGGGGGAATAAAATAACAGTTCTGAATATTTTCTTCAGCAATTTTCTTCTGCAATTCCACAGGGAATCTTGAGCATTGGATGAACAACTACAATCCTGCTTGGTTATTAACAGGGCTACAATTAATATGCTGCTCCTCAAAAATCCCTGTGTATTTTCTCTGGCACCTGGCAACATAACACAAAGGATACTACAACTTAACCAGAATTATTTAAATACTGTCTGGGATCAGCAAGTCTAATTTTGGATACTTCCGTATTGTGTACTCTCAGGAAATTAATCTACCATTTAAATGAGACAATTTTTATCTTGGAAAAACCAATTCTAGTATTGCCAGAAAAAAAACATAGTTTCTGCATAAAACAAATAGTTGCCTTTGTATTAAGGATGGTGTTTTTAGTGTTCTTGCTGCTTGAACTGATTTCTTACAATGTATGTGAGGCTCACATAGCAAAATGCAGGCTCCATGGTCAAAAACATCCACTGCACACATATCATCAGCCAGGAGAGTTCCTCATTGGTGGCATAGTTTTCCATGGTCGCTTCATCGCCACTCCAGCAACATTCACTGAGGAACCCCCACCAGCACTGCCTGAAGAGCTCATGTAAGAACTAAGGCACTCATTTTATTACATCAAAAGAATGATCAAACCTAGAGTTGCAGCCTCAGAATAATGAGTGAGGCAGCAAATGTTTACCCTTTTACCTGGGGGAATCCAGTTTAGATATGAATGGGACTTATGCTGGTGCAATAAAATGGAACAAATGTCTTGTGAATTAACAGAATATAGGAGAAATTCCCATTTCTGGATAGAGAAATGAATACTGAAATGTATGCATGTTTGTGTGTCTAGGAGAGGCCTTTTGAGCAGCCCATTTTGCTAGACTTTACCTAAACTACTAGAGTATTAGTAAGAATGTATTTTTAAAAACCTGTTCTGAAGCTGAATGTCCTTATGCTTTCATTTTCTGAACTTAGACTAAGCTTTGTTTCAGCACTGAAAGGTACTTATTATTAAGTATAGAATTCAGTGAATTCCAACGACCATCACTGACTCAAGAAAATGAAGTCACTGCAGGGAGAGACCAGAGAGACCAGAGACTTTGTAAGTGTCAGAAAAAGACCTCCGACATGTATGGGACAACATCCGATGAGCCCCACATTAGCAACCCCTGCTCTAGATACTACTAAGCTTAAAATATTTTAAAACTTGGACAAAAGTAAGAACATGAATTACAATAGGGACAAATACACAAAACTAAGATGAGTAAAACTTGGCTTGCCAGTAATACATGTGGAAAGGTTCAAGGGATCTGCATCAACAGAAGTATAGTGTCCTGATGAAAGGAAATAATAGTACTGCTCTATTCTGCCTTGGTCACCTGAAGTCTGTGTCCAGTTCTGATCACCACAATTTAAGAACAATATTGACAAGCTGGAACATGTGCAGAGGAGGGCAACAAAGATGGTCTGGAAACCAAGCCTTATGAGGAACGGATGAGGGGTTTGGTATGTTTATATAAGATGAGACTGAGGGGAGGAATGATAGCCATTTTCAAATAACTCAAGAGCTGTCACCAGGAAGATGGAAGATGCTTGTTTTCTCTTGCTTCAAATCAGGGTTTTCAAGTAACAAGAACGGAGATTTCAAATAAACATCAGAGAGAACCTTCTATTGATAAGAGCTATTCAATAGTGGATCAGACTGAGAGTTAACCCCACTGAACTCAATATGATTAACTACTCTGTTGATATGTAAAAGAATACGTCTTTTGAAGTTCCTGCTGATACAGTTTGCAACTCTCATTCTAGGGTGGTGCCTAAGCTTTACCAGCACATTGTGGCCTTGGCATTTGCAGTCAAGGAGATCAATGAAGACCCTCACATCCTACCCAATATCACCTTGGGCTTCCACTTATATGACAGCTATATCAGTGCAAGGAGCACATATCTCGCCACGCTGCTGCTTTTATCCATGGTGGAAAAAATTGTCCCTAACTATATATGTGATGTTGAAAATAATCTGGCAGGGGTCATTGGGGGACTGGATTCTGAAATCTCCTTTTATGTGGCAACTATTTTGGATATCTATAAGATTCCGCAGGTAGGACACCTACGTACAATACCTTTATTAGCTTGCATAGAGGAAGAGGCAGGTTCCTCAGCATCATTTCCGGGTGAAGATGAAATTGCAAGGAGAACCATGTACATCACCTTGAGATTCTCGGAAAATAAAGATGGTACATAATTGTAATATATATATTTTAAAAAAATAATATTTATTAAGAATTTAGAAATTACAGAATAAGAAAAATAAAAAATAAACAAATCAATATAATACAATACAAAAACAAAAACACTACATAAAACATTGAATAAATAAACAAACAAACAAAAATTAAAAACACTTCCAATATTTTCAATCTTAACTTTCATACACTTGTTTCATTGACTTCCTCACGCCTCCCTTTTTGTATTTCACTTCAATTAACTATTTCAGCAATTTCTTTCCATCTTCCTTTATTTTCTGTCCTGTAATTAATCTTAACATGTTCTGACCTTATTTTTTTTTCCATTAACAATCTATCTGTACCTAATTCCTTATAACATTTCTGCCAAAGCCATATAACTTCATTCCACCATTTTTCTAAAGCTCATTAATTTTACAATATTTCTGTATATAATCTTTAAATTTTTTCCAATCTTCTTCCCCCGACCATAATTGTAATATAAGCAAACCACAGACAGACAGACAGACAGACAGACAAACCTGAATAAAGGGGGAGGTTGCAATACACTGTGGGTTAAAGCACAGAGCCTAGGGCTTGCCAATCAGAAGGTCGTCGGTTTGAATCCCCCGATGGGGGAGCTCCCGTTGCTCGGTCCCAATTCCTGCCAACCTAGCAGTTCGAAAACACGTCAGAGTGCAAGTAGATAAATAGGTACCGCTACTGCGGGAAGGTAAATGGCGTTTCTGTGTGCTGCTCTGATTTGCCAGAAGTGGCTTAGTCATGCTGGCCACATGATCTGGAAGCTGTATGCCGGCTCCCTCGACCAATAGAGCGAGATGAGGGCTGCAACCCCAGAGTCATTCACGACTGGACCTAATGGTCAGGGGTCCCTTTAACTTTACTGCAATACCTGAAAAAAATGTGTAACTCTCCCGTCTTACACACAAATTTAGATCACTTACAGTATATAACAAATGCCACTGATGGGAGAGTGGGCTTCTCTCTCACCAGCAGTTTTTGGTTATGCATCATTTTCTGCTTAGTTAGGAGGGTGTCTAAATTGAACTGCTGAGTAAAGGGGCGGAATTGCTTACTGGATAAAAGAAATAAGATTTTAGGCGTCAGTGGAAAAATTAGTGAGGAGGGCATGTCAAATAAGCTGGGAAAAGGGGGAAATGCTTACAGCTACAAAAACCTTACAGGTAGGAGCCAGTACAATAACTATTCATCTTTAGCACACTGGACATAATTAAAGATACAGAGAAGTTATGGCAAACAGCAGATACCATCCAGTTCCGCAGGTGAACAGTAATAGTAGTTAGCAGCTGATTCACAAGTGAAATAAATGTTCATAAATAAAGTCTGAGAAGAATCAGCACAGTTTTGCTGTGTGATGGGGCATGTGCTTCATGAAGAAGAAAGACGAAGCTCCAGAGAAGAAATGTGCATCTAACCCAAGTTGCAATTCTGACAAAGCCAGATAATGTCCAGGAAATCTGCTGTTTAGGGCATGGTATGTTCCCCCATCCAGTTTTATGCATTGTACAAGACCCTGCGAAATTTTGCAATGACATAAAAAAACTTTTGTGTGTTTTTAAGTGAAGTAGACACAATGCCTTGCTCCAGACATCAAGTGTTAACAAGATTCATAAAGATAGTAAAAAACAGACACAGTGCCCCTCTCCATTCAGCAAAGCACAGGTTTCCAAACCACAAATGGGAGATGATCCCAGTTTTCAGCCCATCTGCATGTATGTCTTTTGTATAAATGAGAGAGATGCAGTAAACCCTGAAATGTTGACAAAGGGCATATTTGACTAACAGGCTTCACCACATAATGTAAATGAATACTGTGAATGGAATCTACTTTGTCTCTTCTCTTCCTCCACTTACTTTTTAGCTCATTTATGGCTCTGTTCCGGTGATGAATGATAAAAGCCCAGGGCTTCCCTTCTACCAGATGGCAGCCTCAGAAGCCCTTCAGTATGAGGGAATTCTCTCTTTGCTGCTGCATTTCAGATGGACGTGGATTGGAGTCATTGCAATGGACAATGACAATGGAGAAAGATTTCTGCAAACCATCTCTCCAATATTTACCAAGAGTGGTGTCTGCTTTGCATTCCTAGAAAGAATCCCCAGTTTAAGTTTTATTTCTGAAATAAATGACATGCTACAACAGGGGGCAAGTATAAATCATAAAATTTTTAGCAGCACAGCTAATATAATAGTTTCCTATGGAGAATCTTATTTCATGGCAATTTTGAGATGGCTTCCATACCTATCAGTACATGATGACATGACATACAATATAAACAGTAAAGTATGGATAATAACGGCCCAGGTTGAGGTCACTTCATTAGTCTTTCAAAGGAACTGGGATGCGGGAATATTCAATGGCGCTATATCCTTTGAAATTCACTTTAGAAACCCACCAGGATTTCATCAGTATGTTTTGCACAGAAACCCTTCCAGCACAGATGGGGACGGTTTTATCAGGGACTTCTGGCAACAGGCCTTTGAATGTGTATTTCCAGATATGACGGCAGACAAGGTGGAGGGGAATATTTGCACTGGAGAAGAGAAGCTGGAGAACCTTCCCGGATCATTTTTTGAAACGAGCATGACAGGCCACAGTTACAGCATCCATAGTGCTGTCTACGCCATGGCCCATGCTTTACATGCCATGTTCTCATCCAGACTCAGGCACAGAGAAATGGCATACAGAGGGAGAGGGAAGAATCCGAATCAACAGTTTTGGCAGGTAATAGGCTAAACTTCCTCAACTGGAAGTGGCCTGTTATTCCCCCACAAGGTATGGGTTTCCAAAATGTTGTCAACTTGCTCTTTCATCTCTGACAAGGAAAATCACTTCCATGGGAGAAGTATGGAGACCACTGGGATGCCACTGCATTCACAGATAAGAGGCAGTTGTAATGGTCAAGAGAGATGTTCAGCATTCTCTCTATCCCATATACACCAAATCCTCTCTCAGATCAGGTGATCACACACCACTCTGGTGTCTCCTGAGATGAACAGGGACAGAGGAAAAGAGGTGTGGGGTGGGGGAGATAAAGAAAGGTTGTTAAAACGGGGAAAGGGAGGGAGAGGGATGTGGGAGAGAGAAAATCGGTGGTCTCTCCATCCCTGAACCTGACTCCACTCACAGTTAACTGTATCACCACCCACTGCTTACTGTAGGTCCTGCCCACACGATAAAGATACCTTAGCCATGTATTAGAATTGCAGCCTTTTACAAACATGCTTTTTCTTTTTTCAATCAAGCTCCATCACTTTCTGAGAAGTATCTCATTTAACAATACGGCTGGAGATGTGGTCTTCATCAACCAGCATGGTGAGGTGGTATCTAGCTTAGATATTGTCAATTGGATTATATTCAACAACCAAAGTTTGCAAAGAGTGAGCGTTGGGAGAATAGATCCACAGGCTTCTCCAGACCAATCATTCATCCTTGATGAAGATGCCATAACATGGAACGTTTGGTTTAATCAGGTAGGGCCAAATTGTTAGATAATTCCAAGGAGATTCAGTCTTGCATAAGCGATGATCATTCACCTGCATGTCTACTCATTGTCTCTTAAAATACATGTCACTGTGTAGAATATGACCAAAGCATCCAAGTACCACATTAAGAGCCAAAAGCTTACTGCTAGAAGTCACTCAAGGAATAAAGGCAAATATTTTATTTTATTTTATTTTATTACATTTAGTAATATTTTTATAAATATTTCTTAACAATTATAAAATACTGATTTTTAACTGAAGAAAAGAGAATAAATAAGCCCCAAGATTTTGCCTTTCTTGCTAAATGTGGGGAACTGCTATGTAATCACAACAACTACACATCCCAGAACAATAGAGGGAGTATGACATCACTTCAACCATTACTACTACTAAAAAAATATAGCCATTCTAAATATTGCTGAAAGGCTGACTCAGCTTAGTAACATAGAGAGGGGCCCCGGAACATGAAGATTTCCAAACTCATTGTTCTCTTGCTGATCCTTCTGCTCTTTCATTTACGGAATAGACTCGGCCTCTTTCTCTCTGTACTGAGAGATGTCTTCCAGGATCCAGCAAGAAAGTGAAGGAGGGACAGCCACCTTGCTGCTACGATTGCATCCCATGTCCAGAGGGGAAGATTGCAAACCAGTATGGTAGGAGAAATAAATAGATTAAATAGATCCAGACTCTGTAGTTATCATTACTTTCACAGACAGAAAGTAAACATTTCACCAAATTCAAATGTATGACCTAATATATTTCTTTCCCCCCAGATATGAAAGACTGTAATAAATGCCCAGACAAAGACTATCCAAGCAAGAACCGGGATTCATGTCTACCCAAGGATATAAGTTTCATGTCTTATGAAGAACCTTTGGGCATTAGTTTGGCCTGTTTCTCTCTTTCCCTTTCCTTGATCACAGCTCTGGTACTAGGTATATTTATGAAGCACCACAACACACCCATTGTCATTGCAAACAACCGAAACCTCACCTACACTCTCCTCATCTCTCTCCTGCTCTGCTTCCTTTGTGCATTGCTCTTCATTGGCCAACCTGACAAGGTCACATGCCTCCTCCGGCAAACAGCTTTTGGCATCATCTTCTCAACCGCTGTTTCTTGTGTCCTGGCAAAAACCTTCATGGTAGTTTTGGCCTTCATGGCTACAAAACCAGAATCCAGGATGAGGAAATGGGTGGGGAAAGGACTAGGCCACTCCATTCTCCTTTCCTGCTCCATAGTTCAAGCAGGGATATGTACTGTGTGGCTGGCAACTTCACCCCCATACCCAGATGTGGACATGCATTCAATGACAGAAGAAATTATACTAGAATGTAATGAGGGGTCTGTAACAATGTTTTACTGTGTCCTCATCTACATGAGCTGCCTGGCAACTGTGAGTTTTGTTATGGCTTTCCTCGCCAGGAAGTTACCAGACAGTTTCAACGAAGCCAAGTTTATCACTTTCAGCATGTTGGTCTTCTGCAGTGTTTGGCTGTCCTTTATTCCTTCCTACCTGAGCACCAAGGGAAAATACATGGTAGCTGTGGAGATCTTCTCCATCTTAGCCTCCGGTGGTGGGTTGCTGGGCTGCATCTTTTCCCCAAAGTGTTATTTAATCATTCTGAGGCCTGAGCTGAACAATAGAGAACAGCTAGTAAGGAAGAAAAATTAAAGAAATGAGAAACCTGTCCTTTGCTGTCTTTTGTGCTTTTCTCTGTGTGTACAGTAGAATATTTGGAAATATAAGTTCAGCTGCTGCCTTTTATAATTTTTTCTAGAATCCAAATTCCCATAGTTGAAAATTCATTTGTAAAATTGACTTATCTGCTTTGAAGAAAACAACCATACGTTTACACATTAATTATTCTCTTGTAGCATGTGCTGACAAGAAGAACAATTCTTGTCAAAATATATGCAAGGAAATCTTTATCTGTCCTTAATTCTGAATGATCAAAGTTGTCTTACAGCTTTCAACATAATAGGATCTGTGAAACTGTACAATTGTTGCCATGGAATATACCAGTACTCATTTATGAATTATTGTTTTCACTGCTAACAGTCATATTTCACCATCAACCTATCCATACCCAAGATCGTAGAAATGGAAGATGATCCTCTTAAATCAGGCCAATGGCCCATCTGGTCCAGCAACTTGAACTCTCACTGACCAACCAGATGCCTGTGGGAAACTGTCAAGCCGCAAATGCACTGTCCCCACCATTGTTTCCTATGTCATTGAGTTCCATAGTTTATCAGTGTACTTTGAGATAACATACTCGCCATTGAATTGGGGCCCCCTCCCCACAAGATTTTTTCTGAATCATGTCTCCTTGGAGAAATTCAGAGTCCTAGACAAGAAAATGTAAATGAATTCTGCCCTCTGGTCCATGGAAAAGATGGCAGCAAAGGACCATGCAGACCTCACTGCGCAACGCATTTGACAGATGGGGAGCAACAATTGAAAAGTTTTATTTCACCAACATATGTGATGTATCAGAACACTCTATACTTAATACATATACATATCATATATGTGACAAGTATATTGTTGGATATTCCACTGACTGTTGACACCCTTCATCAAATGTTTGATGAACAGATAAAATTGATTAGACTTAACCATGATGAAATGGAGAATGCAAGTAAATCAGAGTAAGCCTCATTAAACCTTAAAACATTTATTTCTGTGTGGCCCTCTGTGGACTATGCTTGTTAAGGATTGTCTGTAAGATTATGCCCTCCTTGCAGAAGGTCCAGGGTATTCAAGCGGAGACAGGAATGGAAGGAAGTAGGACTAATAATAATGATAATGATAGTAATAAATTTGTTATTTATAACCCACTCATTTGGCTGTGTTCCCCATCCACTTTAACACAGTAAAACATATTATTTCTTTTCTTGTTATCCACTTGTCTGTAAGATTTGTCTGTAAGATTATGCCCTCCTTGCAGAAGGTCTAGGGCATTAAAGTGGAGTCAGGAATGGAAGGAAGTATGACTAATAATAATAATAATAATAATAATAATAATAATAATTTTATTATTTATAACCCACCCATCTGGCTGAGTTTCCCCCGCCACTTTCAGTGGCTTACAGCAGATATAAAAACACAGGCAGACATATTATTTCTTTTGTTGTTATCTGCTTTTAATCCTCTAAAAATTGGCTGGGAAGCCTATAACCCTCCAGATATTGCTAGACTTCAGCCCTCGTCATTGCTGACCATTTTCCATACTGGCTGGGGTTGGTTGGTTTTGGAATCCATCAACATCTGGAGTGCCACACATCCCCAACACTTGCCCTACTGGAAGTGAAGCAGAATGCATATTTTAAAAAAAGGAGTCATACAGGAGGACCTGGGGCACCATCTCAACCGCTCCAGAATCACAGGGGCATTGGCCCTTGAGGGTTTGAGCAAACATGCATTCCCAAGGCACAGGGGAAGGAGGCTGAGAGCCAGGGGACACAACTGTAATCCCACAGAACAGCAATGAGCAGCCATTGCAGACATGCCATATTGCTGGTGTGAATCCAGATCCACTCAGCCAAATTCCAAGATGCTGACTACACCATTCTTCATTTTGGAGTCTTCATTGGCTACAAGGTCTTCTATTATGAGCTTCTAAGTTCTAATTTCACCCATACACCACTGGTCTATTATTATCTAATGAAAGGGAAATTAAAATAACAGTTCAGAATATTTTCTTCAGCAATTTTCTTCTGCAATTCCATTCTGCAATTCCACAGGGAATCTCGAGCATTGAATGAACAACTACACTCCTGCTTGGTTGTTAACAGGGCTATAATTAATATGCTGCTCCTCAAAAATCCCTGTGTATTTTCTCTGGCACCTGGCAACATAACACAAAGGATACTACAACTTAACCAGAATTATTTAAATACTGTCTGGGATCAGCAAGTTTAATTTTGATACTCCCGTATTGTGTCCTCTGGGAAAATTAATCTACTATTTAAATGTTAAATGAGCAATTTTTATCTTGGAGAAACCTATTCTAGTATTGCCAAAAAAAACAAACACCTAGTTTCTGCATTAAAAAAAAGTTGCCCTTGTATTAATGATGTTGGTTGTAGTGAACTTGCTGCTTGAACTGATTTCTTACAATGTATGTGAGGCTCACATAGCAAAATGCAGGCTCCATGGTCAAAAACATCCACTTCACACATATCATCAGCCAGGAGAGTTCCTCATTGGTGGCATAGTTTTCCATGGTGGCTTCATCGCCTCTCTAGCAACATTCACTGAGGATCCCCCACCAGCACTGCCTGAAGAGCTCATGTAAGAACTAAGGCACTCATTTTATTACATCAAAAGAATGATCAAACCTAGAGTTGCAGCCTCAGAATAATGAGTGAGGCAGCAAACATTTACCCTTTTACCTGGGAGAATCCATTTTAGATATGAATGGGACTTATGCTGGTGCAAAAAATTCAGATGAATGTCTTGTGAATTAAGAGAATATAGGAGGGATTCCCATTTCTGGATAGAGAAATGAATACTGAAATGTATGCATGTTTGTGTGTTTGAGAGAGGCCTTTTGAGCAGCCCATTTTGCTAGAGTTTACCTAAACTACTAGAGTATTAGTAAGAATGTACTTTTAAAAACCTGTTCTGAAGCTGAATGTCCTTATGCTTTCATTTTCTGAACTTAGACTAAGCTTTGATTCAGCACTGAAAGGTACTTATTATTAAGTACAGTCAATGGATCAGCTGGCCAAGGCTGTACTTGTGATTGGAGTAAGATAGGAAGCGCGGGCTCAGGAGAAGCACCAAGGGAGAGGAGAACATTGCCACAACTACCGCATTCCTGAAATGCCGAGGCAGCCTTCCCAGCCGGTTGAGCCAATGGAAATAGATGGCGCGTGCGCGAGAGAGGTTTCAAACTCCAGTGAAGGTCGCAAGAGTGAGGGAAAGGATTGGAAAAGCACCAAGAAGTGTTTCCTCTGCCAACGGCCAGGACATTTTGCCAGGGTCTACCCACAAAGAAAAGCCTGGCAAGGGATGGTGGGAGCCGCTGGCTGTGAGGAGGAGGGGGGAAAGGGGCAGGCGCAGGGAAACGCCAACGCTTGGCTGCCAATCAGCGGGCACAGCAGCCAGGCCAGCAACCAATAGAAGTGCCCCAGCCAGACCCCCCCCCCAAGGCAGCTATAGCCATACTAGTGGTGCTAGAACTCCCAAATGGGCACCCAGTCAAGGTGAACGGGCTGCTGGATTCAGGCAGCTCCTGCAATTTCTTCAGCAAGGACTTCGCTCTAGAGCACCAACTCCATCTGCTACCCCTGGATTTTCCCTTGCAAGTGACCACCATAGATGGCAGGGAAATTCTGGGAGGGGAAGTGACGCATCAGACCCCACCAATGAGAATGAGGGTTTCCAGGCACACGGAGACCATTGCCTTCCACATGGCCACACTGGTGGGACTCCCAATAATATTAGGGATGAGCTGGCTGGCACTACATGACCCGGTAGTGGCATGGCATCAGCAGACGGTCACCTTTGGGTCAGCTCACTGCTTGGAACACTGTCTGGGGGGGAACCCAAGGATGACTGTGGCCAGGGTGGCTGGGATGGTGGTGGAGCCAAAAGGGGAGGTGCCACCACAATATGCTGACCTGCAGGAGGTCTTCAGCGAGAAGCAGGCGGATAGACTACCCCCCCATAGGCCCTTTGACTGCCAAATCAACTTGCTCCCAGGGGCTCAGCTGCCGGTGGGTAAGCTGTATGCCATGTCGCAGGAGATGCAGGAGTTGCGGGAATTTATTGACAAGAACCTGAAAAGAGGTTTCATAAGAGAATCAAAGGCGGTGGGGGGCAGTCCGGTGTTCTTTGTGGACAAAAAGGACACTAATCAGCCCAGATTAATCGTAGATTTCAGGGCCTTGAACCTTGTATCAGAACCCGTGACCTTCCCAATGCCCAGGATTGATGACATTTTAACATGGGTGAGGCAGGGAAAAATCTTTACCAAGTTGGACCTCAGGGGAGCGTACAATTTGATTAGGATGAGGGAGGGGGACGAATGGAAAACCACCATGTTCACCCCCGTGGGGGCCTTTGAGTACTTAGTTATGCCATTTGGATTACAGTCAGGCTCCGCCTGTTTTCAAGCTTTCATGCACCACGTGTTGGGGTCCCTGCTGTACAAGAACTGCGTAGCCTTTTTGGACGACATCTTAATCTATTCGGACAATGAGAAGCAACATGTCAGAGATGTCAGGGAAGTGCTAAAGAGACTACAGAAGCACCAGTTGTGGGTCAAGCTGGAAAAATGCCAATTTCACGCCAGAGAAGTTGTTTCTGGGGTACAAGTTGTCGGACAAGGGCCTAGCTGTTAGGAAATCTGCCATACCAGGAGAAACTGGCCACTCTCCAGGCACCCGGCACGATCTCCTGGTGACCTTCCTGTCTGCATTCCCGGCAGATGCAGGCTAGGTCGCGATCGGCGATCCTCCTCTCCATGAGAAGAACACACCGCTCTTCCCCCCCTCCTAGGTAGGGGGAAAGAGAGAGAGACAGAAATGTATTTACATCCCTTTATTTCTGTCTTTGCAGCATTACAGAGAAAACACGTCTGCTCTCATCAGAGTCCATCAGAAGAGAGAGAAAACTCCACCTCCTGTACTTCCTGTACAGGTCATATTACACTTTGAGCTAATTCTGGTGCTTTGCACTGAAAATAGACCCTCCATCTGTTCCCACAGAACAGAACCAACATTCCCATTATGTTTTGCTTCCAAGCCACCTGCTGCTCGCGGTCGCATTGCATCCATATCGTAACATCCTCCCTGATATGAATCAATGTGCGTTGCAAGTGTCGCGTGATCCAGAGAGGAAAACAAACAGTTGTTATACACATAACACTCCCCTGTTGTTTCAGTTCCATCCTTGGAACTCCCCGCCACTGGTTTCTCCAGTGTACCTCTCTGGTTGTCTGTCTTCCAAGGAATGATTGCATCTGCACTTCCTTGGTTAGGGAATGTAGTGTTACAATCGGCAACTCCCTGTAGTGTCTTTGTCTCTGACTTAGACACAGCTTCAAACTGTCTTGGGTTGTCAACAATAGTAACACATACTATAGCTGAGTTGACAAACTCTTTTGAATACCTCTTGGGTGGTACACCCTTTGTAACGCTCTCAGACCTACGTATGAGGTGCTGATCCTCTCTGCTCACTGGTTCAGTCTCAGGACTCTTTGGAGAACCAGTTCCAATAGTAAACAGTGGTTCATCCTCCACCTGTGAAGGTCTAGCCATTGTGTGAGATTTCCTCTCAATGATTGTGTCAACTGAGCTCGAGCTACCACTGTCACTCTCAGTACCACTGTAATCAGTAAAATCATCATCATCGTCTGAATTGTCCTCTGTGGGAAATGTGTGAACAATTACTCTCTCCTCTTCAGGAGCACTCTCTAGAAATTTTGTGAGAATCACCTGACCAGATTCAGACAAAATTACTCTGTAGAGACCCTTTTCATAACCCACAAAAATGCCTCTGGCATTTTTAACTCCACCTGGAGCTTCTGTTCTCACATGAGACCCGAAAACCTTGAAATAGGCAACAGAAGGTTTTCTGTGGAACAGCTTTTCAAAAGGAGAACATCCCAAACCTTTTGAATCTCTTCTCAACCACGTGTGACAATAACACATTACTGACTCCGCCCAATATTCATGTGGCAAATGTGAACTCAGCAATTGCACCTTCATCCCATTTTGCAATTCTTTGTTCACCTGTACACAGACACCTCTGTTCCATGCTTCTGCAGAAACAGCAACCCTGTGCCTCACCCCTTTCTTATGCAGGAAATCCTGAAACTCCTGTTAAAGAAAAACTGGCTTTTCATCTGTGAAAAGACAATCAATGTTAGCATCATGAACATTTGTAACCTTGTCACAAAACTCTTTAAACCTTTCTAAGGCTTCTCGTGGTTTTTCCAACACATACACCCAGACATAATGAGAGAAATGGTCTACACATAAAAGATAATATCTTGCATTGCCTCTAGATGGTGCTAGAGGACCAATCACATCAGCATACACCCGCTGAAATGCCCTGTCGACCCTTGTCATCTTCTGGACCTTCTTGGTTACACCTGCGAGAGAAATTATGTATACCTTTGGGGCTCCGTTGCTTAGCAAACACCTCCTCTCGGTGTCCAGCCATCTGTGTAGCTTCCAGCTGCACGGTAACTGTAGCTTGCTTCCCTTGGTGCAGAGGATGGAATACGATCCATCAACCTCTCTTTCAGTTTTCCGTGGATCCAAAACCATGGGCCTCTGCTACCATGTTGTTAGGAAATCTGCCATATCAGGAGAAACTGGCCACTCTCCAGGCACCCGGCACGATCTCCTGGTGACCTTCCTGTCTGCATTCCCGGCAGATGCAGGCTAGGTCGCGATCAGCGATCCTCCTCTCCGTGGGAAGAACACACCGCTCTTCCCCCCCTCCCAGGTAGGGGGAAAGAGAGAGAGACAGAAATGTATTTACATCCCTTTATTTCTGTCTTTGCAGCATTACAGAGAAAACACGTCTGCTCTCATCAGTGTCCATCAGAAGAGAGAGAAAACTCCACCTCCTGTACAGGTCATATTACACTCTGAGCTAATTCCGGTGCTTTGCACTGAAAATAGACCCTCCCTCTGTTCCCACAGAACAGAACCAACATTCCCATTATGTTTTGCTTCCAAGCCACCTGCTGCTTGCGGTCGCATTGCATCCATATCGTAACACTAGGTATGGACCCCAGCAAGGTGCAGGTGGTGCTGGAACGGAAGACCCCCAAAACCTGGAAGGATGTGCAGAGGTTCCTAGGGTTCAGCAACTTCTACCGGAAGTTCATCAAGAACATCGCCCACTTGACCACACCCATCACAGATTGTCTCAGTAGCAAAAAGAAGTTCGTCTGGACAGAAAGTGCCCAGCAATCCTTTGAAAGACTGAAGAAGGCGTTTGCTTCGGAAGAGCAACTCCTGCACGTGGATCTGCAGAAGCCAATGAGGCTGGAGACCGATGCATCAGACCGGGCCATCGGAGTGGTATTGTTGCAGCCAGGGACCCAGGAGAGCTGGAGGCCGTGCGCCTTTTTCTCGAGGAAACTGAGCAAGTTGGAGCAAAACTACACGGTGTATGACCGCGAACTGCTTGCAATTTATGCAGCATTTCGACGATGGAGACATCTGCTAATAGGGGCACAGCACAAGATCCAGGTGTGCACGGATCACAAGAACTTGGAATACTGGAGGACTGTGCGAGTACTCAACCAGAGACAGATTCGATGGGCACAGGAGTTCTCCAAGTTCTTCTTCGAGATCCGGTACGTGCCGGCAGAGGAAAACGTAAGAGCAGATGCTCTCTGCCGGAAACCGGAGTACATGGAAGGAGAGGAACCGCCGGAAGTCAGACACGTGTTCCCAGAGAACCGATGGGTGTGTGGGGGAGTGTTGGTTGGGAAACGAGAACTGACTGGGCTGACTCGAAATGACGAATTCGCTCAAACAAAAATCAGGGAACTCCGGGAAGCGAGGGAAAACCAGGGAGGGTTTGAGGAAAAGGAAGGGCTACTGTACTACAATGGGGCGATGTACGTACCCGGGGAGACCTTGAGGGGAAGGGTGCTCAAATAGCTCCACGACAACCCAACAGCGGGGCACTTTGGTCAACACAAAACCATGTTGCTTGTCACCAGGCAGTTCTGGTGGCCAAAGGTAAGGGAAGATGTATGGGAGTATGTACGGGGGTGTGACCGCTGCCAAAGGGCAAAGGGGGAGAGGGCTGCCCCCGCAGGGTTACTGGAACCCTTACCCACACCGGGAAGACCCTGGGAGGTGGTGTCCATTGATTTTATGACAGATTTGCCCAAGTCAAGGGGGAAGACAGCAGTCATGGTAGTAGTCGATCTGCTGACAAAAATGTGCCATTTTATAGCTTGCTCACATGCGGTAACGGCAGAGGAAACAGCCAGGTTGTTTGTAGATCACATCTTCAGGCTGCATGGGACTCCCTCGAGGGTCATCTCAGATCGCGGGAAACAATTTACTTCCCAGTTCTGGAGGAAGCTCATGAGCTTGCTGCAGGTCGAGGTGGACTTCTCGACGGCGAGACACCCAGAAACCAACAGGCAAGCAGAGAGAGTGAACAGTATATTACAGCAATACTTACACTGCTACGTCAGCGAGAGACAGAACGATTTGGTAGAGAAACTAGTGCTGGCTGAATTTGCATACAATAACACTGAACATGTGTCCATGGGAATGAGCCCGTTCATGGCCAATTATGGGTGTCACCCCAGGGCCTTCCCGGGGAGGGAGGAGGAAGGATGGAGCGTACCTGCGGCAGAGCAGTTTGTGGAAGAAATGGAAGCCTTGCACCAGCAACTTAAGATGAACTTGGAACGGGCCAAGGAAATTTACAAGAGGCAGGCAGACAAGCACCGTCGGGAATGGGAGACCATAAGGGTGGGAGACCGGGTGTGGTTGTCTACCCAAGGGTTACCCTTTAAGGGAGGGTGCAAGAAGTTGCGGCCAAGGCGGCTGGGACCTTTTGAGGTAACGCAGCAGGTGAACCCCGTGGCATTCAATCTCAAGTTGCCTGACAGCATGAAGATACACCCGGTGTTTCATAGGTCCCTACTCTCACCGTACAGGGAGGGGCGGGAATTCCCAGGGCGAGAGGGAGAAGTCACCACACAACCGCAGGTAGAGGAGAGGGAACACCACAACCAAGCCACAGAAATCCTTGATTCAAGGTGGCGAGGGTGCCAGGTGGAGTACTTGGTAGCTTGGGAGGAAGAACCCGAGTCAGAAAACACGTGGGTTCCCGCGGAGGCGATCAGTGATGGATATCTTGTGGAGGAGTTCCACGGCCTGTGCCCAGATAAACCCAAACCACTAGCGAGATTCTGGGAGGAGCAATTTGGAACCACAGACAAGGAAGAGGATTTTGTGGGTTTTCCTGCCTCCGAAGAGGAGGGAGGAGAGGCGTCAGAGGAGGAGGAGTCAGACTGGGAGGCCCACCCCATGAGAAGAGATTGGAGCGGGTGGGAAGTAGGGTTTGAATCCTCAGAGGATGGCGACAGCTCTTTCCGGGGATTCCTTGCATCGTCGGCCAAGGAAAGGGACGAAGTGGGGTCAAAAGGTCGGGCCGGGGATGGAGGGGGTCCTGGGGGGGGGGAGGTGGATGTCAGGGAACTGACATCGGAGCCAGAGGTGGAGGCCAGGCTCTCAAGCGATGCTGGAGAGGGGCCCAGCAGGGAGAGAGGGAGCTCATCGGCTGGGGAAGGAAATCAGCGTAACACCAGGGATAAAGGGGGGAAGATGGGAGAATCGGCGAGGGGGCTCCAGGACTCTTCGCTGGAGACCAGCAGGGAGAGCACGGGTCCTCCACTACCCACCCCCACCCTGCGCAGAAGACTTCCGTGCAGGGAAAGTAGGCATAGACTTGGCGTCAAAGAACTTCTTTGCTGGAAGAAGTTCAAGAAACGCCCACTGATGGATTCTGCTAGCGACTGAACAGCCACGAAGTGAAGGGCTGACCAGCCATAACAGGTTTAACCAGGCTACCTAGCCAGGAGTGGCGGCAACTTACGCAAGAGCAACCCCTTATAACCATTACACATATAAAACTGTTTCCAACCCTTTGTATGATGTTTAGTTGTTTTAGGTTAGTTAGGTTAGTTATCACCAGTTGAACCTTCTGCGCAGAATTAAATATTTTGGACTACAGTGGTACCTGTGGTTACATACTTAATTCGTTCCGGAGGTCCGTTCTTAACCTGAAACTGTTCTTAACCTGAAGCACCACTTTAGCTAATGGGGCCTTGCGCTGCCGCCACTCCACTGCCTTGCGATTTCTGTTCTTATCCTGAAGCAAAGTTATTAACCCGAGTTATTATTTTTGGGTTAGCGGAGTCTCTAACCGGAAGCGTGTGTAACCTGAAGCGTATGTAACCCGACGTACCACTGTACATTTCCCCTCAAGGACTCATGTGGTTTAGGGGCATATCCATGACATAGAGAAAGCTTAGATTGCAGCAATACTGCAATGCATTGCATAAGACAGTATTAAACATGTGCTTTGATTTAAACAGAGCTCTTTTCTTCTCAGACAGAAAATAAACATTTCACTAAACTGAAATCTATGACCTAATATATTTGTTTCCCCCCAGATATGAATGACTGTAATAAATGACCAGACAAAGACTATCCAAGCAGGAACCGTGCCGCATGTCTGCCCAAGGATATAAGCTTCTTGTCTTATGAAGAACCTTTGGGCATCAGTTTATCCTGTTTCGCTCTTTTCCTTTCCTTGATCACAGCTCTGGTACTAGGTACATTTCTGAAACACCACAACACACCCATTGTCATTGCAAACAACCGAAACCTCACTTACGCTCTCCTCAACTCTCTCCTGCTCTGCTTCCTGTGTGCATTGCTCTTCATTGGCCGACCTGAGAAGGTGACCTGCCTCCTCCGCCAAACAGCTTTTGGCATCATCTTCTCAACTGCTGTTTCATGAATCCTGGAAAAAACCTTCACGGTGGTTTTGGCCTTCATGGCTACAAAACCAGAATCCAGAATGAGGAAATGGGTGGGGAAAGGACTAGGCCACTCCATTCTCCTTTCCTGCTCCATAGTTCAAGCAGGCATATGCACTGTGTGGCTAACAACCTCTCCCCCATACCCAGATGTGGACATGCACTCTGTGATGGAAGAAATTATACTAGGATGTAATGAAGGGTCCGTGACCATGTTTTACTGTGTCCTCATCTACATGAGCTGCCTGGCAATTGTAAGTTTTGCTGTGGCTTTCCTTGCCAGGAAGTTACCAGACAGTTTCAACGAAGCCAAGTTCATCACTTTCAGCATGTTGGTCTTCTGCAGTGTTTGGCTGTCCTTTATTCCCTCCTACCTGAGCACCAAGGGAAAATATATGGTAGCTATGGAGATCTTCTCCATCTCAGCCTCCAGTGGTGGGTTGCATCATCTTCCCCAAATGTTACATAATCATTCTGAGGCCTGAGCTGAACAATAGGGAACAGCAAATAAGGAAGAAAATTTTAAAAAATACAAAACCTGCCCTTTGCTGTCTTTCGTGCTTTTCTGTGTGTACAGTAGAATATTTGGAAATATAAGTTCAGCTGCTGCCTTTTATAATTTTTTCTAGAGTCCGAATTCCCATCGTTGAAGTTTACTTTGTAAAATTGACTTATTTGCTTTGAGGAAAACAATCATACATTTGCACATACATTATTCTGTTGCAGCATGTGTTGACAAGAAGAATTAGAGCAATTCTTGTCAAAATATACATGTAAGGAAATCTTTATCTAGCCTTAATTCTCACAGCGTTCAGTATAATGTGAAGCTGTAGTATTGCAGGCCATGGAATATTTGAGTATTCATTTATGGTCTATTGTTCTGTACTGCTCACAGTCAGATTTCATCATCAACTATCTATACTCAAGATCATAGAAAGGTAAGATAATCCTCTTGAGTCAGGCCGATGGCCCATCTTGTACGGCAGCCTGTACTCACACTGACCAACCAGATTCCTGTGGGAAATAGAAGTAGTTTATTGTTTACAGTGAGATTAAACCTTCAAGCCGTATCCAAAAGCAAATGCATTGTCTCCTCCATTGTTTCCTATGGCATTGAGTTCCATAGATTATCTATGTACTGTGAAATAATTTTAACCCCCCCCCCCCATTGAATTGGGTTCCCTCCCCCCAAGATTTTGTCTGAATCAGGTCTCCTTGGTGAAATTCAGAGAACTAGATTTCTGCCCTGGTGCTTGGAAAAGATGGCAACAAAGAACCATGTACAGTTCATTGGGCAGAGCATTCAACAAAGCCACACTGAAAAGTTTTATTTTCACCAACACAAGTGATGGATCAGAACACTATATTCTTAATACAAATATGTATTATATTTGTGGCAAGTATATTGTTGGACTTTCCACTGACTGTTGGCATCCTTCAGCAAATGTTTGATGAGCAGTAAAATTTATTAGACCTAACCATGATGAATGGAGAATACAAGTAAACCAGAGTTTAATCAGATTGAAAGTGGAATAAAAGAGGACAGAGAGACTTCAGGTTGCATGCGTATTCCCATAATGGACCTCAGCTTTCTAGAATCCAGGCTTAACCTCTGAATTATACCTCCTGTTATACAGCTCTTAAGGGCACAAAGCCACAGCTTTCGCTTCATTTCAACCATAAACCAGAGCCTACATTGCCAGCTTATGCTCACTTTTCTGGGAGTAAGGCCCATTAAATCTTAAAACACTTGTTTCTGAGTAGACATCTGTACTGTTATACAGCAAGCTAACTATGCTTGTTAATGAGTGTCTGTAAGATTATGCCCCCCCCCCTTGCAGAAGGTCCAGGTATTCAAGTGGAGAAAGGAATGGAAGGAAGTAGGACTAATAATAATGATAATGATAGTAATAATTTTATTATTTATAGCCCACCCATCTGGCTGCGTTTCCCCAGCCACTATGGACAGCTTGCAGCAGATATAAAAACACAGTAAAACATATTATTTATTTTGTTGTTATCTGCTTTCAATCCCCCTAGAGCAGGGATGGGAAGCCTATAGCCCTCCAGATATTGCTAGACTACAGCCCTCATCATTGCTGACCATTTTCCATACTGACTGGGGTTGGGGGGTATATATATATATATATATATATATATATATATATATATATATATATATATAATATTTTATTAAGTTTTACAAAGAAAAAAGTTAACAAACCAACATAAAAATCCACAGAAATTTCAAAAAAAAAGAAAGAAAAACAAACAGAAAACAGAAAAAAACACATAAAAAAGCAAATTTAGCATAAAAAACTCACTTTCCAATTTATAACCTTCAAGGCCTTATTTCCCTTACTTCCACCCGCCTCCCATTCTTGTGTTCCACTTGATAATTATTTCAGCAAGATCATACGTTATTCGTTTTCATCCTTTATCCCTCCCTTTGTACTCTTATTTAACTTGATCACTAGAACCCCTTCGTTTCATTCTCAATGTCCTCAACATTCATATATTTTACAATGTTTTTGTAGATAGACTTTGAACTTCTTCCAATCCTCTTCCACCTGCTCTTCTCCTTGATCTCGGATTCTGCTGGTCATTTCCGCCAGTTCCATGTAGTCTATTACTTGCATCTGCCAATCTTCCAGGGAGGGTAAATCTTGCGTCTTCCAGTGCTTTGCGATGAGTATTCTAGCTGCTGCTGTAGCATACATAAAAAAGGTTCTGTCCTTCTTTGACACCAATTGGCCGACCATACCCAGGAGGAAGGCCTCTGGTTTCTTCAAGAAGGTATACTTAAATACCTTTTTCAGTTCATTATAGATCATTTCCCAGAATGCCTTAATCCTTGGGCACGTCCACCAAAGGTGAAAGAATGTTCCTTCAGTATCTTTACATTTCCAACATTTATTATCGGGCAAATGATAGACTTTTGCGAGCTTGACTGGGGTCATGTACCACCTATATATCATTTTCATAATATTCTCTCTTAAGGCATTACATGCCGTAAATTTCATACCGGTGGTCCACAACTGTTCCCAGTCAGCAAACATAATGTTATGACCAACATCTTGTGCCCATTTTATCATAGCAGATTTTACCGTTTCGTCCTCAGTGTTCCATTTCAACAGCAGATTATACATTCTCGACAATATCTTAGCATTGGGTTCTAACAGTTCTGTTTCCAACTTTGATTTTTCCACCTGGAAACCATTTTTCCTATCCAAATTATAGGCCTCTCTTACTTGAAAATAGTGTAACCAGTCTCGCACCTTATCTTTAAGTTTCTCATAACTCTGCAATTTCAATTTATCTCCCTCTTGCTCCAAAATTTCCCAATATTTACGCCACTTAGATTCCATGTTAAGTTTTTTCAGGGCCTTTGCTTCCATAGGTGAAAGCCACCTTTGGGTTTTATTTTCCAAAAAGTCTTTATACTTCATCCAGACATTAAACAATGCTTTCCTGACAATACGATTTTTAAAAGCTTTATATACTTTAGCCTTACCGTACCACAAGTATGCATGCCACCCAAAAACATTATCATATCCTTCCAAATCTAGAATGTCTGTGTTTTCAAGAAGTAGCCAATCCTTCAGCCAGCAGAAAGCTGCTGCTTCGTAGTATAACTTGAGGTCCGGCAGGGCAAACCCCCCTCTTTTCTTTGCATCAGTAAGAATTTTATATTTTATTCTGGGCTTTTTGCCCTGCCAGACAAATCTAGAAATTTCTTTTTGCCACTTCTCGAAACAGTCCATTTTGTCAATGATTTGTAACGTCTGAAACAAAAACAACATTCTTGGCAATACATTCATTTTGATAACTGCAATTCTACCCAGTAAGGAAAGCTTCAGATTTGTCCAAATTTCAAGATCTTTCTTCACTTCTGCCCAACACTTCTCATAGTTATCCTTAAATAGGTTGACATTCTTAGAAGTCATATTCACCCCTAGGTATTTTACTTTTTTCACCAATGTTAAGCCTGTTTCTTCCTGAAACCTTTCCTTCTCAATCGGTGTTAATTTTTTCTCTAAAACCATAGTTTTAGATTTATTCAATTTAAAGCCTGCCACCTGACCAAATTCTTGAATTATTTCCAAAGCTCTTTTAGTACTTGGGATTGGCTCCTGCAGCGTCAATACTAGGTCATCTGCAAAAACTTTAAGTTTGTAGTGTTTAACTCTGACCTGTATACCCTGAATGTATGCCTATACCATTTCCAAACCTTTCTCCAACCCCCATCCCTTGCAGATTTTTCCTCATAAAACTCCAAGAAATATTATCAAAGGCTTTCTCTGCATCAATGAATATCATAACAGCTTTTGTATTAATGTTGACTTGTAGTTTTTCCAAAATGTCAATTAAGTTCCTCATATTGTTTGACAAATGTCTACCTGGAAGAAAGCCAGCTTGGCCTTTATGTATCATTCGTGATAGAACTTTTTTCAATCTTTTAGCCAAAATATCAGCAAAAATTTTGTAATCCACGTTAAGTAGGGATATGGGGCGGTAGTTCTTAAGCTGTGTCTTTTCAGACTCATTTTTCGGTATAAGCGTGATATATGCTTCTTTCCACGATTCTGGCGCTCTTTTCCACTCCATAATTCCATTGCAAACCTCTGTTAGTGGTTGAATTAAGTGGTCTTTCATAACATTATAATATTTGGAGGTTAATCCATCTGAGTCTGGAGATTTGCCTAATTGCAGATTCTTTATGGCACCTTCGACTTCCTGTTCAGAAATTTTGTCATTCAATATTGATTTATTCTCTTGGGATATTTTTTGTAATCCGTTTGTTTCTAAAAAGTTCTCAATCTTAGTCTCATTCTGTGGCCCTTGTGCATACAATTGTTTAAAATATCTCTGGAAACAGTCTTTGATCTCCTGTGGGTTTTGTATGTTCCTACCATTTACTTCCAAATTAGTCACAGTGTTTAATTTTTGTCTTTTCTTCAGCTGCCAAGCAAGCAGCTTTCCACACTTGTTGGCCAATTCAAAGGTTTTTTGTCTCATTTGTTTGATCTTCCATTCTATGTCCTGATTGACCATTTTCGAATATTGTGCTTGGGGTTGGTGGGTTTTGGAATCCCTCAACAGAACCCCAGCCTCTGCCCTAGTGGAAGTGAAACAGAATACATATTTAAGAAATAAAATGCATAAGTTTGCAGAAGAAGCCAGAGACATCAGCATCACTGAATGTATTTGGACACTGAATTAAAATTCACCAAAAAGCTGGATAGTGAGGCTCATCAACTTTGGGAATCCTGTCCAGCCTCAGCTGCATCTGGATGAACTGTGGAGTCTGAGAGATTTCAAGAATCCTCTTTCTCCATGTGGTGCCAGCTGACATAGGCTGACAGAATTAGGAGAGATTTTACATAAGGCTCTATAAAAGGAGTCATACAGGAGGGCATGGGGCACCAACTCAACCTCTCCAGAGTCACCGAGGCATTTGCCCATGGGGGCAAACATGTGTGCCCAGGCCATTGGGGAAGGAGGCTGAGAGGAAGTGGACACAATTGTAATCCCCCAGAACAGCAATGAGTGGTTATTGCAGACATACCACATGGCTGGTGTGAATCCAGGTCCACTCAGCCAAATTCCATGATGCTGACCACACTATGATAATTTTGGAGTCTTCTATCAGCAACAGTCTCGTTTTCTCAGACATTTTCTGGCATCACTGTCTTTCAGATTCACCCTGGGTCACTTGGCTTTCCTGGACCTCTGCCTATCCTCCTTTGCCATCCCAATATCTCTCTTGGATTTCCTTGCCCAATATCAGATCATCTCCTTCCAGAGCTGCATGACACAAATCTTCTTTGTCCATGTGTTTGTAGGCAGTGAGATGCTCCTGCTGGTAGCCATAGCAATTGACCAGTATGTGGTCATTTCCCATCCCCTCCATTATGCCTTGCTCAAGAGCCGGCCTCATTGCATGGCCTTTCTCCTAGCCTCCTAGGCTGGTGGGCTCCTCCACTGCACTGCGCTATGGGGTTTCATTAGTAATGTGCCTTTCTGTGGGCCCAAACAAGTGGACAGTTTCTTCTGTGACCTCCCATTGGTCATCAAGTTGGCTTACATTGACACAAATCCCTTGGAGGTCATGATGGTCACCAACAATGGAATTTTGTCATTAGTGTCTTTTATTGGCCTGCTCATCTCATACGGATTCATCCTCTACACAATCTGCTCCCAGGGTCCATCTGAAGGAACCACCAAGGCTGCCTCCACATGCACCTCTCATCTCATTGTGGTTAACATGTGCTTTGGGCCCTGTTTGTTTATTTACCTGCGTCCATCAGCCCGGTTCATAATTGATAAAGTGCTTTCAGTCTTCTATACCTGTATCACACCCTTGCTAAACCCAACTATCTATGCTTTGAAGAACAAGGAGGTAAAGGCTGCAATCAGAAGCCTTTCAGCAAGGCTTTATGGGCAGGTTTCCACTCAGGGCCATCCCCACCATTAGACAGCATGAGGCAGCCACCTCTAACAGCTGATTTTGGTTGTCACAGAATGGTCAGTTATTTAATTCACTGTTTCAATGCATTTATACAGGGTGGAAAAAGTGAATAAGGAGAGGTTTTCCCCTCTCCTGATTGTATAACCCACGCTCATTCAATGGAGCTGAAAGGGACGTAATTCTTTATATTGCACACTTTTGAACAATAGACTTTGCTGTCACAAGGGATTGTCAATGACTTGGATATATTTAACAGATTCGTGGAAGTTATGGCTATCCACAGCTACTACACATGATGCCTCCACTGTCAGAGGCAGTATGTCCTCAAATACCAGTTGATCAGGGAACAAGAGTGGGAGACTGCAGTTGAGCTCATGTTCTGTTTGCAGGTTTCCTGTAGACTTCAGACTGACCACTGTGAAAACAGGATTCTGAGCAAGATAGGCCTTTGATCTCATTAAGCAGTGCCCTTCTTATGACTTCTAGGATTGGATTGGGTAAAGGAAGATGAGATCTTTCTTTCATGGCTGTGTCTTGAATTTGGCTGAAGGCCAATGCAAATTGGGTCATGCAAAGCTTGGGCCAAGTTCAGGAAAGACAAGCAGAGGGTAGGATAAGCAGAGTGATCTAGAATTTTCAGGGTTTGAGTGGTGGATGGAAAGGTTGCCATGGTCTATTTCACCACCATGTTCCCTGCAGAAACCTCTGCTCAGCAACTGGTTTGGGGGAGGATTTGATCCTGCTGGGTCCAGGGTGCTCCTATGCAACAGCACCCATCGGGATTCAATTCCTGTTCTCAGTTGGGGGCGGAGGAAGGGGACAAATCATCTCCTTTTTCAATATATGAAATAACACAAAAAATATAAATTAAACTTTGATTGCTGTGCATGGATTGCATTTTTAGAATATGTGTGTGTTATGCTATAATAACATGTTCCCTTTATTCAAAAACAGTTGCCTCTCCATATTCAGGGAGAGTGTTCTGCCTAAACACCCACAGTTTCTCTCTACCTGCAATTGCCAGTTGGTTACAGCAAGGATATTTATTTATTAATCACTCATCCTTCACCCTATTAAATACAGTTTAAAACAACATTAGACAATCTTTCAGGTTTCTGGATCCCAGGCTGTACAGAGCTTTAGGCATCAGTGGAAGGTCAAGTCATTTTGGTAATGGGGACAGAAAATGGCACAAATGTGAGGGCTTTACATAGTTCCATCACCCTCAACCTGGGGTGACCAACCAGCCAGGACTCTAAGTAATTTTGGGTGCAGGTAGAGCAAATAGGGTGCCCAGAATACATTGCTCATTCGGTCTTTGGTGAGGCGCTACTTCACCCAACGCTTGAAGACTGGGATTACACCCAATGGCATAACCACCAAAAGTTTTGAAGTTTTGCTACTAGGAAGGCAAAACCTATGATCAATTTGTCTACAGGCAAATTCCTTCGCAGCTCCGAATATGGCAACCATAAGCAACCATAGTAAGGTCAGCAGGTAGAAGAAAAATAAAGTGGTTAAACGGAATGATGCTTAGGGAGAAAAGCTATGTTAGATAATAACCTGAAAAGGAAAATACATTTTACAAGCACGATAATTAATTGACCTGAATTGTGAATGGAAGTAAAAAGGGAGGGTGGGAGGGTGTCGCTCTTCACCCATCCGTGCTGCGAGAGCCTCCTGCAAATGCCCTTTTAAGTGTCATTGCCAGGCCAGACGAGACAGCAGCCAATGGCTACAGCCAGCAAGGCATGGCACTCCAGGAGGCACCACTGACTGGCCCATTTATGGTGCCTTTTGGGTTGGAAGGACCCCTGCCTTTTGAGATCTACCGGCCAAGGAGAATTCCCCTCCAAAGGCCAGCAAATGTGTGTGCCTAGGCCATCGGGGAAGGAGGCTGAGAGTGAGGGGTCATTGCCACATGGCTGATGTGGATCCAGGTCCACTCGGTCAAATTTCAAGATGCTGACAACACCGTACTACATGTTGGTGTCTCCATTGTTTACAAGGTCTTCTATTATGAACTTCTAACTTCACCAATACACCACTGGTCCCTTATTATCCACTGAAAGGGAATTTAACACAATAGTTCCAAATATGTGGCAAACACATTTTCTTCTGCAATTCCACAGGGGTTCACAAGCACTGAATAAATAACTAAATTAAAGCTTGGTTATTAACAGGGCTATAATTAAAGCTGCTGCTCCTCAAAAATCCCTCTGGACTTTCAGGGGCCACTTGCAAAAGTAACAGAAAGGATACTAAAATTATCCAGAATAATTTAAATAGGGTCTGGGATCTACAAGTCTGATCTTACATACTCCCAGATTGCATCGTCTCAGGAAACTTAACTACTGTTCAAATGAGACAATTTTTATTTTGGAGAAGCTAATTAGAATATTGCCAGAGAAATCATGGGTTCCATGTAGAACAGACAGTTGCCTTTGTATTGCGAATGGTGGTTTTAGTGTTCTTGCTGCTGGAAGTGATTTCTTACAATGTATGTCTGGCTCACATAGCGAAATGCAGGCTCCAAGGTCCACACCATCCACTTCACATGTATCATCAGCCAGGAGAGTTCCTCATTGGTGGCATTGTTTCCCATGGTGGATTCTTCTCCTCTCCAGCAACATTCGCTGAGGAACCCCCACCAGCACTGCCTGAAGAACTTGTGTAAGAACTAAGCCACTCATTTATTACATTCGTGTAATGATCAAACCTAGAGTTGCAGCCTCAGAATAATGACTGAGACTGCAAACGTTTAAACTTTTACCTGGGGAAATACACGTCAGATATCAATGGGACTTATGCTGGTGCAGAAAATTGGAAGGAATCTCTTGTGAATTAAGAGAATACAGGAGAAATTCCCATTTCTGGATAGAGAAATGAATATAAATGTATTGAAATGTATGCATGTTTTGGGTTTGTGGTCTTTGAACAGCAAATTTTGATAGACTTTATCTGAACTACTAGAGTCTTCTGAAACTGAAGGTTCTTATGCTTTTATTTTCTGAACTTAGACTAAAGTTTGTTTCAGCACTGAAAGGTACTTATGAAGTATAGAATTTAGTGAATTCCAACGACCATCACGGACTCATGAAAATGAAGTCACTGCAGGGAGAGACCAGAGAGACCAGAGACATTGTAAGTGTCAGAAAAAGATCTCAGACATGTAAGGGAAGACGTTCTATTACCCCCGCATTAGCATACCCTACTCAAGATACTATTAACCTTAAAAGATTGGTACAAAAGTAACAACATGAATTTCAATAGGGACAATTGCACAAATCTAAGATGAGGAACACTTGGCTTGCCGGTAGTACATGTGGAAAGGTTCAAGGGATCTGCCTCAACAGAAGTATAGCGTCATGATCAAAGGAAGTAATAATACTGCTCTATTCTCCATTGGTCACCTGGAGTCCTGTATCCAGCTCTGACCACCACAATTTAAGAAGGATACGTATTAGCAAGCTGGAACATATGCAGGGGAGGGCAACAAAGATGTTCTGGAAACCAAGCCTTGTGAGGAATGGTTGAGGGAGTTTCATATATTTAGCTATGGTGAGACTGAGGGGAGGAATGATAGCCATTTTCAAATATCTCAAGGGCTGTCACCAGGATGATGGAACACACTTGATTTCTCTTGCTCCAAATCAGGGTATTCAAGTTACAAGAAAGGAAATTTCAACTAAACATCAGGAAGAACTTGCTACTGATAAGATCTATTCAACAGTAGAACGGGCAGAGTGTAAACCCCCCCCCCCTGAACTCAGTATTATTAACTATTGTGTAAAAGGAAAGATCTGTTGAAGTTTCTGCTGATATAGTTTGCAACTCTCATTCTAGGGTGGTGCCTAAGGGTTACCAGCACATTGTGGCCTTGGCATTTGCAGTCAAGGAGATCAATGAAGACCCTCACATCCTACCCAATATCACCTTGGGCTTTCACTTATATGACAGCTATATCAGTGCAAGGAGCACATATCTCGCCACACTGCTGCTTTTATCCATGGTGAAGAAATTTGTCCCTAACTATATATGTGATGTTGAAAATAATCTGACTGGGGTCATTGGGGGACTGGATTCTGAAATCTCCTTTTATGTGGCCACTGTTTTGGATATCTATAAGATTCCACAGGTAGGACACCTATGTACAATATCTCTATTAGCTTGCATAGAGGAAGAGGCAGGTTCCTCAGCCTCAGTTCCGGGTGAATATGAAATGGGAAGAGCAACCATGTACACCACCTTGAGTTCCTTTGAAAATAAAGGTGGCACATAATTGTAATATAAGCAAACAAACAGACAGACAAACCTGAATAAAGGGGAAGTTTGCAATACCTGAAAAAATATGTAACTTTCCCCTGTCTTACACACACACACACACATTTAGAACACTTATAGTATATACCAAAGGCCGCTGAATGGACAGTGGGCTTCTCTCTCACCAACAGTTTAACATATTGCATCATTATCTGCTGAATTAGGAGGGTATCTGATATGAGTTGCTGATGGAAAGGGGGAATTGCTCACAGGATAAAATCAATAAGATTTTAGGTGCCAATGGAAAAATTAGTGAGGAGGGCATGTCAAATAAGCTGCTGGGGAAGTGGGGGAAATGCTTACAGCTAAAAAAACCTTACAGGTAGGAGCCTATTCTATTCCTCTTCAGCACACCCGACATAGTGAAAGACACAGAGAGGTTATGGAAAATTGCAGATAGAATCCAGTTCCGCAGGAGGACAGTGATAGTAGTTAGCAGCTAATTCACAAGTGAAATAAATGCTCATAAATAAAGTCTGAGATTAATCAAAACAGTTTTGCTGTGTGATGGGGCATGTGCTTCATGAAGAAGAAAGACGAAGCTCCAGAGAAGAAATGTGCATCTAACCCAAGTTGCAATTCTGACAAAGCCAGATAATGTCCAGGAATTCTGCTGTTTAGGGCATGGTATGTTCCCCCATCCAGTATTATCCATTGTACAAGAGCATGCCAAATTTTGCAATGACATAAAAAAAGTTTGTTTTTAAGTGAAGTAGACACAATGCCCTGCTCCAGACATCAATGTGTTAAAAAGATTCATAAAAATAATGTAAAACAGACACAGTTCCCTTTCCAGTCATCAAATCAAAGGTTTAAAAATGAGAAAAGGGAGATGATCCCAGGTTTCAGCTCAATTGCATATGTGTCTTTTGTAAAACTGAGAGAGAGGCAAACAAACCCTGAAACATTAGCAAAGGGCATATTTGACTAACAGGGTTCACCTCATAATTTATATGAATACTGCGAAAGGAATCTACTTTGTCTCTTTTATTCTTCCATTTACTTTTTAGCTCATTTATGGCTCTGCTCCAGTGATGAATGATAAAAGCCCAGGGCTTCCCTTCTACCAGATGGCAGCCTCAGAAGCCCTTCAGTATGAGGGAATTCTCTCTTTGCTGCTGCATTTCAGGTGGACATGGATTGGAGTCATTGCAACGGACAATGAGAATGGAGAAAGATTTGTGCAAACTATTTCCCCCATGTTTACCAAGAGTGGTGTCTGCTTTGCATTCCTGGAAAAAGTCCCCACTTTAAGTTTTATTTCTGAAATAGATGGCATGCTACAACAGGGGGCAAGCATAAATCATATTTTTTTTAGCAGCACAGCTAATGTAATAGTTGCCTATGGAGAATCTTATTCCATGGCAACTTTGAGATGTCTTCCATACCTATCAGAACATGATGACATGACATACAATATAAAAAGTAAAGTATGGATAATAACAGCCCAGGTTGAGTTCACTTCATTTGTCTTTCAAAGGAATTGGGATTCAGGAGTATTCAATGGTGCTATATCCTTTGAAATTCACTTCAGAAACCCACCAGGATTTCATCAGTATGTTGTTCACAGAAACCCTTCCAGCACAGATGGGGACGGTTTTATCAGGGACTTCTGGCAACAGGCCTTTGGCTGTGTATTCCCAGATATCACTTCAGACAGGGTGGAGGGGAATATTTGCACCGGAGAAGAGAAGCTGGGGAACCTTCCTGGATCATTTTTTGAAATGAGCATGACAGGCCACAGTTACAGTATCCACAATGCTGTATATGCCGTGGCCCATGCTTTACATGTCATGTCCACATCCAGACTCAGGCACAGAGGAATGGCATACAGAGGGAGAGGGAAGAATCCGAATCCACAATTTTGGCAGGTAATAGGCTAAACATCCTCAACTTGAAGAGGCCTGTTATTCCCCCACAAGGTATGGGTTTCCAAAGTGTTGTCATCTTGCTCATTCATCTCAGACATGAAAAAGCATTTTTATGAAAGAAGCTGCAGACCACTGATATGTTACTGCATTCACAGATAAGAAGCATCAGTAATGGTCGAGAGAGATGTTCGGCATTCTCTCTATCCCATATACACAAAATCCTCACTCAGAGCAGGTGGTCGCACACCACTGTGGTGTCTCCTGAGATGAAGAGGGACAGAGGAAAAGAGGTGTGGGGAGGGGAGATAAAGAAAGGTTGTAAAAAAGGGGAGAGGGAGAGAGAGGGATGTGGGAGAGAGAAAATTGATGTTCTCTCCATGCTTGGACCTGAATCCACTAACACTTGACTGAATCACCCCCACCAATTGCTGTAGGATTTTCCTACAGGAAGAGAGACAAAAATGCTCCACCCTGCCTTTTCCAAACAATTGCCTTTTCTGTTTTCTAACTAGCTCCATCGCTTTCTGAGAAGTATCTCATTTAATAATACAGCCGGAGATGTGGTCTTCATCAACCAACATGGAGAGGTGGAATCTAGCTTAGATATTGTCAATTGGATTATATTCAACAACCAAAGTTTGCACAGAGTGAGCGTTGGGAGGATAGATTTGCAAACTTCTCGAGACCAATCATTCATCCTTGATGAAGATGCCATAACCTGGCACAGTTGGTTTAATCAGGTAGGACCACATTATTAGATAATTCCAAAGAAATTCAGTATTGCCTAAGCAATGATCGTTCACCTGCATGTCTGCTCACTGTCTTTGAAACTGCATGCTCCTGTGTAGAACATGACCAATGCATACAGAGAGCCTGTGTAGAACATGCATACAGAGAGCCTGTGTAGAACATGACCAATGCATACAGAGAGTGTGGTGTAGTGGTTAATCTGGAGAACTGGGTTTGTGTCCCTGCTCCTCCACATACAGCTGCTGGGTGACCTTGGGCTAGTCACACTTCTCTGAAGCCTCTCAGCCTCACTCACCTCACCAAGTGTTTGTTGTGGGGGAGGAAGGGAAACGAGATTGTTACCCACTTTGAGACTCCTTAGGGTAGTGATAAAGTGGGATATCAAATTAAAACTCCTCCTCCTCCTCCTCCTCCTCTTCTTCTTCATCCAAGTACCAGATTAAGAGCCAAAAGCTTACTGCTAGAAATCGCTAACGGAATAAAGGCAAATATTTTATTTTATTATATTTATAAATATTTTATAAATATTTCTTAACAATTATAAAATACTGATTTTTAACTGAAGAAAAGAGGATAGGTAAGCCCCAAGATTTCACCTTTCTGGCTAACAGGTGGGGAACAATACCTACACATACAAGAACAATAGAGGGGGTATCAAATTACTTCAAACATTTCTACTACTAAAAAAAATAGCCATTCTACATATTGCTGAAATGCTGACTCAGCTTAGTAACATAGAGAGGGGCCCAGGAACATGAAGATTTCCAAACTCATTGTTCTCTTGCTGATCCTTCTGCTCTTTCATTTACGGAATAGACTCGGCCTCTTTCTCTCTGTACTGAGAGATGTCTTCCAGGATCCAGCAAGAAAGTGAAGGAGGGACAGCCACCTTGCTGCTACGATTGCATCCCATGTCCAGAGGGGAAGATTGCAATCCAGGAAGGTAAGAGAAATAAATAGATTAAATAGATCCAGACTCAGCACTAATAATCAAAAGGTGTTGTAAAGATGGCTGAATTTACTTTTCAAAAGAGATAATCTACTGTGTTTGTGATCCTGCCTCTTTGTGATCATTGCCTTTCAGATAGTCTAAATATGCCAATCAAATGAGAATGACCATGCATTCAGATTAGTTGGATGGTATGTGGTTCAAAGCACTTCTTCTTCTTCTTCTTCTTCTTCTTCTTCTTCTTCTTCTTCTTCTTCTTCTATCACTCATAGCCGAGTAAGATTGTCTTCCCTAAACACGGTTTTAACAATGAGTCTGTAAGTGACTGTGGAGGCCAATTCTGAATCCACATGTCCTTCCACAGTGGGGATACTGGTTTCCAGATGAGAGTTGACCATGATGTGGATTTGCCAAGCATGCCTTTCTCTTTGCACGTTTCTACCTTACATCCTGAGCATATCTAGAGGGGGCCTTTCCACTCCTTCTGACTTACACGGGCTGCACCCAGGCTAGTGTGAATAAACATTCAGATGGCAATGGCCCTGGCTGTGGCCCTTACAGGACCACATAGCCCTGAACCAATTAAATTCAAGAATACTGTAGTAATTAAATACAATGCTACCTCGGGTTAAGAACTTAATTCGTTTTTGAGGTCCGTTCTTAACCTGAAACTGTTCTTAACCTGAGGTACCACTTTAGCTTCCCACTGCTGCCGTGCTGCCGCTGCTGTGCAATTTCTGTTCTCATCCTGAAGGAAAGTTTTTAACCTGAGGTACTATTTCTTGGTTAGCGGAGTCTGTAACCTGAAGCGTCTATAACCCGAGGTACTACTGTACAGAGAATCATACCATATAAGGTTTTGACATACTGAGCATGCTCGGACTGTGGTCAGACTATTCTCGGTAACTAGAGTGAAATACAGTGGTACCTTGGGTTAAGTACTTGATTCGTTCCGGAGGTCAGTTCTTAACCTGAAGCACCACTTTCGCTAATAGGGCCTCCTGCTGCTGCTGTGCCACAGGAACACGATTTTTGTTCTCATTCATAGAATCATAGAATCATAGAGTTGGAAGAGACCACAAGGGCCAACCCCCTGCCAAGCAGGAAACACCATCAGAGCACTCCTGACATATGGTTGTCAAGCCTCTGCTTAAAGACCTCCAAAGAAGGAGACTCCACCACACTCCTTGGCAGCAAATTCCACTGTCAAACAGCTCTTACTGTCAGGAAGTTCTTCCTAATGTTTAAGTGGAATCTTCTTTCTTGTAGTTTGGAACCATTGCTCCGTGTCCGCTTCTCTGGAGCAGCAGAAAACAACCTTTCTCCCTCCTCTATGTGACATCCTTTTATATATTTGAACATGGCTATCATATCACCCCTTAACCTCCTCTTCTCCAGGCTAAACATGCCCAGCTCCCTTAGCCGTTCCTCATAAGGCATCGTTTCCAGGCCTTTGACCATTTTGGTTGCCCTCCTCTGGACCCGTTCCAGTTTGTCAGTGTCCTTCTTGAACTGTGGTGCCCAGAACTGGACACAGTACTCCAGGTGAGGTCTGACCAGAGCAGAATACAGTGGCACTATTACTTCCCTTGATCTAGATGCTATACTCCTATTGATGCAGCCCAGAATTGCATTGGGTTTTTAGGTGCTGTGTCACACTGTTGGCTCAGGTCAAGTTTGCGGTCAACCAAGACTCCTAGATCCTTTTCACATGTACTGCTCTCAAGCCAGGTGTCACCCATCTTGTATTTGTGCCTCTCATTTTTTTTGCCCAAGTGCAATACTTTACATTTCTCCCTGTTAAAATTCATCTTGTTTGTTTTGGCCCAGTTCTCTAATCTGTCAAGGTCGTTTTGAAGTGTGATCCTGTCCTCTGGGGTGTTAGCCACCCCTCCCAGTTTGGTGTCATCTGCAAATTTGATCAGGATGCCCTTGAGTCCATCATCCAAGTCATTGATAAAGATGTTGAATAAGACCGGGCCCAAGACAGAACCCTGTGGCATCCCACTAGTCACTCTTCTCCAGGTTGAAGAGGAACCATTGATGAGCACCCTTTGGGTTCGGTCAGTCAGCCAGTTACAAATCCACTGAGTGGTAGCATAGTCAAGACACATTTTACCAGCTTCTTTACAAGAATATCATGGGGCACCTTGTCAAATGCCTTGCTGAAATCAAGGTAGGCTACATCCACTGCATTCCCTTCATCTACCAGGCTTGTGATTCTTTCAAAAAACGAGATCAGGTTAGTCTGACATGACTTATTTTTCAGAAATCCATGCTGACTATTGGTGATCGCAGTATTCCTTTCTAGGTGCTCACAGACTGTTTGCTTAATGATCTGCTCCAGAATCTTCCCTGGTATTGATGTCAGACTGACTGGGCGGTAATTATTTGGGTCCTCTCTTTTCCCCTTTTTGAAAATAGGGACAACATTTGTCCTCCTCCAGTCTGCCGGGACTTCGCCTGTTCTCCAGGAATTCTCAAAGATGACTGCCAGTGGTTCTGAGATCACATCTGCCAGTTCTTTTAATACTCTTGGATGCAGTTGATCTGGCCCTGGAGACTTGAATACATCTAAACTAGCCAAGTATTCTTGTACTATCTCCTTCGTTATTCTGGGCTGTGTTTCCTCTGCTGAATCATTTGCTCCAAATTCTTCAGGTCGGGCATTGTTTTCTTTATCGGAGAAGACTGAGGCAAAGAAGGCATTGAGGAGTTCAGCCTTTTCTGTGTCCCCTGTTTACATTTCACCATCTTCTCCTCTGAGTGACCCCACTGTTTCTTTGTTCTTCCTTTTGCTACGAACATACCCATAAAAGCCTTTTTTGTTGCTTTTAACCTCTCTAGCAAGCCTGAGTTCATTCTGTGCTTTAGCTTTTCTGACTTTGTGTCTACACGTGCTGGCTATTTGTTTGAATTCCTCCTTGATGGTTTCCCCCCTTTTCCATTTTTTGTACACATCCTTTTTTAATCTTAACTCAGTTAAAAGTTCTTTAGATAGCCACCCTGGCTTCTTTAGGCACCTTCCATGTTTCCGTCTCATTGGTATTGCCTGAAGTTGTGCTTTTACTATCTCCCTCTTAACAAACTCCCAGCCATCATGAACTCCCTTTCCTTTTAGTATTACTGTCCATGGGATCTCACCCAGCACTTCCCTAAGTTTTATGAAGTCGGCTTTCTTAAAGTCAAGAAATTGAGTCCTAGTATGCTTGGCTGCTCCTTTCCGCTGTATAGTAAACTTCAGAAGAGCATAATCACTCGTACCTAATGATCCTTCCACTTCTACCCCACTAACCAGGTCATCAACATTGGTTAGGACCAGATCTAAAATGGCTGTTCCTCTTGTTCCTCTTGTTCTGAAGCAAAGTTCTTAACCTGAAGCACTATTTCTGGGTTAGTGGTGTCTGTAACCAGAAGCGTATGTAACCTGAAGCGTATGTAACCCGAGGTACCACAGGACAATACTAAAATGAAATCTTATCCAGCAATAAAAGTTTAGCAGAGCACGAGGAAGCTCCTTTGTTTAAACTGTAATTTGGACCAATCATAAGGAGACAACAAAGTTCCATAAGAGGAAATGGTGTGAGGGAAACAAAGCGTTTCTATTGGATAGGAAATTTAAACTTAATGGAATGTGTGGAATTTGTGCCAAATGTATAAAACTGTTTGAAACTTTCTGTATGACATTTAGCTGTTTTAGCGAGTTATTCCCAGCTGAACCTTCTGCGCAGAATGAAACACTTTGGACTACTTTTCCCCTCATGGTCTCATGTGGTTTATTGGCATATCCATGCGATAGACAAAGCTTAGATTGCAACAATACCACATTAAAGAGCATCAGGCAGTACTAAACATGTGCTTTGATTTAAACAGAGCTCTATTCTTCTCAGACAGTAAACATTGGTCACCAAGTAAACAAGTAAACATTTCAGCAAGCTAAAATATATGACCTAATATATTTGTTTTCCCCCAGATAAGAATGACTGTAATAAATGCCCAGACAAAGACTATCCAAGCAGAAACCGTGATGCATGTCTACCCAAGGATATAAGCTTCTTGTCTTATGAAGAACCTTTGGGCATCAGTTTAGCCTGTTTCTCTCTTTCCCTTTCCTTGATCACAACTTTGGTACTAGGTACGTTTATAAAACACCACAACACACCCATGGTCATTGCAAACAACCGAAACCTCACCTACACTCTCCTCATCTCTCTCCTGCTCTGCTTCCTTTGTGCTATGCTCTTCATTGGCCGACCTGAGAAGGTGACGTGCCTCCTTCGGCAACCAGCTTTTGGTATCATCTTCTCAACTGCTGTTTCTTGTGTCCTGGCAAAAACCTTCACAGTGGTTTTGGCCTTCATGGCTACAAAACCAGAATCCAGGATGAGGAAATGGGTGGGAAAAGGACTAGGCCACTCCATTCTCCTTTTCTGCTCCATAGTCCAAGTAGGCATATGTACTGTGTGGCTGGCAACCTCTCCCCCATACCCAGATGTGGACATGTACTCAATGACTGAAGAAATGATACTAGAATGTAATGAAGGGTCTGTGGCCATGTTTTACTGTGTCCTCATCTACATGAGCTGCCTGGCAACTGTAAGTTTTGCTGTGGCTTTCCTCGCCAGGAAGTTACCAGACAGTTTCAACGAAGCCAAGTTTATCACTTTCAGCATGTTGGTCTTCTGCAGTGTTTGGCTGTCTTTTATTCCCTCCTACCTGAGCACCAAGGGAAAATGCATGGTAGCTGTGGAGATCTTCTCCATCTTAGCCTCTGGTGGTGGGTTGCTGGGTTGCATCTTTTCCCCCAAATGTTATATAATTATTCTGAGGCCTGAGCTGAACAATAGAGAACAGCTAATAAGGAAGAAAATTTAAAGAAATAATAAACCTACCCTTTGCCCTCTTTCATGCTTTTCTCTGTGTGTACAGCAGAATATTTGGAAATAGATGTTCAATTGCTGCCTTATATAATTTTTTATGTACTCCAAATTTCCATAGTTCAATAGAGAACAGCTAATAAGGAAGAAAAAGTAAAGAAATGAGAAAATGTCATCTGCTGTATGTTATGTTTTTCTCTGTGTTTACAGTGGAATATTTGGAAATATAAGTTTAGCTGCTGCCTTATATAATTTTTTTCTAGAATCCAAATTCGCATAGTTGAAAATTCATTTGTAAAATTGACTTATTTGCTTTGAGGAAAACAACCAAACATTTACACATATATTATTCTCTTCTAGCATGTGCTGACAAGGAGACTCAGAGCAATTCTTGTCAAAATATAAGGTAAAGGAACCCCTGACCATTAGGTCCAGTCGCGGACAACTCTGGGGTTGAGGTGCTCATTTCGCTTTATTGGCCGAGGGAGCTGGCGCACAGCTTCTGGATCATGTGCCTTGCATGACTAAGCCACTTCTGGCACACCAGAGCAGTACATGGAAACACCGTTTACCTTCCCACCGAAGTGGTACCTATTTATCTACTTGCTCTTCCTGCTTTTGAACTGCCAGGTTGGCAGGAACAGGGACCGGGCAACGGGAGCTCAACCCATTGGAGGGATTTGAACCATTGACCTTCTGATTGGCAAGCCCTAGGCTGCCCGCGTCCCTGTCAAAATATGCATGTAAGCAAATCTGTATCTAGCCTTAATTCTCAAAGATAAAACTTGTCTCACATCTTTCAGCATAATGGGATCTGTGAAACTGTACTATTGCAGGCCATGGAATATTTGAGTATTCATTTATTTTCTGTTGTTCTGTACTGCTCACAGTCAGATTTCATCATCAACCTATCCATACTCAAGATTGTAGAGATATAAGATGATCCTCTTGAATCAGGCCAATGGCCCATCTCGTACAGCAGCCTGTACTCTCACTGACCAACCAGATTCCTGTGGGAAATTGAAATACTTTATTGTCACTGTACCACTTGTTTACAGTGAGATTAAACCTTCAAGCTGCACCCAAAAGCAAATGCACTGTCTCCACCATTGTTTCCTATGGCAGTGAGTTCTATAGATTATCTATGTACTGTGAAATAATTTACCCCATTCCACTCAGGGCCTTCCCCACCATTAGACAGCATGAGGCAGCCACCTCTAACAGCTGATTTTGGCTGTCTCAGAACGGTCAGTTATTTAATTCACTGTTTCAATGCATTTATACATGGTGGAAAAAGGAAAAAGGAGAAGTGAATAAGGAGAGATTTTTCCCTCTCCTGATTGTATAACCCAGGCTCATTCAATGAAGCTGAAAAGAAAGTAATTCTTTATATTGCACACTTTGGAACAATAGACTTTGCTTGGGCCAAGTTCAGGAAAGACAGGCACAGATTGTCCCATTATGGGGTGGGTAACGCAGAGTGATCTGGAATTTTCAGGGTTTGAGTGGTGGGTGGAAAGGCTGCGACAGTCTATTTCACCACCATGTTCCCTGCAGACACTGCTGCTTAGCAGCTGGTTTGGGGGAGAATTTGATTCAGCTGGTTTCAGGGTGCTCCTATGCAAGCAGGACCCATCAGGATTCAATTCCTGTTCTCAGTTGGGAGTGGAGGAAGGGGACACATCATCTCCTTTTTTAATACATGAAATAAGACAAAAAAATATAAATTAAACTTTGATTGCTGAGGACAGATTGCATTTTTAGTATAGATGTGTGTATTATGCTATAATAACATGTTCCCTTTATTCAAAAACAATTGCCTCTCCATATCCAGGGAGCGTTTTCTGTCTAAACAGCCACAGGTTCTCTGTACCTGCAGTTGCCAGTTTGTTACAGCAGGGATATTTATTTATTAATCACCCATCATTCACCCTATTAAAAACAGTTTAAAACAACATTAGACAATCAGGTTTCTAGGTCCTAGGCTGTACGGAGAAGAAGAGAAGAAGAAGAGTTTGGATTTGATATCCCGCCTTTCACTCCCTTTAAGGAGTCTCAAAGCGGCTAACATTCTCCTTTCCCTTCCTCCCCCACAACAAACACTCTGTGAGGTGAGTGGGGCTGAGAGACTTCAGAGAACTGTGACTAGCCCAAGGTCACCCAGCAGCTGCATGTGGAGGAGCGAACCCGGTTCCCCAGATTACGAGACTACCACTCTTAACCACTACACCACACTGGCTCTTTAGGCACCAGTGGCCGGTGAAGTCATTTGGGTAAAGGGGGCAGAAAATTGCACAAATATGAGGGCTTTGCGCAGTTCCATCACCCTCAACCTGGGGTGACCAACCAGTCAGGACTCAAGGTAATTTTGGGTGCAGGTAGAGCTAATGGGGTACCCAGAATACATCGCTCATTCGGTCCTTGGTGAGGCGCTACTTCACCTAACGCTTGAAGACTGGGATTGCACCTGTGGCGATCACACAGGGCCCCCGGACGTTTCACGGTCTATTGACCCTGTGCCACCACTGCGGTTGCTTTCTTCGCTGCCACCACCCCGCTTCTCATGGGGACACACAGAGTCCAGACAGTTGTTAACGTAAACAAATAATCAAGTTTATTTTTAAGTGCAGGAATAAGCGTATGGTGTCGGTTTATTTTTCTCTTGTCAGTTTCTTAAATCTTAGTTCCTACAAGTTCAAACTGGATTATTCCCAACTATCTATCTAACTCCCTAACAATTCCTCTCAATCCCTCACAATACAACTCAACCAACCCACTGCGTATTCCACCCTCTTCCTTCTCCAACCCCCAAGCCTTGACTCCCACCTGACAAACCTCAACTGCCTTTCAAAACCTCCCACTCTATCTTTTACTCCCCCCTTGCATTCTCACTGGCCAATCACATCACACCCATTTTAACCCTTTCCTTGACCCATCCTAGGAGGCAATTGCCACATTCCTCCCCCCTTAAGAAGATTGACTCAGGAGGGATAACTTAACCTAGTTATTCTCCTGATCAATCAGCAGTACATCTTTATGGCAAATAAACATTTCCTAACCTGTCATTTCACCCTTCACATCACACCTAACCTTTGTACATCAAATACTGTGTTCTGGTAAAATATACATATATACAAAAACCTGTTACATGTTAGGGATTCAGTTAACTTTCAACTGCAGGTCTTCTGGACAAGGCATCTGTGACGGTATCCAGGGTCCCTTTCACATTTTTAATCATAAAATTAAAGTCTTGCAGTGACAGGGCCCACCTCATCGACTTACTGTTGGTCTTCATTGACCTCAGCCACAACAAGGGTGAATGGTCAGTACATAAAGTAAAAGTTCACCCCCAGATGTACGGCTTCAGCTTCTGTAATGCCCATATGATGGCAAAGCATTCCTTCTCAATGGTCGAATAATGTCTTTCCCTTGGTAGTAGTTTCTTGCTTATGAAGGTGATGGGATGCAGGTCGTCCTTCTCTCCCTGTTGGCACAGCACGGCCCCGATCCCAGCATTGGATGCATTGGTGAAGACGGTGAACTCACAATCATAATCAGGAGCAACGAGGACTGGATTTGATGTCATGGCGCTTTTTAAGGCGTCAAACGTCTGCTGACATGCTGCTGTCCAGTTAATCTTATCTGGCTCCTTCTTCTGCGTTAGGTCAGGTAACGGCACTGCTATCTTGCTAAATTTCGGAATAAATTTGCGATAATAACCGGCTTCAGTTGGAAACCCAATTTTCTCATCAATATCTTCATTGAGAGAGTCATCCAAATCAGATGATGGAAGGTGAAAGCCAGCACCCACAAGCTTTATGTTGGTCTTAAGTCGCTTCCATTTCTTTAGGGCCCTCCAATCAAGGTATCGCCTTTTGACTTCTGTTCCCGTCTGTCAGGGAACTGCCATTGGAGCCAGAGGCGGAGGGAAGGCTCCAGAGGGATGCCGGAGAGGGTCCCAGTAGTAGCACCAGTGGAGAAGGGGGGCAGATGCGGGAATCGGAGAGAAGGCTCCAGGACTCCTCGCCGGAGACCAGCGGGGAGAGCACGGGTCCTCCGCTGCCCACACCCTCCCTACGCAGAAGGCTTCCGCGCAGGGAGAGTAGGAGGCGACTGGGCGTCAAAGAACTTCTTTGCTGGAAGAAGTTCAAGAAACGCCCACTGACGGATTCTGCCAGCGATTGAGACAGCCACGGATGGGTGGCTGTCCGGACAGAAAGGGTTCACCCAGGTAACCCAGCCAGGTGTGGCACCAACTTATGCATGAGCAACCCCCTAGAACCATTACAGCAATCCGTCAGTCACTGACGTTGCTTGTGCAGAGCCCCCCCCCCCCCGAGGCAGCACGATGAGCCGAACAGGGACAGCCAGAGAGCCGGAGCAACCAGCTGCGATGCCGAGTCTGCTAGAAAGAAATCGAGACTTGAAACAGCATGTAGCTATCTTGACGGCGCGGCTGGTCGAAAGACGGGCTCAGGATGCGCAGGTCAGACCCACCCCCATCGCAAGGAAGCTGGTACACAAATTTGGTGGGAACCCCCAGGACTACAATGCGTTCCGAACGGAAATAGAGTACGCTTTGGAACTGCAGCATAATGACTTTGCTGATGGCGGGGAGAGGGTAGCGTACATTGTGGGGCATCTGGAGGATGGGGCACGCGAATGGATCAGGCCCCTTATGGCGACGCAAAATGATGCCTTGAAAGACCTTAAGAAATTTTTTCAGGCAATGAATGTGATGTATTCCAACGAAGTGGAGCAAAGTGTGACTCGGCGGGCACTGATGGGGTGCAAGCAGGGGAGCCAGTCCGTTCGAGACTACTGGTCACGCTTTGCGACGTTGATCCACCGGCTTGGTTGGGATCTGGTCTCTGAACCAATACAAATGTTGTCTGAGGAGGGGTTGTCCCCAACGGTGAAAGACGAGTTGTCCCGTGCGCCTCGCCCACAGTTGATGGATCAACTGACCAAGGCTGTGCTTGCGATTGGAGTACGGCAGGAAGCGCGGGCTCCGGAGAAACGCGAAGTGAGAGGAGAACGTTGCCATGACTACCGCATTCCTGAAATACCGATACAGCTTTCCCAGGCGGCTGACCCAATGGAAATTGATGGCGCGTGCACGCGTGAGGTTTCAAACTCCAGTGAAGGTCGCAAGAAGGAGGGGAAGGATTGGAAAACTACCAAGAAGTGTTTCCTCTGCTAGTGGCCAGGACATTTTGCCAGGGTCTGCCCTCAAAGGAAAGCCTGGCAAGGGATGGTGGGGGCTGCTGGCTGTGAGGAGAAGGGGAGGAAGGGCAGGCGCAGGGAAACGACAACGCCTGGCAGCCAACCAGCAGGGGCAGCAGCCAGGCCAGCAACCAATAGCAGTGCCCCAGCCTGACCCTCCCAAGGCAGCTATAGCCATAGACGTGGTGCTAGAACTCCCGATTGGGCACCCAGTCAAGGTTAAGGGGCTGCTGGATTCGGGCAGCTCCTGTAATTTCTTCAGCAAGGACTTTGCTCTGGAGCATCAACTTCACCTGCTGCCCCTGGATTTTCCCTTGCAAGTGACCACCATCGATGGCAGGGAACTTCGGGGGGGGGGAGTGACGCACCAGACCCCGCCAATGCGAATGAAGGTTTCCAGGCACACGGAGACCATCGCTTTTCACGTGGCCACCATGGCAGGACCTCCAGTAATACTGGGAATGAGCTGGCTGGCACTGCATGATCCAGTAGTGTCATGGCATCAGCGGTCAGTCACCTTTGGGTCAGCTTACTGCTTGGAACACAGTGGGGGGGGAGAACCCAAGAATGACGGTGGCCAGGGTTCCAGTTACAGATAGGTAGCCGTGTTGGTCTGCCATAGTAAAAAAAAAAAAAATTCCTTCCAGTAGCACCTTAAAGACCAACTAAGTCAGTTCTTGGTATGAGCTTTCGTGTGCATGCACACTTCTTCAGATACAATGTGTATCTGAAGAAGTGTGCATGCACACGAAAGCTCATACCAAGAACTGACTTAGTTGGTCTTTAAGGTGCTACTGGTGACCAGGGTGGCTGGGCTGGCCGTGGAACAAAGAAGGGAGGTGCCACCACAATATGCTGACCTGAAGGAGGTCTTCAGCGAGAAGGAGGCAGACAGACTACATCCCCCACAGGCCCTTTGACTGCCAAATCAACTTACTCCCAGGGGCTCAGTTGCCGGTGGGTAAGCTGTATGCCATGTCCGACCGGGAGATGCAGGAATTGCGGCAGTTTATTGACAAGAACCTTAAGAGGGGGTTCATAAGGGAATCAAAGGCGGTGGGGGGCAGTCCGTTGTGTTTTGTGGACAAAGAAGACACTAATCAGCCCAGGCTTGTAGTGGATTACCGGGCCTTGAACCTGGTGTCAGAACCCGTGACCTTCCCAATGCCCAGGATTGACAACATTTTAACACGAATGAGGCAGGGGGAAATTTTTACCAAACTGGACCTCAGGGGAGCATACAATTTGATTAGGATAAGGGAGGGGGACGAATTGAAGACTACTATGTTCACCCCCCTGGGGCCTTTGAGTACTTGGTCATGCCATTTGGATTACAATCGGGCTCCGCCTGTTTTCAAGCTTTCATGCACCACATGCTGGGACCCCTGCTGTACAAGAATTGTGTAGCCTTCTTAGATGACGTCTTAATCTATTCGGACAATGAGAAGCAACATGTCAGAGACGTCAGGGAAGTACTACAGCGACTGCAGAAGCACCAGTTGTGGGTCAAGCTGGAAAAATGCCAATTTCACTCCAGAGAAGTCGGGTTTCTGGGGTACAAGTTGTCAGACAAGGGCCTAGCTATGGACCCAAGCAAGGTGAAGGCAGTGCTGGAATGGAAGGCCCCCAAAACCAGGAAGGATGTGCAGAGGTTCTTAGGGTTCAGCAACTTTTACCAGAAGTTCATAAAGAACTTCGCTCACTTAACCGCGCCCATCACAGATTGTCTCAGTAGCAAAAAGAAGTTCGCGTGGACACAAAGTGCCCAGCTCTAATTTGAGAGACTGAAGAAGGCGTTCGCTTCGGAGGAGCAGCTCCTACATGTTGATCTGGAGAACCCCATGAGACTGGAGACCGACGCGTCCGACCGAGCCGTGGGAGTGGTCCTTTTGCAGCCTGGGGCCAAGCAGGGCTGGAGGCCGTGTGCCTTTTTCTCAAGGAAGCTGAGCAAGTCGGAGCAAAACTATACAGTGTATGATCGAGAACTGCTTGCAATCTATGCAGCGTTTCAGCAATGGAGACATCTGTTGATAGGGGCGCGGCACAAGATCCAGGTTTCCCACTTGGCGTGGTCAACAGGCTCCAAAACTCCTTGGGCGATCAGTTTGTTCAGTTGTTCGTCCACCTTAGCCTTGAGAGCAAAAGGAACCCGGCGTGGCTTTAGCTTGTGGGGGCGACTTGTGGATAGTTCAAGCAGGGATATGTACTGTGTGGCTGGCAATCTCACCCCCATACCCAGATGTGGACATGTACTCAATGACTGAAGAAATTATACTAGAATGTAATGAAGGGTCTGTAACAATGTTTTACTGTGTCCTCATCTACATGAGCTCCCTGGCAACTTTAAGTTTTGCTGTTGCTTTCCTTGCCAGGAAGTTACCAGACAGTTTCAACGAAGCCAAGTTTATCACTTTCAGCATGTTGGTCTTCTGCAGTATTTGGCTGTCCTTTATTCCTTCCTACCTGAGCACCAAGGGAAAATACATGGTAGCTGTGGAGATCTTCTCCATCTTAGCCTCCGGTGGTGGGTTGCTGGGTTGCATCTAGAGTCCAAATTCCACCCCTAGGGGGAATTAGTGACATTACAATGGCTGCAGAGGGAAAATTACTGGCAGAGATAGAAAAAATGTTTTTTCTCGTGGGAATCCTGCAGGAGCAGAGTATGGCTCTGAGTAAAGTTTTTATGACCTTGAATTCTGAAACAAACAACTCTGCTGAATGCACAAAGGAGACGCATGATAAAAACTCTGCAGCTGAGCAGGAAGAGATGCCTTTGGAATTGACAGAGAAGAAAGAAGGAGTTCAGACACTACAAGTGGAAAATATCAACCAGGAATCTGCATTGTTAGAGTATGAGCAAGAAGACCTTTGGATTACAAACCTGCGAAAGATGAGAAAGAAGAAGAGAGAAGTCCCTGGAGTACTTGGAATATTAAAACTAAAAAGAATAAAGCAACATGATTGGGACTTTTCTCTTGAGTATGGAAAACTAGATGGTCTTTCGCAGCAAACACTCTTTAACATTCTGGATGAAAGAAAATATGATGTGACTCTGACTGAACTCCTTCGGGGTCTTAGGACCAACAAAGAGGATTACCAACGTTGGCAGAGAGGGACTAACAGAGAATCAGACGCCTCGGACGTGAGAAATCCGGGCTAAGAACTATTTTTTGTTTGTTTTTTGGACATTTGTCTGGGAAGGGACAGAAACCGGGGCAGGGGGGGGAGAGAATAGAACTATAAAATGTTATGTTTTGTTTTACTTGGTCAATGTGACCTATAATTAATATAATAAAGGGAAAATTTGTGGAGGGGAAGTTAGATCGACCTTAAAAAAAAAGAAATTAATGATTATAAGAGAATTGGATAAGTTGAATATAGATAAACAAAAAGAATTTAATTTTTAAAAATAATATGAATATCTTTAAGAGGTTAGGTAAGAACTTGCTAAATTAACTTTGGAACTGGGATATAAGAGGAGGGGGTGGGGGGAAGTCAATGAAAGTGGGTAAAGAAAATTAGGGTATGTAATTGTATTTGTGTGTTTGTGTGTTCTTGTCTTTGTGTGTGTGTTTGTTGTTATAAAATGTAAAAACCCAATAAAAATTATTTTTTTAAAAAAATAGAGTCCAAATTCCAAATGGTTGAAAATTCATTTGTAAAATTGACTTATTTGCTTTGAAGAAAACAACCATACGTTTACACATACATTATTCTCTTGTAGCATGTGCTGACAAGAAGACTCAAAGGAATTCTTGTCAAAATATATGCAAGGAAATCTTTATCTGTCCTTAATTCTGAATGATCAAAGTTGTCTTACAGCTTTCAACATAATAGGATATGTGAAACTGTACAATTGTGGCCATGGAATATACGAGTACTCATTTATGAATTATTGTTTTGTACTGCTAACAGTCATATTTCACCATCAACCTTTCCATACCCAAGAACGTATAAATGGAAGATGATCCTCTTGAAGCAGGCCAATGGCCCATCTGGTGCAGCAACCTGTACTCTCACTGACCAACCAGATACCTGTGGGAAACCTTCAAGCCGTACCCAACTGCAAATGCACTGTCCCCACCATTGTTTCCTGTGTCAGTGAGCTCCATAGTTTACCAATGTACTGTGAGATAACATATGGCCCATTGAATTGGGTTCCCCTCCCCCCAAAGATTTTTTTCTGAATCATGTCTCGTTGGAAAAATTCAGAGTCCTAGATAACAAAATGTAAATGAATTCTGCCCTCTGGTCCTTGGAAAAGTCCTCACTGCACAACACATTTGCAAATGGAGAGCCACAATTGAAAAGTTTTATTTCACCAACACATGTGATGTATCAGAACACTCTATACTTAATACATATCCATATCATATATGTGATAAGTATATTGTTGGATATTTCACTGACTGTTGGCACCCTTCATCAAATGTTTGATGAGCAGATAAAATTGATTAGATCTAACCATGATGAAAGGAGAATGCAAGTAAACTATTAAACCTTAAAACATTTATTTCTGTTTGGACATCTGTGGACTATGCTTGTTAAGTATTGTCTGTAAGATTATGCCCTCCTTGTAGAAGGTCCAGGTTATTCAAGTGGAGACGGAAATCGAAGGAAGTAGGACTAATAATAATAATAATAATAATAATAATAATAATTTTATTATTTATAACCCATCCACCTGGCTTTCCCCTGCCACTCCGAGTGGCTTACAGCAAATATAAAAACACAGGCAAACATATTATTTCTTTTGTTGTTATCTGCTTTTAATCCCCTAAAGTTTTGCTGGGAAGCCTATAGCCCTCCAGATAGTACTAGACTACAGCCCTCATCATTGCTGACCATTTTTCATACTGGCTGGGGTTGGTTGGTTTTGGAATCCATCAACATCTGGAGTGCCACACATCCCCAACCCTTGTCCTAGTGGAAGTGAAGCAGAATACATATTTAAAAAATAAAATGCAGAAGTTTGCAGAAGAAGCCAGAGATATCAGCATCACTGAATGAAGGTGAACACTGACTTAAAATTCACCCAAAAGGCTAGAAAGTCAGGCTCAGCAACTTCAGGAATCATGACCACCCTTAGCTGCACCTGGATGAACTGTGGGGTCTGAGAGATTTCAGGAATACTTTTTCTCCCTATGTTTCTAGCTCATGGAGGCTGACAGAATCAAGAGAGACTTTTCATAAGGCTCTATAAAAGGAGTCATACAGGAGGGCATGGGGCACCAACTAAACCTCTCCAGAATCACAGTGGCATTGGCCCTTGAGGGTTTGAGCCAACATGCATTCCCAAGGCACAGGGGAAGGAGGCTGAGAGCCAGTGGACACAACTGTAATCCCACAGAACAGCAATGAGCAGCCATTCCAGACATGCCATATGCTGGTGTGACTCCAGGTCCACTCAGCCAAATTCCAAGATGCTGACTACACCATGCTACATTTTTGAGTCTCCAGTGGCTACAAGGTCTTCTATTATGAGCTTCTAAGTTCTAATTTCACCCATACACCACTGGTCTAATATTATCTAATTAAAGGGAAATTAAATAACAGTTCTGAATATTTTCTTCAGCAATTTTCTTCTGCAATTCCACAGGGAATCCTGAGCATTGGATGAACAACTACAATCCTGCTTGGTTATTAACAGGGCTACAATTAATATGCTGCTCCTCAAAAATCCCTGTGTATTTACTCTGGCCAATGGCAACATAACACAAAGGATACTACAACTTAACCAGAATTATTTAAATACTGTCTGGGATCAGCAAGTCTAATTTTGGATACTTCTGTATAGTGTACTCTCAGGAAATTAATCTACCATTTAAATGAGACAATTTTTATCTTGGAAAAACCTATTCTAGTATTGCCAGGAAAAAACATAGTTTCTGCATAAAACAAATAGTTGCCTTTGTATTAAGGATGGTGTTTTTAGTGTTCTTGCTGCTGGAACTGATTTCTTACAATGTATGTGAGGCTATCACAGCAAAATGCAGGCTCCAAGGTCCACATCATCCACTTCACATGTATCATCAGCCAGGAGAGTTCCTCATTGGTGGCATTGTTTTCCATGGTTGCTTCCTCACCTCTCCAGCAACATTCACTGAGGAACCCCCACCAGCACTGCCTGAAGAGCTCGTGTAAGAACTAAGCCACTCATTTTATTACATAAAAGGAATGATCAAACCTAGAGTTGCAGCCTCAGAATAATGAGTGAGGCAGCAAATGTTTACACTCTTACCTGGGGGAATCCAGTTTAGATATGAATGGGACTTATGCTGGTGCAATAAAATGGAACAAATGTCTTGTGAATTACGAGAATATAGGAGAAATTCCCATTTCTGGATAGAGAAATGAATACTGAAATGTATGCATGTTTATGTGTCTGGGAGAGGCCTTTTGAGCAGCCCATTTTGCTAGACTTTACCTAAACTACTAGAGTATTAGTAAGAATGTATTTTTAAAAACCTGTTCTGAAGCTGAATGTCCTTATGCTTTCATTTTCTGAACTTAGACTAAGCTTTGTTTCAGCACTGAAAGGTACTTATTATTAAGTATAGAATTCAGTGAATTCCAACGACCATCACTGACTCAAGAAAATGAAATCACTGCAGGGAGAGACCAGAGAGACCAGAGACTTTGTAAGTGTCAGAAAAAGACCTCCGATATGTAAGGGAAAACATCCCATTACCCCACATTAGCAACCCCTACTCTAGATACCATTAAGCTTAAAATATTTTAAAACCTGGACAAAAGTAAGAACATGAATTACAATAGGGACAAATACACAAATCTAAGATGAGTAAAACTTGGCTTGCCAGTAGTACATGTGGAAAGGTTCAAGGGATCTGCATCAACAGAAGTATAGTGTCCTGATGAAAGGAAATAATAGTACTGCTCTATTCTGCCTTGGTCACCTGAAGTCCTGTATGCAGTTCTGACCACCACAATTTAAGAAGGATATTGACATGTGCAGAGGAGGGCAACAAAGATGGTCTGGAAACCAAGCCTTATGAGGAATGGATGAGGTGGTTTAGTATCTTTATCTAAGATGAGACTGAGGGGAGGAATGATAGCCATTTTCAAATATCTCAAGAGCTGTCACCAGGAAGATGGAACATGCTTCTTTTCTCTTGCTTCAAATCAGGGTTTTCAAGTAACAAGAAAGGAGATTTCAAATAAACATCAGAGAGATCCTTCTATTGATAAGAACTATTCAATAGTGGATCAGACTGAGAGTTAACCCCACTGAACTCAATATGATTAACTACTCTGTTGATATGTAAAAGAATACGTCTTTTGAAGTTCCTGCTGATACATTTGCAACTCTCCTTCTAGGGTGGTGCCTAAGCTATACCAGCACATTGTGGCCTTGGCATTTGCAGTCAAGGAGATCAATGAAGACCCTCACATCTTACCCAATATCACCTTGGGCTTCCACTTATATGACAGCTATATCAGTGCAAGGAGCACATATCTCGCCACACTGCTGCTTTTATCCATGGTGGAAAAAATTGTCCCTAACTATATATGTGATGTTGAAAATAATCTGACTGGGGTCATTGGGGGACTGGATTCTGAAATCTCCTTTTATGTGGCAACTATTTTGGATATCTATAAGATTCCGCAGGTAGGACACCTATGTACAATATCTATATTAGCTTGCATAGAGGAATAGGCAGGTTCCTCAGCATCATATCCAGATGAAGATGAAATTGCAAGGAGAACCATGTACACCACTTTGAGATCTTTGGAAAATAAAGATGGTACATAATTGTAATATATATATTTTTTAAAAATAATAGTTATTAAGAATTTAGAAATTACAGAAAAAGAAAAAGAAAAAAATAAATAAATCAACATAATACAATACAAAAACACTACATAAAACATTGAATTAACAAAACAAAACAAAAACAATTAAAAACACTTCCAATATTTTCAATCTTATCTTTCATACACTTGTTTCATTGAATTCCTCACACCTCCCTTTTTGTATTCCAGTTCAATTAACTATTTCAGCAATTCCTTTTCATCTTCCTCTATTTTCTGTCCTGTAATTAATCTTAACATGTTCTAACCTTATTTTTTTTCCCATTAACAATCTATCTGTACCTAATTCCTTATAACATTTCTGCCAAAGCCATATAACTTCATTCCACCATTTTTGTAAAGCTCATTAATTTTACAATATTTCTGTAAATAAGCTTTACATTTTTTCCAATCTTCTTCCACCGACCATAATTGTAATATAAGCAAACAACAGACAGACAGACAGACAGACAAACTTGAATAAAGGTGGAGGTTGCAATACCTGTGGGGACGCGGTTGGCGCTGTGGGTTAAAGCACAGAGCCTAGGGCTTGCCGATCAGAAGGTTCCAGTTCCGCAG